>NW_026623100.1:18525976-19762226 GCF_023065955.2 Ursus arctos
AAGATAAAATACCTATAGCTAAGTACGTTTCAAAAATATCCCCTGCCATAAGTGCTTCTTTGTGATTCCAACTGCAAGTTACAAATTTCAGGCTCCAAGACCTTCCCTTTCTGAAAACACCAATGTTGCTCAAAACACACTTTGGGTAGTAGGGTATCACAAAGGTCCCAGTAATCAGATTTCTATCAAATCTCCACTTTATTCTAATACCTTAACGAGTGTGAGTGTGCACTTTGGGTGAGTGAGACTTGTAAGTCTATACTCTTCTTGATAGATCCTTCTCTGCCTGGCTCCTGGTGAGATCCAACAGTCCCTAAACAACAGTGAGGTCCAAAGTCTTTTTTCGCCTCCCATGTACGGAGATGATGGCCCTGGGACCAGGCTAGACACTGATGATATCCCTCTTCCATTCCTGGCAGCTAAATGGCTAAGTGAACTCACAACTCCCCCAGCTCTCAAACTCTTACTTACAGAAAGATGTAAAAAGTGTAGTGATAAAGATTCAGATTTGTGAGGGAGATTTTACTTAGGCCTCTGGTCAATGCTGGGTGCTCTAATTTGATTTTTTTAGAGAAGTCTAAATTGAAAGAATTTAGGTACGCATTTTGTATTGTTCTCTGAGAGTCCTAGGAGAGAAGAGAGTCCTGGATGGACTGCATCCGAGACGATTCTAGGCTTGGCTATCATACCATCAAAACAGTACCAAAATTATGATGATCATTTATTTGTTTGTTTTGTTTTAAATCCCTACATTTTTAGACATTCAAATGGAGGTATTTGCAGGTAAATGAAGTGATGCCCTGGATTTACTTCAAAATCATCTATCGGGAGGGTAGAAAGGGAAAGGGTTGAGGTTATAGATAAAACAGTACTGGCCTATAAGATAATTGTTAGAACTGGATGACGAATGCCGTTGGATTCTCTTTACTTACCTCTTTTCTTTATTTTTGATTGTTATATTCTGTGATTAAAGTTAAATAGTAATAATAAAGCACTGAAGTCCCACATACAACTGCCAACTCCAATAAATAAACTGAGACATGAGTGGAAGCACTGGGGAGTTTTTGCCAAGTGGTCAAGGCATTCACTACTGTAATAAATAGTTTCTGCTGAGGCTATTATTATCAATTGCAACACCCATAAGCACATGGTATTCCTGGGCACATTCTCTTTATTTGAGGGATTGATCCCACATGACAAAAGAGAAAATATTAAACTCACCAGAAAACTATGTAATTACTGATTGCATGGTCACCTTCATAGTACGAGAGTTGTAATAGTCAATAGCTGATGGAGAGTTAAGAATCACATTCAATATTTTGAAACTATATTCCTAAAATCCATATTTTGTGGATTGCAAATAATTCCACTTTGGATACAAGCAAATGCAACAAGTTTCTGTGAAAGCTTTTCAGAGGCTTCCTTTTGACAGATTTCTTAAGTTATGGAATGCAGCCATCAGCAGTCTGTAGAAAAATGAAATACTGCAAGTCTGTTTTTATGCAGCTGGGATCAAGTTACTAAATGGATCAAAAGAAATAATTTCTTTGAAGAGGTAGCTGTTGACACCAGTGGCCTAAAAATAAGTGCAATTTTGTGGGTACAAAAACTTGTTTATATCTCAGTGGAAGTAACTAGATATAGTTTCTATAAATACACTTGCACTCAAGATATATCGGATGCCGCTCTAACCTTTTTTTAATATACCTCAGTTTAACATTACTATTATCAAGGGGAAATTGCATGCTAGCCTTTGAATAACTGACATTGCTAATGACATATATTCTTACCAGGCTTAGTTTATTGGGTTAATGATTTTAAAAACAACCAAAATCATTACCCAACTCATACTCTATGCCAAATACCAGCCAGATACTTTCCAACAGCGTTTCATGTGATTTTAGAATTAAATTTGATTTTTAATAACTAGCTATTATTACCATTTCACAGATGAAGATGTTGATTTTCTGAGACAGTTTTAAGTGTAACTTGCCAAAGTTTACACAGGTGGTATGTCTCTGACTTGGAGCTTGAGTGTGAGTATTTAATTCCAAAGCTCTTAATCCTGAAATTATATGCTACCTCTTAGCATATCAGCTGATTCTAAACTATAGGAAAAAAAAGTAACAGCAGTATCTTTTTAAATCTCTTTGCATGTGAAAGGAAGCTTAAGCTGGAAATTAGGCAAACAGAAAGATTATACCAATATACAAAGTATCCTGAAAACTGCAGAGCTCAAGAGTAGGAAAGCTATGTGTAACATAATATAATTTTTCCTCACAATAAAAAGTTGGAAAAAGAAATCAGGACTACCATAAGATACAAGAGGGATGGTTGATCTACCAGTGCAAATGAAAAACAAATTAAATATATATTTTAAGGGGTGCCTGGGTGGCTCAGTCAGTTAAGCATCTGACTCTTGGTTTCAGCTCAGGTCATCATCTCAGGGTCGTGAGATCAAGCCCTGCATCAGCTCTGCGCTGGGTGTGGAGCCTGCTTAAGATTCTCTCTCTCTCTCCCTCTCCCTCTGCCCTTCCCCCCCCAAAAATTAATAAAATATGTAAATATATTTTTAAAGATTTTATTCATTTGTTTGAGAGAGAGCACGAGCAGGGGAGGAACAGAGGGAGAGGGAAAAGCAGACTCCCCACTGAGCAGGGAGCCCGATGTCAGAATCGATATCGGGACTCTGGGATCATGACCTGAGCCAAAGGCAGACACTTAACCATCTGAGCCATCCAGGCGCACCCCCCCCAATTTTTTTTTTTTTTTTAAAGAAAAGCATTCAAGGGTCTGAGGTAAGAAGATTAACATAACGCCTTTACAGAGAATAATAAACAAACTAATCAACAGTCCTAGAAATAGAATTATATAGTCCTGGCTCTAGAACACAAAATATCCTCCAGTTAGCTCCTGACTCACTTGGAACTCCTACTGTGTACAGCTCAGAGGATGTTGGCTAGAGCAAGGCCTTAGCTTCAAAGTCCTGAGGGAGGAAACAAATGACAAAAAAAAAAAAATGTATTTCAAAAGATAATATAACAATCCTGGATGGCATCTAAGATTAATAAGACACAAAAAGCCAAAAAAGATTAACTTTTTGAGGAAAGTAAATTAAAATTTTGTAGATAGTAATATATTAGAAAAAAATTATGCTCTGTGATTCAATATTAATTAAATATTTGAGTATATATAACTATATTGCTGAGGGGAGAATGTGAAATAAATGGTAAAAAAAAGAATCATTTTTATTATTTCATTAATACCTGCAGAAAATACATTTAGAAATTCCATTTGAAACTTTTAAAAATATTTCCTACCATACACATCTGAATGAGAGATTCGATTTTGATGAAAACTTAAAAATTTAGTGGTTTAGGTTGTAAGCAAAATTATTTGTCTCCATTCATATTCCATCGGGGACATTTCTAAGCCTTGCTACTTCATCAAAATTTGAAGTGGGATTGGAAAAAAAATAAGATTAAATGGGGCGCCTGGGTGGCACAGCGGTTAAGTGTCTGCCTTCGGCTCAGGGCGTGATCCCGGCGTTATGGGATCGAGTCCCACATCAGGCTCCTCCGCTATGAGCCTGCTTCTTCCTCTCCCACTCCCCCTGCTTGTGTTCCCTCTCTTGCTGGCTGTCTCTATCTCTGTCAAATAAATAAATAAAATCTTAAAAAAAAAAAAAATCTGTGATTCTAAACTCTACCTCAAACTGTCCGGACCCCAAGGTAACAAAGTGCATACTTTGTAATGACATGATCTGCTGTCAGCCAGGCAGAAATTATCTTTACATCTACTATGGGTCTTTTCATGAATGTTTCCCTTGCAGGCATCTACATTATTTTTATTAATTGAATTAATTGAAAATTTTGTGAGGTGAATCTCTCAGCTCATTTCCTCATGAACAACAAACGACAGGGGAACTTTTTTTTTTTTTTTTTTTTTGTCTCCAGTATCAGGTTGTTACAAAAACCACAGCATCAAAATCCAAAAGACCCACACTTCACCAATATTTGAACAAATTTACCAGCACTATCTGGGTAGCTTCAACACATTGTAGGATTAAAGGGATATTCTTTGGGAGGTTTGCTGTAACTTCCATCCCCCTTTTTTTTTAATCTTTTTTTTTTTTTTTTTTTTTAAGATTTTATTTATTCGACAGAGATAGAAACAGCCAGCGAGAGAGGGAACACAAGCAGGGGGAGTGGGAGAGGAAGAAGCAGGCTCACAGCGGAGGAGCCTGATGTGGGGCTCGATCCCATAACACTGGGATCACGCCCTGAGCCGAAGGCAGACGCTTAACTGCTGTGCCACCCAGGCGCCCCAGGATTTTTCTTTTTAATTGTTCAAGTTCAGTGACAATATCATTCAGCTCTGATTCTGGGTATCTGCCAAGAGTCATGAAATCTTGGTCTCAAGAGTCAATTAAAACCAGGCTAGATGAAGCAGGTATAAAGGAGAAAACAATTATGCAATATAGGTGCTCAGTAACTGATGAGCTAGAATAGCCGTGTAAATATCCACTTGTCAATAAGCCTGCCTCCTGAAATAATGGAGTTCCAGGCTAATAACCGGCCTTTCTTCTTTTGGGTATTTTTCCCTGGCATATATGTTTACATATTAATTCCAAGAGAAATTTCTATAGGTAGATGCTGATATTCATTGAATATAATGATTTAGAGCTATTAATAATATATGAATAGTAAGAGGGAGAAAAATAGAAATAGATGGCCATTTCCTAATTTTATAAATAAAACAAAGCAGTTTATTCTGAAAAAAGTGTTGTGAATTTGAAATTTGTAAAAGGAATTCAAGATTAGACCTTTATAACTTTAGGAGAAACCTTCCCTGACCCATAGTTTAAGGAAGTTATGTTCTGTTAAGACTCTCTTACTTCACACACCTAAAACTTCCAGGACTTTTCTCCCACTTATGTAATTTTACACTAATTTTGTGGGATCGTCTGTTTAATGTATATTTTCCCATATTCTCCAGAGACATGACGGATGCTGCCCTGCTCCTTGGTGTCGTCCTAGCAGAGTATCTGCCGCGTAGACCACCTGTCATGAGGCAGACGTTCAGTAAGTGTTTGTTAAAACAAGAAATGTCCATACTCGAATGTGTGTGAAGAGAGGAGAGAAACAGAAATAAGAAAAAGGACTATGGAAAAGAAAGACAGAGAAAAGCATAGTTCAGAAGAAGGGAGAAGAGAGGTGGACAGAAACCAGATTATCAGGACGACTTTCAAAACTGACCCTTTGTTTCACACATTGGGTGACCCAAGTCAAATCCCCAAGGAGTCAATGTACTCACTTTCCTTCCCCGACACACGCCATTTTCTACCCCTGACACATATACACTTACTTAGGAATGCTTGCCGAGAAGGGCTAGAGAAAAGGGGATGGAAAATGAATATGAGAGAGACTGACAGGGAAAAATAACAGTGAAACAGACAAACTCTATTGTGTACAACTCCACAGTCAACGATTTCCTACCTCCCTGAGAATCAGTCTAGCTTGCAGGTAGAATATTGACTTCTAGGCAGAGCACCATGGCTATAAAACAGACCACTGAGCTAGGCAATAAAAAAGAGAGCAAGCGAGAATAAGAGGTCTAATGTCTTGTTTATGTCCCCTTTATAGCATCTTTGAGATGCTCTGCAGTCCCACAGCTGGCTTTAGTTCATATGCTTTTCTGATTAAGGCAATACATACCAAAGCAATCTAATATTAATGCACAATTTGGAAAAAAAATAGGGGGTATAGAAAAGGAGGAAATTTTCACAAACAGTGTAACTAAACAATAACAGGATACAAGACTTGCTTAATTCTTTATTAAATGCATGCTTTATTGTAAGTCTCTAAAACATTTGTAACTCATTTTAAACACCCACTTCTACCATATTGTGTTTAGTGACACTAATCCTTGTTTATAGTCTAACCCTTTGAGAATAAGATTATGTTCCCAGTGAACAGTTATAAGTAGTGACAAGTTTTATTATAACAGTCCTGATCACAGATTTACAAAAACAATAAATGAAGAAATGGAAATGTAACCGACAAGGATAATATCCAATATGAAGAAAATCTTTATTTAAAATGAAGTGTAAATCTTAACTGAGGAAATGCCTCTGAAAATACTTCCAAGAAACGTTTTTTAAACTTTTCATTAGGAACTCAGGTACTGTTTTCAATTTTAAACACTGGTTTTATGCTTTGCCACTTTACCATTATAAAATTTGTAACAGCTAAAGAATTTTGGGTACTGCATGCAAGTTTATTCGAGTATTCAGCATTCCCCGTCGCTGGGAAATGATGCTAAAATTGGTTGTGTGTGTGTGTGTGTGTGTGTGTGTGTTTTCCCCTCTAATAGATTCAACATTAATTTTTCTAGTAATACTGAGTAACATACCATGACTATCCCAACTGTCAAATGGGCCTAATGTTTCGGTACAACTGTTACAAATAATAAATTGTTTTGGAAACACTGAAATATTTAGCCCCAATTTTTGATTGGTAATAATAGTAGAGTGGGAGGGGAGGTGTGTGTGGGGGATTAGGTAACCGGGTGATGGGCATTAAGGAGGGCACGTGATGTAATGAGCACTGGTCGTCATATACAACTGATGAATCACTGAAGTCTACCTTTGAAACAAATAATACGCTATATGTTAATTAACTGAATTTAAATTAAATTTCAAAATAGAGTAAGTGGAGAAATTTGAAAGACAAAGAGGGTTTTAATTCTGGTTCAGCCATTTACTATCTCTGCCTCTGTTTTCTCATCCATAAAGTGGGAAAAATGTTCAACCAGTAGGGAATGTGTAAAGATTGAATAATGTGCCATATGCAACGTACATAGCATAGTGCCCGATATATAATGTGCACTCAACAAATGGTAGCAATTTATAACTCTAAGTGATTGCTAGTATTAAAAATAAAAGCTACCCATTATTATTGAGCAGCATTTTTAACATCACAAAGCTTGATAGATATCTCAATTCTAAGAAAGGCTATTTTCTACCTTCTCTCTTCTCTGAATTTCTACTTATACCGCATTACCATCACCAATAAATATGTCTTGTAAGCCTAATAAACATAAGGTATTACTTTAGGTCCTCTAAAGAATATAGCCAGAATCAGTCATTCTCTCATGCAGGTCACCTGTGGACCCTGTCCTTCCCTCAGTCATGGCAGTAATATTCTGTGTTCTGATTATTTGTATCTTATTTAACCCATTGGATAGAGAGTTCTTCATGGATAGGTCTTACTCTTTATACCCAGCATGCAGGAAAATGTCTGGAACATAACAGATACCCATCCAACATTGAACGAATGGAATATTCCTAACCTCAAGAAGTCCAAGTTGAGGAGAAACAATATGAACGTTAAAAAAATCTACAGAACAAGACAATGTTTCATATATTTCCAAGGATAGAAATTTGTCCTTTTTGCATCAGTGGACTACTATTGTTAACTTATGAGTGAGGTGGTATTCTATCATTATGACAACATTCTGGGTACTTATATCCTATGTTGTATATGGAGGAGTGGGTTGCAAGAGAAGGGGGAGAAAGGAACTCTTGAAGAACAAATTACTAAAGAGTATCTGGAGAAGATGGTGATCATTCACTGGGCCATGCTAGTCTTGTTAGTTTTGTGGAGAAACTGACAAGCAGAAATTGGAGTTTAGTGAGAGGTCTAAAGGGGTCTTGAGCTTTTAATCAGGAGGAACACTGCTTTTTGGCTGTGTAAAAGAGCTAGAATAATATAGAACGGTGTCTGAGAGAGTAATGCCCATCAAGAGAAACCAGGTCCAGATATTAATTTTAAATGTAAGGTGAAGGAGCCGAGCTTCATCTAACGGTAGAACCAGCCTCCTCGGCTTTTATCAATCAATAGCAAATACACTCCAGTGTAGGTCAACTGATCAGAGGGACTTTTGCCAAGAGGAGGATCAGAGATTCTAAGGTCTGGAGCCATAGCTATGTCCTATAGGAATTACTTAAGATGAGTCTTTAGGCTAGTGCAAGATCCTATGTATCCCAGAGAGGAAGGCAGGCAGAAAAGTTAATCTCTTGACCAATCAAGTTTGGATCTGAAGTAATTTCTGAAAGTAGATTCTTCAGGATCCATAATAGCCCTATATTTCCATATAGTAAAGCTTAGAGTTTGGGAAGGCAACAGAGTTGATTCTCCATGCCTGCATGGAGATTTATCTTATCTCTCATAAAATGGGATTTATCTTAAGCAAAGTCTAAAAAGATTGGTTTGGCTTTCAGTATAGGCTGAGCAGAGAGGTATTATCTCTGACCAGAACTAAGAAGGAAGAAAGCCCTACAAATCTTACATTTCAGTGAAGGTCAGAAACTCTTATCACTAGCACACAAAGCTTCATACAAGGTAGGCACTCAATATCTTCTTGTTAAATTAATTTTTGTAACTATATTACTTCCTCATTGTATTGATTTGTCTTTAAAACCTTGTCACAGTTTTAATTTTGAAATGACATTAATTTTCTTATGACATTAGGTCACTGAATGAGAAATAGCAAAGAGCAAATAAGTTACAGTCTTTGAAAATCTATCAAGAATTTTATAGATTCCATTTAGTTGTGAATTACCTTGGGACATGATAGGGGAAATCTACACCAGTAGATATGAGAAAAAATAAAAAGGCCAAAACTAGACTGCCTTTCTTCGAAAGGGAAAACAGGGAAACAAGGAGGAAACTTTTCTCCTGGGCATCATCACTTGTTTTTCCTTGACATTTATTAAGTGCATGCAACATGCCAGATCTCAGTCTATGGCCAGGAAGCTTTTCCTCCTGGACTGGCATCTTTTCTCCCTAGGCAGTGATTTGTCACATAAGTCCAACATGGAAGGAAATTCTCAGCTCTATGGGCTCCCCGTGTGCAGACCAGTTCTGATCCAACTCTGGATGGGAAGGGGCTAGGCAGTGGGAGGCTGACTTACTGTGGAAGTCAGCTAGCTGTCTCCAGATCTTTATTCTAATGGAAAGTCATGGTTTTTATTGGTAATGTCCCAAAGGCCTACCTAATTTACTTATCTATTTTCTAAGATTTTATTTATTTATAGAGGGAGAGAGGGAGAAGGAGAGGGAGCACGGGCAGGGGGAGGGGTGGAGGGAGAGGCAGGCTCCCAGAAGAGCAGGGAGTCTAACCATAGGGCTTGATCCCAGGCCCCTGGCATCAAAACCTGTGCTGACCGCAGAAGCTTAAAGGACTGAGCCGCCCAGGCATCCCAAGCCTGGCTAATTTAGAGATAATCTTCCTTTAGGAAAACTTCTTCAGTTGCCTTTGGTTCATTATACCTTTTCTCCTACTCAAGATCTTTCCAGTACTTCTCTCCACAGTATTTAGCTTACTCATTGCCATTTGCTTGCTTCTCCTTAGAATTGTTCCCATTGTCATGTACATTCTTGGTCACAAGCGACCTGAAGGTAGATCCTATTCATTTTTCTTCTTATGGATCCTTCCAGGGCCAATCAGGTTGTGGAATAAATGAGTATTATTAAATTAATTAAGCAAGAAGGTCATTACACTGAGGTGGCTGTAATGTGGTGGTGGCTTACTTTAGCAAACCAAAGCCTACACCTGTAAATGCCTCAAGGTTAAGAAATTAAAACCTAAGGATAACCAAACACAAACAGCAAGCTAGGTTTTAAGCTAAAGCCAATCAAATAATTTCCATCGTTTCTACACCTTCTCCAAGTCTTTCCCTTGGCTCCTGGTGGTGGAGCACTCCTAACCACTTCTAGTTTGGTATTGCTAGATTCCAACAGATTTTTGCTCAAATACTTAAAATTGTTAATATGCCTCAGTTTATCTTTTAACAGTATGAATCTGGATTTACCTTAAAAGAGAGCATATTTTGCTACCCCAAAATATGCCTCTTTGGCATAGGGATTATTTTGAGCTGAAAGCAATCAAAACACAGCAGATTCATGAAATCTCTTTACCTACCCCTCAACTGCCTAAATTTATACCGGAAAGGGGGGCTGTATGAGGAAGACAGCTATGAATAGAGATACATTTTTACCTAAGAAACTGCTGGGTAGGATGAATTTCTTTCAAGGTCCTTCTAGCCGTTCTTGGAATCAAAATGACATGATGGGCACCTGGATGGATCAGATGGTTAAACGACTGCCTTTGGCTTGGGTCATGATCCTGGAGTCCTGGGATTCCCCATCGGCTCCTTGCTCAGCAGGGAGCCTGGTTCTGCCTCTGCCTGCTCTGCCTGCCACGTCCCCTGCTTGTGGGCACACTCTCTCTCTCTGACAAATAAAATCTTAAAAAAAAAAAAAAAAAGGAATCAAAATGACATGAGACAGATTAACAGGATAAAATCAAATTTAATGCTGTAAAAATGGGGAATCCACACAGACATGGAAATTCCAAAGACAGTAAGGCATTCCAACAGTAAGCATCAATAAGATGCTTATATGAGCTAAGGAGAGGGGTAGGGGGATCTGAGGATATAAAGGGGAGAAGACCATTAGCAGGAAGTAAAAGGAAATATTTGGAAAGCAAAGGTGTCCTATTATGTAGATAAGGTTCCCAGGTAAAGAGGAATCTCTAATAATAGCTCTCTTCCTGGTACAAACAGGCAGTTGAGGGGGAGATAAGGGGATTTTCCTAAATCTGCTGGGTTTTGATTGCTTTTAACTCAAGATAATGTTCATCTCAAAGTGGTTCTTCTTGGGGTAGCCTGCCCTTAACCCCTACAAAACTCATTTGTATAACAGGACAACCTTTGCTTTCCAAACATCTCCTCTTGTTTTCCTATGAAAGGTCTTCCTCCCCTTTCCTTAGCTCAGGATGCTATGTAAGTTTTAATTATTTTCTGGGTCTCGTATTTTTATGGGGCTCCCTTAAGTCTGAAATTAATCTTTTTATCCTGTTAATCCATCTTATGTCAATTTGATGTTAGACCAGCCCAAGAATCTAGATGGGTAGGAATTTTTTTCCACCCCTTTAGCATTAAACTTTGAAGCTCAAGTTAAGTCTTCTCAGTATACTATCGCAAGGATTTCAGTGGAGAAAAGACAACCAGAACAGAAGGTCATCTAGCCTGATCATTCAGTGTTGAACTACACTAGGAAAATTCAGGGAGGTATTTGGACCCCATCACCTGTCTGTTTCCCATTCAGATTCACCAACAGCAGCTAGCACTAGGTGAATGGTAATAATAATACAAACCGCAGAGGGAACAAAAGAGAGAAAATCTGCTAACAGTGAAAGGAAAAAGGATCCACTGTCCCCCAAATAGTGTGACATTTCCTAGGCCCCAAACAAATGAGATTTTAAGCATCACTTTCTTTTTCTTTTTTTTAAAGATTTTATTTATTTATTTGACAGAGAGAGAGAGCCAGCGAGAGAGGGAACACAAGCAGGGGGAGCGGGAGAGGAAGAAGCAGGCTCCCAGCAGAACAGCCTGATGAGGGGCTTGATCCCAGAACGCTGGGATCACGCCCTGAGCCGAAGGCAGAGGCTCAACGACTGAGCCACCCAGGTACCCCCCAAGCATCACTTTCAATTGTATATTGGCCACACCTACAATGATGTTCTTTTCTTCTCCCAGAGGGACTAATCCTGACAAAAGTAAACTGGGTTAAGAGTGGGAAGAAAATAGGTTCTGGTACTTCCTGAAAATAACCCATCTTATACATTGCTCAAATCTCTTACAGCACTTCTTTTCTTAACCATAAAATAGAAAATCTTGGGCAGGAAGATATTTTATGGGTTCTTTCAGCCCTGGGAGTTCATGTTGCTGGAATTCTACCTTATCAAATCTTTTCCTGATAGTTTCTCACCACAAGCAGAAGTACTACAAAAAGACCAGTTGGGAAAGGGCAGCTGGTCAT
This sequence comes from Ursus arctos, assembly GCF_023065955.2. NCBI lineage: Eukaryota > Metazoa > Chordata > Mammalia > Carnivora > Ursidae > Ursus > Ursus arctos. Next base: position 18,537,865 of record NW_026623100.1, read on the forward strand.
CCATCCTTCTGAGAACATTCTCGAAAAGCCAATTCCACTTAAGCCCACTTCTGCATGTTTTATTTGCCTAGACAACTGACTTTTGTCAGAATATAGACTTCCCTCAGTGAGATACAGCTTAAAAAAAAATAGGTAGATGTTTTGCTTCCTACTGAAACACAGTAAAATTACGATGACTTAAAAAAATGTGTCATCTCCAAAATGCATTGTTCAGAGCTCCGTTAAAAATTGATGGTTGAAGTCTTTAGGTCTATGGACTGCCCATTTTTCACAGAAAAGCCCGACTCCACCTCAAACCTGGAAACTGCACTTATTAGCTAACATTCTCTTCAATTCTATGACCTTCACACTATCTTCCCTTTTTTGTCCAATACCTTTCAAAAGTTGTTTTCACTATCGAGCCACACATGAGCCTGTCATATTCTCCACTCACATGCATGGACCTGTTTCTTTTGCTTCCCCCAGGTCTGTTCCACCTATTCCTTAGAATTATTCACTCACTCAGCTCTTGGCAATTGCTAACATCTGTCCCTTAATCTTGGAACAGCATTCCAATCAATGTCTTTTGAGCCACCTCCTCTACTTCAAAAACAAATAAAATTCCTTAAAGTACATCTGTTTAGAGAAAACATCTAGTTTCAACGACCAGTCTCCTTTCCTTTGTAAGAACTCCACTAACACTTTAAAATACAAATACTGAAATATACATATATTTCACACACATAACAGGAAACACTTCAGTTTAATCCAAGCACCCCCAAGCAACTCCAAGGATGAAAATCCTCCGTTCTTCCCCAGTTTTCCCATTTAAAAAATAGACTTGTTTTTATGCAGAGCCGTAAGAGATGCCTCTCCAGTGCAGTGTGCACATTAGCGCAGGAGTAAAGCCATGTTTGCATTGCTTTGGGCAGTTAAGAGGCTGCACACTGTTCTTGTTCACACAGTGAACAACTGAGTTCCTGTCTCAGTGTTAGATCTTCTCCTGTCAGAACCTAATAAATCAAATATTTTGTAAACCACAGCATAGTTAACTTACTCAAACGACTTCCTTAATTCAGTCCTGGCAGCAAGCATTTGAAAGCAGTGAATCTCAGAAGTCGTAGTGACTTCTACATTAAGCCAAGGAAATTCATGCACTCATGCTATACCCAGGAATGTTGGTGGCATGTGGCTTATACCTCAAACCAGCACTGTCAGTGAGTAAACCAGCTGTGGCAAGATGCCATTTTCATATTTCTTTTTCTGAGCTGTATGTTACCACCACTTTGATTTCTACCACAGCTTATTCCCTTTTCGAAGAAACTCTCCAAGCTCTTTCTTATAGTGCATAAGAGTTGCCTCCTCACTCATGCCCCCCCCAACTTAATATACCAATAACCAATATTATCATAGAGCTCCCACACTGGCCAGTAATTGTATCAATAGCTTTGATAAAACTACCAGGAGGCATACCTCTTAGATTTATAAAATGACTCCAAAATTGAAAATTAATCTTAAGAGAATTAAATTTCAGAGAATTCCTAAGAAAAAAAGTTAAATTATTATTAAAATTACATTAAAAAACTTTCTCAAAATATGCATTAAAAAAGGTGGTATAACATGTATCAAAATACATGTAGTGGTTATAGCTCATCACTGAAATTAATAACTATATACACATACATGTCTCTTTATAGATGTATAAACGTATGTATCTATAATTATACTAATGTCGATATATAGATAAATCTGTACATAAAATCGTTCAATTTTTTAACGATTTTTATTTATTTATTTATTTATTTATTTATTTATTTATTTATTTATTTATTATTTAACAGAGAGAGCAAGAGAACACAAGCAGGGGGAGTGGCAGAGGGTGAGAAAGAAGAAGGCTGCCCGCTGAGCAGGGAGCCCGAAGCGGGACTGGATCCCAGGACCCCGGGATCATGACCCCAAGCCAAAGGCAGCCGTTTAACCGACTGAACCACCCAGGTGCCCCAATCTTTCAGTATTTTTGTCTAGGAGGGCGAATTTTCTCCTGCCCTCCAGGGTCCTTCTAGCTGGACTGACAATCAAATTGACAAGAAACAGATGAACAGGAGAAAATTAAATTTAGTTTCATACATATGGAAAATCCATAAAGACATGTAAAGTCCAAAGATGAGCTAAGGAGAGGGAGGGTAGGGGTCTGAGGAGACAAAGAGGAGAAGACCATTAGCAGGAAGGCATCTCATCCGTTTGGAAAACAAAGGTTGCGCTGTTGTGCAGATGAGTTTCTTAGGAAAGAGGAATCTCAGTTAATAGCTCTTTTACTGACTTAAGGTAAGTAGCTGAGGGGGAGGAAAAGAACATTTCCTGAATCTACTGGGTTTCTATTGCTTTTTACTCAAAACAACATTCATGACAAAGTGGCCCATCTTGGGGCAGCCTGCCCTTGGCCCCTACGCTTCCTGATTTCTATTTGATGATGACTACTTTGATAAAAATATAATTTAAAAAAATCCCTCATTATCCAAATTCACTTAAAAAAAACTAAAGATACAAACCAACCAGAACTGGTCATTATAAGCAAAATATCATTTGACAGACATAAATGTAAAAATTTTGCACTTAATGGGATGCCTGGGTGGCGCAGTCGTTAGGCGGCTGCCTTGGGCTCAGGGCGTGATCCCGGCGTTCCGGGATCGAGTCCCACATCGGGCTCCTCCGCTGGGAGCCTGCTTCTTCCTCTCCCACTCCCCCTGCTTGTGTTCCCTCTCTCGCTGGCTGTCTCTCTGTCACATAAATAAATAAAACCTTTTTAAAAATAAATTTTTTGCACTTAAGATTTAAAACATAATTTGTAATTTGTAAATGCACATTAGAGATTTGGTTTAATGGTAATATAGCTGGAAAAGACGTTAGAAATGTTAATTAATGATAATCTTAATGAAAGCCAGGCATGAGACTCTGCTGATAATTCATAGTACGTTATATATGTGCATATATATATATATATATATATTTTCAACTAATGAGTCGTGGAAGAGCTATTCTCTCTTTTCAGCAAACCCAGGATGAACCGGCACAAAACAAAGTAAAAATACAGATGAATGAGATTAAGATAATCAAGTCTATCAAACAGCTAAAAAGCTACCAAATTGAGGCATTCAAGCAGAAGGTAGTAGGGACAGATAGTCAAAGGGAACTACCCTTGCGCTGGAGGGCTATCAGAGGTAGTTCTTATTCCCTCACAACTTCAAGTATTTATGATTTCAAGTCACAATGAAAATGTGACAAGTACTGTTACCTGCTGACTCAGGCATATATCCCCCAAGGCTGGGGTGGCATTGGTGCAATGGGAAGCATACTGGGCGAAGCTACTACTGGATTCTAGTAGTGGTGGCTTTGAACAAGGTGTGTAGGCTGTTGACCTCTAGTTTCTTCTTCCGCTTCCTTTTAGTGGTATGTCCCCCAGGGGCTGGGCAGGAACTGAATGCTTTACATACACGATTACATTGAAGCAGGGGTGGCGGGGAGAATTCTCCACCCTAAAATATGTCTTTTTGACAGAAGGATTAGTTTAGGCTGATTATTTTTAAGAAACAGCAGACAGGGCACTTGGGTGGCTCAGGCAGTTAAGCATCTGCCTTCGGCTCAGATCATGATCTCAGGGTCCTGGGACCAAGCCCCACGTCAAGCTTCCTGCTCAGCCGGGAGTCTGCTTCTCCCTCTGCCTCTCCCTCTGGCTTGTGCTCTCTCTTGCTCACTCTCTCTCTCAAATAAATAAAATCTTTAAAAGAGAGAAAAAACAGCAGACATAAGAGAGAAAAAACAGCTTTTTCAGAAAAGCTCTGAAAACAGAGTAGAAGTTAGCCTTTTTGAAAGAGACATTAATATTAATAAGGGAAATCTCCATTTGGAAGGGTGTCTCCCTCCTTGTACTGGGCAGAGAAGGAAGACTAAATCTCCAGAAACTCTTAGCAATAGAGAAGACACTGACTTAAGTCTGCCTAACAACCTTACCCCTGTTGACTGTGCTTTTCCTGGCAACCTCCCCTCACTGGCATCCCTCACCCCGCAACATCTTCTCCTGTCTTTAGCTGGAGGTGTTCCTTAAGGTGGTATCTTGGGCCGTTTCAGAGGGTTCCTCAGTTTTCCTGGGTATTCCCATGTGTACAGTGGATATACATGTTATTCAATAGCCGTATGTTTTTCCCCAGTTAATCTTTTTATTACAGGTGTGTCTCAGCCAAAAATCTAGAAGGGTGGAGGGGAAAATCATTAAATTATTAAAATTCCTTTACCGCCCCTATAACATGTATTCCTTACACAATACTGTGTTAAGAGATACCATTATCAAAACAAGACCCCAATGATCTAATAGAAAATGCCTGAAGTCCTTTCTAGACTTAAAACTCCTTGACTCCTTGTAAAGGGAACAGTAAAAAATTGCCTTCAGTTTCCAATCCAACCAGACAGGGTCTGATTTATTTAGTGATTCTTCACATTTTCCATGTAATACTCCCTTAATCCATGAGTATACAGCTTTCCTAGTATTGTTAATAAAACAAGGGACTTTATGTGAGGAATAAAAATAAGAAGGTGCAGGAATGGGGAAAGATTCCTTTTGGAAGCTCAGGCAATCTGCTTGATGTTCCTCACATATTTTAAAATATATCCCGTTTGTAACAATTATCATGGATTTCAGGGTGGGGAGGTAACTTTATAACAGATAATAAAACAATTTTATCTGAAAAAGAAAATCCATTTCTAATTAATTGCTGTCAATTGAAGTTTTTTCTCTCACAGGGACACTACTCTTAGTGCCCTCAGGTCAACCATTTAGGAGGGTGAACAGACCTAAGAGCAGTCAGTTTCATTATGTCTCCTTAACAACATAGGGACAGACTGTCCTTTAAAAATATATAATTTTTTCAACCTTTGCATTTTTTTATTTACTCATACCTAAATAGAGAACTTCTGCTAAGGTAAGAGAAATGAATGCCAAGTGCAGCTCAATGCAGTTAGTTGTGCTAAAGGCTAAAATTACAGGAACAGCATGGAGAGATAATTGACAGCTGAAGTGCATGGTCCTATAAAGTCTCTCTTCGGGGAATCTGTGATTGCTCTTAACGGCATTTTCAAAAAAAAAACAGGTCCTGTTAATTTCTCAAGGTATTTTTAAACACTCGATTACTTTTGAAACAATCAGCACCATTATGAACTCCCGGGAGGCTCTGAATTAAGAAATGAATACCTTTATTTCATAACATTTTACAAAACACTTGCTGTGGACAATAAATATCAAATCCACTAGGGGCTTTGGTAATGTAACACAAATCTTGAAAGGGGGAACCTAAAGATGATTAGATAATTAATCACAATTAAAATTTTCAACTGATCTTAAAGGAGCTTAACATAAGAACATTCTAGTTTTGTCTCCTATTTCCAGAGCCTTTCGCTGCTTTCACCACCTACAGATGAAAGGTCCATGCTGAGTAAACCATTTTGGAGCAGAACCAACCATGACAGGTGGGAAGACTGCTTTTTTTTTTTTTTTTCTTTTTTGGACATGATTTTCCATTAGACCATTCATAATATGGTGAAGTAAAATAGATGGATTACGAATAAAAGATACTGGATTTGTCATTTCAGTTGCACGAGACTCATATTAACCTACTAGTATATCAAATATACTACATATATATTTGTGATTGCTTGTAATCACCATCAAACATGGCCCTATCTTTAATCTCTTCGATGGCCTTCTAGAGGTCATCCTTCTGTGGAGGACCTGCCTCAGCTCTGTCAACGTTTAGAAGCTGTTGTGTGTGTGTGGGTATTGGCTCTATCACAGTCACTCAGAGCGCATCTAAATGTCACACTATATCTTACTGTCCTATATACAAGCTAGGGTTTGGTTTTCCTGTAGCTTGAATGTGAAAACATCTTCCAGAAATGCTCCCCATCGGGGAGTTGGCAGCAACTCTGAAATCTGGCTTCTGACAGAAGGGCATTCTCTGAGGAGTGCTGTTGTTTCAGAATTATAATTTTATGCTCCTTCAATTCCATTCAATTATGTTGAAATTCAGGGTACTTGTTGAAACCAATCCTGATAGTCTGTGAATAGCAGGACATTATTTTCATAATTTTTCAAAGGTACCTTTCATCCATTTATCTGAGACCCTTTTATTGAATGTCTCCCATTCACTAAAGGTTATGTACTAGACTTCATGGTTACAATAGAAAAAACAAAATAAAACAGAACAACAACAAAAATGTGGTTGCCACTCTTAAGAATTTCATAGATAATCCAATCATTTATGTGGCCATCACATTAAACCAAGAAAACTACACGACTGTGGCTTTACAAGTATGTCCACAGGCAGCACGATATGTGACCAATTTGATGAGGGGAACATGCTTCAAGTCACTCAGTGTCATAAGGCAAAAGATAAAGACTATGGAAGTTTTAAATAAACTGACCAGATATCCTGGTGATACACAGATGTAGGCATTCACATGAATACATATGTCTAGTATCATTGCTCTTCATTCACGATATCCCTAAAATGTAGATTAAAATATTGAACACCCTTTGGTCCAGTGATAATTCTCACATGGTTACAGTTAGAGATGGTAAGTTGGGAAATAAGTTCTGAGACAAGGTCCACCAGAGTACCAACTATTTATCACCATAAATAATGGAGTTAGATTTCCTAGTATGGATAGTATCTGGACACATCTCTGATCTATTAAGTAAACTTCTTGGTTGTAACCAAAAGTATGTTTGTAATACTGACTCTTTCTCTTCCCCTTCTCCTAGCCATTTCCAATTGTTATTTAGATTCAAAGTCACCTTCTCAGAGATTCTTTAACTTTACTAACTAGGTCAGGTTACCCTATAATTCTCTTCACTTTCTTTGAAACGTCTTCCACAATTTCAAATGTGTAAATCGCTAATTTGTTGTCAATGCCCATCTTCCTCAGTCAGTTGACTTGTCTGCCTTCTTTGCCAATGGATTCCTGTGCTTAGTAGAGTCAACTGGCACTCAGTACGTGCTCCATGCATGTTGCTGAAAAAAAAAAAAAACTGCTAAAATTCCCGAACCCCAGGGCAGGGACTCATATTCAACTGGAACGCTTTAAATACTGCTCTGCTGATTATGGTTGGTGATATTATGATACCTGATTTCCTTTCTTGAAAAGGTTGAATTAACAAATTAAAATTCCAGATTGTTATGTCAAACTCATTTTGAGAATCATTTATACCCTGTTAGTCAATTAAATGTCTACCTCTTATAACTTGTTGACTCCTATAATCTTTTTTCAGTTGTTGTTTTTAAGTGGTAGTGTTGCACTGTATAAAATATCAAATTATGTTGTAAGTATGAATTCCTTCCTTAAAATGGTGAAACCAAGGCAGAAATACGAAGCATTGGTTTTCCTGTTTTCATTACAGAAATCCCTTGTAGGTTAATAAATCATGGGTTTGGCTCTTTAAAAGGGATTTTACCGCCTAGGGGACAAGAGGTCTATAGGAAATATGACAAATCCTCATAAGGATCCTACTCTTTAATTTCATTAATAAAAAAGTCAGGTTCCCTTGTACATTTTTAAAACTTTTTAAATCTATTCAATAACTTACACATTGAGAGAAGACCTCTGTGAATTTAGGAACATTTTTTCTTACTCTTGAGAGTGACTGTTTTACACAGTCTGGTTCAGCTCACGCACTGATTTAATGAAAAATGTTATGTTGTGCTTACTGTATTAGTACTACAAATGTTGGGGACAAGAGTCCTCGATGAGCCATATTAGTATTTAACTACCCAAAGGACCATGAGTTTTAAGAAGAACCCGATGAAGCACAGAGCTGATGCTGTTTATTCTAACACATTCTGCTCTGGACTGGTTTTCCCAGATTTTGGAAATGTGTCACCTTTAACTTATGGAACAACTTTGGTGCATTTTGGCCCTCCTAGTAGAGCTCAAGGAGCTGGAGCAGCAAAATTCAAAGACCCTGGGGGTAGGGCAGGGCCGGGTTTTACTGAGGAACCTGACGCACATGCATTAAGGTGGTTCACAAGTTTGCAGAAAGAGTAGGAAGCATTAACAGAAAAATAAAACTTATAAGACAGATAAGATGCTGGAAAGCAGGACCCTGAGTTGACTCAGCATTAGTATGGAGTGGGAATACAGAGTTAAACATAAAGCTTACAGAACAAAATCTTATTGGGCTAAGAATATCCTGACTTAGTGAATTTAGTTATGGCTAAATCTAATTGTATTGCTTTAAAAATAATTCATTTACTTGAGAAGAGAATCCCTTGTATCTTAAATTTATTTTTTATTTAAAATATAACAACAGCAACCTCCTTTAGAAATACTTAATAGCAATTCTATCATTTATTTTAGAAATCCAATACATTGGCATTAAAGACTTAGGAATATAGGGACAACATCGATCTTTGCTAGAATGGAACTTTTTGGCAAGGACTCTTATTCTAGTTTATTTAAGTTCTAACATACTAATAAGACAGGCTGGCTTTTACCAAATAGATCAATGAGTCTTAATCCCTGATCTGAGACTCTCTGCTGGTTACTAAACTTCTAATTTACACAAAAGAATGAGAATTAAAATGGTCAGGCCTCAACAAATGGCTTAGGGAGGAATGAGAAACAACTGAAAGTAATTTCCTTGATTACGCCTTTTCTTTTCTCCGTTTAACATGCGGTTTCTGTACAATTCAGACAGGGATATACAAGGGAACTACCTCATTTAATATATTTTTCTATTTTTCTGATAACCAAAAAAAAATCTTATGAGCGATTGACTTCTTTTCACTTATAAACATCTCTGAAGATTAATTTTTGTGTTACTTAATGAGGCAGATTATGAAACGTGCTTATCAATTCACCAAAGAGTTGCCATCTAGGATAATTGCTGAGGTGTCTCTTTGAGTTATTATCTGTTCATCACTGACAGAGGCAATCATGCATTTCTAAAATGATCTGATCACATATATTGTTTATAACTAGTGATAAATTAATAAACCGAACCTATTTAATAATGCCAGAACCAGAAAAAAAATACCCTAAAGGAGGAATTAATGTGCAAATACCTTCCTAGGTAAGCTTTTTTATATGATTGCTTTATTTCCTTTCCAATCTCCTTAGCCACCCCTATTGTCATCACCTGTTCAGGAAGGGTGACTGAGTTTAGATTATTTACAGAATACCACCAGACGATGCATTTCTCTGTACTGGTATTTTGCCAGCACTGCCTCTAAAAAATTACCAGATGATAGGATCATGGGAGAGGAACGGAAATGTCAATTCATCTAAGTCATGAGAAGGACAATTAGATAACAATAGGCAAAAAAGGAGGAAAATTTTTAAAAAAATGCATCTAAATATTAGATATTATAAATCAGTACTAATTTTGTTTTTCTAAAGTACTAATTTTGAACTATGTTTTCATAGTTCAAAATAATGTGGTCATTTGAAAAATAAGAGAACTAAGATAAAGTCATGGAGGATAAAGAGAACCTTAATGGGGGAGTCATATTCTTTATGTTGGTCCTAGTTGGCGCTTGATAAATGGATGTTCTGTAAATGAGTGAGTATGTAAATAAAACAAGCAAACGATAGAGAAGAGATTTCATAAAGGTAGTCCCTAGGGCTAGATCAGGCCTACAGACTTAATGGTTTGGCCAAGGCGTTGTACTAAAAACAAAATGACCAATGTTTACAAATCAGCATGTTATGTAAAATCTCTATTTCCTCAAAAGTTTAAAGACATGGTGACAATTCCTAGGAAAAAAGAAACACGGAGAAAACTGTGACTGACAAATCACAGACCACAAATCAACCCAGGATATTTTCATATCAACTGGATTCATCGCAAGGAAGAAGCCACTTTGTTGTCAGGATGTTACAGTTTTCTAGGTTTTGCCATTTATGGGCTGTTTCTAGAACAAGACAGAGTATCTGGATATTGGATATTTTCCTCCTTTAAAACACTTTTATACCCTCGGTTTCTAAGACTTTACACATTACTTCTATTTTTCCCACCTAACTGCCATTCATTCTCAGAACTAACTTCTTTAGACAAAGTCATGTTTCTAATGATACCCAGCCTGTTAGTCATTTATCTGCTTGTTGGAATTTGAACTTTGTGGTGCTTCAAGTAGAAGTTCCATGAAATATCCGGGAAGATAGATTAGATGACGGTGTGCTGTTTTCAAAACAGGAAGAACAAGAATTTGCCTGTTAACTTAATGGACTAAAGATATTTTGGCTTTGACAAATGTGCAGAAGCGATTTATGAAAAATAAGAAAGATGGGCAAAATTAAGCTGTTCCAAAATAGATCTCTCCTCGTCTTGAATTTTGTGAAAATTTGGGATAAAAAGCACTTTGCTCCTCATTTTTTCATAGCAACTTCATTTTTCTCAGTAGTTTATTCTGTCGTTTGTTACATGACGGGTTCCTTTAGTAGGAAAAGACCGATTTGAAAAATAGACTTAATCTACTATTTCTTCATGACTTTCTCTCTTTGTGGGAATCTGAGAAAATTACTGCACACTTGCTGCTGACACATACAATTCCCAGGGAAAGAAGAAAATAAGGGAGAGAATTATGCTAGACAAATCAAAGGTAGCAAAGAAACCAAAGATGTTTTTAAATCAACAGGTGTCATCTCAAGAGAGAAGCCATTTTGTTGTCTGTGTTGTCATTTCCTGGGATTTGTAATTCGAGGACTATTTCTCTACCTCTATAAATAAAGTATTTGACATAGTGGATTGTTTTCTCCCTTGAAACACTTTTATTTTCTTGGCATCCAGGATGCCACACACTAATTCTGTTTTTCCTCCTTGCTGACCATTCATTCTGTCTCCTTTGCTAGATTTCTGTTCTAATGTGACCTCCAAATATCAGAATACTCAGTTTTCATAATTCTTCTCCATTAAACTCCTTTTCTGAGTAATTTTGTTGGGTCTGTGACTTTCATCAGTCTCTGTGTGATAATATGATGCAAACATAAGTTCATATCATCTCCAGTTTCAGCTCCTCCTGGCAATCCCCGTTCATCTATCTACTTATGCACTTCACTCCTCTACTTGCATGGCTACGAGGCACGTCAAAACCAGACATTTACTTTTATGTCTTAAAACAAAAGTGTTACCACGTACACACAAATAAAAACCTTCTCCACTCCATCCTGGCCCCCGAAAGGAAAAGCCCTTGATTTTGCAATTTTCATTCTCACCCTGGGCTTCCTCTAGTGACACCACCAATCTCAAAGTTTAGTAGGTCAACATTAAAGAATATATTTAATCCTGCTTTCTCTCAGACCCCACATGTAACCTGTTAGCAAGTACTGTCTGCCCTCACTTGGAAATCTTCCCACTTTCTTTTGTGTGGACTCTTAGTAGAGCAGCCTAACAGGTTTTCCTTTTTCCGTGCTTCTCTAAAATCTGTTGCCTACACTGAAGCCAGAGTTACATGTGTAAAAATAGAAGTCATTCTCATGATTAAAAACTACCAGTGGGTCCACTCTCACACTTAAGACAAAATTTAAGTCTTTTTCAATAACCTGAGAGATATGACAAGGCATCTGGCCACCTCTGATGTGGGAATGGCTCCTAACATATAAAACTCTAGGAAAAGATTAAAAAGAAAGAAAGGAAAAAAAAGAAAGAAAGAAAGAAAGAAGCCCACAAAAACAGGGCCTTTATATGCTTGCTAGTCTTAAAATGCAGTCTGATTTCATTCACTTCAATTACATATGCAAGTACTATTCTTATGCTATGCTGCTGAAACCTGTCGAAGATAACAAAATGAGTCACAATAGCTAATGTTTATAGTATAACTTATACCAGGCAATGTGCTAAAAGCTTTAGAGGTATTGTATTACTTAAGTTCCCTGTCATCGCCCCATGAGATATAAGGATCCTTATTTTAGAGATGAGAAACACAGTAATTAGGTAACTTGTCCTACATCAGACAGCTGTTCAAGAGGAACCTGAACGTTGCCTTTGTGACAGCTAGATCTAGTCCCTGTTTGTGATTTTCAGTGTAGAGCTCACTGACACTAGCAAACCTCCAGGACACCCCGACTAACACTAAAAACTCAATTAATCCAAATATGTTAGGCCCTTAGAGATAAACAATGTAAAGCCAATGTAAACGACCAACGTCTTTAAAGCCATTTACCTACATCTATAGTGTCCTTACTAGTAACCTACTAGTTATTGAATTACTAATAACTTGGTTTTCATAAACTAAAATTAGTACTTAATAGAGTTGAGCAGGAATACTATTCAGTATCCCAACAAAAAATCTGGCTGCTGCCCAGCGCCTGGGAGTAATGCAAATGGCAGCCTGTGCATGAACACACGCAGAGAGCCAGAAGGGCCACAACTTAAGAGGGAGATATTTTTTTATCAAAGCATCTTGGGCAGTGGTAGCAATGGAAATGCTTTTCAAGGTCTATCATTCTTGCTTTAAATGATAAAATCCAGTTTATTTAAGCTTTCTTATTGTCAATTTAACTCTTTACAGATCTTTTGCCTACCCCTACTCCGTGTAATGACGCACGTTTGGATCAAAATTATTTGTGACCCACAATTATATTAAGGCCAGACCTTAAAACATTTACACAATGCAAACACATATGAATCATCTACACTCCTGTTACAAAGCAAAAGCACGCATATATCCCATGTGTTTGACTTTTCTTTAGAGTGATGTTTCATTGTTATCAAGGGCTTTTTGTTTGTCTGTAATGGAATGAGTCACGAAGAAGAGTGGTCAAAAAATGACCGAGAACTTCTTTTTGAGGTTAACAACTCTGCTAGTTTTGTTCTAGTCCTTCCTAATGTAGTGTGTAAGAGAGGCATGATCACAAGACAGGGCAGAGAGATAAGTACAACCAGAGAGAGACAGATCCTTGGGTGAATTGTCCAAATAGTGCCATAATACTCAAGCATTCTACAATGGTAAGTGTTAAAATTTAGCAACTGTAAGGTACTCTGTGGAGTAAAACAGCAAAGAGCCTATCTTTAATTATTCTTCATGTTTTCCAAGACAGGTTTCTGAATAATACATGGAAGAGTTGCATTTTGGTTTCCTTAAGTTTTGAACGTAAGGTCAAAGTGGTTGAGGGTTGCAGCTTCTTGTGAGTTCTCAGCATGTTATAAAAGAGGAAAAGGAAAGACACTGAATCCGTATGAAGAGCAGAAAGTGCGTCTCCTGCACCCAGTTCCATATTCCTGTATGGTAACAGGTATGTAAAAGAATCCCATTCTAGGATGCCTGGGTGGCTCCGTCAGTTAAGCGTCCAACTCTTGATTTTGCCTCAGGTCATGATCTTGGGGTCACAAGATCGATCCCTGCATTGGGATCCATGCTGGGAGTGGAGCCTGCTTAAGATTCTTTCTCTCCCTATCTACCCATCTCATCCCTCTCTTTCTCCCTTTCAAAAAAAAAAAAAAATCCCATTCTAATTTCAATCAATTAACTGATCAACAAGTATAGTAAAATTGCAAAACAAAACAGAACCCTGCAATGTTCTTAAAATACAGTTTTCCCACACTCAAAACAAGATTCATTATTCTGCAAATAATGCGATGATATTCTGAATTGTTTAGCTGGAAAAGAAGAATGTCGGAAAAATCATGATCATCTTAAACAGTGTTTCACCCACAAGCAAGATTTGGTGACTATGTTTTAAGAGGCTGTGACATTCCTCAGGTCCATAGACTCTTAGGTTGTTTTTCTCCTATTAAATAGGATTGATTTATTGGCTAAGTTTTGCCAATAACTCCCAGCACATAGAAACCTAGCAAATCTGCATTATTTTGAGTCTCCACTAAGGTCACACTTTTTCATAGATTCGGACACCACAGAATTTTAAAATTTCTGCCTGTGTTAAAGCTTACTACTGTGCTTATTACCTTAGCAATCTTATTTTCTGTTGAGAAAGTACATCTGGTAAATTCAGGTAACTAAAGAATATACACTACTTTGATGCGATGTTATTCAAGCACTAGAATTCTATTTAATTAAAAAAAAATAGAAAATACAGCCAAGGGACTTATCATGTTAGGCAGTAAGAAACAAACAAATAAATAAATAATGTGTGTATCTTACATAGGATACACATGAGACCTCAAACACATGTATGCTCGTGAAAATGTAAATAAATTTATATAATTTTATATTATATATATATACATACATATATATATATATACACACACACACATATAAACTAAAGTGAAGTTCCTGATAAATAACATGCATACAGTCATCTCTCTGTAAAGAGAAGTGAACTTTCCATTTCCATTTCCATTTGTGGGAGTGTGCTCACTGGGAATAATGGGCACTGCCTTTGGACAGGATTTACTTATAATCTGACTGGGTAAGAAACGTATTTGTTCCCTAAGTAGGTGTCTTCTCCCATGTGTTTTCTATTACCATTTCTAGAGTTCCACAACATCTGGCTTGGGAGTATAAAAGTGATATGCTATTCAATTATCAGCCTAATGGTGGGGCTGAGAGACACTCTGAGTTTCCGCCAGCCATTTCTCTGTTTGATGGTCGGGGCTGGGCGAGTAGGTGTACAAGTACATACATGAAATAAACTTTCTTTTCTACTCAGTTGGAATAAATTATAACGTGTCTGGGCGAATATGTGCATAACTACTTTCAGGACTGATTTGAGGCCATAATGGATTTTAAAAAGCCCAACTCAAACAGAGAGTAAGCTTGATTATTCTATTCTCTCTCTGTTTTTATGTGGGGTTTTGTTTTGGTTTGGTTTGGTTTTTTGAATCTAGATTTTAAAGGGTTGAGTTCTTAGAAGACCTAAGCCATTTCTTAAAATGGCTAGTACATATCAATTTAAGGACAGACAGAAAGGCTATTCCTAAGTCTTGCATAAAATCAGGTTTACACAGGAGAAGTTATGGAAAGAGATATTTCCAATTATTAAGCATGACTGACTCTGATGAGAGAATGGGTTATTTGCATTCTATTTTATTTTTACATGTCTTCCTTGATATTTTCAAAATTTTCTAGTAGTGTTTTCCAGTAATATTAGAGGGGAATACATTTTGTTTATTCCATAATCACACATTCATCTATTCCATTATAAAGGATTTTATTTTGGGGGGCACCTGCGTGGCTCAGTCAGCTAAGCATCTGATTCTTGATTTTGGCTCAGGTTAGGATCTCAGGGTCATGAGATCAAGACCTGCACTGGATCCATGCTCAGTGCAGTGTCTGCTTGGATTCTCTCTCTCCCTCTGTCCCCTCTGTCCCTCACCCTGCTTGCATGCATGCCAACAAACAAACAAATAAATAAAATCTTCCCCCAAAAAAGGATTTTATTTTTTCTTCTTGGCTTATCTCTCTGCCTCTGATTGGTAAATTTGACAAAAATAATTACACATACTTCACTCAGTCTCAAGGTTCCTCCTCTTCAGGGAGCTTCTAGTGAGAAGCCCAGGTCCCTCTGCTCTTTCAAGGGCTCTGCTCCATGAATGTATCTTGCCCAAAGTCCATCACTCATGTGCCTGGCATCTAGGCTTATGTAACCAGCATCCAGTTAGCCGGCTTATGTGGCTCTCACAACTAAGTCATGCTATCCAAAATAGTCTTTGTCTGCTGAGGTGTTCTTAAAAAAACCTTATATTCTGCAAAAACTTACACTATCCCCAGTCTACCAAACTGTGTACCCAGAGCACTTGCAAAAAATCAATAATCCTAATAAAAATACTATCACTGAAAGACATCTAATTTTTAATAAATATAGTAAAGAATAGGTCTTTAGTTAAAATTAAAAGGTGAAATGTTGTTTGATGGACAGTAGTCTGGGAAAGAATTGAGAATTCCTTAGAGATATGAGCAAAGTACATGAATGTCAGGGAGAACAGTGCAGTCAACATTAGTAGACCAGAGCTTATGGCCTAACTGTGTCCCAAGAAAGAATATAGGTTGAATAGGCAAATATATTTGGCTCCTCCACTGCTTGTCTTGACCTGCTTGCATGCTTTGCATGCAGGTATGGTTACCTGCTGGTGTAAAATATTAACATGTGATGAAAAAATCACAAATGAGAGATGCAATGTGACTCTCTACTATGTTGAAATATTTCCTATATTCCAAGCATGTATGAGTTTTCCCAGGTTACAGAAATGAGACATGTAGCAGAAGAGACTAAACCAAAGAGGATATTTGTTTTTACACCTGTTCTTTCCCCCTCTTTAAATTCTCAAGTTGTTTAGAACCTTAAAAGGGAAAAGAGTGCTATGGAGGACAGGGCTCAGAAACCCAGTAACTTATATGAATATAATAAAGTAGGGGCATATTTAAAAATACATAGATTTGGCATGTCTGGGTGGTTCAGTCTGTTAAGCATCTGCTTTCTGCTCAGGTCATGATCCCAGTGTCGGGGATTGAGCCCTGCATTGGGCTCCCTGCTCGAGGGGAGCCTGCTTTTCCCTCTCCTCTCCGCTCATGCTCTCTCTTGCTATCTCTCTCTCTCTCTAAAATAAATAAAATCTTAAAAAAAAAAAAATAGATTTGTTCTTAAAGTGGATATAAGAGGGGTGCCTGGGTGGCTCAGTGAGTTAAGCGTCTGCCTTTGGCTCAGGTCATGATCTCAGGGTCCTGCAGCACTGGGCTCCCTGTTCAGCGGGAAGTCTGCTTCTCCCTCTCCCTCTGCTGCTCCCATTACTTGTGCTCTCTCTCTCTCAAGCAAATAAATAAAAGCAAATAAATTTTAAAAATTTGTGCAATGACATGAGCTCTTCTTTTAAAAAAGAATGCATATAAGAAAAGCAAAACATGGATAAAGATTTTGGCCTTAAGACCAAAAAGCACCAATGCCCAGACACCAAGATAAGATCCTCATTAGCAAAATCACAAGAACACTGTTTCCAGGTAAAGTAGAATTAAGAAGCTTCCTTTGGACTAACTTGGAATAAACTAACAATCTTGTAAGAAACGGAATTCAGGACAGGCTACCCCCAAAATACCGTACCTTGGCATACTGAATATCTCTAGCAGAAACAATCTGAGAAGTGATGTGTGCAGGAAGACCTCCTGACTTTCCCCTGAAGCGGGCCATAAATATCTCCTGTGAGAGGTGCCCTCCCTGTAACTGGAGGAAAGAAGCATCCTTATCTCTGAAGATAAAGAATACAGAGGAACCTGAATGAACAGGCCTTGCCAAATCTCCCCCATACTTAGCTCATACTCTTTATCCTATCGTATCTTTCCACAAATTTCCGTTATCAAATCACCATAAAAACACTCAGATGTAACCATTTTTTTCCAATCCCCAAAGACTTCAGTATCACATAAAACTTACCTTAAATAATTTTTATGTTTTTCACTGTATTAATCTGTCTTTATATATGGGGTCCCCATTGAGTACTTAAAAGGTTAGAGTAAAAAGATACTTTCCTCCCCTATGTCAAATGAGGTTCTGATTGAAATCTATAAATTTATCAAAAAGTTTATTAGAATGCTAGGATTCTGAATACTGACACTTTAAAAAAAAGTGTGCTTTGGGCAAACAAAGAAGAGTGGTTTGCAAAGTAAGAAGTATGTTTTATAAGACTTGGTAAAAACTGAAGATATGAATATATCTCAGAAGTGCGTAGATGAGAGGCCTACAACTGATTATTCATGAGAATGCTATGTAATTGTTTCAAAAATAGAATTCCAGGGCAGTGAGTGTGGTGAACTACACTGAGAGGTACTCCTTCTAAGGCTGAAAGATTGCAATCCTTTCCTAATTCTGAGAAAAGTGAATTAACCAGGGGAATATCTCAAATTTAAGTTTTCTTCCCTGATTTTTTCCAAATATCTCTGGTCCTGTTACCACACTGTCCTCCCTTTTGATACCAAGCATTTTGCTTGGACTTTCAGGTTCATCTTTCACCTTAAATTTGGTAAGATGCTTATTTACACTGAGTTTTATGTTGCCAAAATGGGAACAATTTTTTTTTAATCCATTGTTCTAGATGGAAAGATCTGCTAGTAAAAGTATTATTAATGTATATGACTGAATCAAATATTGACATTGGTAGTGACTTGAAAAGTCACTGCTGAGAGCAAATGTAACTGTAGGAGAGTCAGAAAATGAGGTTCTGGCTTCTGCTTGGAGCTACAAATGAACACCTGGAGACACGATGTAACTACTGAAGACTTGGCTTCCTCCCTGATGATGGAGAAGACAGAGGAGGGCTTGAGTGATTTATAAAACAAAATCTGTAAGATTCCTTCCAGCTCAAAAAGTTTGATTATTTCATCCTTTCCATAGCATGACTCATGGTACCCCAATGAGACTAGATGGAAGGCAGCTGGGCCCCAATATGACAAACCTTTAATTGGTTCTATCTAATGGCAGATGAAATGGAAATGCACAGGGGAGAATGGAGCAATTATTCCATATGGATACCATCCTGGGATGGGTGAGTTCTCTCAAGAGCCCATGGTTGGTATTATAATTCCTTACAAACAAAAAATCATTTAAAAGTGACTTAGATCACAACCAGAGTGATTTTTCCAAAATCCCTTCCTGATATTTCAACATCTTGTTGCTATATTCAAAACTGGGGAAAACCATGCAAACTCGTGACAGCCTTCTCACTTCCTGGAGATCCTCACTCATATTATTTGGTTCTAGGAAGGTGACTTCTCTTCCCCTGTTGGCCTGGGGGTGAGGGAGGGGTAAGAATCCCAGCAGAGTAAACTGAACATTTGACATAAGAAACTGTTCAACCTTAGACCTACCTAGAACAGCAGCCTTTTATTCTGATTGGATCTGTGGAACATGATAACCCTGAGGAACTCAGACAAGCATTGTTTATCTTCTTTTATCTATTGCTCTGTTTGGAAAATAAAATTAATCTGCAGCAGAAGAAAAATACTACAGGCATTTGCTGTAGATACCAAGGGATCAAAGTTACAGAGCCTTCATATCTTCAATTTTTCACAATCTGATTTACTAAACCCACTAATTAAGAAGAAGTATAGATACAAGAGAAACTATTTTTATGGGAAACTTTTCAAATTGTGGCATAACTAACATATAACATTGTATTTGTTTCAACTGTACAGCATAATGATTCCGTATTTGTATACACGGCAAAATGATCATCATAGTAAGTCTAGTTATAGTCTGTCACCACAGCAAATCACAAATTTTGTGTGTCTGTATGACGAGAACTTTTAGGATTTACTCTCTTGTCAACTTTCAGGTATGCACTAAAATATTATTGATTATAGTCACTGTGCGGTACATTATATCCCCATGACTTATTCATTCTCTAATTGGCAATTTGTACCTCTAGACCCCCTTTATCCATTTGACCCAATCCTCAACCCTCTAGAAACTACTGTTAAGTTCTCTATATCTATCACTGTGTTTTGTTTTGACATCTGCAGTGAATCTCTTGTAGGTAGTGTATAAATATGCTGTTTTTCTAGCCATTTAGCCACTCTATGTCTTTTATTTGGAGAATTTAGTCCATTTACATTTAAAGTAACGATTGATAGGTATGTACTTATTGCCATTTTTCTTTTTTTAAGATTTTATTTATTTGACAGAGACAGAGAGAGCACAAGCAGGGGGAGTGGCAAAGGGAAAGGGAGAAGCAGCTCCTGCTGAGCATGGAGTCCAATGCAGGGTTTGATGCCAGGACCTTGGCTCGATCCCAGGACCTTGGGATCATGACCTGAGCCAAAGGCAGAGGCTTAACCAACTGAATCACCCAGGCGCCACTGCACTTATTGCCATTTTGCTATTTTGCTGTTCCTCTCTGTCCTTTCATCCTCTCTTGCTCTCTTCCATTATAGTTTAATGACTTTCATGTTATGCTTAGATTCCCTTCTCATTATCTTTTATGTGCTATTACAGGTTTTTGCTTCATGGTTACCATAAGACTTACACATATTATATGTACATGTATGTGTGTGTGTGTGTGTGTGTGTGTGTGTGTGTGAGTATGTTAAATTGATAGGAACTTTAAATACATTCTAAAACTGTACATTTTTAAACCCTCCAGCACATTTTGTTTTTGTTGTCAAATTTTACATCTTTTTCATTTTATGTATCCCTTAACTAATTGTAATAGTTATTTTTACTACTTCTGTTTTTTAACCTTCACACTAGGTTTCTAAGTGGCTAATCTACTAACTTTACTATATATTTACCTTTACCAGTGAGGTTTACACTTCTATATTATCTCATTAGTAATTATTTAGTAATAAGTCCTATTACTTACAAGTAATTATAAGTAGTAAGTAATATGACTTGTTACTAATTAGTACCCTTTCTTTTCAGCTTAAAGAAGTCACTTCAACATACTTTGTAAAGCAGGTTTAGTATGATGAAATCCTTTAGCTTTTGCTTGTTTGGAAGACTCTTTATCATTCCTTCAATTCTGAATGACCTTACTGGGTAGAGTATTACTTGGTTGGAAGTTTTGTTTTGTTTTGTTTTTCTTTCAGCATGCTCCCTTCTGGCCTTCAAAGCTTTTGCTGAAAAATCTGCTGATAGTCTGAGGAAATTTCCCTTGTATGTAACAAGTTGTTTTTCTCTTGCTGCTTTTAAGATTCTCTACCTTTAAGTTTTGACATTTTAATTTAATACTTATGCCTTGGTGTGGATCTCTTTGGCTTCATCTTATTTTGAACATTCTGAGATTTCTGGATCTGGAAGTCTGTTTCCTTCCCCAGGTTAGGAAATTTTCCAGCCATCATCATCATCATTTTTATTTATTTATTTATTTATTTATTTATTTATTTATTTATTTATCTATCAATCAAATAAGTTATCTGTCCCTTTTTCTCTCTCTTCTCTTTCTGGGACCCCTATAATGCTAATCTTATCCTGCTTGATATAGTTCTATATTTCCCTTAAGCAATCTCTACTTGTTAAAATTCTTTATGCTTTTTGCTACTCTGTTTGGGTGAGTTCCACTGCTCTTTAGCTCACTGGTCCTTTCTTCTCTCCATCTAGTCTGCTGTTAAACCCCTCTAATTTTGTCCTCCCCCCTCCCCCCAGGTCAGTTATTGTGTTCTTTTGCCCTATTTGGTACTTTTCTTATATTTTGTATCTCTTTATTGAAGTTTTCACTGTTTTCATCCATTCTTCTCCCAAGTTTGGTGAGCATCTTTATGACCATTACTTTGAACTCTTTATCAGGTCGATTACTTATCTCTGTTTCATTTTTTTTTTTCCAGGAAATTTTATCTTGCTCTTTTGTTTGAAACACATTCCTCTGTTTCCTCATTTTGCTTGACTTTCTGTGTTTATTTCCATGTCTTAGGTGAAACAGCTACTTACTTCTTCCAGTCTTGAAGAAGTTGCCTAGTGTAGATGAAACTTGTTCAATCCTGCCCTAGCT
Source organism: Ursus arctos (assembly GCF_023065955.2). Taxonomy (NCBI): domain Eukaryota; kingdom Metazoa; phylum Chordata; class Mammalia; order Carnivora; family Ursidae; genus Ursus; species Ursus arctos. The sequence goes on from NW_026623100.1 coordinate 18,559,262, forward strand.
CTTGGACTTTTGTAATTGTTGAAGCAGCCTGATTTACTTTTTACAGGCCCCCGTTGTTGATGGTATGCCAAGACCTGCCAGAGTTCCAGAGAATATGATCTTGGTCAGACCCTAATTTCAGGCTGATTAGGAGTCAGACCCTCAGATCGCAACTTTTGAAGTACAGAAATATATACAGCCCAGTGTGACCACAAGTCATAGACACAGGTTGCCTGCAGACCAGGTGATCTGGAGGAGTCTCCTGGGCAACACTGCAAGAATTGGGGCACTAGATGACTGTATAAGCTCCTCTCTGGGAAGTACTAGTGAGTAGTAGCTATGCTTAGGGAGAACACAAGATGGTGTCCTCTGGCCCATGTTCCATGAGAGCAGCTCTGTAGCCTCTAGGTGTGTGGCAAACCCAAAGCCTGTGCCCTAGGTTGAAGCTCCAAGGGAAATAAATAGACCTTTTTCATGGGGAAACTGGAACTGTGCTTCAGTCTGCTGTCTGTGCAGTGCCCTGGGGGTCGTAGCCTGCCAAGAACTGCCTCTCTAATTGGTACGGCCCCAAAGGACTCAGGAACACAAGCCCACCAGAGTCAGACAATCAAAGAGAGCCCGCTGTGTGGTCTGTGTGTACCCGCGAGCTTTAGCAAGGCATCTGGAGAGTGCAGGGGCTCAGTGTGTCTGTGGGCTTTAGCAGGGCAGCTAGAAGTGTGGGGGCAGGGTACACCCATTGGCTTTAACAGGGCATCGGGAAACTGCAGGAACTGTGCGAGCTCGTGTGCACTGGTAAAGTAGAGGGAGAATGCACAAATGGTACATGGCAGCATCTTTGTGCGAGAAAGTCCCAGCAGGACCCTGCCCCTCTGGCAGACTCTGTAAGATTAGCAAGTGTACCTCCTTCACAAATAGCCTAGATACTTTTTCAAATTGCTGCTTTTGCACTGGGCCCCAAGTCTGAGTGGGAGCCCTTTAAGAGTGGAGCTGTTCCATACGTAGCTGTGTGCTGTGGGATGGGGTGAATTCAGGATCTTCCTACGCTGCCATCTTGGACTGCTTCCTACTGGGAAACTTGATCTTTGTTGTATCAGCCATAATTTCTTCCACAGCTTTGTTGTTGTTTTTAAACAAAACAAAACCACGCTTAAATGATAAAGTATGACGAACTGTTTCCAATAATAAACAGTTTATGTTGCCGGTCTAATAAATTTGAATAAGGACCTAGTGAAAACACAGAGTAGGGGTAGAAAAACGAAAACAAAAACCCTGAGAACTGTAAAAAGCAGGCAAAGCTGCATTTCCGATGCCATAGTGCCCCCTGCTGGGAGGTCTTGGAAGTGGTGTCTTCCGGAGAGCAAATCCTTTCCTTTGATAGGCCACAAAAAGGGGGTTTTGCGTTTTGAACAAAAGTCACCTAAGTGAAAGGAATATATGCATATTGCTTCCATGTATTTCTTTTTACATAACCATGAGAGGGAGTGGGAGGACGGGATAGGACAGGATTGGGTTATGCATAAAGAATCCCAGAACCCATCACAAGTAGGCCTAGCCCTGGCTTCTCTACATCACTATGTGGTATTGCTCAAAGCTCTTAAGCTTCAGCTCCTCACATGTAAAATGAAAATAATGGTAATAACTCATTCATTTACTGCAGAAGGCTGTTGTAAAAATGGATGACACACGAGAAAGAGCACTTTGAATGCCATGGCACTAAGTAAAATGAGTATGAATGTAAGGGTAAGGATGGGTGGGACACTTTGATTAACAATTAAACTAACTTTTTGTAGAGTCATCACAAGGTACGCCAGGCCGGAAACACTAGACCTTGTTGCCGTGGGAGCAAATGTTCCAGGGAGTCACTGGGGCCTAGCTACCTTTGACACCGTCTCTGCTGCTCAGACTCTTCAGCATTCAAAGACTAGAGTATACGCTTAAAGAGGCTATTGCTGGTTGATGAACAGAGATGGACACCGGGGTAAAGAAAACTAAGACAACTTCCTGGTTACTTTGTAATCATTAATGGCAGACTCTCTAGTCTCCTGTTAGTCTGCAAACCAGCAGCATCTGCATTACCTGGGAGCTTGTTAGAAATATAGAACTTCCTATTTCATCCCAGACCTACTAAATCAGAATCTGCATTTTAACAGTCTCCCCAGGTAATCGTTACACACATTCAACTTTAAGAAACTCCACTCCAGCCTGTTTAGGCTATGCTCTTTCTCTCTGGCTATGTATCAGTTGATATCTAGGAAGCATATACAAAAAAAGTATTTTTGACTTGGCCTTATTTTAACAACACACTGACAAGTACTTGTAAAAATGAAATTGGAAAAAGAAATTGTGACTAAGGATAATTAATTTTCATGAGCCTCAAAAGAAACTATAATAAAATGATGTTTAAATATAACATTGTGTAAGATTTCTTCAAAAAATTTAGCAACTTTTTAGTATTGATTTTAAGAAATTGTATGTATTGGCAATAATACATGCATATTTTATATTTGCTCTTATTACCTGTGTTGATAGAATTTTGAAAAGCAAAATAATTATGAGAGACTTCAGAGAACAGACTCAAGTCTAATCAGATTTTTGAAAAATCTAATAAGGCTGTAGCTTTCATTTAAAGCATAATTCACCTGATCCATAAGATGTTCTGAATTGTTAGGAACTGGAACAACATTGTACTAGCAACAATTAGGGCCAGAGTTCTCCGGGCACAATTCTAAAATGAACTATATATGGAAGATGAGTGGACAGTTGGGAGAAAGGAATCCATTATCCGTTACCTTCTGTGTCCCACATGCGACCCCCCCAGCCACCCTCCAATGCTTGCTCTGCCTTCTTCCTTTTATGGTATTTTATACCATAGCTGTGCTCAGTGTAGTAAGTTTAAAAACTCCAATGCCAGTGGTTCACCTAGGACAGTCTCTGTTATTTGGTACCCTCCATTATTTGGTGAGGGAAGCCATCTGATTCCTTTTTTTTTTTTTTTTTTAATATTTATTTTTTTGACAGAGAGAGAGCAAGCACAAGCAGGGGGAGTGACAGGCAGAGGGAGAGGGACAAGCAGGCTCCCCATTGGGCAGTGAGCCCAAATCAGGGCAGGAAGCCATCTGATTAAACCAATGCACAGTAATGTGTGTGGATTCTAATAGTTTTTTTTAACCTCCCTGGGAGACCCACTCAGTCTTCAGGTGAAAAATTCATACACTTAAGTGAAAAGCTCATGAATGGAACCTTATGCGATTAAGAAGTAGCGAGTTTTAGGGGTGCCTGGGTGGCTCAGTAGGTTAAGCATCCAACTCTTGAGATTTTGGCTCAGGTCATGATCTCAGTGTTGTGAGATGGAGCCCCATACTGGGCTCTGTGCTGGGCTTGAAGCCTGCTTCAGATTCTCTCTCTCCCTCTGTCCCTAACTGGCGTGCGCACATGCGCGCTCTCTCTCTTTAAAAAAAAAAAAAAAAAAAAAGGACCAAGCTTTAGGTTTGATGTGGGAGAGATTTCAGGATCCAGGCATGTCCTTGGACCCATTGAACCAGTTCAGTCTTCTATAGCTCATTTTCTACTAAAATGTAGGCTCTAGCTACACAAATGATACCCACGGGTACTCTCTCAAAGAAGAGTAGAAATCCCTAAAAGTATGGATTTCAGAATTTGTATAATTACTTTTTTTGAACAATCCATTGGAAATGGTTTTAAAAAATAATGTTTCTAGGAACTGAAGTTAGACACTGAAGGTCAAGCAATGGGCTGATGAGGGGATCTTAGAAGTATAGGAATTCTGACTGTCTGCTTTACCAGTGGGAAGCTTTTTAGTAGGGGAATAGGAGCTTGACCTGAAAGTCCAGGGGTTCCAATCTGTTCATTTCATTGAACAGAGGTCAATACAGGCCTAGGAGAGCACCTCTTTTAGGCTCTCCACATTGACACACCCTTTTATGGTCAAAGTTTCATTTCCAGATATGCTTGACAAATGTTCTGGTCCAGAATAAGACCTCTTCCCCAATTTACTATGCCAAGAAGGGGAGCTTAAAAAAAAAGACAGGACGTGTGTATATTTTCTAATCTTGCATCCTTCACGAATCTTCCAAGTGGACACTATGCCTGGCCTATAGGATATACAAAGTTTCTCGTAGCTTCCATTTAAAGTAAGCTCTTAGGGCTCTTTCCACTTAAACACTTACAGATAAATATTTCTTGATACAGAACAGTTTCATTGTTGATGTTCAATGGAAATATAGGCCCAAAACATGTGGCTGCCTAACAAAGTAGGCAGGGAATTCTTTGAGATGGGAATTAAGGACACTATGGAAAACATAACGCTGTTACCAATAATGGTGTGTTTTCAGCTCAAATGCTGTATTTGGCTTAGACACTGACAAATTCCAAGAAGTGGGAAAAACAAAAACAAAACAAAAAACAACTAAAATACCTTAAAAGTAACACAAACTTCTAGAGACACTGGGATTTGCTTCAATGTAGGAAACAGTGAAAAAAGAATAAATAAAAATTCCTAGAATTCACATGTTGGTCAGTACCTGGTTAGGGAACTGAAACAAGTATGATTTTTACAAGAACAAATTTTCCACTTCCTATCTGCTTTCTTTCTTCAGAACCTTTCTTACTTTCTTTCTTACCCCATGCTACAGTGGGAAACAAATGGAATTGGGATCCAGAAGATCTAGTTTTGGCTCATGTTTGACTCTTCACTCACATTATTTAAACTGGGAGCTTTACTTTCCCAAGGACTTAATCATATTTGCATGATAGAAATATTATACTCTAAATAAATAATTACAGGAGAAATAATAACAGCTAACTCTTAATAAGTACTCCCTATGTGCCAATTTTCTTTTTTTAAGATTTTATTTGTTTATTTATTTAGAGAGCATGTGAGTGGGAGGAGAGGCAGAGGAGAGCAAGAATCTCAAGCAGACTCTGTGTGGAATACGGAGCCCAATGCGGGGCTTTAACTCATGATTCCGAGATCATGATCTAAGCAGAAGTCAGAGTCCAACGTTCCACTGATTGAGCCACCCAGGGGCCCCAGTCATTCAGTGTTCAAGGTGCTTTATCAGTGTTACTTCATTTAATCCTCACGAAAATTCTGCATGTTGGGTCATGTAGCTATCATGTTTCACAGATAAGGAAACTGAGGCACAGATTGGTAAATCACCTGCCCAAGATCACACAGCTAGGATGTGGCAGAATTAAAATGGGAGTTTAAGCAGTCACACTCCAGAGCCTCTAATTTTTCATGGTATTTCTTCTCCTCTAAATACCTAATACCTCTAATACCTTTGCAATCCCTAGTTTTGATTTCACATCATGTTTTCCCAATGTCTTCTGCTTTCTATAAACTCTTGATACCTTTGGCAATAAGTGTTTAAATAATGGTTCCACATCTACTGGGAGGAGAGATGATGGGAAAACTACCATAAAACACAATGGAACTTTCAAGAGAAGACACAGTCATAAATTTGATCTACTAAATAAAGGAAGAAACAGAGAAGAAAAAGTTAACTCCTTGAGGGGAAAAAGACATACTTTAAAAATCAGTATGGTTCTTCTCTGAAAAAAATTTTTAAAATGTTAAATAAAAATGGTTTTAATTGTCTTTTCCAAAATGCTATTCCTCAACTCTTGGGCATTTTGAGGACAGCACCCAAATCCCACACTTCTTTAATGACCTCTATTTTTCAGTGAGAAACCCCATCTTTGCATGAATTTCATTGTTTCACTCTGCAGTCAATAGGATCTCTCACAGGCATGTCTAGCTAGATATATGTAGGGGTCTGAGTGGAAAGGCAGGATAGGAAACTTATACTCATTTTAAACTAATGCCATATCAGGTATTATGTATGTTCACACACACAATAACTTTTGGTTCAGTCTGTCCATTGAAGAGAGAGAAAATGATCACACAATATATTTCCTTTGGATCTTATCCGATGAGTAATTCTGTTCCATGCACCTTTGAAACCATTAGCTAAAAGAAATGATCTATTTTGGGAGGCTGATACGCTAATCAGGCTGTAAGCCCAAGCCTCAAACACAATTTTAACCCATATAGCATTCGTAAGTTCAACTTGTGCATTGATTGATCATCCTAGAAAATGGGAAGACCTCACCTCACAATCTTGAGAACTTCTAGTGCCTCTCTGCCTATCACCTCTGGATATGATGAAAAGGGAGCTCATTTCCTGCACACACTATGATAAACCTACGGATATTATCCATCGCATATCTTTTAAAAATTACTCAATCCCCTATTTTGTAAATTATTTAACTACTATGGCATCAATATTCTAATCTGTCCAATGATGGGAAAAGCTAGATTGTTCCTATAATCCCCCATGTCTATAAAGTTAAAAGATTTACTTATAAAAACATGTGTAACATTTTCTTTCTTTGCCCCAAGATATCTTTAAAGGTTTTATAAACTAGTCTCCTTTGAACATTTCTGTCATCAACCTGCCACTTTTCTGCTCAGAAGTGTATAATGACTTCTCACAGGAAATTATACCATTATCCCCTCTGCATATCTAAACTACCCATCCTTCAAGACACCAATGAAATTCTGTCTCAGCTCACTGTCTTCAACCGCACTGATGTTACTCCTCTCCTAAAGACCAGAGCCTTTATTCTCTGTATACAGCATGACCTTCATCATATCCTCACTTACACTATTTTCTCATTATTTTTATGTTTGTTGTTCCTATGCAACTAAATTGTATGCAGAATAAAGACAGTGGACTCAATAAATACTGGTTGCCCTTAACATATTTATTCAGTAAGTGTTTTCACTACCTATGTGTCAATCTGGGAAATGTAAGACTAAATAAGAAACAATCCCAGCCCTCCAAGATTTCACTCTCAAGAATGGTACAGTCTCGCCAGAACTGGGTGAAACAGCCCCAAAGGCCACTGCGAAGAATACGAATCAGAGTCTACAGCAGGTGAATGCAAGCATTTCGGAGCAGTCCTGAGAGTCTGGCTGAGGCTGTGCCTGGCACAAATCACACTGCTAAAGAGTATTTATTGAGCACTCACCATGGGCACGACATGCGTTCTTTAATTTAGTCCTCACAACAACTCTGGGCACTGTTTTCATTTTCGTTTCACCAAAGAGAAATGTAGCCGCGGAGGCAAGCGCTTGTCCAAAGGCTGCAGAGCCTCCGTGAGAGAGCTGGGCTGGGAGGAGCAGCCTTGCTTTGAGGCGGCTTTGACCATTCTGCACTACTTCCTCTGGCATAATTGGTGCTCTCTAGTGTTTAATGAATGGATAAGATCAGAGAGCATGCATTAACAGTGAAAAATGCACTCTTCGGTAGGCTTCAAAATCCAAGGTCCCTGAAATTCTGGACTAACATAAATTGTGTGTGTGTGTGTGTGTGTGTGTGTGTGTGTGTGTGTGAGAGAGAGAGAGAGAGAGAGAGAGAGTGAGTGAGAGTGTGGTATAAAAAATTTACAGTCCATATTGTGCTTCTTCTCTCTCCCTCCCTTCCCAATAACTACAGCTAATCGGAAGGAATGCTTTATGCCACGTCAAGTCAATAGTTTCACCTGCACCTCCCCTCTCCTTCTCTCCCTCCCTCCATCATCTTGATCTTCGTATTTGTCTAATCTTAATCTGATCATACCTTTTCAGAACAATACACATAGAATACGGAGACTAAATTGAAACGACTGACACAATAATTGAAAGCAGAAAAATAACGCTGACATGTGGCAGTGTCTGGAGTGGCATTCAGCTTATCTTTGTTTGGGGTTGGGCTGGGGATGTTGTTCATGGATGTGCTTGAGTCTGATGCATGCCAAAGCCAAAAAGGCAGCTTTCCCCTTGATTTTTCTCCTTTATAATCTCCATGTGGTCCCCAAATGCTTAACCCTCCCCACCAAATGCTGTAAAAATCTGTCTTTTGATATCACAGATGGAAAAGACTTATTAGCTCATGAAGCTCACCCTGCCTCAGGAGAGGAGCAATGCGTCAAATACCATCCTCCCCACCCGTAGAGTTTCAAAGCCTTATAGATGTTGTGACCAAACCTGCTCATCCTTCGTTACTCATAGGACTTCCAGTGATAACAGCAATAAGAAAAAAATCCCCTCTTGTCTCTTTCTGGCTCCTCAAAGTCTTGGGAATAAGCCTCTCCTGCAAAGGAAGCATGTGTCTCCTGCTGTGTCCTTAAGCAGTGCCATGGAGTAGGAGGAAGCGCCCATTTGCTTTTCTTTTTTCTTTTTTCTTTTTTTAAACAGATTTTATTTATTTATTTGACAGAGAGAGAGACAGCCAGCGAGAGAGGGAACACAAGCAGGGGGAGTGGGAGAGGAAGAAGCAGGCTCACAGCGGAGGAGCCTGATGTGGGGCTCGATCCCATAACGCCGGGATCACGCCCTGAGCCGAAGGCAGACGCTTAACGACTGCGCCACCCAGGCGCCCCGGCCATTTGCTTTTCTTGGTGATCACTAGGCTTTCCATTCCCAAAATAGGAATAGAGAGACCTACTGAAGCATCCTCTCCTTCCTTTGGGGCAGCATCATCCAAACCAGTTCAAACTTTCAAAATGGTAGATAACTACCCTTCAGTTGACGGTTTTAAAGAACACTGGACTTGGAATCAGAAAATTTCTTTCTGATCTTATTTCTGCTACCACCAATGTATATGGTTTTCCAGATTTCAGATTCCCAGATGATGAGATTTTAAGGTCATCACAATAGCTGCATACAGGAGAGTGCAGAGTGCTAGCTCAACATATGGAAATGATGACGTTTGCTGTAAGATGCAATTGTATGTTATCTGACAGATATGATTAGGCAATTCCTTACAAGTGGCTAAATCTTCTCTTCACAGATTTTTTATCATGTTACTCTTCAAAATATTGATTGTTCATTCATTAGGTATAAGACAGAGTCCAGAGTCTCCAAGTCTCCCTCTATTCCGGCTTCAAATGCCTGTCCAACCTCACCTTGACATACCCTACATGAACCCTTGACCAGGGCCATGCTGATCTCTGTACCCTGTGCCTTCCCCTCAGTGCCTCATCTAACACCTCTTCGCTCTTTACTCCTCCCCCATTCCCTGCACCCAGACAAAGATGCAGAAGCTCCACGATAATGTTCTCTGATTTAACAAGTAATTTTTAAGGTCTCTGCCAGGCACTGAGGATAGAACAAAGGAAAAGCTATCATATCTCTCCAAATTACTCCATTTTCTGCCAATGCATGGTAGAACTTTAAGGTCTGGCTGGAATTTACTTCCTCCCAAAGCTTCCCTTGGTTTCTGGACTGTGCCACTCTCCTCCTCTTCAGAATTCCTATTGTTTTATTTTCTAAAACACACATGTGACACTTGTCATACCCTACCAACCATTATGAACTGGTTTTGTATATATCTGCCTCTCAGAAGTATATAGGATGTCAAATACAAATGTGAACGTGTCACGCATGTATATGTGTGTAAACATACCTCATGATTATATATCTCTATCTATATAGTCATATGTTGCATATTTCCCAGCAAATATCTGAAGGCAAGGACTATCCACACTCATTCTTCTCTCACAAAGGCCAGTACCATGCATGGTGTGGGGGGGGTGTGTGTGTGTATATGTATGTATGTGTGTGTGTGTGTGTGTGTGTGTGTGTGTGTATATATATATATGTGTGTATATATATATATGTGAATGAATACAAATAAAAGAATACAAGGGTGAAAATTTCACTCTTTTGGTTAAACTCCCATGTCAACCTCCAAACATTTCAGCAGGGAACTATACGAAGGGGGTGTTGATGAGGAAACTGTTCTAGACAGGCCTATTGATCTTGCCAAAGAGCGATGTAGACCAGAAGCACCACAGCCTACAAATGTGCTGAGCCAGGCCACCTCTCTTCGGAGCCTCACCCATTTTAAAGAGAGCCCACGAAGCGCCTTCCTTGAATTATTACTCTGCTCTTGGTTCCTGAAGCAGAAGAGAAGGAGGCGAGCTTCTGACTTAAGGAAGTGATTTGGAATATTGATTGAGCCATCTGAACTGTGTTAAGTTATAGCTGAACTAATAAAAGACAACCATTTGCATGGTTCCCTTCGTGGAAACTGTGAATTCAAACAAGTATTTTATATTTGGGATTTTTAATAAGATTCTTAGAAAGATACACCTTTGCTCCCCATTCAAAAGTACATATCCATATACATATGTAACTATAAAGGATTGCATGCTAGGATAACTACTGATAAATCCACAAAAACATTAGTTTATGGCTGTCGGGTTTTGAATTTTTAAATGGGGAAAATAAGTGTTTAATGCAAATTTATATAATAGGATTATTTTTTGCAATTTATAAAATTCAGTTTAACTATTTTAGAATACATATATTTAAAATATTTGTATTTGCTTAAGACATTTTCATGTTAAGAATTTGATCTTACTGTAATAATTATAAATATTAAAACATTAATACAATGATAAAAGAACATCATCTAATTTTTCTAAAACTAAAAAAAAATAATATGTGACATACATGCCTTTCTTTGTGTAAGTATTTCTTTGAAAGAAATGCTTACAAAAAGGCATAAAGTATATAAAAATCCTTCAGTATTGCCCATCTTTTGTTGGACAAAAATCTTAAGGGTTTAGACCGTGCTCTACTTTTTAATTTATACTTTAAATCATAATTGCTTTAAAAGTATACCAAGTTCTTCAGAATTTATTACATGGCATACTGGAGAGAAAAATTCCATGTCTACTACTGCCATTTCAAAGGAGAACATTTCAAAGGTTATATAATCTTCAAATTCCATTTTGAATTTCCATAAATATTATGTTTATTTTTTTATTTTATTTATTTATTTTTAAATTTTATTTATTTGACACACAGAGAGAGAGAGAACACAAGTAGGCAGAACAGCAGGCAGAGGGAGAGGGAGAAGCAGACCCCCCCCACTGAGCAGGGAGCCCGATGTGGGTCTCCATCCGGCACTCGGGATCATGACCTGAGCTAAAGGAAGACACTGAACTGACTGAGCCACCCAGGCACCACCATAAATATTATTTTTAAATGCACTGATTAAATAAATGTAATGTCAATAACACGAGGTAGGTAAATAAACTGCAAAAAATTGTGAAGACAGCTCTGTTTGCCTTGAAGTTCATACGACAACTATTAAATTCAGAAACATATCTTATGTATACCAGAACTGACCTACAATAAAAAATGCTATTAAGGCTCATGGATACCATTAATCTTTCCCACCACTCCCCTGCCACTTCATAACTAATAGTGGAACAGACCCATTAAACATGGCTTTCTATAAAAGAGGGAAAGAGTGACAGAAAATACAGAGTGACCGTAACAACTTTCTAGAAGCAGGGAGTCTGCAATGAATTTTAGTGTTTCTTAAAATGGAAAAAAAAAAAATAGACAATTATTATCAATTGAAGGCCTTTGAATAAAATCAGAGTAACAAGAAAGTTCACATTATAAAAATTAACTTATAATTAAAGTTATTTTTAACACCACAGATTAATCCTTTCTCCCATTCACAGAACTCATTTCTATGAACTTTTAGCAACCAGAAACAGAGGTTACAGTGTAAAGCATATTTTTTCATAGCTTGCATGGAATCTAATCACCGTATTTTCACCTCCCATGATTGACAAGGTGCATTATGGATTGGCTGAAACAAGCTGCTGCCTGATGTGACTATCAGAAGCTGTGATGAAGACAGCATTTGCTCCAACATGCCTAGTGAGCACTGCACAGGTTCTCTGGGTGTTCTGATGAAGCGTGGATAATAACGGGCATTGATTCTTCATACCCATAGCACATTAGGCCACAGCCTCACTAGAGGCATGTGGACTATTAGACATAGGAATGTCTCATTTGCTATTTACATCTGTTTTAGTGACATGATTTTATAAATTCTAACATAAAATCAGCTAGTGTATAAAAACACGTCAGCCTCTCTAACTGTAATTAGCTATGTTACATCACAAATCATCACGAATATTGACTCTGGGCTGATATTTTATCACGTAGTTGGATTGCACATTTTACATTGATTCAAAAGGATCTCGACATAATCCCTCACAATGTGATATGCCTAACTGACAACAACAACAAAAGACAAAAATTCTGGAGTTTATTAGTTTCATCACTGTGAATGAATTCAAATTCTCTATTCCTATTTTTTGAAAAGTTTTATTTATTTAAGCAAACTCTAAACCCAATGTGGGGCTTGAACTCACGACCCTGAGATCAAGAGCCACATGCTCTATTGACTGAGCCAGACAGATGCCCCTCTACTTCTATTTCTATGAGTGATTGTTAGTAGTCACCCAACAATGTGAAAAACAAAACTGAAAATGAATAACATGCTTTCTAATTTCCCTTAAGTCAGATTTTTGGGGAAAGTGGAGTATACTAATATGTGTGTGCACACACACACCTGTGTATGTGTGCATTAAAATTAGTATAGGAACACTTCGTTATCCAAAGTGACGTGTAAACAATACATTCAAAGGTGTAATTAATGTGAATTTTTTAAATGTGAAGACTAAAGCTATCTATATATCTTTATTTCTAAATCTATCTGTATGACTTTACCTTCTTTTATTTCTTTTACAGACCAAGGATATTGGCAAAACAGAGAAACTGAAAAGTAATGAGTAGTATAGAAATACTGTCTGAAATATTACTTTCTCAGATGAAAATAAAGGATTAAAATGGAATGGACAGAGAATGAAAATCTTCAGATAGGACAAATTTGGGCCAGAAAACTATAGGCCAACCACAAATAAAATTCCTTTATTCATTCAACAAGAATCTGTTTAGTACCTACGATATGACAGCCCTACCCTAGGCATCAAGAATACCATAGTGAACAATAAAGTCAACAATGCCTGCCCTCAAAAAGCCTGCATTCTAATGGAGGAAGGTAAGCAATAAATAGAATAAATAAGCAATGTTGTAAGGTAGGCGGTACTTTGCTCTATGGGGGAAAAATAAACCAGTAGGGAGATAGGGAGATTTGGAAATTGTGGAAGTGACTGTAAATTTTGAGTCAACAGGGAAGGTCTCACTGAGAAAACGAAATTTAACAGGGGAGGGAGACAGAAGGTAGGCAGGGAGGAGAAGCTCGGGAATAACAGGCTGCAAGAAGACTGGGAGGAACTAAAGCAAAGGCTGGCCTCTACACTTGTTCGGGTAAGTTTTGAGCTCTCTCTCTTTGTCCCAGGTGATCTCCCCAAACATCCCATTTCAGATCTCATGTCCTCTTTCATTCATTAGTTAAAGATTTTTATTTTCCTTCTCTTTTAGGAGAAATATGGAAATGAACATTATAACTTCCCATTATCGATTAAGGTATGTGTGTATCTTTCTTGGAAAGTTACACTTGGCATTATTGAAATGAATTGCATCTGTTATGTTTAAAAGATTCATTCTGCAAACTTAATCTAGAAAAAAAAAAGCAACAGCTCACTTGTTGACTGCCCTATCTAAAAGGTAAAGAGGGACCTGCCTATTGAACCCACCTTAAATGAGGAAGGAGATTCTGACTGAATTTCATTTCTGCCTCCAGCAATGTTTCAAACAGGGGCCGGACCATTCTTTCTTACAAGCAGATGCCTAGTTGAGGGCAGTTCCCCCTGCACCTACCTCCCCATCCTACCTCCAAAAAGAATAATTAAAAAAAAAAAAAAAAAAAAAAAAAGGCTGTGTGCCCTTGATCTTCTAGAACATTTCAAACAAAAGAGATTTCACAAACAAAGTGGAACTGCATGTGGAAATATCTGTAAGCTGTGTAATAATCTACTGGGTAGAGAATAAAAGGGGCAGCTGAAAACCTTTGTAATGTGTCACTGTGTTTCTTTTTATCCTAACACTTCTCATCCCCTGTTAATGTTAAAAGACTGCAAAATTGCCCTGGCCTAGAGGAAGAAGCCACCCAGGATTTCTGACAATGGCTAAAACCCTGGTATTGTGCTTGGTCCTAAGGGCTGCCATTCTGCATTCTCCCAGGACCTGGCATTCTGCTTGGTCATAGAGATTAGCATCGGTCTTGGTTCAGAAGACAACCTTCATGCTCACACAGAAGCTGATGGCTTGACAAGTAATTTAGCAATCCAAACAATTCTAAATAAAGGTAAAAATGCTTTGGAAGCACATAGGAAGGGCACATCGCTTGCACGGTGGGAAGCAGGAAGGCAAGGCTTTCTTGAGGCAGCAGCATCTGAACTGAAGCCTGGAAAATGAGTAGAAATGAAAGAAATGAAGAAACATGCTGAGGAAATAACTTGTGCCAAGCCCTACGGAGAGCACATTCCAGCAACGACAACAAGTTCCTGAGGGTGAAGAGGACTGCGGAGGACAAAGACAGGGTGAGGCAGAGATGGGGCTGGGGAGGGGAAAAGGCTAAGTGGTCACCTTGTAGGTCTAGAGAAGAAGGACCATCCTGAAGGTAAGGCGGGGGCCAGGTACTGGGCAGTGGTAAGCAGGAAAATAAAATGTCATTTTAGAAACATTACTGGTGGTTCTAGGAGTCTCTAGGAGTCTGTGATGATGACTTGAACCAGGGGAGAAGATGAAGAAGAGAAAGAAAAAAAAAAAAGGATTTTCCTCTTGTGTTCTAGAGTCATTTAGAAGATGAAATTAGTAACAGATGGGATAGAAGGAGGGGAGAGGGTCTCTGTCTTGGGCCACTGGATGCATGCCTTATCTTGTACCTTCCAAGCAAGCAGGTATCTCCAATGAGCCCTGGATGGGCAATTTTGAACTATCCCTGTCCAAGCACTATCCCCCAGAATAATTTGGTTCAGAATCATTTCTCAACCCATAGTCTCCCCTCCTGGCTGCCTTTCTAAAATACACAGATGTTTTACATCAGGGGCTGCAGATCATAAATGTACATTACACATTCATCAATCGTCAAAGACTTTCACTGAGTGACTGACATAAATCAGACACCTGAGGAAGGCAGCTGTGCTCTGCATTTGGCAGGTGGTTGGTAAATAGTCAATACTTTGATTAATGCCTTTGCAGATACATTTTGATTAGGTCGATCATCATTTAATAGATCTGTTCTCTTTGACTTTACAATGGTCACTAAAAAAGTGAATTTTAAGGAAGGTATAACTTTGTGCCCTTTGTAATTCGCTCAATGGAACAAACTCATCCAGATGGTCAAGGGTGATCAATAATATTTCTACTCCATTATCAACTTTTATACTATAATATAGAAATTATTCTCAAATACAGGTCAAGATTCATATATACTTTTAAATATCTGGGATGCTATTAACACAAAGGAGTTACAATATATGTAGCAAATCCATTAATTTGCTGTTTAATACATCTACGAACAGGTATAAAGGCATGAACGGTTTATCATATTTAAGTGACAAGTACTTTGTCATGTTTTTAGTAATATTTTTATAATTATAATATTTTCATTATGTTTGTTGCAAAAGTCTTTTGATTCTCCTTTGAAAAATTTCAAGTCAAATCTTAAATAAGGATAAAATATACAATTAATGAGGAGGGCATGATTTGCTCCAAGGCTGTCATCAAATGAAGGAAACCAATGATCTCTGAGTCAGGCATAGAAATCAGATGTCCACACTTGATCAATTAATTCCTCTCAGTTTTGGAACAGAGGTGTAAAATCATGCTGCTATCCAGGCAGTTAACCCCAGGCTTGAACAAATAGTACATCTGAAAGGGACTCAGGCAATCAGTTACTCTTTCAGAAGACATACTCAGTAATGGGTTTTGGGTCTGGAGTATCTATTCACAGACATAAGGTGTGATAGTCTGGCGCTTAGCTAAACTTTCACACCCAGCAATTCATCCCTGCATCAACTGGTCCCCGACCTGGAATCTCATTAGAGTCACCTTGGCCCACAGTTAAAAGTGTTTTATGTTAATAGTACAAGTGGCATTATCATCCAAGTAACTGCTATTGACTTATAGCACACTGTTGTTCTTCTGAGTATTCCATTACATTTTTGTCCAATTTTCCTTATTTCTTAATGTCTTTTCCAAGGGTGGATCAGAGGAAGGAAGGAAGGAAGGAAGGAAGGAAGGAAGGAAGGAAGGAAGGAAGGAAGGAAGGGAGGAAAGGAGAGAAAGGGAAAAGGGAAACATTAAAAAACCCACAAAACTTTGCATGGATATAATAGTTTGAATAAGTTGAAAAACACGTTTATTCCTTATAAAATACAAAGATTAAGAAAATAATGCTCAGCCACAAAAACTACAGAAAACATCTGTTTGCATCTCTTCTTATTATACACTCTTATAAGAATGTTTTGAAAATTTCATGGTTAAGGTAATGCACTTCTTGGGGCGCCTGGGTGGCACAGCGGTTAAGCGTCTGCCTTCAGCTCAGGGCGTGATCCTGGCGTTATGGGATCGGGCCCCACATCAGGCTCCTCTGCTGTGAGCCTGCTTCTTCCTCTCCCACTCCCCCTGCTTGTGTTCCCTCTCTCGCTGGCTGTCTCTATCTCTGTCAAATAAATAAATAAAAGCTTAAAAAAAAAAAAAGGTAATGCACTTCTTTTTGAAATCTCAACTTTATTTGTTACAAATAACACTGAAATAGCCCTCCCCTGTATCCTAGTTAACAGTCTTGCATTGCACCAAATAAATCTGAATGCACTGAAGACAGAGAACAAGTGATCAGGCCAGCCTTACATTTGTAACGGGGACCTATATTAAAGAGAGAGAACAGAGATAAAATGTTTGGGGGGGGGGGACACCAAACATAGCACAGAGAATTCTCATCCTTCTACAAAAAGAACAGAGCTAGAAGAGGGAATAGAAACAGATGAAGAAAATTAACACTGAAAAGAGCAGAATTATAGAAGGTACCCATGCAAAGTAAAACAAAGATGAAAACAAATCAGGGGTGGTTTCTGTTGCAAGCAAAAGTTACTATTGGTGTTTGCTGTCATTGCTGGAGTGTTCG
Source organism: Ursus arctos (assembly GCF_023065955.2). Taxonomy (NCBI): domain Eukaryota; kingdom Metazoa; phylum Chordata; class Mammalia; order Carnivora; family Ursidae; genus Ursus; species Ursus arctos. The sequence goes on from NW_026623100.1 coordinate 18,576,214, forward strand.
TATTTCCCTGACTCTGGTGAATGGAAAAACAAATGTGGTTGAGCCACCTCTTGCCATGATACACAGCTACACTTATTTTTAGTGTTGAGTTGACCATGGGGATTATCTCATTTAATAGTACCCCAAGGATGAGGTTCTGGCATTGTGTGATTAAAGAACATCCTAGGCAGCCTCCCCCCCCCCCTTTTCTGGTTACCCATGATTTCCTTGTGCATGAACTTATGAATCAAGGTAAAAGACTAGTAAGAATGCTCAACCACCTAACCTTGGTTCTTATTTTTGTCAGGTAAGTAATTATTAAGGTAATCATAATTTATCATTCAAAAAAGGGACACTTAAGAAAAGGAAAGGCAGTACCATTAATAATTAGCAACTGTACAAAAGGCATAAACTTGGATTGCTCCAAGCAAACAGATGCATCTGGTCACCCTAGTCAAAACAATGAGGGTTTTTTGGGGGGGTATCGTTCTATCCCTCTGGCCTACTACATTTTTCTTCAGATATCTTGCAACTGATTCTCTGTTGCTAGATGGGGAAAAGACATTAATCTGATTTATTTCAAAGTCAGGAAAATCTGTCCCCCTTTGCCCCCCCCTTTCCCCCGTGGGGTACTCATAATGTCAAAGTGCTTTTATAGTGAGGTTGTACAACATTTCTACAAAGTTCACCATGAAGTCTGTTGTTAAAAAAAAAAAAAAAAGCAATTAATTGTGGCTTTCCACTTTGCATGTTAAAACATCAATTTTCAATTTCAAACCTGTTGTACATTTTGGTAAGATATAATTTACATCCATTCTCCCCTCCCCCTTCACTTTCTAAATGGAGCTACATTATAATATAAATTCATGCAATATTAGATCAGTGGGAAAGTAAAGCCTTTCTTTTGCCTATTAAGCAAAGAATACATCTTAGAAACACCAAAAATCATGCTTGTCAGAAGATTCAAAAGAATCATTCTGTATAGTTACCTTATCTATTATTTAGAAAGCACAGACATGAAACAATATAATTCAGTTGGGCTGCATGTATTTAATTTTCATATGGCTGTCTCTTTTTAATCTGAGTTTTCACAAGATGAATATAATTAGCAAGTTTCAATTTATCTTCAAAACCACTGAACTATGTTGATTACCCCCAGGATGACATCACCCATGCGCACTAGAATATTTGGACTCCTAAAGAGAGTGATTCAGTGGATTTTGTAGCTAAACAAGTGAATATTGCAAGTTAAAAGTGACAAACTAGTCGTGTATGCAAGATGCATCATTCATCATCAAGAGATCAGCACCACAGAGTTATCTTATTTTCTTAATTTTTCTCCTTATGAAACAAGCAATTCTAGCAAACCACAAATAGTTTAAGTGTGGCCAGTTTAGTAGTCTGTGACTATTAAAAAACAAAACAAAACAAAAAAAACAACAACAACCAAACTCTTTGGAGGCACTGTATTCTCTGTAATTCTCCAGTTCGAGCTCCCTATCTAACTTTCCTTCGCATATGCTCTCAAGTTAAGAATTCTTCACATAATGAATTATCCCTGACCTCCACTCTCAAAGGAGCTTATTTGGGCTAGGATGTTTGACTTTAAATGAATGATAATGAGAAACATCACATTTAACTTGTCAGCTATAAAATAAAATGTAAAATTTATAAGGTAATACATTATTTAGTGATACACAACTTTTAAAAATTGTACGGTTCAAACGTATGGTTCTAGAATGTCAGAGATTCTAATGGTACAAAGTGTAACATGATAATAGACTTAATTTCCTCCAAAAATACCAGTTTGCATACCCACGAATTCTAACTACAGCCTGTTGTTAAAATAAAGATAAAACATTGTAATAAGGAAAACATATTACCGCTGAGCTGATTATTTTTCTAGAGAAAGACAAACCATGAAAAACTAAAATAAAATTGGTCTGCTTTAGAACCAGTATTATTAGAAATATTTTAGCATCTATGGAAGCAAGCATCTGGACTTTGAATTGGCAAACTCAAGAAAGAAATCTCATGATGATCTGCTTCTCAGTTGAAGCTACCATTTCAGTCTGGCGGATACGATCTTGTTTATGGTGTTGGTTATATGTTGGTCTAGTCCAGATTTTGTGCTGAAAACACACAAACACAGCAGAATATTTCACAACTGCTGATCAATTTCAATCACTTATCTCAGTGCAGATGAGGGTTGGATTCGTGATGTGCTATTTCTCAGAGAAGTGCTGGTTTGACCACAGCAAGCCAGAACCACAAATATGACAAGTAACACAGCAAAAGCTGACGGGCAGATGAGATAACAGAAGAAGTGCACCAGGCAGTTACAGGGGACACTCTTTAGGCATAAAATACATGCAAACATTTCCCCAAACTTGCTCACCATTTTCGGAGAGTACTAAGCTTAGCCTGTATACTGAGGATACACGGCTCTTACTTAAATGTCATTGTCATATTCCTACTGAAAACGTGTGCTCCCCTAGTCCAACTATGAAGACCAAAGCCTCACATTCAAATCTCAACAAAGTCTGGCATAAACTAACATTTTCAGTCGCTTATCCCACTGTTCTGTACTTTGAATCCTTGACAAGTCGGGACTGTTCACTGGTGCAGGGTATTGCTCTCCTGGTTTTCTGTATTTGCTGAAGTCCTCTTTCCCTCCTGCATTCCTGTCTTTGCTTTTATCTTTAAATCCATGGTTCTTTTATTTGACTCTCTTAGTCCTGTAACCAGAAGTAAGCCCTTAAAAGCAGGAATATGGCTGTATTCCCCAGCATAAAGAAAGTATTTGTGAACATTTTGGGAATTCTCAAATAATTGGGTCAGATCCTCTCCTGTTAACTCTCACCTCCTTTTGCTGCGCATGTTCCCCCCCCCCCTCCGACCTTTCCTCAGCCGTTAAGTGCTAGGGTCATTCTGCCACACTTCCCAATGATGCTGTCTCCTTCTGTGCCCTCAATGGACTAACTTCCTCTACCTTTAACAACTGCAAGAGAAATCACCTTAAGAAGATAAACAACTAGAAATGAAGAGAAGGAGCAATGTACCTGCTTTATTGCTCTGGAAAGGAAACCAGAAATGAAATATGAAAATTAGTCTCATCATCAGTTAATTAATCAAAAATACTTACTAAGTGCCTCCTATGTCTCTTAGGAGCTGAAGCTACAACAATGAACGAGGCAGAGCCCCTGCTCTTGGAGAGCTTACATCCCTGTGTTAGAGGTGGTAGAGGTGATAGACATGCAGTAAAGCATAAAATCGTGACCTTATTCAATGCTATAAAGGAAAAGAGTGATTTGAAAGAGACATCTAGGAGTCAGAAAAGAGCTCTGTGAAGAGAAGATATCAAAGCAGAGATCTGAAGATGAGAGGAAGCCGGACATTCAGGCAGCTGGGTGATCACTGTGGTGTCTGGACTAGGGAGTAGCAGATGCAAAGGTCCTGAGATGAGATCTAGTTTGTCTCATTCTAAAACAAAAAATTTCTAGCAGAGGCAAAACAGTGTGCAGACAGACTAGCATCAGATCTTGTTGGGTCTATGGACCATGATAAAAGGTTTGGTTTCTATTTAACTACAATGAGACACCAGTGGATGTTTTAAAAACAAAAGAACATCATGATTCTTTACCTTCCACCAGGAATAATTTAATACAGAGAGTCCTTGCAAGTCTTTAAGAAGGTACTTGTGTCTGGGCCTAGAACCTCTGATACTGTTAAGAACTGAAAGCCATTCTGCTTGTTTCCAGTTAAGCTGGATGAGGGCAGGGGTTAGAGAGAAAGTACACGACAAGTGAGGGTAAGGGTCTGTCCAACAACAGCTCTCACCACAGTCAGTGACAAAGCGTTGGCTGGGCCAGCTCTGACCACTTGTGATACTAAAAATGTTTTCTTCATATTTAATAGCATCAAACACTACTTGATTTAATTAATCTGATGACTTCTATTAGCATTTTATATAATGCCCAGTTCCAGGCAAAGCTTTGTGGAGAATTCAAGAATACTGTACTCATCTCTAATGAGTTTTAGACCTAGATTCGTATTTGTTCTCAAAGTCTGCCTCATTGGCTTGTACCAGGGGCTCCTTCTCTTCTCTGATTCCAGTTTTCTGTCCTTGTAGACACTGCTTGTTGGCAGATTAATACCACTAACTACTCGTTACTTCCTATTGCATGACACATTTATAATTTAGAAAAGGAAGCATCTTTCTTATCAATTCACTGATGCTCTCAAAGATTCCTATTTGGAAACAAGGGACTGGATCTCAGTAATAAGGAAAGCCTTGTTGAGAAACAGGCTGTAATTTATATCACCACTTCAGGCCGCAGGATGCATTTTGCTAGAAAAATTAAAAATGCCGAAATTCAATGATAAGCATGCCACTGCCTCCCGAGGACTTTTGTGATTGGAATAATTAGCTTTAAAATATTCTGTCAAGATCCTAAGATACGACACTAAAACATGATCGCTTCTATTATATGCCAGTAGTTGCTCGGAACAACTGGGAAGCTAAGACTTTATACTGGAACAGACTCCTTTTTGTTACGCTCTGATCAATATCTTGCCTGGGAGTATGTGCCTTCACTTAACCTACATATCTGGATATCTGAGAAGTTTCACCTTATGTCTCGTCTTAATTATTAACATCCATTCACCCAGCAAACTTCCTGTCTTGTCGCTACTGTCTAACTGTCAGATTTATCATCTGTAAGTTGGTCTTTGTCTTAACGATCAACCGAATTTCAGGTAGGGGCTAGGGTTGGGACAGGCAGACAGTGCATTAGGAATTAAAGGCCAGAATGAGGCCATAATTATGGACAGCTTGATTTTTGTAAATTAAGTGCAAGATGTTTAATCCTGAACACTTTCCGATCTAGGCTTCGTTTCTCTTTGTTGAAATGCTTTGGCTGGTTCCCTGTGATACACTGAACGCCTCCTTCTTCTTGTGAGTTTGATCTAAGGATTTCCGAAAAAGCATGGTGCCCCTGAGATGCAGAGCTGCGCTGTCACAGATGACCCCTGACAGGGGCACCAGGGCCAGACCCACACACATTTCCAAGAAGCTTCGTTCTTTCCTCGAGGCCCTTGAACAGCACTTTACTCCTATTCTTCAAAACCGGAAAATGTAGGTTACAGGAGAGGAGGCATACTGGGCATGCCAAACCGTGAACACCCTTAGCACTTCCCACCCTCTGTTTGCATCAATCAATGATACCGGTTGCAGAGACATTTTAAAATCCCTTCAATAGGTAACTATTTGTACTTACAGCTTTTGTGGTGCCTGAAATAAAATGATATTATTGGAAGGATATGAGTCATGCACTTCCTGGTAAACCCATCCTGCCTTTTTTGATTTTCTAAACTATTTTATGGAAATTCCAAATTTCACGTTTCTTAGCAGAGCAGCTTAACTAGATTAACGTTTTGAAACAGAATTCCAAGTACTAAAACTTACAGGGCTGTGAATGCCCCCAATTGTGTTTTTTTAGTTACTGCCCCTACAAGAGACTTACTAGGTTACTCATCTAATTCCACCGATGAAGCCATATGGTGTCGATGGTTTTAATCAATTACATAAGTTCTTATCCCAGCATTCATCTTCAGAGGAAGACAAAATATGTGTGTTTTTTTCCTTCAAATTCACGTAATGTAACAAAAATTGGACTGGATCTCAGTTAATCTAGTTTTCGAGGTATTACATAAACAAACTTTAAAAAGCACGCAGACTTTGCCCAATTCTACAGCAACACAGTGTGTCATATCTTGTTTCCCACGTTCCCACTTTCAGGTCCACGATGACGTCTATTTGAGAGTGGAGAGAGATTTCAGAAATCTAACTGAGTTCCACCAGGATGATTTCCACATCTAATATACCAATTCTTTAGAGGTCAGTCTTGTAAAATCTTCTCTTTCATTTTCCCTGAGGGAAGCAGTTTTTTGTTGTTGTTGTTGTTGCATTTAGCCCTGAAAACTCCGACTGCAAATTCAGGTCCTGACCCATGCCCAAAGGACAGAATACATTCACCTGAACCTCAAGCCAGTTCTGTGGGATGACGCATTTCACAGGGGGTCTCTTTCCCGTGCCACTCCCATGACTGACAAAATATATATTCTCTTTGCTTCACACAGTCCTTCTTTAAATTCACAGCCTTTTTCAAGATTCGAAAGTTCAGAATTGTGTTGCACAATGACAGCATTTAATGTACATGTGAAGGCAGTGAGAGAAACACTTGAATGTTTCAGTCTTAAAATACGAAGACAATATGTTTACTGCTAAATTTGCTAAGTCTTAGTTCCCCCATCCTTTATGAGAAGAGGGACATTAACTTTACAGTGAGATCTCACAAATGAAGAGGGTGGATTCCAAATCACAGCTGTCTTGCCTAATCAACTAAATCACTTACATCACCCAAATGCATTTTTATAATAACAATAAAATACTTTAATAATAATCTACTGTCTTCAGGAAATTCTAGAGCAATGTCCAAATTGGAAACCATCGGTTTATAAATATGTAAACCTATGCAATAACTAAATGGAAGTTATTGGAACTTTCTTTAGGATAAATTATTGATATGTAATTATGCAACAGTCTAATTTGGGAAAGTCATGCAATAGATATTCCGAAAGCAAAACAAAACAACATTTTGACAACTAATCAATATCTCTCACTTTTCCTGTCATATCTGTAAACAGCAGAGATACCCCAGTTTTTTATTCTGATCATATACAAAGTATGTGTGTGACCCATTAGGCTAGTTTTCATGATAGATTTCTTTTTATTTTATTTTTTAAAAGATTTTATTTATTTATTTGTCAGGAGAGAGTAAGCGAGCACAAGCAGGGGGATCAGCAGGCAGAGGGAGAAGGCGGCTCCCTGCCCAGCAAGGAGCCTGATGCGGGACTCGATCCCAGGATCCTAGGATCATGATCTGAGCCGAGGCAGATGCTTAACCGACTGAGCCACCCAGACACCGCTGTAACTGTAGGTTATCTTTTAGGGAGACATCAACAACGTGTGTGACATTGGTGGTTTAATTGCTGCCTTCCCTCTTCCTGATGCAGTAAAAGCCAATTGGAAGGAAGGTCATGAAGTTCTCCAGCAAACGAAAAATGACAAATATCTAATCCAAATCATTCTGGCAAAAGTCTGGCTGCTCCCTGCCCTCGCCTCAGTCAGGAACTATACTGTCCTTTGGTTCTGTTGACATAATCCCAAGGGCTAAGAGTAACATTCTAAAAAAAAAAAAAAAAAAAAATCATGTCTTATTCATTCCCTTTTTCTTGATATTCTTTTTTCTGTCATGCCTCGACAAAAATGCCTATCTTCAGAGAGAGGCCCTGGATTTAGAACGTGAAATTTAGAATACGAAATTTGAAAATGGATATGAGGACAAGTAGTTTCTCTGTAGGAGGACGGAAGAATCTGAAATGGACACTCAAAGTCCTGACTCACTGACTTTCCTCTCTACAGGCAAAGTTCTACTGCTTCCTTTTCCTGAAAGAAGCCAGTCCCCAGTTCGTGAGAGCTTTGTCATTCAAGAGAGGCTCTAGTAAGATGAACAAGGAAGGCAAAAACAAACTGTAACTAAGAATAAAATAAGGGATATATTTTCAGTGAGAAGAACTTTTAAAATTGTGGTTTTAAGAATTTTTGTGAGCACACTTAAACGGCTCCATTTTGTAAACTGTATTCAGCCGTAAGAGATTTAGATATTCATTAATTTTGTTTTTCCTAGAAGATGCTCCTGTATAATTATTGCTTATAAACTGCCCAGATCCCTGAGGTGTGTGGCATCTTGACACATGCTTGGAAGGATGGTGTTTCTCACCATGGAGCAGGGAAGAGGATCGGTTCTTTGGACGGTCTGATCCGGATATGAGTCTCTGAACATTTATTAGCTCTAGGGCTTTAGAGAAACAAGAAAAGAAAGGTAAAGCTTGCTTTACCACATTTATCTCTAGCCTAGGGACTGCTACTCATTGTCTCATTTATTTATTTTTTCACCAGCTCATTTAATGTGAACAAAAATGTATTGAGAAAGGTGCTGTAATTAAAACCATTTGAACAGAAGAGGAAAAAGAGGTTCAGCAAAATTTAGTAACTTGCCCAACATCACAGAGTTTTAGTACCTTATTTCTAGATTCATGCTTGTGAGTATATTGCTTGTCTGAACAATAAGCAACTGTGTATACGTAAATGTGTACATATTGAATAAAATGTCTATATTCTTAGAACTTTGTCTTACTTCATGTAATTTTTCCATAGAAGAAATATATTTGTGCCATGTATCTTTTTCGGAAATAAAGTTCCCTATTTACCATGATATTTAGAATTAAAAATAGCACTAATAGTACCGTTTTCACAACTTTTTTGACAACTGGTCACCTGACAGGCATCAGACCGTACAGAGTTTCTACAAACTACAGACACCTTTATTCGCAGGGGGAGGGGGAGATAATATTCAAAAGTTTACTTCTGGAGAAAATAAAAACAGGTCCGTGAAAAACAGATCAAGAGTTAATTCACACAGTATCTTTCTAGAATTAATGATGATTTGTTCAAAAGTCTGACAGAAGGCCCATAAATACAGAGAACAAGCTGATGGTTGCCAGAGGAAAGGGGGTGGGGAAAGGGAAAAATGGGTGAAGGGGACTGGGAGGTCCAGGCTTCCAGTTACGGAATGATTAAGTCACCATAAAAAGTGTAGCATAGGGAATACAGTCGATGATACTGTAGCAGTGTTGTGTGGTGACAGAAGGGGGCTACACTTGTGGTGTGTATAACATAAGGTACAGACTTGTCCAATCACTATATTGTCCACCTGAAACTAACGTAACATTATGCGCCAGCTAATACTTCTATTAAAACAAACTCCGACTGGAGAGTAGTTAGTAAAATATCCAAAATTCTGCACACAAACACTATCTAATGAATGCCTATCTAATAATTGTGGTAACTGAGTACCATCTCCCAAAGAACCACCCCAGTTTCTGAGATCATGGGCTGTGCCCCATCCATGTAGCTTCTGTTGTAATAATGGAATGAGACAAAGGGGGCACAGTTATCAGGTGAAGGGCTATTAAATTAAAAACTGATCAAAATACCTGCTGCATTTGCTGTCTCTTAAGCACTTCCATTATATACCTATTATGAAAAATTGCATTCATTTACATATTAATGTTCTGCATTTCAGCATGTGCCCTTTATGTTCGCACACAACAGAATACACTCTGTCACATGCATTTAACCTGCGTGACTCAGCCATTAAGGGAAAATTTGAGAGTGGGAGAAAAAAGAAACAGAATGAATACAGTTGCTCCCATTGTTCTCTTCAATGCCTTGGATTTTAAATCCTTAACTGTCACACAATTGAACTCTATTTTTGTCAGTTTGCCTATCAGTCAGGCAGAGCTTAACCTAGGTTGAGCCATGGGCTTGTCTTTGAAACTGTTTTTTTTTTTGTTTTTTTTTTTTAATGTTTCCAGGTTTCCGGGCTGAGGACCTATGTGCAAATTTTGAGTATCCTTGTAGTTTCATTTTAATCTCAGTGACTTCCACACAGGTAAAAACAAAACCAGCAAGCCGTTCTCTATACCAGCCCTGTTCAATGGAACTGTCTGCCGTGATGGAAACGCTACATGTCTGAGCAGTCCAACTTCTGTATACTCTCTTGGTTCTTCCTGTGGCTCTTTAATGGCTCATTCTTACTCAATATCCTGTTATTTCATTCCTTGAAATTGAGGAAACTTAAAATCAGGGATCATGGGTCTCCAATCTGCAGGCCAAGTCTAGCCTGCTGACTGTTTTCGTATGACACAAGAGCTAAGGATGTTTATTACATTTTAAAATATTTTACATTAAACATCAAAAGAAGATTAATATTTCATGGCATATGAAAATACTATGAAATTCAAATTTCATTGTCCATAATAAAGTGTTATTGGAACACAGCTATGCTCATTCATTTACATATTATCTGCAGCTGCTTTCATGCTACGATGACAAAGTTGAATAGTTCCAACAGGGACCATATGACCTGCAAATCTGAAAATAATTACTATCTAGCCCTTTACACAAAAGGTTGTTGACTTCTGCATAAGACGGCTCTCAACTTTCTTTTCTTAAAACCTTTTCCTTCTATCACTATATCTGCTTCCCATCACTTTTATGAAGAGAAGGAAGAATTAACAATTGCTGAATTCCTATTATACGTCAGGCGATATGTCAGCACTCCACTGGCCTCATTGTCATCGTCACCACTAAATGAGGCAAGTAATGCCACTGTAAAATGTGAAATGTGATGCTCGGCTTCCATAACTTGCCAAGCATATTGCCTGAGGTTAGCTCGTATTTGTGGAGCAGGCTTTCTAAGTTGATTGCGGGGAGTCAATAAATGTGTGCCACACCCAAGCTTCCTTCCTACTCAACTCTGACTCCGCACTGCTCACTGCATCCCAGCCCTGACACTTCTTCCCATACATTTCTCTTCCTTTCCATTCCCCTTGCCATCAGTCTAGTTCAGAAAAGAACTGCTTTACTGAATTAGTGCATGTTTTCTGTTGTACTAACTTTCCTCTCTTCTGCCTTCCATTTTTCATATGTGCTATCGTCACCAATCTCTCTGAAGGAGCCCTTGTGAATCCATGCCACTCACGTTTGTATCTCTGTAAGGGTCTAGCGAGGTGCCATCTTGTCACTCTCTGGGCAAAACCACATTGTTCTTATTCTTTCTTCCAACTGAAATGCCTTTCCCTTCATTTAAATCTGGTTTCTCAAAACAAGACAGTTTTTATCCCCCCCCTTATGAACTACTTCTTCTTCCCTGTTCTTTTTTCTTCTAACCACCTTGCATGATGATGACCAGTACACACATCTAAGCCCTACTACTCTACCATAATTTCCTTGAAGGCATGGCCTCATCTTATTCTCTTTGTACAGAATTCCTCACAGTATCCAGGACATCGTGTTTGAGGTAGATTTTGTTTAATCATGATTGGTCTAAACCAGTCGAGGTAAGTGGCTGTCTTACTCTGCTCTGGCTGCTGAAACAAAATACCATAGACTGGGTAGCTTAACTAACAGATATTAATTTCTTAAAGTTTGAGAAGCTTGGTGATCCAAGAACAGGGTGACAGCATGGTTGGGTTCTCGGTGAGGGCCTCCTTCCTGGCTTATAGATGGCTACATTCTTGCTGTAGTCTCACATGACGAAGAAAGTTCTGGTCTCTTCCTTTTCTTATAAGGACACCAATTCAATTATGGCAGCCCCACCTTCCTACATCATCTGAGCCTAATTACTGTCCAAAGGCCCTACCTCTAAATACCACCACAGTGGGAAGTAGGATTTCAGCATATGAATTTGGGGGAGGGGGGACAGAAACATTCATCCTATAACACTGACCTACTGAAAGGTAAAGGGGACCCTCAGAGAAAGGTTTTCTTCTTAATAAAAACTGATGCATGGGCGTGAACTCCTGTTCCTGGAACAGCTTCAACCATCTTGCGATGAAGAAAGCAGACACAGTTACCACACTCAAGCTATCAGATGGAAGGATGGAAAACTTCTTGTTCCTGATGACTTATTCTGACCACTGAATTAACCAGTCCTATCGTACTCTTCATTTCCAGACTTTTCATTAAGGGCTAAAAGAAATCTCTTACTGTTTAGATGACTTTTACTTGAGTCTTCTATTATTTACAGTGTCTTCTGAGTCAATCTTCACCAAGTATTTATTGAAATTCAAATGTATGAGTGTGCATTTAAAAATACATATACTTTTATATAGTACATGTATTCCGTATTCAGCTGCTTGATGCTTTTTATTACTTTGCCTTATACTTAACATTTCACTTGTATTATCACTTAATAAGGATAGAGCATGTCTTCTGAAACTCTGGTGGAAGAAATCTGTATTGTATATATTTTCTCAGCATTAAACACATTACGGATACCAAATATCTGTTCATTGACGGAATACACTATGTTGGATGAGGGGTAGAGAAAAGTGGCTACCAGGAGGGAAAGAAGAATTCTTTTCTGATTTCTTCAAAGTATGCCATGTGCAGCAAAAATACGGTAAAATGCATCATCACCCAGATCACCCAAAAATCAGTCTGGGAAAGAAAGAAAGACAGAAAGGATGGGAGGGGGAGGGAGGAAAAGGAAGACGGGGAGAAAGAAGAGGTAAATGTAAAGAGTATTTTGTATGCAAATGATGAACAGGACGAAGAGGTCAATTGCCCAATACTGAGGCAGCTTCAGAAATAAAAGCAGATGGGAGAGCTTTTGCTTTTTCCTCTTGGCCACAAAGCCCCTGCTAATTGACGTAGCAACCGAACAAGCTGCTCTTTCATCTCCCAGTGATAGTTAGGTTTTGAGTAGGTTCTGAATTTCATATTAAACACCACCACACCTCCTGCTTATTCCTTGCTTCTGGCATCTAAGCCAGTTCCTGCTTTCCTATAGGCCTGCTTCCTTCTTCACACAACTTCTTCATGAAGATGAACAAATAAATAAATAGATAAACAAATAAATCAACCACCACCACCTTTCAGAGCATCTCCCAAGACTGAAGATTCCCTGAGCGAACGACAGTGAGGTAGTTGGAGTAAGAGTGACACATTTTGAATCAGAAACGGCATTTTCCTACAAGCTGGATGGATGCCAAGCTTGAGAAAAACAAAATGAAATGGGAAGGTCATCTTTAGATGACCTATTCATAACTGTGAAGTGGTATATCCTTAGAGTCAATTCAGAGAAGCTTTTAGTTTCTTTGTTCAGTACGTGAATCTTGAAAGTGTGGGAGAGATTTAATGATACCAACAGCAATTCTACTGTCTGTCTGTCTGTCTTGGACTGCATTGTTCAGAGCCTTATTTTATTTTTTAAGATTTCTTCATTTATTTTAAAAAGAGAGAACATGAGTGTGGGGAGGGGCCAAAGGAGAGGCAGAGAGAATCTCAAGCAGACTCTGCGCTGAGCGTGGAGCCAGACATGGGGCTCGATCCCATGACCCGGAGATCATGACCTGAGCCGAAACCAAGAGTATGACACCTAACCAACTGTGCCATGCAAGCACCACTGTTCAGAGCCATCTTCTAGCCATTTTCATAAACCGTATCTTTTTTCCTTCCTGCAGTTCAGACTTGATTTTTTTCTAGAAATGGAAACAGCATCGAAAGTGCTAAGAAATTTGCTAACCCAGCTTGCCCACATATTTATATCTCTGTCAGGATACAGTATTGTATTTACCAAGATTAAATTATCTGCTGTCAAAACTCAATGAAAATCATGGTGTACCAAGCCACCCTTCAGAGATGTAAGCATCTATTTCAAAATGCAAATCACATAGTAAGATACTTGTATTTATGGGGTTATATTGTACAAAATTGAAACAATCTGAAATAATGAACATTTCCCAGACAGCAAAGATCAAAGTTGCTAAGTTTGGGAGAGAGAGTTGGATACCTGATACTGACATTAGATCCAGGAGAGATGGGTTCAAGTTCCACATGTGCCATTCACCAGTTGTGTGCTCGTAATATAAGTCATGTAACAAGTCATGTGTAAGATGCAGGTGATTTCTGCTGTGCTTGCCTCATTTATGATGAACGAATGAAAATATGTATATGAAAACATTATCCAAGCCATAAGAAGATATATCAATAAATGGAAGAAACTTTGAAAGATGACGTTTTCCAATTCATCAAGGACTTTACTTTCTGCTCTAAGAATCCATTTTTCTTGCTAGAATCACAGAATTAGAGAAGTATAAGGAAATTAAAAACTCATATAGTTGAGCTCCCTCACTTTATAGGGAAAGAACACAGACCTAGAAATGTTAATGACTTATCTGAAGTTAAAAAACAAAACATTTTTGAGAAAGAAGTCTAGATTAGCACTTCTTTTTCCATTTTATTCCTACCGAACAACTCCACTGTCTGTTAAATGTAGCAGAGTTTTCCAGAACTTACTGCTTTAAAAAAAAAATCTTACATCAGTATGGAATTTTTTTAGTTCTAAGGCATACTTTCATACTAAATCATTTTATTCTTATTATATCCTAGATAGGTTTCAGGGCAGATACTACTTTTGCCTGAAAGTTGACCATTTTCAGAACAGAGAAATGGATAGTGGACCAGGCATGGCATCGATATTTTGTACTTGCAGCCATCTCTATCATATTTTGATTACAAGAGATTCTGTTTCTTTTAATAGTGCTGTGTACCATATTTTTTAAAAAGTAGGACAGAGTAAAATTAATTTTGCTGGGGGAGTCTTGTGATACCCCTTGCGATGTCTGGAGATACCCAAGGGCATCTCAAAACTAGGATGAAGAATGCCTATACTAGATTATTCTAGCTCCCAAAGTAATTTGTCTCTTAATAACAATCATAATTACCTTCCACAGTATCCAGACCCTACCCTCTCTACTAGGCAAAATATTCACTGCAATTAGGATCTCCATGGTAAAAAAATAAAAAAATAAATTAAAAAAATTAAAAAAATAAAACAAAACCTTCTCAATGCTGCGTAGCTACAAGCAGCCTTTCAATCTCCAAATCCATGCTGGGAAAACCACACATGGGTGCCAACTTCCAAGCTCTTATATGAATATTTAAGGCCCGTTTCAGTTTCACAAAGCCAATAATTACAGAAAAGCCTACTTAAGCGAAAAAATTCTTTGCTAAAGACATGGGGAAAAAAACTATAAATACCTAGCAGACCTGCTTAAATGAGCATTTGAAGTATTTAATGTATCTGTAAGGTCCAGGCAACCTTTTCGTTTTCACTTGTCCTCTTTGCACAAAACCTTTCTCCCCTCTACCTGCCCTTCCACCAGCAACCTAGAACAATCCCCCCCCCCATGAGGATGCTTAATTAGGGAAGGATCTTGTGTTATTTATATCTCACAAATAATTCTTCTAATTCAAGGCCCTGGGTTATTTTCATTTGAAGTCTCATCTCCTATTAGTCAATAAAATGGCTTTGCCCTCTGCGTCCGTAAATAGCTTCTGTGTCAGTGCACACGTGGCAGCTCCGCCACGTGGTTCTGTGTGCAGTGCGTCTCTGCATCCCTGTCACGTGCTGGGGCAGGTGGAGCTGAAGGGAGGTGGGAAGGAAGTGAAAAGGGAAGGCAAAACCCTGTCTCTGATCTTGAAAATATGCTCGTAGGTTCCTAATGACTTTACTTAATGGTAAAGACAGCCCTAGGTGCATGTTTCCCTTCTGAAAAGATGAAAAGGGAAATTTTCCCAATTTCCTGATATCTTGGCTACTAGTGATCCTTTGGTCACTGAGAAGTCATGGATCAAGTGCGGATGTAAGGCTTTACATCTTGGGATAGAAGGTGCCAAAACCCAGTCAGATTCTTTTGGGGATGTTCACTGCACAGCAATTATCAAACAGAAACTTAGTACAATTAAAGAGAAGGAAAGTCTTCCTGGATACCAACAACCAGTCAAATAAGAGAACCCCAGAACGTCAGTTACCGAATTACAGCAGACTTAGCGTGGCATCTTCTAAGAGCGACAACTACAAACACCAAAAGGAACTTTCCTGTCCTTCCACCTGTGGCTCTGATTTCCAACTAAGAAGAAAAAAAAAAAAAAAAAAGATTCTATTCTCTTTCCTTCTTCTCCGGGCATGGCTGGAAGTTAACTGGGTGCACAAGAGCCCTGGATGTGCACCTCACTTTGCTGATTTGCTTGTGGACACACAGCCTGGATAGAGAAAATGAGCAGTGGGATTTGTTTTACATAATTCACTAGAGGCAGCCACAGCAAAATGTCAGGCAACGAATCTTTGCTTTCAGCCTGTCCAGAAATAGGCCTGGGAAGACCTTCTGACTCTACTGGAATTGGGGAGAATGGACTTTTCTGAGTTGACTCAAAAATGCTGACAGCAAATGGCAGGTTACTGCTTAAGCACAGATGTCACTTCATTGTGTCAACTTGTAAATGATCAGCACAATCTGGCAAGTGCAATTTTTCTCACATTATGAGTATATTTGGGCAGGTGCTATACTTCACTGAGGTCATATATTGTTTTTATGGGGGTTTTTTGTGTTTTTTTTTGTTTTGTTTTTACTCTAACTAAAGGAGGAAAAAGATTCTCAAATACGTATTCAAAAAAGACTGGTCCTAAGATTTAGCGGGGAATAAAAAAGGTTAATACATATTTTATCAATAATCAGAGCATGGATAATTCCTATACATGGGGGCTTTGTGGCTACATGTGCTCTAAACTGCCACTAAATCCAGAAGAAGGAAAAATAGCATTAAGGACAAATCTAGAAAATATTTTCTTTTTTTTTTTTTTTAAAGATTTTATTTATTTATTTGACAGAGATAGAGACAGCCAATAAGAGAGAGAACACAAGCAGGGGGAGTTGGAGAGGAAGAAGCAGGCTCATAGCGGAGGAGCCTGATGTGGGGCTCGATCCCATAACGCCGGGATCACGCCCTGAGCCGAAGGCAGACGCTTAACCACTGTGCCACCCAGGCGCCCCTAGAAAATATTTTCTAAAATAAATCTCTCAGTGGGCTCTTTAATGACCACAATGCATTCTGTTACCATTTGCATACTGCTCCGTTTGGCTAGAGACCTTGTCACTTGCACTGTCATCTTGGAAAGCTGCCAGAACTACTCTAAGTAGGCAGTCATTGGAGGGCTGGGCCTTACATAAAGTAACACCACCCAGTCTGCAGGGGCCACTCTGGGTTCTGACAGCTAGCTTAAACAAATGAACAAACAAACAAACAAACAACAACAACAACACCATAATTATGTCAGTAAGATTGGTGGCTCTCTTGTCCCACTAAAAGATAAAGATCGGACATGGTGAAGAAAAGTCCAGCATCAGGAGTTGCAGCTTGGAAACAAGCAATAGACTGCACTTTTAGGTTATGCTACTGAGCTCTATGACTAATCGATTGATGTCTCTGAACCTTGCTGACTACGTCTGTGTTAGATGACGAAACCTAAACCTGCAACGAAAGACTGAGCCACATCTTTTAGAGGATGTCACAAGTAGTAAGCACTGGGTAGCTAGCAATGTGCTAAGTTCTAGAACATACAATAGTATAAAATACAGTCATGCTTGAAGGAGCTTCAAGATCTACTTGGGGTAAACCATACGCAACAAAATGGAAGCATATGAACACAAAGTACAAATATAGTATTGACAGTGCTATAGGAGCTCTAACAAAATATTTCTTTTTTTTTTTTTTAAAGATTTTATTTATTTATTCGACAGAGATAGAGACAGCCAGCGAGAGAGGGAACACAAGCAGGGGGAGTGGGAGAGGAAGAAGCAGGCTCATAGCGGAGGAGCCTGATGTGGGGCTCGATCCTGCAACGCCGGGATCACGCCCTGAGCCGAAGGCAGACGCTTAACCGCTGTGCCACCCAGGCGCCCCTAACAAAATATTTCTGAAATTTTCTGATATGTAAACGAGACGGAAAGCCTGACTCCTGGCAAATTCCATATAAGTGCAGCTAAATTAATTATATGTCATATTTATATTATTACTACATATTTATATATTACATAATAATATAAAAATAATAATATTACTACTGAAAGACATGTCATTTGCTAGGTCTTTTCCACAATAGACTCACCATATTACAGATTAAAATAAATACCATAAATGTGCAATTTAAAAATCTAAGATTAGGGGCTCCTGGATCAATCAGTCGGTTAAGTGTCTACCTTTGGCTCAGGTCATGATACCAGGGTTCTGGGATCGAGCCCCAAGTTGGGCTCCCTGTTCAGTGGGGAGCCTGCTTCTCCCTCTCCCTCTGCCCCTCCCCCCTGCACATGCTCTCGCTCTCTATCTCAAATAAATAAATAAGATCTTTAAAAAAAAAAGAGTTCAATAGATGTCAATGAAGTTTAAAAGTGAAAGTAAGTTAAGGAAGGGGTAAAGAATAGCTGGTGGGTGGTATGGAATTTATATAAGATGGACAGGAATGGCTTGATTGGGAAGGTGGCATTTAAATAGAAAACAAAACAAAACAAACTCTTCCTTCGTTTTTCCTATTGCAATAACGCCTCCTCCCTCCAATGTGGTTTGGGATTGTCACAAACAAAAATCTTGTATTGTTTTTAGAGTTACTTTTCCCTTTGGACATATTGTTTTATTAAAGAAAGCACATGCATATAACCTTCAACCTACCATGATCTTTATATAATGCTTTTATAACTGTTCAGACAAAGTTTGCTTTTGTTTTGATGTAAAAAAGTTTAAAGTTCATCCATTATGGTGTAGGGGGGAAAATAAATCCACAACAGATTTAATGTGATTCCATTTCATCTCAGCCCTTTATCAAGAATAATCCCTCTTGTTTACTGAATTTTTTCCCCGTCATGTTCATCTAGTTTTTATGCAATTCAAACTCAGAGCTCACTGAATTTCCAGACCTTTTGATTCTTCTAGGTTTGTACCTTTTCTTCTCCAGAATTCTTGAATTTGGTTTTTCATCAGAACACCACAGAAGATTATATACTATCACTTAAGAAACCTAAGAAATAACGAATGACAACACTTATAATTCAGGCAACGTAGAAAGTTTTCCTTAAATGTTGCCACTTGTCTCAATGTTCCTTGATTTATAGATTAGCTACCTAATTATCTATCGGTAAAAGAATATTCTCTTTTTACTTGTTTCCATTTATTCTTCCTTCTTTTTTCTAATTAGCTAATTAAAAAAAAGATTCAGGCTTGATTGGGTACAGTTCTATTTCTTAAATCTTTTAAAAATGAAAACTTTATAAACTCTCCAAAGATATGAAATATTTAACAAAGTTTATTTTAGTGTAACTTGAAATTCACCAATGTCATCTTAATTGGGAAGACTGGCATTTGTTCTTTCCAGTAGTTGGGGAAGACGAAAAACCAGTACAAGTTTCCAAAGAGTCTAGCAGGAAAATAATGGGCTTGTGCATTTTGTCCAAGACTCCCACTCCATGTAAACAACAGGCTGTCTATATATATGACCTATTCTCGACTTCTGTATTATAAACATCAATTATTATAAATGTAGTTGTAGGTAGAAGAAACAGGAAAGGCTTCATATAGAGACGAACCAGTGACATATTATTTTGGTCTTAGAATGTCAAAATAATGAAAAATGTATTGTGAATTTCTGAAAGCTTATGTAAAAAATGATTATCCATCAGCATCTGATTTGGTGGTTTGCTGCCCATAAGGCATATACACCTACTACTCAAGTCTGTGTTGTCAAAAAACTTGGAAAGAATCAGATGATATGATAAAACCTCAGCTTTTTCTATGCACTGTTAAAAGTTTACAAAGTTAGATCAGAATGCACTGCTAATTTCTTTTAGTTGAGTCTGTTCTCAGCCTTCAATACACTGGCTTAACGTTATATGTATCCATGACTGTTACTGGGCTAAAATCACATGCGCCCATCACTGCCACCTTTTTAAGGACGCATAGCATAGTTTTTATGAGTAAGAACCCTAAAACCGGACTGCATGGCTTCGAATCTCAGCTCTGACACTTAATAGCTCTATGGTCCTGGTTTTATCATTCATAAGATGTGGGATAATACTGGTACCTATCAAATATTACCACAGTGCCTAGCACATAGTAGGACCTACATGTTGCCTGTCATTGCTATTATTTCTAAGGTCTATAAACCAGAAATATTATGAGACCCACGGTTGAAACATTTGTAATAAAAGACAAATGCAATGCCACGCAAATACTTTTCCAAAAAAATCTTTTTCTTAAATATATACTTATGGTTGAAGTTTAAAATTTTATAGATTATTCCACTAGACAAATCAAGGCACCATTGACTAAATAGGGGAAAATAAAGAGACAGATGGGGGAGAGGGAAGATGTGGGAAGAGTTAAATTTAAACATGTGGCATAAAGGTAGTATTTGGGGACACAGGGATGGATGAGATTACTTAGGGGATATTAAACAAGGAGAACTCTAAAATCAAGAACTGAGTAACTTCAACATTAAAGAGGTAGGCAGAACTGGCAGAAACCTGGATAGAAATCACAAAGGGATGAGGACAACCAGGTGTGTGTAGTGTCACGGGTGGATGATGCTTCTAGAACAAGGGAGTGATCAAAGAGCAAAGCCAGTAAAGATTAAGATGGTAACTGAAAAATGTTTAATGGATTTGACAACCCAAAGGTTATTGGTGCTCTTAGAAAGAGCAGTTTCGGCTGAGTTCTGCCAGGAAAGCCAGAATGGTGTGGGTGGAATACTGAATTCTGGGTTGCATTTATCATTAAAAACTTTCTCAGAGCTCAGCTGTGAAGGAGAGTCAAGGAAAAGTACATAAGATGGATGTTAGGTCAAGAGTAAGGGTTTTGGTTTATTTGATTTTAAGATTAGTATAATCCAATAAATAATGTTGAAGTTTCCAGGGGTGGGAGGGGAATAACTGAAAGACTGGGTCCCTGAGTAGATAAGCCAGACAGGAGAGTAAAAACAAATCCAAAGGATAATATGAAAAGAAGTGGAGATGTGCCAATAAGAGAGAGCCTTCTTCTACTGGCTTCTGTCTTCAAGTATGGCTTTCAGTCATATAAAAGTGTGGGGTACGGACTGGCTCACTTGTGGATTTGTGTGAGGACAAATCACAGTAATGTTTCATTGTTGTTTGCCAGCTGAAGTGGCAGAACATTGTTTAGTAACTAAACGATGTCATGCTGCAGAGTGGGAAGGGGACTGGTCTGAGAATTAGGATTCCAGAGGCCCTAGTTAGTATGTATGTCTAAATGAAGGTCTGATCTTGGGCTAAGTATTTGCAATCTCTAAACCTTAACTTTTGCTCCTGTAGAAGGAGAATGAGATGGATCTTTAAGAATGGCCAAAAAAATGCCTGATGTCACTCTTTGTTTTATTACAGAACTTAAATACAGTCTTCAAAATTCCAAGTACATTACAGTCAAAACAGTTACATATATTCTTATGTGTGTTTACAGATGAAACTTTTAAATCCTCTAGGTTTTCAATAGGCCCTTTATAAAACGTGTCCTCAGTTACCTGCAGGATGTTGTCAATTTCTTAGCAGTTTGTCATTTAGAAATTTAAAAACAATTTCATTACCTTTAATGACAAACATGTGTCTGGGGCATAAGAAGTAGAATTAAACATAAAAGGCTATTTGAATTTTTGGTGCTACAGACGGGGTACTTTTGAGGAGCAAACAAGGCTGCTACCCACCAAATGTTCATCATGGATTTTCTACCTTCTCCTGCACTGCTTTTGTGATTTTAAGTTGTGCTTTATAAATATCTATCCAATGATAACACAATCAAAGATGTGCGATGAATCTTTTCCTTCTTCTCTGACAAGAATCTTTAGTCTTCGCCAACTTAGGGCGTAGTAAAAGACATTTCATTTTAGCCGTGGGGTATCCATTTTCTGTCACACAAAGAATAAATATACATAAAAGTAATAAGATCTCATAGAAAACAGTGTGGAGAAGAGTTGCCTGATTTTAATTTTCTGAAATGCAAGGGAATGCAATTAACTCCCTGGTTGTGATTAGCCTGTTGGAAGCTGGGTCCCCTCTGCAAATTATAGTCCCCACAGCACCCATAATGATGTCATATACTCGGTATTATTTATTTGTCTTCTGATTTGCAGCCCTGCAAGTGAAGTCATGGGACCTGTGGATTAATAACGAACGGAGCCAAGTTTAAGTTGCAGCTCTGTCTCTGCTCTAATTACACGTCTGTCCATTGGGCTCCTTTCAAGTGGACATTTGCCAGGGCTACAGAGGGAAAGCACTTAGCGCAGGAGCAATATTTGAGGGGGCACCAAAACTCCGTGATCAAGACAAATACTATTTGAAAGCAATACTTAAAAATCAAAACTCATATTTTAAACATCAAAATTGGTTCATGATGAATAAAATGCCAAGATTTCATATAAAGACAGGACTAATAACAGTGGTATGCGGAGTTATAGTGTAGTCTGAAACAAAAGGAAAGCTCAGGAATACTGATTCTGCCTTGATTTAGATGTTTGGTATTTTGTTCATCAGACGGTTTTTTTGGTTTTCTTTTATCATTGTTTTTTCCCAAATATTGCACTAATTACTGAGTTTTTAGTGCTCCCTTAAATTTTGCATACAGGCAAGTGCCTCAGTTGCCTCTCCCTTACTCTCAGCCTTTTAAATTTACCACCAAACAGCTGACACATAGGAAGCATGGTGCCCCTTACTTGCTTCTGCTGCCACTGTGGGAGCACGATTCCTTTTGGACCTCAACCACTATTTCCCCCACTAAGTTCTCTTCCTTCTAGTCCCTGTGAAAGCATTATTTGTGTGTTGCTCTTGACAAATCCTTCTGGGTGGCATTCAATACTTCAAACAACCAAAACAACCTACTACAACAATCAGGGGAGATACAGAATACTCTTAAGGAAAATAAATTCCAGGGATGCCTGGGTGGCCCAACTGGTTGGGTGTCTGCCCTCAGCTTGGATCATGATCCAGGGGTCCTGGGATCAAGCCCCGCGCCAGGCTCCCTGCTTAGCGGGGAGCCTGCTTCTCCCTCTCCCTCTGTCTGCAGCTCCCCCTGCCTGTGCTCCCTGTCAAATAAATAAGTAAAATCTTTGAAAGGAAAAAAAAAAAAAAAAGGAAAATAAATTCCATACTTTTTGCTCAGTATCGGGCAAATAGTTGCAAAGAGTAGTTTTCCAACAGGAGTAAATCAGTGAATCTCTATGCGTAAACCTAACAAATCTACAATAGTTCTGTCCATGTACCTCTTGGAGCACAAAATGAATGACTGCAATCAAAGAAAAACGAAAAGGCTGTGTCCGACCTCAAATGCTAAGTAAATGATTTTTGAACAATGAGATACTGAAGACCCACCTCTGTTATACTTCCCGTATGTGAACCACTCTCCATTTCAGCACTAAAGATAAAAAATTAACAATTTGTGGAGATTTATGATCAGTGTATCAGTGCCTGGTGTTCCAACGAAACATACTCAAAGCTCCGCAAGGTGAAGAACCACGACTTCTGTTTGCTTATCTTTGTGTCCATGGCATCCTAACTGTCCCTGTGCTCTCCACGGGGAGGGACTCACTTCAATGTAGGTTGGATGGGTGTAAGTGTTAATTCCAGGCAATGACACATGGAAGGATTTTCTAGCAAATAAGCAGAGGATGTGGCAGGGAAACTGGGCTTATGTCAGGGTGAGGACACCTGTGTCAATCCTACCTCAAGATTGCCAAAAGCAAATATCCTCAAGAGAAAGCCACCCAGCAGTAGGGAAAGCCCTTACTCTTTACTTACCACTCCTCCTCATTGGTTCCCAGAGACACATCTGGGAACTTGGTACTGACATCCTTGACTTCCTAAGCCTTTTAAATTCGTGAAAGGAGATCTTAGATGGATTTCAAGGCCTAGTTTAAATTATTCCTCACTGTGGGATTTATACTGTATTAGATCATGTTGCTCTTGATTATATACCATCTTGAATTGCTTACTGTAGCACATATGGTAACTTTCTAGGAACAACAACAACAAGAGGGCACAGTTCCTTCCATCAAGACACATAGTTGCCAAGATATCTGTCAAAACAATGGTTCAATGATTCTATGACTATGAGGTAGATGGTGCCCCCTAGATTTCTGCAGTCTAGAACTATACAACACTACCTAGTGGTTACTCTTCCAATACTGTGCTGCTCATTGTTATGTCACAGTTTTGTCTTAGATTTAGCAAGGAAATTTAATTTTATTCTGTGCTTTCCTGTTTTTTTTAATAGTTAAAATACTTCTAAGGACATAGCAAGGATTGAGTGACTTTTTCCTAGCTGTTGAATTGAAAACTTCCTTTAACAGAAAAGAAGCCTGATTGTAGAAATACAGGTGGTTTTACTTTGCTTTTTATTTCTCCTGTATTTTTAATTGTCCTACAAGTATGTCTTGTTTTTAAATTTGCCAAAAAGTTAGAACCTAAGTATTTGTATTACGGCCAAGCCTAAGTGACCGTGTCTTGTCTGATTTGAAGGAAAATGCCTGCATATTTACAAAAACTTAATATAACACCACATGATTTGGGGCATGCAATTTCTTTATCCTCTTATCAAATAAAATAATCTCTTTATTGTCATGCTACATTTTGATCTCTATGATGAGGTCTACAAATGTCATATGGCAAGTATAATGGACAATCTTTCAAATGTTAATTCCCATAGGGTTGCATTGTTCTATTTTGACTCCAAATTCATTAAACTAAATGGAAATTCTGATTTTTTTTTTCTAATACTACCATAAGTTTAGGAAGCAACCCTGTCCTTGGTAAGGTCAACCCAAATCAAATATAAATATCTCAATAAATATCTCAAAAGAGAGCTCTGTTTACATCCAGGGTGTTCTTTGTTTTTGTTTTTAAAAATAATCAGAAACATCAGTTGGTCTCCATTAAAAATGCATTTAGCTAAAATTCACCTTTGTGGGTGTTGGGAGATTACAAGTGAGATTTAGAAAAGTCACACAGTGAGCAGGGGAATATTACCTAGCTACAGATATTTTTAAATTCCTTAAATCTACTATTCATCCTGCTTATGGCTTTTTACAATTGAAATAAAAATCTTGCCCAAATGAAATAGAGAACTTCACTAATTTCCATTCACCAATGATGGTAGAAGCCCCCCATGGGTTATTAAGTCTGAGAGATGTGTGAACAAACATGATAATAAGCAAGTAAAGTGTATCGTAAAATATACTGTGTTCATTTATTGTGACAACTGGGGTGTAATTATACTAGGAAATGTACTGCACTTTAGTCAGTGAAAGTAATAAAATCTGAACACCAGGGGACCTTTCTCTAGTCTATGCTATTAAACTACTTTTGAGAAGAAGGTGAACAATCTAAAAATATGGGAGGGATGTTCATTTTTATAGATTAGCGAAGTGGGGGTTAGTCAGACTCTCCTGTAGTCTAATAAATAAGATCTCTCTGTTTTTTCCTTGTTACTTGTGAATATAGCACCAAAGGACATTCTACTCCATTCCTGGGTAATTATAATCCCTAAATTTGTGTGGATTATTTATGCTGTTCATCTCCCTATCTCCCTCCAATTAAGGAAATAGGAAAGAAAAAAGAAAAAAAAAAAAAACCTCCATTGTATTGGAAGCACCTTTACGAAGCTCTAAGTAGAGAAGCTGGAAAAAAAATTATACCAAGCTAAGGAGACAAAGGGACCCTGGAGATGATAACAGTGCAAGATGACAAGCAGGTATAATGATTAAAGCATTAATGGGGGTCACAGGGAAAGTGAAAGGACTGTGTAATTCCAGATTAGGAAACCCTGGGCTTCCCAGAGTGAACTGCTGTTTGGGAAAGTGTAGTTAATTGAATTTTATGACACTTTCTATGAAAATTAAAATGCATATCTTTTACTACCCTAATAGTTTTATTGGTACTGTGAGATTTATGTGCAGCAATATACCACAAAGCATATGCAACAATTCACTAAAGAGCACCGGAGTGGATTACTACGGTTTCCTTTTGTACTTTGGCAGCCGACAATCAAGATCATAATTACAGGCTTGGAGCCACCTACCAACTCAATGAACAGAACCACGTGGCTCCACATAAAATAGAAGCAATTCTAACATTAAAAAGAAAATGAGTGTTAAACCAGAGGGGTCCAAGGGGACAGCCTAGGGAAAGCTGGGTATTTTCTTCTGAGCACTGAATGACTGATTTTTATATTACCCCATTTACTGGCCCAAAAAGAGGCAGGGTCTGCCAAGACCTTTCTGGTTAAATTAAATTATCCAATGAAATGTCTGCATTCTGAGTTGCTTGGGAGAGGACTGGTGAATTCAGACCTCCTTATGGATAGGTTCATTGTAAATGCTAGATTCTAGAGCTTATCCCCATACATTGAAGCAGGAAGCAAGGATTGGCCTCATTTTGATTAAATTGTTACCCTGGCCTTTGTTTGGCCTGCTAAACACCAGGGGATTACTAAAAGTCCATGTGATATGTAAATAGTGATGTCAAGAAAGTGAAACTTCACCGAATTTTTCAAATTAGGAATTCTGACGTACTAAACAAATTGAGCCACACATCTGTAATACTTTGATCTGAATTCCTCTAAACTTCACTAAGAGAAGTCTTCCCTCAGTTCCGTAGGTCGATATCGCCACTCCCTCCTCTGCCTAGTTACATGCTTCTATTAGACCAGTGCTTCTCACACTTCAATGTGCATATGAATCAACTGGCATCTTGTTAAATGCAGACTCTGATTCAGTCCGTGTGTAGCAGGTGGGGAGGTCTGTCAGTTTGCATCCCTAATGAGTTTGCAGGTGCTGCTGGTCCTCAGACCACATTTGCAAGTGAAGTATTAAAGCATTTCTTAAACTGTAATGATCTGTACACATGCCAGCCATTTCCTCTTATCTATGAGCTCCTTGAAAGCAAACATGAAGACAGTATTGCATCAGATAACAATTACAGGATGCTGACCAGTTTGGGGGTACAGTAAGCATCTTACCATCTATTACCTTTAATTGTCCAAACAACCCTGCAAGATCTGTAATCACGTCCTCATTTTACAGATGAGGAAGTTGAGTCTCAGATACATTAATCCACGTGGCTGTGGCCATCAGAATGCAAATCTGTTTCCCTCCCAAGTCTGTTATCTTTGCACTGCACCCACAGACTCCTCTTGTTTATTTCTGGATACACAGAACCTAGCAGAATATTTTTTTTAAAAAAGGTTTTATTTATTTATTTGACAGTGAGAGAGAGAGCATGAGAGGGGGGAGGGTCAGAAGGAGCAGACTCCCCACTGAGCGAGGAGCCCGATGTGGGGCTCAATCCCAGAACTCCAGGACCATGACCTGAGCCAAAAGCACATGCCCGACTGACTGAGCCACGCAGATGCCCCCCCCCAGTAGAGTATTTAATGTTCTAGAAGGTACTCAATAGATGTATTTGCATCTGTGAATATTTTATCTACAGAATCACCTTTGCTCATGTTACTTCCCTTGTGCGAAGTGCTTTCCCTGCTTCTCTCTGTCCCGTTAAGGTCCACCTCACTCCCATCTTTCCACTTACCTAGAGCATTACTGTGCTTATCCTGTCTTCCGAATTCACATACAACAACTCATCACACAATGAGCACTTAAATTACTAGTTATCTTATTAGCAAAGAACGCATTTTATTCATTCTAGAAATATTTATTGAGTACTTATCAAGTATCGAGTACTGTTGTAAGCACTTGTGATAGGTCATAGAAGAAAGCAGACAAAACTCTCTGCTGCCCTGGGTCTTGGGAATCATTCTCCCAACTAAAATGATAACTCTTTTGGGGACAGGGACCCAATCATTTTATTTTCCCTATTTCTCACAGTGCTTTGCCTAGTAAATGCACAATTAATAACAGTCTCAGATTTGGATAATTAACTATGTAAATACATTCCTAATCTACAGGAGAGACTTCAGCCTTCCCGTTTTTGCACAAGTGACTCTTGAAAAGTGGAATAATGCTTTTCTTCTTCTTTTTTTTTTTTTTTTTAAGATTTATTTATTAGAGAGAGAGAGAGAGTGAGGGGTGGGGAGGGGCAGAGGGAAAGGGAGAGACAGACCCAAGCTGACGCTTGCCCAGCATGAAGCCTGATGTGGGGCTCAGTCTCACCACCCTCATATCACGACCTGAGCTGAAACCAAGAGTCGACACTTAACTGACTGTGCCACCCAGGCGCCCCTGGAACGATGTTTTATTCCATTTCTCGCTTCCTACCAGCAGTGTTCTAGACCAGAAGCAGAGGTATTAAAGTCTCCTACATAGTGTTAAGTATCAGCCAGAGAGACAGGATTCACTAAAATTAAATCATAATATTTTTAGCAAGAGGAAATTATTTGTTAGGAAGTGTAGAAATCATAAAAGGAAGAGCCAACCTCATGAAGGTTACGCCTCACTGTCAAAGATGATCCTTTCCTGACACACCAAAACTTCAGACTACAAACCTGCTACTTGGAAAAATCACATGCTTATCGTTTTGTGAATTTTTTTGTCAACAATATCCCAAATTTGCACTATCTTTAAATAGAGAACACATGTATTTTCCTGGGTTATTCAGAATGTTCTATACTCTACTTCATAAAAAGTGTTACTCTTAGAGTCTGACCATTCACTGAAGGTATACAAAGGTCTTCTCTCACTCTCTTTCTCCCCTTTTTTAACAAAGGTTTTCTCTTTGATGCTGCAGGCTTGATGAAGTTTTACAGGTGCGCTGGTCACAAGTGTTACTATGTATCAGTATAGCATATAGGCCTGCTGGGGAGTGACTCAAAAGGAAAATAGGACTAAACTTGCTCTGTATCGATTCTTCTTCAACTTCACAATTTGTTATATTGAGGATACCTGCATATTTTAATTCACCTTCTGTGTTCTAAAATATTTGAAAAGGAAGTAAAGAGTGCACAGAAATCCTTTCAATTTGACTATTTTATTCATTATCGAGAGACTGCACAATGCCATCTCTGGATGGCAGATGATAGAGTTTTAAGTGAGATAAACCTGAATTCTTATTCTAATTAACATGCGAACATGGGCGCACTTCTTCCCCTTAGATGCAGCTTTTGTAAAACAGATGCCAGTATCCGTATTATGCAAGGATGGTACGAAGAGGAAAAGAAAAATGTAAAAAACTCAGCACACAGTAGATGCTCATTAGTTGTTGTATTCCAGATCACATTAACAATTATGCACCCCTACTTATATTACTGTTTTTTTTTAAATCACCAAAATACACTTACCTAAGTACCAATAATAATTACACTTAGCATTTAGCTAAGTGAGGACACAAGCATGATCCCTACACCAGTAAAATTTTCAGCTTAAGACAAATTTGATATAAATAGATATTTGAAAGGAGCTATTAATAAATAGCAATACAAACATAAAAGAAACAAATAGCTGAAGTCTTCACCTTGCGTTTCAGGATTAATTCAAAGTTTCCTTTCTCAGAGAGAAAGACAGCCCATTAATCAGATTTCTTTTTCCAAGTTCTTCCTTTTTATAGGACTTGGCAGGAAAGGTCTTTGTCTAAAATACAGCTTAAGATTAGTGTGGTGAGACTGATCTGTAGGCTGTGTTTTAGAAGAGCCTTAAATATAAGTAAAAATAGGTCTAGGGTTGAGGAAAAAGAAGGTAAAGAATATAGTGACAATGGATCACAGACCGCTGGAATTCTAGGGACCTTGAAGATGAGGCAAACTAGACTTTTACTTTTATAATGAGGAAACTGGGGCTCACAAACCTTGTGACTTGCTCAAGGTCACAAACTGGGATTGCAGCTGAAGATTTGTCAGATATTGATCATTCTATGTGAGTACAGATAAATAAACAAATATGAAGACAGTACTAGCACGACGTATGTGTCAATGAGAAGGGAAACTATATGTGGGAATTCCTAGTGAACTGAGATGACATTCATTTAGCAGGTGGTAAGGGATAGGTAGCGATGTGGAATGTTTTAGGCAACAAAAAAGGAAGAATATTATTATCTTCTATAAATGGCATTTTTTTTTTGAAGGGCATTTTTGACAGTGGTTTGGTTGACTCAAATTTCTTCCAGGTTACAAATCTTTTGCAGGTAAGAATAATACTTTATTTCCCAATCTATATCAATTATCAGAATATTATTCCAAAGAACCTCTCAGGATAACCACAGAGGGATGTACACTTGGGTTTAGTCATTCTCCTCATACTGCAGGGGAAATTTTGCCTAGAACTAGATTTTTCACAGCATGAATAGTGTGAATGGGAACTTTTCAAACATTCTTAAGATTGCCCGCCAACTGAGGAGGCTGATAATCAAAATGAAAATTTGTGTTATTTCTTCTAAACTGCTATGTAAGAAACATCCAAGATTGTGTTGAAACTGTTTCATAAATCTAGTTATGATGTTTTACTTGTAAAAATTCCTAGGCAAATCTTCCTTTATTTCATTAAGTCTTACATTATCTGGAAAGCACAGAACTAAGAAGACGACCTTCGAGATCATCTAGTCTAATAGTACTCAAACCCGGGTGTGTATCAGAATCATCCAGAGTCTCCTAAAATACATATTTCTGGGACCCAGACCATACTTTCTAATTCAGGAGGTCTTGAATATGAGAATGGGGATTTCTTTTTTTTTTTCTTTTTTTTGTAAAGATTTTATTTATTTGACAGAGGAAGAGAGCACACAAGCAGGGGGTGTGGCAGGGAGAGGAAGAGGGAGAAGCAGACTCCCCACTGAGCAGCAAGTCTGATGCAGGACTCGATCCCAAGACCCTGGGATCATGACTTGAGCTGAAGGCAGATGCTTAACCTACTGAGCCACCCAGGTGCCTGGAGAATGGGCATTTCTAACAAATTCATAGGTTATGTGGACACTGCTGGTCCAGGAATGACAATTTGGGAACCAATGACATTCCAGCCCCTTCATTCTACTACCTTCTTTTTGATTAAGGTAGACAAAGTCTAGTATTCTTGGAAATTACTTTTTAAATTTTTTTCTCAACGCTTCTAACAACCAAGCAAGTTCTATTTCTGATGCTGTCAATCTAGACTTGGCAGATCTATTATGGTTTAAGTAGATTGGGAAGTAGAGAATACTCACCATCCTACTAAATTGATTTTAGGCAAATTTGCTTAAAATACTGAACCTGAACAATTAGGCCAAGTAAGCCTCTTGTAATTGGTACAGTTGTATATACAAATGCTATCTTCATCATATTTAATATGGAAAAGAAAAAAAAAAAACAATAAGAATATTCTGAGCTCCATCTATGTAACACCAAATGGGCATTTGGCTCTTCTGGAGCTGGTGCAAAGGCAACATTCAGAGAATTCTTCAAGGACACTGGTGGACTAAATCAGGGCACACAAGTGACATTATAAGAGAAATAGTATTATTTTCCCCAAGAGAGCTTACACTATTGCTAGAAAAATACCCCAACATTGCAAAACTTTATTAAAGCTTATAAAAAAGATCAAATAAGCAGTGTAGCATTTCATAATGATGTGATTATTCCAACAGGTATTGGCTAATTAATGAAAAAAAGTAAACTGAACAAAAAATAGTTACCTTGCAAACACTGAGGTCCCAGAATTTGTTAAATTTAATGTAATCTACAAAGTAGACTCAAGCAGAATTTGAAGAAAATAGAATGTCATGTTTCTAAATCCCTCTCCCATGGTACGTGGGCATGCACGTGCACACACACTCACCCACATTCCCCGACAAATACACAGATCTTTACTTACAGCACTTTCTTTCTAGCTACATACACTCTAATTCCACATGGGTCTTTACCATCGGGAATAAAGATAATGAAAAATGCATTTACAGTAATGTGATAAAACATAATACCTTACCCTGCCAGATGTTATATAATATGTATATATGTGTGTGTGTGTGTGTGTGTATTTTTTTTTTAAACGACTGTAGGGATGGGTGCACACATCAGTTAATTTGTAAATTATGGACTCTGGGTGATTACAATGTGTCAGTGCGGGTTCATCATCGTAACAAACGTACCACCTTGGTGAGCAATGTTGATGGGGGAGGTGACGTATGCGCGGGGACAGGAGGCATGGGGGAATCTCTGCACCTTCCTCTTAATATTTTGTGAACCGAAACCTGCTCTAAAAGAATAAAATCTTTAAAAAATCAGGTAACTAATGGAGGTTTGCAAAACACTAAACTTCAAATACTACTCAGCATTATAAAGGCTAGGCCTGTGATAAATAATATCAAAAGTAGAGTATGATGTAAAATACAGCTAGGGAATAAAGGTTAGCACACATTAAAAAATAACAAAACCCATGCCTGTTGGACAGTAAATATTTGGAGATTCAGAAGCAGAAGAATCACCTACCAACTGGAAATTGTCTTACTCTGGATAGACTTGATTTGAGCTGGGTCTGAATTTTCCTGGGTAGAGCGGAAGTTGAGGAGAACCAACCAGGGGAGGGAGTCAGTCGTTCATCAGAGATGAAGGCAAAGAGAGCATTCAGGACTACACTGGTGTGTTCCTGTACGTATGTATCACAGAGCGAATGGCTGGGCATATGAGAGCTAAAGCATACTGTACAGCTGCATTTGTTGAGCGAGATGTGGAGAACCTTCAATGATGAAGGAAGGAATGCAGAAATGTCAAGACAACGGATGTCAACAAAACCTAACAACATCAGAAAAGGAAATACTGGGGTTAGGGAGACTGGAATTTCTGGGTGACCTTAAAGCCACAAATGATAGCTCGTATTAAAGACCTACTCCATTTGGTTTTATAGCAATATAGTTTGCAGGGACTAAGCTAAAAACAAGATCCTCCTTGTCACAGAGCTCGTAGGCACCAAACTCCAGAATACAGGTTGCGTTCACAACTCACACAGCAGACTCTCACTGCACTCCATAGACTGATGTCATTTTCAGAACCCTAAGTTTTTATCTTTTGCACTTCAACAACACTGAAAGTGCTTCCAGGTTTTGATTTAGAGAATTATTGTCACTGTCAATAAAAGGAATGTGCCCGACACACCAAAATCCAGTTTAATTACTTCTGTGATGTCTCCTGCGGCTGAGAGGAAATGGTATTTCTCTGACAATTTTCTGTTTTTAATTTAGTAAAATGGAGCTCTTGCCCCGAATAGGACCTAGGAGAATGGATTCATGATGGATGTCATGGAAGATGAACCCCACAGTGTCAGCAACACTGTCTTACTCTGAGGGTATGATGGTTGCAGGAATCTAGATCCTCAATTCTAGATTCCTCCTCGTGGGCATGCAAAGTGACCATCAAGGATTTGATGTGGAAACATGGCTGAGATCTTTAATGTATCATGTCATGAGCTGAAAAAGCTTCGCAAACATATCTAAAGGTCTGCTTTTATCCAGCACCATTCCCAAGGTCAGTATTGCCCTGAGCCGCTGGAATCCAGATGAAGCCTTGAAAGCTTTCCAACAGGAGAAGCCAAATATCAAAATACACTCTGTGCCATTCCCGTGAAGAAACCAAGCACAATGTATTCTTTATTTCCCGCTACATATTCCATCTGTTTCTCCCCCTAAAGGGTCATATGTTATATATTTATAAGAAGTGTTCACACCTACGCGAACACAGTTTCCTCTGTCCCCGTCAAATGCAGCCTCCTCCTTGCTCGCGACCCATTTTTTTTTTTTAAAACATCCTTCTGTATCAGCTCATCCTTTTATGAAACTTGTTTCATTCTGAAATCATTTCAAGTTAAGAAACGCCTTTGTACCTTCCTATCTCACCAAATCCTGGGGAGATTAAGCCTCAGGCTCTACAGGCCATTTTCTGAGAGATGTGAATTTAGATCATTAGGGTCATTAAAATCATACACTTCCTAATACCCCGAGCTAACAGACCATCCTTGTACTTTATGCTGCTGGAGAATGCTACCAGACAAGTAACAATGTGTAACAGCGCTGAGCTGCAGAGGAGACCATAATTCCTCCCCATAAAAGAATCCTACACTTTTTAATTGCTATAGTAAATCTCATTAAAGACACAGAATGCTTTGTTCGGGGAAGGAAAAAGGATCACTGGTGAAGGTGCATTTTCTTCACAGTAATATTTTTTTCTTTATGACTAGAATTACTCCTAAATGCAAGCACAACGTTATTTTTATCATGACCTTTTTCTGGACTCTGCACATTTCCCCTGAGCTTTCTTTCCCTTCTCCTCAAATATAAGGGGCCCTTGGTCTTTACTATTAATCTCATAGCGACTTTTCAGGATGTGGGCTTCATGCATTCTCTTGTGTTTTCCCCTGGTGTCTTCCAAAAACCTTCAAAGACTCGACTCTAATCTCTGACTTCATTTTTTGTTGTTGTTCTTTCTTCCTCAACAGCTATATAACGAGGAAACTGAGATATAATCAACACAACGAAACACTCAGTGTGCATTCACTGGTTAGCACAATTCTGAATCTTACCTGCTTGTTCCCCATAATATACATTGTGAATCCAATTGAAGTAGAAGAATCTTGGGAAATATTTCGCCTGATTTCATTATCAAAGATTAAATTATCATTTTTAAGAAACTCAGGCTGTCATAGAAAAATCACAGAAAATCCCCATCTCTCTTTCATAATCAGTACCTTTTTATAACAGACTTGGAAGTTAATGACAGTACACGCCTTAGACAGCTACAAATTTTTAACTCATCTTCAGAAGCGGCAACTGAGCAGTTGAGGGGAGGAGCATGTTTCCTGCAACATAATGCTTAAAATTAAATATAAGAATCAAGAGTGAGATGAAGATGGGAAAAAAATCTGCAATGTTAACTGTCAGTCATTACTAACCTCTGTAGGGATTTTGTATCTGGGAAATTTCAACAGCATCTACACTGAATCTATCCCTCTTTGAAAGGAATTGTGGGTGCAAGTAAGAATATGAGCTTCAAGTTAGACAAACCTGCATTCATACTGTCTGTGCAAATTATTAGTTATTTTAGCCCAAAGTAATTATTTAACTGAACATGCCTCAATATCCTTATTTGTAAATTGAAAATAAGATTTTTTGAAGTCTGAAAAATGTAAGTTTTATAAAATGTAAACTTTATGCATATAATACCTATTAATTATGTCATTAGCATTAAAATAGGTTGGTGTGATCTACATTAAAATATTTTGTAGTCCTTCTTCTGCAGTAACTAGGTATATCCACAGTGACAAAGTATATAAATAACTTGCCGTATCTAATCACTTCCTTCCAAATTCCATCACAATTGTATTCTTTTAATATAAAACATTTCACGAAGTCAAACTACTTTTGATCTTATACACCTTCTTTAAAAACATACACATGACAGTCTCTTCACCAAATGGTGCTGGGAAAACTAGAAAGCAACATGCAAAAGAAAGAACTGGACCAGTTTCTTACCCATGCACAAAAATAAATTCAAAATGGATGGAAGGCCTAAATGTGAGACAGGAAACCATCAAAATCCTAGAGAAGAACATAGGCAGGAACCTCTCTGACATTGGCGGTAGCAACTTCTTACTGGATATGTCACCTGAGGCAAAGGAAACTAAAGCAAAAATAAACTATTGGGACTCCATCAAGATAAAAAGCTTTTGCACAGGCAACAATCAACAAAACTACAAGGCACTCTACAGAATGGGAGAAGATATTTGCAAATGACATATCTGATAAAGGGTTAGTTTCCAGAATTTACAAATAACTTATCAAACTCAATAAAAAAAAAATCCAGTTAAAAAATGGGCAGAAGACATGAATAGACATTTTTCCAAAGAAGACATACAGATGACCCACAGACACATGAAAATATGCTCAACAGCACTCATCACAGGGAACTACAAATCAAAACCACAATGAGATACCACCTCACACCTGTCATAATGGCTAAAATTAATAATGCAGGAAACAACAGGTATTGGCAAGGATGTGGAGAAAGGGGAACCCTCTTACACTACTGGTGAGAATGCAAACTGGTGCAGCCACTCTGGAAAACAGTACAGAGGTTCCTCGAAAAGGTAAAAATAGAACTATCCTATGATGAAGCTATTGCACTACTAAGCATTTACCAAAGGATACAAAAATACTAATTCAAAGGGATACATGAACCCTGAAGTTTATAGCAGCGTTATCAACACTAGCCAAATTATGGAAATTGCCCAAATGTCCATCATATATTCATATGATTCATTCATATGAGATTATATATGATGGGATATTACTCGGCCATAAAAAAGAATGAAATCTTGCCATTTGCAACAACGTGGATGGAGCTAGAGAGTATAATGCTGAGTGAAATAAGTCAGACAAAGACAAATACCATTTGATTTCACTCATATGTGGAATTTAAGAAACAAAACAAATGAACATGGTGGGAGGAAGACAGAAAACCAAGAAATAGATTCCTTTTTTTTTTTTTTTTTTTTTTTTTTTTTTAAAGAAATAGACTCTTTAACTATGGAGAACAAAGTAAGGATTACTGGAGGGGAGGTGGGGGCGATGAGTTAAATGGTGATGGGGATTAAGGACGGCACTTGTTGTGCTGAGCACTGGGTGTTGTATGTAAATCACTAAATTCTACTCCTGAAACCAGTATTACACTATATGTTAGCTAACTGGAATTTAAATAAAAACTTGGAGGAAGAAAAAAAAACAAATAAAAACAATAAAAACATGCCCATGATAATCTGATTCTATAAAGCTGGAGAATTATTTAACATTTACTCTTTTCACACAGCTTCTTGATTAATAAATGGATGCTAAATTATTTATCATTGATACTTATTTAGTATTAAACAGGATTCTGAGAATTTACCGTGATTGATCTTCATTTTGTTCACAAGGGCTTTCGGTGCCTCAGTTCTGGTGAGGTAAAAGCGATTTTATAAAAAGTAAAAGTAAATCTAAAGGCCTCAAGTTTAAAAAATGCATACCTTAGATTCAGACAGTCTCCCTACCCTAAGCTGGCTCCTGCACCTGCTGTGTTGCCATAGCTGGAAAGCAAAGTGAGAGACCTCAGCACAATATACTCACAGAGAGAGAAAAATCATTCAGACACAGACTAGGGTCATAGAGCTCTTTGAAGTATCATCTAGTGAGAGCGGAAAGCACTGTAATCCCTTAAGGACAGTTAGCCACGGTGACTGGCAGAATCTTCTCTTAATGGAGCCCTAGTCTAGTTGGGCTCTGGTGGGGTGTGACAGTATTACCCCAGGAACGCAAGCATCAAAGGCCACCTCTAGAGTTACATAAGCCCTGCGATGATGACCAATAACATAAGAGCCCGATGAAGGTCTACGCAGTTAGAATGCTAAGTGAGCCAGAAAAATTAGAGCGTACTTGTAGGGGGGAAAATTCAACTGGGCCTTCCTTCTTGACTTCTGGGGTCAAACTGGCACCATTTACACAGAGTCAAAAGCTATTCAGAGTCATGGATCATTTACCTGATGAACAATACAGGGGACTAATCTGGATAATTCAAATATAGCAGTGCTCTACACCACTCTTTGGGGTTTTCTCCCCACTTGAGTTTTCTTATATAGATAAAGCTTAAAACTGTCATTTAACTGCTTAATTGCAATATGAAAAGACCAATGCTTCCTGTTATGTATTTACTTTTATGATGTCTATTACCACAGGAACAAAGATAAATTTTATTAAATAGAAGATAATACTTCTATTATAAAGTACATTTCTCTATCATATATGATGCTTTCTTTTATTGCATTTTCTGATCAGTATGAATAATATTTTAATTCTTTATAGTTTAACATAAGATAGGTCTGACCTTGTTTCCCCATAGATAATTTTTCTATGGCATTATCTGTAAATACTGCTTATGAATTGCTTTAAACAACTTAAAGACTGCCATTTAGAAATGCTTGAATGATTCAAGGTTAATAAGATTCATCATACTCACAGTGAGGATCTGGTTGTGGACATAGCTAATTGCTAAATTTTATTCATCCCTAAATGGTACTGGCAACAAATCAGCTCACAGCTTAATACTACTGGCAGCTCTAAATGGGACAGAAATAATGTGACTTTGATCCAGTTATTTTTATACGTGTTATGATTCATTTCCAGTAGTTCTGATGCTGATGCTCAAATAGTGGATATTGGATTCTCTTGTCAAACAACAAAAAAGGTGAGAAACAAAGCTGAATATATTTTTAAATGTCATGGTAACAAGTCACAGTCAAATCTTGTTTCAGTGAACATTTCTAATTCTCACACCGAAGATACGATAAATTCCTATCAGAAGGATTTTCTTCTGGCAAATTTAGAATTCTGAAAATAGTCTTTTAATGGCAGGGACCATACCCCCCTAGTACCAAAATAACAGCACTATGATGTATTACTCCCTTATGGTAACAGACACCATTGAAGCTGAACTGTAATTTGGCACACAACAATTCTGCACTAATGTAATGTGACAATGTTATTATGTTCACTACTTTCCATGTGATCATAGCCATATTCATCTTCTCCAACCTGACATTAAATTAGGTAATATAGTTACATTCTATTCTGCACCATAGGGTGAAAGTAGAAAAAGAATTATTGTATAGCACAATGGTTTGATGATGGTGTATGTGTGTGTGCGTGTGAATAGGTGATACGTTGATTTTTATATAATGAATGTAAACTCTCGGCACAGGCCTGGCACATAGCAAGCACCAAGTAAGTGGTTACACCCAAGAAAAAGTTCACAAAGAGCTACAATATATGGTATGTTAAAAAGACCTCTACTCTAGGATTTCAGAGGAGGGGAAAGGTAAGGCCCAGCTCCCAGGACTAGAGAAGTTTCCATGGGATGAAACAGTTAAGTAGAGATTGAAAATGAAATTATATTTCTTCAAACAGATAGAGTGAACGGAATTCATTCCAGGTGGAATGAGTGCATTCCCCAGGAGGATAAATTAGCATAAGCAATGGTGAGGAAATTGGGAAAG
Organism: Ursus arctos; assembly: GCF_023065955.2. Lineage (NCBI taxonomy): Eukaryota > Metazoa > Chordata > Mammalia > Carnivora > Ursidae > Ursus > Ursus arctos. Next base: position 18,614,697 of record NW_026623100.1, read on the forward strand.
TATAATGTTGTTCAGAAAGCCATAAGTAAGTTAATTGGCACTAACATGCCATATGGGCAGACAAGGTTCTGCAACAGATAAGGATGAAAATGAAAGTTAGGGTCAGACCACAGAGGTTCACAAACTCCAAATCGATGAACTTGGAAAGTATTGTTAACCACTGAGGATGTACTAGAAACCCTTATGCAAGATGCATGCCTCGAGTCAGGGCGGATTTAGTAAGTTACTATTACTACCAATTATATGCATCATGATGTGCAAAACACTGGGCTTATCAGACGAAAAAAAAAAAAAGAATATTGCGTGGGAGAAGCATGTAGTCTTAGTCTTACAGGGAGATAAGACCAAACCTAAATAATGATGGCTGATAAAATAGCATCAACAAAGTTCATAGCAGTCAGTGGAGGAAAAATATTGCCTCTGGCTAGGAGAATCAGGAAGAGCTGGTGATATTTAAACTAGGGAGAAAGAACAAAGGAACGAAGGAAGAACAAAACTGGTAAGGAGGCATAGGACAGATTGGAGGAGAAAGGGATAAAAAAATGGGAAACTCAACCAGGAAATGACTACAATAACCCCCCCAAATAATATTAGGGACCTAAAATACAGTAATGGTATGGAAGAATCGAGCTGAGTCCACCACACTTCACCACCCTACCCACATAAACACAGCACTCGCTTCTCTCAGTGAGTAGGTCATTTACATGGCAATTTTCTAGGGAAAAAAGAGTTTCACAAGCACTTTTCTTTAAAAGTAGCCTTTGGCATCATTTTACGTAAGTGCCTCTTTTTTGAGAGATTCCTTTAAGTGCATTAATTAGTATGATTTACCCAAGATTATACTTACAAGTTAAAAAGTATTCCCATCTTTCCATTGTTAATTATATCTCCAGGCTAACATAAATAAACTTTTCTAGTTACTCTAACCCACTCTGTGAAATTTATCAGAGAGATGATATTCAGAAGGTCTATTTTAGAGAGAATATGTCTTATTTGCAATGTGGTGTGTTCTTTCCCCTTCTAAAATACTTTATTTCATTTTCCTTTGTTTGTTTGTTTTTGTTTTGTTTTCTATGCAGTTGAAGACTGCTGTCACAGAATTTATGGATAAATACCTAAGCTACAGAAGGAAATTAAAAAATAAACTGACCTAAATAGCTTTATTTAAAAAAAAAAAAAAAGAAAAGAAAAGCCAACCTCTATACAGAAAAGGAGTTTGTGAAAATCCCAGGAATCACATTGTTTGTGCAACTCAGAAAAATAGGGAGATGCAGAAAAATAATGCTTATTTTGCTGAATTTAACAACTGAAGAAACATGGCCTGTTACTCTTATTGCCGTGTCAATTGCACGTCTTCAAGGTATTAAAAAAAGAAAAAGACAACAGACCCAGAATGGAGTCATTTATATGCTAAGCCCCATGTCTCCAAACCAAGACTTAATTACAGTTTTGGCTCTCCCATAAACCAGTCAATCAGGAATCTCTCGATCAGCAATAGTTAGGTAATCTGCCTCACAGACCCCTGCCATTCCCTAAAGGAAAGTAACTTTTCAATAACCAGCCTGTTTTTTTGCATAGTATAGCTCCCTTGTCCTGCTCCCTTCTGCCTATAATTCTTTCATTTCATACAGCTCCTTGGAGCTCCTTTCTATCTGCTAGATTGGACGCTGCCCATTTTGAATCAGTTTTTGCTCAAACTCTTAAAATTTTTAATATGCTTCAGTTTACCTTTTAACAAAAGTAGCAGTTGCTATTGTACTTTCTACAAATTAAAGTTGATATGAAAATAAGATTTGCTTTTAGATATTGATTTATACCTACGTATCCTCACCACCAAAACTCCATGCACAAACCAAGAAACCATTTCCTATTTCCAGAAAACCCATTAAGAGGTAATGATTTAATCAAAATGTATATATTCTGAGAGCCCTCCAAAGTAATTTTAATGCTGATTTGTGCAAGAGGCATATCAGGAGACACATTTATTGAATGACATTTACCTTATTTACAAGAAAATAACAAATAGCCTTATCATTATCATCACCACCACTATCACCCAAGAGCAGCATTCAAATAATTTTCTGTAAAAATGATGTGAAGACAGCATGATACTTAGGGTAGGATCTTGATGTTCCGTTAGGAAATGTCTAGCAAATACGCACAGAAAATTATATTCTTCAAACTTAACTGGTCTATGAAAATACACAATCTGACACAACCAAATGGCAACTATTTTATAAAACATGGAAACTAGATTAAGCAAAGTTTGGCAGAGAAAGTTCTTTAGCAAAATGGAAAACATTTTCCTGCAATAAAAAGCCCTCTGAGCTACCACATGTAGTCATACATCTGTCAGGATCATATTCAGGATTAAAAATTTACCATAATAAAATCATAACAAGTCATCAGTCTTCTGCTTGTCCTTGAAAATAAATTTATGTTATTTTCTATGGGGCAGGAGCAAATGCAGGAAGTTACTATTCTGTATACATATGTACATATATTAAAAGCATATATAAGGCTTTTTATTTGCTTTGCTTTAGGTACATGGAAATACATGAAGTATTTACTGGGCCTCCATTTAAGGTTATTTATAGAACCCCAACAGGGGTTATTGTTTGTGCAAATGTATGATGGTTTGAATACATGTTCCTGCTTCAAGTTCCCTGTAATTCTATGGAAGATGATGCTGGTAGGATGGAGGCCAAATATTTCCCCTTTTATGGTGGTGTGATCTTTACAGGTCTCTTCCAATATTTCACTTTGTAATAATGGTTTGTTATACCTGTGTGCAGTGTTTTGAAGAGAAATTCTGAAGATAGCTTGGGAGTTGTACCATATTGCTAAACTCACTTCAGTGCAATATTTTAGTTTGACCTCATCTTCAACGTTGCCATACACAAATATACTGGCGTAAACAGAGTCTCAAACAGACAAACGTCAAAGTGAACAAACACTAATCTTCCTTTAAATCCGTACTCAAGCCCAGCCTTTGTCCCAAAGCCCAAAACTTCAATCATTGCCACTTCCATCCTAGAGCTTTTCCTTAAATGTTGTCCCATTTATAATATAAATTATGCACTCGGTTTCACAAGCAGCAGACTTTGTCAGAAAAATGTTCTCGATACAGTGGAATTTGTCGTTTTGTAGAAAATGCTTTTACCATGTTGATGTAGTGCTGTAAGCATAATCCATTTGAAAGTTAAGAAATAGGACTTGCTCCTATACACCAGTGAATTCAGTCTTAAAATTCTCACTGCGACCATACAGATGAGACACTAGCAGATATTTCATGATATAACGTGAATGCTGTGTTTCTGAGTCATGCTTATAATTTGAGACTAAAAGGAAGAAAAATCCACAAGTGGCTAGAATATAAGAGAGAGTACTTGAAGGACAAAGTTTAAACATTGTTTTTTAAAGCAAAAGGCAGATACGGGTTTAAAAAGAGAGAAAGAGAAGCATAATGAGACACGTCACCTTTCACGAAAATTACAGCCCTCAACATATAATCTTCTGGAATTAAATATTATTTAATATAAAGCAGTAAGAAATCTCTTTTGAAAACCAGGGGAGGATTGTCATAGGTAGGAAACGAAGAAAATATTTTCAATAAGGTGACCATTAGCAATTCAAAAAATTACAGTAAACAGTTGCAAACCAAAGGCTCACCGTCATCACAGCATTTAGCTAATGGCATCCTTGATTAATACTTTAGCATTTCAAAAATGCCCTTTCTGTAGAAACAGCTGCTTCTCCTCACTAGGACAGTTTAACTTACAGCTAATATAAAGACTCCCAGCTTCAGAGCCTGGGCCTCACACAGGAACAGGAAGCAATGAGGACCATCTGAGTCCACGCTCAGACAGGTACTTACGGTCATTGCAGAGCGGCCCACTGAAGGAAGTCATGCTGCAGTCACAGCTGAAGCCATCCCACTGCTGCAAGCACACGCCTTGATTAGAACAGGAGTCCTCTTGGCAGGTTGTGCTGGGTCCTGCAAAAATAATCCAAAAGAAACTTGGGTTCTTTAAAAAAAATCCACAAGTGTTTTGTACATGAGCTAGGTCACATATAGTAGTTGCCAACACCTCAAATTACATGACCAAACCAGTGTTGAAAGTTCTAGCTCACACACCTGAATTAGCGACAGAGAAGCTGTAATAGGAAGGTTTTCTGAAGTTTCAAATATAGGACAAAAATACATTCTAATAGTAAACAACAAATCGTAAAAGCAAGCACATAGCTTCTAGTATGATCATGGTAGCAAGTGATCTCATTCCATCATCAGTGATTCTCTATCACCATTTGGATTTAAAAAAAAAATGCATGGATCTCCTTAACTTCTGAGCAATGAATAGAGACACCATGAGAAATGGAGATTAGAGCTTCATGAAATTGAGATAAAGATTGGCTAAGTAACTGAAAAGAGTTATGCAAAAATGCCCTAGAAGTTTCCAGAAGTTTCCCTGCACAAACTATGGATAAAGTTATGGTTGTTGGGTGTTTTTGATAGGTATGTTGGCAAGTATCGATTCACATGCTTTAACAATTCATGCAGTTAAACATAAAATGAAAAAGTCTGTATAAATGACATGCTCCCATTTAACATACGAGTAAAAAGAATTCTAGTCTATTTCTAAGGAATCATTAGAACACTGAGAAACAAAACTGAAAAAAAAAAAAAAAGATGATCAAAGCACTAGAGGCAATCACTATACAAACATATTCAAGACTGAAAGCCTTTATGCAAACTATGCTATAAAATGAGGTTTCTTGCACAAGGTTCAAGAAGGAGAAAAATTAAATCTGAACCCAAACAACAGTTACTGCAAAAATGTAAAAAAAAAATGTTATTTTGGGGTTTCCACTCTGTATTAGGGGGTTTCAGTCTTGTTTTTTACACACAGGGCTATCTACCTTGCAAGTCAGCTTTCATCAATGCAACTTTGTCAGCAAAATAAAAAAAAAAAAAAAAAAGCAAAATATATTAAATGTTAGTAAGCAATACCAAAATGGGGCAAACACAGAAGAACGTTCAGATTCAAAAAGCATGCTGTTGTAAAGGGGGAGAAAAAAAATGCTATGTAGAGCAAACAAATTAATACTAACAGCCATAAATCTTAAGAGAAGCCAAAAATGAGAAAGCGGTAATTTATTAGAATTTCACTATATATGTATATATATAGATATATATATAATGGTTAATTGAGCTGATGACATGTAATGAAAGAAATTAAAAGAGCTTTTGTATTGTTTCCTCTCTTGGATAGGAATGCATAACCAACGCGATCGTCTTGCTTATTTGGAACACGCGGCACCGTTTGTCATGTGCAGATACAGTGTAGACCATGGTCATTAGCAGACCAATTATCCCGTTCCACTTCTCTTTCCCTCTACATCTTTTTATCTTGCAATTGCAATTAAGGCTTGAAACTGTGATGCCAGCCATTCACTGCCAACAGCTGGACTTCAGAGTGACACCAAACTATCAAAATGTACTATATATATCATTTGGGGCAGATGAGAGAAGTAAGGGATGGAAGAAACAAACTGCGATGCCATTCCACTTACCAAAAAATCCCTCTACAAGCTTCCAGCGTGGAGTGTTTATCTTTGTTTTTACTGGGCTGGGCCTATATCGCTTAAGGATTTCAGAGTTACGCCAGCATTTTCCCCACCTTCCTAATTCCCTGCAACTCTTCGAAACTGCCCTGTGAATATTTATTACAATAGAACCTCACTAGTAAGGACTATCTTAGGGAAGGTTAAAAAGCGAATACACTCCATCTAAATAGCTTTAGAGTAGAAAACCAAAGATATTTCCTAGTCAACACAATTTTATAGGTTTTACAAAAATATAAAAACGATACCGGCCCAATTAGATTCTATTAACGCTGAGAGCCTATGAGGTAACTGCTTTAGTGAATAAATGAGAACTACCTGTAATCAGCCTTTGTGTAAATTGACATTTTCGTAAAATGTCCTTTTAAACATGCTCGTTACAATGGTATTTCTATTACAGTTTTCTCAGTAAAGGTATTCCTCATAGAAAGTTATTGAATTTAGCCTAACCTATGCGAGTTCTCACAAATTAAGAAATCATAACATTGTAACAACTAATTATATAATAACAGCAACAATAGGTATACTAATGGCAATGATAATAATAGTTATTATTAATGATAATTTCCCAGGCCTGGAAGCCCTGAACGGATGTAACAGTTTTTCTCACCTATCTCATCAAAGAACTAAGAACCACTGAACTGCTTAGTTTTTGTGGTTCCTCCAATCTGTGTGAGGTCAGTGGTCTAATGATCTTTACCCCACGGCATTAGAGACTGAAAATAATTATTGTTTGCTTAGAAAAAAAAACAACAACAAACAAGAAATACTTAAAGAAATACTCCTTGCACATTCTGTCCTGGGACAAGCGTAGGAGCAGGGAGTGGCGCACCGCAGTGCCCTGGGTCAGGGGCTGGTTATCAATACGTGGCTGCACCCTTACCTGCCCAGCAGAAGGTAAGAGCAAGAACAGGAATGGATGAAGAGCCAGATTATCGTTTTTACTTTTACTTTTGTAAAAATTATCAGAAATACAATTGCAACATAATACTAAATTCTAAAAATGGTAAAACTACAATTCTGAAGATGAATGTGCCCATATGGCAGAGCCGCAACTCAGAGTACCTGCCAAACCTTTATGTGAACATAAAGACATGCTTTATTATTATTATTTTTTCATTATCACAACAGTCTTTTTATATTCAGATATTACAAGAGAATGCATGCCTATGCCTGACAAGACACATTTTTCAAAATACTCACCTTCGAGAACAATATTTAAACATTGACAGGCATTTGCACAAGACAAAGCCCTGAATTTATTTTCCCTTTAGTTATGTAATGTTCCTTTTATTTTATCACTGAATAAAATTGGGAACAAGCCACAAGGACATTTGTATTAAGTGGTTAAGTATAAGGATATGTCTGAAAAAGAAAAGAAGTGAAGGTAAAACTAAAATCTCTGGAAACCAAAGAAGCAAGAAAGTGTTTTGATGCCTGCACTTTCAAGTACGGCAAGCTTGGGTTCAAAGCTTCCATCATCCACGTACGAGCTGTGTGACCTTAGGAAGGTCACCTTACATCTCTGAGGCTCAATTTACTCATCTAAAAAAAGTCAGCACTACCAAATTTACAGAGTTTTGAGGATTCAATGGAGAAGAATATGTAAACTTATTGTCACCAGTGCTAAATCAATGGTAGCTTTAATACTTAAGTATTTCTGTAGCTTATTATAGTTCTGGGGCTGAGTGGTACGAAACTATGCAAAGAGCGTCTGAATTAATTTTTCCCCCTTGACTTTATGTACAAAAGTTATCTTGACTCAGTATTGAACTTAATTAAACCTGATTATTGGTGGATCGCTGGTCTCTCTTTTCTCATACGCAAGCAGGAAAATGCTACCCTAGCAGTAATTTTCAAAATGTGGTCCTTGGAACAACAGTATCAGCATCATTGCAGGAACATGTTAGAAACAGAAATTTTAGGGTCCTGTTGAAGCAGTAACCCTGGGGGTAGGGTTCTGTAATTTAGGTTTTAATAATTCTCCAGGGGATTCTGATACTGGTTCAAGTTTGAGAAACATTCATCTGAAGGGACTTGGACAAGGCAAGCTTCCTCCCCTTACCAGTGTGTCATATAAATAAAAGCAGCTATTATCCAATGCAATTAGTTAAAAATGGAAGGTAGCAAGTGGTTATTAGGAAAGGATGGAATGATGGAAAATCTTGAAAGATATTATTTGGTTATTGTCACATTTATACTATTTCTATTAATATGAAAGTTAAGTGATTCCAATGTGATTTGGATTTAAAATTCCATGAGACAACTATCTTTAGAGAGAGAATTGATCAAGCATCTAGAATTTGATCACTAATCCTAAAAACATGTGTATCTCATCAATTACACCGATGACAGTTACATCTGAAATTATTCCTAGAAACTATAGAGGATAGAAATATCCATAAATTAAAAGTTGTTAATCTTGATGTTGGAATGAAAAAATCAGGGAAGTGTCAAGGCAGAAAGGCAGGGGCATAGTAACATTCTAAGAATAACAATAAAGGGGGGTAAAAAGAGGGTAAACATTATTAAAGCTCAAATATTAAAGCATCATAGACAAGGTAAGGAAGGAACCCATGTCATAATCTATGGAACGATTTCAAATGTTCAAACAGTAATTTGTTACCCAAGAGGATGCATAATCATCTTAATCAAATTGCTTAACGGATTATGTTAGAAAATAAAACCAAGTACTCTTTTCTCAGTACAGCTTCCCTTCATTAGTTTTCCCTTCTACCCACCCACACAAATAACGTATGTGCCCATGGTGGGGGGTCATGTGTGTGTTTGGTTTTCCATCCTGTGGGTGTTTAGCTGTGAATGTGTCTGTCTGCTCCTAACATCTCTGTAGGTGAGAAGTCATTTACCAAACAACTTGTAGAAAGGCCTATTTAAAAAAAAATAAAAAATAGTGTCAGGAGTTTGTAGTGTTTTTTCCTTTTTTTAATGTACATATTCTCACTGATTCGATCACCTTCAAGAATCCAAGTTATGAACCACATTCTTATATCCACCCAGTAGAGGAATTATTCACTTAACAATCTTGTTTCCTTTGGTAAATGGAGAAAATAGCTTCTCTTTGCTTTACAAGTGTTATATCATAATTTGAAATAAAGAAAATAAATACAGCAATAACATTAAAAAAATTCAACAAAGTCTTCTATTAAATAGCATTATCTTCTGGCAGGATTGAAACAGTTTGAATTTCACCTGACTTTTCAGGGGAATATATATTGCAGAGAGAAAAAAAAAAAAAAAAAACGTATTTTCAAAAAAAACCCAAAAAAGCCAAAACCCTCCACGTACTTAGGTAATTGCTAAATCTAATGGCATTATTTTGGCCGAGAAGAGATGATTCATAATCTCCTGGGGGATAGGAATTCGTATGTCTTTCTTTGCCTCTCCCATATGAAATTTCCTTATGAATCTAAAATTTTCAAAATAGCCCAAACTGTTTTCAACATTAAAGGAGAAGCAGCAACACATTCAGAGCCCCAAAATTCAGGATAATGTGATTAAATTACATTTATGGAGGGAGAATTGGCTCAAATAATCTGAGGTGTTGAAATGAAAATTATCTAAAATGAAAGTAGCAATCAAAAAGTACTCCTACAGATCTTAGTCTGATAGAGAGCACAAAAGAACAGAAAGACTCTTGAGCACATTTCTCAAGAAAGGAATATTAGTCTTGGGTAATAGAAGAAACCAATTTTTGCTAAAACAAACTGATGATATACGGAAGAAATTCTTGTGCTGGGTAGATACAAACCAAACAGTGATGTGACAATGGGTAGCTGAACTTTATTCTCCTGTTATATTTTGCTGAATGTAGATTTGAAAAAAACAGTCTCAAAATGATTGACACTTGCGGAAGCAAAACTATTTTTTTAGTCCAAACAGGGTATCTATTTAACGTTATAAAGCAGGCATTGCAGAACTGATTAACACACTAATTAGGCAAACTACCGAATACGAAGGAGCAGAAAATAACAAGATCCATCCACAGAGCCCCCATCTTACATAAGGCCTTACTGTAGGTTTGCAAACAGTCCAGAAAATTTAGGATTCACGCGATGAAAAGTGAAAAAGACAAATAAGGATTTCTAAGCCCTATGTTGGGGCTTGAACAGTTGGCAGAAATAAATTTTGCTGACTAGAGAGATTTGTTCTTATTTATGGGTGGAATTAGAATTACTTAGAGTTTGATAACAAAGATCTAGTACCTTCACACCCTCTCTCAATCTGTCCATTGCAGAAAAGAGCATCTGAGATGAGGTCTGGAAGCCGTCCGTTTAAGTCAACTGATGCCAGGCAGCCTTGAAAGCCCTCCTTGGCATGGACGAGTTTCGGCAAAGATTTGTATGTTTCTTTAGCCACTCCTCCTATATACAAGTCACCTGTAGGAAGATCAAAGTTTTGGTCACCAAAGTAACTTGTCATTCCTTTAAACACACAGTAGGACAGGAAAAAAAAATTAGTTTGGTTTATATTTCATTAATTTCAAAAGTATATCTATAATTAGATATTTCCCTAAAAGTGTAAAACAACAGAAGTGTTTGAGTAATACATCAGCACTCAAAGACATTTCTAGAAGCTATTTCCACAGGGATTGAAGAAGCTTGTCAATACAGTGTAGCCGAGTGGAAGGAATATGGGACACGGAGGTGTACATCCTTGCACTGAAATCCGAGCCTGGTTATTTACCAACTCTACGGCTTTTAACTTTTTTTTTTTCTTTCCAGTTTCTCGGATCATTAGAAACCTCATTTCTGAAGCATAAACGATAAAATCTGTTCTATAGGTTTTCATGAGAATTAAATGAGATAAAATATAAGAAGTATCTGCCACAGTAAAAAAATGAAGTAGATACTCAGTCAACCTTCTGCTTTGAGAACTCTGGGTCTTTCAGTTCATCAGAAGCTCAACAAATTCTCTCTAGGGTCCACTATTACCCTTTTTACTAGGCTTAAGCCCATTATCTTCACTAACTGACTCCCATAACAGTCGCATATATCTGAATATTACATCCTTGTTCAGGTATTTTTTTTTTTAGGTGAAGTTATACCACTCTGAATTCTTTATGCTGCTCTGGGATCTGTTAACAAGTTATCGATTATTTTTTTTTTCTAATTTTACTGCAGTTTCTAATGGAACACTTTGCTCTGCTTTGTCATCTCATGTCTCTAGGTGTGAGATTTCCCAACTTCATGGGCCACTACTTAAAAAGAGAGATTGCAATCCGTGTTTGATTATGCTTCATTTCCTCCCAAAGATCATCTGCCAAAGCTGTACATCTGAGTAGATGTAATTCACTGACTTTAGTAAACAATCAATGCAGAAGATATGGAGGGTAACCCCAATATTCCATAATATATATTCCTGTTTAAAAGCTCTAACATACTCTACTGAGCAATCTACTTTTCTGACCTTTCACTGTCAGTTGAATTTTCTTTCTCACATTAGCCACCCAAACTTTCATGCCACTTGCTGCCTTTTCCCCAATGTAACACAAAACTCCTACATTCCTAATGTTTCTCTGGGTCCCTCTGTGTTGTCTTCATGGGACTTGGGATAAAGGAGAACTGATACCCAAGTGAACTCTCATCCTGTTTGTTGAGTCATGAGTAACAAAGTCCTTGGTCTCTGATCCAGAAAGCTTGTGTCTTCTGCCAGCATCCACGAAATAGTGATAAGCTAACTGACCAGATTGTAAGTAGGCTGAAATCAAACCACGGATATAACAGTCCTGAATTGTACTGAGGAGTAAAGTGAGCTTGCTTAAAGTCATTTAGCCCTAGAAACTGAAGACTTAATCCCTGACCTATTAACTAAAGCTCTAGGTATTATACTAGGATGTCACTGATCCTGCGTAATTTGTATGGAAGGTACCGAATGTGCTTACTTCCCCTACCTCTTCAATAAAACATCTTTGACGTCTGGCCATATTCTTAATATTAAAGAATAGCATGGTTTTCATCTGAGATGGGACACTATTTTTGAAATATCTTGTTTTTTTCACTCTATTTCCTTTTTCTCCATGGTTTTTCTTCTCACTTAAATGTAAAACTATTGTGTTTTAGTTGTCTCGAGAAAGGATAACAATCAAAACCCAAAGATATCAAATTATCTTTCTTCATTTAAGTCTTAAAAGCCAAGACTCTTAAAGGAATGAAAGAGACAGAATATGCAGGCAATTACATGAGAAGAGTAAGGCTTTCCTGCCTCTCATCAGGCAAGCAGGAGAGAAACTGGAGGAAGAGAAATGTGAGCATAGTCATCGATGAATACCAAAAAGAGGACAGTGCTCTAATTGCAGGGCTGAGCCCCTGTGGAGGTCAAAATTTTAGGTAAGTTTACAGAATGACACTGATTTGTGTTCAAGAGAACCCAGAGGCAAGAGGGAAAAGATGAGTGCCTGGTGGATTCAGACATGCTAGGAACTTAGGCAGCCTCACAGAATTTCCCATATTCCAACTGCGGTATGGGAGCAACACAACAATTCCCAGAGTTTCAGAGAAATAAACAGAAAAAGAATGACCTTCTCATGCACACGAGAAGGAAGATGCTGGCAATTCAGTGGGCACCTGAGCTATGAATACAGAATACTCGAGACCAGCTCCTATGTAATCTGTATCTCCCCAAAGATTGATACAGTGAAGTCCCCCCCACCCCAAATAATTCAGACACAATCTCAGGGAAATAAAGGTACTAAAATTGCCTGAGATTACATTTTCACTAACTCAAAGAATCAGAACTCAAAGTGGAAACCAAGGTGAGTTATAGAAAAAGAGTCACCTTTCTTGCACATCTGAAACTCTGGGAAGAGATTTACACTGTTACATGTCACACATCAGTGGGAGGAGATGCTCCCTCCATTCATTTGTTGAACTAAATTTGTTAGAAAATTTCAACTCTCCTCCAGGCCTACTGGATATAGTGTTAGAGAACAAAGGGGAGTTAACTGAAGAATTCTTGGCACTGCTACAGGCTTTTTGGAGGTAGAACTTATACTGAAAGTTATGTATGGGACACCGTAAGTTTGCTAACCGTCCTTCCTCTTTCTGATTGCAACCTCCTGGAAGAGACAGACTGTGTCTCTATTTGTTTCACATTCTCCCCCAGTGCCTCGTACTGGGCCACAAGCACCGTGGGCACTCAGTACACATTGTCAGCCACCTGATGGATTGAGGTCACAGTAGAAAAGAATCGAGAAAGGAAGAATGCTAAGGCAACACACAGAGAGAGCGAGCTAATTCTAAAAAGCACTTACTTCCTTTCCCCGCTTCCTGCCACAATCCTATTTTTTTCCTCTTGGCAAACATATGTGCCTGAACAACTTTTCAGAGATTACTGAAAAGAAGTAGTAATCTTTCCCTTGTGTTATTAAAGAGCAGAAAATATTGATTCAAGTAGTGCAGGATATAAGCCTCAATCAAATACTAAGGTGGATGAGATTTTGATTTGTAAGTAGGGAATGCATTCTCATTTTCATTCCTGAAGCTGCACTTAGCACCACCACTTAATACTGTCTTTATAAACTCTTCATATCGTAGATAGTGGTCTGAAGTCCCCTGGTGGGTTGCCCTATGAAGAGAACAAAGGAAACCCTTAAGTGGCCTGAGCCCCATGTAGCATTAGCACTTCATCAAAGATGCAGCTTCTCCTTTTGATCCTTGAGGTGATGGAAGTTAAAATGACCCATTAGCACTAATGGGATCTTGCAGGCAAAATCCTGTGCACGGAAAGGAGGATATACTTTTTAATGACCCTGTGTGTGAACAAAAGCCAGGATGGACATCTAGTAAGAGACAGGTTCCTACAGTCTTCAAGCCAGTCTGTTACCCCTTCTCCAAGCTGATGAAGGGTTGATTTTTATTCCTAACCTTTAAGTAGGCCATGTATGCAATTGACAAGGCAATGATGGAACTGGGGCATTTTTAGCAGGAGATGCTGAGAACATGCATAAACCCAGATAACCTCAAGTATTTGGAAAGTTTTTTTTGTTTTTTTTTTTTTAAGAAATCTCAAAATACCCTTTAGACTAGTGCAACATATACACACAGTCTCTCAAGACTGTTATCTGTGGAACGATCTGAGGTGATAACACAGGTATCCACACTCCAGCCGTTGTGCAGTAATGAGGAGGGAATCGCGCACAGGCTTTTCACTTACATGTGGCTAGAATCCTTGGCCTCGCCACTTACTGGTTGCCTTTGTGCAGGCACATTAAGTTACGTGACTTCTTTCAGAGTCAGATTCTTCATATGTGAAACGCCTACCTCGCCAGGCTGTGAGAATTACAGAGAAGGTGTGCGAGCACTGGGTAGAGCGCATGTACTCAGCACACGAGGGTTACTGGTGTGACGGGGTTGGTGTGTCTGGTGAGGACCGCACAGCTATAGTGTACCTCATTCTAGGTTGACTGTAGTGAGAGATACAGAAGAACGAGAAGTCTAGGCTGTCTCCTTGTTTCTAGTATAAATGGAATGACAAGATGTCAAATTTATGTCTCATTTTACTTGACTTAGTTTGCAGTCACGTGTATACTTGAAATATGCCTCGCCCTGTGCTGTAAGAAGCTCAAAAGGCTCCTTTGACGTTTTTGGTTACAAACTCACTGAACCTGATAACAAAAAGAAGACAATGACTTGGTAAATATCTTCTCATCTGATGTAAACAGATTAGGAAACACAAGAATTCTATAAAGCCCAAGGGCCAGGTCAGAAGATTCAAGCTAAATGTGCCTTATAAAACCAGAAAAATAAAAGGCTTGTGTGGACTTTGACTGTAACGTGGAACATCATGGAAGAGTTTAGACCAGAAGAAAGTATAGGATACATTACTCCGTAATAGCACAAATGTAGCGCCTGGCCTGGAGAGGAGCACAGATAAAATAAATACAGCATTCAAGAAAGTATAAAGGGCCAGACTTGGCTGGAAGGCAGGAGTTTCCACAGGAGCCATGATAAATACTGTTGGATAAGTAAAGTCAAAGCCTATTGAGTAACACAATAGAATTTACGACTATTGGTTTAAAAAAAAAAAAAAAGACAATGAGAAATCCAAAAATACAAGTCATGCGGGCTAGGAGAGAGCAGAATTTGAAGCAGTGATAATTTGGACAGAAGTGAGGGAACTGCATTCAACACTAAACATGTGGAATTTGAGTAGGAGTGATTCCCTAGGGATCAGATGATATGAACCAGGGTCTTCAGAAAGAGATGCTGAGGCTGGGAGGGGCGGCTTGGGAGCCATCAACCAAAAGCAGGTAAATGAAGTGGTGTAAGACTTTTTCTCTTTTGTTAAAACAGGGAGCATACGGCAATTAGAGCGAGGACTCCAAGCTCTGCCTTACAGAAGCAGAATGCAAGAGTCAAGGTATAATTAGTTCTTTGACTCAGCTTTCCTGTTTATTCATATGAATTTTTTTTTTCTGTGCTTCTTAAACATCTCACTTTCCTTTTAATTAAAAAAGAGCATACATTAAAAAGAACAACTGCTTTGTGGATTTGGATGGCTAAGACTCTAGGGAAACTTAAGAAGGCTCCCGCAATCTCTTGTAAGTGGCAACTGGGGGGGGGGGAAGACTGAAGTAATTCCTGCTGCCTTTCTTTCCTGCTGGCTGGACTGGAGAAAGTACAATTCTGGGGGCCTTGCTTTGGCAGGATTGGACCTTGGACAGCAAACTGGGGCACAAGTCTTAACTTTTCTTTCAATTCTTGTTGTGACTGGCTGGCAGAAAATGTGCACTCAGACTAGGCTTATTTCTGAGAGTTATTCTGTTGGAAAAGTACCTTCCCTTACCCCAGGGAACAAATGAACTCTGACCCCAAATTTGTATCATCTTTAATTTTAATCTTCTGTTGCACATCTACAAACGAACATCTGCAGGTCAGATCTTGACCATATACTTTAATACGTGCTTTTCTTTGGGAGACAAATTAAATCTAGACCAGTTTTTACAACAGGTGTGCCCTGTTATAAGAAAAAAAAAAAAATCATCTTTAATCCCCAGGGAACAAATACTCATTTATTTACTTTATGTTTGGTTTTTTGCTTTTCTTTTTTTTTTCCTGGGGAGAAAGCTGAAATTACTATTTCCTCTGACTGCTTAAATAAATTATGTTAAATTACTGAGGGCAGAAGCAAGGGGAGTCATTAATATTTCTGTAACACATTTAGGCTTAAGAGTAGACAAATGGAAACTTATAACAAACCACACGTGGGATTAAACAACAAGCACCATTCAAGACCACATCTAAGATCAGAAGACACCAAATGTTCAATATTGAAGTCAAAGTTGGCAATTTGAGTAGATGTTTTGCTCTGAGATAGAAGATCTGTGTCTTTTATAGGTCTCTTTAAAAAAAAAAAATCAGGTTAATTTTAGAAACTCTTTGCTGAGGAGATGCTCAGTGGTCACCAGTTTGATTTATTCGTTATTCCTCAAGTTCTCTATACCTTAGTCTTCCTTGATATATGAGGTTTAGTCCTAAAACAACCTGGCTTTAATTCTGTGGTAAACACCTGTAAATCCATATCTTTAGGCTTACCCTGGCTTTCTAAGCCTCAGCCTAAAATCAAGCCATCATCTCTCCCCTGCCCTCGGAAACTACTTCTAGACATCCCTATTTACAACATTCACATTTCTCATCTCCCTGCTACCCAAATTGAAATTTCAAATCATTTTTAAACTGTATTCTGTATCTCACACCTTTCATTAAAATTATTGCCAAGAATCGATAACTCAGCTTTGCCAATACCTCAGATATTTGTCCCTCCGTTTAAAATTTTTTTTCCAGTTCTTGTCTACCTTTCTCCTCATATACTTTTCATGCCAGAGCCTGTCATCTACTGTCCCAGCCCCATCAACACCATATCGGTCTTCTCCTGTGTTCTGATCACTTCCATACTTCCCTCCAGCTTCTAAATAAAACCAGAGGCTTAGCAGTATTCGAGTGTTCATAACATTTTGAACCTCTTCTCTGACAATCACCATATATTTCCCCAGTTCTTTGTGTGACTATCTTATCTTCCCATAATTTTATAAATTCCTTGAAAAATGATCATGAGCTAAGCATCTTTATGTTCTCATTTTCACTTGGTAATGAATGGATGGACTGGCGGGTTTGCACTCACTAAATAATCACTTGCACAATAAAGACATAGTGAAGGTTTTATGAATATAGCAGTCATGCTTGTCCCTCATTCCCTCCACCTGAGAAATAATGAAGTAAATTTTGGGGAATTTTTCTTTTACTGACTCCTCTCCTGAACACAGAAGTGAAGCCATCCAACTCATTAAGACAATTCAATGCAGTGGCATCTTTTCTCCATTCTAATAAAGTCATGCATGATCACTTTTTTTAAAAAGATTTATTTGAGAGAGAGAGAGCACGAGAGAGGGCACATGGGAGCATGAGCAGGGGATGGGCAGAGGGAAAGGGAGAGAAAGAATCTCAACCAGACTCCCCTGCTGAGCACAGAGCCAGAGGCAGCCTCGATCCCACCACCTGTGAGATCACAAACCCAGCCGAAACCAAGATCCTACACTCAACAGACTGAGACACACCCAGGCGTCCCAATCCATGATTGATCTTAAGTAACATATATTGAATTGATTTGCAGAGGCAGGCAAAGACAGAAGCGCAGAAAGAGTTTAGGCTACCAATGTGTGTTGAAGAGCACCCCTTCAGGAGCGTTTTGCAGTTAAAATAAGTGCCAAAATCTTTGTGGGAAATTAAACTCCAGCCCACCCTGGCCCTCTGCCTCATTCTGTCTCTGGCTGGTCTGCCATTCTCTGCGTTGCTCCATAAAAACACAGGATATAATTCATGGGGCCTCTGTAGGTGCGCTTCACGCTGTGGACCCTTCACACTATTTCTCCAAGCTCTTCTATTCTGTCACCCTGTTGGCATCACAGAAAAGCATGCATTTACTGCTTGTGGCCATAGAACAGCGCCAAGCTGACTTTGTGGACTCCTGATGCTCTGCCCTAGGAAATCTGTTCATCCCGATGTGCACTATGAGTTTGCAAGTGTCTCGCTCCGTGCAGCCCTTGGGCCACCACTCAAGGACTCCTAGGAGTAGAGTCTTTCTGGTCTGTGGCTACTATCACTTAGCTCCTTGCCAGCCACAGGTATTCCAGATCCTGCAGCAGGCTCCCACATCCAGCAGTAGACTGCTTTTGCTAAGAAGACTCTCAATTTCACAAAAATCACAGAGACAACTGAATTCAAATGTACAGATCCCTGTCTGGGCAAGAGAGAGAGAGCCTCCCCACAGCTTTGAGCCCCAAGCATTGCCATGGTCAAAACCAGAAAAGATGGCATTGATTTTAGAGTACAGCAACGACTGATGTTGGTGCAGTATTCTAAACTTCAGTGAGCACTTGGCCACGTATCATTTCATTTGATTTTTGCCTGTTGAGCGACAAAAGGAATAATGGTTATCTTGGAAACATGTCACAGATGAAGACACTACGATTCAAGGCTACAATGCCAGAAAATGGCAGGGCCTGATTCCAAGCACAGGTTCCCTGAAACTGTGATGGTTTTCACTGACTCTGCACTGGTTTATACACTGTATACTCCAAGTGGCAAGTGGCCAATTTGGATAGCTCCATGACTACAAAATACAGGAATGTTTTAGAGTATCTTGGCCAGTGGAGGAAAGTAACAGTAATAAATGTTAGCAGGAGTCCGTGCACACTAACACAGATGTCCAGGACAACGGGAGACTCAACTGCATGTTAAATGAGTAATCTCATCAAGACAAAATCAATTTGCTTCTGCATTAATATTAGGTATCAAAATTCTGACGAGTGGGTAGAATTCTTAGGACTCCCCAATTTGGTTTTTAGATATGGCAGCTATTTTTCAATTGCCTCCTACAAAGAGTTAAGTAGGACACCTGCATTCATCGATGGCCCAGCTTAATACTTGTGTATGAACAGGTAGGGGACGGGGGCTCTGATCAAGTCACATTCAGACTTTAATGTTTTCCTTGTGGTGAGCATTAGGAGTTAATAGTGACATTATGTTTATAAACAGGACATATAAGGCTTTCAACATTCTGAAATTTTTGTTTCTGATATTTTCAAAACACACTTGCCCAAAAAAAGAATTTTTGTTTTAAAAGTAGGATTATAAAACTTACAACACAAAGACAGATTCTGTTTGTGTGTTTGGCCAACAGACTGCGAGGAAAAGCTGGTGGGCATGCTAAATGGGAAATAATAAAATGAAATCGCTACGGAGGTGTGTGTAGCCACCCATCTTCTTTTAAACCCACTCTATGCCAGTGACACCATGGCAGATGGGAGACAAGTTCAGGCATATAAATTCATGCCAAGCTAACTTTGTCTCATGGCTTTGTAAATTTGCCTTTAGGTGAAAACACAGTTCAGATACTATCATTACTTTTCCTGTTCCTCATCCGATTGACAGCCAGTGCAGATACCTTAGACATCCTCTTAGCATCAGACAGTCCTGTCACCATTTCCTGTTTCATTTTTCACTCAGTGTGTGATGCTCTCTGGGACTGCGCACGGCGTGCAGAGGTTCTCCATCTCAAAAATAATGTCGCACCTTAAACATGCACAGAGCCACCCTCTATTCTATTTGATCCTCACACCAGTTCTTCACGATAGGCAGGAAGTTATTATTAACCCCACGTGCAGGTAAGCAAACCACCCTTCTGAAAAGGTAAGTTAAATGCCCAAGGCAATGCAACGTGTACCAGAACGATGCTGGCACCAAAACCTCCAACTCCCAGGCGACCTCTTCTCCCGCTACACTACACGGCCTCCCATTTCTGCTAAAAACCATCTCTGTGACAGGAATAGAACAGGTGGAGGAGTTTAGAAATGACTATTCCTGAAATTAACAGAGACGTGTAACTAAGGGACCAGTAAGAGGACCTGTGCAAATCTTCTCTTTCCTGAGATTTTGAGTAGTTCTGTATAGCAATTTGGCTTTGCTTCTTTTTCAAAATAACTTTCCTTAACTCAAAGAAAATTTCTTTTCCTATTTCAAAATAAAGGAACATTTATTTTGGGTGGGGAAGATCTAGTGCTATACAGGGTAAGTTTAGAAGAACAGCTCTTCCCCATAATAATGGCCTGTAATGCAGGTCAAAAAAGTGGCAGCTGTCTCAAGTAAGCTGTACAGAATAGAAGAGGGTAAAGCCACCAGTGGTTTTTTTTTGGATCGCCTGGAAGGACAAAAATGATATAAGTACACCAAAAAAACTTTATGGACATTGCCAAAAATCTTCTAAAATACATGAGCTTTATAGAGTCAAATAAAAGTCTTATTTTTCTCCTTAAGTATCTGAACTTTATATATATATTTTTTATTTCAAAGAAGGGATTCCTTCTGTGCCTGAAAGATGGAATATTCTCAATCAGGCTATCAAATCCCACTAGAATACTATAATTCTCTACTGCATATCTCCAAATACTTTGTTCCTCCAATATTTAAATTATTCTTAAAGAGAAAAGCTCATACTTAACAACAATGACAAAAAGGGGAACAGGGAGGTGTGGGCAACCTTCCCTAAAGGCTAACACAATGGAGGGCTCAACCACAGAATGGACTGCAAATGGCCTATAAATAAAAGCTAAGGACTGATTGACAGGCTATTGTCCGATCATCCAACCAAGTACTTAATTTGCTTGGGCCTGTTTTAAGTACCTATAAACGTAAATGTCCTATAGAATACATATTAAGAACATACAACAATTGAAATTGTTGGCTATAATGCCTGAGAAAGACTTCAGAGGCTGAGGGGAGAGAACCAATATATAGGTTCCAAGCAAGCATATGTGTGGGAAGATCGTGTAGAAAATGAAAGTAGAAATATCCAGTTCTCCTGTAATTACCACAAGTGAAATTTTCAGCGCTACACAATGTAGTCATGTACAAGTTTGAAGTTTTATATGGAGAGGGGATTTTTTTTATTAAATATCATTTCACCCTAAGATTTAAAAAAAAAGCAGTATCTTTCACTCTAGACATTCCGAAGAAATTCCTTCTTATGTGTTGGCAAATACACATAGTAGTATTTAAATACTTCCACAAACCTGGGTTCAAATTCTATTTCTAGGCAACTCACTCAGCCTTCCTGAGTCTCTGTTTTCGCATCTGTAACATGGAAACACTAATATCTCACTCATCTAATTGTAAAGATTAAGAAGCCACACCTGTGAAAAAGAATATCAACATTGAAGTCCTGGCTAAAAGGCCAACATGACAGACAGCTCAATGTAAAATTCACACACTTCCCGACTGCAAATAATTTTTTAAAAAGTTCTGTAATGTAAAATGATTATAGAATTGTCTTAACAGTGAACCCAAACATTTCCGCTAAGCCAGTATATGGTACAAATACATTCCGAAGTGTTGGCTTGAGGTAAAAAATAATATTGTAGCTTGATTATATTTGAACATCATGCTTATTTAATGATTTCACATTTAAGCCCTTAACACAGTGTCCGACACATAGGTACTCAATAAATGCCATTATTTATTAAGTTACTAATTATGATGCTGATGGCACTAATGAAGGCGGTTTATACATCTCTGAACAGAGAACAAAGACAAGTGCCAGGCCAGGAGACAGTTGCTTTCACAAAAACTCTTTGCATAGCGCCCTGTTGCTGTGCATGATTCAAACTTGTGTCCCAGCAAAAGTATAAATAATTCTGTCTCAGACCATCCAGCTTCTCAAAAATAAACAGACTCGTGCGTGTCCAATTTATAAATGCCAAAGGTCTGCTGTGTGGTACAGTACATTAGCACAGGACCTTAAAGGGCTTGGGCAAGTCTTTTTCCAGTCCTGGAGCTTCAAGGGGCACCGATGGTGAGCAATGTGAGTAGTAGGTGTAATGAAGTAAGAGTGGGTAGGAGCAGGAGAGGCGGGGGAGCCTCCTGCAGCCTGCCTCAGAATGTTAATAAGCAACCTCTAAGGAACCTGGAAAAAGTGGCCTAAATATTGCCAATGCCTGTCCTACCCAGGTGGGCCTTACGAGGTCCCCTTCCTTATAAACCCTTGAGCTTCAAAGAGCACTTCGGCTGATCTTGGGCACTGTTGTGAGAAGCGAGATCTCATGTGTGAGGTATTTATAACCATGCATGGGATATGAAAAGCCCTCAGAAACGGTTAAAATAATTATTATAACTATTTAATATTTAATATCACTATAATTACTGTTTAGGTGAGATGTTTAACCTCCCTAAAACCTTACCTTAGTTTTATCGTCTGTAACATGGAGCTTAGTACAGCAACCTCACCACTTTGTCATGAAAATTGAAGAGACGATCTATGTAAATCTCTTAGCTGATGCTTAGCAAAGGGTATGCCATGATTGCGAGCACCGTGATGTACCCTAAGGACATACATAAAATAAATAGGAGGGATGCTATTTCACCTAAGTCCATCTGACCCCAAAGCCTGTGTCCTTAATTACGATGCTATATTGCTTCTTGCTTATCCTCAAGAAAAACCACAATAATTAATTGCAAAGGTCAAGAAAGGGGCCCTTTTAAGGACGGAAAGAGAAAGCCACATTAATGTGGCATTAACAAGAAAGCTTGATTGAGCTAATGCAGTTCCAAAGTAGTATTGGAGGTGCCCTCCAGTGTGTCAAAATACCGGGCCAACAGCAGCACGGCGCCACGAAAAATGTGCTTTGCTACAAGAATCAAGGTTTCGGGGGCACCTGGGTGGCTCAGCTGGTTCAGCGTCTGCCTTCGGCTCGGGTCATGACTCCAGGATCCTGGGATCAAGCCCCCCAGCGGGCTCCCTGCTGCTCCCTTCTCCTTCCTGTCCTGCTCCCCCTTGCTTGTGCACACACACTCTCACTCTCTCTCTAATAAAATCTTAAAAAAAAAAAAAAAAAAGAGAGTCAGGATGGCAGAAATGGCTCTGAAGCATCTCTGTACAGTGGTAGGGGTATCTTTGTCCTAAGACCAACTCATTTCCAGTCTATTCTAATTTTGAACGATGGCTCAAGAGGAATTGTTCAGGATTAAAAGGAGAAACTAAAAACTACTGTGACCTCTGGGTTACAGTAAAAGAGGGCTGGATCCGCATTATTACTAAATTCTAACTAAATGGAACCACCCCTGAAAGTAACAGTGATATTTACTTTTGAGATCTATAACGAACCAATGTAATATTACCCACAAGTCAGCCATGGCCGCTCTGTT
This sequence comes from Ursus arctos, assembly GCF_023065955.2. Taxonomy (NCBI): domain Eukaryota; kingdom Metazoa; phylum Chordata; class Mammalia; order Carnivora; family Ursidae; genus Ursus; species Ursus arctos. Next base: position 18,637,535 of record NW_026623100.1, read on the forward strand.
CTTTATAGATCTAGAAGGGCCGGTTTAAATCTTTCCAATTCCATAGAGGATAACAATCTAGCATTCTCATTCCCTAGTTTCCCAAAAATCCAGTGAGCTTTTGACTTCTGCTTCTGGCTTTCGTATCTAATGTGCTGTCTCTGACCCCAGATCAACAGTCCCACTCCATCCACAGAATTTTGTCCATGCAAGTATTTGCGAATTTAGTCATATGAACATTCTGGTGCCATGCAAAGCCCAGTTTTCTACCGTCTTGATGGCTGTAGCCCCCCACCCCAACCCCTGCTCCAGAGCAAGGCAGACACACCACCTTGATTTTTGCATTGGAGCTTACAGATGACCTTTCAGAGCCTTTGATGGCTCCACTTATACTCCCAAGTAGTCTCTCCAAATATTTCTTCAAACAAATCCAGAGAATTCATATTTGTACAGTATGACCCGGCCTCCTGCCATCGCTCATCCTGGTCACAGGAAGGATGTTATGTTCCAGTCAACTTTATTCTCCAAGAATTTGGCACTAGGACTCCTAAACTCAAGTGAGTCTCTCCTGGGTGTTGGAATTGCTCAGGTGTGAAAAGCCAGGTCCAGGAGTCCCTTTTCCAATGTCTATGATAGCAGGGAAAGCCAATCTGCAGAGAGGGAAATAATGAGAGCTTTCTGGGGAGCCAAGAGAAAGCAAGTCATAGCCCCAGTGGAGACCAAGAGTAAAGATGCTGGCTTGTTGCTGACAGGTTTCCCAAATATGGCTCTCATGAGGTCAAGTCTTAAACTTTCTCTGGCCCTTGTGTTCCTTGAATGATACACTTCGTATCACTTCTTTCATTAAAATTAGTCTGAATGGGTTTATGCTTCTCTGAAGACCCAAGTACTTCTTCAGTGAGAGAGATGTTCCAAACTTAGTTTCTCAGATGGTTCTAACACAGGGAGCTCTTGACCAAGAAGCCCAACTTCTAAGAAGACATCTCAGCTTCATCCCAGGCATACCCTGAAGAGGGACGGCCATTGAAGGCCTAGCTACAATGAGGTGAGGTCTTGTGAGCAGTACCTGACCCTTAAGAACCCACCTCAGCACTTGTAGGCACTTTCTCCTCCACAGCATAAATGTCACCAGCTCTAAGAGCTCATCTTGTCTAATCACTATCCTGTTGGGACATGGTAAATGGGCACCTTGTCCAAAAGGCATTTGAGCACCTGATTCAGATTTCCAGGAGCCCACACTTTGCTGTGGGAGGACTAGGGAAGGCTATCTCTGCTGGAACATGACCTCCTCTCAGCTATTCCAAGCACACAAGCCAAGGCCTGTGGGTGTCAGAGCTCAGCCATTCATTGTCAAGGGTGAGCAGAAACCAGCATGGGGGCTTTCAGCACCTATATCACCTGTCCTCAAGCAACTGCAGATTGGAAGGGTTGGGGTCTTTAAAGCTGCATCAGAAATAAAAAGCCAGTAGGTGACCCACACACCACCAGTCTCCATCTTGAGCCTAGGCATGACCACATGAAGAGTCTTCTCCAGTAAGTCCACGGAAGTTCTCAGATTTCTTTTCAGCATGTTGCTCCAGGCTTTCGCCTGTAGCCAACTGAGTTGCTATGAGCAATAAAACTTGTCTTCCCTAGCCTATTGTAAAAAGTGTTAAACTGGGAATTAGAAGACCAGATCTAGAAACACTAATTATCTGTACGGCGGTGCTGGCACATCTCCCCTGAGCACACTGGTCTCATGTGTAAAAAAAAAAAAAAAAAAAAAAATACTCACATCAGTTTGTCTCTAAGATTACTTTGAGCCCTAAACTCCTATGATCCTAATGGTGGAAAGGTAAACTTCAAATAATAGGTTTAGAGGGTGTAGAAAAATTTAAACATAGAAAACCTATGCCTGATGTGGAAGAGACTCCAAAACTAGTACAATAAGTGGAGGAATACAAAAGAAAACAGAATCGTTGACTGGGAATAAAGAACTTGAACTCTGTTCAGTTGTGTAAGTTGGTCCAAGGGTTACAGAGAAGCAGAAGGAGAAACTTCCATGCCCAAGGTCAGAGAGCAGGTCCAAGACAACTGGGCATGGGGAGGAGACATCTCACGGGGAGAGAGGGTGACAGTGAGATTTTAACACACTGACAACGGCCTTGCAGTAAAGAGACCAGATGAAGACCGATTTCTGCAAAGCCTGGGAATCCAGTGGAGACACCAGGAGAGAAACAATAGTTTCATAGCTCTAATTGTCTTTCAATTCTTGTGTGGGAAACAGAGTAACAGATGTCAAGTCTTACTTTTACATACTTAGAGCCTGACTGTCTCTGTTCTGCACTGTGGCGATTGCCTCCAAAGTCGTCTCTCTCCCCCAGCTTGCACCCATCCTCTGCAGCAAAGCCAAAGGAAGGACTGTAGAATGCACGGTGAACTCTACCCTCCTGCTTAAAATCCCTTCATTCCCTCCTCCTCACCTCTGGCATGACACTCGTGAACCTTCTGAAAAAGGAAATCACCCCGCTCCCTTCTAAGAAGTTCACAGAGCCTTTCAGCCCACGACCTCCTTCCCAGGGGTCATCTTTCAAGTTCAGGTTTTATGCCAATGCAAGTCTAGTCTGTGTGTACAGCTACTCGGCCAGAGGAAGTGAGCCTAACCCACAACAGCAGGGGTAAAGCCCATGAACTTGTGTTCTAGAAAGGTCCACTCACTCTATGAGATCACATCTTTGGGGGAATTTGAAAGGGAGATGAAGAGAGGGAGAAGGAGACAAAGTGATAATGCCCAGGAACAAAAGCAATGGTTTGAAGCCATGAGGCAGAAGCCAAGAGTGGGAAAAGTCAGGCATCAGAGAGAAATGATCTCAGTGGGAGTAGACACAGCTGATAGGGGGTCGGCCATGGAGCTTGGAATTAGGGAGCGGTAGATATTCATGTACAAGGAAACAACTAGGAGGGTTGCTCTTGAGATCCCAGTACGACAATCAGAATAAAGTCCTTATTCTCTAAGTAGCCTCGCTGTTCATCCTCTGAAAGGATTTCTTATATCTCTTCCTAATGGATCCTTAAAATAATCTCCCATTAACTAAAGTAATGTGAATAGATCTCGGCTCCTCACAAATTAAAAAAAAAAAAAAAAGAAAGAAAATCCAATAAAGACTGCTTAACCAACGGGACAACAGACACTTGCCTCCAGTTTCAATGCTGTCTCCTGCTTTAAAAGGCTACTCTCAAAGTTGGACTCCTCTCTGAAAGTTTCTTTTCGAGTAAATTATCTGGGCAAGGCATATAAGCTGAAAATACACAGCTCGGGCATATTGAAACATGATCAGGACATGGGAATAAAATCAGAATCATGAAAGAACAGCAGCAATGATTTGTCAAATAGCAACATTAAAGGGTAGAGAGAGGGGGGGCGTAGGTGTTATATTCAGGATTGCAGAGGGTGGGCAGCTGAGTGAGACCATGTAGGATCAAGACGAATCTTTGCTGAGAGACGGAATGTATTTGAAAGGACAGCCCTGATTGGTTGTCTCTGATTATGGAAACTTTTAGTGGCCTTGGTAGCAGGATAAACAATAGCAGGTGGCTGCTTTCAAAGTAAGATTTAAGGAGGAATATCAAGAAGGTTAAAAAGCAGATAATGGTCAAAAGGAGAGAAGAGATAAGATAGGAAGACCAAGGAGAGCCTGCTCAAAGCCCCTGGGGGCAAGGAATGGGGTCCCAGTGGGAGAACAAAGGGCAACACTCTGCCTAGGCTGACCTAGCTGTGGTCTGTACTTGGATTATTCAATTGTAACTAGTTTGCTAAGTGGCCACCTGAGGGCACTGTATTCCTTGCGCTCAGAAATCTATTTTTTTCCCCATCAAATAAGTTTATCCTTTAGCAAATTGAGGATAATTTAAGTAATGCCCTAAAGAGGGGTGCCCATGGAAAATGGGGGCCAAAGACAGTCCTTTCTGCCTATGTTTGTTGTTTTACTAGATTAATATATGAGCAAGACTGAACTTAATTCAAATCCCTGGGTAACTGCAAGGATGAAATAACATAACTTTGTTTAAATCTATTTAGTGCTTAGCAGAAAGTCAATAAATATTAGCTCCTTCTCATACACATACATATACAAACATACAAATGTGCCAAATACAGGAACAAGAGAAGGAACATAAGGAAGAATTACATGAACCCTTTCTCTCTCTAAAGGGGGCAGGACTCAGAAGTCCCACAATGAATGTGCAGCTGCACTAGGAAATCATTGCAGAGAGCAAATTTATGCGGCTCTTTTCATTGCATGTTGCAGCTTGTACATAATAGCCAGAGGGAATAGAACACAAACAGCTGGGAAATAAAGATGAAAGCAAAACTCTATCAGCAGGGAGAGACACAGAACCCCCCCGAGAACTCGGCAGTGCTACGAAAGATAATTTAAACAAGGTCACCTGCATGGAATTCCTCTTCTCTGAGAAAGATCATTAGACTCCTGCCCGTTTCTGACCATCTCCAGCGGAGTCAAGGTGGGGAATGGGATAAATGGTCCCTAGCTTGCAAACGTCTACACTAAATCCCTGTCTGTATAATGACACAGAGATACAGATAAAAGCGTGCGTTATTATGAAGGCCCAAAACATTATTAGATGGCTGAAGACAAAGAAATTCTGCTTCAGCACAAGCAGAGCTTGTTGAAGTTCCCCCCCAACCTCAGTCTTGTTTGGCAGATTTTGTGGCTTGATGCTGCCCTCTAGTGTCTTTCTATGGTATGGTAACATGAGGAATAAAAATACTTCAAATAATCCTGAAGCCACCAATGTCTCTTTGAGCCAGGCCTGATAAAACAAAACAAATAAAATTCTAAAATACAATTAAAACCAGGATTTGTACTAAATTCAAAAGTGACTTAAATTTTGCTTCAACGTGGACATTGCATCCTTTCAGGCTTCTGAAACACATGGCATCTAGATTAGTGAGTGCTCTTCAAAAACACAGACACCGGCCATCTCCTGCACATTACTGTCAAATGATTACTGCTTCAGTCTGTCTGAGGCAGGACCCAGAAACTTGCATTTTATGGACCCCACCACAGGACTCTGAAGTAGTCCAGTTGGCTGACCTCACTTTGAGGAGAAATAAGATTATGGCAGACACTTAAAGTAGAGTGTAAATAGGATAACTTTCTTTTCATTCTTTAAGGGGAAATATACATGAAATAAAACCACCGACCAAAATAGGTCACCTTTCGTGTTTCCCATATTTGGAGTGTCTGAATTCTACGTGATGAGCATGCTAAGAAAACAATGCTGGTCAATTCAGAGAGAAGAGGTCCTGTAGATGCTCTCCTACATCGGTTAGCCCTCCCTAATTCCAGTGGGCATCCAGGTGGGAAGGAGAAAATGCCTAGTTGTTTTACTCATCCTTCTGAAATCCCTTAAACACACCTTCCTCTAAAAGTCCTCCTGTTCTCTGTCCCCTAAATGACCCAAGTCCATTTGCTCCATGGGACAGAAAGCTTCTCATGACAGGAACTCTTTCTTCCTCTTCAAAAACTCAGTAAATACTCCTCATCTGACCAAGGCCTCTCACCACACACACCAAAATTTGGTAATGATGGAAGCTAGGCGATGTGTTACCACATGCCCACGCTCTCAAGCTCCTTCTAGTCAGTGGCACACGCAGCAAGCGGCTTCTTTGGGGCGATCGTCGCCACTGGATCACACATTCAATTTATAAGCCCACACCTTTGGCTTTTAATTTTTAAGTTTTAATTTTAGGAATTTGCTTCCATTTTCTGGCATAGTCTGATAAATTTGTAAACATGCAGGAACTTTATGAGGAGAAGGGGGATAGTCAGTATGGAATCTCTATTCACCTGGGAACTTCGCTTCAAATTTAAATAGTGTTTTGGTTTTTTTTTTTTTTTTTTAAATACAGATGCGCTCAGTCAGAATTCAATGCTTAGTATCTTAATATTATATAAAATGCACTTTTTAACTCATAGTTTTAGTTTTTGCATTGTGGATAAAGCCCTTCTTACATTCGGAATCATGAAACACTGACTATTTTAATCAAAATCAGCTCTGAAGGTCACGTAGACCTGTAAAAGTCCCCTCCACCACCAGAAAGAAAGCTATACCATGACCTCCTATTACCCTCATTTCAATTTTTTTAATGAGCCATAAGCAAATATTTACCTCAGGAGACAGAGCCCTAATTGTCCAATGAGATAGAACCTTACTTCGCTATACCCTCAATGTGTACGTAGGTCTGTGCAGGTCACATGCTTCCACCAACCACAAACTGCTTCTTTTCCAGCCACTTCAGTGTCCCGCACAGTGTCCACAGTTTCCAGTGACATTCATTTATGCTCACTGAGGTCTCCCCCTCCACAAACAGGACACCATCTAGATTTAGCTTTGGTGGCTGGCGTGGCCAGCACACTAAATGTCACAATCTCTCCCTTTCCTTGACAATTACCACCTGAACACCCTGAGCAAAACAGGGGTACTCACAAAATACGAAAACACGGAAAATGCACTCCATTCACTTTAGTCAGAAGAAAGAGAAAGAGCTTTAGCCTGTTAAACAGCATTTCCTTTGAATTTCATTTTCCTTCCTGAGCTAAGCTATTAGCTGTGTGGACACAAACAGGATCGCTTTGAAGTTAACAAGAGGCCCACTCTGAAAGAAGGAAGACAGCCATTATCACACATTTTATGTGTTGGACAAATAGAGTCCTGGGATTGTAAATATATTCTTCAATTACAGGACGTGAAACACTTTTCTTTCTTCCTTCACCTGATTTAGAAAGAGCCTTTTTTTTTCTAGAAAGAGTTCTGTTGGATTTTCTCTTTCCATTTCTCTAACTTCCCCATGTATTTACGTTTTGAATCAAAGGAAAAGATCCCATCAATATAAATCAACAGCCCTTATCAAGCAAAAATGTGAGCACAAAGCCCCTGCAGGGCTTTGGGATGCATAAGGGTAGAGGAGCAATGGAGGGGGCGTGCGTCAGAACGTGGGGTGGGGGGTGTATTTACTGTGGCAGTTGTTTTATCCCTGGGCAAGCCATTCAAAGCTCAGATTTCTACATACATAATAAAATGCTGATAAAACTTCATCCAATGCTTGCTGCCATGTTAAATGAGATGGGATATACGGATATGTTCTTAGTGAATCACAAAGGCTCATTCAAATAGAAGCTTCTGTTATTTTCTCCCGTTATTGACATGTTTTCTAAGCATTTGTCTTGCTCACTTGAGAAATCAATAGGGAAGGAAAAAGTCTGTTAAACTTTCTTAGCAGCTGGTGATGGAAGCTGGTGATTGTGTGTGTGTGTGTGTGTGTGTGTGTGTGTTGGGGGTAGGATGTGGCAAATTCACTGCTGGAGACACAAGGGTATAGGCCAAGCTCAGACCCCTATTGGTCAGAGGCTTTGTAAGTATCTGGGAAACCTCACCAAGGAAAGAAAACTAATAAGCCCTAGAAGAAACTCCTTAGGTACATAGCTATCCTGACCCCAAATCGATTAAAAACTGTAGGGACTAAAGAAACTTGCAAACAACCTACTCATCTTTAAAGTATCAAGTCTAAGAACATGTTTTCTCTTTAAATTTTAATCATGCATGCATTCTTAGAGGTCGCATTTTTTGAGCTATTAAAAATACATATGTTTCTGCCACATTAAAGAGGAGGAACAGAGGCTTGTGTGTTGTATTATTAATCATGTGTTGGAAATGATATTCTGGTCAGTCCTTGCAAACAGTAGATACACACACTGCAAAACAAAGGACCTGCCATGTGAGTGGAGCCCATGTGGGTTCGTCCCTGTACTCTGACTCAGGATGCACTTACTCTTGAGGTCCAAGTTCCTGGCTCCCGCGGTGATTTGTGTCGTGATTTTCGTGTCAATCTTGACAGTGTGGAGATTGCTGGTGTCCCTTGATATCATCACATTGTGCCACTGATTGTCGTTGAGAGGTTTATTTGAGCTCCCTTTGATGAGGTTAGCACCATTTCCCAAATCAAACACGTAATGTAAGTACCTGGGAAAAAAAGCAAAGGTTGAGAAAGTGCCATCACTTTTTGAATTTTTGATGGAGTCCAACTAGATATTAGAAATGGAGATCTTTTCACATGTGGTTCCATCTTTGCTAGAAGTCTGAGAGTGAGGTGTATAGAGGCTCGGCTAACAAGAGAATAAGAAACAATATGATTTCATCCAAGAGGATTACTCACTGTCTGCATTATAGTAAATAGTGAAAATTTATTTTTAACATCATGGTCTACAACCCACCTTATGACATTGGAAGGTCACCTTTCACTACTCATTCCCTATTTCCACCACACCCTTCATCTTTTGCCAGTTTCTTGCACCTGCTCTTCTTTTGTTTTGAAGGCCTGTTTCTTATACAGGAAATGTGCACTCATCCTTCAAGACTCAGCTCTGATATCCACTCCCTGCCTCATACATTTTCCTAATTTCCCTAAAGACTTTCCTGAACCTTTCCACATGATCATCTCAGGCAACTTTTCATAATGCTTTTCTGTTATATCTATGTGTTCACCTGCTTTCGAGCCTAGTACATTCTCCAGCCCACTGTAGCTATGCTATAATGTCACTGATTAAATGAATGAGTACCCAAATCAATTAAAAGACATCAAATTTTCCTCACCGTTTCAAGGAAATTTTACAAAAATCTTTCCTTCTAAATTCTTCGAGGAATTCTGATATAGAATTAAGTTCGAGTTAAATGCGATTTTGTGGAATTAAAGTAATCTGATTATTTAATATTAGATATTTAAATAGCACACATTTCTATACATTTGTAGAAACTCTTCTGTAGAATTACAGTGTGCATAGTAAGGAGACCCACATCTGAAGTATACGATTCATGGAATGCTTATCGTGATTATAACTCAGTATTACTTGTACCTTGTGTATGAAAATGTAGGTAGAGAAGACTCTACTGATTTCCTATTAACTTTATAAGATATCTTCATAAGATAAGAAGTGATCTGAGCAAATACATTATTTAAGCCACTCCCCCACCCCCTGCCCATCGCCTTCGAAGCCAACACATCTGTTTAACGTATATTTTTGGATACCGAGGTCCATTTTGAAAATTTTTATTTGTCATTGAACTGACATATACTCACCCTTTAACTAATTCGACCACAATAAAGTCATTTCCATCCCCACTATTATATAGAATTAGTCCATCTAGGGATGTTGTCTTGAACTGGAAAAAAAGATGCATAGAAGTGTAGGCTTGCAATGTAGCTAAGGCAACATAGCTCGATTTGGTCTTGAAGGTGACAGGGTCTGCTATGATGTTCCTGAAGCCAAATCTGGCATTGAGCTCGCAGTAATCTATGTCCCCATTTTTACACAAGTCAATGTATGCCATTCCATTAAATGTCAGGCTCTGCAGGTGTCCAATGAAGTTGGAAGGGACAGAAGAAAGATACCGGCGTTCCGTGATGATGCCAGTCTCTATGTTATGGAACTCCAGCCTTGTGTGATCGCCTGCCATTTGACCTGAAGGGAAGATAATGTGTGATTATTTTTTTTGTATCCGAAAGAAACGCCCAACTTTAGACTTCCATGACAATATCACATTTTAAAATACAAGGATCCAAATACCCTTTGACATTCAGTTACATATAGTAAAAACATGACAATGATAGTAAAAGGTGAGGCTGGATACTTAATAAAACTTCCTTAGGTCAGGTTTTAATTTCTGTCCAAATTATAGCCTTAACAAAAATCACCTTCAATAGGCAAAGTTAGAAAATTTTTTTAAAAGTAGAAGAAATAAAGGAAGCAAGAAATAGAGAAAAAAAGAGAGGAAGGAAGGGAAAGAAGGAGAGAGAGAGAGAGAAAGAAAAAGGAGGTAAGGAATGAAGGAAGAAAGGAGGGCGGGAAGGAAGGAAGAGAAGGAGGAATTAAGGTGATGATTGTCCTAAATCATTTCATTAGAAAGTGATACATCCCAGCTTGGTGAGGATGTGCTTTTCTTTATAAAGAAATGCTCTTCAAGAAAAAAAAAAATGCTTGTATATTTTCCTATACTCAATAGATAAAATGAAAGGCTGATTATTCTTCCAACAATGAACCATGAAAATGTGTCCAAAGGTAAAAATGCACTTTTCACCTTCCCTTTTCTGTGCTGAACAATTCCCATAGTCTTTGCTAGAACTCGCCTCCCAGCCACTGCAGAGTTTCTGCTGATCTCTTCTGGACCCATGTTCTTTTCATTGCACTTATGTTTTGTGCTCTAAAGCGGGTACACTACGCTAAATCAAGGCATGCCCAATTTTGAGAATATGAGTAAAATTAGCACACATTACCATAAAGCACAATGTATGAAATTTGGTTGCAGATTTATTTATTGATTGACTTTTCAACTCAGCCCCCTTGCCTCTGCATCCCACCAAATTACTCTTTCAACCCCATGAAAGCCCAAATAAATCCCATCTTTACCTCTAAGGTGATTATTGTAACCTACCTATACTGTTGAAGGTAAAATAAAGATGTGAACCTGTTTTTCAGTGTACAACATAAAGTACTCTTAACGTTGCTAGCGATTTGCTCCCAGTATCTTGCTCTTGTCTAATTAAACTGCCATTTGCTTTCTTCTGAAACTCAAAAAGGTCATTTAAATTGCAATCAAGTTCTTCCAGGTGCCGGCTTCACTACTCAATTTGGCATAATTGGAAAATTTATCAAGCTTGCCCTATCCCGTCATCCATGATATTAATGAAAATATTAATTAGAACCAATCCCAGCATCAGCCCCTGAGAAAATGCACTGATCCTTCTTCCCAGGTGTAATGAAGATTCAACAACCATCTCCGTGGGCCCCCCTTGACCAGTTTGACAGATTTCCATTTCCTTAGTCAAGACAGTAAAATATTCGATGGCATTTTGAGGAAATGCTAGTAAGTGAAACATAAAAGGCATACTTTTTCTTGCGCAAGAAAAACTGTCTACATACATAATTGATTTTGATGCTTATAAACTCATTGGTGTAAGAAACTCTCCCCTGAGCTGTACTTAATTCCGCTTAATTTCCACACCTCTTTACTAGTCCTTGATCCTGGTAACAGCATTCTTGCCATCCCTTGACATGTTCTTTTTTTAGCTATTAGTTTTCTCTTCCGATTCTGTGTCTGCAAACTTTTAATACAAAAAATATGACTGTAAATAATTTCTCTCCTCCACCTTCCTTCCCATGATGCCTCCTTCTTGTCTGTCTGATGTAAAAATACTATCAAATCCCTAACATTTCTGGTTTCTTGTATGACATCATTTCTCTCTCCTTCTTCAGTTCTTTTGTTCAATGACCTCGATACTATTCTGTGGCGAACTACCTCACTGTTAACAAATAAAAGGAGCCTTTAATAATTTTCAAATAGCACACCAGAAACATTGAATTAATAAGTTGTATAGAAGGAACAATATAAAAGGCTGAAAAAAAAGTCACTTGGACTTTTATACTTCCTTGTGTGGATTTTTTATTTTTTTCATTATATTAAAATCTGAGCCTTAACTCAATGAACCCACCCCAAGCCTGAAACTGCCATGTTTTTTTCTTAAAAGCTCCATTAGTGAACCTATAGACAGTAAGGAAATACCACCCCCCTAGCCCACTCCTCCCCCAAATTTCAAATACTTAAAATTAAATATCTCAAACTGTCAAGTTCTTGATAGCTCTGAAATAGGGAAGCACCTTTGGTATAACAGGACTGAGAAGTTCAGTGATAAAAATAACACGTATTGTCGGTTTTCTTTTCTCAAAGGAATAGAATATGCATGCAGAACATAAATAATAAAAAGGTGGTAAAACAGTTTGGGAGCAACCATGGCCCAGTTACAAGAAAAATCATTATGGTCAAGAGTCTGTTCTTTCTCTAATAAGCATACATAAATCGCATTGACAACAACAGCAGATAGGCTTGCTCACAAGAGAAAATTAGCACCTCAAAGCCATTATCCACTAAGAAGACATTAACTGCTGCCTTCTAAACATTCTTTTTTTTCCCCCTCAGAATTTACTCGAGTTTAATCCTCTGGCAGTAATGTCCCCACCCCTACTATTAGACACATATATTGATTATGAAAAAATAAAGGACATTAAAGGAGAAAGATTTTTTTAAGGTTCCAAGCCTTTAAAAATGCAGTGTCTTCTCCAGAGATGGGGTGAGTTAGCAAAACGCTTCTCCAAGGGTATGGGATGGGTATTCCAGATTGAAAATACTCACCAACGAGAAACAACCACTGGACAGTGTGTCTGCACAGAAGTCTTACTATGCAAATCAAACCTTTATACCCAAGCAGATATACAGTATCAGCTATTCTATGTTCAGTCTTGCTCAGAGGCTACATTTTGGTTGCAGAACAAAATAACCCCCAGACGTACATCAACTTGCTAATTCACTTGAAGTTATTCAATGTGTGGTGTATCTAGGGTGTCCGGTGTTGTGTTAGGTCATGAAGAGAGAATATCGTGACGAGCCGACTTGGCTCCTGTTTTTACAAAACCCATGGTATATCGGGGAAAGGCAGACAAAAAGAGGTAAGGAAATAATAAAATATATAATGATAAAACCCCAAAAACACTTCCTATGAATTTGATAAATAGGGAGTTGTGTTGGTAAGCGTGGAATCGGGGGCCTGAGTTGATATTTAAGTTAAATTTGAAGGACTAACACGAGAAAGACATGCTGAGAACCGGAGAAGCAGCATGGGGAGGTGGGTTCCGGGAAGAGGAAACAGCTGAAGACAGGCTTTCAGGTGAAGAGCTAGACCCTGGGGCTGGAGACTCAGGTAAGTGAAATTAGTGGCTCACGGGGAAACGGGAAGGAGAGTCGTGGGCCAGTTAATCACACACAGCGTCTCCTGATTACATTCATCAGCACGGGAGGGTTTTCGGCAGCCAGAAGCCACGAGTCAGTGTTAGGGCGCACGCTCAAGCTCTCTGATGTAGGCAGTGTAGACTGGAGACAATTTGAAGGAGAGTTATAGCAGAAGTGGGAAAAAAAAAAAAAAAGATGTATGAAATGAGATAATTTTACAGATATAATCTGCAGGATTTACCAGTAATGTATAGATGATGGAGAGGAGGGAAACTGTAAGCAGAAAGAGTTAGGGGGTCTCCGGCAAAAGACAAATGAGACCCTGGTTTTGTGACACTCGAGAGAAGTCATTTTAGCCCTCCTTGCCCCAACACACTCCCCATAGAGCCTCCTAGGAGGCGTCAGAATTACGAAGAAATGCAAAAGCGTCAGTACTTAAGGACTTCAAGGAGAAAAAGGGAATGCAAAAACTAAGTCTCTACCAGGCCTGGAAATAGCCTAACCATATCAGAGACAATAAATCAGGGGTAAAAACTCGCAGTGCTATCTCAAAAGTAAGCAAGACCCTACATTCCTTACCTGAGATAAGGGCCCAAGACCCTATCCAGTTCATACCAACGTCGGAGCCTGCCCAGAACCCCTTCCCTCCTCCGACAGATTCCTCTGCTTCGTTATAATGTTACAGTCTCCGCCCAAGGAGGAGCCCGAGCTTCATTACCATAATTAATGCCGCAGGTGTAGGTGTGCTTTCTACACCTGAGCAAGACTTTACCTGGGATGACAAAGTTCTCTTTTTTGAATATTCCTCCTAACCCTAAATAAAAGGAACACCTCTCCTCCTGTGTAGGGAGTCACAGGCTTGGCAATTACTGCTCCTGATCTCCTTATTTGCTGCAAATACAGTCCTTTGTGGGACAACTCCACCTGGTGTCATCATGATCTGTAAGTCACCAAGGAGTGAACTCAGGTTAGCTCCATTATAGGATGACGACGCCCAGCCTGCTGGCTCGAGGAACTGCACGTGTCGTAAATGTTGTTCAGCAAAAGACACACACATTCAAAACACATAGAGTCAGAGTTTTTAGACAGACTACGTTGATGAGGGAACGGAAGGCAAGCTGAGGACAAAGCAGAAGCTGACACCCTGCAACCCCCTCCCCCTGGGAAGTATGCAACATTCCTCAGGCACTCCTGGCTGCCCTAAAGGACAAAGAAACAGTTAACCTATAGAGACCACAATCTTGCAACACTTGAGTCTCCCTCAGTTTACAAATGTCTTAGCAGTTTACAAGGACAAAGCTATCAGTAACCTAGCTTCCAGGAGGGAATGTATGTAGACACAGTTAATTTCCTCACTACCTACAGCCCATTGACAGTCCTTGAAACGCGCACAGTGACATTCCTCTGGGAACTCAGCTGCCTCGATGTTAATACTTTGCTAAGGGCCAAAGGCAGTGCTAGCCTGACCCCCTTCACTCCACCAAGATCCTATAAAAATTCCTTTGGAAACTTCCTTTATCTCTAACCGCACCCCCCCCCCCCAAGATACGTGTTGGCAATCATCCCCCAAGCATATGGCCCACCGATATACATCTGAAGGGTCTCATGACTAAGGTGTTATTAGACGGTAATAAATGACTTTTTCCCAACAATAGCTAGCCCCCTCAAGGTCCTGGAAACCTTGCTTCCAAAATTCCTTAGAGACTTATGCTATCCTTAACCCCCTCCAAACTTGAGGGTATATGATGGGCCATTCCTCATGACTCCACAGCTGCTCTTTCTGCCCACGGGTCCTGTCCCCGTGCTTTAATAAACCACCAATTTTGCACCAACGGCGTCTTAAGAATTCTTTCTTGGTCATCGGCTCGGGACTCTACCCCACTGAACCTCACCTATATTCCCCAACCTCATCAAAGCGATGAGTTGAAACCCAAGGAATCCCTACCTAGGGAGCCCCATACAGCCTGTAGAACCCGGTCCCACCCAAGGCCTAGGGAATCCCTTGAGTTTCTTTCATGCCTCTTAGGTGAGCGCAGACATTCCCAAGAATGAATGGCCTGAGTGTGTACTGTGCTGTGTTCAACACAGGCTTAACAGTACATTTAACTCTGAAGAGGGGGTCAAATGTAGGAAGAAATGCATGAAGAGTGTCTACTACTTTCCTTTACTTTTTTTCCTGTTTAGTGATTCCCGACTTGCTGTAAAATCCAATTAAAAAAAAAAAACTCCAAAAAAAACGGAAAACAAAAACCAAAACCAAAAACACAAATAAGTAAATAGCCCATTGCTTTCCTGATTCATGGTTGGCTTCAAGTGGCCACTGGAGTGTTTGAAAAAAGTTCCATTTCTAAATTGAAGCCTCAGTGGCAAGTTTCCAATGCCCGTTTTGGAAACATTTTCCATGCTATATAAATCGAGACTTTTTTATTCTTATGAATTGTTGGCTTTTGTGAGATCTCTCACAAAACATGATCCCCCAAATATGAATCACCTTGATGAAAATTCACCAATTTAAGGTAAATTGATGTGAAAATAAAATTGCCTTTAGCTCTGTGCAGCAAGATGCTGGGAGCTGGGGGAAAGAAAAAGGTGAGGTCAAGGTGAGGGGGGGAATGCATAATTTGGGTGAATCATCAATATTTATTTGGCCTATATTCCCCTTCATCTTTAAACTCTGAGAAAGACCATGTTGGTTTTTACTACTGGAAAAAAAAAAAACATCAACTCCTACAGAGCACAGGATAAAATCAAATTTCTGCTCTAAAGCCTTGGGCGATTTTGAGAAAGAGTAAATGGCAAGCTAATTTACTGAAATACTAGTTTATATTTTGTTCTTCCTTCAATTCTGAAAAGCTAGCCAAGTATTTTGCCTCAAAGGGTTTTTCTTGGCAGGAAGTAGAAGCTGCTGGAAAACAATGCTTCTCTAGTCTTTTGCGAGGGCCTGATCAAGGTTTCTCTAGGAAGGGGAAAAAAAAGGAAGGAAAAGAAAAGAAAAGGAGAGAACAGGTTGCATTTCAGGGCTGACAGAGACAATGGGATTACCACTGATTAGGGGAGAGGAGAGAGAACTTTGGTGGGATTTATAAGTGCTGAGTTCCAGCATCCTGCTCTCTGCTCAGGGTCAAGGGTTCAGAGAAAATGGGTGAGGTGCACATAGGGAGACCGGACCTGGACAGCAGCCCGCAGATCCTGGCAGGAGTCAACAAAGACCCAGTCTACCACTTAGGACAGGAGCAACAGGGTTCTTGCAATTCGAAGGACAAACTTGGAAAAGTGTTTTCTTCAAGGTCAAGTGCAGAGAGAAGACAAGAGGGGCCTCTGCCTGATCCAAGGTGGGGAGTAGGGAGTGGGGGCAACGGTAACTATGATTAAATATCCTGTAAATCCAGAAAAATGCCTAAGGCCTTTCTGATTTAAATTGTGCCAATTTAAATTGACATAAAGGCAACTAAGAAATGTTCCATCTCTTGCACACCTGAGTTGGTAGAGCAAGAATATTATAATTTTAATAATACATACTGAACAAAAACCTGTTAGACAAATGCCTTAGGATATATTTGTCTTCCAAAGTTGGGAATTCTTTTTTTTTTTTTTTAAAGATTTTATTTATTTATTCGACAGAGATAGAGACAGCCAGAGAGAGAGGGAATACAAGCAGGGGGAGTGGGAGAGGAAGAAGCAGGCCCACAGCAGAAGAGCCTGATGTGGGGCTCGATCCCATAACGCCGTTATCACGCCCTGAGCCGAAGGCAGACGCTCAACCGCTGTGCCACCCAGGCGCCCCCAAAGTTGGGAATTCTAAAAAGGATCCCTTTTCTTTCAGATCGTAAGTCAAACCTCATCAATGGCCTGTGAATTCCTAATGAAGTCTTAGGTGCCAGAGTCCGAGTGTGAACCAGCCACAGGGACAGGAGTATCTTTGCCACAAAGAGCTAGTCCATGCCCAGGAACAGCATGATAGAAACTCGTGATGGTAGCTTAGGCAGGATTCCTCAATACAGTCAATTCTCTTGGGAGTTCCCTCACTGAATAGGTCACTCATTTGTTCCTACGTCTGTAAGCAAACTATATCCATGAAAGTATCTGTTAATTCTGTTTCCTAACATTATGATTGCTGGTAGTAGATAAATGTGTGGCCATTTAAGTAAACAAAGGAGTGATGTATTCACTGAAAGGTGAAGAAGGCAATTCACTGAGGTAGAACACAGCTCTTCATTTAGAAGCTTAATAGGAATCTATGCAATTGAAAATATAGATCTTGAATTTTCTATGAAAATTAGATGGCAATTCATTTAGGGGCCATTTCTGGAATTCTCTATATTACACTGATCGTATTCACACTCTGTTCATTACTTCTTAATTCAAAATGTGTTGCACTGATTTTTTAAAAGAATGCTAATGTTGTACATACCCACAAGTGTAAGGACGTAAGAATGGGAAAGAAAAATTAAATTGAAATAAATAAAACTAATTGTATTTCAAATGAACACTATACACTAAAGGAAAGGAGGGTAGGAAGAAAAGAAAAAAAAAAGGAGGGAGGGAGAGAAGGAAGGAAGGAAACAAGCCAAGTTATCATCCAAGTTACTTATAAACTCAGCATTTGATTGTATCTGTTAAGTGTTAGGCGGTGGAGAATGAGAAGAGTCACAAACTAATCCTAATTTCTTTTAGTTGATTTATTAATTGTAGTGGTGTGGGCCACTTCAAGTAATCCTGAAACTAGTTTAGAATGATTGTTGGATTTAGCACATGAGTAACTGACTTTACTGGGACCAAGGATCCCACCATGGAAGAAGGAACATGGAAACACAGAATGCGAGAAGTCAAGAAACAATGATGTCGATATGGAGGTAGCAGTGCGAACTCATATTTTCTACTATACATGTATATGCGTGTGTGTGCATATGTATTTTTTGTAGATTAGCATCCACTCTTTAGATGATTTGGGTTTTATCAAAAGGAGGAGAAATGAGGAGTTAGTGTCTAAGGTCATGTGCAAGAGGTTGTGAATACATAGGTGCTGGTGACAAGGACAGGTGAAAACCACAGAGGAACATTCTTCAGTTCAGGGTGTATGTGTGTGTGTGTGTGTGTGTGTATGCATGCAGGTGTATGTGTGCATACTTGAACATATTTCCTATCTTTGCCTGCTGAAAGCATCAGGAAACAAATATACTGGAGGACCACTGAGCACTGCAACTACCCAGATTTTGGTAATATCATTCGTGACTAATTGAAGACTGAAAGGCTGATTCCAGGGCAGGAGTACGGTAGGTATAAGCTGTGCCTGGAATGTTCTGTCACGGTACAAGTAAGGAAGTGCAAAAACAAACAAAAACAAAAACAAAAAAACAAACCCTGAAAATGTTGGGGTGGGCCATGTCAGAATTTGACAAAGACCAACTTCATGGGACTTACACTGGCCCAAACTGGGACAGTCTGAGCACCAAAATAATTAAGTAAAGTAATTATAAACTGTTTGAAAAACAGAAACTCATACCAATAAGGAAGAAATAAAGGAAGGAAGTAAAGAAGGAAGGATGAGTGGAAGGAAAGGGGAGAGAAAAGGAAGAGAGAAAGGAAAACAAGGAAAAGAAAAAAAGAAGTGCTGGAGGTGGAAAATAATCATTTCGTAACTACCGCAGTAAAGACTGGATCAGGAGAAAATCTTCGATGGATGCTAAATCTTGGGTGAACCTCTGATGAGGTACAGGCTATTCTCATGGTTTTAATGTCTCTCCACAGTTTATTAGTGACAAGGGAGAAAACATACTCTTCATGCAGCGGAGAAACTGGACAAAGTGTTGACCAAGTGGTTACATTTAATCACCGGTCAAGGACAGGGACGTCCTGTGCCTTCAGATGGGATACTGGAAGGAGGTCACAGCGACACTATGCAATATTTCACCCTAAAATGCAACACCAGACTTTAATCACAAGAAAACATCAAACACAAAATGAGTGACTCTACAGTGACAAAAGGTGGGAGGTTTATAGATTTCAAAAATGTCAATGTCATGAAAGACAAAAAAAAAAAAAAAAAAAAAAAAGTCAATAGAAATGTTTCAGATGGAAGAAGGCTAAAGAGACCTGAAAGCTATATGCGGTGTCTGACCCCAGGCTGCACACTGTGCTGGAGGGGAAATGCTATAAAAGACAACACTGGGTCAACCGACTAAACTGGAATATGGATGACAGAACAGATAAAATATATTGCATCCGAGCAACATTTACCGAAGTTGGTAACTCTTTGTTATGTAAGGGGATATCGTTATTTTTAGAAAATGCACACTGAAGTAGTTAGGGGTAAAGGGCCATTTTGTATTTAATTTTTGCACAACTGGTTATGGCGGGAAAAAAAGGAGAGAGTGAAAATGTCAAAGGAAATGGGATACAATAAGAGTAAAGATATATCAGTGTTCTTTGTACTGTTTTTATTTTTTAAATTTTTAAAATTGATTTTTTAAAAGATTTTATCTATCTGTCTATCTATCTGTCTGAGAGAGAGAGAGAGAGAGAGAGGGAGGGAGAGAGCAAGCATGAGCAGGGGGAGGAGCAGAGGGAGAGGGACAAGCAGACTGTGCTGAGCGCGGAGCCCGATGCAGGGCTGGATCCCACAACCCTGAGATCATGACCTGAACTGAAACCAAGAGTTAGTTACTCAACTGACTGAGCCACATGCCCCCGTACTGTATTTTTGAAACTTTTTTTTTTTTTTTTGGTAAACTTGAAATTATTTCTAAAGACAATTTAACAAAATGTATTACACCATACTTTATTTCTATCTTTTCTTCATCCACTGTAGTTCAGGACTTAGGACTTTACATCCTGAAGCATCTACCACAGGATTCATTTTGCTCAAAAAATATTTTCCAGCTTACTCTCAAGCTTTCCAATTGCCTGAAAGTCCATGAAAAATAAACACCTTAGTTGAGAGCATTGACCCATTTGCCCCCAAAGGTCATTCTAGCCCTGTCAACTACCATATGGTTGCATGAAGAAAACAAAACTTCCCTGCCCCCTGAACATTGGTCTGTGTAGCCCCACTGGAGCCATTCTGCTCTGTCTGGAATGCCCCCCACATACTTTCATCATCTGCATCACCCTCTCTTTAAAGCCTAGCTCAAATATAATCCACTGCTTTAAGCTATCCTAAACCAGGGTCCTCAACTTCTCTTCTGAACTCCAAGAATATGAATCGCTTACGTCAACCATTCAGTCCATCACCTACTGCCCTAGACTATCAGTTTGTTTGAGTTTTAGATGTGTGTATGTCTTTGTGACATGATGTTATGTCTGGGAAAGTACTTGTCTTTGACTCATACCTGTATTAGGATATTAATGAATATAAAGCAATGGACCATGAGTCAAAAAAACAAAACAACAACAGCAACAATATAGACAATTCTTGGTCCTCTTCTAAGTTCTGGCAACAGTGGCATTTCAAAGAAACAGAAGTCACTTAACCCCTTTGAACCTCAGTTTCCTTATCTGTAAAGTGAGGATACATATGTCCTGTCCATTTCATTGCACTGTGTGACCTTTAAGACACACTTAGGGACTGACAAGTGTTCCTCTGTGGTTTTCACATGTCCTTGTCCCCAGGAGCTATGTATTCACAACCTCTTGCACATGACCTTTGACACTAACTCATTTCTGCTCCTTTTGATAAAACCCAAATCATCCCTACGATGGAGGCTAATCTAGAAAAATGATTCATTCTTCTTCTAAGAGCCGCCCTTAACCAAAACTACATGAACTTCATTTGACACTCCTGCCAAAGCCCGGCAAAAATTCTGCTTTCCTTGCCTAAGTTCACCCAGTTGCTTAGAGCCTTTTCATGTTTGGCAATTTTGAATAAAGGCTTATGCTAACAGCTTTCTGGTTTATTTTCTTCCTCAGGAAACAAAATGATATAACATAGTAGTGGTTTCTAAACGCTAATCCATGAACCAGCTGCGTGCGAGTCCCCTCTGAAGAGAGTTTCAACAAACAAATAAAAAACCCCCAAAACCTAAAATAAAACAACAACAACAAAATGAAAAGAAAAACAATCACAGGGCTCTTCCTAGACTTTCTATGATGTCAGGCCAGGAACTGGTCCTTTTAAAGCTCTTTAGGGGATTCTGAAATAAAGTTGCACCTACATGTAGAAAAAAGTTCTGGAAAACCATAAAGGGCTATTGAAATGTAAGATAGTAAAGACAGCTAGAAGTTGGTAGTTTGGTTCATTTGAACTCAGAAATGATTCTCTTAAAAGTTAAAATCCCACACATGCTATTTCCACATTGATAGAATCAACTGATCTCTGATCATGGGAGCCCCTCAGGACTGAATGTAGGACACACTTCCCTGCTGCACAAGGACTGTCTTGTGTCTTGTTCTAAAATAATTAATAATTTTAGAGATGTTCTCTAAAAAAGAAAAAGAGTTAATATCCCAGCGGGTCATGTGCTTGGAGTTATTTTCAGCAGAGAGAACAAAGGTGCACCGATTCCTCTTTCATTTGGTTTCCCTAAGTCTCTGGGGTGGACTTTTATACAGCTCACCTCAGTGAGGAATCTACATGTCAGGGATTGAACATGCAATCTTTAATATTAGAGTTTAACCAACTGAGGTAAACGGCCAGAAATAATCTATTACAGCTTATAATGAAAAAGTGGTTCACCCGACAGAATGCCAGCATATCTATCAATTTCCCTAGACACTAAAAAGTATAACTCGCTGCTGTTCATCACCAAAATATATAAAAAACAAAGAAATTGAACAGAAATTGCATGTAAACAATGACTTCAATATTTTATGAGGCCCTAAGATATTTATCAAGCCACAACACTGAAATATATAACATCTTCTTGAATTATTAAACGGGAAAGAACATGACATGAAAGTATTGCTCATTTGAGAGAAAAAACATTTAACATGCTGCTTATTAAATGGCATTGTTGCTGGAAAAATTGGAACAAAAAATGAACTGTGTGTATCAGCATCAAGTTGTGTAGTTGGTTTTCATAGTCCTCTGTAAGAAATGGGAAGGACTAAAGCTTCAGCAAAAGAAAAGGCAATGGAAACGGGGATTTACCTGTCATGGCCTGTTGGTCATCCACGGTTAACTTTAAACTTTTTCCTCGACGGACCACACGCACTGTGTGCCATTCGTTATCATTGAGGTTATAGCCAGCAAAAAGGGTCTCGGGACCTTTGCCTGTAGGATATGCCAAACAGTCATTATGGACACTCAGAATCAGTCAAGCAAATGAACCTCACAGAGAGTGAGAGAAAGAGACAAAGTAAGGGGGGAAGCACGGGAGAGGGAGGAGAGACAAGAGAGAAAGAAATGAGAGAGAGGTGAGAGAGAGGAGAGAAGAGACTGGCTGGATCAATTTTCAAGCCCATTAGAGTCAGAGCAAGCAAGGAAAATGACAAGTTAACAGACATTCAGGTGTGACACTTTAAGAAGAATCTTTAACATTATGCATTGATCAGACAAGGGAATGAACCTTGTTGTCATAAATAGGCACAGTCAATATAGCATCGGGAAGCCTCCCAAATTTATACACACTTGCTTGTTGTTGTTGTTGTTCCCAAGGAATTCTCTGATCGTTGCAGTTACGGCTTTCTTACTAATGAAGCAGATAGCAGTGCTGTAGCGTCTGACTTCAGGGAGAGAACGGACCATAAGTAACTAGCTAAGCACCTGCAGCTGGAGCAAATGGCCGATTGGATTCTGGTGAGGAGACTGCGCCCGGCACAGCGTGTGTGATGGTTGCTTTTCACTCTTACATCACCTCCGATGTTCACCAAAATTCATAAGTGTATGGAATTTTGTGTCTAAAAACTAGGTCTGGTGGAGTGGTTTTAGTCAAAGTATTGACTCTTAGGGGGAAAAAAAAGTCACAGCCAATAAGGGCCAAGTGTAGGGTGGGAAGGGAGAAAGAAAAGTGAGATTAAACAGTACTAGAGGGCGGGGATTCCCAGCTGAGGCCCAAAAGAAAAAAAAAGCAAGAAATGGAACCACCTGGGAAAGTAACTGCCGGTGAATCTATGTAAATCCATTCGAATGGATTACAAATGGATTTACATTGGCTTAGAACAGACAAATTACTTTAGAAAGTCATTTTGTGGAAATCACTGAAATGACAAAGCTAGACAAATATTCCTCTTCCACTTAAAAACAATGCAAGGGAGAAAAAAAAACACTTTAATATGCCTGGAAAATTTTAACTATAAAAAAAGTACTTCCACTAATCTGACACTAAGATGCACTGAGGAAAAAATAATGAAAAGTTTTTAAAGATACATTTTTTTTGGTGATGGATTTTCCTCCTATTTTCCAAGTACAGATATGTGTTGGTATGCTAAAATAATGCAAGATGTGACATCACTGTGTTTCATGACTTTCAACTGATTCAGAGTCAGGGTTAGGTTCATAATTTCTTTAACCAAATTCTACCAGCAAAACTGATCAATGTCCAAGAATCAGATGAGGACATAGAAAAGGCCAAGAAGGAGGAGAAAGAGAAAGGAAGGAAGGAAGGAAGGAAGAATAGAACCAAGCAGAAGAACTTCAGTAGTCTATCCGACAACAGATCACTGTTTGCTCTTGGTGCTGCTGGCTATCCTGATTTCTCTCTTAGGTTGTACAGGTGCAAGTTCTGCCTTTCTTGGTTGAGGCTTCTCTGGGGCTTAAAACAAACCAGTGAGATAAGCTAAATTTTACAGGAGGAACTGCTTCATGTCTTTAAAAGAAACCATCATTAAGATTAGAAATAATCTCTTTTTGTTTCTTTAGAAAAGTTAAATTACACATCCGGATACATGAATAAAAACGAGTCTAGACAGGACAGTTTTGAGAGATTGATCACTAAATAACTAGACGAAGCCTCTTAGTTCAGCAACTGAAAAAAAAAAAAGCTTTGAGACCAAATGTTGAAAGCAAGCTCCACGATCAAAGGAACTCTTTCTAGTTTCAATAGTGAAGAAAGAAGCGCTTAATAACTCTGCAGAATCTTAGCATCCTACTGGCAGCATGGGTCATTCTTAGTTTTGATCTTTGAAAAGAGAATATATCATGTTAAAGCTATTTTTATAAGGAAGACTTTTTCTCTTAGAAATATGTGCTTTTGAAGCAGCTTCACTCCTGTTCTCTTAATTTTAAAAGTGTTTTGTCAAGAAAAAGAAGCTTAGGAGTGATATCATCATTATACCCCATTCTGGGCTTGATCTTGCTCTCAAGTCATAATGCTTAATCTATGAAACAACTATTTCCATAACAACAGGCACAAAATCCAATTAAAAATAACCCTTTGGTTCATAAAAATCTCTGTGGGCCAACTTCAAGCTCCTTTCTTGCATTATTAAAAATGTGAAGAGATTGATTTTGGAAGACAAGGTTTTAAAAAATGCACTTAATATTCTCAGTTCACAACAGTGTTATCTATGCAACTTGAAGTGTAATGGATAGTGCACTGGACAAGGAGTTAAGAATTGTGGTTGCTAGCCCTTGATTTGCTACTAAGAAAGAAGTCGGGGGCTGGTAAATGCTTATTATGTGCCAGGCATTTTATCTGTTAACTTATTTCATCTTTACGTTGTTATCACTTTGCAGATGTGGAACTGAAGGCTTAGGAAGCTAAAACTTCTTGCCTCAAGGTCACACAGCTAAAATGTGATAGAAAAGTGTTCCATCTTAGGTTTAGCGGACTCAAAGACTGCACGCTTTCTTTCCCCTGCATTAGCCTGCCTCCCAGCTATACGACCTTTGGCTAGAAAGGTAACTTCTCAGTTGCCCTACATCTAAATGAAGGGGATGGGAAAGCTGCTCTTTGTTATGACTCCCAGCTTGCTCTGCAGAATGATCACAATGTCAGGAAATCTTACACACCCTCTGCATAAGTCCTGGTAGACGGAAATCTCTAAACAGCACACCATACCTCTAAAGGCACTAAAGGCATGATATAGAAGAAGGGCCATCATTTTGGGACTGAAGCCACATAATTAGTAATCTTTTAAGAAATATTTTATTTATTGATTTGAGAGAGAGAGGGAGCATGAGCAGGGCAGAGGGAGAAGCAGACTCCCCGCCAAGCAGGGAACCCAACACGGGACTCGATCCCAGGACTCTGGGATCATGACCTGAATTGAAGGCAGACACGTAACCAACTGAGTCACTTAGGTGCCCCATAATCAGCAATTTGCTAAAACATTCAGCTTCTGGTGGTCTCAACAACCCTACTTATGAAAGGGAGGAGATGGTGTAGGAGATCTCGGTAATACCTTAGAGATCTCACATTCTCACATTTAAAACTATGGAATTCGTAAAGAAAGATGGTTTAACTGTTTTAATTTTGAGTTTGAGAGTCTTTTGTCCTCTTGTAAAAATTTTAATGGCAAAATTATAGTCACTACAGTCATCGATGATCTGAATTCCTTTTGAGATTTCCTCTTCTTTTGAGGATATCAAAATAGTGGCAGTAACATCTTTCTCACAGCATTAATGTGAGTGTTATGGGCTGAATATTCATTTGTTGAAGCCCTAATCCCTCCTGTGATGGTGTTAGGAAGGAGGTGGGGCCTTTGAGAGGTAATTAGGTTTAGATGAGGTCATGAGGGTGGAGCCCCGTAACAGGATTGGTTACCTTGTAAGAAGAGACATTAGAGCTCTTTCTCTCCATCATGGAAGGACACAGAAAGAAGGTGGCCATCTACAAGCCAGGAAGAGCGCTCTCACCGAGAACTAAACCTGCCAACAGTGACCTCGGACTTATAGTCCAGAACTGTGAGAAATAAATGTTTGCCGTTCAAGTCACATAGTCCATGGAATGTTGTTACAGGAGTCCAAGCAGACTTAGTAAGCAATATTCTAAAGGTTTTAAAGAAAGCCAATAGCATTGTTTCTATTTTAAAGATAATCATTCCTCATGTTTTGAAGGGAGTTAAAATTTGTAATTTTACACTTGATTCTTACTGTAACCTATTATTTAAGTCATAGAGACTTTCCCCCCCATATTTTAGTTAAGAAAGTAGATTTAGAAAGGTTGAGTGTATTATTCTAAGACTCAGAGGCAGTAAGGAGTGGAATTAAGACTGAGATCTTGAGGTCTTCCAAGTCCCTTCTCGTGTCTTTTCCACAGGCTCCAAAATGATTTGCAGACAGTAAAAGAAAGGTACACTGTGGTTGAATGACAATAGCTAATATTTAACCAGGCTGAATCACAAGTCAGCTCTAAAGGATAATGCTATATTAAAGAATTTTAGAACTAGATGGGATGTGGGAGGTAGAGCAGCCCATGGACCCGTCTACAAACACCCTGAGGTCCGAAGCAATTAGATGATGCTCTGCTATTTAAATGAAGAATCAAGTTCCCCAGATTGTCAGTCTAGTGAACTTTCTTTAAATTATTCTGCCATTATATTATGCTGAACTAGACTGATCTTCTTGAAGAACACCAAGGTCTGACTCTACGATTTGGTCCGTGACTGTGATTTTTTTCTGCATCTAAGGTGAAAGTTAAGCAAGAATAAATATTGCTTCCTAACAGTATTTAACAGGGCTTAAGCTACGGTATAAGTGTTTTCTAGTTGGTGGTATTCACTATGTTTTCTGGTGACTCTGTAGCTAAAATTCATTAATTTACATTAATTTAAATAATTTAAAGTTATTTATTACAGGTAGAAGTAGACACAATAAACATTTCAGTTTTCCTCAGTCTAGTTCAATTTGATTGTCCTTTTACAACCTACCCACGTAAGAAGTTCAAGTGTCCTTACAATTTTACTCCTAAGAGGGTTGAAGATAACCCCAACCTAAGGCGTAGGACAGAGAGGCAGGGGTTTGTGTGGGAGTGAGAGGGGGGAGTCAGTAGTTAGTCAAATAAATTCTTTGAAATCTACTACTATAGAGCCTTGATTTAACCACTAGGACATACACTTGATAAAAAATGATAGATGTTTTCGACCTGATTAGTAATCACACTAGCTCGTTACTTTTCACCTTCATTTCCACTATAGGAGGGGATGGTGGAGAAAATTGGATTTTTTTCCCTAGGTCTGCCATCAACTAATTATGTCACCTTAAGTAAGTCATTTATCTTTTCCGTGCCTCATATTTCATCTGTAAAATGAGAATACTTGGTAAGAACATAATAAAAATATTCTCCTGTTAACCAACTTAAAAATTTTGTCATTCTTGGAAGGAAGAGAGCTAGCCTTGCACCATTTCCAACCTTGTGGCAACATGAAAGAGCACAATATTATAGTGAAGTTCTCTAAATTCATGAGATTTAATTATTATCATTGGCAATTTCGTCATTTTTATTTTGACACGGGTAGGCAGAAGACAGAAAGAACTTCACCGAGTTATTCTAGACCTAGAATTACTAAACTCAAATGAAACCAGTAGGACAATATTGATTTATGCTGGCTTTGCAGGATATGGTTGCCATTACAATTACTCAACACTGCCATTGTACTGTGAAAGCAGCCATAGATTATATGGAAACAAATGGGTGTGACTTGGTTTCAATAAAAATATGTGTTAAAAGAGGCAGACCCCTGTGTGCTGCAGTTTTCAAGCCCCTATAAAATACACGTAAATAAATAGACAAATTTAAATTCCCTTATGTCGTAGACTTTTACATGGGGTATTAAAGAAATAACTAATGGAAATATATTCAAGAACTTAAGAGTCTGGGGACATGAGTTTTAGATTCAATGTTGCCATTAAATCTAGCATAACATGAATTATGCTAATTGATTCTCCCTCTCACTGCTCCTGGTCTGAGTTTTCTTGTCAGTAAAACAACATAACAAAAAACGAAAGCAATTTAAAAAGCCTTTAAATGTCAGAAGCCAATGGGAAAGTCCCTTTGCTGCCTTTTTTTTTTTTTTTTTTTTAAGTAAACTCTATGCCCAACGTGGGATTTAAACTCAAGAGTCACAGGCTCTCCCAACTGAGCCAACCAGGCGTCCCAAGGTCCCTCCACTTCTAAATTTTAGTTACTTTTCCTGGTTCTACAAATTTAGAATAGAAGCCTTTATTAAAATGCATGGTATCTGTGTGTGTGTGTAAAATTAGGTGTCTACATATATCCACATTTCCGGATACGAACAAGTTTTATTTGGCAGTTGACTTTGAGGGTGGTAACGGCTAGTGGGAGGCAGGACCCTGTGGGAAGCTGGAAACAAGGCTTGTCATTGTGACAATAATGGGAAGAGAGAAAAGCAGGAGAAACGGGCTAGATCCATGGTGCCTTATGCCTGAGTCAGAGCTCCTGGCAGCAGCATTCCCACCTGTAAGTGACTAGACGACGGGTTTCTCAGGTCGTAATGATGACACCTTCAGCCTGCTATTTGATTTCTCCTTTTTTCTGGTTTTAAAAGAATTACTTCAAAGAAATAATCTAACTTGTGCTTTAAAAAAGAAAGAAGGAGGAGGAGGAGAAGGAGAGGGAGGAGGAGAAGGAGGGGAGAGGAGTAACTCTTCATTAAATGTTTCTATGTTATCTTTCTCTATGTCTAGATATTGGGCTGGGAGCAAAATTCTTTTGTTTTTATTTCTCACTTGAATCAGTTAGTGAATTTAATTATAAATTAAAATTAGACACATGGAAATTGTACTTCCAAATTATTTTTCTGCTATTCGCTAGCATTACGAGGGGAAAGACCAACAAAATAATTTGCGATCCCAGTACAAATTGAAAACGTGGGGCTGTTTTTCAAAATGAAGACTTTTTGGACAGTTACAGCTGTCCTTCTAGGATAAGCACAGGTCCTTCTAGGCATAGGGCCATGGGTGATTACACAAATTACACGCTGTTGAAGCCAGCCCTGATTAGGAGAATTACGTCTTGTGCTTATTTATTTTAAGTTTAATTTAGTTCTATATTCAGAAATGTGCAGACAAGGCTGGAAGCAAAACACTTCATTTATTCACTTAAGAGGCAAGCTGGGTCACCTTTCCCATACTGTCTGCACTTCATGGCAAGGCCTCTGGGGTAGCAGAGAAGCTGACTCAGAGGTGCCTTACTGGCCAAGTCTGGTGCCCATCAGTCAGGACCTGGGCTTGGTGACATACTAATAATTATCGTAACAATCATGAAGTGGAGCTCCTTGCCAAGCCATGTAACTCCTCCCTCTTCTCTGTCTCTCCTCAACTTCTCCTCATTTTAGTTGAGGGTACATCCTTGACAATTATTCAGGATGTCTTTATGAAGAGAGCTGCTTGGCTTTTCTGTACAAGCAAAGTGATGTGTATAGAGTCCTGAGGATAGACACATTTCTCTATACTAAAAATATTAGAACTACCCTTCCTTAATTAAAAAGTACTTTGAGTAAATCATATAAAGTGAGACATTAAGCTTCTAGGTGTTAGTTTTTCAAAAATGAATATGAACACAGGAGAAAGGCATTTTATAAACTACTTAATTTCTCTGGAGAAATAAAATAGTAACATGCTAATTAATTACATTGTACTTGTTTTGGTTAGATTGTTACTTAAATCTGTCCTTGTGTTTTAGAAAGTGCTTGAGCCCTATATCTTGGTCCGGTGCCTGTGTCTGGACTCACGGGTTTGGTTTTTATCCTAGTTCCGTAAGTTACTAGCTGTGTGAACTTGGGTAATCTATTTAAGTTCTCTGGGCCTCAGTATTTGTATCTGTAAAGTAAGTTAGTAATAGAGATACTTCGCAACACAAATAGATTTAATGCATTTGAATAATTTAAAGCAACGCCTAGTACACAGTAAGCCCTCAGTTATAGTAATAATATTATTTTCACTATTATATTATCACTATTATTATATCTTCCCTTCAGTGTATTCAAATTTCAAAGAAAATATCATATATCTACAGCTCAGTGCCTTGAATGTAATAGCCATTCACTAAATATTTACTGAACGGGTGTATTTGTTTAGAGTTTGTTGGATTGTGTGATTGTGTGTGTGTGTGTGTGTGTGTGTGTTAGAGGAAATATCTCTTGATACTGAATTAAGCCAAACAGTTAAAGAAAAGTTAACTCCATTAACTTTTAGCTTACATTCACTGGGAAGTATCAGGAAATAGAAAGCCTCATCCCTCTGTTTTCATATTTGGCAGCACGGAATCTGTAAGTGGTACAGGTGGAGAGTTTGGGTAACTCAGTTATCTGGCTAACTATTTGGCTAGCTATTTTACTCAGTTCCCTTGAAAATAAATTTAATATTGTGTAGACCCTGGGAGAGCAAAATGCCTAAGGCTAGCAGTCAATAATTTCCAAATGCAAAGAAAATAGTTGGTTTAGGAATTGAGGGATTCAAGAATTAATGAGTGATTGTAAGAAAACACTGGCCTTGTCTGCAAAAAGATCTGACCTTGGAGAGCTGCTGGAAATGCCCTGCAGAGACTCCTCTGCCATTTTCCTAACTCATACCAACCCTATTCTATGATCTACAAAATAAACTTTAGCATATGTAGCTGCTTCACGTACTGCTCCATATCTGGCTTAATACCATACATAGCTCTAGGCAAATGAATCAACAAGGTTTAAATCATCTACTAAGAAATATTTAGCCTCTATAGCATTGACATTGATTGTACCCATTTATGACAGACCAGGATAAGTATCTCCGATGTAAATAATTTTCAATGTGAAAAACATACATTTTAAGAAATATAAATTACCTTTTAAGAATATAATTATATTTACAGCACAGTAAAAATGAACACAAATTATATAAACATATTGTTTGAAGAATGTTTTAAAATAACTCTTTAAATCTAATCTAGCTCAACTGGCAAGTTTAGGAAGAAGCATCATAAAATAAACTAATATACTGAAAGAAAAAATTTGGACTGTGACTTTATTTTAAGGAAAAAAGGTCATTTCCAAGAAATGCTTATCACATAATAGGATAACTTGCAGGTATAATTGAATACTAAATAGTTAATGTGCTTTTAAGTAAGCATTATAATTGGAAAATGTACAGAGTTGGTGTAACATGAAAAGGATTATATTGATTTACAGTGATACTTATTTAACTTGTCTTATGCAATACTTACAAATGTCAAGCTATCTGAATGAAAAAATGAAAAAGCACACAGATATTGAGCATTCAGAAATTTACAAATATTTGACAATCCATAAAAAGCAATGCGATTAGAGTATAAAACACAGAGATTACTTAATTAAATATATTATTCCTCATCTGAATACTCTATTATAATAGTTATAGAATTTATTTTTATGAGGCCAAGAAGAATGCGTATTTTTGCATGACACAAGGAAAGATGGTTTACCTGTGTTTTATTTTCCGTATCTTGTTAATATAAGTGCATTGGAATATCTTTAAAGATTGAATTTATAGAATTTAGCTGTCCCTCACTATTTTTAGGGTATTCTTGAACAAACTTTCTCCAAAAATAAAAAGCATAGTAGAATAAATAAATAATTCTCAATTCCTGACCTTGTTAATTTATTTGTCCCCTTCTTTTCTTTTCCCTAGGAAGCCATTGTGCTGCTTGAAAATCAGTATTTTTTCAGTATTTGTCTTAACCATTATGAAATTATTGTTTTTTAATAAAACACATTCTAAGGAATATGATAAGAAATATTTTGTCTTTAGAAATTTCGAATTGTAGCATCTCATTTGTTTTGGTCTTTTTTTTTTTTTTTTCTTTCCTCAATGACTGAATCAAAGAGGGCTATGGACAAGTAACACATGATAATTCATCCATCCATCATATAAAAATTGGAATAATAATATATGTTTTTTCCCAAGCAATGATACGATGACTTACAAAATCCTTCTTTACTTTGAATTTTAATAATGCAATAACAGACTGTGTTAACTTGATTGTTTTCTTTTATTGTCATTAGCTTATTTATCAGGCTAACTTTTAGTCATTAAGTGCTATGATTTAGTTATTGAGTGCTATGACTTAATTCAACCATTTATTTTAGTAATGGGAAAATATTAAGATTGCTCATTTATTTGAAGGCATCTTTGGGTCAAAATCTTCTGAAATGAATGGCCTGCCTTCCTGTCCTGGAAGTAGTCTAAAAAGGTGCTTGTCCAACTCTAGCACCAGTTATTAGCAGTTAAATCTTATGTCAAGTTAACTTGCTCAATCTGAGGAGATAGTGTTTGCAGATTCCTTGGAGCTGGTCTACCAACTGCTAGAAGTAATGTTATGTCTGCGTGCCTGTTCCCGGTCAATTTTCCTATGATGAGATTACATTAGGCTTTCACTTAGTGGATTACAGTCAATGATAATTTACAGCAATGCATCTGTAAGTGTCTTTTCATTCATGGTTATTCCAATCTGGTTTGTTTCTCAAGATCTTGCTCACAGATGCTTCCAATCAGTTTTAATTTGACTGCTCTGAGATCACTGATGAATCATAATAGAACTTACTTTTGTACACATATGTTTTCTCTCTATTTTATCTTTCTTCAGCTGGTTCAATGACCTGAACCTGCTTTATATTACTTTGGCAGAAAATCTAAGCTGAGCAATAGATTAGGTTTTAAAATACTACATGTTATAGTCACATTCTGGGTATAATGTTTGTAATAAAAATGCTAAAATAAAAGAACATGTTGCAAATGACCATGAAGCTATAGTTTTAAAGAAACATATATTACACAATGTGTCATATATTAAGAATGTAACATGCAAAGCACTATGTGTTATAAGGGCATTTAAAATATGAATAAAATTTTTCTCTGAGAACTGAAATGTTAGGCTACTTTTTATATTTTCTGTTTCCTCTAGTTTCCAAACGTGAATATTATTTCTAAGTAGGAGCCAAGTGTTGCTCAAAAAGAGACTCATTTTGACTGTTTTGTAAGTCAAAATTGGTGGGAAATTTAGTCTCCAAATACATTTAAAAATATACAAACCATAACATACCACATATGATGTAGTGTAATCCTAGACTGTCCTAAATAATGGTGGGATTGGTTTCCATTATATCTTAACAAAGCCTTACTTCTATTCACTTTTGATTGCATATTTTAAATTGGTAGAGTAGAAAGAAAATCACTGTAGAAAATTTACAAAGAAAATTTACAAAATTTACAATTTACAGATAATGAACAAAGATAATAAAAATTATCCACAATCTACATAGCAGGTGCTATAAATATTTTGAGGGCTATATTTTCAGAAACATCCCAGAAAAGCCATTTTGTTACTGTGGTTCTTTGTCAATTTTGCAATTAAAAACTCAAAAAATAGGAGATACCAATTATTTCTTCATTGCCTATTGTTTGAACTAATTTTCCTTAATTGAGCAGTTTAAGACTCGATCAATTACCCAAATATTATTTTTGACAGTGTAAAGCTTCTCAGTTGATTTCCTGAACTGAAACTTCAGATAAAGTAATTTAATTTATAAACATTTAAGATACTTCAAGAATCTCATCACCTATAACGTCACCTTCAGAATTCCATGTGGTTATTATTATTTCTATATTTATTTTTTTAAATGTTATTGTAATCATTATCATGTCCTACCTCCATTTTGGTCTCCCTATTTCAACACTATTAGATGAATATGTATGTATTTCAAGGGAATTTGTATAACTTATTAAATCATTAATTTTTTATTTTCTTTTATTGGACACCTTTATAATGCGTGAAAAATCAGTAATAACAATTTTAAGTCATGCCAGTATAGTATACTAGTTCTATAATGTTTGGGTTTTAATTTTCACATGCATTAGCTATTTCCTTTATACCTATGGAAATGTAAAACATTTCAGAATTCTTTGGATTCTCTAGCAGTACAGATTTATTTATACTGGAAATTTCTTGATTTCCAAAATGAGTTGATTTTTTCCCCAAGTATCCAACAATTTAATGAGTGCCTGTATTCACAGGCTGCCTTTATTATTTGTATGCAAATTTTAGAAGAGAATTGGTCATTCTTACTCTAAATCCTACATTTCCAAAGAAATTTTAACTACAATAATTATCTATAGAAAGAGACAATTGACTTTGAAATTTAATTTACTTCGATAGTAGTTTGTACAATATATTTCAAGTCTACATTTATACTGATCTCCTGGGAAGGGTGATGGGCGGGTAAAGAATTCTCACAACTTTATGAGTGATGCATTCAAAGAACAAATAACAATGAGCAAATAATTCAGCATTAAATGAAATAAAAAGAATGGTAATTTAAATTCCCTTAGCATTTCTTACTTTATCTTTGAGGAAGCTGTTCTCAAAATGCACTTATCCAACCTGCTCTTTGCTCCCATTGGTAACAAGTAAAAGAAATGGATAAGAGCTCTGAGGACACTGCATCATATGTTAGCCAGTTATATGTTGAAGAAATTTTAATCCTTATGGGTATCTTATGGGTAAAGAGAAAACATTTTTAATTAGATACTCTAGAAAAAAGATGCTTGTGTGGAAAACCTTCTGCTCCTGCATTCCTTTGAGGAGAATATATTACGTGGGTCCC
Organism: Ursus arctos; assembly: GCF_023065955.2. Lineage (NCBI taxonomy): Eukaryota > Metazoa > Chordata > Mammalia > Carnivora > Ursidae > Ursus > Ursus arctos. Next base: position 18,671,804 of record NW_026623100.1, read on the forward strand.
TGCTCTGATGACAGCTGATGGGATTACCTGTTGGCATCAGTGCCCCCCTCCCCAGGCTAAAATCTGGTCAGTAGCTTATAAGGTGACATTATTTGAAAGTTCTGCTCAAGAGCACAACAATAAATAATGAATCCACTATTTCTCTTTCTAGGGGAGTTTGAATACATAACCTATATAGAGACAACAGTTGGTGAAGGAGCAGCAAAAAGGCAGAGGACATGCACAGGAAAAAGCAGAGAACAGAAACCATGAGGCAGGAGACAAGATACCATGAACAAGCAGAAGACATTACTAAATAGAAGCTATAACCTAACTGAAGCAAGTTAGTATAGAGGAGAGGAGTAGCAGGAGCACCAGAAGAAAAGACAGCATAATGAAGTTACCATAAGGACACAACACTGAGAAGGGGGTCTTAAGTGACAGCAGGTGAAAGGATGGCAAAATACCTGGGCCATTGGAGCCACACTGTGCATTGAACAATCTTTCAGTTCTTGAGTCTCATTCTAATCTCTACAAAATCTGCCGTGTTGTGACTGGTGATTTCCTGTCTATATCTACTCTTAGTGTGTTCTTATAATAAACCTTCACTAACTAATATTACCTGAATATATGTCTATTCCTTAAATACTAAAACAAAAACAAAAACAAAAAACCCCCAGAGGTACAATATAAATTAACATAAAATATTACAGAAATATATTATTATTCTGAAGTATTGATCAGTAACATTCTTCAGGGATTATTTTTAATGAATAGATAAGAATAGTGAGTGAAGTTAAACAAATTCTTATCAAGCATTCAAAAGTGTATTTTCTTACTAAAATAAAAAAGACAAGAAATAACAAGTGGTGGTGAAGATGTGGAGAAAAAGGAACACTTGTGTACTATTGGTGGGAATGTAAATTGTGCAGCCATTGTGGAAAACAGTATGTAGGTTCCTCAAATAATTAAAAATAGAAATACCATATGATCCAATAATTCCACTACTGGGTATTTACTCCCCAAAAATAAAAACACTAACTTGAAAAGATATATGCACCCACATGTTCCAATGCAGCATTATTTACAATAGCGAAGATATAGAAGCAACCCAGTGTCCATTCATAGATGAATGGATAAAGAAGGTGTGGTGTTGTGTGTGTGTGTGTGTGCGTATGACATGTATATGAATATACATATAGGAATGTTATGCAGCAATAAAAAAGGATGAGATCATGCCATTTGTGACAACATGGATGGTCCTAGTGGGTATTATGCTAAGTGAAATAAGTCAGACAGAGAAAGTCAAATACCATATGATCTCACTTATAAGTGGAATCTGAAAAACACAACCACACACAGACATGAATAAACAAACAAAAAGCAAAATTAGACCTATAAATACAGAGAACAAACTGATGGTTACCAGAGGAGAGGGGGGTGAGGGGATGGGCAAGATGGTGAAGGGGACTGGGGGATACAGTTTGGAATGAATAAGTCATGGGAATAAAAGGCACAGCATAAGGAATAGAGTCAATGATGTTTAATAGCCTAGTACGGTGACAGAGGGTAGCTACACTTGTGGTGAGCAGAGCATAATGTATAAACCTGTTGAATCACTATGTTGTACATCTGAAACTAATGTAATATTGTGTATCAATTATCCTTAATTTTTATTTTTTTTTTGAATTTTTTTTGAATTTTTTTGAAGTGCATTCTCTTAGGTGGATTAGAAATACACTTTTATTATCTAGTAAAAGTATCCAATGGCTTAACAATCTTTTTTTTTTTTTTTTGTATATAGGGAAATTCAATCTATAGGAGATTTGACTAAACATAACTTCTGAGTCAGTGGGAACTAAATTCATGAGTTTTTGTTGTAATAAAAACATTCTAAAATTCTAGGTTAAAATCAAATTATTGAGTGCCTAGACATCAATGTAAAATAATATATTTTATGTTTTGATGAGTGTTTATATAGTATACCATAGTCTTTAGGGAAACTAACTTACTAAATGCGAACCCAAGAATTTCTCTGAAACTTAGGCTACGGAATCTTTTACATTTTTTTCTCTCTCCTTTTTTAAAGATACTTTATTTATTTATTTGACAGAGAGAGAGACAGCCAGTGAGAGAGGGAACACAAGCAGGGGGAGTGGGAGAGGAAGAAGCAGGCTCCCAGCAGAGCAGGGAGCCCGATGCAGGGCTTGATCCCAGAACCCTGGGATCATGCTCTGAGTCAAAGGCAGACGCCTAACGACTGAGTCACCCAGGTGCCACTCCTTTTTTTTTTTTTTTTTTTTTTTGCAATTTGTCTCAATTAAAAAAAATCTGCATTTTCAAATTATGCAAACATCTTCAAATAGCTATTTTCTCAGAAAACACTGCCAATTTCATAAGTAAAATATATATAAATAATTAATCTAAAAAAACACCTATTTTTCAAGACTAAAACTTTGAAAAATCATCAAACTTCTCCAAGATCTTAAAAAAAAAAAATCACATTCTACATTGTAAACCTTGGTGTTTAAGGATATGTATTCTCCTATAAATGGAAGCTAAGCTGGAATGCTTGTATTACTCATATCGGACCCAGAGTTAAGTAAACAAAGGAATCATTTTTTAAATTATGCATCTACTTCAGCAGGTAGCAGATGCATAACTCCTTTCTAGTGACCATATGAGGAACTGAAATCCATCATATTTGTTTTCATATTCTCTGATAAATAAGCAATTAATAGTGTATAAATTGTTAATGGCTTTCTTTTGAGTAAAATTAGGAATACAATACTTGTAGAATTTTTTTTTAAATTTAAATTCAATTTAATTAACACATATTGTATTATTAGGTTCAGAGGTAGAGTTCAGTGATTCATCAGTTGCATACAACACCCAGGGCTCATTACATCAAGTGCCCTCCTTAATGCTCATCAGCCAGTTACCCCATCCTCCCACCCACCTCCCCTCCAGCAACCCTCAGTTTCTTTCCTAGAGTTAAGAGTCTTTTATGGCTTGTCTCCCTGTTTTTGTTTTATTTTGTTTTTCCTTTCCTTCCCCTAAAACTTGTAGAAAATTTTTCTTTTTTTTTTTTTTTTAAAGATTTTATTTATTTATTCAACAGAGATAGAGACAGCCAGCGAGAGAGGGAACACAAGCAGGGGGAGTGGGAGAGAAAGAAGCAGGCTCATAGTGGAAGAGCCCGACCTGGGGCTCGGTCCCATAACTCCGGGATCACGCCCTGATCCGAAGGCAGATGCTTAACCGCTGTGCCACCCAGGCGCCCCGAAAATTTTCTAATCTATATTTCTCTATATTAATAAAATGAGTGCCGTGGCATGGGGCTTTGATCATCATTGAACATCAAGCCTGTCTTAAAAATTGTACGTTGTTTTAAATGGAAGTTATTGAGTTCTTTTTAGTCTTTTTGATTTTTTAGCAGTTAACTTTCTATGAACCCAAACCAGGGTGTACAAGTAAAAGACCAAATGCTCCAGTACAGAAGAAGATTATTGTTTTCTTTAACGTGAATGAAATTTGAATCACACATCTCACAATGAAATAAACTAGAAGCAAAAAAAAAAAAGTCTTATTAATGGCAAGAAATGTCGATTCAAATTAATATCCTTGATTTTCTGGGTCAGTGATAAATACTGAAATGCTACATCCCTACCAAAAGAAATACATAAATAAAAACGCGGAAGAGAAAAAAGAAACTCAAAATTATGAAGGGAGTGGTGGATAGTTACAAACCAGCTCTTTCTAATAACACAACAGACAAAGACATCTCACCAACAGGCTGTGGTCTCTTACTTTGGTGATATTTGTGTATAAAAAAAAAAAATTCCTTTTCACACAAACGAAAGGAATATCAAGTCAGAGTGGTTTTCTGAAACTTTCTAGGCCTTTCTGACAATATCTACCTAGGCCGTTGCTATAACACCGAGTTTCAACAACGAAAGCGAATTTGATGAATTCCGTGCACCCTAATCTGGAATTTTGCATCACTTTGAGCACAGCCTTTGCAACAGCAATAAGAAAATGCTTCAAACAATCAATTAATAATTGAGCCTGATTTCAAGAGGTATTCTTCACCTGCACAAAAGAGTGGTCTTTTAAAATATTGCAGCATTCTGTATTTGTACATAAGCAATGAACAGATTAATTGTTCATGAAAATGGACCCAAGTCTTCTACTTCTCAGGCTCTCCCACTAAGATTTGCCCAATCTATGCAGCCATTTAAATGTGCATGGAAAAATGGTACTCTTCTTTATAATTCTCATAAACTTTAAATGTAGATAATCCAAATGGTTGTTCCTTAAATTTCACTCCAATTTTGATATTTCTCTAAAGACTCGTTGTCATGTGCTAATTCCCTTTTTGTTTAACTATTTGGTATTTTTTAAATCCGAAATCTATGGTCTCAATATTTTATTTCCCTTAGATTTTTGCTAAAAATAATGATATATGAACTTTTATTCTCCTTTCCTTTATATCTACTTTCAGCTTAAAAAAAAAAATACCCAAACCAAAAATGACAGTAACTGAAAAAACAAGCAAAACTCTCATGTTCCGTATTTCAATGGTCATCTTCCTTTGTTGCTTGAGCAGCTCCTGTCCTAGGCAGATGAAGAGCACCAGTCATGAGAGGCAATGACTAACATAACTCTACAAACTGGGGGACAGTCGTGTGGGCCAGAGCTAGAGGATGCCTTTTCAAAGTTGTCTGGTCTGTAGGCACTGGACGCCTGCTCTGAACTGAACATTTGCTTCATGTTAACAAGAGCCAGTCCCCAGAAATTTCCTTCTATCTTTTTAAGAAGCCTGCCAAACAGCGGCCTGATCAAAGCAATTTAATGTGGCTTAAGTGCCACTGTTTGACATTTTGCATTCTTTTATTGCTTTCCATTTTTACTACATAAAAAAAAATGGGTGATAACTAATATCCAGTTGATCTTTTCATTCTGGTAATAAAATGATAATACAAAGATCTTATTATCCACTCCAGACATCCATCACAGTACATTTTCCAATAACATACTACTCGGAGTGTTCCTTCACTCTATCTAAGTGCAAAGTGAGGTTAAGTACTCGGCCTCACATTCTCTTTCTCTCTGATACTTTAGACACTGAACTACAAATAAAAGGAGCTCAACTTCGACCCTTGACATTTTGTCCACATTAATGTGATCTGCAATTTTGTTGTCTTTGCACTAGATAAATGATTTTCTATGAGAAGCTAAAAATAGTTGGAAGATCTGCTTACTAAAATATTTTGTCAACCCAGAGAATTTTTATTCTTGTAAGAAAACAAGAGGAAACAGAACAGGAGGAAACGATACTGGAAGTGGAGAGGAAGAGTACATCTTGGTAGGAAGAAAGATCAGGTGGGCAGGAGAAGAGACACAGATACAAGCATACAAAATAATGCATACAAGCAAAAGAAACATCAGAGATCATGAGTTTATATTAAAATAAAATTTTTATGCGGTTGTAGAGGTGGCCCCAAGCCTTCCTCTGTGCAAGAAGGACTTCTGTAATTATGTCTTTAATTTGAAAAGATAAAAACAAGCAAATACACCAATAAAACAATAAATAAAAGAAAGGAAAGAAAGAAATACTAACAAAAACATAAGCACGAAGTCTCCCTGCATCCACTACATATTTAGTTAATTATAGGACAGTTAGGACTCATCTATAGTTGATAGGAACATATTTTGTTTTCAAATGTCCAATATATTTAAATTGCTAAGGATTATAGCACTAACAATTTTTAAGATTATGAGAAAAAGGGAGAAAGAATAAAATTTGGGATGATTTAAAGATGCAATATAGCACTACAAATCCAAGCTTTCAGAAAAAAATTATAGAGAAACACATAGTCTAATGAGTTCGGAAGTATTATAGGGAACTGCTGGACACCAAATTTAAGATTGAGACTGTCTTGCTAACTCTATCTCAGAGCTAACCAAGACACTCGGCTATGTACTTTGGCAGACAAAGAGAATACACAGTAAGAACGATGGCCATTACAGATCGAAGTAATAATGAATTTGAGATAATTTCATAAGGATTAAAACATTTCCTTTGCAATCTTTATACTTTTTAAAAGATGTATTAAGTCCATTAATATGAACCTAAGGAAGAGACTGTCAAACACACCTTTTAATGCAAATAATTAATGTGTCAGAAGAGTACGACTCAATCTGATTTGGATTTTCTCGGTAATAATTTGTTAATAGTTTGTAATTTCTACAATAATTATTTTTTGTAAAATAGTCTACAACTTGTCTTTTTTTCATTAACTCAAATATTTTTTTTCTCTTTATGTTAGAAGAATATGACTTTCGAGTCCTTTCTCATCTACCTTTTTGAAATACCGTCCAGAGAAGAAATGATATGCATTAAAAGATGGTGGTTCTTTAAGCAACTTCCACACACAATTATTTTATGATGGCAGAACGTCGCTCTTAATATTGCAGTTGATTGAGAAGGCGTGAGGAATCTGACTATTCCTTTATTTCTCTTGTGGCTAGAGGAGAATGGAGAGTGGGAGATAACACACTTCCATGCTTACCTTCCAGGCCATGAATCTGTACAAACTGACCTTAATTTAATTCCAAGTGGCAGATAAGAAACATATTTTAGCAATGATATAAGCTAATGGATGTCAGAGAGCTGGGATTGGTCTGGGACTGTGTGCAGAGACATCCCATTTGTAATCTGAAAGATCAAAGCATACATTTTGACACCGATATGACCACTGTTCATAGAGACGGTTCTTTTTAAAAAACTACCCTCTCCACATATGAAAATAAGCTTTTGATTTTTTAATGAAAACAGGCTCTCTTTCCATTTAAAGATTCTTGACAGCTCTTCCTATGAGGAGGAAAAATGGTGGCAACAAAGAATCTGCCAGAGAAGCTGTCTGGAATTCAAATCTGCTCTTTCTCCAAGGAACCCGAACAAAAGGCTGTCCCGGCTTATCCACTGAAGACTCTATGGCTGCATCTAAACTACTCAAACAGAAATGGTTGACAAAGGAATGCACCTGCTGTCTCTGATGGTCCCACACGCCTGAGCACCTGCAGCTAGATCTGCTCCCCTCTTCACCTTCTACCTATTCTTCAAGGGCAAAGATTGGATAGTCTGATTCCGTATATATTTTCTTTTCCTTATCAAGTAACATCTGCTCTACGCTGGGGGGTGGAGAGGATGAAGAAGGATGGAGCCACCAAAGGAAAGAGCAGAGCAATTCTGAGTAAGTGTAGAGAAGTTTGAAAATGTTCCCATCCAACCTTAATAATTTAGAGCTTAATATTAATTCTCAACCTAACATAATCTTTTATGTTATAGTTTGTATATTTGTTGTGGAAATTTTCTTAAAAATATCACTTGAGGTATGTCATATTAATTTTATAATACAGTTGATATCTTAGTTATGATATGATTTTTAGAGATGATGGTAGATGGTAGATGCTGTGATTCAATAAACGTACATTCATCTCGGTTTCAGACAAACTTAAAGTTTACAGGGGATAAATGTAATAAATCAGTCTCTCAGACTACAAGTTATCCTGAGATACAGAGATTTTAATTTATATTTTTATGGGGTAGGAAATGCACTCCAGGTGGAAATCTCTGCTTGCTTAATCACTATGAATTAGATTTGCATTGTTTGATATGTAAATTCCTCCCTCTCCTAACTTTGAGTAATAACATGAATTCTTGATGGAACTTGGGGTTCTTGACATATCTGCCCACTACTCCCCAAATAAATTAAAGGCAAAAGAAAATGAAAGTGTTACCTGCTCATCGAATGTTCTTTCCAGTGACTGCTGTCAAGTTAAGGCATTTGCAGTCCTGTCCGAGGTGTGCACTGAAAGCTCACAATCATTCATTTAATTCAAGTAATTTACATGTAACGCATACTCCTTAAAAAGGGAAAAATTTCACTAACCAGCAAAAACCTTTGTCCCCAAAGGTATTATTCTGTGGAATATCCAGAGAAAAAAAAAGACTGTGCTTAATATTAGAATCTTGTAATATAAGCCAACTGAAGAGAAGTGTCTAACAAGGGTAATTAGACTATAAATATATATTTCAAAAAAAGTCAGAAAACACAGCATCACATTTGATTTGGCTAATTTTCATACTAGAATTCCAAATACTAGAGTTTATATAGTTACATTTTGTAAATTTTGAAATTCATGCTTTATTGTATGCTTAATATAAATAAACAAGAGCACATAAAACAGGAGTCTAGAAAGGAATATTTTCCTCCAATTATTTTCTAAGACCCAGGATGTATCAAGGACATCGATAACTGCATTAAGGCACAAATCTAGCTTTGGGAAAGTATTTCATGATTGCCACTTTGCCCACATCAGTGCCCCAGAGCTGAAAGTAAACTGGACCGTGACGTGAGACTTGCAAAAACTGTGCTCCTTCTCAGGAAGTGTGGGATGGGGTTTGAGAGGAGCTGATGTAACCTTGAAAAATTCCATTTGTGTGAGAGCTTGGAAAGATTATTTCAGGAATTGTTCTGTTCGAGATGATGTTTATGCCTTGTATGACAGTTTATCAATTTAAGTTTTCATAAGTCATGATTCAGTTACCTTTTTATTGCTATGATTGGAAAGATTCACATTTATGTAACTTTAAAATGAATATTAAAATATTCGAAGACAAATCTGAGTTATAAGAAGCATGGTGTTCAAAGTAGTATGTATTTCATTAGATGAAGCTTCTTGTTTTATACGTTTAACACCACCATTTTGTTCCTCAGAGGACGACATCGCTGTTTTCAAAAACAGCCAATGGTTTTGGGAGTACGCTTCATCAACTCACATTCAGCATTTTCCAAGGATATAGAAAATGTTTGTTCTCATTGACTTTAACAATGAGAGATTAGAATCTTGTTAGAACCATTTTATTTACAAAGCTAACAACTTTGGTATCAATGGAGGAGATTCCTTAATGTGGTCAGCAAAACTGGAAAGGAAAAACCTAAACATTTATGTAAAGAAATAAAATAAATTTATTCTTAAGGTAATGCTACAACTCAAAATAAAATCACAGTCCTTATATCCTTTCAGGTTCTCTAGTCCATAGTCAAATAAAACTCAGTCCATGCATCTTTTCTGATTCATCATTTGGCATGCATATCACAGATTTGAAGGGTTTTGATTATTTTTGCAGATATGTGATGAGGATGTAAAAATTCATCATGTAAATACTCTTAATGAACAAGAAAACAACTCTTAGACAAGTAATTTTCTTTATATGTATATATATAACGTTGAAAAATACATTTTTCTAAGTAAAATTTTGGCTGAATTTAGAAGAGTTTAATAGTAGCTCTCAAAATAAAAGGAATTCAATTTTTTCTATATTTTGAGTCAAGAGATAAAAACAGAAAGTGAAGGAAATATGACCCACAGTGTTTTTTTCCTAATTTGGTGATGAAGAGAGCCACTGGAGTCCAAGATCGGGCAAAATACAAATGCTACTTTCCTTAATCAAAGGTCAAGGGAGGTTTGTGCACCTTCTGCTCTAAAACATTTGTCACCTCTTTTCCCACTTAGATGTAGGAACTATAGCAGGAAAGTCTTCAGCTGGACAGATTTCAAAATGAATTTTTACAACCCAGATGATGGACTGGTATACTTCAAAAGTGAATTCATGAGTTTGATAAACATCTTTCTCTTGCTTTCATTTTTTTCTGGACTAGCTTACATCATAATGGAGGAATAACATTTTAAAAATTTTGAATAGGCACTTACTGGAATTACAGTTAATCCTGATACAATCTAGATGGGGAAGAATAGATGAAAAATGAAAATTTATCCTTCAAGGTAATAGCTGCAGACATCCAATAAAATCACAGTCCACCCTTCCGGGGACAGACACATGCAAATATGGCCACTCCATATCATGTATTCTTTACATACTTCTAGAACCCAGATTCATTGTTATAAAACTTTACATTGGAAACAACAATAGAAGGTTTTTTTTTTTTTTTTAAATGGCCAATTCAAACAAAGCTACATGGTGACAAATCTAAGTGAAAGAAAGAGTTGTTAACTGTCAAAGATGCTTGGCTTAGACTGGCTGCGACTTTCTCCCCATCTGTGAAAGAACATATCATTCTTTTCAGCATAATTAAAAAGTGCTCCGTCACAATGGGGTACAGTGCAAACCCAGCTAGGCTCAGACATCTTGGACCTTCAGAGTCTAATATCCCACAAAGGCCAACAGAACTCTTGAGAATTGTGGTGGTCAAATGGAGAGCAAGTTGAAGTTATTCTAATCTCACCCTAATGTATTTTACTTTTGTTATTATTATCATTGGCGTAGGCAAAAAAGGTTAACAGCCAGATACTGGCTGGATTCTGTGCCTTGTATTAACTGGAGGAAGAAAGAAACGACTGTATTTTCCTTTAGAAGCCTCTAGTGGCTAAGGAGTAATGTCATTCTTCAGAGCACACAAGCCTATGCCTCTCTCAGGAGCTAACAATGTTATCTCTATGTACTAAGTGTCATGGTTAACACTGGTATTGATCTTCCTTTTTGTACACTTGCTTCCTCTATAAACACGGATTCTCTAAGAACAGAATGTCTGATCTGAATAACACAGACTGTGATTATCAGGGTTGTCTTTAAAGGACTGTGTGGGATGTTTTATGTTTATTTTATGTATAGATACATATTTGTTGGTTTTAGTTGTAGTATTTAATGCCTTTGGGGAACATGAAGAATAGAAACCTAGATTCTGTTTCCATATAGCTGAGTTTGTCATGTGTCGTCAACCGCATCAGAAAAGTGGTTGCAAACAGCCAAGGACCAGCACCTACACAACTCTTTCCACAGAATGCTTTGCTGTTGGAAAATTCCCATGAGTGTTTCCACTTTGGCTCGCAGCCCCTTTACTGCAATTAGGCGATTTCCTTTGATTTGTTGTAGTAACCTATCATTGTCACTAGAGGGAACTCTAACAGAACAGTAAATGACAGTGCAGCGCATTCTTCAGTGATCTTTAAAAAACACCCTTATTATTTAACTTTATTTAACTAATATTAATTGAATGTAATTGTATGCAGTAAGCTATCACTGAAATAATTTTATATTTTATGAGCTAGCATTCTGCCCAGCACAATTCCACAAATGCCTCACCTCATCACGTTACTATTCTTTTTGTCAATCTATGTTTCAAATTTTATTTTTCTTTCTCCATTAATTTATTTTTGGGTGTGTTTAGCACTTCCAGGAAATACAGTAAAACCTCATTAATCGGTACTCCTCTTGGAGCTAATGATAATAATGAAGCTTATTGGGCAGAATATTTGTAATTCTTTATGAACAGAGATTTCCTGAGAAAAAATTAAACAAGTTGTCAAGGATCAACTTCAGGAAGGAAACTGAATTCCAGTACTTCCCTGTACACTGATGGCACAACTTGCATGAAACGATGTCCTAACTACTGGTAATTCTTATCCACCCATTAAAATCAGCCTAGTAAGACCTTTCTTTAAGAAGCCTTTCTAGCTATCAATTTGTTTTTGAATGGAATCGAAAAGAAAACTGCGTATTTTTTTACGTCTACAATTCCGACTCGTTCTGAATTCGGCCTAGCCCTCCCCCATATTTCATACAGCTTTTTGAGGTTTTACTGTAGTGACTCTCCCCTAATGCTACAGTGAAGCAGGAAAGCATTATTTCTCTGTAGAAGAGCCTGTGTTTTAGTGTTCTCATGGCTGTTTGCTACGGGCCGCAGTCTTTGGGCATTGAAGGGTTGTGGATTGCTGTTTGATAGCAAAATATCACCACACAGTATTTCCAAACAGAAAAGATGGGATACCACAAAGGTGACCAGTCAAAGGAGAAGCCCAGGGTGTAGAGTAAAAACAACTGTTGCTCTACGACACGAAGTAGAAATTTGATATTTTGTGCAGATGTTATCTAAGTAAAAGCGGATGGACTTTGATTCGTCGGAAAGGGTATCCTCTATAGCAAATCAGAATATCCGTAAATATAACAATGGAAATTATTTGAGGTCTCTTCGAGCCTAACAATTTATGCTTTCAATTGACCTCATTGATACATACGGCTTCCCTTTTAAGAATCCTCCGTGGTAGAAATCACAAAATGGTAAATTATGTTAAACAAAATGAAACAATAAAAAGATGCCCCCAAAACCTAAATTAATTTAAATGATGAAAATGAGACCATTAAGTGTTTTAACTTTCCATGGCAAAACAGGCTACTCGGTAAATGTTTGCAGGCAAAACTGAACAAAAAGCGGAAAGTATTAGTAATGGGGGAAGGCGAGTTGTTACCTAGATTGACCGTCAGTTTCACGCGCCCTGCATCCAGCTCCAGGCGGAGGGTGTCTGCCGAGTCTCTAGAGGTGGTTGCCATGAGAATGCCATATGCACGCTGGGATCGGAACCGTAAGGACACGTCCTCGGCCTCCGTGTGCATCACCACTGGGAGCTGGATTTTCATAAACATACTCCCATCGTAGCTCAGAACCGTTGCCTCTACAGATGGGAAATGAATGGAACAGTTCTTGGTCAGTTTGGTACCTTTATACTTTGAAAAGGAAAAGCATGACCTGTTAACGGCTTCCAGATAGAACACAACACTACAAACCCAACTCGTCTTCCTAAGAAATGAGATTTTTTCTTTTCTTTTTTTTAAGCCTGGACGAGAATCACAGTGAAGAGGACTTCTGTGAAGTCTCTGCTGAAGTACCGGCACAGAGATGGCACTACTTCCCTTTCGGATCTAACAGCCCTTTCTATCTGTAGCATTCATCATGTTGGCTTATCAGTGTTTATGTAGGTGTCTCCCTTCTCAAAGGCAGAGCTCACATTCTCTCGTGTGTAGCCGCAGTACGAGCCTGGGATGAAGCACTAGCGATCACTCACTGCGTGTTTACATGCGGCTAGGCGGCTGACGAGCTCTGCGAAATCTGCCTGAGCTCCAGATCTTTCATCGACAAAGTGAGGAGGGTCTAGCCCAGGATCTCCAAGGCCTTCGTCTACCCTAAAAGTCCATGATTCTAAAAGAAGTTACTAACATTATCTTCCTTCAGAATTTCTGCCTTCATAGGATCAAAAAAAGAAAAAGAAATGACTTAAGGATAGGAATAAGGCCAACATTTTACCAAAGGTGATGTTCAAAAAGAGAAGAAAAATCAGTAGGTCCAAACAACAGGTGACGCTTCTTCTGAGTCACTTTGTTTAACAAGCTAATTAATTTTTACAAAGACACAAACTGAAACTTCATTTTAAGCTTTATTTACAGGTAAGGGGGAACTGAAAACATCTCCTGTACGAACTACCCTGGTGTTCTGAAAATGTGAAGCTATCACCAAAAAGTCAACAACTATGTACTTGGGTCGTATTGGATAAACATGGGGGTGGGTCTGCGGAGCCTGTGTGGGTGTGTGCTACTAAACTAAAGCGGACTGTTTTAAGAGGGAAGTTGCTTCATACTGTATTAAACACATAAAGTAGAGGACAGCAGAAACGGTTGATCACAAACTGCCTGCTTTAAGAAATAGAATTCTTTAATGTTAAACACCATATGGTGGTGGAACGTTGCGAAATAAGTATGAGTAATTCCGCTTTCTCATTGGTTCTGACAACTCAGAGTACCGTTTAATTAAAGAAAAACTACCTGAAATTAAAGTAAACTAGGAAATTCTCATTATCTTGCCTATTTACAAGGCACAACAATTAGTTTTACTGATACAGTTGCTTATTATTAGGACTATATTCTGGAGTTGTGGTCTTGCAAGTTTGTCTTTCAAAATGTCAGGAGAGTCAAATACTGCTTCTGACAGACTTTAATCATTAGTTGTTGTCATCATGGGACTGAATGCACATCCAGAACCGAGAAAGAACGGATGGTTCCTTCCAGGTCTCCCTTCCTGGTGCTCTTCTCTTCCATATACCCCTTGACTTAAGGGATCTTGGTCAACTCCCCCTAATATTTATTAATAGTCCTGACTTCTCTCCTGAGCTCCTTCATCCATTGCCCACTTAATATTTCCAATTTGAATACTAAAGGCACCCTCCAAATGAAGCAACTCAACATGCTCCTTCGCCAATGTTCTCTATCTTAGTAAATGGCATAATCCCATTGTTTGGAACTTAGCTTTTCTGATTTTTCTCTTCAACTCCCTCCGATGCCCAATCTATGTGCAAGCCTACAAGTCTTGTAGGCTCTTATTCCAATCCACTTCCTGAATTTATCACTTCTTACCCTTAACCACAAAACTATCTCTGACTCCGCTCCCATCTCCCACCTAGACCGCAGCCAAGCCAAACTTTTAAAAAAAAAGTAAAATCAGATTATATCCCTATGTTCCTTAAATTATGTTTCCTCACTTCCCACCAATAGTTTTCCACTGCAGTTAGTATAAAAGCTATACTCCTTTTCTACTTCTAAGGTTCTCTGTGATCTGGCCCCAGCCCTTCTCAATGGCCTCAGCCTTCAGCTTCTCTGCTATTTGTTTAGTGAACTCCAGCAACACTGATTTCACCCCTCATTCAATACTTGCACTCGTGGATTCCTCTGTCTTTTTTTTTTTTTTTTTTTAAGATTTCTAAAATTTATTTATTTGACAGAGAGCGAGATAGGGAACACAAGCTAAGGGAGTGTGAGAGGGAGAAGCAGGCTTCCGACTGAGCAGGGAGCCTGATGCAGGGCTTGATCCCAGGGCCCTGGGATCATGACCAGAGCCGAAGGCAGACCCTTAATGGCTGAGCCACCCAGGCGCCCCTGGATTCCTCTGTCTTAAAAGGCTTAACCCTAAATCTCGACATGGCTGGTTCCTTTGGCACTGCGGTCTCTGGTCAAATGGGACTTCAAGAGGTCTGCTCCAAGCACCCCATTAATCCCTCTTCCAGTTATTCCATATTTACTTATTCATTTTTTTAATGATTACCATTTCTTATTTGTTTGTATATTGTTATTTGTTTTACCTTTTAGAATATAAGTGTCGTGAGGGCAGGGGTTAAGCTCTCCTATATGTTGTTCTAGCAGCAGCTGAGGGCCCTGGAAAGGGCCAGGCACACAGGAGAGCCACAGTACGTACTTAACTGAATTAATGATTGCATTCGATACTGAAGATGTATGAAAGAGCTTATTTCAGTTTGGATGCCAAGTTTACATAAATGCTCACTAAAGAAGTGAAGTATTTACTCTGCCTATTGTAAGTGGAATCTAATTTTGGTAAAGTATGTGAACAAAGTATCTGCTTTGAAGGACATACTGTACCACAATCGACAGACTAGGAAACAGGTCCATTTATCAAAATAGCAGTCCTGTGGCTAGGCACGGACCTGACTTTGAGAAAAGAAAGGATGATCCTTTTAAAATACAGTGGTTCTATATTATACCACATATTTTTGTTATTAGATAAGTTTCCTAAAAGAAAAGCTAGTAGTCCTTTACTCAAAAAATAATTAAGGGGAGCCTGGGTGGGTCAGTCAGTTACGTATCTGACTCTTGGTTTCAGCTCAGGTTGTGATCTCAGGGTTGTGAGATTGAGCCCCTGCATCAGGCTCTGCGATCAGCAGGGAGTCTGCTTGAGATTCTTTCTCTCCCTCTCCCTCTGCTCCTCCCCACCCTGCACCCATGCTCTTTCCCTCTCTCTCTCTCTCTCTCTCAGATAAATAAATAAATAAATAAATAAATAAATAAATAAAGCTATCGTGAACACTAGAAAAAACGTGTTTCTTGTATAATATTAAAGGAGAGTTGATCTTTACTATTTCTTTGCCTAAACTACAGCCAGTCATTGTTCATATCTATAGAGCAACAAACGCCTGAATAAGCATTTAAAAGTCATTATCAATTGCTCAGTTCTTTGGTATCTTTGATAAAAGAACTGAAATGTTGTTAGTTTTCTTCTATTTATTTGGTCTATAAATCTAGTGCCTAATATTCAATAATCACATTTTAAAATGGTTTTCTAATCTTCTCTAAAATGCAGCTTAATCTGATTAAAAACTGAGGAGGGGGAACACCCCTCCAGAAAGAGAGATGACTGACAATGGATCACCAACGTAGTATGAAATACAATCCAAAGTAGGAAAATAATCGAGTCATTAGCCTATAACATTCTCCAAAAAACTGCAGGAATGAAATAACATAGTAAAGTAATAAAACTTGAGTACATTTTAAATAATTCCCAATGTGAAAATAACTTGTTGATAAACGACAAATGAACACCTAAATGATTCCTCATAATTAGAGTTAATGTTTAATTAGACAAGCAATGGAAAATGCACAAGGTTGGAGTCTAGAGTTGCCAAATAAATGGTAAACAACACTCTGACATTTGAAGGTTATGCTATTTGGCAGCATCCTTTCAGATTAGTAAAATTATTTTACCACTTAGAACACAAAAGAGTACTTTAAAAGGCTAATTCCAAGACAACACTTCCCACAGGGGGAGAAGAAAGTTTCAGCTTAGTCTCCTGGATCTCCTTCCCCCTTGTCGTTAAGTTTGATAAATCTGCTTTTCTGTAGGATTCCTTCTTGCCGTCTAAAGTGTACACCTGTGCTCAGTTTTGCCGAAAGGCAGTCACATGTTGTGTGCAACGATGAAAATCAGACAGGGAGCCAAATTATATTGCTCTGACATCTGTCCCTCCATCTGTTAGAGTTTTAACAAACAAGTATAAAGCAGACCTCTGATTACAACATATACACATAACCAAGAATAATTTCTACACGGCCAAGTCTCCACAAATTCTCAGCTTCATTAAAAATAAAGTGGGAGGGAAAATGATGAATTTAATTTATATTCAGTTGAACACTATTTCTATATTACTCTTCCTTATGGGATCGATACACATAAAATACTGTTTTCCTAGTTGCCTAAGTCAGCAAATACTCCATTCTTTCTTATAATTTCCTTTGCTTACTTAATACAGAATAAAAATTTCCTGTAGTAATGTGACTACAATATTATTCCTCACACTGCATTATCCAAGGACTGGACCACACTTTTTAATTACTATGAATAATAATCTTTATAAATTATCAATTATTGCTCAATAATAGTAAGATAGAGACTATTAGTATCTTTATTTTTTTTTTTTTTAATTTCAGAAGTTGTCAATCAACTCTTAGGTGATTAACAGCCTTATGTGATCAGAGTATATCTGGAGAAGAACCACAGTCAAAGCCCTTTCTTTTGAATTGGAAACCTCAAGGGTTGGGCACGATCTTATGTTGACTGAACTAGGGCATAACTGGGAACTGGACGGAAGCCAAATTCTGTGGTATTGAGCATGACAAGCATCCCACATCACCACTGTTCTCCGGAGATACCATAATGTGAGCAAGGAAATTAATTCTGAAAAACAAAGACTTCTAACAACATGCTGGGTAGTCTGGAAACAAAAATCACACAAAAATGACCATTTTTTCCTCAACACACAACCAACCTGGAGACAAAGAAATCTGCAGAAATTTCTAGCCACCTGTCAGATAAAAATGTATGTTGAATCCCAGTGATGAAGCTTGCTATTAAATTCTCATTTGCAAATCTACATATGCTTGCCACCCCTCCTTCTAATTATTGCAAAATATAAATATTCCCTTTCCCTCATTCTGGCTCAGGAAGCTTGACAATTTCTATTTTTATTTCTGCCATATGTAGTAGCGGGATCTTGCCACAGGGTGGTACACCACACATATTTAACTGAAGGCTTTTGTAATCTGTGTGACAGTTGGGTTATATCCTTTCCTAGCTTCACATAAGCAGGAGGCATCAAAATGCTGGCAGCTCTCTGAGTGATTAAAAAGGAAACAAGAGCTTAAATCACACAGGTCTGCAAATCTCCCATTATGTCTAACTTGTAATATACCTTACAAACTTTGTTGCCTTTTTGGTGGTTGTTGTTGGCCCCTTTTGCCAGTTTCCAAAGACCAAACTATTGAAACAAACTGAAATTGAGGGGTAAATGAGAAGAGGGAATTCCCAGGGAATATACCCCCTCCGAGTGACACTACACAGAAATAGCTAGCCTCCAATGACAATTTATAGGAATTGCAATTCGGTACCAGGAGAATGAATGAATCTGGTTGATTAAACTACTTACCCATCTATTGACATATCTAACTGTATAGTGTGGAACAGTGGCAGTATTTTGGTTGGTAATTTAAGATCATTATTATGTTATTAAATTATTATTATTTTTTAATGTTGATCGACGTTCATAATAGAACTGATACGCTGGACCACTTATTAAGACAAAGAACTGAAGTCACATCTCAACTTCGGATTCTAGAAAATCACTGTTTTTGTTCTCTAGGAAGTGTGAGTTTAAGCAAATTAATTTCAGGATGGAAAGGGGGAAAGAAGACTAAATGTACATGGTTTAAACAATACATGCCAGGTGCTTTCAGGCTAAATGTCTAACGCAGCGATGTTATTTGAAGCCTGAGAGGACAATAGAACAACTTCATCGGATGGTTTTCCATATTGATTTTTTTGTTCCATCGTCGAAGATGAGTGGCAATGGGTATAGTGACTAAAGCATTTATCTGACACTCTTAGGTCGATGGGAGGACTTTGTTTCTCTCCTGTTCCCCCTTTAGTCTGCAGACAAACAGTGGTTTGTCCTCACTCTTCACTCTTCCTTTAATCCTTATTCTTCTCCTTCTAATGGGAGAGGAAAAGAAAAAAAAATGTGGGCTGTGTTTCCTACTAGAGAAGAAAGGGAGGCCACTGTTCAGCAGCTCAGCAGACACACCGGAGCCTTAACACCATAGAGGTAAATACATCTTCTGTGGTCACTCAGGTCCTAGGCAAAGGTAAGTGTCTTTGAAATTATGGTACATTTCTGAAACTGCCGGTGTAAATTAGACGACTGAAAGTCACCTTACTTTCTAAAGTTCAAACTTGGGGAAGCGGACTGGTGATGTAAGCAGGCTGACTGCAGTCTCATGCCACAATGTTAGGGAAGGTGCCTCACATGCTCTTGTTCGGGTCATGGATATTAGCACTGGATCTCTAATTCATACCTTTTTTATTTTCTAGGGTCCTGAAATTAAAAACTGGGCAAAAGAGACAGTGGTTGTTGTCGATTATACATCTTAGATACTCTTAGATACTCCATACTCTAGAGGATATGGAAGACTCAAATATTTCTTCCTGCAGTATACTCCAACCTGTGTCTTCCCAGAATCAGCCCCTCTGAAAGTCCCTTAGGACTCATCAGTAGTGCGCTCGGCATGGCTGCTTGGCCTGCAGGGAGTTTACATCAGTAGAGCACACTTTACGCTCCCATGGTCAGTTTAAGGTCTGAGGTCAACATTTAATACTCTTTCATCTCAGGGGAGTCAGCGGCTTGGTTTTTGGAATCCTACCTCTCTCGCAGGACCTGCCAAGGTAGCCTGTTCCGGAACAATCACAGACATATCTGTTCCACCCATCCCTGCACATGCCATTGTTTTTGCAAGGGTTGCTAAGGCACGGTTTTGCTGTTTCCCTTGAGCAGGAGGGCTTCACTCCAGCAGTACTTTGAATTTCAGCCATTTGCCGGATATCTTTGCTCTGGCCGTCAATGAACAAATCTCTAATGCAGCCCACGTAGCCGTAGTTGAGCAGAGCAGTCCACACCTCGGTGGGGAAGACGAGGCCAGCCTTGTTTTCCGGCAAGCCCCCCAGGTACAGCTCATCATCCAGGTCCAGAATCTCGCTCTCACCAGGTGCCGTGTAGGGCGTGCGCAGTGTGTTGACAGAAATGGTACCTGTTGCAGAGACAAGAGAACACACGGGTCTTTATGGAGTGCAACATGCTCGAAAAATCACCCTTTCTCCCTTTCATCTGATTCTTCTTTCTGTTCCTCAGGTGCCTTTCTTATTCTTCCCAGGGGAATGAAAACCGAAGTGGACGGCCGACCAAGAGTGTCGGTCAGCTTTCCACAGTTCAGTGAAGAAAAGAAAAAGGAAGATTAAAAAACAAAGAAGGAAAGAAAGAGAAATCAGCATTCTATATCGCTCTCTGACAGTTCAGTCAGGAAAGAAAAAAAAGAAAGAAGGAGAAGTTGACATTATATACCGCCCTTTGGAATAAAGTCAGATTCACGTTTGGTGAGTGCTCATTTTCAAAGCTGGTATGCATCTGCAAGCTAAAAAAAAGTTTGCATCTCCCCACCTTTACCTGACGTGATAGCTTTTAATGAACATAATAGTTTGACAGATCATCTGTGTCAAAACTTGACTTCACCACTCTTAACTATCAGCCTATTGATAAGCTCTATGGTCTTTGTCTATTCATCCATAATATGGGTCTAATAATAAGACATACCTCTCATGGTTGCTTTAAGGGTAAAATAAAGTGATATTAATAAAATTATCTGGTTTATAATGAGCACTGCATAAATGTTGTGTATCATGATTCATCACAAGAACCAAGTCAAACTGGCTGTTTACTTTAAAAAAATTTTTAATCCAAACTAGTTAGTCATCTAAATTGACAAGTTTTCCCCCACTCACTCCAAATGTAAGAGGAGAATAATTCTATTAGTTTACAAATATACAGGAACCCTGGTTTTAAGCAAAGGATGAAAAGGTAGACATTCACAGGGGGTTAACTGAGAATCACAGAAAAAATATTTGTAGGATCCATTAAATGAAGAAAAAAGGAAAGACAGAAGACAGTTTTTGATTAAAACATCTATTGTGTACCACCAGATTACTCAAAATTCCGCCAAAGTTCTATCTCCAGAAGGATATCTATAAAAATGAAAATATGATACCTGAAAAGGACACCCCACTATACGTTACCAGATTGTCCCAGATTCATTTTTCAGGTCTGGACCATAAAAGCAGAATAGGTAGAGTATTAAGAGAGAAAGTAGATTAGAAATGTTTGGGGCCATGCTAGCTGCTGACAGAGCGCCTCAGGGATTTGGGGGGCAGACATCCAAGGGAAGCCAGGAGACAGAAGATGGGGTACAGAGGTAGAGACAGAAAGGGAGAGTCTAGTGTAGGCAGAGGATAGGTAGGAAGATGCATTTTAGTGGTTTCTCAAAATACCTAAGGTCCAAGTGAAAATACAGCCTGTGATGAATGTGAAACATGCTTCTAACTAAGGATGCAGGGCCGCCAGCGTCTGCACCGTCCCCAGGAGCATTCCAAACCCCAGCAGAAGGGGCATTTCTCAAGACCGGCAGTGTAACGGGATCTGTTTTCGTGTGAGAGAAGGCCATGGACGCCACTGACAGAGACTGCACAGGCAGCCAAGTCATTAAGGGGGCATTTGTCTCTCTAGACTTCCACAGAAAGAAATGGAAAAAGCTCCCAGGGGAGAAACACTCAAAGGCATTGCTATTTTGGCCTTCCAAAGAGGAGCATTAACAGGGATTTTGGAGGGAGGCGGCAAAAAGGCAAAAGAAGAATGGATTCGCTTTTACAGGTCACATTTGTGCAAGTGACTAGAAGGAAACACATTTAGGAACATATAGGTGCCATAAAATCCTACCTAGAAAAAATATCATTTGGGGGAAATGAAATATATGATTTTGAGAGAGAATGGTGTCATTTTTCTCTTCCTAATAGAATTTCATGACACGCATTTTTAACCGTCCAAAATGCTTTAAGAAGTGAGTTAAAAGATGATCCCTACCCTCTGCAGCGGCTAATGGAAGTTAGAAAATGATGAGAAAGGGTATTAATGACAAAAGGAAAGGTGGATATATATATGTGTGTGTATATATATGTGTATATATTATATTTATATTACATGTATTCTACGAGAAGTTGTAGGGAATGAACACAGTGATTTCTGTTTTTAAGACAAATGTATGACAAGTGCCACACCCTGTTTTCTAATTAGTTCAAAAAGGCTTCTAAAAATGAATATATGATATTGAGAGGCAACTGTTAGGAGACACAGAGCAAGTGAACGATGACAAAGTTTTACAAGAGTGGGCATTTGTTTTTAAAAAATAAGTAATTTTCCCATATGCCTTCTTACTCATGGAACAAGTCTGATTCAGCTCAAGAGGAAAAACAAAACAAAACAAAACAAAACCCAAAAACAACACTTGGTGAACACGTGGTGTTAGAAGTCTGCACTAAGAGGTGCTTGGAGGGTTCCCGAGATGAGGAATTCGATGGCTGGATCACACCTGCGCTCTCCTCTCCCCCCCAGAGTTTGCTCAACTCAGTACACTACGTAGTTTCCATAGTCACGATGTCTTCACTGGGCCAGGAATTTCACACAGTCACCCATAAACAATCTGACAGTGAGGATGGAGTGACTGGATATCCTAATTTTTATTTATGGTGTGTTGGTGCCTGCTTTGAACAAAGTGCTGTAAGAAAATTCCAGTGTGTTGTTATGAATGTGTTTGTTGTGGCCAGAGTGAGATATTCACTATAACTTTGTGATTAGACTAGAGTTTTCTGATCACGACACCTAAGTTAATCCACAGATTTTATACAGTCTAGTGCACACACACAAGCAACCCCCCCCCCCCCCCGGCCCACACACATGGTGAAACAAAAGTTTAACAGAAAAATATTTAGCTCTATTACTTCTGAGGAACTTTGATATTTTTTTCTTACATTATTTTATTAATACAGATGCTGGACATGACCTACCAAATTGATTTCAGGACTGATTAAGAGGCTCTGACCCACAGTTCAAAAACCACAGGCTGAGAGGTTACTAACATAAAGGACAAGATGTTTTTCCCATAGCTCCTCATTGTCTCTTTGAGAGAGAATTTTAGAGTTCTCTTGGGAAGAAGGAACGCAAGATCAGAGAGAAAGCAAAAGCAATATAATCCTAACTTCAACTCCAATATAATCCAAGAAGAACTAGAACTTTAATTTAGCCCTGGATTCAAGGTAAGGAGGTACATTGAGCATATACATATATCAGATATCATTCATTAAAATATTTTGAAGGGCGCCTGAGTGGCTCAGTTGGTTGAGCGACTGTCTTTGGCTCAGGTCATGATCCCGGAGTCCCAGGATTGAGTCCTGCATCGGGCTCCCTGCTCTGCGGGGAGTTTGCTTCTCCCTCTGACCCTCTCCCCTCTCATGCTCTCTCTCACGCTCTCTCTCTCAAATAAATAAAAATCTTTAAAACAAATATTCTGCAAACAAATATAATAGAATGAGACAACCGTGACTGAAAAGCAACTACTATCTTCTCTACAAGGTTTACTAATCCATATGTACTTAAATTTTAGAATATCTTTGTAGAAAATATGGCCAAAAAAAAAGGGAAACAGTAGAAATTAATTTAAGT
Source organism: Ursus arctos (assembly GCF_023065955.2). Classification (NCBI taxonomy): domain Eukaryota; kingdom Metazoa; phylum Chordata; class Mammalia; order Carnivora; family Ursidae; genus Ursus; species Ursus arctos. The sequence continues at coordinate 18,695,078 of NW_026623100.1, forward strand.
AGGAATGGAAACTATTATTTTTATATTCTGAAGAGTCACAAAATAAAAACTGTATTTAAATATGAGTCAAACTCATTTACATTATATTTCCATTTATATTATATTTCTATTTATTTTATATTTCTATTGATATCATATTTAGCCTACACATATGCAAATGCCCTGAAATGTACACATTTCTGATAAGGGATTCGAATCCCAAATTCCTTAATGATTTTATTATTGAAATGAATCAAAGGACATTTTCAAATAAGCAAAAGATTCATCACAGAATCACTGAATTCATTTACACCAATTTAACACATATATTTGAAGATAGTGAAATTTCAGTATTAAGGTCCCTAAGTGCCTATTCATTATAATTGAGTTATAAAAGCAGTGGTTACCAAGAAAATATGAAATGAACACTTAAACCTTGTTTTTGATAATTAGAGACAACTGAGTAGTTGGTATATATCAATAGAAAATGAGAATTTTGCAAAGGTTGAGATAGGACCAGATGTAAATAATTTTTAAGAGAAAACAAAAATCTGGGTATATTATTGGTTTATCTCTCTAATCCAAGAACTACAACTATTTATGTATTATCTTGAATAGCTTGATTATTTCATACATTTTACCTTCTTTCACTATAATTACCTATAAAGTTTTTGGTAAAGTAAGTATTTTATGTAAACATCGCTATATTTGAATTGTTAAAATTTGTAGATGGTAGTCCTATTTGGGGACTTATTTGGATCAGTGTTACATGCTTCAATATTTAAGAATCCAGAGCACCTGTCTATGTTATTTTGCTTTTAAAGAAATAAAATTTCAGCTAAAAACCAAATGTATTTCTGTACATATGACTTTTGTAATCTTAACATAGAAATCACAGTAACGGGTGCCTGGGTGGCTCAGTCAGTTAAGTGTCTGCCTTCGGCTCAGGTCATGATCCGAGGGTCCTGGAATACAGCCCCGTGTCAGGCTCCCTGTTCAGCGGGGAGCCTGCTTCTCCCTCTGCTGCTCCCCCTACTTGTGCTTTCTCTGTCAAATAAATACATAAAATCTTTTTTTTTAAAAAAGAAAGAAATCACACTAACATATATTAATGTTTAAACCTGTTCGTTTTCATTGCATATGCGAAGGGTAAAACAAAGGTGACAAATAGACAAAGTAATGTTTATTTAAGAATATTCATGAAGCATAACTAATGAATTCATGCTTTACATAAAAGTATACATTAAAGTGGAAAAACTGTTGGAAACAGTTCTTAGTTTATAAAAATGGAAATCATCTTTCCCATTTTGCTGGTATTTGTAACCTGTTAGTTGGTTTGTTTGTTTTTTTTCCATATAATTTTTCTTGGCCCTTCCACTTCCAAAAGATTAGTTTTCAGGGTGAAAAGAGCATAGAGTGAAGGGGAGATTTAAAAAAAGGTAATTTGGTTTTAATTACTGCAGAAGTTTAAGTGACCAGGAAATGGGAAGCAGAAAACAGTGTGTTATGAGAATGCTTTGCCAAGTCAGAGGAAACCAACTTTCATGCTCAGCTTTTGCAAATAACTAGCTGGCAAGTGAGCCAAATACTGGATTCACTAGGCCCCAATGTGGCTTTTATGAAAAATAAAGGAACTGACTGGGTGTCACTAAGGTTCATTTTTGAATAAAATTTTCTGAAATTACTACTTAAAATAAATTTTAGTTGCATACAAATTTTATTTTTCTATTATTCTGTTTCAACTTTTCACTGCAGAAGAGAATCAGATTCCAAAAACTTAAAAATTTACTTGTCAAATTCATATTTTTTAAAGATTTTATTTTATTTATTTGAGAGAGAGAGAGATGGAAAGGGGCAGAGGGAGAGAGAATCTCAAGCAGACTCTGCGCTGACCATAGAGCTTAATCTCATGACCCTGAGATGAGAACCTAAGCTGAAACCAAGAGTTGGACACTTAACCAATCCTTCCACCCAGGTGCCCCAAATTCATATTCTATCAACAAATTAAATGCAGTAGCAAGACATAATATAAGTGCTAAAAGTAGAATGAAACACTGATTATATAGTATGATGCAAAACGCAAAATACAGAATTCCAACAAAATAGTACAAAAAATGAACCATAATATTGACAACGGTAGTTTTGAATTATGAGTGGATAGTTTCTTTCTTTTTAGTTTTGTGTCTTTTTTTTTTTTTTTTAGATTTTATTTATGTATTTGAGAGAGAGAGAGTAAGAGTCAGATTGAGAGAGAGAGTGCACAAGTGAGGAAAGGGCAGAGGGAGAGGGACAAGCATACTCCCGGATGAGCAGGCAGCCCGACTCGGGGCTTGATTCCAGGATCTTGGGATCATGACCTGACTGGAAGGCAGATGCTTAACCCACTGAGCCACCCAGGAGTCCCTAGTGTCTTTTAAGAACATAATGTCAAATGTTAGGTTTATAATAGGGACTGAAATAAAGTTTATTTAAAAACAAAGAAAAATAAAATTTTAATATTCAGTTTTCTGCTTATTCTTATGTTTTCTCCTTATTTGGATCCACCCATGAGCCAGGAATGTCAGGAATTAAACCAGCATATGAAGATATAAATCTTGGAAAAATTTAAAAGTTTGATAATATCTCATAAGGGGAAACAATGAGGGGGGAAAAGGCACATCATATTCTATGGACAAGTGGAAATTGAAATGGCCTATTAGCACAATGACCTGTCATTAGCTTTCAAAATTAAAAATGCAATTCGCCCAGTGATTCCAGTTCTCAAAATTTATCCTATAAAAATTCTGATCAACACGCATAATGACCTAACATGAAAATTTTCTTTATAAATTAGTTTAAAAAGGTGAAAAAATTTAAAAGTAAAAAGTTAAATGTCCATCAATAGAGAAATGACTAAGTCAATTCTAATACGTTCAAACTCAGAGATACATGATGCCACTATAAAGAATAGCACAGAAAAAGTTTTCAGTAGTTTTTTAAGTAACCTGATAATTGGTGAAGAATGGTCTTGTTCATATAAATAAAAGCTCTACATTTATTTTATAAGTGTAACTATATGTATAGTTATATTGATGCAAAGGAAATGACGTGGAAATACGTGGTTACCTGTGAAGGAGGGAATGAATTGGTGAGGGAGGTGTGTGGCACGGGGAAACTCGTACATACTTTTTTTTCCCTTAAAGATTTTATTTATTTATTTGACAGAGAGAGAGAGCACAAGCAGGGGGAGCAGCAGAGGGAGAGAGAGAAGCAGGCTCTCTGCTCAGGGAGCCCAATATGGGGCTCGATCCCAAGACCCCAAGATCATGACCTGAACTGAAGGTAGATGCTTAACGACTGAGCCACCCAGGTGCCCTACGTATTTTTTCTGAAACGCCTGAACATTTTCACCAATAGCACATATTTATATGTTACATACATCCCATGTGGTAAGCACATGCACATATAAGAACATGCATACACACTCATAGCAATATGTATACATACAAATTTCTAAGATGATTACACACAATGTCGGAGAGTTGTAAACATCAATCAAGTGGCATACTTTATAATTAAAATAGTAAAATATTAAAATTAAAATATTATTTTGCAGAATTTTTCCAGATTTCTACTCGGCACTCCACAATGAGAGTCGTGGCTGCTGGGTGTGGTCAGGTAACTGCCTATTTCCTCAGGGTGCAACGGACACCATCCTCCGAGGTCTGCCCTTTAAACTGGTAGACCCAGAAAGGAGATTTGGTAGATTGAGAGAGCAGGTTCCAGCTCTCAGGGTTTGACTGATGTACCAAGCCTATAAGACCGCAGTATAAAATAAGAATGCCAAGTTATTAATTCTGTATGAGCTATTAACTGTCACAGGATATGGAATGCTTCCTGTGGAGCTCTGCCAGTATGAGATGCCAGCTTACAATTCAAATGTTTATTCACTTAGATGGGAAATTTAATTGGTAACAGGAACCCGAATACTCATATCTCTATAACTGGTCAATTATACCCATCTACTATAATCAGACTTCCAATGAAGAATTCTGTTTATTATATAGTAACAGTAAGTATGTATGTTATATATAATATATATATATATATATATATTATATATATATATATATATATATATATACATATACATGTTAACAGAGTCTGGAAGAAAATGTGCAAAACTGAAAATATTTTTTTGGGGAAAGAAAATAGATGACTTTTTATTTCTTTTTAAACATGTTCAAAATAAAGAAATGAACATAAGCATTGGTTTAATAAAATTTAACTTCATAAATTTATGCAAAATTGACTCCATCTGGTCATTGGGATAGTCAAATAATTAATAAATTATTGATAAAGTGGTTCAGTTTTCCCACTGATGTGTAGTGGTTTACAGACATGCATATAAAACAATATTATAAATTTATTTAAAACTATTTCAGTTTTTGCAGCGAGCTAGTAGGTAGAGGCATGGGAGGAATGTTTATAGTCAAAGAGCAAGTTTAAATCAAGACCTAAACAGAGAAATCGTCTAATGGTTGTTCAAGTAGAAATGTTTAAGTGTGGTGATTCATGAATGGTATACACAGAAATCAGTGTTGGTAATAGATAGCTAGAAAGTGCTGTTCACATCAAACAGTGATTACTATAAACCTCTAATTATGTGCTCTGGAGAGAGCCTTGTGCCTTTCCCACTGTAATTTCTAGTTCTTAAACTGGAACTCTATGACTTCAATTCAATCTCAATGGTTTCTTAGCTGTTAAATGTAGGCTTACCCATGAATAACCACTGATACAATCTGCTGTGCCCTGCTGTACACAAGCAGAATTTGACAATAATAATGAGTTTTCTCTTTGATTTCAATGTGTAATGATGGTTTGCCAAAAAAAAAAAAAAAAAAAAATACTGGCAGTTTGCTATAAGAATACTTGAGAGGATACCCTTGACTGAGCCAAAGAGCTTAATACAAATTTAAACAATATTCATGCCCCAAGAAAACAGTCATTAACCTCATCCTAATTTTAGTACAATTCACACTTCAGTTAAATACCTGAACACAGTTGTTTTGTATTAAGTTTGGGAGCAAAAGAGAGGGAAAGGGGAGCTCTGGAAAGGGAAGAGGGGCTGATAAGGAAGTGTTCAGCTCTAAGTCCTGCAAAGTTTGCAGAGTAATGAGCCTCTTCAATCATTTTTATTAACTCAGCAACTTAGGGGTTTTGCTCTGTTAAGTAGCTACGCTATCCATGGAAGATATTCACTTTTTAGAGCACTCAAATCCTACGCTCTGACCAGGAAATCATGCCTGCACTTTGTATGGTTCCTCCTTGGACAGTCTAGACCAGGATCTGAAAAGGCCACTCATGGCTCAGCCTACCAGGCCCCATGTCACTGGTCACAGACTAAGCAGGCAATAGAAGAAGCTATGCTGTACACAGAAGAAGAGAGCAGCTGTGGCCAAGAGTAGCAGCCAAAGTGGGAATAAAATGTCTCTTCCCCATGTCACAGAATGGAAGAAGGGATGCACAACCCAATACAATTAATTGTGCTGACAATGAAGCTCTAGAAAAAGTATTCATCTGAAGGCAATGTTTCTCACAGGGGCTCGTAGATCCTCCTTTTAGTGAACAGAGGACTAACGGGCAAATCGCCAGAATGATGGGCCGTGCAGGTAACTGTCTTCCCTGTCATTAGCATGCTTACTGTGACTGCATATCTCAGTCCTCAGAAAGAAGTGAACACCTTCCCTTAATTTTCCTTCTACCTGCATGTTTGCTAAACGATATAGTGATCTCACGAACAAGCAAAGATAGCAGTCCTGTTCTGATAAGAGCTTGTCATTTTCGTACCAGGCTTACCACAGTTCTCCAATAATTTTGTAACCTCCTCACTGCAATTTTTTTTTTTTTTTTTGACATCTGGGCTTGGAGGAGGGATTTGTATTCATTAAAAAGGGTGGCATCTATTATCTTATATTGTGTAAACTGCTTTTAGGAAGTAGGAAGTAGGGTAAATTCCTTAAAAACTTGCATTACAACTAAAAGAGTGCTATTACTCTTCAAATGTAAAGATGCTACTACTATTTTTAGAATATTAGGGGTGGGTTGGCATTGAGCCATTCACATATTTTTATTATTTATTTTTCATTGTACCAAATATTTATTAAACAACTGCTATTGCACAAGAAAGTACCAGGACCTGTAGGTATAAGCTTAAATAAGACATTCCCTTTCATACATAGGTTTCTTTTACAAATTGTTGAGGGAATATTAAAAATTCAGTCTGTCCACCAAATATGGTTTTAACCCTACTTCTGACCAAGGTAACCAATAGTTCCTGACATCAAATTAATGGCCGTGACTTTATTCCTACTAACTTTAGAATGGTCAATAGCAGAAAGAATAATTCTCAGCGCTAAGCTCCCTCTACTTTAATAACAGAGAAAATGGCTCATTAAATATTTTTAAATATTCAGCTGAAGAGTATCCCAGGCAAACTTCATCATCCATGAGTCAGAAAGCAGCCCACACTGACCTCTTGTCATAGAAGTATCATTTTCCCACGTTATATTAAGACTAATTTTCATATAGCCTCTGAATATAACTGGTGTGAAAAATGGATAAAATGAATTATTTCTTGAAATTCTACGTTTCTTAGTTTTAACAGAGCTATAAATCTTGGTATTTCACCAACCTAACTCAGAAATACCCTTTAAGTAAAATAAAAGCTAGTAGAGCTATTCATTCAATTTTTAAAAGGCTGCTTTATACCAAACCAATGCAGTGTGCAAATATAGAACTTAATTAAAATACTATATATAAAATATTAACAGCTTCAGTTATTAACATTACATTAAATTCCCTTGAGCTAGGCCAACATAAAATGAGCTCTCTTTTCTTTCAATTTTGTAAAGGGCAGAACTTGGTGTAGTGAATGAGCCTGGGTTTTTACACTGTTTGTCTCAATTCACTAATCTGAAATTGTGATCACATAAAAGTACTTCACTAGCTGTACATTGCCAAACATACTAACTTAATCTTTCCTTTGGATTCCAACAAAATCTCATGTCTTATTTTCTTTCTTAATGTAAATTACACTGTCTTAAGGCATCTTTCTCATCTTCCCATCCAGCATTGAACTTTCTAAATTAACACAGATATTCTCTGCTTTTGACCTTTTCCAATAAGGGTACAAGTAGGGCAGTTAATAAACTATTGGCAATTTGGAAGAATTAAAGAACTTAAAGAGAAAAAAATGGATTTTATTCAGCCTGAGGATTAAGGCATTTATCCAACTCTCATTGTAATAGGTCATCCAAGGACCTTGGGAAATTAATTAGACCACATCAACACTTAAGACTAGAATAAATTACCATTATCAAATGAATAATGGCTGGTTTTTTCTCCCTTTATACATTGTTTGCATTTATTAAAATTTTGGCATTAACCACGTATTTCCTCATGTAGTTATAAAATACCTCATTTCTAGGTGAATGAAATACAACTGATCTGAAGTATGGTAATTTTTGCCCCTTCTGAACTTCCAAAAGATGTCAGCTTAATGGGGCTCCTGGGTGGCTCAGTTGATTAGGTGTCTGCCTTCAGCTCAGGTCATGATCCCGGGGTCTTGAGATCGAGCCCCACATCGGGCTCCCTGCTCAGTGGGGAGTCTGCTTCTCCCTCTCCCTCTCCCTCTGCTCCTCCTCCCATTCATGAGCTCTCTCTCAAATAAATAAATACAATCTTAAAAAAAAAAGTCCACTTAATCTAATCAGTTATGTTTTAAATTATTATGAAGTCTGGGGTGCCTGAGTGGCTCAGTTTGTTAAGCATCTGACTCTTGATTTTGACTCAGGTCATGATCTCAGGGTTGTGAGATCGAGCCCCACATTGGATTCAGGGTGGAGTCTGCTTGAGATTCTCTCCCTTGACCCTCCCCTGGCTTGCACTTGCTCTCTCTCTGTCTCTCAATAAATAAGTAAACAAATAAAAATAAATCATTATGGAGTCTAACATGTACATACACATACTTGAGAGTAAGTTTAAAAATTTTATTCTAGGTGTATTTTAAGTCAAACTATATCATCCAGAAGTTAATATTTCAAAGCACAAGATTAGTCCATGCTCCATTCCTCTTTTTAAGACTTCTGTTTGAAAGTTCTTTTTTTCTTTTTTTCTAAAGATTTTATTTATTTATTTGACACAGAGAGAGAGGAAACAGAAGCAGGGGGAGTGGGAGAGGAAGAAGCAGGCTCCCACCGGGGGAGCCTGATCTGTTTGAAAGTTCTTAAGTAGCCAATCAACTGCTAACTCTGATAGAAACAGGCTGGAAGAAGCAAAAGGGAGGTACTCTATTACTAAATTTTTGTATTCCCCTCAATGTACACTTCTCAGCTTAAATCAGAAAAAAACAAAGAGGAATCTAATTTCTAATGCAATCAGTATAAATGCAGCAGGAAAAAAGAAATGTTGTCTACTCTCAGTCATCTAAGATAATAGAAATGATAAAAGAAGTACAGGTAGCGCAGAATGGTAACTAATCTTCCCTGTGGAAGATTTTAGGGAAATGAAAGAACGCAGGGGACCAAGTTTCCAGAGAGGGACGGACCAGAAATTGTCTCCGAACTATCTGAGATCAGAGCAGTGGGTTCTGACCTTCCTTTTCCACCCTCACCGCTGACTCCCTCCCAATTCCTATTCATTCCATTTCTTTATTTTATTGGGCAAAAGGAGAGAAAAATATATTTGTAGGATGTCAATCACAATCTTTCTGATTGATGAGCAGGAAAGCAAGGCATGACTAAGAGGGAACTAGGACACAGTTCTGCAGGGAAGCTGGGAGGACACAAGTGACAAAGCGATCTATGAAAGGGCACTCACCCCCAGGACTGCAGCTCGGTCCTCCTAAAATAGGATGGTGATCACAGATGACTAGATCTGAAAGAAGCACTAAGTGCTCTCTGGTCTATGCTGATCGTCGGCTGGAAAGCTTTGCAAAAATATAGAATCCTAGATGCCATCACTGTTGATACCCCTTCACCGGTTCTGGGAGCCAGTCAATACTGGGTACTGGGTCCTTCCCAATATGTTTTATGAAGGAAGAAATTCAGACCCACAAAAAATGCTTTGGCCAACCTTACATCGCTATTTAGTAGAAAATCCAGAGCGCATGGTATGATACATAAGTAAATAAGGCAGTGCATTGAGGGAAGGGAGGAGAGTGGTTGGGTCTAAATTCCATTGTCTTCTATTATAAGAAGAATTAGCTACAAATTATGATTTGTAAGTGAGAGGAACAATCAAAGCATGGGAGCACAAGTGAAGAAAGTAAAAAAGATATAATATAAAGTTATATACATAAAATAAGTTGCTTCTATCTTTCCCTCTCTCTCTCTCTCCCTCCTCCTCTTCTTTTCTCAGTCTCTCTCACTTTCTTGGTTTCCACAAATGCTATTTCCTCTGTCTGGATGATCCTGTCCCCACAAACCTAATGCTAGTCAATTCCTTAAGTCCCCTAATCCATTCTCAAATTTCAAATGTTTTTTTAGTTTAGTAGCATTTAGTAAAAGTAAGTGTTATTTCTTCAGCCCTTCCCTATAATGCCCCCTCCTTTCCCCAATCACACACATCATGCACACACATACACAACACAGGCACAGGCGTGCGCACACACGCACACACACACACACACACACCCCTCCAGTAAAAAGCGTAGCGAAAGGAAGCCAGAGGAATTGGCTCAATTCCAAACATCTTTCATTAGAAAGGGAAGCTATTTGGAAGTCAACAGAGTTTTGCCCGTGTTCTTGAAATCTTACGGCATTGATTAAAGTGTTTATGATACCACAGATCCAACTTGGGTAAAAATTAAACGAAGGATTAAAAATTAAACTAAGGATTTTCTATGTGGATTGTTGAATTTCTTTTTTCATATTTTGTATTTGCCACTTCAGGCACCTCCAAACAGCCAATGATAATAAGCAATAATTGGGAATACAAGAACCCTGAATTTTGTCATTTGCAAATTCAAGATAAAATTTCTTGCAAGATTTAGCACTTGATTATCCAATAAATGTTCATTTAAGAAGTGATTCCAGAAGTCATTTGAGCATGTGGGGTTTGATGCCCAACTATAATGATTAATTAGCTCCTTCTGATTTGTATATGATGTAAAACAGAAATAATAACAGACAATTTCCTTTACCCTAAAGACAGAAATGCAGGAAATCTTTAATATGTCTTGCTTTTAATTCCCTTGTTGAGGGATGAAACGAGTGTTCCAGCAGGTAAAAAGTATAGAAAAAATGATAAATTACCTGACCGTCCATCTCTCTGGAAGTCCACATGATACCATTCTCCATCATTCACCTTCTTTTGTAGGGCTTTGATTTTTATTGTACCTGACCCCATGTCCAGGAGGAGGTAGAGATGGCCATCTAGCATCTCAATAGCAAAGAAGTCAACCTTTATCATCTGAGGGTGCTTGGCATCTTTTTGGTGTCTTGGCTTGCCATGGCTAAATAAAATGAGGCCATTTGGCTCTGTTGTGCGGAAGTCAAAGGATATGGAGCCTGTTTTCTTTGCATTCCATTTAGGCAAAGAGATGAAAGACTCTGGGGTTTCAAAGGTGATTGGGTCCAAAGTTGCCACATTCTCACATTTAAATGCCACCACTCCATGGATCTTCATCTTAGGGTCTCCTTGCTTGGCAAGTCGAGATAATTCCAGCCTTACATCATTATTTTTATATACAACCTGTGGGCAGAGGATAGCAGTGAGAAACCAGGCCCATATTTCAGTATTTAGAACTTGTCTTCAATTCATGTAACTTGCAACACATGTTTGCAACGCATGTAACACAATGTTTAGTGCATTTTGATATATAGGATAGCTTTTTCAGCCAAATAAAATTCAAGTATCAACTCATCAAACAGTAACCATTCCAATCTAATTTCACTCAAATAATGTGTGTATACACACATCCCAACTGGTTGCAGATGACTCAAATAATTTGAGTGAATCTGCATACAGTTTTCATTATTTCAAGCATATATAGACTCAAACTTACATATTTGCTTTTGTTGTTGGCTATTATACTTGTTTATTAAATATAAAGGTTTTTTAGTTTTCCCACTACTAAAGTATTTGAAATCAGATATTTTGTATAACAGTCTCTTAAAATATAGGATCTTGTCTATGGTCTATATAGCCATAATGAGTGTAAACTTTGTAAGATAATCACAACAAGCTAAGGTGGAAAACATCCTGAATTTTCTCAGAAAAATCATAAAATACAACTAAAAAGCAGACGCTTTCTTTCCCCCTATGGTCTACATTAGCAACTGTTTGAATAATGTTGGGTAACTTTGGAACAATGTTGGCTCTAAATCCATTCAACCTGTATTACTTATGCTCCATTTTACTTTAAAGTATACAAATATGGAACAAAGTTTGTCCTGTATTCTCATTTCCCAAGGCACTTCATCCAAATTGACTAGGTGGTTCTGACTGCTCATTGATAGTCCTATGGTTTTTGGACTCTAAATGGCACATTGGACAAATCCACTGGCAGGGCTCCCAATATCATGCATCTGCTATCACATCACCTAAAAACCTGAAGCCATTCTGACATAAAGATAAAGAGAGAGCCATACCCCACCTCTATAAAATGCATACCATGTATAATTACATTTCTAAAATACATATGTCATATTGACTTAAGAAAAAATTAGCTATCTACTTCCAGAGAACTATCTAAAATATTTTAAGAAGCCATTCAAAAGTTCATAGCAGCCAACACTGACAGGTTCTAAATTCATTTATATTTATATAATAGAAAAAAAAAAAAAAGACAGCCTGTGTCTGATTAGTGCTATACGGTTAACTGGTCAATATAGCAGTTATTTCCTCCAAACCTACGGCAAAACCTAACTGAGCCAACAGTTAGTTAGTGTGGCTAATGAATTTCCTGATATTTGTTAATAGATACTTTATTTTTCAGAGTGATAAAGAATGTAGGCTCTGGTATCAGACTCTTTGAGTTCAAATACCAGCGCTAACATATATCTAACTGCATGATCTCTCCAAGCCTTATTTTTTTCCCTTTTAGGGAGATAACACCTTACAGGATGGTTGTAATTATTAAAGAAGAAAATGTATGTAGGTGAGAGAATCTACATAAAGGGAATCAATCCAATGCCAGGCACATTGTGAGATTTTCAATAAATATCAACTACATCAAACTGCATGATAATAAATATCATCTCTTCATCATCATCTAGTAGACACAGAAATACTGTAAATTAATTCATTTTAAGGAAATGCTTAGAAATTAAGCACACACATATGATTGGTGTTTTATACCTGATTTGTGCCAACCAAAGAAGTCCCATCTTTCCACTGCTAGTCCTGGTGTTTCAGTTTACCTTTATCTTGAAGGAGGATTATTACAAAGAATATCCATTATTCTTTGAGCAAATATGTATAATGGTTTAATAAGCAAATACTGACAACAAAAGAAAAGAAAATGAACTCAAGCAATAACAAAAGGGAATTAGATTAATTCTTAAGCATACTTTCTTGAAGACAGAAAGAGCTATTAAGCCTTGGGGAAGTTGATTTAGGATTGTCTTTCTTTGAGGATCTTTAGAAGTGGAGAAAATGGTTTCCATGGATGAGTTTCCAAGTTGTATAACCTCTCACCATGACTTTCAAGCTACCCAAGCCTATATATATATATATTTTTTCAATTTCCTTGGCAATCTATATTTTATTATTTGGAGATTCCCTTGACAAAGATATTGATCAGGAATGAGTATAGTGTTTTCTGACCTAATTGATGCGGATGATAACACTGACCTACGCTGACACATTGCCTGTGAAATAGAACCACTGCAACAGAGTCAGGTGTTTCTGACGTGAGTAAGTAGGTATAAGGCTGGGTATATTGCCTCATGAGTCCAATATCAGCTACAAAAAAGTTGAGGGACGTGGGGTTAGGGCAATTCTAGGTAAGGATTTCAGTGAGTGATTTATAATCTCATGAATGAGTTGGATGCCCTGGCGAAAAGGAGGGTCAAGAAAATGGAGAAGAAAAGTACGGATTCCTTTGATCAGCAAACTTAGGGTCAGCCATGCACACACACACTGCCTCCACGCCTAATCCCTGTGCCCCACCCCACAAGAAAAAAAAAAAAAAAAAGAATTTCCACCAGAATCTATGCTTTGTGCAGACAGGGATCTTGCTCACTGTAGTCAAGCATCAAGATCAGTGTCCGGCACAAAGTAGACACTCAACAAATATTTGCTGAGAATTGAATAAAATTCTTTATTCACTTCTTTTAACCTAGTCCCAGATTATAGACTACTATGAACGATATTTACCAATGTAGTTATGTAAAGCATCTACAGATGTGGTATTGCAGACTAATCTCACAAATTGGTTACTATTTTTAGTCTATTTCTTTAGAAAAATGTGGAAACTTCTGTGCATGTTCAGTTATAAACGCAAGTTGGCCGGTGTATTGGAAAACTTTATCTTCAAACTCATATTGTGGGGCTTAAATTAGTTTCAGAATGAAAAACACCTGAGTTAAAATTCTCCAGCGGTCGAATCATCTTCCTAGAAGAACTACCTTGAGGAGAAGCATGATGTACTTTTTTTTCCTTCTCATTTTGCATTCTTTGAAAGGAAACTCCAGAAGACAGAAAAGCAATTTTGAATAGGCAGGCTGATAGCTCTCACAACTACACTACTACTTCATCTGGCCCAGGTTTCCTAATCACCCTACTTTTCCAAAGTTAGACATACTCTTCAGATGACCTGAATATAGTACAATTATAATAATAAGTAGACAGCAGCCACTCCAAATCTTTTAAAAATTCACATGTAAGCTATTTTTTTACTCTTTCTGAGATAATATGATTCTCAAACATTTACAATTATTCATATATCTTTTTTCATATATCTTTTTTATTTATGTCAAAAGTTGTATTTACTTAATAGTTTCAACTTTCAAAAAATATCTATATACGCTATCGTCTTAACAATTAGTGATGATAGTATTGTACACTCATTTGGGTCTGTTCATAAAATTAAGATTTTGGGGGGATATTGATTTTTCCTTTGTTTTTTTGAAGAGTAATTCACAATGTTGAATTTCACTTCTCCGCTTCATGGGCTTTTATCATAAATCCCAAAGGGATAAAAACATGAAAGAAACTAGGTGGTTTGTTTGTTTGTTTCTTTGTTTTGGTCTACAATTTTTTTTAAATGTCCCTCACACTTAAATTTGCAAGAACAGGAGCAATATATCTGTATTTTTATATTCCTAGGCTTGAAATTTGAGGTAGACAGTCACTGAATATTTTATTTGCTCTTCATATTAATCCTAAAAAGGCAAGGGAAATAAATAGGTGAAAAAAAAATTTTAGAGTCTGGGTATAGACATAGCTTAAACACAAAGCTCTTATCTAAGTCAACTTGCCTAACCTTTCTATCTCTCAGTTTCTTAATTTCTAAAAAAAATATACATATCTAAAAAGGAAAAGCATGTTATATCTATCAATCCTTAATCTATGTAATTTGGGACAAAGGTAAAAGACATTCCATCGTTCCTTCTCTATGTCTGGCTTTTTGGTTTTGATGTCAGGATAATCTCTATTCTGAGATACACTGAAACACTAATCCGTTAGGTAAAGAGAATGTTCGCTACATCTTTAGGTACACAGACATACATCAAGGATTATATGTATCTAAGGTTTGTACAGATGGTATTGAAGAACTGGTGGCTGAGAGATAAGGCCCTTTCCACAGGAAGTGGGAGGGTGTGAAATATGCGCATCGGTAGAAAGCATGTGCTACTCAAATAATGGTTTTTATGTTGTTATAAATAAATGTTTCAGCTTAGAAATTTTCATGAGGCTCCTGCATTCATTAACATGCATTGATCAAGGCTTTTCATATCTTAACTATGAGAGTATACAGGGTGATGAGATGGGCACTGCATTCAGTTAAGGAGTGATGCAGGGACCTAGACTCAGTCGCGACCTCCCTGAGAACATGAACGGCTTATTCTGAGTCTTGGTTCTCTTCCATTCTTGGGAATAATAATAAGTAAGGGCTAAGAATCTGGTTCTCAAGATTTCAAAGAGAATTGCAACTCACCCACTGGCAATCCTGTGACCTTGTACAAGTCCTTCGACCGTACAGAGGCTCACTTTTATCTGTAAAATGGAGTAATCATACCTACCACATTAGGGGTATTGTCAACAATAAATTATATTTCAATGAAAGTGCTAACAACAGGGTTTGGCACAGAAGAAGGGCCCAGGTGAATATCAGCTGCTCTTGTTAGTGTGTTATCATAAATAACAGTATTATTATTCTGGGAGTGAATGAATGGACTTGTAACAAAGGTTACAGCTAACATGGTACAAAATAGATGACTGCTCAATGTTTTACAGTAATTAACAAGGCTGCAACCGGCAGGATCAAAGAGATCACAGCAGACTGGGGCTTCTTTTTGTATCCTGGCATGTATATTGCAGGCTTTCTCTATAGCTGAGGTTTCTTAACCACAGCACATACATAGGAAGCCAGCGAGTCTAGGGCTTCTGCTTTCACTCCTGAGAGAACTTCCCTGGCATTTGACATCAACAAAACCACCACAACCACTACAACAAGAATCAGCTAAGATTTACTGAGTGTTTATTTTCTGTCAGAACCTGTTAAAAGAAATGTGTATGTTTTTTGTGTTTGTCCCTCACAAGCATCCTAGGAAATAGAAAACATTATCCTATTTTATCAGTAAATAACATGGAGACACAGGGCTCACTGAATGCCTTCTACTCTGACTGTCAAATACTGTGAATAGCTAATGACATTAACTTCAAACTCTGTGTTTGTCTCAGCAGGAAATTTCACTTACAGTTTTCATTTATGATTTCACTTATATATTTTTGATAGCAGTTGCTAAGCAAGAGATTCACAATCAAACAGCTATTTGCCACCATGCAAAAGGATGACCTTGCTATGAGTTACATGGATTATTACAAAAATAGTATCTTTCCTTCTGTTTTTCCTTATTAAAATATCTCTAAATGAATCAAATATCACAACTGAGCAGGAGAGCGTTTTCGTGTGCCTACTGATTAAAATGTCTCTTCAAAAAAAAAATAAATAAATAAAAATAAAATGTCTCTTCAGGGGCGCCTGGGTGACTCAGTCAGTTACGTGTCTGCCTTCAGCTCAGGTCATCATCCAGGGTCTTGGGATGGAGCCCCACGACAGTCTCCCTGCTCTGCGGGGAGCCTGCTTCTCCCTCTCCTTCTGCTGCTCTCCTTTCTCGTGCTCTCTCTCTCTCTAATAAATAAATAAAAATCTTTAAAAAAAAGTCTCTTCAAATCCAGTTTAAGTAATGGGGCTTATTTCTGTTTCTGGAACTATAGTGTAGTTTTTCAACAGCTATGCCTTTTGGATATATGTAATATTAGGATATATATATAATAAAGTATTAGAATTAAAATATTAGAATAAACCAGTATAATTTCTCATGAGTATTTGTTATTGGTGTATTTATCTGTAATGTGTAAACTATATCTGAACACATACACATACATACAGCTTATACATTACCTAGTATAAATGCGTTTATACATAATAGGTCAAACCTGTTAAAATTGATGTCCAGAAAAAATGTACGTATATATTAGAATATATAGCACATCGCTAGTGGATAAGTAGATAACACATATGTATATATACCATATACACACCAAAATACAAATATACATATTTGTTAGTAATAGTAATAGCATATTTAGTAATTTCAGAAATTACAGAGTTCTTGGCTAAAGCACACAGATGGTCTCACTCATTTGAAATCAAAAATGTCTTGGCCTAAAAACAAATATCAGCACTTTTAAGCTTGGCTCACTCCAAAGGAAGGGCTGCAGCCCCCCCCCCAAAAAAAAAATTATTATTAAAAAAATGAGAAAATTAAACAGATTTTCTCCAATGTTCCTGCCACCATGGAGAGACAATTATAAGAGCAAAGCAGAGGCAAAGTGGTCACTTAAAAAAAAAAAAAAATCATTGCATTCATTATTGTCCCATCTTCCACCCAAGGTCAAGTTGCCAATGTTGTTCACTTTCTTATACTGAGAGCCCAGCACAGAATGTGCTTATAATAAAAAGGTAAAAAAAAAAAAAAAGTCTGTTGCACTTAACTGAGGGACTGACAGGATTTTAGCTTTCCTGAGAATATCACACCAGAGAAGTTTTCATCTATGCTTTGAATATGACCACTCGAGGCAGGTTTGCATCTAGTTGCAGAGATCCCTGGGCTGGGTTTGAGTCAGAGGGGGGGTGGCAGACAGGAAATACACAAGCCCTGCTCCAAGTAGCCCAATGCCACCGTAAAAACAATACCTAGCATTCAGAAAATCTGATTTGAAAGAGAGTTACATAAGGAATTTTGAAAGATAAGAAGGTTGGGTTTTTTTGGGCGGGAGTGGGGGGGTGGGGAACAGTAGAGTTGGTGTTTTTTTGGCCTCATAATCTAATACAATTTAGAGATTATGTGCAGTTAAAATCTTCAACCAAATTGCAACTTTCCCCACACCTAAATAAACTAATTAAGTTATGTAAAAATAGTCTACGATAACATCATTTCTTAGTAAAGTTATGTGACTTATTAATTTTAAACCAAAAATTAGTTGAAATTTGGAAAGGACAAAAAGTAGCAATATTTATTTAAGCAATGTAGAGAAAGAAATCTTTCTGCTTCGTTCCAATTAGACATGGTCAACTACATCTTATTCACGAAAAGAAGGAAAAGCAGAAGAAAACACCCTCTTGCTTTGCGCTTCCTTCATTCCACCGTCAGCGAAGTGCCTACGGTTATTTAGACAACCTTGGATGCCAGCTGTTCAGTCAGCCATGGAAGCAGAAAGCCTGTGTTGTCCTGGGGTTAACAGCTCAATTTCATGAAGCTTTCAGTGGCATCTGGGTGTATGGCGACTTGAGTTCCACTAAATAGGAATGTCTATTTCTCTCAAATTAAAGATTCAAAGTAACTCAGTAATGCCCTTGGGGGGGGATTGGAAAAATGAACCACTATTTCAGTAACACGAGATTTGAGATATTTATTTTTGAAAAGTAAAAACTGAAAACTAGATCAAATCCTCCTATTTTCAGATGAGGAAACTGAGGCTCAGATAAGCTCAGGCACTGTCTCAGTTGGCCTCAAGCTCTGATCCTGAGCAAGTATTGAGGAATTCGGTGTTCTGTTCTTTTTTGACTCTGTTCAAAAACAAATGGGATGATGAAGCGATGAGCCGTCTCTAGCACAGGCGTGGAACAGGAGAGGCCCTAAAGCAATTGCAAATGAAAAGCAGCCGTCTTTTCAGCAACATGGCAGAAAGGGAACCGTAACTGATTTAAAGGCAATTCTATCTTTAAAACTGTGATCGCTTCACAATAAGCTGACATTCAAATATAAAAATAAAAGTCCTGAGGGGGAAAAATCTTGCAGTTATTTCCCCCACTAATGGCATTGACAAAGACACTGGAAAAGTTAACTAGAAACAATAAACTTGCAATGTTTACCGCTATTTTGCAACTAAGTGATGAAGATATTTTCAGCATCAGTCTTTCATGATCTTGCAGAATGTGACACGCCATAAATTAGGGTTTAAAGCTTCTATTCCAAGCTGACAGATGCTGCTAATAAGGACAATGCATGTCTGCTTTATCCCAAAACTTTTAAAATCCTCTACCAGTCTCAATGAGGGACAGGAGGCCGCTTTATTGTTATTTTTTTTTAAGGGAACCCATATTACAATGAAGCAAGAATGATGTCTTAGAACTGATCATAACAAAACAGTGGCATCAAATGTTATGTCTGGATTAACCAATTCATGTTCTTTTGCATCCCCAGCCCCACAAGCTCAGCAAAGCTTCCCCATCGTCTAATTTTACATTTTTCTAAAGGGGTGGCTATTAGTATATAATATACCATCTAGTATATGTATGTCCATAATATGCATGGATATACATACATACATACAAAATACCATATACTATGTAGTTGGTCTTCCTCTGTCCATTTACCATGACATACTCTATGTTGTTTGGATATGCCAAAGCATTAACATTTCATTCTACTATCACTTTTTGATTGTGTTCATCCTCTTTACCTTAGAAAGTCCTCCATCAAGAGAGATTTGATAAACATATTGTTTTGTACAATGTTTATTAATTTTATAGATGTTTATTTGTGTGTGTGTGTGTGTGTGTGTGTGTGTAACTTTGTAATATTTTTGAAAATATTTTGTCTTCTCTTTGCTGGTGAAAATCCAATTGGGTGCCCCTGCCCAGATAGTTACTTATTTGAGCCAACGCATTTTTTGAATAATTCCTTTTTCTACTGATTTGTAAAGCCTACCACATTTTTAAATTCTTACGCATACTGTACAAGATTCTGTTTCTGAGCATTCTATTGTTTTCTTTCTTTCTTTCTTTCTTTCTTTCTTTCTTTCTTTCTTTCTTTCTTTCTTTCATCCAGTTCCAGTTCATTTAATTATTATATCTCTATAGTGTGTTCTAATATATGTTAGGTCTCTCCTACTAAGCTATTTACATTAACTATTCTAATAATGTTTATACATTGCATCATATAGATTTTCTGGTTTCTGCATAGATAAGATAAATATATATAACAGAACTATTATAGTCACTCAGATTTCGCTTTCCAAAATGTAGCCAGCTAAAGCTGGTGGCAAATTATTCATTCAAACTCACTTAAAGAAACTTTTTTTTTTTAAGAGAGAGAGAGAGAGCTTGCATGTGTCTGTGGGGGCGGAAGGCAGGGCAGAGGGAGAGGGAAAGAGAGAATCTCAAGCAGGCTCCACACTCAGCACTGAGCCCAACATGGGGCTCGATCTTAAAACCCTGAGACCATGACCTGAGCTGAAATCAAGAGTCAGGTGCTTAACCCACTGAGCCACCCAGGTGCCCTAGAGATTTTTGAATAGCAAAAGGAAATGATAACTTGGTTAGAATTACATTCCTGTTATTACAATTATGTGTAAAGTTACCATCCATAAGTGATTATAATAATTTTGATTTTAACACATCAGAGAATCTGGCCTCATGCCAGAAAAGTGTATTATATATTAGCTGGAGGATAGATATACACCTATGGAGAAGAATAAAACTAGGAGGAAAATGAAATGATAAGCACACTAATTCTATTGCAATAACCACAAGTCCAGGTAGAGTTCCTTGCAGGAAAATGCTAGGACTGAGTGCCAGTCCCTTAGACGGATTTGGAGGACAGGCTGAATGACTCTCAAGGCAGGAGAAAAGCCCAGTGCGCTCCACTTTCCTGCGGCTCTCAAGAGGCTGGGCCGCTTGCCTGAGGCCGCACAGCTCATGTCGAGCTAGTAAGTGGTGGAGAAGGTAGAATCTGAATGGCTTTCTCCAGACCCAGGAATAGGCCGTATAATTTTTTGTTTGCTTGTTTTCTTTCCAGGGGGCTGTTTTGATGATAATTAAGTTTCCTTCAGCAATAAAAGCCTTACAACTCTATTAAGCCCTGTTGACTTGAGATTTCCAGATCTGATTATCAAATTTGTGATTAGTCACATTGTATTAATCCCCTCTCTTGCCCTGGCTCCCAGACGTTCCTTCTTGACCACACCCGAGCACCCACCAAGGAAACAGGGAAGCTTGTATTTAAGACAGCCAACGCTGCTGTTTTTGCCATCCATGATAAACATATTTTGTAAACTAGATGTTGTGTGTAAATGTGCCCCATAATTTTAATATTATCTGAAGCAATGCATTATATGATACGTAAGTATAGCTATAGATATGAATACAGACTCAAACAGCCTTAGGTTTGAATTCCTGCTCTGCTACTTAACTACACTGTCTTGAGAAATTCCTGGGTTTCTCTGAAGTAGTTTCCCCTTTTTCAAATAAAGTTAACACTTATTTTGTAGTATTATTTAAGCCCATATAGTACTAAGTGCTTGGTCTTGGGCACTGAGTAAAGAGTAGCCATTATTGTTATTATTAATGATCTTAAATGTATAAGAGAGGAATGCTGGTCATTTAAATAAATAAATGGCTTCTCTAAAAAGTAAAGAAGCATCCTTCAAGTAATTAATCATCCTCAAATCTTCATGCTTACATGATTACTTCCTAAATCTCATAACTCGATTCCTTATCTCCCATGAACTTTGCATTTTGAGAGATTTCATCTACCAAACAAAAGGTATTCATTAAGGAATACTTTGTTTGTAATTTTAAATTTATCAAAGGCATAATGAGATTGCCTCTATAATCACACTGAGTTGATAGAACTCCAGCCTGATGCAAATAGCTGTTTTATTTAGATTATGCTAAGAGTGGGTAAGTATGTAGCCTTTCCTAGATTTGTTGAAATACTGAGCATACGTAACTGTTCTTCATTTCTAATTTGAGGACCCTAAAAAAGTATAGAGACTCTAGGTTGTGAACTGTTATTTTTCAGTTATGGCTGCTCAGCGCTGAGGTATTTCTTCTTAATGCATTCTTTAATTATTTCCTTTGGAAGGTCCCTAGTGCTTCAAATGTCAGATGGGTTGTGCCTTTTGCCAAGGGTTGCTTAGTTAACTGTTTATTTAATGAATGGGGTTTTATGTGCTGCTGAATTTCTCATGGCACACGTTAGGAAATTCTTGGCAGAATTTAAATTGGAGAACTGAGAAACATATTGGCTCTACGGAAGCTCAGTCAGCTCCCAGGCAGGAGCAGTGCCTTTGCCAAGGAAAATTCACTAAAATAAAAAATGCAAAGACCAAACTCGCACACAATGCAAGGAAAACTGACTTTGGTGTCTAGGATTAAATGAATGCTGGATTTGGGTATCTCAGGTGGCCTATGAATAGAAGTGAGGGAAATGTTTCACAATTTCGGGAGGGAAACGGGAATGAGATCCCTTTGCTTTGGAGGATGACAATATGCTTAAATGTCTTGATTGCTTGGGATACTCAGCTAGCGGCTAAGAAAAATAAAATGGAGTCTTATGTAATTTCTCACATGTTTCTTCCTTACGGAGATGAATCTAAACCTATTTTGATGTTATCGAAAGATACAATCAGTTTATTCATTTCACTTAAGAAATAATAATTGCATTTTTTAAAAAAAGTTGCAGCAGCAGTGACTGAACATCCTAGAACAAACATCCAGATGGCTATATTTTTAAAATGATTTGGCCAGGAACCTAGATATTGTATAAGCATCAGTTACCAGTTATATTTTCTTTGAGGACTGGGAAGGGGAAAAAAAAAAAAAAAAAAAAGCCCTGAAATATGTAGGCTCAGAAAAGTCCCTAATCCACCAAAAGATTTTTTATTTATTTTATTTATTATTATCATTATTATTTTTACTCAGTAGTACTACAAAATGAGGAGGGAATTTAAAAAATTAAACCCAAGTTTGAGAAAATAAAGATGAGAATGTATCTTTTAGTAACTTAAGATGGAGAGCACGAGCTTACTTGCCATTGCTAGAGGAACGTCCAGGCTTGTGTGGAAGGAAGGCCTGTTGCAGTCACCTCCTCACGGATATCACTGTCTTTAGATCCTTCCTTCAATTCTATGCACTCTGCCAGCCCATGTCCCAACCCCCTTCCCTCTCTGGAAGAGCAATTTCCTGAGTTAGCCTAGCTCTCTCTCTCTACTGGCTTACTGGAGCCTCCCTGCATCTTGGGTTATCAGAGGCCTGGCTAGCTCCCTGGGTTCCTGTCTGTTTGGTGCCATTTTTTCACATTATTCAAAATTAAGAGGGTTGGTCTCATCAGCACATAAATGCTAATCTGATGCTAGGTTGGCCACCTCTCCGGTAGCTAAACGGACACATGTGTTTTCTTCTTCAGGCCTAATTGCTTGGCTGTCATCTATCCTGGCTCAGGACTGAAACACTCCCCCAACAGACAGTTCCCTGGGTTTGGCCATCTACACCCACTTGTTATTAATTGTCCTTGATTAGCGAGCATGTTGCTTGATATATATTAATATGAATCATAATAGCACCAATAACCAACCATTAAGCACCTTCTGTGTGTCCCATGCATTAGCTCCATTATAGAAACACCCTTGTTTCTCATAATCTTTATCTCCATACCAAGGTTCAGAGAATTTAAGGATCTTGTCCAAATTGCACAAATAGATGACAGAACAGTAATGCAACTCAACATTTATCTGATTACAAACTCATAGATGTGGTTTTTAGTTCATGGGATATTGGCTGAGTTCCTGTTTACTTAGCCAGCATTGGTTCTGGCACATTTTCTCAACCTTGTTATCTACAAGTAAAGGGCATCTATGCCTTTTTCTATTCTTCTATGATCTGGCTCCTTTGACTAAGTGGGATTCTCTTAACACTACTGGTTAAAAAAAAAAAAAAATCCCCTTTGGTTTAGTTTCATCCTATTCTCTTTATCTCTTGATTTCAGGATAACATTGTTCCCATGGCTGTCCTAGGATACTCTAATTTGGTGTCACGCTTACTTTGTGCTCATTTCACTCTGAAGACCAAATTACCTGGCCATGTTATCAAGTGAATACAAAACTTGCTTTGACTTCAAAGAATTCCTTAAACTAAGGTTTTCTAAGTTACCTTGTAACTGGAAAATAAAAATGAGATTTAGCATGAATAGGAATGACATTTTAAGGGTCAGTTTCCAGGGTCTGGATTTAGATTTGGCTGCTACAGCCCCCTTGAGTCAGCACAGATTTGAGACTTTTTTTTTTCCATGACAACAGATGAAGTCCACTACAGCAGGGCCAGGACTAGGATAAGATAGGTGAAGTGAGTGAGGTACTCACCTGAGATGTAAAATACAAGGGGGTGGGGAGTGCTAAAAACTCAGTAATCAAGAAACATAATATTTCAATGCAATTTTTTAAATCAATGCAAAAAAATCCTATGGTGAACAAAATATAAAAACTTTAAATAAAATAGAATGAGTATTACTGATTATTCTTTTTGCCTCATGCTCCAAAATGGCCTGGTACAGCACCGCAATATAGTATTTTCCTAGCCCAAATTAATTTGTTGAAAATCTATTTATTAGAACAAATACCAGTAACTAGAAGTATTTGGGGTTGGGGAAGGAAAGCCATCTTTGGAGACCAATAAAAATAGAACTATCATTAATAAAACCACTTTTACCCAAAGAATAATGATAGCAAACAGTTACAGCATGCTTAGTCATACCCTGTTTTAAACACTTTACTCATTTAGTCCTCAGGACAACCTGCTGAGATGGAAGAACAAGCCCAGGGCTGCAGAATTCCCAGGGGCACATTCATTAGACTATAATGTCGGTGGAGCTGTGCACCATGACTCTGGTAGTGATGGAGTCCCCATTCTACAGATGAGTAAACTGAGCTCATGCAGTAGGTGGCAGAACCAAGGTTCAAACCCGGGCAGTCTGAATCCAAGGTCCTTGCTCTTAACAGCATTACAGAAATAAGCCAAGCCCCTCAAAGACCAAATAATCTTGCTTATGCCTACCTCAACCTTTTTTTCCCCACACAATCCTACATGGCCGTTAACTTTGATAATACTCATGAGCCCAAGAACACAGATCTTGGCATGAGCTTTTACAGACACTAGTCAAAATTTCAAGGCTTGAATATATACATACATACATACCTATATCAAATTCAGTGACTTGTCATTAAATCACCTTGAGAGTCAATCATATTGATTTGAGAACTGTAATAGATCTCTGTCATCACCCACCAACCTACAGGTCAAATATACAAACTCGACTACCCACTCAAGATATTTTTATAAAACTGTAATGAGTAAGTAAAAATAAATTCAGTAGCTCACAGGCACTGAAAGGCCAATAGAATCCAGTCCCCTAGTCTCTGCCACTGCTGATGAACTAACTCCTACAGGTGCATAGTTAGTGTTCTTACATTAAAGAATTAGCAAAATAAAATATAATTTTATAAATTTCATCCCCATGCTCGACAGCACTATAATTATATGCTGTAACTACAGCATTGTAAAGGATTATAAACAAAAGGATAAATAATCCAGAATAAAGCCTTTATATCATGACTGATACATGGTCCTTTCAAGTAATCGCTGTCACCAATTCATGCTGTTCATACATGTGGATTTCTGATTATCTGGTTTACCACTAAATTAAAGAAAAAACAAAAGCTTCAATGGCCCAACTGTAGAATATGGACTATTGATGTATTTTTAGGCCTATAATAAGCCAGTATCAGGGTAAGAGAATCTTTGAAGAATAAGAAAAAGTAAGCGTGGCTCTTGGGAAAATTTATTCCAGAGAGGAAGAAGGGTTAGGACATGGGCTGGTAGCAGAGTACTGAGAGGAAGATTCAAAGGCAGAAAAACCCAGGAGAAGTAGAATATAAAATGCCTTTCTTCCACACAAAAATTTGGGTGTTTCCATAGTACTGGTAAGTAGGTTGGTGCTATTCATTATACGTGGTTAACTGAGATTTATAATTGCATTTACAATTAATTTCTTATAAATGTGGCAAATCCACGAATGTGGCAAAATTTGGCTCCTTCTTCCTCATGCTAAGGTATTACTGAAGAAAAACTTTACTTTTAGCAAATTCAGGGGTGTTTTCATTCATTGATCCCTTATTCGTGTACTCTCACTATGAGCTGTTCATTTGAGTCTTTGCTCTGCTCCGTGGTTGACTTGCAGAAAGCAACCCTAAGCCCTGGCAGCTGGGCTATACATGTGATCCACAGGTCATGAAAAGAAACAGATGCAAACGTGGGTAGATTAAAGTAAACCCATCCACGCCAGAAGAAAAACCTCTAATGGACATGCTGACTAGTGATGGGAGGCTCAGAAGTGTTCTTTTTATTATTGCACACCTATGTTATGACAAATTTATATGACACCTTTCATGATGTCCATACAATGCTGACTCTTATTAAATAAAGACTCAAACTGCTGCTAAGGTTGGTGGACATTTATTTTGAAATCAAAGTGTTTTCTACATCCTGATCACCTTTCTGATTGAATCAAAGAGAAGTGTGTGTTCTATGACCACACTTCATGGTAGGAAGATGTAAATCTCTCCACATTTGTTGAATAAATATCAATGGAAAAATATTGGTAATGGTAATGATAATAATGTAATTGTTTCCTGGCATTTTTTTTCTAAATGAGGGCACTAATGGTAATATTTTTTATCTTACTGATACATACCAGCAAGTAAACAAAAAGTAAGGGAGGTGGGGACGGAAGAAGGGGTTTCGACAGTCACTGCAGCTGTTTTTGACCAGGTCACAAGAAATCGCTTAGCAAATAAAGACTCTCTCCTTTCACAAGCAGGCCTAGGTTTAAATCCCAAATCAGAATGTCTACACTGGAGCAATATACAAATGTTTGCTGGTCATAGCTTTAGCTATAAACCCAAGGATCTGTTTCGTAAAGAATCTAGTTGACACCAGGAAGCCTCTAAAAGAGATACTACTTTAAATCACCACAATATAAAATGTTTCCCAGGGTGATACTTAAGAGAAGTACAACCCTAATAGCTGATTGCTCCGAAAAGGTAAATTATAAATACTTATTGAGAAGATTATGTTTGCACAGGGAAGGAAACTCAATCAATAAATTAGAAATTTCGAGAACACTGCATTAAGTCTTCCAGGTCTTGAGAGGACCAAGAAAGAAGTGCCTTTTAGATTCTTAGATTCAGCAGAGATAAAATTTGTTAGAGGTTAAGCCTGTATAGTTTTATCCTTTTTAAACTTAATTCCTGATTGTCCCAGTGTATTTTTGTCTAAAGTAATATCTTTTCTTGTTTTCTCTTGATTCCCTGACCCGCTAAGTTTATGGCTGCACACATTTGAGAAATGTGCAGTTTTGCTTAGGTTTAAGTCTGATAAGTATTTTTTAAGTCTGCAATGAGGTCATAAAATAAGCATTTATATTTTTTGTTTGTTTGTAAAAGCTGCAATTTTTGAGAGGAAAATCAAAACCTAAAAGGATTTGATCTTTCAGATCTAAAAGCACTTTAACATTTCACTGCAGAGTAGGAGGTGAACCACAGACCAAACCACAAAGGACAAATAACTTCCTACCACAGAGGAAGGAAAAAAGACCATTCAGATGCTTGGAGGGAGGAGCTTAGAAAGAGGGGGAAAATAAATGGAAAAGAAGGTAGATAGAGTGACCCTCCTTACCAGACTTGAACCTTAAGAAGATCACACACCCAGATATGTCTGGAGAACACAGAATATACTGGTGCTGCAGCCATACTCCTCTAGGGAACCTGAAAGCCTTTCAGAGAAGCCCCGATTTCAAGCCTGGTGCTCTACTCACCAAGACCAGGAAGAGAGGGGGCAATGACAGAGAGGGATATCCTAGAGAAGTCCCAAAGACCCCAGGAGATTGCAGAGAAGTTTTTGGGATCCCCAGGTGGACCCAGAGACAATAGGAGAACCAAGAGTCCAGAAGTTTCCTTGTCTGATCAACATCAACAAAGTGCCCAAACGATGAGCCAAGGCCACCCATGTCTCAGTCCACAAAGAATGGCTAGAGACTAGACTGGGTGTGGGACACCTCAGGGAAGCCAGAGATAATCCCCAGGAAAGCCTTCAAACCAGAAACCCTTTTCCCAGATGCTGGGGATGGTGGAAAAAGAAATAACCCCTTCCGAGGCAGAAAAAAACTCTGATAGAGAATTTGAAATCTTCATTGACTGAACATTCACTTAAAAGAAATATTTTTAAACAAGAAAAAAAATAAGTGACCAAAAATCGGAAAATTTCTGCATCACTTGCCCTCAAAGTACCAACTACAGGAATGGAAAATTAAAAAGATTAGTACCACAAAAAATTTAAAAAAAAAATTGTTCCCTGCCTAACTTCTTTACATTGTATAAATTTTTATATCTTTCCTACTCCCATCCTACTATAGTAGTAAGGCTGTCTGTATAGTGAAAGCTTTGTGATGCTTAAAATATGTGGTCAACTCCAGACAGGTAATAAACATGATGCTTGGCTAAATTCTGCAGCCAGAGATCCTTTCCAAAGCCCTCTAGACCAAAAGAATAAAATTGTACTCTTTTATTTTTTTAAATGTAAGGATCTTTCTTGTCTGATCTGGCTTTTTCTGCTTCCACAAGCATATCTCTTTTATAAAAATAGACTTATTTAGCCCATCTCTTAGAAGGGGGATATTATTCATCCCGTAGATAACGAGAACAGTAAGAGCTACCGCTGACTAACGTCTAGCATGTACCAGTCAGTAGGCGCTGCAGCCATCTCCACTAATTATTACATCAATTCTCTATGTTTTTGTATCTCCGTTTATAGTAATCAAAGCTCAGAGAATTTAAGTAACTTTCCCAAAGTCACACAGCTAGTAAAAGCTCATTCCATTATATCACACTAAATCCCAACAAATGAGTTCTAAGAAATGAATGGACCCTGACAACCTCTAAGAAATGGAGAGGTCTGTGACAAAAGGGCTAATTTTCTTTTTCCCTATCCAACATTTATCTTCAGAATTATTCATTTTCTCAGTAGACAGAACCTACTGGGCACTGGAATGAATTTCAGCGTCTTGAGAATCTTGTTTTTAGTTTCAGCACTGCCATTAATTGTGTGAATTTGGGTAAGTACCTTTTCATTTTTCTCATTTGATCAATAGGAATAACAACGGTCTAATTTCCTTCTCAGCACTCCAAGTATTTCTAGCCTTGTCTTAATTGTAAAAGAAGTGGATAATATGCAAACAAACTTAGGCTCTTTTAGGTGAGAAGTGTGTATCATCCACAGATGTGTGTTGGTGGTAATTTTTGAATTGGTTTGTGAGAAACAGAAGCATCCTAGAAGGTATAAGGTTAGTTATTAGATAGTAAAAGAAAATTCAAGACATTTTTGAGGCTCACAATAGAATATAATTGTATTTTTGTCCATGTCATAAGCAAGTAAAGGATAGTAATGAGCTGCTCATTGGAGATGGAGCCCCCCCTAAGGATGTAAAACTGAGTAGTTTCAAAAAACATAATGGAGAAGTCAGAGTTCCTTGACAATGTGAGTTTCTCACCTGCAAAATAATAATAATAGCTACCATTTATCGTTTATTTTCTTTGTACCAAGCATTGTACAAAGAACTTTGTAGGGATATTCTCATTTCATTCTTTTTTTTTTTTTTTCTGATAGCCCCATATAGTAAGTACTAGTATCATCCTCACTTCACAGATAAAAGAAACCGAGAGTTAGCAAACTAAAGTGGCTTGTCCCAACCAAGCCACAAAGAGCCTTGTAACGGAAGGGAGAGTGGAACCCAGTGGTGGCTCCACAGCACTGACTCCTAGTTCCTAACTCCATCTACTACACCGCCCCCTTGGCTAGGACGATGTGTAAGCTACAAAGGAAAAAGGCTGGGTACACACTGATGCAAAAGCTACTTTTTGAAATTAGGGGGAAGAAATAACAGGGTGATTTTTTCTCCACTGCATCACTCTAACTACACACATAAAAGATGACAGGTCATTAGGCCATGGGTCAAGTGCAAAGACTAACTTCCCTAGTAAACTCTTCCAATGCTTCCTGGAGGTACGAAGACAACATCCACTGCTCTAGTAAATCCAGCAGCAAGTGGCTTCTCACTAGTGTGTATATATATATATATATATATATATATATATATATATATCCTCATATTATATAAAAAACATACATGCTATTAAAATTTCTTTTGCTGTTTGTGTTGTTGCATATGCACAAACTGCCTCCAAAAGTTCTTCCTAGCATGTGTACAAAGCACTGGGTTTTAGAAGGCCTTAAGCTGCTGATAGAAGAGTCCACCTTTACTTCTCTTCTAGTATGTCAATAAACAAATACCAAGGAAGAGATTAGAAACCGTGTGTGTGTTAAATGTCAGTAAAATGGAGCTGTAATGTAAAATGGCATCTAACCAACAGAGATATGATAAACTGATGGAAAAAAATCTTATAAGTTCACTTAAACTGTCAAATGCCCATAAGGGCATGCCCTTCAGAACTGCTTGAGCTTTGGGTTTTTCCAAGAAAGGCAATCTGAAGTGAAATTCAGTTGTACACCAAAAGGTTCAGTCTTCAAGGACCTTGCCGTTTCCTCCAGTTTGCAAGTTTGGAAAATGAACGGTTCAGCATATCTCTAATAAAAAATCATTTCCCGAGGCTCCTTTTCCATGCAGGCAAAATCAAATTAACTTCAAACAGAAGAGGTTAGATGCATACAGAAAGGAAGTAACAAACTGTAACATCATCTCACTCCAGCTCTCTAAGGTCTCTTAATATCCACCCAAGAG
This sequence comes from Ursus arctos, assembly GCF_023065955.2. Lineage (NCBI taxonomy): Eukaryota > Metazoa > Chordata > Mammalia > Carnivora > Ursidae > Ursus > Ursus arctos. The sequence continues at coordinate 18,725,404 of NW_026623100.1, forward strand.
AGAAATCCAAATATTAACTTCACCCAAGATCACTGCAAAATCTAACGAGAAGTGTGATTTCCAGAAGGGAATGGCACAGAGTGAATTATCCCATTCGTGTTCAGGGTTCCCACTGATGACACTATAGTTCTCTGGATTTTTTACTTAACATTTGCTGAGAGTCAGCAGGAACCCGGGCTCCTTTCACAGCCCACAGGCTGTGCGGTATCCTTGCCTTGATCCCTGGGCAGCCACCGCATCAGGGTTTCCCCATGCTTTGGCCGGAGGAGCTAAAGTGAGTCTTGTTCCCTCTGGGCCGTAGACTGCTGCGTGTGCATCATACAGCCTCCCCCAGAGATGATGCATTGCACTAATATGCTCTTAGAGCACACTCTCTGGGGTGTATTAGAGCCATACATCACCGGAATGCTTTAGCTTATATGATGTATCGCCATGTGTGGTAAAAATGGTGGCCAGAGGCATGTTTTAAAGACTTAATTTCTAATGTTTAGTATTGAATGATGTCTGTATAACCTTTTTGGTGGTTTGGAAGACACATGTTGGGATTCTGTTACCATTGATCTTTGGAATTCAGTACTTTTACCCATCACAAAAAAACATTCTGACTGCATATCATTTTTAATAGGAACATTCAGTAATTGAGCTTCACCTGAGTGTGACACAGAGTGAGTGAAGAGGTCTGTGTGCATAGCTGTACAATCAGCCTTGAAATCCAGTCCTCAGCATCGGCCCTGGTGCTGGGCTACATCTCCTCCAGGGGCACCATATGGGCTAGTGGTGGGCCTTGGGCAGGAAACATGGAAGCCAACTGGACCTGCTTCCTAGAGGCAAAAAGCTCTGTCCAACTACTTTCTTGTTTTTTAATTTTGCATTCTCTTTCATGACAGTGTCCATGTGACTACAGTTGTGTGCGCCAGAGAATTCTGATCTCTCCGTTCACTAATTTTATTGAATGAAAGGGTGGAGTAAGTTTTAGAAAATTAGCAATTTAGAAATGCTAAAAATAGTTATTAGTCTTTCTTCTATTATCATTTTTTATTACCTATAATTTGTTGCTAAATGCACATTCTATGAAGACAGAGACCACATCTATTTTGCTGACCATTTTCCCCCCCCGGGCACTGTGCTTGGCCTCAAGAAAGTGTTCAGTAAATATTTATTCAATGCATTAATAGTCATGCTTCTCTTTAACAGTAGAACTATTTCATCAGCAAATTTTTCTCTGGAAACAGAGCATGACTTCCTTCAAAAATGTAATTGCCCTCCCTCCTAGGCAAAAATTAAATTGCATCCGATAATGATAAGTAATGGCAGTTCTTTTTAAAGAAATGTTTCTAACCTATAGACCTTGCTAAAACCAACCTAGGAAGATGATCTTTATTTATAAAACACGAAAATCAGAGAAGGTGAGAATCAGAGAAACAAAGAAAGAAAGGGAGGCTGGGAGAGAGAGAGAGAAAGAAAGAATAATAATTTGGTTATTAATAGGACTTACCAGTGCTTTTTTCATACACATATTTTCAGAAAACTCTTTATTTTGTAAAGAGATATACACCTACACAAAGTTTATGCTGTGGGGGTGACTATAAATAAATAAGAAAATTTACATATGAATTATAGAATTTGTAATACCTTATAATAACATTTTTAGATATTGTAGCTTTTTAGCGACAAAATTCCAGGTACAAGTTATTGTCAGTTACAGACTTCACTGGCTATTATATATGACAGTGTCATATATGCTGAGGTCCAAAACAGACAGAGAGACAGACAGACAGACACACAAACCCTAAAAGTACTTTTTATATTTCCATTTCAAACTAAAACTAGTGTATTCCTGATTGCCTTCCTGTTGAATCACATTTTTACTCCTTTTTTCATTATACTGTACAACACAGGTGTCCAAAATAGCTTGATTTTAAGCTACCTGAAATAAATTTCTTTTTTACTTCTGAACTTAAATTCAATAGCCTCACTTTCACTAATTCACACACACACACACACACACACACACACACACACACACACACACACCTTCAAACTGCCTCCAAATTTCCTTATTGCATTTTATGTAAATAGATGCAGGTCCTGCATCGAAGAAAGGAATTTGTTTGCATCTGGTTTGGTCAGGGCATACGATGACAGTGGCTCTTTTTTGAAAGCATCGCTAATTCCTAATTCTAAACTAAGGCTTCCCTGATCCCCTTTCTTATTCTCTCATCCGCTTTCCTCTGGCCTCCTGGCCTTCTCCCCCAACCCCTCTGTGGTTAAGTAGCCCTTCTTCGGAGCTGTAACTTGCAAATACTATACCTCTGTGTGAGAATTTATTACACTCTTGCTAATCTTTTCTGCTACCTTAATAATAAGCTCCTTGGGGATAGCAGCTACAGTCTCCCCCAGAACTTGTATCTATATTTCCATCATAGCAAGTGATAAACTACTACCTATTGGTTGTGAATATTCTTAACTATTATTCCAATTCCTAATCTCAGCATTTTTTCACTTCCAAATCATTCTCGGTATGATGCTTCACATACAAAAATCAATGAATAAATAATGCCAGCCGATGGACAACTCCGAGAATGGTATAGAGAGATGAGAGATGAAATTCTAACATGTTGGTTTTTCTCCCTGTTACTAGCACAAGTAAAAATCTGGAATCCAAAATAAAATGTTTTTTAATATCTGTAAGTATACAGTAAGTCTCACCAGTAAATGGATAATTACGAGCTGCATATACACTAGCTAAAGATTTCTCTAACAAGGGAATAACTGGTAAAAATATCTAATGCTGGGGCTCCTGGTTGGCACAGCGGTTAAGCGTCTGCCTTCGGCTCAGGGCGTGATCCCGGCGTTCTGGGATCGAGCCCCACATCGGGCTCCTCTGCAATGAGCCTGCTTCTTCCTCTCCCACTCCCCCTGCTTGTGTTCTCTCTCTCGCTGGCTGTCTCTATCTCTGTCGAATAAATAAATAAAATCTTAAAAAAAAAAAATCTAATGCTAAGTAGACTTTTAAGATTGATTTTACCTTATCATTAGTGCCCTCAAACATGCCATATTTTAGTTCCTAAGGTCAGACGATGCATGGAATTCCAGTTTTACTTTAAGTAAATGTTTAGTTGAAGAATATTAACAGGTAGTTTTACAACCTATAGCTAAATTAAACGTTGTATAAAAATACCAATTGAGAAAATGTAGGGTATTACATCTATCATTATGATTGAAGACTTGGAACCAATATAAAGAAAACTCTGCTATAGTACATATAGTCATGGTAATGGTACCTGATGAATACATATTTTTATAGATAGCCCGGTGGTATGCCTTTCTGAAGGAAAAAAAAAAACTAAATTGAAGTTGCAGTCATTCAGAATAGTTATTTTTGATTGGAAAACGTAAGTTTTTAAGAAATGGAAGAGATTGTTAGACAGGTATTAACCAATGAACTTATGCGCAGCATGCAATAATGTGATCTAGTTATCTTTTTATTTGGGCATTTGTACATATGTAAGCATTATGAAGCCTGGCCTGACTTCCTGACATCATATTTAAATGCAAATGAAAAGCTAGGCGAACTGAAATCTAAATTGAGCAAAAAAGGAATTATTTTTCTTACTAATTTCATAAAATCATTAAAGACTAAAAAATTCGTGCTACCCACCCCAGGACAAGTTCATGAAAAATATTATGAGGCACACAATGGCCCTGAATATCTACAATCTCAAAACTGACTTCAATGCCCTAGATTTTCTTGGACTTTTCATTCTTAGACTTTGGGAAATTTGGGAAAAACTAAACAAATTTTCTATTTTTCATAAATCACTCTTTTTATATGTGTTCACAGCAGGCGAACATTGTCCAGGGTTCAGGACAGGGTTTGTTCTAGAATGTCGATACAGGAAGGGTTAGGGTGCACAGTGTTTGAAAGGAATGCTCAGGAGACTCGTTATGAAGCTGCATTTGCACAGCAAGCCTGTGAGTTTTTTAAAGATTTTGTAGTGAGATAATTGTAGCTTCATATGTAGTTGTAAGAAAGCACAGAGAAATGCCATGTACCTCATACTCATTTTCCCCTACAATGAAACATTTTAGAACAGTATCATAATCCAGATATGGACACTGATATAACCCACCTGTCTTATTCAGATTCCCCCACTTCGTTCTTATTTGTAGGGATGTATCTGTGAGCGTGCATGAACTTCGTCCCCTGCAATTTTATCTCACATGTGTAGCTTTATGTATCTACCACCACAGCCCCACATTTTTGTATTGTATTGTACGGTACGGTATGTAAAAATAGCAAAATATGCTAAATATTTTTTAAATTTATGCCTTGAGTACATAGGAGAAGATGTAAATTGTTCACATCAACAAACCGTGCTGTTATTATTCTGATTTGGGATCACTGGAGAGGTGCTGATGACAGTCTTAATAGCATGAAATCCACTCTCTTACTACCAACCCTCCCCAACTCGCTTTCAACACTGAAGGCATCTGGGCTTTGCCTTGCATCAGGTATCATGAAACCATCACTTCTTTACCGCAAACACATGTTCCATTTTTAGATTTCTTTTCTCGTTTGACATGGTCCTCCACAGAGATCACTCCAAAAATTAATATTTTATATTGAAGTCAAATGATGCTAATCTTAATATGAACCCTCCTCACCAAACTGTGAGTAAAGTAAAATGCCTGGTTTTGTATTAGCTTCTAATGCAGGGGCAGGGCAGCTGCCACTCAGCTCCCAGAGCTGGGACGAAGGAGAAAACCGATTCTCAGCTACTGTCTTCAGCGATTAAGAAGTCTGGGACGGGACTGATTTCGTTTATACTTTATGCTGCGAAGGTCGCATGGCTAAATAGGGGGAACCTGTATTAGACTCCTAGAGGGACCATAAAGTCACAAAGAGCCCCGACCTTATTTGGAGTGAGAGGGCGGGGAGAGTGAGCTGGGAACTCCACGTACCTGAACGTGACCAGATTCGCCTGGATGTGCTGTGAAGAAACTAATGGGAAAATACAACCCGGTGAGTGCAGACAATCCCCCCACTGGCAACAGTTCGAATGTCAAGTACATCCTTCCCTGAGATCCACACAGAAAAGACGACAGTGTCACCAAAGTTATTTTGAGAGGGTTGCATTTTCTAACAGTGGCTTTTTAAGATGAATGTTTCAATGCAGAAGGGGTGTTTTCTGCTCCACGGTATTTGCTTTATTTCCCCTCTTGCAAAGCTCTTTTCCCATGAGGTTTGAAAATAGGTCTTACTCTTCTTTATATCCCCTGCAGATTTTGGACTAGGTAATTGCACGTAATAAATATTCAATAAACACTTACAGAAATAAATTGTGTCCAAGTTTAATATTTCCAGAAGAAAACCCATGCACATATTTTGAAAGAAGAAAAAGGTAATTCCAAAACAGACCTGCAAATTATCAATTCAGAGATGAAAATTCCCTAAAGTATGGTGCTGGGTCTAATTTTTAATTTTAGGTCTATTGTTTATTGATACATCCATTCTTCCTATAAATGCCCCAAACCCATACCCATATACAAAGGTATTCACAGGAATTCTCCTTTTGAAATGTTTATAAAATAAGAGTTTTTCAGGGGCGCCTGGGTGGCACAGCGGTTAAGCGTCTGCCTTCGGCTCAGGGCGTGATCCCGGCGTTGTGGGATCGAGCCCCACATCAGGCTCCTCCGCTATGAGCCTGCTTCTTCCTCTCCCACTCCCCCTGCGTGTGTTCCCTCTCTCTCTGGCTGTCTCTATCTCTGTCGAATAAATAAATAATCTTTAAAATAAATAAATAAATAAAATAAAATAAGAGTTTTTCAAAATGATCTTATATTAATTAAACATATTGGTGTTAATTAATTATGGTCTGAGTATATAATTATTTTTAGTAGTTACTTGATTAACATAGAGAACTATATTATTTTTTCTAGAAATAAAACTAAGAGTAACAGTTTACAAGAAAATTCTGACTGACCAATTTCTCCAGTAGATGCTGGCAGAGAGAGCTGCAGAGGACTGAGACATATGACGTATGTCCCATTTCCTACACCATCTAGAACACTATTGGGCCCAAATACTTATTAAAGAAAATAATGACAGAATTAAATGTAACTTAATGGAGTCTCAAGAAAAGTCTTAGAATGTGGCCATCCACATAACTAAAGGGCCTTAACTGAAGGTCATATAATCTTAAAAATGTAACAATTCTTTCACTTAAAAAAATTTTTTTGGAGGAGAATATTCTATGTAGAAACAAATCAACAGAATTAGGGATTTGGGATTTGAGGTTTAGCCTTCCCATACATATTTGACATCTATAAAACAGGAATACAGAAATTTAAGACTAGGTGTTCTATAATGGCAGTAATTTTTGTCTGTTTTGAGAAATGCCATACTTCTTGAATCTCAAATACTGGCTGGCACATAGTAAGCATTTTAAAGAAATGATGAAAGGGTTAATGGCTTTAAAAAATGTGTTGTTCTCTTCACAGTGTAGGGATACAGGGAATACATGTCCGTATCATAAAAGTCATATACAAAAAACCCCACAGCAAATATAATTCTCAATGGGGAAAAACAGAGAGCTTTTCCCCTAAAGTCAGGAACACAGCAGGGATGTCCACTGTCACCACTGTTGTTCAACATAGTACTAGAAGTCCTAGCCTCAGCAATCAGACAACAAAAAGAAATAAAAGGCATCCGAATCAGCAAAGAAGAAGTCAAATTCTCACTCTTCCCAGATGACATGGCTCTATGTGGAAAACCGAAAGACTCCACCCCAAAATTGCTAGAACTCATACAGGAATTCAGCAAAGTGGCAGGATATAAATTAATGCACAGAAATCAGTTACATTTCTATACAGTAGCAATGAGACAGAAGAAAGAGAAATTAAGGAATAGATCCCATTTACAATTGCACCAAAACCATAAGATACCGAAGAACAAACCTAACCAAAGAGACAAAGGATCTGTACTCTGAAAACTATAGAATACTCATGAATGAAATTGAGGAAGACACAGAGAAATGGAAAAACGTTTCACTCTCATGGATTGGAAAAACAAATATTGTTAAAATGTCTATGCTATCTAGAGCAATGTATACATTCAATGCGATCCTTATCAAAATACCATCAACTTTTTTCACAGAGATGGAACAAACAGTCCTAAAATTTGTATGGAACCAGAAAAGACCTTGATAGCCAAAGGAATGTTGAAAAAGAAAACCAAAGCTGGTGGCATCACAATTCTGGACTTCAAGCTGTATTATGAAGCTGTAATCATCAAGACAGTATGGTACTGGCACAAATACAGACACATAGATCAATGAACAGACTAGAGAACTCAGAAATGGACCCTCAATTCTATGGCCAACTAATCTTTGATAAAGCAGGAAAGAATATCCAATGGAAAAAAGGTAGCCTCTTCAATAAATGGTCTTGAGATAATTGGACAGCCACATGCAAAAGAATGAAACTGGACCATTTTCTTACACCATACACAAAAATAGACTCAAAATGGTTGAAAGATCTAAATGTGAGATGGGAATACATCAAAATCCTAGAGGAGAACAAATGGCAGCAATATCTGTGACCTTGGCCGCAGCAACTTCTTGCTAGACATGTCACACGTCTCCAAAGGCAAAGGAAACAGAGGCAAAAACAAACTATTGGGACTTCATCAAGATAAAAATCTTTTGCACAGCAAAGGAAACAGTGGACAAAGCCAAAAGACAACCGAAATAATGGGAGAAGATATTCGCAAATGTCTTATCAGATAAAGGGCTAGTATCCAAAATCTATAAAGAACTTATCAAACTCAACACCCGAAGAATGAATAATCCAATCAAGAAATGGGCAGAAGACATGAAGAGACATTTCTCCGAAGAAGACATACAAATGGGCAACAGACACGTGAAAAAATGCTCAATATCACTCGGCATTAGGGAAATATAAACCAAGACCACAATGAGATACCACCTCATACCAGTCAGAATGGCTAAAATGAACAAGTCAGGAAAGGACAGCTGTGGGCAAGGATGTGGAGAAAGGGGAACCCTCTTATACTGTTGGTGGGAATGCAAGCTGCTGCAGCCACTCAGGAAAACAGTATGGAGGTTCCTCAAGAATTCAAAAATAGGGGCGCCTGGGTGGCGCAGTCATTAAGCGTCTGCCTTCGGCTCAGGGCGTGATCCCGGTGCTCTGAGATCGAGCCCCACATCAGGCTCCTCCGCTGGGAGCCTGCTTCTTCCTCTCCCACTCCCCCTGCTTGTGTTCCCTCTCTCGCTGGCTGTCTCTCTCTGTCAAATAAATAAATAAAATCTTTAAAAAAAAAATTCAAAAATAGAGCTACTCTATGACCCAGCAATTGCGCTACTGGGTATTTATTCCAAAGATACAAATGTAGTGATCTGAAAGGGCACCTGCACCCTGTTTATAGCAGCAATGTCCACAATAGTCAAACTATGGAAAGACCCCAGATGTTCATCAACAGATGAATGAATAAAAAAGATGTGGTTTACATATGCAAAGGAATATTACTCAGCCATCAAAAAAGAAATCTTGCCATTTGCAACAATGTGGATGGAACTAGAAGGTATTACTCTAAGCGAAATAAGTCAATCAGAGAAAGACAAATGCTATATGATCTCACTCATATGTGGAATTTAAGAAACAAAACAGAGGAGCGTAATGGAAGGAGGAAAAAAAAAAAAGAGATGAAATCGGAGAGGGAGACAAACCATAAGAGACTCTTAATCATAGGAAACAAACTGAGGGTAGCTGGAGGGTAACTGGGTGATGGACATTAAGGAGGGCATATGATGTAATGAGCCCTGGGTGTTATATAAGACTGATGAATCACTGAACTCTACCTCTGAAACTAATAATACACTATACATTAATTAACTGAATTTAAATTTAAAAAAATTAAAAAAATGGTCGATGGAAATATGCTTACCTGACCTACACTTTTCAGTTTAATATGGCAGCATATTTTACCTGTGCGTGCCAAAGTCCTGATAATAGCTAGTTCAAATAATAATCAGTACTCATATTACTATTCCCACTTCTATGGATAGTTTATTCATCTCTCTTCAGACAATTAAAAATCAAAGAAATTAAAAATGGCTATATTTCACCTTCCCATCAGATATGTAAGTGATATGAAGGACAGATTTGTAGCCTAGTAAAAGAAAACTAAAGGGTTGAATTTAATTATTGTTTTCAACAAATATGTGTTAAGTTCTTAAGAATTTTCTGTGATAATCTTTTCCGGTGCAAAGGGAACCAACAAAGAGAAACGGGTTTAACATTAAATAACATTTAGGGGGATCATAAGTGAGAATGTCAGGATTGTGAGGATAAAAGACTACGGGAGCCTCTCAAGGTCTCTTGAGAGTGCCAAGGACAGTGTGTGGCTGCCTGTCTGGGCAAGGCATATAGCTAGGAATGGTGCAGCCAAACTGGGTTATACTTTTTTTTTAAAAAAGATTTTATTTATTTATTTGACAGAGAGAGAGGCAGTGAGAGAGTGAACACAAGCAGGGGGAGTGGGAGAGGATGATGCAGGCCCCTAGCAGAGAAGCCTGACGTGGGGTTCGATCCAGAACGCCAGGATCACGCCCTGAGCTGAAGGCAGACGCTTAACGACTGCGCCACCCAGGTGCCCCCAAACTGGATTATCCTTAAGAGCTGGAACATAGTACTGATTTATCCAAGAACATACAGCTATTTAGAGGCAGACCCAAGACTATGAGCTAAGTATTATAGGTATTATAAACTAGATGCTCTTTGAAACATGGCTTAGACCATGGTGGGCAATGACAATTTTAAGGAAAAAAAAAAAATGCTGTGTACATAGTGAAATTTCACTCTAGTATACCATTATGGGAGGTTATGCCTTTTCTGATAAAAACAGCCATAAATTAATAAGATTCTGTTTGGGAGTATATGATAGTTCACAATAATTCAATATTGTTAATATCCGGGACATTTTTTCTGATCTTCAAAAAGTTTTCTTAGCTGCAAAGCTAACAGATTTCTTAATATAAATTGCAGATTTGGTTTAGATATTGGTTTTATATATAGCTAACAAAATTCTGACCCTAAAAATAGGCTATAAAAATAATTACTTAGCAGATGGAAAAAAAGATAAAATAGGAGAAAATAAAGATAGAAAAAGGAAACAGAGAAGGGGAATACCACTAGTAAAGTTAACATACAGTCTAAATAGTTCTCAGCTCTTAATCACACTTTGGGATCAGATAAGCAAAAAAAATCTTATTTTTTAGGATTGCATTTATGTCTAAAATACTTATATAAGTACTTCCTCAGGAACACCTCCAGTAGCTTTGAATATCTGAACTTGAATCCTACGGGTTCAAGTTGCCTCAGTCCTCACAGTGGCTGTCATAACTGATCCCAGGTACCCTCCTAACTTCATCATTGTCACTCACTTTCAGAAACCCTAAACTCCAATCACTACAAACTTTGTTTTTCTCCCTAAGAAATACATGCTTTTGTATATATGGACTCACTCCCTTCATTTCTTTCATCTTTCCTTTTTCTCTGAGCCCATTGTTTAATCATTTGATACATTTCACCCTCACCCCTACCCCCAACTTTGTCACTTGATTAACTTAGGTTTTAAAACTCACTAGTATATCGAAGGCTGGGAGGCCTTCTCTGCCACTGCCCTCTGGGTCTCCCTTAGTATCAAGGGTTTCCTTCTAACACAGACTTACAATGGAGTACTGCAATTGCTTCCTTACCTGCCTGTTTCTAGGATGAATGCATATGTACTGAAATCAGAAACTACATTTTAACTTTAACATCTTAGCACCTAGCACAACACCTGGCATAGAGTGATACTCACCAAATGTGCAAAGGCTGAGTAAATAGCCAAAATTTACTGAGCACCTTCTACATATCAAGTATTGTACTGAGTATATTATGTTCAAGGTTTACAGAATCTAGAAATTCTTTTCTAGAGGTAAAGTTTGAAAGTTTAAGATCCAGAACAGATGTCCCAGTCCCCATGAATCTTCAACTGTCAAGTCTTATATAAAAACTAAGATAATGATACACAAAATATTACAATAAAATTATTAACAGTATCTCTCTCATTGTGCTCTGTATGCTTTAGATCTCTGATATCTGCTCCTTATCTTGACCCCAAGTAACAAATAATGGTTGCAGCCCAGGAATGCTTGTTGAATGGAAACCATGGAACTGACAAAATTGTAATTCTCCTTTCCTTCTTTTAAGTATATGGAAAGGAAAAGTCTACTCAATGCACTGTGCTAGTGTGTTCTTGAAAATGTCTGATTTCAAGTTTTGGCTACAGAATATTTTGAAGGAGAGTAAGAAGTTATGTGTTGGAGTCTGCATAGAGATATCTTCCCCACCCATTCCCAAAGTTAATGGCTTCAAAGGCCTGCTGTACTAAGAAAGTTCTACTTTTGTTCAAGGCAAGCCAACAATTATCTTTTAAACTCAATATGTTAAAAAGGGAAAATACCAAGTTGTTTGGCTGACCATATGTTCCTACATTTCTAGGTCAGTCTTGATCAAATAGTCTCTTCTACGTACCCCATAAATACACTTGTATTCGTCAGCCCGTCTGTCCTGGTTTTGTTGGTTTGGAAAATGTGGTCACTGTAAATGTTCTATTTATTTCCCACCAACCATCCAAAGTGTCTCTTTTATGTTTAACAATTTTAAAATTATCTTAGCTCTCTGTCTGAAAAAAAGTAAGGAACAAATGGGCAGTTATTGGCAGAGAAAATGAATATGATGAACTATTCTTATTTCAACATCAAATGAATTGGAAATGTGCAGGTGGTGGAGCAAGAAAGACAAAATTTCCCTCTATTAGATAAAGGATTTTCTTTGACATAAGGTTGGAAAACCGAAATAAATGGGCCATCTCGGTAAATACATGGTCAGTATCAATACCGTCATTATACTTTGGCGTGTTGCATAAAATGCATAAAATGCTTCAATCACAGTAGACCTACGTGAATGCGATGGAAATATGAAAGAGAGTTCTGAATCTCAGCCCCACATACAAATGAAAAGGTCAATGTGTCAAACAAAATAATAGGTGAGGAAGTCTGGAATGTTCTTTAATCTGGCACAAAGTCAGAGAGTCAGTATGGCCCTTTGTTTCTCAAACTTGATTAGTGTATGGAAACTTTAAAAGAAAAAAAAAACAAAAACGAAGATCCCCAAGAAAAATTTATATACGCCACCCTCCCTCCATGCATTCTGAGCATTCTGGTTTGAGAAATAGTGGGATAGTCAAGTGCATGGATGCCATACCAGATAGAGAATCAAGTCCTCAGTGCTGCTTAGTAAATGGATGGCTTTAAGCAAGTTAAACTCTCTATACCTTAGTTTCTTCAGGGGTAAGACTAGAATTAAGAACAAAAACAACCAAACTGTCCCTAATGGAAATAAGCCAGTCACAAAGAACAAATAATGTACGACTCCATTTACCTGAGCTATCTAAAATAGTCAACCTCCTAGAAACAGAAAGTAGAATGGTGGTTACCAGGGTCTGGAGAGGGAGAAGTTGAGAGTTGTTTATGAATACAGACTTTCAGATTTGCAAGATGAAAAGGCTCTGGAGACCTGCTGCACCACAATGTGAATATACTTTACTGTAAACTTAAACATGGTTAAGATGATAACTTTTTATGTTATGTGTTTTTATTTTTAACCACAATAAAAAAAAACAACTACCTACACAAATAGGGCAAGAAATGATATGGGATTATAACGAAGTTTAAATTTTTAAAAATCAGTGTGAAGTACTTTACTCAGGACCTGGCATTGTCAGCATTCTTTATAAATAGAAACTATTGTTCTTTCTTCAATGAAACCATGCAAATTATCAAAAGCATAGATAAATTTCTACTGATTCAGTGAATGATTTTTTTTCTCAATCACTGTGTCAGCCGGCTACTGATGGGAAATCAGCCCAGAGAATGACTGCAGTCAGTCACATGGTTCATTGACGCTGCCGTCAGTGATTCACATGACCCGTCTTCAGTGAAGGGGTGGGTGCTAACTCTGGGAAGTGCCAGTCTCCTGAAAGGGGTCATTCACTCCTATTTGGCAGCATTCATTCAGGCATTCTGGTAGGCAACAACAACTTCTAAGCACCTACTGAGAGCGGAGACACACAGAATTTTGCTGGAGAAAATGGGCTGGTGACTACTTGAGGGCAAGAGCCCAAGTCCTTCTCCGACTGTCCCCTTACCTCTCTGATCCATCTCCTCTCACTCACGTTGCTCCAGCCACACTGGCCTTTTTGCTATTTTTGGAACACCCCAGATCTGTTCATTCCTCAGAGTGTTTGCACTTGCATACTCTTCTCTCTTCCCAGAATGTTCTTCCTCAGTGAAAGGCACAGGGGATCACTCTTTTACCTTCTTCAGGTTTTGCTCCCTTGTAAACTTCTCGGTATAAGAATTCTGTGACCAGCTTATGTGGAATTGCTACGCTCCTCCTCTCCCAGCCCAGCAGCACCCTACTTGATTTTTCTCAAAAACACATACCAGTGACAGATTAATTATCTGTTTTTAAAATCTATTCAGTGTCTATGTCTTTCCAGTACAGTATAAGCTCCAGAAAGTAAATTTTTTCCCCTTTGTTCACTACTGTATTCCCACCTAAAACTGCCTGATACAGAGTATGCACATATTCAAAATTTTTTGAACAAATGAGTATATTGGTCAAAGCCTTATTCACCATAAAAAAAGCAATTATGGCTTAACTAAAAGGGATCCTCACAAAGGAATAAGAAATATTACTTAGGAACTCCACAACATCTCCCTACTGAAAGTTATTTTGCTTTAACCTCAAACTCCTTTCCACTCCAGTGAAAGTGAGAGTTCTAGTATCTGTTTTGCTACCATTTCCCTAGTTGGAAGGGGTTGGCACACATAGAAGCTAGTCCCAACAACTGCTGACAACAATTTGCAAAGTTAGAGGAACACGTAGATATTTTACAAATGTTAACAATGTTTTAATTTATTTTACTACAAATCACTTGTTATGATAATCAGCTTTATGAAAATATACCTTGGATTCATGGCTTATGCCTGAAAACTAAATATTTATGAATATCATTATTATACTTGCAGGTGGTACCAATAAATCGGTTCTGCTCTGCATTAGGAGAACTTCCAAAAAGAGAGAGTGCTAGAATGAATTTACAACAGTGAGATATGCCATTTGAGTTCCAGTGCCAACTTTGTCTCCATCCAGCTCCCTGACCTCGGGTGAGATATAATCTCTCCAACTCTGGCTATAAAGATGGTGTCACACTACAAACATAGCTGAACTTCGAGCCACAGCTGCCTCACTGTTGACATGAACATAACATTTCCTGTTTCACCTATTTCACAAAGTTGCCTTGTAACTTGGAAGATCGGGACTCATACCCGGGGGGGTGTGCTGGATGATATTAGGTGATTTGAAACTCTATTTAATTTCCAAGCTATATTTATTTTAATGTGTACTTGGAAGAAAAAAAAAAAGGGTACCCAGCATACTGAAGTTGTCATTTTTTTGGATAATCAGTTAGGACGAGATTAATTTCAAAAGTAAACCAAGTTTAAATGTAAAATATTAGGCAAATCATAATACAGGTAACCTATAAATATGATGTAATTATGAAAGTGGTATCCAAACAACTGAGGCTTAGGAGAGTCTTATGAGGATCAATTGTGATGACATATAGTTGCTCTTTTCAAAGTTAACCGTGCCAACCACTGTTAAGATGGTATTAGTATTAAATACATGTAAATAAAATAAACTATTAAAATGACTTTTCTAGTAAAAGTTATCTCCCTCCCCCCCCCCCAAGTGCTTGTTATGTTCTTGGCACTCAGTAAACCTAGGCATTTCACCTGTAAGCAGAATCCCTACAAACAAACCCACTGGAAACTGGCCATATCACAGTGACTGTTCCCCACAGCACACATCCACGCCATAAACCCAGTTCCGCTCATCCTAGACCATGCTCTAGCAGAGTGAAATTTTCAGAAATGGCAACTAGAAATCAATAAACTTTTTTTTTTTTTTTTTTTTTGGAAAAACCAACAGGCAAACTCTGCACGTGAGGAGGCTGCTCTTTTACACATTCCTCGTGTCTCACTACGCAGCACTGTGGAAAAACAGAATTAGAGCCATACTGATCAGTATCAAATAATAACAGTAGCATTGCTAAAGTCAAATGATAACTGGGATAATGGGTCTTTCACAGAAAGAACTCAAAGAATGTGAACCTCATGAAACTGTGTATTTTAATGGGAAGCATGCAGAATATACATAGTGTGCATGTCGATGGGACCACATGGGAGACACGCAGCAGGAGCCCTGGAGGGCTTGGGGGCGGGCGGTGGTGGCAGGAACGACGACTTGCTCCCTCACCCACCCTGGACTGGCGTGCGATGGTGAAAGCGCACAGTCATTCACACAGAATGTCTCCGTTTTAGACGTTCTCCTTTACTTCGTAGCTTATCTAAGTTTACTTAGTTACCTATTACTTCCTTAATTTTCTCAGATTAATTAAAAATTAATTATATCTGTTCCGAAAATAGACAAGTATCTAACTTGCTGGCTTTCTAGACATGCATCTCGCCTATTAGAGTGTAAACACTATGGAGAGTCAGAAACCATTCAGCTTTAATCACTGTCACATCCACAGTATCCTGGCACATAGCCGATTCTTCACAAATATTAGAATGAAATGAATGGAGACACAAATGAATAAATGTATAGATGGGGTCCCCATTATGTGCCAATTACTGAGTACAGTCCCTTGTTGCTCAAGTATTAAACATAGTGAAATAAATGAAAACACACTGTAAACTTCATCGCCCCTTATAATGTGAGATGTTACAAATATATTTTTAGATAGTTTTTTTGTGTTCTTTTTTTAATCGGTTACATGAAGTTTTCAGTCAGAACCATTAGACAAATTCTCAACTGGAGATTTTGTCAAGATTGCATTTACTTTTTCAAAAAGTGGAATTTTATGCTGCTATGGTCCTAGAATGTGCTTGCACAATGCATGCTCTGTTTCATAGCTCCATGAAGTGCTGGTTCTTCATAATATCGCCTATGAACTATTTTCTGCGATGCCACTGTATCTATGGAACAATCCAGACTATTCTGCTAGTATGGACAACTTCCCCATGATCTGAATACTTTTACATTCCTAACCAGTGAGAGCATGGGGCACTCTATGGAATTCCCCTGGACAACTAACATTAACTCACCAAACACTTCCAGCAATTGTCTCACTACATTCTACATACTCCAACTCCCCGTTCAGAATAGACAATGTTCTGCAAAACATGGTTTTCTCCCCTGACATCTCTGTTTTTTGGTGGACAGTTCTGATATAATGGATGACAACACATGTACAAATGCTGGGATCAGTGTGCTGAAAAGAAGCAGAGAAGATGTCCACGGCATTTCAGCAGTTCTGCTAACCATCTGGTGAGGAGAGGACACAAAGCAGAGCCAGTTGAGGTCAGAGACTGAAGTTTGTTGAACATTTTATCCCCAGCTCTAAGCTTGATTTATTGTATAAAGTGAGCACATAATAAATGTCTGATGAGAAGATAAAGGGAAAATAAGAGATTCACAAGGTAAGAAGAGCTGTTTAGTATAAAGTCTGGAGTCGTCTCTCTTTTTATAAGTAGGACAGTCAAGGAAGGTTCTACCATGTATATACTTTTGAGGCAGGCCTTTAATGAAGGACAGACGATGACCTGCAGAAAGGAGAAAAACTAGGACAAAAGATGACGGTGATGCAAGAATGTAGGTCGAGGGACGTTCTGGGTTATCTGATTTTAATCATCACGACGCCTATGATTCTTTGCTCCTTGATGTTTCACTAAATCTTATTTCAGTTCCCTTCCTGCTCATATGATTCTCTCTTGCACTCGAAGGTTCTTCCTAAGGGGTTGACATCAGCAAGGTCTCCGTGCTGGGCTGGGGAGGAGGGTGTCCTTCAGGCGGGAGGGTGCGTATTTCTTACCCCTCAGCGGATGCACCAAAGCTGAGCAGGGAAGGGCGCCCCAGTCTGTGTGTTAAACAAGAGTCAAGCACCCTTTAGTGAAGATTCAGGCTTGGCTTTCTTCCTTGGCTATTAAGCTCCCTTTCCACAGAATTACTACATGTCTGAGGCTTCTAAAATCCTTTGTGTGGATCTCAAACAGTTATTGTGCTGGATCCAAATTTCTACCTTGGTTAAGCAAGCCCGAATGCTTTCCAGCCATGCCCCTGGCAGCAAACTCCAAGAACACATAATAAAGAAAGGGATAAAAATAAAATCTACTGCTTAGTGATCACTTGCTCTGTGCCCATCACTGTGCTAAGCTCTGAAGGCAGCACCTCATTTAATCCTTACCAGAAGCCCTGTCTGCTCGCTGCTATGATTACTCTAGTAACTGTATTTGCAGACGAAGTAAAGAAACTTGTTCAAGTTACACAATCACTAACTGTTAAAGCCAGATTTGAAACGCCATCAGTCAACTTCAGAGTTTGCAAGGGCAAGTGACACATCTAGACAGGCTTCATGATGATGCAAGCCATCAATCCAGTGCAGAAACAGACACTTGCTACGGTCTGTGCACGCCAGAAGGAAGAGAGGAGCCGGTCACGCGTTTTCACGCACTTGGGGAGCAAGTACCTGAGCTGAGAGAGCATCTGTGAGAAGAGACAGAAGTTCCAAAGTGACAACACAGGACGGTTCTTTGGGCTTGTGGTGGCAACAGAGTCAGAAGAGGTCACTCTGGAAACGGAGCTTGTTCTTGGTTCAAGGAGCAAAGAGTAAGAGTTCAAAGACGCCTTCCATTTTCTCTTTAACCAGGACAGAGAGGGTTATAGGCTTCAGAGCATAGACACTGTCCACCTATAAAGACCGTGTAATCTGTTGTGGTGAGCTTTGACCCTTTTGATGCCCTCCCCCCCTTTTTTTCCTTTAAGGCACCTATTTCAGTGACAAGGATGCTCATAGTGAGAAACACCTGTGCGTGGTGTATGCGTGGTCACAAAAAGATTGAAGGAAAAAATTCTGGGAAAAAAACAGTTCATTCGAGTGCAGAGGACAAAACTGGCTTTGAAACACAAATGGCAGGAAGCTGGTCATGAAGATGGGGAAGCAGAGCATTTTCTTGGAGCATTTATTTAGGAAGGTATCCTAGCCAAATGGGCCAAACTCAATGTAGTGATCAATCACTGCCAGCCCTCAACAGCCGTGGCCTGGGCCAGATGAGCACATTCTTTTCCTTCCCCTCCACCGGATGCCCTACCCTCAGTCACTTCAAAATGACATTCTCTAAGATCAGAATGTTTGTGCAGTTTATCTAAATGGAGTCATCAGTTTAATAGATCAAGTGTTACTTCTTGTGAATCTTCTCATCTTGAGCATGATCAGGTGAACAACCCTGTGATAGGATAACTAAGGTGATCCATTTCATGTGAATGTAAAAGACATGTTTCGAGTACGTTTTCTTCATTCTCATCAGTCCAGTTCTGCCTCGGTACTTCCGCACTGACGAGAGGACTGGACAAGAGCCCACGGAGCCTGTGTCATCTAGCCCCGGTGGAGACTAGTAAGATACACTTACAGGGCACTGGATTTACAAGTACGTTTCTCCCATATGTCCCCTAGTTTGAAAATGACACAAACTGTGCCACATAAAAAATATGGCAAGGCACTCAATGTTTGTCTTAAATACTATCAGTTTTAAAAATCACAACTCACAAAATAAAAAGATATAGATGGGGGGAAAGGAAAACATTTTATGATCAAATGGACCCAAATACAATGCTTTATTTTGGGGGTAGATCTAATTCCTCTAGTCAGTGGTTCTAACAGAATAGATTTTGTGTATTAATAGCAAAATGCAATTTCATTTGTTACTTCCAAAGAGGACAGCAGCCAAAATTCTCTTGACTTATTTAGTAACATCTACATGTTTTGACCACACTTTAGAGATTAATGTTTTAAATAGGAAGTGATAGTTATTCTTATATCCAGCCCATCTAGGCTGTTGAAAACATGTTATTGGATGAAACATAACATATATTAAAAACAATAAAGAAAAGTAGATATTATCATACACTTTAAGTTGTCTGACAATGATACCCTTGGCATCCCAGGCCACAGAAAGGTTTTAAAAAGGTGAAAATTGTAAAAAGGAAACTTATTAATAAATAGTGATCCATTCCTTTAAAACTAGCAATCTGAAACAATAATATAATTGATTAGGGATCGCAGCTAAAGATATTTCCAAACTGAGGAAAGTATATTTGCATTTATGAAATCATGTTTAAACTTCCTTGATTTTGTATTTCATATTTAATATCAAGGTAGATCAGGACATAGGGTCATATCTACCTAAAGTGAAACTTGATTCATGTATTGATCTATAAGTTTCTTTGTCCTCAAGAATCAAAATACCCATTAGAACTGCCCAGCAACCTTCAACACCTGTAGGCATCTGTGTGGGAGAGTCATAGAACAAGCCATTTGCTCCAGGTCATCAAACATGGAGAAAGGCCTCCTGATAACTTTATTGGACGTGGTAATGTGTGCTTTGCTGAGTTCCATTAAGCCAAAAAGGAAAGCCTTCTAATACAGACCTGAGGCTGGAGAAAAGGGGCTGAAGCACGTCTCTTCCTAAAGACTCACAGAAATAGGATAAATGGGCTGTGTGCTACTTAATATTGAAGAAATGATTTATGTTTGTGTTTTGGTTTTTTATTCCATTCAGTCTAGTCCTACCTGAATCCTAAAAAAAAAAAAAAAAAAGTGCTAAACCTGGGGTTTTCTCATTCTCCTTTCCCTCCACCCTTCATCATAGGGTCTTCCTCTCCCTTCTTCCTTCCATCCTGTCTCAAATTTAGGGAAGACTCTCATACTACTTAGGGACAAGCCTTCTATAATACTCTAGATCTAATTCCCTTGTCCATTTATCCAGCAGTCCAGTATTTTGTGCCTATGTCCAGGTGACTCTGCAAGCTCTAGGATGAACTCTCAAAGAAATAAAAGAAGACCTTTGCTTTGAAGGAACAAACAAAACTAACGGAACACCAGAATGGGGACCCAATTTGCATGACCAAGTTAGAAATTCTGCTGTGCTAGGGAAATCGAGCCTCGGATGTATATTTTATGAGGTTCTGGTAGACGCCTGGAATAAAATATAAAGAGGGCTTTGGAAATGATGGTGAGACCCTAGTAGTGTATCACTTAACCAAGAAAAGAGAACCCCTTCTTAGGCTGTGATCCGATTTGACAAAAAACATGTTCTGAGTTTTGAAAGCAGGGAGGAATTTGGTCTCTGATTTTTTTTTTTTTTTTTTTTTTTGAGATATAAGAGATACTTTCTGGGTTACTCAATTGTTCTCTGGACGGTTTGTTGTTGTTGTTGCAGGAGGTAGGGTATGGTCCAAAGTCCTCTATTGTGATTTTTTTTTTTTTTTTTTTTATGGGCCAGAGTAAGAAAAGAGCCCCACCCCACCCTCCCCTCTCCCTACCCCTCCCCCCTGACCCTACTCTGAGTGAGGGAAGCACCTTAGCAAGACTGCCAGGTCAGCATTTGAGATTGTGAGGATGAATAATTCTCCCTGGCAGACACATAAAAGATTCATGGAAACAGATCAAAGAATAGTATTCATTGTGGTCCCAGTAAGATCGGAAAGGCTGCCTCAGACAATGCACATCGCTTAGTATACTGCCATAGCGAGGAAGGACTTGAGGGGCTCGGCACCCCCGCTATTTTCTCAAGTGAGGGCTTAGAGTCAAACATGATTTTAACTTCCATTGCTATTATTATCCGTGCTTCTTAAGGGCTCTCCTCAGCCTACTGTGGCATGGGGAAATGAGGGCCAAAGTACTAAAACAATGCAAAAGTAAACACAGGTTGTAAAATAAGAATAAACTACATACTACAGAAGCTATTATCTTTCCAGCATTTTCCATTTCTCTCTCCTAATGGCTCCCTAAAACTCTAGCGGTGATTACCTGTAAGAAAACTAACTTTTTGAAAGCACATTTATTCTTAGCGAGAGTAGAACTGAGTTTCATGTTTGTTTTGATTTCACAGTTACAATCAGGAGTTAGGAACTTCCCTTCAGCATTAGACCTCCTCCAGCAACAGCCCATCTCTCTCCTTCTGCTCACTGCCAACTTTCTTAAAAGCACAAAAACAATTCACAGCTTCTATCTCTTCACCAGCTTCTTCTTCCTTAGCCTCCTGCCATCTGAGTTCTTGGGACCACTGCCCTTTCAGAGCTACCCCATTACTTTTTCTCAGATCTTCCCTGTCTGTTTTAACAGCTGTTACGGTCATTCATTATATAGGCCATGCTATTAAATACACTTCTGTTTTTTGGAACATCCTCTATGTGCTTCTATGTTGCTATATACCATTTCATTTCGTTTATTTATTTTTAAAAATATTTTATTTATTTATTTGAGAGAGAGCGAGCACACAAGCAGAGGGAGTGGCAGAGAGAGGAGAAGCAGGCTTCCCGCTGAGCAGGGAGCCCGAATCAGGACTCAATCCCAGGACCCTGGGGTCATGACCTGAGCTGAAGGCAGACGCTTAACTGACTGAGCCACCCAGGAGCCCCCATACCATTTCATTTTAATTCTGCTATCCTCTCTCGTTACACAAAATTTTGCTATCCTCTCTCATTACACAGAAAAGTCACATTCAAAGAGGTTGTACAATTTATCAATAGTGCTGGACTCAGGATTGGAATGCAGATTTGTCTAACTCGACAAATCTCTCTCCTCTCCCACTTAACTTAACTCTCCTCCTCTTCCACTGAGCCTGGACTGGGATGCGGTGTACTTTGCAATGATCTCATCACAACTACTAGACGAGAGGGCCTGGTCAGGTCAGAATTGCAAAGAAAAAGCTTTGTCTCTAGCAGAACAGATGGTGAGCTTTGCCAGTCCTCCCTGGGAGGAGTGCCCCACTGCCCATCTGGCTTGGCAGCCTTCAGGGGCCCCGCCATACACAAGACATTGCAGTAGGGATTTCCCTGGTCTGTCTGGAAGAAGAATCCTGTTGGACTACGCCTCAGGTCTTTATGAGGCCTATGAAAATGTCCTAGGACATGGTTCTTAATGAGCAGAGCCATATGGAAGGGTCTGCTGTGGGGAGGGACATGGACTGATCTGGGTCTTTGTCCTGGCTGCCTCAGATGAGAACAACTCTCCAGCCATGTCACAATCCCTTAAACCTTTGACTGATGTGTCAGCATGGTCACCATCTCCCTGATATGTTGCAGCAGCCGAAATCTATTTTTAAAGATCTACCTCTTCCTCCCCAGGCATAAGGCCCCTTTTCAAGCTGTCTCCTCCTATGGTCTTATCTGTCATTAGGCTACTGCCCTAGACTCTGGGACACAACTCTTCCCTTCTGACTCCCTTTTCCCTGTTTTCTATCCCTGCCCTTATTTCCTAACATGCATGCTTCTCAAGGTTCTGGTAGTTCCATTCTCCTCCCATCTCTCTTCATTCCCTTCCCAGATGGACATGTCCATTCTCAAATCTTCATTACCTCCTCCATGTGAATGGCTCCTAGTCTCTCTTGAGCATTCCATAGCAGCAGAGGAAACTGTCTGCAGGTTTTTAACGCACTGCAACATAGCTTTTGTTTGCCGCTCAGCAGCCAGTGCACACTTGGAATGCAGCTTGGTGTTGAAGAAATGTTTGTTGAACAAATAAATGAATGAGTCTCTTCCTGTCTCTCCTCATTACCTTTCCTGATGAGCCCGCCCTTTCCCAAAGCTTCAATACCTCTTCCATGTGAATTTGTTAAACAAATAAATGAATGAGTCTAAAGCAAAACTCATTTTTTCCCGCCTTTATCCAACACTCTCCCTGCCACTGCCCTGAAACAGGTTTTAGCATAGTACTGAGTTGGTTTGAATCTTTGCTCAATCTACTAATAGGATGAAGCCTCAGGCAAACTACTTAGCTTTCCCAACCATCTCCTTTAAAAAAAAAAAAAAAATCACAGAGAATAATAATCACTCTGTTTATTATGAAGATGAAATAGTATTCTACATTACCTCAGTGCCAGTGATACACGTCCTTATCAGCCCTCATTCCTACCTCTCCTAGTTCCTTTGAAAGTCCTTTGATGATTTCATTTAAATTTCAGAAACACCTCATGAGATATTTTATATTTTACATATATACTTTTTAATTATTTTTATATGTACTTTTATGTTTCTACTTTACAGATGAGGTGAAGAGGAAACCGAAGGACAGAGACTGTGACCTGCTTGCCCACAGTCACACCAAAAATCAAGTCCTAGGCAGTATTACTCCAGAGTCCATACACAAGCCACCTCCCTCTTAGACAGCACGTTCACTAAGAGGTAGGGTTTAGACCTTTTAAAAATGAATAAACTACAGGGCCCCAAGAAAACTGAGCCTTTAGAAGGTGGTCACTAAATACTGAAGGAATAAACAAGTTCATTTACTGCATGACATCTGACCTCCCCGTTTGATGATAAGCTATTTCAGGGGAAACTTTATAAGTATCCCCAACAAGGCTAAGTGCAATATGCCCAATAAATATTCTTTTTAAAAAAAAAAAAGATTTATTTTATTTTATTTATTTGAGAGAGAGAGTGTGAGCAGGGGGAGGGACAGAGGGAGAGGGAGACAATTTCAAGCAGACGCCACACTGAACACAGAGCCTGACACGGGGCTCAATCTTCCAACCCTGAGATCCTGACCTGAACTGAGACGAGGAGTCTGAGGCTTAACTGGCTCAGCCACCCAGGCCCACCACCCCCAATTAATATTCTTTATTTAAAGATTATGAAGTAATAAGGAAAACATACTTGGCAATGTTTTTCCAAAGACATGAGGGTAGGGGTGTTGCATGACAGAGGAATTTTAAGAATGGGATAAATGAGAAATAATTCAGAGCAAATGTGTTTCACTGCAAGTTGTGTAAGTCAACATCCCAGCAACCAAGTAGTAATTTCTTCATCAGAAGAGGGAATAAATACATGGTTAGGAAATTTGTCCTGCTAATTGGGGTCAAAGCAGTTGCACTTGATGAAAAGGAAATCATCAGAAATGTTTTGATGTTTTCTACGAGAAGCTAAAAAACACATTATAATTCAAGTTGTGGATAGAAATTTAATGCATTTTAAGCAGGGTGGAAAGGGTGAATAATTGTTTTGTCAGTTGGTGGGGTGGGTTTCAGTCATTGCAGTGACTATAAGCCTAACTGAAGGAATGCGGAAAGGCATATCAGAAAATGGGGGGCGCAAAACCAAATGGAGGAAAGCAGGTTAACTGCTAACATAAGAAATTCATATTGCAAATTACCTAACAGAGTTTTAGATTAAATGAGAAGCAAAAACAGTAATTTAGAAGAGATGTATCTGACTCCAAAAGAAGAAAGAACTGTTCAAATACAGCATGTTGTTGAAAAGCTTAAAACACACACACACACACACACACACACACACACACCCCAAACTAAAATGGACTTGTTTTTTTCCCCTGAAAATGATAAGAATGCACATACTATAATTGCTTAATTAGAGTTCTATTGCTTAATTAGAGTTACACGGTTGCAGGCACAGATAGAGTATAACCTGCAAAGTTTGGCTATAACTGGAGACTGAAAATTTGAAGGAGCTGGGGGGATTTCTAAGTAGCACCCTAATTTTTGATTTCTGTGCCAAGGAATAGTAATAAATGTGAAAGACATGTTTTATGGACCCTGCAAAGCTCACAACTTTACTTAGAAGTAAAGTTTCTAGAGAAAGAAATAACTGAAGTATTTACCTTTCCCTAACACCATTTGAGAAACTTTTTAGTCATACAATGACAGACAAGAAAGGTAAGGTTAAATTGAGAGATGCTTGTAGAATCGTGTGATCATTAAAGTTCTGGTTAGATTATAAAAAGAGTAAAATGACACAAAAGATTCTCACATTTAAAAACTGGCAATGAGAAAATGCCTCCACACATTCTAAGTTTATTTGTAAGTGAAACATTAGGGGAAAGAAGTATTAGGTACTGCTGTGGAAGCTTCTACCAACATGGTGATTATTTTGTAAAACTGAAGATTTTGTTGGATGGGTCAAGGATGAGCAACTTATTGGACACACCTTGGCAAAAAATACTGATCATACTTGGGAAGTCACTTAATCCGGCTGTGCCTTAGTTTCCCCATTTGTATAATTAGTATTTTTTCCCTAACCACTATGATATATACATTGCTGTATTTTCTTTTGATGGCAACATTTGCTGTTTATGGAGTGAGATGACTATCTAAGAAAACAGTTATAGGTAAATTAAATCAGAGCGCTGCAAAGATCTGATATGCTTAGGCACTTGAGAATTTAACACTTGCATCTGCCCTTCAAATAGTATATTGGGTTTGACATGTATGCTAGACCCATGGTTTTTAGGTGCTGCTAGAACAACAGAAATTCTGATGAATGGTGTCAGATACAGTATGTCTAAGGCTTGAGTGAACTCAATGATTGTGAGATTAACTCTCAGAAACCGTGACCTTGACGTCTGTGATGGAATTCTAAGAAAGTCAGGTGTTTAAGAAGGTCCAAAATGATCATCTTAGAAATTGCTTAAGTCATGGGAAGAGTGGTGAGCAGAGTATGAGATTTGAAATTAACCCCACATGTTTTTAAAAATTTTTTCATGATAACTTTACTGTATATTAAATCTGTTTCAGGTGGACTTTCCTAAGTTTGTATAGTGTTGACCTGGCAGATTTAAAAATGACTTCCTTTTTGTCAGTGTTTGCCAGGTTTGCCCTGCACATTACAGATTACAGTGTATTTAAATACCATGAAAATGTACTGTTGCATAAGATAGCTTTAGCTCCTTTGCGCTGAGGCAATTTTGTCTCCTTGGTTAGTCAGACACAAACCCTGTGTTATCAAACAGAACTACGACATCTTTGATATCTGCACTGTTTGCTGCTTCCATGGAGCTAGAAAAGGGACCTGATGGAGGGAGTTATATCGTGAGAGAGTCTGGAGCAGGGATTGTAAGGCTTATTTCTTTACCTAGCTCTACTAATGGTTAACACTGAGGCCAAAACATGTCTTTAGTTCTCTCTTCATTTTGAATGGACTAAATGATCCCAGCTTTTTTTTTTTTTTTTCTTTAAAATTATATGGCTTTATGGAAAAGGCTGGCAATTTGAGGGGCTAACACTTAATAAACTGCATTGTATCTCATCCAGATCTGAGAAATTCAAATTGACACAGAAAACACAGAAAACCACACATGTACTATATTGGGTATGAGATCTTAGGACCAAAACAAACAAACAAAAATATAGCACCGCAGATTTATGGACAGGAAAGAGATAGTGAACGTCTTGCCCTACGTCCTCCTGGTTTGGGCATCCTGGAAAATTCCACTGAAAGCTAGATTAGATCATGTCTCCTAATTCTTTCCTTCAAGCTCCACAGAGATCTCCCCTATTTAAGGTTTTAATTATGTGTATCTTTAAAGATTGCTTCCCATTCAGATTTTTTTCTTTAAATAAATAATTATTCACCTTCTTATAGTTGCTCTTATTTTTGGATTTTGTACACTTTTTTTTTCCACTAAGAAAGAAGACTATCAAAAAGAAGTTCTTTCTCTTCCTCTCTCTTTGTGTGTGCATGTCTCTCTCCTCCCTCCCTCCCCCCTTCCTTCCTAATAAAATTATCAAAGGTTCAGATGCACATTCAGGTCTTAATAGAATAAAAGGTTGTATGAATGAAAACAGATTTTAATGACCCAAAGTAAGGGAAAGCACTTTCTGAATCTCATCTATCTTTCCCCTGGCTCTTTCACCTCCTCCCACACTGCTTAGCATGTACGATCACAGGACCAACCGGAGAGATGGCTCCTCTAATTTCCATTCTTTATTGGAGTCCAGTTTTAGAGTCAGGAAGGAGAGATTGGTATGAGAACTCTTTCTTCAAAGAACAGGAGCCATAGTTGGCCTCTGGTATCTCCCTGGCCCATGCTAAGAATTTCCAGTGGAAAACGTCCCTAGAAGCCAATTGCTAATGGTATTATTCTTCACATCTACTCACCGTTCACAAGCACCATTCCCCTCCTGGGATCAAATTATTATTTCAAAATGGACTACGAGGCAATTACATGCAGAGCTCATCCAGCTACCTTTGCTAGAACACAGGGAGGTGTAGAGCAGTGGAAGCATACCCAGTATTTTGAATTTTTTACAGCACCAAGTGTTTTGATCATATGCCCTATGACTGGACTGTGGGCCCAGCTACAGGCTTAAAGCAATGAAGCTTGTTTGATGGGAACCTGTAAAACTTAATGAGAACGTGGGGCTCTGAGCATCAAAGCAGGTGGGTGCCTCAGAAAGGCTTCAAGGGCCTGGGCAGAGAAAGACTCTTCTTACATATGCCCCATTTCTTAATAGTCTGGATGCTTTGCCTACCTTTCCCTAAGGGGGGATGGATAAATAAATAAATAAATAAATAAATAAATAAATAAATAAATAGCAGATCGGAATCTCTTTCAACCCACATGTTTTTCTTAGATTTTAGAAGTATTTTGTTTGTTGCTTTGTTTTGTTTTTGATCAGGGAGGTGGTAGTGGTTGGAAATTCTTATCTTTCCTACCTCTTGAGGATAAATCGCTCAGAGTGATACGTCAGAACCCCTTTGGCTAGAACACTTTTGAGAGTAGGATTTTAAGAGAGCTTTATAACCCAAATATGTATCTTTTGTACAGATAACCACTACCACAGCAAGGGTTTTAGCTTTTACATAAGTCTTATTGTAGGAAGGGACCTCAAAGCATACAAAGCTTCATCCCCGCACCCAACACATGAAACACCCGGTGCTCACAGAGGTTGAGTCAAATGTACCGGGTTACCCTTCGCACGTGCTGGTCAACTGTTAGAGATGTACAGTCCGAATGATGAAAAATTGCAGCCAGTTTCCTTCCTGCCTGCCTGCTTCCCACCACTTTTGCCCCTCACTCCTTTTAATTCTAATCTGAAGAATACTGGTTTGATTGCTTTGTTTTGGTGGAAACATGTAGATTGTTCTTGTTGTTCATATTTTTTTACTGTTTTTTCCTCCAAAACGCAACTCATCTTGATTCCACTTCTGGAATCCCTGGACTGTTTGGTATTCCTGGTTCTTCTCTTGTCCCTAGATCAACCCTTCACATCTCTCCCTTGATCTGCTGTACTTTTTTTTTTTTTCTTGGAGGCTTGGGGTCTTTTGATCATGCCTACTGACTTCTGGCCTATCACAGACCTTTCTAGAAGTCTCCGGGGCCGCTGGTAACAAACGGTAGCCTTTGTTAAAGTCCTTCCATCATTTGCATCGGTAACGCCCTAAATTGTTAATAAAAATGCAGGCTCACTATTAAACCAGAAGCTGCGGAGACAGGGATCTGCAGTTTAATAAACTCTCAGGTGATTCTGACACACACAGCTCTCAGCCCCTGCAGCAGTCACACCTGCCATCATTTTATCCATTTCTCATCTCCCCCAATTTTCATCCAGCATCACTGTGGCCTGTCTTCAACGCACCCTTGCCTACACACACTGACTGACCTGGTTCCCTCAAACACAGTATCAGTTCTCTTATGGCCCTGCCCTTTCTCCAATTTTTCCTCTGTCTCAACTTTGCATCTCACATCTTGTTCACTTGGAGATACACTACTTTTCTTTCAAGGCCAAACTCACATATTAGCTCCATGAGAAACTTTTTTTTTTGACATTTCTCATCCACTCTGCAAGTACCGTGTTCACTTAGAATGTAGCACAAACCTTTGTTACAGGACTTATCTCACTTGAGTGTAATTACAATAAATCTACTCAAGGGTTATGGAGCACCAACTATGCCCTAAGTGCCGCCACTAAAGAAATAAAACCCACAGTTCATGCTACCAAGAAAATCATCCCCCAGCTCTTTCCAGGCAGAGTCTTTATCTGAACCACAGAACGCAATAACCATTTTCTCAATTCTCTCAGGGATGATAGTAACTAGCACTATTACGTACAATGACTGTCTTAGGGCATTTGGGCTTCACCTTCTTGAGAAACCCTAGGTGATCAAACACTGGTCAGTTATAGTCGCAATAAGTGCTATGACAGAGATAAGCCCAAGGTGAGAACAGAGAAGGAGAATAACAACACCTAATAACGTGTTTGTTTCCCTTGTATCGTGTCTTAATCTTTTTCTATCCTCACTTAGCATCTAGCACAGGCTCATCTTATGGCGGTCCTTTGATACATATTTTTAAGGAAAAGCATTGGAATTCATCATTATGGTTATGTGTTTTTGGAATCTAGCCAAGGCAATGCAAATCATATTTGTAAACCCAGCATTGACTCAGTGCCTGAGACACATCTGGTGCTCAGTGAGGACTTGGTGAATAAAGGAAAAAAAAATTAGAAGGGTTGTTACTCAAGGATCCTAAGTACTACTTAAAGAAAAAGTCATATGAATGTAAAAAATCTGCCCTATTACTTAAACTACATTTCTGGGTACCTCGCTTTAAATTTAATTGCTTCCTGTGTTATATGTATTTCAAAGACAAAAAGAAAGAGTTTATTAAACATGCCAAGTAAAGTTGTATGAAGTGAAAAAAGGCTGCATTTCCCTGGGTGGAAGGTGGGGGTAAGTGGTGGTATTTTTAGTGTTATTCTATATTTAATAAAGCCAAGTAAATTTAATTTGAATATATTTTCAAGAACAAATAGCCTCCAATTACAAACTGGGTTTAGGAGAAAATAGGGAAATATACAAAATGCCATAAAATTCTGGTGTCTTAAAGAAATTTTCAGGGGTCTGTGATACCTCCTTCTTCTATTAAAAGGTCTGCAGTCACCTTGCTTCAGATAGACCTGTCTTTCTATAAGCATCACACTGCACACTCTTCCTGAGATAATGGTCTTCTCATTTACGTCCATTAAAGGCATCTCTGTTCGTTTAATGTTTAGAAAAGTGCCATACTTCTTAGCTGCCTCTAGGGGGCTCTTATTAAAATTCATGCTGCAGAAGCAGCATTTCTCCAAATGGTTCCTTAATGACTCAAATCCCCAGCTGTCTAATTTATACCCAAGGAAGAGTTTACCTCCTTTAGGGCATAACCCATTATATTACAAAGTTGTTAAAATGTAAATAAATACATAGAAATCTGTTTAAGTTAGCAAATTGTGGTAAGGTAAAATAATCCTATATAAACCATGGCCTAAAAAAATATAGAGAGTATATATGGAATGCAGCATAAGAATATTACCATGCAAAAATGAAAATTAACCCAAGTAAACCTGCACACAGTAATTTTCAGCATTAAGGGGAAAAATTCTGCTATGAAAGCAGTACTCTAAAAATGAAATAAAGGTTAAGAGACCTAGTTTAAAATTGTTACTAAAACACGCAGGAATTTTACTTTAATGGTCATGGGCTTAGTTCCAACTATTTCAGAAGCAAAAGCTTATTGCTTGGATAGTAAATATGACTCATCCCAAGACTGTATTCACCCCTAAATTTAAAGTGTTGGCCCTGTGTGTGTCCAGGTGGCTTCTCTGCCCTGCGTGTAATCAGGTCCTGATGTCCATCTCTGAAAAGAAGGTTGAGCCCATACAAAGCCTTGGAGAGAACTGAGCCTGGGGGAGTTTCCATGGGATCAGAGCACTTTGAGATGCTGAGGCTCTGGCTGTAAGATTCAGAACCACTAGTAAGCTACTAGGTTGTACATTGTCTTATATTTTAAGATCTTTAAAATTCAGAGCTGAGTGGCAGCTGAGATGCATACTAGCCTAGGTTAATTGGCAGTGCTTAGTGATTTTAACATAATTGTGCATCTTATAGTCAATGATGGCAATAAAATATGGTAGTTGAGGTGCTCTAGCTCAGTGATTTTCAAACTTTAATTTGCATAGGAAATCACCTGGGGATCTTATTAAACTGTAGCTTCTGATTTAGCAGATCTGGGGAGGAGCATGAGGTTTTTCATCTAATAAGCTCCCAGGTGATGTTGATGCTGCTGGGTCACAGGCCACACCTTGAGGATAAATCCCTAAGGGGGGGGGTAAGAGTGGTTGGTGGGCTTTATTTCTTTTTAAATCACCTAAAAACTGCAGCTTTTAGTTGCATACTATTGTTTAGAAGTTATACTATATAAATTCTATGTAATGTTATATAAATATGTTGGTTAATACATAATCAAATAATTATTAAATAATAACTAAAGGTAAAGATAGTGAAGGATTGATGTCCATCTTTGGTGACCATAGCTTTTTGCCTGGGGACACTGGGGAAGAAAATCTTAATTTACTCTTTCAAACGTTTAAGTCTCCTGTCTGAGGCTCTGCTCTGTCTACAGGTGGTAGACGCAGGCAAGGGTACAGCAACTGCTTTTGAAAAGTAATGTTAACTGAAATCTGATGATACTATCTTTAAGAGGTAAAAAAAAAAAAATGTATCTGAACTATAAAAATTACGTGACTCTTCTCAATTCTTAATAAGATACCCATGTTTTTCTTTAAAAAATCAGAGTTTCTCAATTATCTTTACTAATTTCTGATGCAGAAGGTGACTATTTTATAATTTAGGAGAACAAACAAGGAAAGCACACTGGGCTGAGAATCAATGAACAGAGGTTTTCTGAATTATTTCATGTATTAGTGATGTGGCCTTAATGATACTAAAAATAATTTGTGATTCCCAAGTTAATTCCATTTCCTCACAAAGCTGTTAGGATAGTTAAATGAAATAACTTTTAAAGTGAGATACTTTGTGTCAAATCTCATAAATTCATCAGCAATCAGGAAAATCCTCATACATTGTAGGATCCAGGGCAAAGTGAAAATAAGGGGCTCCTTGTTCAAAAGTTACTAAGAATCTCAACATGGAAACAGTAAGATACTAAACCAAGAATACATGTGGGCCCTGGGTGCCTACATAGGTCATGTGTCCATGAAGTATATATAGGTTGTATGTTCTTTTTGCGATATAATTGTAGCTAATACTAATTATTGAAATATTACAGTATACCAGGCACTATGCTAAGTGTTTTAATTATGTAGTTCACTTAATCCTTTAGAAAGAAGAAAATTGAAGCACAAAAACATTAAGTACCTTTTCTCAGGTTATACAACGACAGGAGAGTCAAGATTTGAACCCAGGTCTGTCTGTTTCCAAAGCCATTCATCTTAGGCAATTTAAAGTAATATCAATCTATAACCACTTACTGTCATCCCCACTGGATTTTATTTACAAACTTAGGCTCAGAAAAAATATATTTGAAAGGCAATTCAATTATTAAGACCTTGATTAGATGACCTGCATCAACCCAATTATCTGATATCCTGGTACTTCGTATGGAGCCTGGTAGATAGGACATAGTCATATAATACACAGGGAAATAAACTGAACCCTGAGAGTCACCAATTTCTTTGTGCACAGAATATTTACTCAACAAAGACAAAAATCTCATTTTCCTATTATTTAAAATCACATGCTTCTGAATGATACCAGAATTATTTTCATTTTAAAGTAATTAATTTGTTTTAAATGTGTTTCAATAGTGACAATTCTCTTGAAAAAGACTAATTACTGTGCACAGGAATAATTTTCTTCTAAATATAGCACTTGATCCAACGAACTAAAGTATATAGAGTATATCATTTCATAATAGAAATTCAGATGAAATCCAAGATTTTCACTTTGTTTTGGATGGATTTCATATTTTTAAAATACGGCTCAAACTTGGTAAGTACAAACCTGCACTTACATGGAATTTTTCCTTTTCTTTATAATGTGTTTTCTGATCCTTTATAGTCATTTTATCTTTCCTATTCTTTTCCAGTTCTGAGAGTGGGGCAAAAACCCATTATAGAGCTGAGCAAAGAGAGACAGATAGGATAACTTGGATTACTTTGTCACCTTCTCTTTGAAGTGGTATTGATTTCCTCTGGCAGAATTAACCACAGCTTCTGCTGTACTTCTAGAGCACTTTTTGATACCTTATTTAAAGAACTTGTAATTACCTATTTCCTTGTCAGGCTCTTCTTCCAGATTCCTAAGCCCATTGTCTTATTATTCTATGTGTCCCCAGTGTCTAGTACTGAGCCTGGCACATAGCGGGTATTGATTAATGTTGACTCATTGAACGTACCCATGCAAGTGTTAATTATAAGCAAATGGAACAATTTAAACAAGATACTCTAGTGGATGCTGAAATTAAGAGGAGACATTCAGTCTTAGGCATTATTCATCACTGCTTTCTTCTGGGCTAGAAAATGTCATCTTCTATAAAATGTATCAAGTCCCCAGAATTAAAATGTCATTGAACCCCCTACCAAACAATGTTATGCTAGCTTGATATTTGAAAGCACTACAATCCGTTATGCCAACTGCTGATATAGTTCCAGGCTATGGGGGCTTCTGCCAAAAATGATGGGAAATAAAAATCTGTGGGTCCCCTGGAAGAGAAGCTGCTATGTCCAAAAAGCTGAATTCCAGGCAAGGACTCACCAGATGCTTTGTAAACTAAAGAGCTGAATTCCACTTCCTTGGGGACCTGAGCAGATGGGACTCCCTGAACCCAGTCTCAAAGAGTGTCTATGGCAGAATGCCTGGTTTCTGCCCCAATTGCTTGTCTCACTTGTCCCCAAGGCTACAGTGTACAGAGGGAAACTTAGCCTTAGCAATGTATGAAGCCAATACTTC
Organism: Ursus arctos; assembly: GCF_023065955.2. Taxonomy (NCBI): domain Eukaryota; kingdom Metazoa; phylum Chordata; class Mammalia; order Carnivora; family Ursidae; genus Ursus; species Ursus arctos. Next base: position 18,759,184 of record NW_026623100.1, read on the forward strand.
AGAGAAGTCTACAAAGTACTTACAAATGTGTTTTCTGTGTATCCCTGTATATATGGTCAGCTACAGAGTACAGAAACTTATGACAAGCATTTTTACCTTATTTACCCCCTTAGAGGAGGAAAGGTATGTAGGCTGCTAAAGGGAAGAAGAGGCTCATGGAGATAACATCTCAGTACCAGTTAGAACAGTGGGAGAAATAATCCCACTGGAAGCTCGTGCATAACTGGGCATCCAGGATTTTTTTTCCTGTTCCTTCCCTTCCCTCTTTGACACAATCTTTAATGTCCTAGCAATCTAGGCTGTATTGTTGTGTTTTTCCCTTTCCCCTCAAGGTTCTTATAAAATTCATTCCATCTGGGGCCTCCAGGTGGCTCAGTTGGTTAGGTGGCTGACTCTTGATTTCGGCACAGGTCATGATCTCAGGGTTCTGGGATCAAGCCCCTTGTCAGGCTCTGTGCTCAGTGAGGAGTCTGCTTGAGGATTCTGCAAGAGTCCTCTCTGCCCCACAGCCCCTCCTGCTTGCTCACTCTCTCTAAAATAAATAAATAAATAAATAAATAAATAAATAAACCTTTTAAAAAAGTTCATTTCATCTAATTGGACTTTAATAAAAATATTGAGCACAAGGAATGGGAAGCAAGTAGAGGAAGCAACATAGAACAGCAGTTGAAGGCAAAGATTCTGTGGTCAGACTGTTCAGGTTCAGATCTTGGCGCCGCTACTTAGTCATTGTTTTCTCCTAGTCAGTTACATAACTTCTCCTGTCTCATGTCCTCTGTCAGGTAGGAATAATACTCATGTGCAACTATTGTCATGCTCAGAGTATTACCTTTGAACATACAGGGCACTGAAAAAATGATAGTGCACCCCACTATGGGATTTAATAATAAGAGCTGTACTAAAGATAAAATGCCCTAAGTTCTCTCTCCCTCTCTCTCTCTCTCTCTCTCACACACACACATTGTTCTTTTCTTCCATGACTCTCTTGCTGCTAAGCTTAAATACTAAATATCAAATTATTTAACAGTTTCATTTATTTTTTTTAAAGTAAATTATGTTTGCTGTGCTGCTGATGCCCCCAGCAAAAGCCTATTGGGTAATTCACTGGATGTTGTAGATATTATGTGAGAAATAGAAAATGATTAATACATTATCATTACTACTCTGGAATATACCTACTGCATTATCCTTTCAGTCATAGCTCTGACTTTTAATGTCCCTTTATATAGTGTCTAGTATAATCCTAGACACAGATACCACAGAGCTTATACCACTGGGGTTTATTTGGATGGTCTCATTGAGGTAATGCAGTCTAATCAGCATGAACACTCAGTTTACAGATGTAATATCAAGGTCATGTTCAACCTCACCACTCAGAGACATGTATTCTGCTGAGATCTCAAGAGTCCTCATTTGCAGGACTCTTGGGGATATTATTATCAGTAGTAGTATTAGTATTACCACTATTATTATTACCTCATATGGGTTCTTGAAAAGACACCTTTAAAAGGAAAAAGGGATTTCTGACTTAAAAAAAGCTGTGGTCTGCTGTCCAGCAAATGAAATGAGGCAAAGGTAATTGACCTGTTTGCATTTTAGTGCTGACACTTTATTACAGTGGAAGAGATAAAACACATTTCAGTATTTCCAAGATCTGAAGAAATTAGACAGGGCCTAATGGCACATAAAGATTCGTCAAGTTCTTTGACATTCCCACAAATTCAATCTCATTTTCTTGTTACGGTTTTAAAGGCAAACTGCCATCTTCTGTGTTTTAAATTAGATGGAGAAAACTCATTTTCTCTCTAGACAAGAACCTCTGCCCAAAACACTGCAGGCCAATCTGCCTCCTTTCCAGTTGGACTAAACCAAGCTCTCTTATGTGTCACTAAGCCAAGACTCTGCCTCTCAAAAGTCAGCCCCACGCAAACAGGTGAGTCCTTGAGTTCCAGGAATCCTTCTCTATTTTCTGCAGCCTATTATTTTGAGGATCGTTAGCAAAACCTAATTTTAAGTGGTTAGCTCAAGTGAGGACATTTTACCAAATATAGTTACGGTGGTATTATCCCTAGTTATCTAATGATATGGTGAATAAAAAAATATTCAGATCTTAATGGGACACGTCTGTCCCAAGGAAATGCAAACTGCAGTTCCCTTCCTGAGACAGTGAAGGAGGCCTGGGGAAAGGGCAGCGTAAACTGTCAAATGCCACCTACCGAGACACAGGCTGTGACAGGAAGAGAGCAAAGGCAGAAAGTATGGATAGGTATCAGGGACCCCAACATGGAAGAGTCTGGAGGAAATGAAAACCTGGGGAGAAATGTGTTGCATCATGACTCTGGAGCTCCTATGAGAAGGTCCTCTCACCTAGAGAAGTCCTCGCTCTTCCCAAATTGCATGATTTGCAGACATGGGCGAAGACCTCCTTACCCTCCAAAGTTCCGGCTAGGTCAAATTTCTACAAGAGGTCACAAAGCTTTCTCTTGAAAACTCAGGAAGTAACTAAAAATGCAAATTTTGCCATGGATTTTCTTACATGTAAATGACAGGCACTTCCCTGAGCAGTGAGGGAAATAAGAACAGAAGGACACCTGAGGACAAACATTTGCCAAGCTGGTTCTACCACAGAAGGGTTTAAATTGGGAAGCCTTCACTATTGTCCAAAAGAAGAAAGATAGGAATTAAGGGGTATTTGCACAAAGGATATTTTGTACCTCTTTCCCAGTGTTGACGCTGGTACCCCGTGGGAATTACAGAGCTGCCACTGCAAATGGCAGAGAAGACCATAGGAAATATGGTTGATAGGAATCAACTATTTTTTTTACCAGGGTGGGGGGAGGGATGCTTACATAAGAGGATATTTTCTGAATTTCATCCACCTCATAGCATCTTCCAAATTTTTAGTGCTAAAAGTTTCTCAGTGTAATTAAAGGCTGAGTTGATCTAATTAGGTTGATGAAATTTTCAGGAGGGATTTAATTCCCCCTAGCATTTCACTATTTTCTTTTTCTCTAGAATCCCTCCTTAGGCTTATCCCAAAAGACTTAGTGGCGACATTTTAAATTGTCTCACACAGGCAGTGTCTCCACTCAAATAACTAATTGTAAAACTTCCAGCAGGTACATATGGCTAAAAACAAACTTCAAATAAAAGATTCTAGGTTGTTTTATTGAAGTCAATCCTTTCCTCCCTCTTCACTTTCATTTCCCTACCAATAAACTATGTTAAATAATCTTCACTGCAGGAGGGAAATAGGTGTTTCAAAGCATTTTGGAGGTACAAAGAGACTAAGAAATGCATAATAGCACGAGTAGATTCTGAGGCAAGATTAATGAGGGAGTGGCATGACCCTTCCTTGTAAGTCATTTCTACAGAAGCCTTCACCGTGAAAATATTGGGACAGAAGCACATATTAGTGGGATTTTCATCTCTATTAGAAGATTTAAAAAAAATCTCTAATGAGCACCTTAGGAATCAACTGTGATACTTTTATACGGAAAAATGCTTTCCCAAGTAGCTTAAGGTGAATGGGCAGGGCGGTAGGTGTCCTCAGACAGACCCCAAGCACCTCACTCTGATGTGATTTATCTTTCTGCAGGCTCCTCCAAGCCCTCGCCTGTTGCAGCAGTCACTCAAAAACTGCTTGCTAGAAAAATTAAATTTAACTAAAATGATCAATAATTCTTAAGCAACATATATTTTCAGCTTTTACTCAATGTTATAAAAAATGCAAAGAATATAAACAAGTGTTTCTGCCAAAGCATGATTAGTATCGCTTTTGTAAAAACTGGATTTACAAAGCATATTTTTAAAGACCTATCATCCTCCAGGAATTTCATAGATGTGGGCTATATAATGGTAATTTATTATTTACAATTTTTCCCTTTAACTTTTCTTAAATTTGTATCCTTGAAAGTCATTTTCAGTGAGCTTGAACATTTCTCTAAAGACTTTTTGATTTATTTATGATGAAAACTTAAATAATTAAAAAAAAAACTACTTTGATTGCCTTATTATAAATTTCTGGCCATTCAAGTTTCCCTCTTTTTTAAAAACAAACTCAGGTTAGGTTTTGCCAAATTATGTTAAACTAATTTTACTTTATTTTGAAATTTGATAATCACTAAAATATAATAACACTTTTTTTTTAAAGATTTTATTTATTTATGTGACAGAGCAACAACCAGCGAGAGAGGCAACACAGCAGGGGAGTGGGAGAGGAAGAAACAGGCTCCCAGCAGAGGAGCCGGATGTGGCACTCGATCCCAGAATGCCGGGATCACGCCCTGAGCCAAAGGCAGACACCCAATGGCTGCGCTACCCAGGCGCCCCATAATAACACTTTTCTTAACAAGTGTTCGTTGCTCTGCGTGCAAGCCAAGTCTCATTTCAAATAGGCATTATCAAATACCATACAGGGAAAGCCCTGTTTCTAATGAACATCAGGTTTTGGGTTGTTTCATCATGTTGAGTAATGTCTTTTTTTTTTTTTTTTTCACTCTAATCTTTAATATTTATTTATTTATTTATTTATTTATTTATTTATTTATTTATTTATTTACTTGTTTTTGAGAGAGGAAGAGCACGAGTGGGGAGGGGCAGAGGGAGAGAGAGAATCCTAAGCAGGTTCCACGCCCAGTACAGAGCCCGACCTCTGGCTTGATCTCATGACCTTGAGGTCCTGACCTGAGCTGAAATCAAGAGTTGGATACTCAGCTGACTGAGCCACCCAGGCGCCCCTACACTTTAATCTTTAAAGAATGAACGTGAGAATTAGTGAGAATGGTAGGCCATCTCTACTTTTGACTTCAGGCCACTGTTTACAATAGAACAGTCAGCCATTCAAAAATTCTATTTTATCTGACAGTATTGTGTGTTCTATTCCTGTTACCCCTTCACTGCTCTTGGGTAGGTCAGATAACTTCTCTAGGTCTGTTTCTCCATTTCCAAAATAAGGAGACTGGACTTGGAGAATGACTTCCAGGATCCTTCTTAATCTAACACTCCAAAATTGCTTCTATGATTTCAGGCATGGCGTTGCTAGTATCTCCCCCAGGATTGGTCATCCTAAAAGGGATTACGTAACAGACTGAAAAACAAATTGTTATGAGCCATAAATGAAACCATAATTAAGGTTTTAGACATGCAATGTGCTTCAGGGCAGAAAACTTATGGAAGCTTAAGGAAGGCTTCTATGGGCTTAGTGTTAAGAGAAGTGGTGAGAAGGAAGATGGGCATGTTCCTCTCTTTTCAGTAACTCTGCCGAGCTCATGTACCTGAAATGAGGTGATTTAACTCCAAATCTATGACACTGTCACAATTTCATTTCAGAAGTAGGAAGAGCAGGGCATTCCAAATAAGTAGTAATTCAGACATGGACAGAAACAACGACCCATCCAAAAGCCCCCCAAGTCAGGTATGTTCTGATTTACAGGCTGATTGTGCCTGTACGTTTGCACCCTCTGCTGTGTCAGGAGGAAATAAAGTGAGGGAGATAACATGTCAAAACAAAACAAAACCAAACCACAAAACCCCCCAAAAAACAACAAAAAAACAAAACAAAAAACCTGGCAGCATTTGCTCCACACACATGCCCCGGGCTGTGGGAGAGAGAGACAAGGGAGGTGCTAATCAATAAAAAGGAGCGATATCAATCCAAAACCTGTAGAGATAATGACACAGTGAACCTGCATTGTATAGGCTCAGTAGGGGCTAATTGAATGTCACAGGGAAGACCAATTGGCTTGTCTGTGCTATAGTGATTTTTTGTGATTGAAAAACCAAATAAAAATAGATGAGTTCTAAAATGTGTCTACTACTCATTAACATTTAAACGTTACAGCGTTAACTTGACACACAGTTTAATCGGAAACTGTCATTTCTGATCACGGCAATCCCCAGCAGCTTCTTACACTCAAAAAGTTGTCCTGCCATGCTGAACTGTCAGAAGACGATGAGGTTCAGCCGACCCTCTGTGCTCACTGCCGGAAAGCTCATGGTCTTACTGGATAGCCGGCAGAGCTCTGTAGCTACAGTCGTGTTCCTGCTAGAGATTCTTAGATCCCCTTCCTCTTCCTAGCCCACAGCAGGACTGACTGACCATAAATGAAGCAGAGCCTAGGGACTGACTGTAGGCCGGCCTGTTCACAGTGAACGTGAGGACATGGGATGGGTGGGTGGCAGTGTGGTTCTGTGCCCGCCCCCCTTCACAATTCCCTTTACCAGAAGGGGATTTTAGGCATCTTACCATGAAATCTAGTTTTTGGTTTTTTTTAGTTTAGTTTTGTTTTTTTTTTAACCATTTCTCCCTTGTCTGAAACACCTTCTCTATCCCCTGCCTATCTAAACCATGGCCATCCATCGAGATTCTCACCTTCTTACTCTTCTCTGCATCTTCTTTTCTACTAGATCTCACTCATTTCATTCACTTGGACTCCAAAGGGTATAACTCTGTCACACAATCTAATACCTCATTCCTCACAGTCTATTAGACTTTTCTAAGAGCTGTTTCAGTTTGTAAGCAACTTGAGGGTTCGCACAGTCTTCCATGGCAGGGACCCTAACAAACGTTTCTGCTGGGACACTGTATATTACGGCAGTTAAGAGCACAACAGACTCTGATACTGGATTTCTTTGATTAAGCTCTAGGCTTTAATAGTTGTTAGCTGTGAGACTTGCTTAAGAAACTTACCTGCTCCCAAACCTGAGACCTTGCCTGAAAAAATGCAGACAATAAAATGACTACCTATACCAAGGAGATCCCTGTAAAGCATTAGGATAGCATCAGGCACAAAATAAGAGTTCAAAAAAATGCCAGTGCTATTATTATAATAATGAAAATAATAATTATTTTATTATGCCCACAGAGCTTAGCAAAGTCCTGGGTTATACTACATATTTATAAAGGGTGAACGTTACTCTCTGGGAGGCAGTCTATCCCTCCCACCACAAAGTATGGTTAAAAATTCAACTTTTCTAGAACTGCATCTCCTTGTATTTGTTAAAATGAACATTTTTAAATTCCTCTTGGGATCCTTCTATATCCAGCCACTATTGCACCATGCAGTATGTTCGTATATGTGGAGGAGAGGTTAAGGGTATGGAAAGCAGTGGCTGTTTTTCACCATTGCTTACCTGAATCAAGTTATATGATTGGAATATTTTCTTTAGAATAAACCAAAGTATGTAAGTGCTTACCAATAGCACCATGGCTAATCACTCATAAATTCAGTGATTAAACTTTACATTTTGGAGGTCTACACCATTGAACTGCAGCCATACAATAAAAGAGAAACCTCTGGTTCTAGCAGCCAAAAGAAACTGGGTTCTACCTGATTGAAAACAGGCAGCTTTTATGGAAAAAAAAATAAGTTGAAATTCAAGGACTTCCCAATCTTTTTCTCCACCTACCCCGACAAGTTCCAATTCTATCAAGAGTTATAACAGATAAGGACAGCTGAGTATGAGGGATGAAATTACTGGTATCTTTTAACCTGATAGTTTTGCTCAGGTAAATATCAAGTGTGCTCATCAGATCACAAATGAAACAGCTTCACTTCCTTCGGAACATTTTTCAAACATAAGAACAAAATTATTTCATCACACAGACTCATTTTGTTTTTGTTTTATGTAACTTCTTTCTTGTATCCTAATATTTTTCTTCTTTTTTCCTGTAATCATCAAGCAAGTCACCACTGTATTAAAAACACCTAAGACAGTCAAGTAAAAATGAGCAAGGCATTGAACTTAACTCTAGATCCAGTGTTTCTTTGTTTCACTTTCTTTTATAGCTAATATACAACTGCCCATGCAGACCTTAACTGTGACTTACTCACAGACTACGAAAGAAGACACACTTCATTCCTTCATAATGTTCTATGAGCTGCCTCCCCCTCCCCCATCCTATACAAACAACAGTAGAATATTGAATTTAAGGTTGTGCCATTTGACTCCGCAAACACTGGGTCTTCAGCAAAGGTGCTTTCAGTCCGGATCTGAAATGATGGGATCATGGATTAGGAATGATTCCGGTGACAGTGATATTTACCTCTTTGAGACAGCCCATAAAGTTGTTACTGACTGGTGACCCTGGAAGGTCGGCTGTGCTGGGACTGCCTCCAACATAGAAAAAGTCATCAGACCCCAGCATGGTATAATCTTCTTGCGTGTAGCCCGTTGTGGTAAGAATCCCATCCACTGATATTGTCACCTAGATAACAAAGCACAGGGAAAGGACACGCTATACTCAGACCTAGATACTGTAATCCTGGGATATGCCTGTTTTGTGTTTTGTTTTTTTGTTTTTTGTTTTTTTTCATTTTGTTTTTTTTTTGTTTTTTTTTTTTTTTTTTGCTTTTTTTTTTCTGTTTGTTTGGTTTTTATTTTTAGACCTATGGCGGAACCCATTTTCATGTCTGTTTGAAGTTTATTCTTGGATTCTATTCAACTAGCCCTAAGCGATCTAAACTAGTTAGAGAGTTAACTGATTATTGAACTAGTGTCAGCATCATCCCTACTGCAACTCAAAAGTTATTTAGCAGACACAAAAATGGTGTTAGTAAAATGCTTCCTAGGTTAGTTCTGCTGGTGTACATATTAGTAAAGTTTAGTCGTCTGTTATTAACTAATCACAACGTGCACCTTGTTAACATAAAAGGCGCAAGCTATTTCCAGCAACGTCACTATTTGCACTATTGAGCGGCAGTTGTTCAGCATGCAAGTGCCTAAGTCCATGCCAAAGGGGAGGGAAGGCAAAACAACCCGTGAAAGCAGCACACGCGGATGTGCACATGCAGGAGCGACAGTACAGTTCAGGAAGGAAAGGAAGGAAAACGGGGAGAACCAAAGGAAAAAAAAAAAACCAACAACAAAAAAAAAAACCACAACTGCTTTGTGATGACGTAAAGATGAGTGGGTGTGGCATCTCCGACATTCCCCAATCAGGTGTGCATGCCATGCATCATGAATGGTTAGAGACTGGCTGAGCTTGCGGTCACTCGGGCCAGCCACCATTTTGTCTTATCCCGTGTTAACCACAGCTGGATGCAAAACGTTCGAAACGTTAACGATGCCCCTACAGGTGAGTTGGAAAACAGAAGTTGACAGGAACAGGTAAAAAATAAGAAGGTCAACAACAGATGAAAAGAAGGAGGTCAAAGTAAGCAGAAGAGTACCAACCGCAGTTCCTCTTTTGTTAATGATGTCTACAGTTAAAAGAAAGAAAGAAAACACACGGCAAACCCAAAATAAGAAACAATTAGAATGATATCTACCGAACAATGTAGTTTGTTTACCATAGCGTGTCCAATGCCTGAGTGCTTTGTGGAGAAGGGGGGAGAAAGGAAATTAAAAACTGTGAACAGAATAACGATCGTTACTTAAAAAATATGATGGTCTCTACCATGTTAGTACATTTTTTGATTCAGGTAACGGTTAGTAGAATGAAACATTCCATGAATGACATGTTAGTTATTAAGCATGTTAGTAACATAGAAAAAGGGCAAAAAAATTTTACAAGAAAAAAGCAGACTAACAAATAGGCCTCCCACAGAGGTAATATTTTTCCTGCCAGTATTGTTCATCGCTTCCTACTAGATAGAAACAGACATATGGCAACGTTCCCTTTGTCTCCCTGAGTACATCTGACAGTCATTTAAAGTCTATAAGGGATTCAAAAGCCTAAAGCTCATCAGCTGACCACTGCTGCCTTATGCCCGGAAGTGATCCCTCCCCCACCCTGACCCACCCCAGCCCCAGCAAATTCATAGGAATTGGTTGGCATTGCCCTGCTACTCAATTTTACAGCACACAAGGACTCCTTCTCAACTCCAAAACTTCCTTCGGTCATATTGATGGACTTTAGGGTCACAGTTTACTGCAATGAAACAAAGCAAAGATCCTGACACATAGAATGAGTAGAATGGATTTGTTTTTAATCTGTCCTGCCACACATGCACCCCGTCTGTATAACCACAGTTTCCTTTGAGCTACCAATTCGCAGTTTGGTTTGTAACCTGAGCAAAGGCAAATCTAGAAAGTGGGCTCCTCAAGCCCCACCCTTCCTTCTGCGCTTCTCTCAAATGAGCCTCCGGTCTCTTGGTGAGAATCTGAGAGAAAAAAATAAAAAAAGGAAAACCAAAGAGACAGACTTATAGGAAATCCGTGGTCTCCTGCTGCACTGGGCGGGGGGGGGGGGGGGGGGGGGGGGGGAGGGTGACTTTTTCCCCCCAGGGAAGGTGTGAAGCATGCAGGGCCCCTCCCATGCCAAGCAGGCCTCTGAAAGGTCTTTGAGGGTCTAAGAGTCCTTCAGTTTTACTTGTCTGCCTTAGCTAGGCTATGTCTGTACTCCTAAAATTCTTTTTTGCCTCAAGTTTGGATAGTTTAAGCCTTTCAGAAGCGGGAAAGAAAAGGTTAGACGGTTAACAGCTCAGAAAGAGAGGGCTGTTTTAGTAAAGGAAAACCAGAGACAATCCAGTCATTCTGCAACTGTTCAGAGAAACAACAAATATGTTAAGGATATTAGTTTGAGATCAGCAAGTACTGCAGAAAAATTAGTCACTGTCAACACTTAACAAAATGACACACTGTAATATAAAATTTCAAATAATAACCAGAACTTATAATGTTCAATATAAAAGGACAATCTATTCACTTCCATCTGTATATATATATAGATAGATATATATACTGTAATAATATGCCTCAGTTAAAAACATACAGTATATGTGGACCCATAGATTTACTAAAGAATTGATATTTTCCTAGTATATAGACTCTTGCAAGGATTTTTTTTTTTTTTTTTAATACAACCAAATAGAACTGGGCACGTAGAAGATGAACTGGTCTCTCCAGAGTCATTTGGGATTTAAAGTATCTGTGCTAAAAATAAAAAATGGCTTTATAAACAGACTCTTCAGGAGATGTATAGGCCCCCAAAGTCATTCTTTCTGCCTCAGGGGCTTTTCTTGTCCCTATTTCAGAGGTGGGGGTGGAGAGGGAGTAGGGACTGATACAATCCCAAATCACAAACACACTGATTTTTTTACTACAAAAAAGGAACTGTGATTTAATGACCCCAATGTGCATGCTTCCAAATGATCACCATGAAAACTATAATTTAAAATCAAACAAACAAAAAATAAAATTAAAAAAAAAAACACAACAAAATCACACACATCACAGGAAGGGCAGGTCGCAGGGATATCCTTGCAGCCCTCTGGGAAATTGTCACATGTCGCCGTATCAAAATAGCCTTTGGGCCCCCAGAACTTTCTAGATATGCCCCTGCTCAAGTATGGCAGGAAGATTCATCTCAGAAGAAGAAAAAGCTAATTTGTAAGCGACTCTGAGGAACCCTATATCATGTTGTTAGGATTTTCAAGTACCACACACACAGCTGTAGTGAGAAACAAAGCCAGTAACTCTCTTATCCGCTGCGCTGTTACCTGACGCAGATTCCTGGTGACTTTCACATCATGCCAGGCATTATCATTAAATTTTCCATTCACGGGCTCCACTAGCGCTTCAAAGGCCCCTGATCCCAAATTAATGACCAGAGAGACAGCTCCATTTTTCAGGGCAAGATTGACATAATCAGCCGATTTCCCGGTGTGAAGCATCAGTCCATTCCTCTGAAGAGTTTTAAAGGACAGAGTTATTTCATCGCTGCTGCTTTGAATGGGGTTTTGAGACAAGTCGTAGCAGAAGTATTCAGATCCCTTGAAAGTGGCAATATATTCTTCTTTTCCTAGGGGGAAACAGATATATACGTGCATAAGTAAAGAAATATACTACGTAGATCAGCAGACCTTAACAGAAACAAAATTAATCAGCCCCCCAAATTAACTCTGTCTAATTAACGTTCATGACAAGAGCCCTGTCAAACAGAGTCAAATGGTACTGCAGGTGGCAGTATATTTTTAATAAACCTCCTTAGCTATTGGGCCATCAACTGCAATAGCTAAAGCTGACATTCTTGAAAATTCAATTAATTTTTAAGTATCACTGCAAGAGCTCTGATGAGAGAAAGCAGCTCTGTGATATCTCCAGGGCATGAATCAGGTACCATAAATGCATATTGGATGGTTCTACTCTGCTGGCAACAATGGGTTCCAGTGTATTTGCAACATTCTCTCCATCCAACTGAGGCGTTATTTTAATTTTCAGTGAGACATTTATATTCAAAGATCTTCTCAGTGAAGAGCCAAATATTTTCATCACTGAGAAACCATAACAAATTATCTGGTAAGGGGAAAGCAAAGAAAAAAAAATAGAATTTGGTTTGGGAGTAAATAGATCTACAGAGCATGTGCATTTTTTTTCCTGTTCCCTCCCTGGGTGGAGGGAGCAGTGATAGCGTGCTTAATGGAGTCTGCTGGATTGTCGATTCATTCCCTGATCTCACCAAGCAGATGGTAGGGCTGGCTTTTATGAGCCTGGTAAAAATTCCAGCACATCATCATGGGAATAGCATGTAAATGAAGTCTCAAATTTTCTATATATCTGTCTTTACTATATTTACAAGTAACAATGTGGATCCCACAAGATGTCAGACAGATCAACCCCAAATGGGGGTTGATTGAGTTTAACCAAAGGAAGAATGTAAGCCAAAAGCTTCCTCAACTTCCTAGGCAATGATGGTATTGTGCCAAGAAAAATGAAACAGTATGGTCTGGAATCATCTTCTGATAAACTATAAACACAGAATTATAAGTGATACTGGGGAATCTTAATCTGTTTTACTGGTAATATAACATCTCTACCTTGTCCACAGCCGGTTCATGCTGGAAAGGGGCTTACCCTTGGCAATAGGTTTTTATCTCAAGGCTATTTAATTTGATAGTGAAATAACTCACGTCCTTGAATCAGAGCTCAAATCAAGGTCTCACCAGTGCCTGATGACCTGACTCTCTGGATGCAGACAGTGCCACAAGTGGCTGAGGTAGGAAAGGCATGGCACAGAGTTAAACAGTGAGCACCTAGGGACTTTCACAAGGGTGTGAGCCCTGAAGAAAAGTTACTGCCTACCAGTAAGTTATTAGTGACGACTAGTGGTCAAGCCAAATCTATCACATTCTGTGGCAGAATCATAGCAAGGACAATGCAAGCCAAACTAGAGGGTCCCTCCCATTCATACACTCAAAATATTGGTTGAGCACCTCCCAAGTGTTAAGCCCAGTACCAGTCTTTAGGGATAATGGAGTGGCCAAAGTGGACCTGAGTCCTGTCTCTGAAAGTTTACAGTCAGGGTGCCTACTCCTCTGTTCAGTTCAATATGGCAAGTGGCTTGATATTGGGAGTTAGCACAACTAAATATTTATAAGTATATATACTGAGGGGGTGGGGAAGTAGGTCGAGCTAAGTGCACTGGGGGGGGGGGGGCAATTATGCATCTTTTCAAATCTCAGTTTCTGAAAATGATTAGTTATACCAGTCTTTCTGGATAAAATGAGATAATGCATATACAGGCATCTGGCAAAGTTGGTAGGCATTAAGAATTGTAGATGCCTTCTTTCTTGCCTATCTAATTAATAAATGTGATAAATAATCTAAAACAAATAGGATATGTCAACTTTATTATGAATCTAGAATATTATCTTTAAGGTCAGAAAAGGACGCCTACTATCAACATACTGTACTTGAAGTCCTAGGTAATGTAGGAAGATAGGAAAAATATATGAACATTATAAAAATTATAAACATTATAAAATTATAACATTATAAAAATTATAAACATTATAAAAAATCATTTAGTAAATATTATTGTATAAATTGAAAGACCAAAATAATCTTCAGAAAAGTACTGGGTTTATAACAAGATATTTCAGAAAGACTGCAGGGTTCTATGTACTAGGACAGTCAGTGCTTTAAACATATATAAACAGATCTATAGATTTGATGAAATTCCATTAAAAATCTAAATGAAATTTTTAAATAAATGTGAAAAGCTGATTCTACAAGTTCTTTGGGAAAAACGAAGAGCCCCAAATGGCCAAGATATGCCAGAGAAAGAAGATGAAGGAACTTTCTTGTGTAAAGGTGCACATTTATTAGAAAATTGTGGTAATGAAGACAATGCATTAGGATAAATGAAAAAAGGGGGAATAAAAATAATGAAACTAAAAATAATCCTAAGCCTATATGAAAATGATTTATATCAAGTCCGTCACTGCAGTTAAGTGAGCAGAGTATAGATTAGTCAATAAATGGCACTGGGACAACTGGTTATCTATATGAATAAAGGAAAATTGGTTCGCTACATCATCTACAAAAATCAATTCTCCATGCACTAAGGATATAAGTTACTGAGGTAAATCTGTAAAATTTTTGTAAGACAAGGGAGTAAGATACTGAATTATGGAATGATTTATTAAATAGGCATAAAAGGTACTAATACAATATCAATACATTCAACCACATTAAAATTAGGAATATCTGTTCATCGATAATATCACAAAGAGAGAAAGAATCTAAATTTAAAAATCGGGAGAAAATAATTTTTTAAAGATTTTATTTATTTATTTGAGAGAGAGAGAGAGAGAGGGAGTGAGCACAAGTGGGGTGACAGGTAGAGGGAGAAGCAGACTCCCCACCGAGCAGGGAACCCAACGTGGGGCTCGATTCCAGGACCCTGAGAACATGACCTGAGCTGAAGGCAGATGCTTAACCAACTGACCCACCCAGGCGCCCTAAAAATATTTTTACACCATATTAATTTAAAAAGGACTACAATCCAGGGTATGTGAAGCACTTTGATAAATCAATATGAAACAAGACGAACAAGGGGGAAAATAGGCAAAATAAAGCACAGTAATTTCACAGAATAAATGAAAAGATGCTCAATCCTATGAGCCTTCTGGGAAAGGCAAAAACCAAATTATGTTCAAATATCATGTCATAACCCTGAAATTGGCAAAAAATGAAAATAAAAAAGAAAAATCCCAGGTTTGGAAAAGCCATGGATAAAGAGTGATTCTTACTTACTGCCGCTGAGAGGGCTGATGAGATGAAAATTGACCAACTGCAATAAGCACTATTTGGCATTATATAATCCCATGGGAATTTCTCATATTGTAAAGGTCTCAGTCCTCAGAAAATGGTTGCTATAATCAATAGAAATAGCATTCCCATTGCTTTCAATTCACTTCTCTCTGCGTATTGTTCTGATCCTCTGATGATAGGTAGTCACATGAATTCCGGTTCATTTATATATATATATATATATATACATACATGATATATGGTGGGTCCACTTATCTGAAGACGATATTTGCAGAATTTTCATCCCCACTGAATACCTAGTATAGGTCTCTAAGCCACAGAAAGTTTTAGAGACCCTCCTCTGGCCCAACCTTTTAATTTACATATTAAGAAATTGAGCTAAGAAACAGACTCAGAACTATAGAGAACAAACTGAGGAATGTTGGAGGGGAGGTGGGCATGGGGATGCATTAAATGGGTGATGGTTGTTAAGGAGGGCACTCGTGATAAGCACCGGGTGTTTTATGTAAGTGATGAATCACTACATTCTACATAGGAAACTAATATTACACTGCATGTTAACTACCTGTAATTTAAATTAAAATTTGGAGAAAAAAAATTCAGACCCATAAAGCTTAAATGACTATCAAGTTCAGAAAGTTTGACAGGAACATAAGCAGACTAGAACTCAACCTCTGACTACCTTTAAATAACTAAATAACTAAATAACAAAATAACAAAATTTGGGGGTGTAAAGAGGTTTGGTTTAGTTAAAAAGCTGTAGCATTTTATCCAAGTGACCTAATGTCATTTCGAATCAGCATAATTCACAGTGCATCTTGACAAAGGATTCCTTTGCCAGATAATGTGGCAGACCCAAAGGGAAAAATAGTAAAAAGAGTTTGCAATTCACTAGATGGCAAGCTTTGAAGTTAAATGAGTGTTGTTGACATTTAACACCATGATGTTTCTATTACTTAAAAATGAAAACATCACTTTTGTATTGTTTAATTAAAAAATTTAGGTAATTCAAATTGCATTAAAGGCAACCACATAAGTCTTGGAAAAATTCAATGTGGAACGTATCCTTACCTCAAAAAGCCATAAATGAGACATGAATCTAAACAGGAAAAATATTTTTGCTACATTGTTTTTCATGAAAGAATATGTATTCTATATAAAAATGCATAAATCATTCTATTTTCTACAACACAAAAGGATTATATTTTCTCCAACTCTTTGTTGCTGTATAGTCTTTGTCATTAAGTTTTGGGCTATGTTATATGCAAATAAGAAGCAGCATAGTGAGTAATTACTTATGCTTTCCTGTTGAACATGTAAATAACGGGTCTATTTCCATTTTAAAATATAAGTCTTGAATATTTTGTGCATTTCTAATATGTGCTAAAACAATAAACATCAAAAAGAAATGAAATACCAACAACATTTTCCACAAAACTAAAATTTATATGGACCCACGAAAGATCCCAAATAGCCAAAGCAATCTTGAGAAAAAAGAACAAAGCTGGAAGTAACACAATCCCAGATTTCAAGATATACTGCAAATCTGTAATAATCAAAACAATATGGTACTGGCACAAAAGTAGACACACAGATTGACAGAATAGGAGAGCCCAGAAATAAACCTACGCTTATATGGTCAATTAATTTATGACAAAAGAGGCAAGAATATACAATGGGGAAAAAGTGTCTTCAATAAATGATGCTGGGAAAACTGGACAGCTACATGCAAAAGAATGAAACCACACCACTTTCTTATACCATACACAAAAATAAACTCAGAATGGATTAAAGACTTAAATATAAGACCTGACACTATAAAAGTCCAGAAGAAAACATAGGCAGTAAAGAAAGAAAGAAAGAAAGAAAGAAAGAAAGAAAGAAAGAAAGAAAGAAAGAAAGAAAGGAGAAAGAACGAAATAAATTAGATTTACAGCAATACATATAGGAAAAAATAATTATATCCAGGATACATAAAGAACTTATACAAACCAATAAGAATAAAACTAGACAAATTAACAGAAAAAAAAAAACAGGCAAAATATATGAACAGACACTCCATGATAATAGTATATCCATATGAAAAGATGTTCAACTTTGTCTTCAGAGAAATCAATTTAATACCACAGTAAAATATCAATACATTCCACTATGATGAATAAAATGACAAAGGCAAAATATACCAAGTGTTAGTGAAGACATGATGCAACTAGAACTCTCATATATTACCGGTGGGAACTACTTTTTAAAACTGTTTGGCAATACCTTTTAAAGCTGGATATCTGCATACTCTATCTTCCAGCAATTCCACTTGTAAGTATACATTCAACAAAAATTCACACAAAGACGATCAGAATAACATATCAGTATGTTTGTAGCAGCATTCTGCAAAATAACCTCAAGCTGAACACTACCAAAATGTCAATCACGATGGAATTGATAAATAATTTGAGTTATAGTTACACAAAGGAGCAGTAATGGGAATACATGATCTTCAACTACACACAAAAATATGGATAAATCTCACAATAATAAGGTTAAGTAAAAAAGGAAAATGCCAGGGGGTTCCTGGGTGGCTCAGTCAGTTGAACATCTGACTCTTGATTTCTGCTCAGGCCATGATCTTGGGGTTGTGAGATCCAGCCCCATGTTGGACTCTGCACTGGGCATGGAGCCTGCTTGGGATTCTCTCTTCCTCCCCCCCCCACCAGCCCTCCCCACACCTCTATCTCTCTAAGGAGAGAAAAAAAAAAAAAAAAAAAAAAAAGAAGAAGAAGAAGAAGAAGAAAAGGAAAATGCCAGACTTAAAAAAGTACTTTTTATGATTCCAAATATATAAAAAACTTAAAAATAAGCAAAACTAATCTCTACTGTTGCAAATCAAGATAATGGCTAGATGAAGGGAGAACTAGTGAGGACACTGGGGTGCTAGTAGTGTTCTGTTATTTCTTTTTAAGTTTTTATTTTAATTCCAGTTAGTTAACATAGAGTATCATATTAGTTTCAGGTATACAATATAATTATTTAACAGTTCCATACATCACCCAGCGCTTATCACAATAAGTGCACTCCTTAATCTCCATCACTTATTTAACCCATAAACTCACCAATCTCTCTTCTGGTAACCATCAATTTCTTCTCTATGGTTAACACTCTGTTTCTTGCTTTGTCTCTCTCTCTTAATTTTTTTCACCTTTGTTTGTTTTGTTTCTTAAATTCCACATATGAATGAAATCATATGGAATTTGTCTTTCTATGACTGAGTTATTTTACTTAGCATTATACTCTGTAGCTCCATCTATGTCTTTGCAAATGACAAGATTTTGTTCTCTTTTATGGCTGAAGAATATTCCATTGCATAAATGTACCACTTTTTCTTTATCCATTCATCAATCAATGGACAGTTGGCTATTGTAAATAATGCTGCTATAAACATAGAGGTGCATGTATCCCTTTGAATTAGTATTCTTGTATTCTTTGGGTAAACACCTAGTAGAGCAATTGCTATCTCATAGGGTAGTTCTACCGTTAACTTTTTGAGAAACTCCATACTGTTTTCCACAGTGGTTGCACTGGTTTGCATTCCTACGTCAGTGCAATAGTGTTCCTTTTTCTCTACATCTTCACCAACACCTGTTGTTTCTTGTGTTGTTGATTTTAGCCATTGTGACAAGTGTGAGGTGATATTTGATTGCAGTTTTGTTTGCATTTCCTTGATGATGAGTGATGTTGAACATCTTTTCATGTGTTTGTTGGCCATCTGGATGACTTCTTTGGAGAAATGTCTGGTCTTCTGCCCATTTTTTAGTTGGATTATTTGGTTTTTGAGTGTTGAGTTTGATGAGTTCTTTATATATTTGGGATACTAGCCCATTATTGGATATGTCATTTACAAATATCTTCTCCCATTCCATAGGTTGCCTTTTAGTTTTGTTGTTTCCTTCACTGTGCAGAAGCTTTTTATTTTGATGTAGTCCCAATAATTTATATTTGCTTTTTTTTTTTCCTTGCCTCAGGAGAAATATCTAGGAAGAAGTTGTTATGGCCAATGTCAAAGAAGTTACTGCCTGAGTTCTCTCCTAGGATTTTGATGGATTCTTGTATCAAATTTAGGTCTTTAATCCATTTTGCATTTATTTTTGTGTATAGTGTAAGAAAGTTGTCCCATTTATTTCTTTTGCATGTAGCTGTCCAGTTTTCACAACACCATTTGCTGAATAGGCTGTCTTTTTCCCATTGAGTATTCTTTCCTGCTTTGTGGAAGATCAATTGACCATATGATTGTGGGGTTTATTTTTGGATTTTCTCTTCTGTTCTATTGATCTATATGTCTATTTTTGTGCCAGTACCATGCCATTTTGTTTACTATAGCTTGTAATATAACTTGAAGTTATATGCCTCCAGGTTTGCTTTTCTTTTTCGGGAATGCTTTGGCTATTCAGGGACTTTTGTTGTTCCATACAAATTTTAGAATTATTTGTTCTAGTTCTGTAAAAAAAGTTATTGGTATTTTGATAGGGATTGCATTAAATTAATAGATCGCTTTGGGTAGTGTAGATATTTTAATAATATTTGTTCTTCTGATCCATGAGCATGGAATGTCTTTCCATTTCTTTGTGTCATCTTCAATTTCTTTCATAAGTGTTTTTCCGTTTTCAAGAGTACAGGTCTTTCACCTCTTTGGTTAGGTTTATTCCAAGGTAACTTATTATTTTGGATGCAATTGTAAATTACATTATTTACTTAATTTGTCTTTCTGCTGTTTTATTATTGGTGTATAGAAATGCAACATATTTCTGTATGTTGATATATCCTGTTACTTTACTAAAATCAGTTCTGGAAATTTTTTGGTGGGGTCTTTCAGGTTTTGTTTATACAGCATCAAGTCATCTGCAAATAGTGAAAGTTTTACTTCTTCCTTACTGATTTGGATTTCTTTTATTTCTTTTTGTTGTCTGATTGCTATGGCTAGCACTTCTAGTACTATGTTGAATCAAAATGGTGAGAGTGGACATCCCTGTAATGATCCTGAATTTAGGAGAAAAGCTCTCAGTTTTTCCCAATTAAGGATGATGTTAGCTGTGAGTCTTTATAGATCTTTATTATATTGAGGTATGTTCCCTCTAACTCTATTTTGTTGAGAATTTTTATCACAAATGTTGAACTTTGTCAAATGCTTTTTCTGTGTCTATTGAAATGATCATATGGTTCTTATCCTTTCTCTTACTGATGTGATGTACCACATTGATTGATTTGCAAATGTTGGACCACTCTTGCATTCCAGAACTAAATCCCACTTGATTGTGGTAAATGATTTCTTTAAAAGTATTGTTGAATTAGGTTTCCTAGTATTTTATTGAGAATTTTTGTATCTATGTTCATCAGGAATATTGGCCTGTAGTTTTCTTTTTGAGTGGTGTCTTGTTTTAGTATCAAGGTAATCCTGGCTTCATAGAATGAATTTTGAAGTTTTCCTTCCTTTTCTATTTTTTGGAACAGTTTGAGAAGAATAGGTATTAACTCTTCTTTAAATTTTTGGTAGAATTCACCTGTGAAGTCATCTGGTCCTGGACTTTTGTTTGTTGGGAGTTTTTTGATTACTGACTTAATTTCTTTGCTGGTTATTGGTCTGCTCAAATTTTCTATTTCTTCCTGTTTCGGTTTTGGTACTTTATATGTTTCTAGGAATTTATCCATTTCTTCTAGGTTGTCTAATTTGTTGGCATGTAATATTCTCTGGAAATCCTTTGTTTTTCTGTGGTGTTGGTTGTTACTTCTCCTCTCTCACTTGCGATTTTATTTGAGTTCTTTCTCTTTTTCTTGATAAGTATGGCCAAGGTTTATCAATTTTATTGATTTTTTCAAAGAAACTGCTCTTGGTTTTATTGATCTTTTCTATTGTTTTTTAATTTCTGTTATTTATTTTTGTTCTAATTTTATTATTTCCTTCCTCCTGATGGTTTTAGGTTTTGCTTCTTGTTCATTTTCTAGTTCCTTTAGGTGTAAGGTTAGGCTGTTTATTTGAGATTTTTTTTTTTGCTTCTTGAGGTAGCTTGGATTGCTATAAACTTCCCTCTTAAAACTGCTTTTGCTGCATCCCAAAGTTTTTGGACTGTTATGGTTTCATTTCCATTTGTTTCCATGTACTTTTTAAATTTCTTCTTTGATGTTATGCTTGACCCATTCATTATTGAGTAGCATGTTATCTAACCTTCATGTATTTGTGGTCTTTCCAGATTTTTTTCTTGTGATTGACTTCTAGTTTATAGTATTGTAGTTAGAAAAGATGCATGGTATGACTTCAATCTCCTTGAATTTGTTGAGGCTTGTGTTGTGGTCTAATATGTGATCTAACCTGGAGAATATTGGTCCATGTGCACTTGAAAAGAATGTGTATTCTGGTGTTTTAGGATGGAATGTTCTGAATATATCTGTTAAAGCCATCTGTTCCAGTGTGTTGTTCAGAGCCATTGTTTCCTTGTTGATGTTCTGTGTAGATGATCTGTGCATTGATGTAAGTGGTGTGTTAAATCTCTTACTATTATTGTATTATTATTAATTAGTTCCTTTGTGCTTGTTATTAACTTTTTTATGTATTTGGGTGCTCCTATCTTGGGTGCATAAATATTTACAATTGTTATATCTTCTTGATGGATTGTCCCCTTTATTATTATGCAGTATCCTTCTTTGTCTGTTACAGTCATTGTTTTAAAGACTGTTCTGTCCAATATAAGTACTACTACTCTGGCTTTCTTTTGACATCATTTGCATGGTAGATGTTTCACCATCCTCTCACTTTCAATCTGCAGGTGTTTTTCAGTCTAAAATGAGTCTCTTGTCAGAATATATAAATGGGTCTTATTTCTTTTATCCATTCTGTTACCCTGTTTTTCAATTGGAACATTTAGTCTTAGTAATGTTCTGTTCTTGATCTGGGTTTTGGTTATGGGTGTGCTCAGACTACAAAAATCACACAGTGGTAGACTTATGTGCACTTCCCAGTATTTATGCTATATTTCAATAAAATAGTTTAAATAATCCAATTTAAATAATCTGGATAATTGAGAAAAAATTCATCTGACATAGTATTGTTGTTCCAATTAATAGGGTGATATGAGCAAGACAGTACTCCTATTAATGCTACTTTTATTAGTGAACACTAAAATAATAGCAATAGTAGTACTATCAAATATGTATCATGTAAAAACTTTTCAATGCATATTAATATCCCTTAATGCCATTTGCCCTTCAAAACAACCTCACCACATTTAGAATGAAATATATCGGCTGCATAAATACAATCATAATTGTTTGAAGGACCATACTCTAAAGGTGCTAAGTGATGGATCGATGTCAAGGTGAAGGAAGTTTCTTTCATAATCACAGAAATGTTTTGATAGTAGAGAGACAGTTAAAAAAATAAACTTAAAAAATTGGAGGATTTTACTAAAATCATAAATTAATTTGTTTTAATGCTGCTATACAATTGCAGGAAGAGATTGAATAGGATGCCATTGGATTGTAGTCCTATTCAGTTTTCATCCCTTCAATAATTTAGATGAAAATACAGGTTCTGCTCATCTAATTTTCTGAGGGAAAGTTCAATGGAAAATTTGGAATTCTATAAATTCTTGTTATGCTGACTGGATGAGCTGACTCCGACAAAGTTAAATTTGATGGGAATAAATCTGAGTCCTATTTTCTGGTCCAAAACCATTCAACTGAACAAACAAATAATATAGTTAACATGACTTCCCAGGCACAAGAGATAAAACCAAATAAAGCAAAATCTTTGGAGGACTTAGAATATGAATCAACTGTGTGCTAGAGACATTCAAAAAAGTCCACGTAAGCATGGTTATGTTCATACAAGTGCTTAGAAGAGGGATGGCATGCTCTTGTACTTTAATGCTGGTCCACTCACACCTGTTATACTCCTACTTCGTCAAGCTAGAATGTGTTTCAATATATGCTGAAATGATGAAAGGCTTCTAGATCATATAATGAAATACTGAAAGATCTCTTAAAGGAAAAAAAAAATAGGGGACATATGACAGCATCTTCAAATATCAGAAAGAATGTCCCTTTGAAGAGTAATTCCATTTTGTGTGGAATCACGGTGTAAATAGAATCAAAGCACAAAAGCTATGGGATAATATATGTCAATATAATGAAGACTTTCTAAGAGAATTATCCATAGGTAGAACATTTCATTTGATAGTAAACCAATTTCTCACTATAAAAAGGACTTAAATATAACTGAACCACTTAATCGGATATGATACAAAGTTTTCAATCTTTGAAGGTTAGACTGTACAAATGGATTGATTTCAACACCAAGAATTTCTACTTTATAGATAGGAATGTCAGACAAAGAGAGGTGAAATGACTTTCAAGTTCAGAGAGAAATTGATTCTCAGGATGAAGCCCCTTCACACAGCCTATGCATGGGGCAAAAATCTCATTAATTTGGCCCTATGTTTCCACATCTATCAAGTTCAGTGAGCTTCCTCACTAAGTGAAGGACTTGCAAGGGAATGACCCTATCTCCTAAGGACAAAGATGCCTTTGGGCAGAGAGAAGTCACGTTGACCCCACTTAGATGAGGAATGTTAGGCCTTTTATGTATGCCAAAAACATATCCTTTATTATTGTTCTTGATTATCTTGCTTTTCATATGTGCAATCCCAAATTACACAGGTTTTTAAGGTTTTACTATATTTACGTGATTCTAAGATTGTGTTCAACACAAATTAGAAACTAAAGTCAACATGTGGGAAAAAAAAGTAGATATTTGAGTGAGAGACTTACTTCATTTGTTTTACTACTCTCCAAGTCAAATACACAAGAATATTGTGCCAAAAACATCCTTGACTAAACAAAGGTACGCACTAGAAGTTTACATGATTAAATTAAATAATAAGCCTGGCTGTCTGACTTTAAAGATAAAGCAAGTTTAGAAAAACAGAAAGAGGAAAGTCTGATTATTGAAAATCACAGGTTAAATCCTGTCCCTAAGAAGCGTAACAGAAAACAGCATCATATTATTTGCCACAACCCTACGTACTTTAAAAATTAAAACAATCAGTTGATCACTATAAGGAAAAATAGTATGACTTTCTTTTATTTTGTTTATTTATTTATATTTATTTATTTATATATTTCATTAATTTTTTTAGAGAGAGAGTGCATGTACATGCAAACTGGTGGGGGAGGGGCAGAGGGAGAGAGAGAATCTTAAGCAGCCTCCATGCCCAGCGTGGAGCCCAACGTGAGGCTCAATCTCACAACCCTTATATCACAACCCTGATGTCATGAGATCACGACTTGAGCCAAAATCGAGAGTTGGATGCTTAACCAGTTGAGCCACACAGGTGCCTCAAGCATTACTTTAAAGGGAGAGTAGTTCACTCTTTCCTTACATTTTCTATGTGATTCAATGTTGTAAATCATTCCAAAATTCTCAAATATGATACAATCTATCTAAATTCTGGGCTAACTTCCATTATTTGCAGCAAGAAATCAAGCTTTATAAAATACTCATCACTCAAGATTTTATTTCACATTAGGTATACCTCAAAGTAACCAATCTGGGAATAAGTTTCCAAGCATCTATCAGGTAACCCCCCCAAAAAAGAAGGACAGTCTTAATGATGATATTATTGAGGTCAGTAAATATGAAAGCTAAAGAAGATCTATATATTATTCAGCACAAGACCTTTATTTATTAGATGAAGAGAGTGATAACAGATAAAATTATGGTCCCATAACTAATTGGTGTAGAATCAAAATATAACCCTTGCCCTCTTGAGTCCAATCTCATGGTTTTCCTTATTTCCCAGATATTGCCATGAAATGAGTCTCTTATTCAAGACCAATAATTAAATACAGATTAAGCTTGAACATATTTTTTTCCAAAAGGAAATAGGACACAGTCCAAAACTCTACTACAATTTCCCAATCCTATTGTGCAACTGATTTGCAATTGCTTAAATAACTGCAGGTGCTGGGAACCAAAAGCCACTCTGTGCCTGTCTGGGCTGATGACCAATCAGTTCTGCATGGATCATATGATACACAGGGACAGCAATAAACAGATACTCTGGCATTCACCAGGTGTGCAATATTGCAATTTCTGGGCCTGTCTCAGGCTCAACTCGCAACAACTGAATCTATGACAACTAGACTCTAGCATATTTTAACCTGGACAAAACCAGGAACATAATCAAAGTAAAAACATAGTTCGGTGATTATAGAATTTACAAAGAATCTCAACATGAACTTACGATTTCTTTAGGTGACAATTAATGATTACCTAATAAAGAAGTAAATTATATAATATACATATAATTATAGGAATAAAATTATATTTATAGCAAATTTACAGATACTCTACATTTATAGACAATCCTCATTTATAAAATGGACATGGAGTAAATAATTTCAAATATGAAATCGATTTATTACCAACTTGGTCAGGGCAATTTATAATGAACAACTCGTCTATAGAACCATGCTCCAAAGAGTGGCCAATTTATAACATGCTGCTTTCTTTCTAGAATCAGAGAGGGGCTGCCTCTAATTCTACAAATCTGTATTTTGGGATATCCACATATTTTGGTCATGTGGCAAACTGCTCCACATTATAAAATACACAAATTTATAGACACAAATTGTGGCATCTTGAAAGGCAAGAGCAGAGTGGAGGAGAACCTCATAGGGAAGAACAAAGTGTTGGCTAAAGTGGAAATGCCTAGAAAATACGATCTCAACAGCGCCTTCCCCAAGGGGCCATATCAGGCATGACTTGGAGCTTATGAGAAGTGTTAATCTCAGGACCCCTCTGCAGACTACTGATGCAGAATCTGGATTTTATTTTATTTTATTTTATTTTATTTTATTTTATTTTATTTTTTTTTTTTCTTTTTTTTTAATGATTTTTTATTATATTATGTTAGTCACCATACAGTACATCCCCGGTTTCCGATGTAAGGCTCGATGATTCATTAGTTGTGTATAACACCCAGTGCACCATGCAATACGTGCCCTCCTTACTACCCATCACCAGCCTATCCCATTCCCCCCCCCCCCCCCGAAGTCCTCAGTTTGTTTCTCATAGTCCATAGTCTCTCATGTTTCATTCCCCCAGAATCTGGATTTTAATGAGAGTCCCCAGGTGATCCCAGTGAAATTAAAGTCAAAGTCTTATTGTGAGAACCGAACTATGATTTAGAATAGCTTTTAAGGATTGTAAGAAGGATGTGTGTGTGTGTGTGTGTGTGTGTGTGTGTGTGTGATGTCTGAGTTAAGTATTAAAGACAAAATATTTTGATATCATGGCACTTCTCTTAAAGGATAAACATCCAGATCAGCTACTTTGCATCTTTTGGTCGGAAAAACAAAGACTGTGAAAGAAAAAAAAAGAATCAGAGCGATCTGATCAGTGTGTATATGTGTCACATATCTATTTAATATGCATCCCAGCAGAGTCTAGTCGTTAAATCATTGGAGGTAATCTCTGAATTCTTATTCTCAACTTGTTTCCCCTTTAGGCAATATTACGATAGGATCCTCTGTAGGTTTGGGAACTTAGAACTACTCTTCTGAATAAATCTAAGGGGTGTCTATCTCCTGGTACAATCTAGCAAGTCATCTTTACTAGTGGATGTACTTAATGAGGTTCATGCAACTGCATTTATTTCTCTCTAGAAATACCTTGGTTCATCCCCTGCTGAAACTGAAAACAAACCATCATTCATTCTAGATGTGATCCAACTCACTGAAAATCAATGGGCCTGGGCTGTCACATTTCTATTTTTTACAGTTGAGTGAACTTGAAACATGTTAAAGTCAACAATATCTATCAATGAGGGAAATATATACTACTAAATACGGCCTACTATATTTAAAACCATGATGACAAATCCTTAAAAGAAAGCACTAAATGTGTCTTATCTTGGCATCCCCAGTATCTTTAGAGATGGGAGTAAATAAACATGTGGTAAGTGTAATGAGGAATGAAACTGAGATGAGAAGGGATGTACTCACATAACTCTTCTTCTTAGGAGGGTTGGCTAAGGTTTTTAATTTGTTTAACTTTATCGTGTATGTGTGTATTTTAAGATAAACTGCTAACTTGTTATAAAATTAATTCAAAGTAGTTAGTCAGCATACACTAAGATCAGTACAAAATGGAAACACTTAGATTGCAAGGTAGCGTTCTTTTCACAAGAGGAAGAGAAGGGATACTGGTAACCCACGGCACGCCTTTGATCTTAAGACAGTGATACTGAACCCAAAAGTCACACATGTAAAGCATCTGGTACTGAAAATGGAATCAAGAGGGAGATTACTGTTTACTCACAGGCATCATTCATTTCATAATTACATGTACAGGGCCTACAATTTGGAGGCACTATTCTAGGTGTAAGAAATACATTGGGAAACAAGGTCCTCAGGGTTTCCACTCTCATCCAACAAGTGAGGAAGAGATGACCCTAAACAAGGACACTGAACACACAAAAGAGCACAGTGAGAGCAAGAATGACCAGCGCAGGGTGACCGATGTAGGTGGCCAGGGGAGCTCTCTCAGCAGATGACACTGAAACCAAGACCTGAATGCTGAGGAGCCCCTGGGGGAGATCTGGGCAAAGAGTATTCCAAGCACAAAAAACTCAAAAGGGCAACTTCCTGAAATGAGAAGAAAAAAAAAATTGGTTTACTTCAGGAATGGAGAAAAATTCAGTGAGCGCTGAGCACAGTGAAACAAGAGGTAACCTGGAATGAGATGGGATCTGGGGCTAGGTCACATAAGCCCTTCTTGATCTTCGTCAAACTTTCAGATTTTATTCCATGTACAACGGGAAGCCACCGGAGTATTGTAGACTGGGGAGTGATATGATCTGATGTATATTCCAAAAAGATACGTCTGACTTCTGTATGGAGATTGGACTATGGTATATATGGAAGTGGTAGCAATGAAACTAACATTTATGAAGTTTTGGACCATAGGGGTGTGAGCTACGGAGTCATAGTCACCTGGGTTTGAATTTCCCTCTCACATTGTGAGTATTTGATTAATAACTGATTACCTTAAAATCTCAGTTTTCTCATCAGTAAATGGAAGCAATAAAATGTTTTCTCATCAGTAAATGGAGGACCTATCTGACAGGGTAGTCGTGAGGATTAAATAATATAACGTATGCGTAGTGAGTTTATTAAAGAGTCGCAACCCACGGCATATATTCATGGTATATAAACATGAAACAGTATTTATGTATGTATTTATGCAAAAACAGTCACTTTTTTTCTCCATCTCTTATTATCTTGGCAGAATCACTGAATTTCTGGTCACTATTGGTTATCAAAAACTCAGGCTAATTTATAATTTGAACCTAAAATTTGATGTAAATTTCATCCCTTATCTCATAGTCTTGAATTGAGGGGGTAGGGAGGAGGAACGTGGTATGGTGCTAGGTAGGCATCTTCTTACCCTCTGCCTTAAGACTTTGTCCTTCTTGCATTTTCTAAATATTAAGAGAGAGAGAGAGAAGGAGAGAAAGAAGAAGGAGGGGCTTGGTGGGAAGAGAGAGAGAGCATGATAATGAGACAGCATAACCAAGAAAAGGACAGGGAGGGAGAAAAGGGGGCGGGGAGAGAGAGAGAGATCAGTTCTCTGGCCCAGCAAGTGGCCTTCTTGGAATACTGGCCAGATGGCTCAAGCCCCAGCCTACGGGGAGTGTCTGTTTGAGCCATAGAATCTTAGGTATCTTTTTGGCTATACCAAATGCTGAAAGCATAGGCTATACTCCTTTTGTCAACTCTTTTCACCTTGCCTGTTCCTTTCTCCCCTCCTCAGGAAGGCACAGGGCAGATCAGCCAGTGTGATGCATACATTGCCAGGCATCAGGAACGTAGAATACGAGCTTGTCTTTTTTTGCATCATCAGGTTCTACACATGATTCTCCGTGTCCCCCAGTTAGGCTGGACAAAGGAAGCACACTTCTTGAACAGTACAATTCTGGAGTACGTATGACCTAGTGTGTTGGAGTTAATGTAGAGCATGACATCAGCCATAATACCTGACTTGTTAAATGTAACACAGAGGCCGCTGAGGGCAGGAAAGGTTTCGGAGAAGGGCGTAGCCTTCCCGAAACTATCCTAGCCCCAACAGCCACCCTGTGATCTAAGAGACGTAGGCATTGTCCCTTAGGCTATGTTTAGCAGAACTCAGAGACTAGGCAAATTAGCATATCGTATCTTTCCTGTAAACAGAACCTCCCAGTTTCAGTAAGACCCCTTGTCACACCTCCTGTGCTTGAGAAACAGTGATAAGAATTTGTGATTATCCTGAAGGACCAATAAATGTGGGAGCAAAGAAGAGCAAAGGGTCTTTGTCTCTGAATGTTGACACCCCCCCCCCCCACCTTCTCCTCATTTTCACAGTAAAGTCTGGAGTGATCTTTTATCCATCAGTGCAGGGATTGCTGGCCATTCCCTGCACTAGTGGTCTTTTTTCCCCTACCTGCTGCATCCCTCAATGCTTAGGTGGACAGGGAAGTTGGGAGGTGGACAGTGCATTAGGAGTGGTGAAAGGGTCAATTTTGCTGTCTTTAGTATGTGCAGAGGGAGACAACTGGCCAGTGTTTAGAGGTTCACTTTACAGTGGAGGTTACTTAAATAATTTCGTTTCAGGGGGCTCTAGTTAATAATTCTATGAGGAAGATGTCTCTTGAACATGAAATTGTGTACACAGTCATACCTGGCAAATGGTGGGGAATCAGTTGCTAATTATTATTAACATTATTATTAAAGTAAGTACTACAGGGGCGCCTTGGTGGGTCAGTCGGTTAAGCATCCAACTGTTGGTTTCAGCTCAGGTTGTGATCTCAGGGTCGTGAGATGGAGCCCTGCGTCAGGCTCCCAGCTCAGCTCGGAGTCTGTTTGTCTCTCTCCCTCTGCTCCTTCCCCTCCACGTCTCTCTCTCATAAATAAAAATAAAATCTAAAAAAAAAATAATAAAGTAACTACTATATTTCAAATGACTGTCTAGCAGTTAAAAAATGAGCTTTTTTTTTTTTTTTTACCAATTCTTTTATTAACCAGAATATCATGCCCAGCACCCTAATTCCAGGAAAATTTTGGTTACTTAAGATTCATGGAATAAGAAAGAGATGGAATATTACAAATGTCATAAAGTTAGAAAAAATGTCTCTATTGATGGTTTACCCTTTTAATCAGGTTTGTACCTAGATGACCTGTAAGATGATCTCATGGGATATTCATGATTTTTTTGTTATTTTTATTTTTCATTCTCTCAGGGAAACACATTGGGCTAAGAATCAGGAGACCTGGAACACGGGTTTCCACTTGGCCACTTTTCAGCTGTCTGCCCCTGGCCTTCTCCCTTAGCCTCCATGCTCCTCGTTTTCCTTCCTGGCAAAGTCACAGAGCTGGACTAAGTGCTCTCCAGTGTTTCTCTCAATTCTAAAATCCTGTGGTTCTGTAACATGCTTGATTTATTGAGTCACTGTTTCTTTGGTTCACTCAATAAACATTTACTGAGGCCCAACTCTGTGCCAAACTTTATTGCTTCCCTGCTGTCAAAATCAGGCAACATGCTAGAGTTAAAATGTCTTTAAAGATTTCTGATGGCTGCTGCTTTTAAAAGGAACTTTCTATAGCAACCTCTGCCTCTTTGGGCTCCTAGAGCTAGTTCTTATTCTGTGAGGACTAAAAAATCTAGAGAAACAAGGGGGCATGGGAAGATGTTCTATTCACACTATCAGAAATAAACTTTCTATTCTGATCACCTTTTTTCGTTAGCCCAGAAAAGAACACCTTCAACAGATTTTCTAGTCCTATGTATGCTGGGGTGTTAAAAGAATGTGTTTGATAACTTCCCCCCAAGTTTAAGGTACTTTTCCATATAAATGCAATCCCTGGAATAATAAAATATTTTAAGAGAAAGTTTATGTTACTTACTAAAAGTTTATATGAATTTAGGATTATGCATACTTCTTGAATAAAAGTATGGAAGAATCAATCAATAATGACTAGTGTTAGTGTTTTCTTATGGATACAGCCCTTAATTTGGAGTTAGGAGCCCTGGGTTCAGTTCCCCACTTTGTGATTAGTGCTACATAATCATGGGCAAGTAAATGTAATTGAGTCTGAGTTTTCTTCAGTATAATGACTGTGGTCATGCTATCATACCGCACTTTTAGATTTCTTAAAAATGAGGCTCTGTAATATAATGATTATGGAATTAATATTATTAACTATATACTAATTCTTCCATAAACTCCCCTCATCCCATCTATCATACCTGTGTTGAAAGCATCGTAAATCTACACTGTCTAGCTCAGCACTTCTCATCCCAGGTTCCTCATCTGATTTGAATACTATCTTCTCAATTTTCCCAACGATGGTACAAAACTAGCATCTTTCTAGATACATAGGAGAGAAGTTGGTTCATTAAGTACAGTGAATTCCTTACGGCTTTATTCTCTTCCCAACACCCGCAGAGTTCTAGCCTAAATGCAAACACACAGAATTTAGCAGAAAGATTTTGGAAGTAGCTCCCAGAATAAATGAATCATTGAACCACAGAGTTTTGGAAAGGAAGGAGCACAGGGAAGATATAAGCTCCTCACAGCAGAGTTCCTGGGATTGTATCACTCATATAACTCAACAACAGTGAACCTCAGACTCAAAGTAACTCCTTTCAAATTCTGAACTCTCCAAAGGGAATTAACTGATTAGTTCAACTTGTGTTAGTCAGAAGTCTTTGCTCCAGATCAGACTTTTATGATCAGAGTGGGTGGAATGGCCAGGTTATAAAACATGAACATTGTGAGAAGAGTCATCCATTAGCACCTGACATTATCAACCCGTTGGTCTTGTGACCTAATACTAAAAGAGCACCCTCCTGGAGCAGGAGATACCCGCCTCCAGTTACGGAATGAATGAATCACCGGCAGTGAGGGTTCAGCATAGGGAATACAGTTAATAGTACTGTAACAGTGTTGTGTGGTGACAGATGGTAGCCACACTTGTGGTGAGCATAGCTTAATGTAAAGAAGTTGAATCACTACATTGTACACCTGAAATGAAGGTAATATTATGTGTCAACTATACACTTCAATTAAAAGAAAAGAGTGTCCTTCTTAGGAGGTGAATAATTATTACAATTTCCTTTTTAGTTTTACCTATGATATAAACTTAGGTCTTCAAGTCCAATGTAAAAAAAAAAAAAAGTGGATGTTGGCTGATTTGTGACTAACTTTATTTGAACTCTGAAACTTCATCAGAAATCTCAGTGAAATCACAGAATTGTAAACTTTAGAGGTGCCTGGGCGACTCAACTGCTTAAGCATCCGATTCTTGATTTCAGCTCAGGTCATGATCTCAGGTTTGTGAGATCGAGCCCCTCATCAGGCTCTGTACTGGGTTTGGAGCTTGCTGAAGATTCTCCCTCTTCCTCTGCCACTCCTCTCTCTTTCCCCCTTTCCCTCTCAAAAAAAAAAAAAATTGTAAACTTTGGAGTTGAAAGAGGGAGACTCATAGAGGTTATGAGATTTTTTCTAGTGCCTATAGCTAGGCATAGGCAAAGTTGGGATGAGAAGCTGGGTTTCTACACCAGTTGATCCCAAACAGGGCTGGTCATCAGAATCATCTGTGAAAACCTTTAAAAAAGTATATATTTTTAAAAGATTTTATTTATTTGAGAGAGAGAGAGAGAGCACAAGCAGGGGGGAGGGGTGGAGGGAGAGAGAGAAGCAAGCTCCCCAACGAGCAGGGAGCCCGGTGCAGGACTTGATCCCAGGACCCCAGATCATGACCAGAGCCGAAGGCAGACGTTTAACTGACTGAGCCACCCAGGTAGGCAAAGCATATTTCTTGCACCCATCCCTATAAGTCTTACTTTGATAAGACTGGGTTGGTGTGCCTCAATACTTTATTATTATTTACTTTCTAGTTACTTCCAGTATACAGTGTAATTTGAAACTCAATGTCTTTTTGTAAAGCACTGGGCCTCCCTTGCTTCCCTAGCTTCTCATTTCCCAACAAACAGTGAGCACAAAATGTGAGACAAAATACAAATGAAACAACCAAAAATCAAAGCACATTCTCACTTTTAGTACGGAAGTAATTTGATTGGTAAGAGAACATTCTGGCCAGACTGAATAATACCATCTCTTGAAACTGTACTTATAATTCACAAAGCATCCATTCACTTCTTATAGTGACCATTCTCTGATCTCAAGGATGGGACACATTTCCACACTGACAGGCTGTAAATGCTTGTTTCTGCCTTTTTCTACTTGTTGTAAGTGAACCAAATACCCTGTTGGAACAAGTCTTTTCTTTCTAAAGATTATTTGCCTTGATACTACATAATAAGAATATGTGGTATATTTTATGTCCCATGCTTGAAATAAGTTGCCTCCACCTCCATTCCCCATACTGCATGCCTTTCTCATGAACAATTCAGAAAACTATAAAATTTTAAGAGATCTTCTAATTCAAGGTCTTTCAAAATTTCTTCCTAGGTACCCAGGATTCACGTACAATATACCAACTTTGCTACCTGTAATCTACTCTTCTGTGTTTTATAGAAATAGGAATTATCCTAAATTGATTTCATAATCTAATAATGGTTCACCACTTAACTTTGAAAAATACCGATTTAATTCAGCCTTTGTATTTTACAAACAAGGAAACTAAGTAAAGCCCAGAGAATTTAAAAGACTTGGCAAGAACCTCTTAGCTTCCGACTAGAATTTGGATCTCTGGACTGAATCCTCAGCTCTTTCTACTACATTCTGCAGCATTTCTAATGCTATTTTGGATAGGTTTGAACGGACACCTTCACAGTTTCAGGGAAAAGAAAATTCATTTTGAAGAATATAGGCCAGTCTTTTTTTTTTCCCCCACCGTGACACACAATCCTAATTTAATCGCTTTCTTAGGTACCTAGTTTTAATAACTCCTAGAGAAAATACACAAAATTAAAGCTTTATAGCTTTCATATCACCAAACAACATTACTATTATTTTTCTCAGCTTACAATTTAAAAGTGAAGTAATTATCTTAACTACCTCACTACATTTGCACTATGTTAAGCTTCTCAACACCAACATTTGAAGTTTGCAGTTTCTTTTGGTATATAGTATTATAATGAAAGGTTTTGACTAAGATGTTCAGATATTCCTATTTAAAAACACACAGTGAGGGTCTCCTGGGTGGCTCAGTCAGTTAAGCATCTGCCTTCGGCTCAGGTCATGATCTCAGGGTCCTGGGATCAAGTCCCAGATCGGGCTCCCTGCTCAGCGGGGAGCCTGCTTCTCCCTCTGCTTCCGTTCCCCCTACTTGTGCTATCTCTCTGACAAATAAATACATAAAAAATCTTTAAAAAAGTAAAAACACACAGTGCATTTTATTTTAAATTGATAGTATTGCCCATGACATGGGAAAAAAAAAAAATCTATCACTTCACAGTAAAAAAAACCCCGATAAATTGGATACATATAAGTGTCCTCACAAGAAGCTAATTACTGGCTCATTAGTTATACCAGACTGAGGTGATATGATAAAATGTTTAATATTCATAGTGGTCCTCAACTTGGTATTACCATAAAATCACCTTAAAGAGCCTTGAAAAATATTGAGTGCCTGAGTCCCAGTTCCTGACCTCAAAACTCATTTAATTGGTTCAGTGTGTGGCCTGGGCATAGGGATACTCTGAAATATTCTAGATGATTCTAATGTGCAGATATGGTAGAGAATCAAGGGCTAAGAGAAATACGACCTAGGCATTTAATGTGTAATAATAGTGCCTCTGTAACTCTTCTAATTTAGTTATAATAATGTGCCAAAGTCTTTCAGCTTTTTAAGCTATAATTTACACTTTAGATGTGACCATCTGTGTATAGTACTGCTGTACATTTGCATATTGCTTGAGTAATTAATAAGTAGTTGGCATATTTTAGCTTATAAAGTGGGAACACAATAGCACTTCCTCTCTCCCCTTCAAGAACGTTATTAGATTGACCTTCGGAAGCACCTGATTTAAAGTCACAGTTTCCTTTTAAGGGCCAATCATTTTGTAAAACCACATGAATGAATACTTTACCCATTCAGTATAGTATGGTAAACTAAAACCCACGCCGATATTGCGTATCTTCCTGAAGAAAACATCACCAAGGAAGCATTGTAGAATTGTATCTTACTACCGACTCAATCACATTTGCCCCAAAATATTTTTTTTTAAAAATGGCTGAATTCAGTTGTTTTCAGTTTTTTTTAAAGTTAAAAATGCAGCCACAATCCAAAACTCTCGTTATTAAAATATGTAAGATTTAAGTATTTCTGGCAAAACTTACCACAAGCATTGAAAGAAGGCAAATGTTCCAAATCCTTAAAAGCCTGTCCTGAGTAGTGCTCTTCCTTTCTTTCTTTTTTTTTTTTTTTTTTTTTTACGATTTTATTTATTTGAGAGAGAGAGATCATGAGAGGGGGGAGGATCAGAGGGAGAGAGACAGACTCCCCACTGAGCAGGGAGCCCACTGCGGGGCTCGATCTGGCACTCCAGGATCATGACCTGAGCCTAAAGGCACTCACTTAACCAACCGAGTCACCCAGGCGCCCTGAAGAGTGCTCTTTATTTGCTGGTCAGAATAAAACCTGAAGCCAATGAAGAGAATATGGAAGCTAAATAACCCACTATGGACATTAAAAACAAGGACAGTCTATACTACAGAGAAAGGCCTGGAAAGGAGTCCTGGGATAAAACAGATAGAGAAAGAAAGATGCAGAATGAGAGCTAGCCCTGAAATAGTTAACGAGAGGCACCGACACCCATCCATCAGCAAGCTCTCCCTGACAGGCCCATCTCTGTCTAAGGAGCTGACACGTCTATACACCGCAAGCTGAAATTGTCAGTGTGTAAGTTCCTCTTCCTTCTTCTAATAGACAAATGCACAAAGGACTGGTTTTTGCTTGCCTTGCTGCTGTGCCTTAATAAACAGTCGGCTCCGGATTTTAACCAAGTCAAATGCTGACTAAAAGCCTCCTCACAAAAGCCTTTAATAAAATTTGGCTTCTGTTTCCTTCACATGTATTTCCAATTTGAAGACAAAGAGTTTCTTCCCCCTTTCTCTCATTTGCAGTTGCTTGTTTGGTTGATTAAAAAGCATGGCGCTTGAATGCTGAAAGGACACAAAATGGAAGAGTGGGCAGATGGGTCAAGACAGAATGACCCAGGCTCAGGCACGCCTGTGACTCTCTTCACGAAAACAAATCCTTTATTCTTCGTCTAGCTAAGATTCAAGGAAGGCAGAGAAGCAGCCCTTCAGTCTTCCGACTTGAGGTCAAAGTCCTTTTTATACTTGGCGTGCAACCGAGATGCATCAGAATTCAGTACAAAATGGAAAGTTTTATGCTTCCAAGCAATTCAAGTGCATTCTGTGGTCCTCTCGTCCTGCGGGGCTGCCTTAGCAGATTTGAGGTATCTCTTAGGGCAAAGTGGTGTGAAAGCTTTGAGGTTTTCTTGGCGACTGGGAAGAATAATTTGACTTCGCTTGGAGTAAGATCATATTCAGCAGAAAAGATCTGCTGTGCTCAAGGTCATGGACCCTGGCTCTGTGGATATTCAGTTATTCAGCAGAATAGCCACTCTGAGCCTTCCAAGCGCTTTTGCATGCCGCTGCAGGTGTCTCCTGAGGAGACCTCCCTCCTAGACAGCCACTGCCAGAGTCCCTACATTTGCACATCCCCTTCGGGATGCTGTCTGCTCTCTGAAAAATCACATTCCCTCTACATCCCCTCTCCGTATTATATATGTGTGTGTATATATATACATATATATACATATATATATATATATATACACACACATATATATACATATATATGTATATATATGTATATATACGTATATATATGCAATCCCAAAGATTTTCAAAGAAATGCTGCCATGAATCAAGATCTGTACATACATACATATATAAATAGCTAAATAGTTAAACCGTCAAGGCAGGGGGGTAGTTTGTTTTTTTAAACTGATGCATTTCAGAGCCTTAGATCTTAAGTACCATTTTAGAATGTGTTATGTACAAAATAGGCCATGGAAGCACGGAGGAATTAATTACATCATTAATTAAAGAACATATTAAAGACCTACTCTGTGTGAGGCACTACGTTAATTACTGTGAAGAAAACAATGGTGAATGCGCGTTCTATTTTATAAGACGTTCACAATGCAAAGATGATACAAGGCATATAAAAAGCCATGGAAATTGAAAATAAGAGGTTATTTTCAAAGTGTTGAGATACATTTCATAAAGAAGGTAAAACTTGGATAATATCTTGAAGGATGACTGATTTGAAATGTAGGTAATTTAGGGAAAAGGGACCCTGGCAAGTGAAGAGATGAAGATGAGTGATGGTTTTGAGGTGAGAAATCAAACAACACATAAAATTTGACTGGAACTAAGGTGGTATGATGAGGAATAATGGCAAATGAAATGAGAAAGTTTGGTTCAGGCTGAAGTGTAAAAGGCCTCTAGAAAGGGCGGAGATGTTTCTAACACTCGGATCAGGAATATCCATCTAAGAGGGAACGGTGAACTACTGACTGGTGTGAATTTAGGGACACCAATTGCACCTCCAATTTTTGTTATGAATATTATAATTTTCAACAATGCAGTCTACCTAAATGAAGATAACGATTCCAATGTCAAAATAAGAAGGGTTAACATTTAGAAATTATTATTCAGGTTTAGCTCGCGGCAAGGAGGGCAGGGAGAACAGGTGGATTGTCCATCACTAGGTATTTTTATTCTTCTTTCCTATCAAATAGACAAACATTTGTGAGGAAAAAGTCTTCATGTAAAAAAGGTTTGCTTTGCACTATCTCCCAGGGAGGATATTGGTCTAATGATCCCAGGAAGTGAGGCAAGGTTATATTCTATTTAACTGTGAAATATAGTCTAATAAGGTGTATTGAACACAACTAAAGATTATTATGAAGAGCCTTTAAATTCTTCAAAACTGACATGGTGACCATATAAGCAATAACAGTGCAAGTTACTCTTTAAAGAATATCCTATGTGAATGCTAACTTTTCTTATAGAATAAGTTTAAATGCAAATGATTATAGTGTCTGAATACATTTTCTTTTTTAAAATTTAAATAGTTTTTTTTTAGTTATGGTTTTTAAAATTATTTTTAAAATTCTTCTTTTTTAAAATTTAAATTCAATTAATTAACATATAGTGTATTATTAGTTTCAGAGGTAGAGGTCAGTGATTCATTAGTCTTATATAACACCCAGTGCTCATTGCATCACGTGCCCTCCTTAATGTCCATCACCCAGTTACTCCATCCCCCACCCCACCCCCCTCCAGCAACCCTCAGTTTGTTTCCTAAGATTAAGAGTCTTTTATGGCTTGTCTCTCTCTGATTTTGTCTTGTTTTATTTTTCCCTCTCTTCTCCTATGCTCCTCTGTTTTGTTTCTTAAATTTCACATATGAGTGAGATCATATGATAATTGTCTTTCTCTGATTGACTTATTTCTCTTAGCATAATACCCTCTAGTTCCATTCAAGTTGTTGCAAATGGCAAGATTTCACTTTTTTGGTGGCTGAGTAGTGAATACATTTTCTTTTGTCTTTGTTCCTGTTGATGTGGTTAAGAGCTCAGGCTCAACAATCACAGCAGACAAATCACCTCTCCATCATTTATCAGCTTTGTGACTATGCTTAAACATGATAATTCTCCAAACCCTCCTCTTTAAAATGTGGGGGGAAAAGTAATATTTACCTTGAGCTTAATAAGTTGATGCTTATAAAATTGTTAGCATAGAGTCTGGCCAAAAATGTCATCCAGTTATCCTGTACAGAATTTTTGTTTGTTTTTAATATTATAAAATCAATCCATTAGAGTTTTACTTCATGGCAAACTCTTTTCATTTCTTGGTTAATAAAACATCCCCTACTCCCCAAATTATAAAGATATCTCCCTCTCTTCTAGTATTTCTATAATATTGCAATGCCTTTATTATTTAATTATATGAATGGTATGTAAGAGGAACCTTATTCTACTTTTTCCCCACATGTATAATCAGTTATCCCAACACTATCTATTAACTATTACATCTTGCCTCACAGTTTTTAACGTCACACATCACATACTAAAATCCGTAAGTACTTGATCCACTTTGAGATTCTATTCTTCTCCATATACCTGTTTGTTTTTGTGACAGAACCAGACTGTTTTAATTATTGTCATTTCATAGTACCTTTTTTAAAAAAGATTTTATTTATTTATTTGACAGAGAGAGCAAGCAAGCACAAGCAGAGGGAGGAGCAGAGGGAGAGGGAGAAGCTGACTCCCTGCTGAGCAGTGGATGGGGTGTGGGGCTCGATCCCAGGACCCTGGGACCATGATCTGAGCCAAAGGCAGATGCTTAACTGACTGAGCTATAGGTGCCCCTCACAGTACCTTCTAATATCATGTTGGTAACCTGATCATCTTTCTAAAAAAAAAATAGCCTTTTATGCAGATTTATGCTTGCCTATTAACTTCAGAAATAATTTGTCAAGCCCCCAATCCCTTGTGAGTTAAATTGCCCTAACTCTATCACTTAATTTAAAGTTTGAATCATCCGGGGCGCCTGGGTAGCACAGTGGTTAAGCGTCTGCCTTCGGCTCAGGACGTGATCCTGGCGTTCTGGGATTGAGCCCCGCATCAGGCTCCTCCGCTATGAGCCTGCTTCTTCCTCTCCCACTCCCCCTGCTTGTGTTCCCTCTCTCGCTGGCTGTCTCTATGTCAAATAAATAAATAAAAATCTTTAAAAAAAAATAAAGTTTGAATCATCCTGTCCAGGGGCACATAGTTGTTACTATTATTTTTCTTCTTCTACTCATTTAAATCCTGTTTTCTGTCCTTCAGTAAAAGTTTTATTATTTTCTTTACATAAGTCTTGCACAAGGTCAGTATTTTGTAATGTTTGGGAAAGCCTTTCATAGTCCTAAAATCTTCATGCAGGTAAAGCATACTAATAATTTAAACATCTACATTAACTTGATAAACATGATGATTTGACAGAAAATTCCATCAAAATGTTTGCCTTCCCTTAGCCTTCTATCCTGATTATGCAAAGTAACTGAATTGGTAAGAAAAAGATTTATTTCATATTACCCTTTCAGATCTCAGAAAGGATATTTTTCTTGCCAGACTTAGATAGATAGATAGATAGATAGATAGATAGATAGACAGACACATACATACATACATACATAAATACCAAGCAAACTCTACTACTTTAAAATTATATCTGTGGAATGGAACACTCCCATAAATTCTGGAAGACACTATCAAAAGAAAACAATAACAAATAATTTAACTGGAAACAAACAAGCAACCCCCAGGTACATTGCTAATCTCTGTGACACTATAGTCAGAAAGTAAGGATTAAACCATCCTGGTATGAGTTTTAATCTCATATACTTATGGGATAGAATAAAATTCTCATCTACCAGCTCATGCGAAGACATTCTTCCCTCTGAATTGGATCATTCATTTAGGCTATCCTACAGGTTGAAGGAAAATAATTCTTTGCTATTACTTATCAGTAGCAACCCTAAGGGATATAAAATCACATCAGAAGTGGAAATAGCCATCTTTCTCCTGCAATTTCACTACTGAGGTCCAACACTTTTCTTATTAACCCAGGAAATAAAAATGTTTCAATTTAAGTCAATTCCAGCTGCTGGGCAACAGCTACAGGTTTGTTAAATATAAACTTTTCTTTTTAGAAGCATGGCTACATAAATTTCAATTTTCATATTGAAAATAACATGTCAAATACAGGTATATTCCAAATGAAATCCAAAATACACATTTAAAGCCACAGACCAGAAAGCAGTATTTTTCTCTAAGCTGTATAAAAAAGTAGCTCTAATGTTCATTTCTAAGAGAAAACAAATAATATGAGAATGAATAATAATAATAAAAAATAACGGAGTGCTGCCTCTGGAGTTAATATACCTGCATCTTTCTGTCACTTTACTGGTGTTTATTTTTCTTTCTATGTAACATTCATCATTACCTAAGGTATAGAATAATTATTGATTTATTTTCACATCTCCCACTGAAGTGTGAGCTCAGTGAGGGCAGGGGGTTTTGACTCTTGCTGTGATGGTCGCTGTCTATCACTGCATTCCGGGGACACTGCGAGCACCTAGGAGGCACTCAGGAACTAGCTGTTGACTGAATTACTCATAATTACTTTTATTTAATTTATAAGTTGCACATGAGCAAAAGAGCTAAAAACTAACCAAATAAACTATTTTTAAATATAAATGAAACTTTCTATTGTTACTATCCAAGACCCTTTTAAACTTTACTTCGCTTAAAATCAAATTTGATTATAGAGCTAAAAGAGAGGTACTGCTTGAATGTGAGATCAGGAATGATATTTATTTACATGACTCCCTGTCTAAGAGGGAAAACAGACAGTAATCACACATTAAACAAATCACATAATTACATTTGTTCAAAGTGTCACCAAGGAAGGAAAACCAAAATGTGTGTTGATGGCAGATACTTAACTGAACCTGGGAAGGGATTCCCTAAAAAGGAACATTTCAGTTGCTGGAACCTGAAAAAAGAGTAAGGGTTAAAGCAGATGGGAAGGGCAAGGAACATTCTAGGTACCTCTAGTGACACCTAGAAAGTTCTGAGGCCAGAAAGATCTTGACAAATTTCAGAAACTATGAGAATGAAGATATACAAGGAAAGAATCAGGGCAAAACAGGTGGAAGGCAGCTATTCTGGTGGTAGACTTTCTTTTCATGCTGAATCTGCAGTCCTTGGTACTTTCCAGAACGTTCCCGTACCCAGAAGAACTCTCTCAGCCAGACGCTGCGTCAGTAACAAGTGGAAGCAGGAAATACTCTGAAATTGGCTGATTTGTTTAGTGACAAGAATGACTTCTAGCTGGTGGGAAAAGGCATTTTGTATTCAGAAAGTTTGAAATTCCTTAGATGGGTTTCCAGATTGCGTAAGCACACTGTGATATGAGAGCTCAAACTGAGGAGAATCAGCTCTTTGGCTGGAGATCTGAGATCTTTCCCTGAGAAAAGAGAAGGAAGCCAAACCTCATCAATCTGTTTTCACACTAGTGACACAAATAGTTTTGACTATTCAACTATGAAAATCTCACTTTTCTTATAATTCCTCAAATGCCATCATTGTTCCTGACTCTGTACTTTCATTTCCTCTTTTTTCTCTGACCTGTCCCACGAACCACGTATTTCTACAATCACCTTAAGTCCCACTACCAGGATCCTTCCTCATTTAGCCATCCCTCCCTGATCTCTTCTGTTACTTATACCCTTCATTACAGTTTCCCCCTTGATCAGATATGATTCCTGAGGTGAAGAGATGGAAGAAGGCAGGAGACAGCAGGAAAGTAGGAAGACTACAGATGGGAATTTAGAGTATTTTTCTCAAAAGGTAATTTCTAATGTGAATGTAAAGACCAATTCAAGGTCAAGCATTACACTCTTTGAGAGAACATTATTCAATTTGGGAATACTGTTTTAATATTTTTCTATAGAATCTCTGTGCAATAGGAGGTCCTATTAATCGAATAATTACTTGCCAAACAAATCATATCTCGCAAACACATCTCAACTTTAGACATGTTTGTTTAGGTCATTCTCTGGAGATTGTCCTGAA
Organism: Ursus arctos; assembly: GCF_023065955.2. NCBI lineage: Eukaryota > Metazoa > Chordata > Mammalia > Carnivora > Ursidae > Ursus > Ursus arctos. The sequence continues at coordinate 18,801,935 of NW_026623100.1, forward strand.
GTAGGAAAAAAGTGGAAACTTACAGATAGTTGGCCAAGGGAAAAAATATATAAATTATTTAATTTATTAGCCAGTATTGAGGGCCTCATAGTTCTTGTTCTAGGTGTTTAATACTCATGTAAGGTATAAAATATTTAAGATTATGAAAATCAGTTCAGAGAAAGTCTTTGGTCCTTCAATGAAAAACTGATAAGAATATGAATAAATAATCCATGGAATTAAATAACCAATAAACTTATGAAAAATTATACAACTTTATAGGCATTCAAAGAAATGTAAGGAGAAACAAAACAGGAATGTTTTTGTGCTTAGCTCACAACACTCAACACTGGTTAGGTGTAATATGACAAGCACTTCATACTCTTAGTAAAGATAAAAAGCAGTACAATCTGTAGGGAATTAAGTTGACAAGGTGTTTCAAGACTCAAGGAAAAGTTCTACCCTTGCCCTAATAATTCTGCTTTTAAATAACATAGCCAAGGGGAAAAAAAATCAGGAATGTGAACAAAACTCTGTATATCAGATATTCATTACAGCCCTAAATTTCAAGAAAATTATAAATAATTAAAATATTCAATTATTGAGAAATTGTTAAGTAACTTATGAAACAACGTTAAGATGGAATATTTTGCCACCATTAAAAATCATACTTTCACACATTCTAATGATAAAGGAAAACAATACTTCCCACATAAAGAACAAGATAAAGCTTGGACATACAAACTGTATTATAAATTGTATGATTATAATTATATTGTATATATACATATGTATGATACACACACATACATATATAAACACATTTCTGGAAGGAAATACACCAGAATGTTACCAGTTCTGTGTTGTATAAAAGTGTGTTGTGGTTTTTTGTTTTTTTTTTTGCTTTTAATCTTTCTGATTCTTTCAAGTTTTCAATAATGAACATTTTTTTGTACCCAGGGAAAAGTTAATAATATTAAATTCTTAATTTAGACTAATTTTGCCATGTGCATGAATTATTCTACATAAATAGCTCCCTTTTACAAGTCAAGCCAAAAAGATGCCATACCGTATTGGGTTCTACAGAGACTCAATTGCCAACAGTGACATAATACAAAACCTCCCACAGAGACCCTCTTCTCTTTCACACAACACTGCATTTTTTTTTTTTTACAGTATCTAACAGTTGGAAATGCTGAGAAGCTACAGATGAGATCATTAGCAGAAAGTATTTTCTATCACACTCTTGTCAGGGAAAATCCCTTAGTAGATCTATTTCTGAGTTATATTTTTACCTGGGCTGACAAAATTTAAAGCAATATATATAAAACATGTACTTGTGAACATCTTCCTCTACCAAATGGAATTCACTTTGGCTATCACACTGATAAAGGTCATTTGTCCTGGGCTTGTCCTCTGTATGACCCTATATTTGGAAAGTATGAAAGATGAAAGTTAGCAAGTGGTCAAGGCTCCAAAAGATGACACCCGAGCAACGATTTCTCCTAAAATTCACCAGAAATACCAGGAAAAAATAGACTGCAGCCCTTTATGGTCTATAATTCAAGTATATTACTTGTACCTAATCAAGAGAATTAATGGATCAACTGAGTCATAAAAAACCCCAATGGACATGGGTTCAGCAAACAGCCTGCCCTCACAACTACTCATTTACACTGTAACCCCTCATGGTGGACTGAGAAGCCACGGACTTATTTAAACCCACCTATCCACTTCTCTTGTGGAAACTTTGGCCCTCACCCTTGTAAGCCACCATTACATTTGGCTTTTGAGAGCGTCTTCTCAGGGGTTGCTCTCTCTTGTATAAATATATATCCACGTAAATTCTCAAAACTCATAGTCTCTGAGTTTTCCATGGCAGTTAATCTGAATGTCACCTCCCTTCAGATCCCAATACCTGTGTGCTGGGTCAGGGCTGCCCAGTAGTGAATTCAGCTTAATTTTTAACACCCATTCTGCCTGAAAGGTTTTGTTTCCTTCATCAACCTATAGAAAGGATGGATAATAGAAGTGTATTCAAATTTGAATTTGAATACAATCTGATTACAATTTGCCTTTCTCTCCTTTCGGAGAACCCTCTACAATTCCTACAACTTCATGGAGGCAGGCACAACTAAAGAGCCCTGGGTTTTTAAGAGGGGAAAATCAAATTAAAAATTTCTGTTTACAGAAATGTGCTCATTCTTTTCCATAATAGATTGACTGGTTTTGCTTTTTATTGTGTGTCAGTCTTTCCTTGCTGGGGGTGGAGGGGGGGTCTGTTTCTGCCACTGACATTGTGACTTTAGCTAAGTTATTTAAATGTCTTTAGAATCATGTCAAATGGGACTAATAATACATGTTGCATTACTTGATTCCTATGGAAGATCAAGTGCAATCAGAGTAAAATGTATTTATATACTACTGTCTGAAAATTCCTACATTAGAAGAGAACTCCTCCAGGGCGAGGAAGTTATATTGACTCCCTAGCACTCTTCCCCGGCACCCAATACCAACTTCACTGATTAAGGGCTGCTTTGTTTAATGGATGGGAATGAATCTTAGACACCATCACTGCCCTTGCTCTGTCCCTAAAATGAGGAAAAAATGAAGCAGCTGTGGCCACCTATATTTTCACTGTCTAACGGCCACAGGTGGTCTAAATCCAGATTAAAATGAAGTGGTCCCTGGTGGCATCTGTATTTCCCTCCAGCTGTTTTTGTCTCCCAGTTTTGGCCATTCCAATCAGAAATGCTCTTGTTCCTGAGGAATTTGAAGAACTGCCTCAATTGTGCCCTGTCCTCTGGGTATGCAGATGTAATATAAATGTGTGCTGTGATAATACTGTACTGAGAACACTTCTTTTATTGATGCTATTGTAAGGTAGTTAGGAAAAGTGGTTCCGATACAAGAAAAGATCCCCAAGTGTGCGGCCCCTGTTTTGTGATGCCAGACCTCCTCGTCATTGCCTTTATATATATGACAAAATATGATTTCAGTCAGAGCAAGCAACGTACAGCTCCTGACGTCGTGTGATAACACAGCACATTGTTTCTGGGGAGATGTCAACACAGTTCTCGAAGGATGATTCGCTTTCCGGTACTATGCTTTCTTCCTGTGGATCCTCATAAAAAACTACTCTGAAATTTAAGCATTGAATAAAAATGCTTCCAAGCAATTAATGTGACAGCAAACACACCAATAAACCTATGGGCGTCAGCCTAGTATTTTACCCCCATCTTTAATGTCAGGTTGCTTTTCTATTCAGAGGTCAGGAAAACAAACACTCGGTGAGCTCATTATGTGCATGCTCAAAAGAGCAGAAAAATAGGCGCTTTTCCAAATGCTAGACAATGAAACCTAGGATTTTTCTTTGTACCTCACTGTAATTTGGGTGATAAAACGCTTGCTAATACAAGCTATTAAAACCAACCAACACACGGAAATCAGTCTCTCAGAGTCTATTTTAAAAACCCCTCACTGTGTCCTTAATTAGCTTTTGACTTTTAAACCAAAAATGTCAGTCAAGAAGTACAAAGCTAACTTAAAATTTTAAGAATATGAATATGTGAAGATGGAAAAAAAAAGTAGGAAAATAAGTAATAGACATTTTAGTCAACACTTTGGAATTAATTTTAAGTGGTAGAAAACTATACAATAGGGACCCATTTTTCTATGGTTCCTGATATCTAATGAATTAGGTTGCAGTAAACTTTATTACCAGGCACTCTAAATAGCTCTTTAACCGCGGCTTCTTTCAATAACTGGCAAGAAACTAATTGATATCCATAATAATCACCCCAAAACATTGTAAAGTCCTCGGAATTAGAATTAGATCATGGTAAAAATAAGAAATTTTCAGTAGTTTTATTATTGGGCTATTTTATTTTCGATTCATTCGAAGTAAGTGATTCGAAGTATGTGTTGTGCATGCATATTGTAATTCTCTCCTGCGTAAAATGCCCTCTGACCATGTTGAAAGATAAAAGTTGACTTTATCCTTAGGAGCTTTTCTAAAGGAAAACTATCTCTATAAAGTAAAAATGTGAACTTGCTGACAAAACATGTTCTCTTTCATTCCCCTGCCATCCCCAACCCCACCCCTTCTTTTTTCCATCACTCATAATGATAGGATTAGAACAATTTGTACTGGGGCTTTGGAACTATAATAAACAAGGACAGTTTTCTGGTCCTAATCAACTCCTGTTAAAATAAGCACTGCATAATAATAGTCTACTCAGAGCTGCACTGAAAACACAACAACAACAACAACAAACCCTAACATTCTATGCATAATGAACGCTCTTAAATGAATGCGTTCTTGTAGGGTCTTTATGAGCTACTCCGTGGTAGGAAAGATAACGCGTTCTGAGTAATGGAAGGTTTTCCTGCAGAAACTTGCAGGCTGGACTGTCCGCACAATGGCTTCCCTGGTAAAAATCAGAGAGGCAACGTTAATGTCTCCTTACATTTCTATTTTATTTCACACATCTCTTCTGCAACTGACACCATTCATCATTCCTATCCTTCCTTGAAATGTTGCCCTCTTTGACCTCCAGGCTTCTATAGTCATGGTTTTGACTTATTTGTATCTTTGAAAAAAAAAAAAAAAGTCTCATATATTTTTTGGAGGTATAGTTCATGCATCATAAATTCATTCTTTTTAAGTGTACAATTCGATAAGCTTTGGTAAATTTACAGTACTGTGCAAACCATCACCGCATCTAATTTCACATTCCCATTGCTCCAGAAAGAAATCTTGTGCCCATGTACAGTCATTCCCTGTTCCCATCCTCAGGCAGACCCAGGCAACCACTGATCTTTGTCACTGTGGATTTGTCTTTTCTTGACAGTTATATGGAATCATATAATCTGTGGGCTTTTGTGTCTGACTTCTTTCAGTTAGCATAATGTTCCTAAGGCTCACCCATGTGGCACCATGTAGTATATGGGATACAACAGTATTCCACAGAATGGATATATTACGTTTTGCTTATCCACCCACCCACCAACAGATACTTGAGTTGTTTCTACCTCTTGCTATTACGAATAATGCTGCTATGCTATGAACACCTATGTACAAGTTTTTGTGTGGACATATTTTCATTTCTCTTGGGGGAGATTCCTAGAAGTGGAACTATTGAGTCATATGTTAAATCTATGTTTAACATTCTAAGAAACTGCCAAAAAATTTTCCAAAGTTTTACATTACGACCAGCAATGTATGAGGGTTCCAATTTCTCCTTATCTTTACCAATTCTTGTTATACCTGTCTTTTTGTTTATAGACATCTCAGTGGGTATATCTCACTGTGTTAAAACCACATTTGCATTTCCCTAATGGCTTATAATGTTGACCATCTCTCATTTGTGTCTCAGTGTTCTTTTTATTTTTTTAATTCCTCTTCTTATTACTGTTCTTTGATGTGTTTGCCATCCCACAAATATATAATTAACTTCCATATCTAAATGCCTGCAGCTTATGACTCATTCTCAATCTATCTTCATGAAGTTGCTGAGGTCACATTTCTACCTGGAAAAGAGGCAGGTAAGCTGAATTTTAAATTTATACATCAATGATACAGAAAATTTCAGGTATACCTTGATCTACATATAATTACTTAAAATATCAGTACAGTACAATCATTTGGACTTTAAGTTAATATGTTGTCCACATGATCAGACGTCCCTGTTCTCCTACTGCCTCATGGATAGTGTAGGATTCCCTTGGCTGGAAACACTTTCAATTTAGAACTCAGCTGTCATCACTATCTTCTCCACCTGCCTCTTTTATTTTGTGTCCTTCTTTTTCTTTTGTGACATAATGGCTGCAGCTGAGGCACACAAGTAGAACCACACTATCTCCTCCTCCCTTTCTTCCCTTCTGGCTTTTTCATCTTCCTATCTAATCAGTACGCAATAGGATGACTCCATACAAAAGTTCAAATGTTGCTTAAACAAAAATTATTGTCCATTTCACAGTGTGCAACCAAGTGAACATGGGGAGACAGGAGAACAAAGCAAGGAACAAAAGAGCAGGAAAGGTCAAATTAATTTAAGTCCTTTGCAAGCGGGGGAAACATGTCAGATTTTGATGTAAAATAGAAAGTTTGGAAAACCGGGATTGTTTGATGTGTGGTGTTTTGGCCAATTTAAAAGAAGCAATAAAGTATGACTAAATAGTAAAATGGACTGATCTGGTTATCCGTATTTTTCTTCTGGAAAGTAGCAAGCACTGGGGCAAGATATAGTTCTCTTTTCCCTCTTTACTTTTTCTTCTGTTTTTTTTTTTTTTTTCTCTTTTCCCTTTCAACAACAATAAAAAAACCACTACTTCTTCTTTCACGCTTTAATAAAGAAATAAAAAGGACTTCATTGGATGCCTTTTTATTTACTCTTCAAACACCTCTTTCCATATTGAAAAGCTATTGCTTTTGGAACCCCGATTTTTCTAACCTATAACTTAGGCATGAGAGTATATGCTTTCCAATGAGGATGTGTTTAGAGAAATTCTGATAAATAAAATCTGAGCCGGTCCAGCTTGATAAGGACGCAGTGCTTGTTTGGATGTAAAATGACGAACTGAAATGAAAAATATTTGCTAACAGCGAAAAAGCTACATTGGTATGACTTAGTCTGAGAGCTACATTTTGGCATCTTGTTGGGAAAAAATACCTGTGAATGGGGAAGACTTGTTTCTGTTTTAGGAGGGCAGGGGAAAGAAAGGGGACAGACAAGAACTAGGACTTTGGGACTTTGAAAGCTAGGACAACATATTTACCTACCCACCACAAAACTATAGCTGATATATATAATTGTAACTTTGTAGTAGTATAAATTTATAAATTGACACTTATTTTGGTATCAATGTTTATACAAGGAAAATATACTCAAGAGGAGGAGATAAGGAAGGAGGAAGAAGACAAGGAATTCTTAGACCAGTGATCGTTTGAGGGTAAACTGACATATAAATGTGGTGAAATTAACTTAAATCACTTTTCAATCTAATTACCAATACTAAAAAAATTGAGAAGGTACTGACCTCTCAGCTTCAGAAAGCTTAGGTAAAACCACTACAAATCTGCTCTACCATCAAAATATATCGAGAATCTAATCATTTTTCATCGTTTCCACTGTTGCCACCCTCACGTGTGTCACCAGCATCTCTCTTGGATTCCTGAAATACCTCCCAAACTGGTGTCCCTGAGTCTCCTGTTCCTCTCCGCCCCCCCCCCCCCCAACAAGTCCCTGCCAACACAAGAAATCAGAATGATGCTTTTAAATCTTAAAGTTGAATCATGTCATTCTTTGGCTCAAATTCCACTCATGAGAAAATAAGTAGCCTTTCTGAGTTTGAAGCAGAAGAGGTGTCAATAAAAAGAGTAACATCTATATTCTACAAAGCAATTCAATTTGTACCAGCATAGTTGCAGCCAGAAGTCATGAAAATGATCTGACAGTCACAAGGTAAAAGACAAGATAAATGAGTGAATATTTAGAGAAACAGGAGTTTATAAAGTTCTAGAAGTACCAATTTTCTCCATTGTAAATAGTTTTCACTCCATTAAAACGTGTGAACTGAAGTTAGTAAGTGGAAAGTGAAATTAATTTATCACCTAAGTAAATACTAATTTTGTTCACAAACGCATAGTCAAATATATTCGGTAGCCTATTCTGCTTCTCTTGGTTATTCGTAACTGACAAGACGAAGAGTTCTGTCTGTGTAATATTAATTATCACCATTAATTATTTGAAGGACAATTTACACCACAGCTCCCACGTCCTCACCATTACACTCAAGCTCAAGAATGAATAAAGTAACAGCCAAAAACAAACAAACAAACAAACAACACCTCTCACCAAGAACATTACCTCATTCACACTTGAGACAAGATCTCTATTATGAGATGTCCGTGATTAAAATGAATTCCCTTGTTCATTGGTTTAAGGGGAAAAAAGGCAATCCTAGAGGATTTTTTCTTTTTTTTAATGCTTTGGAAAGAAAGAAATTAAATGGAAGAGACATCACCAAGAACCATCCAGAAACAAACACGATTAATATTTTCTGTTAGTTTTGTTTCGTGCTTTAGCCACGAAACATGACATAGACGCTTTCCTATCTCATTAAAAACTCTTCAGAGACAAAAAACAACTAAGCATCTCGTAGTTTCCCATCTCTGAAAAAAAGTCAAAATCCTTAGAAGGGCTTACATGATCTGTCCCTACTCTTACATCTGTGAGCTCATCTTCCTGCCACCCCAGGCCCCACACTGTGCTCCAGGCACAACCACCACCCGCGGATACATTAACAAGCCAGACAGTTCCTGGATCACTGCCTTTCACTGGCGCTTTCCTCTGCCTGATACGTTATTCCAGATATCTGCATTGCTTGCTCTCTGACCTACTTCAAGTCTTCGTTCCACTATCACCCACCCTTGCCCTTCCTCCCCTAGCCCTGCCCCATTTGTCTCCATTGAACTTCTATACCTTCTAATATAGTACATAATTATTTATCCTTAACATGTGTTGTCCATCTCCCATAATGGAATGTTAAATGGCCACAGGACAGGGACCTTCTCCAGGGCCTACACAGATGCCACATTCATGATAGGCAGTTCTTAAATGATTATTGTTGCTCCTTGTGATAGGTCAGAATGTGGACTTATAAAGCCCCTTCCTTCTCCCCGGGAAGTGGTGGGTGACTCTGCTTTCTACTGAGCAGGACTCTGTCGGAGCTGAAGGATAGACACGAGATAAGAGTTCTGCATTCTGCCCTCAAAAAGAACAAGGAAATTGAATGTCTTTTTAACTCTTTTACACTTGAAATTCTCATCTTCCTTTCAATCACAAGGATAATCTGTTGACCCTTACAACAGCTCCGAGCTATTATTATCCCCAATTGAGAGAGAAAGAAAGAGGCTGTAGGGTTTATTGAGGCCCTAAGTGGCAGAACCAAGACTAGTAAACCATGTTATTGGATTTCCTCTTCTATACAGTCACAATGAACTGCAGCCACATCTCAGATGACAGTAAATTAACAAGTAGACATGAGTCTCCTTCTCCACCTCAAGAGAGACTTTTAGTCTATGCATTTAGCCTCTGAATAAAGCTACAAGAATGACTATTTCATTGTTATGATTTCAGCAAGTCTTAGCCTTTCTTTCATTTCTGTCATGTGTTGCCTTTGTTTTGGTTCAATGTGCAAGTGCTTCGCCTGAATCATTGTTTTACTTAATTTCATCCTATAATATAAACCCTTCAGTTGCAGTGTCCATCTCAGGGTACAGAAAGCATTCACACCTTACTTAAGGTATAAATTCATTTGATTCAAACTCAAAACAACCCTAGTTGAGGTAAGAGCAGGCAGGGGTTTCTTCGCTTCAGAAGGCTGAATGACCTGTCCCAAGGGACATAACTGACAATCCTGAAACCAAGACACAAACACAGATCTTTTAAGTATAAACCCAAAGTTCTTAACTTACTGGAACTGCATGTGCTGTTTTTGTGTTTTTGGTTTTTTTGGAGGGTACATTTATGTAATGGGAAGAATGACCTAAATTATTCTTACTACAAATGTCTTCTGGAAATATATCACTTCTGAACTCTACTTCTATCTCTGGGCGATTACTCCGCCAGCATCATTCACGAACACCGATTCTTTGGAAGTTCCCTCCCGTTCCATCCCTCGCTATCTCTTCAGTCTCATTACCTTCCTGTTTCTGAGCCTTTGCAGCTGTTCCCTCTGTGCCATCCTCAGTGATTTCAGTGGAATTTGCCAGATTCTAGGTCCAGACTTAACATCAGCTCCCCTTTGGTCAAACGAATAAAAGTGCTTCCTTTTATCCCCTAACTATGCATATGATGTCCACTTTTGAAAAGCTTTCTTCCTCCTTTTTAGAATTGTATAAGCTTCCTGAGAACAGGCTGTATAATTTCATACCACCCAGAATACATACAGCATAGCACTTATCACACTGCACAAGCAACAGGTAACTGAAGAATGAACCATAAACTCAAAAGATAGCCTCAGGTGGATTATTAGCAATGGTGGTAGTAAGAAGCATCTGCTTGTCCCTTTTCACCACTCAGCATCAGCACTCTTGGCCCTTACCCGGGCCTCCATTTCTCTCACCAGTCAGATGTCACACATATAAGGGATGACATGAGCTATGGTCCCCTGGTTCCATCAAGAAGGGTAAATGCTAAATACATCAATTACACACCGCTTCAAGGTTCCACGGCACTGTAAATGGATATATAAGCCATTGTTCCGTTGCCAATGCACATGTTTTGATGTAGTAAACTATTTTTCATTTTCTTGGACATGTCTTACAATATTTAGCCATTACAAAGAGCTTCATTATGTTTAATATGTATAGTTTCTCCTGCACAGAAAGCAAGTTTATTTGATAGCTCTACTCCCTGATCCATTTTAATTGGATGTAGATGATAATATATGTCCTTCAAGAAAAAAGTAAGCTATATTTGATCCAAGAAGCTTAAAAATCAGTTGTTTTGGAATATGTAGCATACTGATATATAGTCTGGGGGTTAGCTTGATAAATGCAATAAATCTATTTAAAATCATTTTGTGACATAAAATATAAAGAATATTATAATTTTAAGATACATAAATCATTTCAAATTTAAGAACCAAAGATACCTCTATAAATGCCAAACTTATCTGGGAATATATTTTTCCATATTAGGAACTATATGTCATTTAAATGTTTCTAAAGAAAAATTACTGGTTTGTTTTTTAATCAGTATGAATTATAGTGCTCTCTCTCTCTCTCTCTCTTTTCTTTCTGAATCCACAACCTTAAAAAACCTTCAATAGGACTTCCCTGTCTGGAATTAGTCCATGCCTTGATGAATACCTTACAATAAATTATAAGCATCACTTACACTTGAGTTTGCTTTGATTTCACCCTGAATTAAGTTTCTATTTTAATTAGATTTGAGGTTTTAAAGACACAATAGAATCTATGAAGTATACTTGTACTTTATATTAAGGAATAGAATTATCATTATAATTGCTCCACCAGGACTAGACTTTTTGTCTGCTTTGTTTCGTGATTTATCCCAGCACCTAGAACAGTGCCTGGTACACAGGAGTGATCAACAAATATATCAACTGGATGAATGCCTCCTCACGCCTGCTCTTACTGCCTTGGAGAGGTGGAAAGTCACTAGAGCCCAGGAGAACTAGGCAACAAACTAAGCTATTTGCTCATCTTATATCCTTTAACTATCACAGATATTCTTTCTTGTAGGTATTATTATCCCTAATTTATAGATGAGGAAACAGAGGCATTAAAAAAAAAGACCATGTCTGCTACTAAGATAACAGCTAATAAGTTGCAAAGTTAGGATCAAAGCCTTGAAGTCTCTCTCTCTGCAAATTCTGGCCTCTTAACAACTTCTCATGTTGCTTTCCTTTGCTCAGACATTAGAAATAGAAGGAATAGCAAATACTTCTCCTACTCCACATTGTATAAGAATATTGAGAATGACTGAGGTGAAATGGCTTGTTCATATCTTTGTAAGTCAGTGCCACAGCTAAGTCATATCCTAATACCACTAACTTGTCTGGGTTTTTAAGAGGGGTGGTTCTCCCAGCTGAAACATTAAAACCCATCTGGAAAGGAGAAGAGATGTCCTGCAAGGGTAAAGTGTAACATGCAGTTAGAAGAGGTGACAGACTTGGCCATATGATCAGGACCCTTGGCCACTGGTTTACATCACTGTGAATGTCTGATAATTGGGCTCCCCAGGAAGCCAGCAGATACCATGAATCTGGTTGGCTGCTTATGATTTGCAATGAGGGTCCTACAAGATACTGGAGCAGGAACTCCCAGAACTTCAGGGAGTCCATTAATGCAGCCAACAAAAATGTATGGTGTCTCAATTATGTGCTAGGCACTAGTCTGAGAGTTGGATATAGAGGGGTAAAGATATAAAATAAATAAGTGCTGGGGATCTTAAGTACAGCATGGTTGCTACAGTAAATAATATTGTCTTGTGTCCTTGAAATTTGTTAAGAGAGTAGATGGTGAGTATTCTTATCTCTCTCTCTCTCTCTCACACACACACACACCCACACCCCCACACTGAGTTAACTATGTGAGGTGACGGATGTTTTAATTAACTTTATTGTAATCACTTCACAATGTATACTACAGCAAATCAACACACTGTGCACCTTCAATATATACAATTTTGTCAATATACCTCAATAAAACTGGTAAAAAAAGTTTCTGACCTCAGAAAATTCAAAATCATTGTGTGTGCGCACACACGTTTGTCTTAAAATAACACCGCAAGTTTCTTTATGTAGTATGAAATCATTATTATGAGTGTAATTATCAAGGGTTTAGTGCTCATTCTTGCCAGTATTCATGCTAATAATTTTATTATCTACATTTTGCAGATGAAGAGATTGAGATTTTCGGACATCAGGTGACTGGTTTAGGTTCCCGCCGCAAATAGTGACAAATCCAGAGTAGAGGCATCTCAGGACTTTTTGATAACAAAGACAAATTTCCTAACCCATCTGGGAAGAGGAGGTTCAATAAAAGGTTCACAGAAGAACTGACAATGAGATATGTTTTTCATCCTATTTCTTATTGTATTTTTGTCCCGATTGTTTCCTCATCCCAGTTCCGGTTTAGCCCGGACTGCCTGACTCTAAAAGCAAATTAGGCACATAAATTTCTCTTTCCTTTTTGAGAAACTAGTGTCATTCTATTCAGCAAATGCAAATAGAGCTTCGCTCTATCACATTGCTCAACTATAGTTTATTCTTTTTTTTTTTTTTAAAGATTTTATTTATTTATTTAACAGAGATAGAGACAGCCAGCGAGAGAGGGAACACAAGCAGGGGGAGTGGGAGAGGAAGAAGCAGGCTCATAGTGGAGGAGCCTGATGTGGGGCTCGATCCCATAACGCCGGGATCACGCCCTGAGCCGAAGGCAGGAGCTTAACCGCTATGCCACCCAGGCGCCCCCATTCTTAATAGCCTCTACTTTTCCTTGCCTGTGCCTTAAGGGTTCCCAGTAATTACCCGTGGGCTGTTTAGACACATAGCCCCAGAGGCTGGTGTGGTTTTCTATTTGCTACATCAGGAGCATTCTATGGAACAGTAACATGAGTGACAGCACCAGTATGCCTTCATAAAATGATGAAATTATATAGAGCAGGGTTTTCCCCTACCTTCTGAAATAATTTTATCTTTTCATGGCTATTTAGAACCCAAAGTGGCATCATCCGAGTTTCTGATGCATCATCTGAAAACTCTCCCAGGTACTTTTATATCAATTAAAAACCAAAATGCCTGACATGCAAATACTGTAGCAGCTGCCTCTCTCCAGGGCAGGCCTGTTATTATATTCATGAAGTGTTTCCTGAAGGCTTCTTAGACTTGCAGACCCTGAGAAAGGAATTGTTTGGTCCGTCCATCACTGCAATTCCTCCTAATTGTTTTTTGTATTATTCTGTAAGGCTTTCACTCCCTACAGATTCTGTGACAGTATTAATATTATAATGTACATAGCATATATTTTCCAAGAGTCTGAGGGTGCTGTGTATAAAGTCTATTTCAATTCTTTCCAACAGACACTGAAATGCTACAAACTAAACAGAATGTCCTTACCAAGGCTTGCATGAGTTAGAAAAGTATATCATCTGCAAGGAAAAGCAGCTGGTTCATTTTGCCTTCAGTATATTGAACATTACACCTACCCTGCTTTCTTCAGTTAGATTTTTGCACAGGCAGAGTGAGTGGCCACCTACACAGTGTGTTTTGAGACACAAAGGAATGATCATCTTGTTACAAACATCCCCATTAGTTACCCAATCCTCCATTTTCCCATCTTCAAATTCTAGCCAAGAGGAGTATGAATGGTTAGAATATCAAGAGAAAGAGAGGATTGCCCATAGACAATTACTACAAAATAAGCCTATTACTTCACAAATTAATACATCAGAATGGCTTACGGTGTTGAATAGCAAATTTTGATCCTTTAGTTTTTGAAGCAATGACAATTTCAAACAAGGTAATGTCTTATCTAGGAAACTAAGAATCCAACCTAATTTTAGGTAATAGGGAGCAAGATGAGGCCACTGGCATGGAAGGTTTTGATACAGGACTTCCCAACTTTAGAAAGGATACAAATCTTCCAGAAACTATAAAAGCAATGATTCTTAGACCTCTCTATGGTCATTCTTACTCGGTAGACGTGCATTGGCATCTGGGAAGCCTCATTTTTAAACAAACACCCAGGTGTTTGTTCTGACAGATCATTCTGGTCCATAAACCACTCCTTGAGAAATGATGCTTAGGGATGATAAACTAAGATACAGGTGATGGAGGCCAGGAGAAGACATATCCAAGACACCTTAAGCTGTTTCACAGTATTTCTAATGGCTGGTCTTCCTCATACGCTCTTTTGACTTAAACTGTTCATCCTATATTTTTGCTCAATGAAACACCAATCTCACACCAACCGTTATTTTTTTCCTGTTTCCAAAAGAAAGCTTTTTTTCCCAATCACTTACTCTTTTCCATCTTTGCTGCTTATTCTTACATCTCTCTGTCTTTTAGATTTCTGGGTTTTGGGAGAATTTCTGGTTTTGTTGTTTGTTTGTTTTCAGGTAAATGAATTGTTGGGCTCTCCTTTCTGCTTCCTAGACACTGGCTTTTTCTTCAACCGTTTTTAGTGTAGTGACTTCTTATCCATGATCTTTGGTAAGAAACTGCCTATTCCAACCCTGACCCAATGGGGCTTTTAAAGTGCAGGGTGACAAAATTTAACATTAACAATCAAGTCATGATAATCCAAAAATGAGAGAACACTGAAAAAACATACTATGGAGGTTCTTTAAAAATTTAAAAATGGAGGGGCGCCTGGGTGGGTCTCTCAGTTAAGCGTCTGCTTTTGGCTCAGGTTATGATCCCCGGGTCCTGGGATTGAGCCCCGTTTCAGGCTCCCTACTCAGCCAGGAGCCTGCTTCTCTCCTGCTCCTCCCCCCTGCTCACACACACTCTCTCTCTCAAATAAATAAAATCTTAAAAAAAAAATTAAAAATAGAAATATCATATAATCTGTTAATTTCACTACTATGTATTTACCCAAAGAAATCAAAAACACTTAATTCAAAAAGATGTATGCACCCCTATACTTATCGCTGCATTACTCACAATACTCAGGATATGGAAGCAGCCCCAGTGTCCATCGATAGAATGGCAAGTGTGTGTGTGCACACACACATGCACACGCACACCAGAATATTACTCAGCCATAAAAAAGGATGAGATCTTGCTATTTACAACAACATGGATGGACCTAGAAGCTATTATGCTAAGTGAAATAAGTCAGACAGATAAAGAAAAATACGATACGATTTCACTCAGATGTGGAATCTAAAACAAAAAATAAAAAACAAAAACCCACAAATGTATAAACAGCAAAAAAACAGAATCAGACCTATAAAAACAGAGAACAAATGGACAGTTGCCAGATGAGATGGGGGATCGATACCTATAACAATATGCACTCTCTTGTCTATTTCATTCTTGTAACTAGAGTTTTCTGTATTCCAAAATACAATTCCGAGTTTAAAGATTTAAGAATATTTGTATTATTTTAATTTTTCTTATTTTGGTTTTCTGAAAATATCTAGGGCCTGTCTCCCAACAGCTAAAATCCTGCTTTCTGAATCTATGTACCAAAAGTCTCAATCGCATAGATCTCTGGGAAAAACACTATTTAAATAGTAAAAATGTATTTTGTTCATTAATTTCAGTAATTCACTCTTTAATGAAGATGTATTTAAGAATCTCCTATTATGGTTCAGGCACTGTGCTGGGAGGTTAGGAACACAATGGTGAAGAAACACACCCTCTTGGAATTTGCCAACTATTATGACACAGAGATGACAAACATACAGTTACATGAAGCAATTACTTGAATACATTTTAAATGCTAACGGAATCTTGAAATTCAATGGAAATACCATTTGCATTTTCCATTTTCTAATAAGAATACTTGTCTCTTCTCTCTCTTAAAAAAGAAAATGATTACAATACAAATTAAAGAATGGCAGGCTTCCCTCTTCAGAGAAATTTGCCTAAGCCATCCGGAAGAAAATGTTTATCCTGACTCTCTAGCTTAGAAACTTGTGACAATTCAAAGTTTAAGAGATTATATAGTAAGGTGTGTGTGAAAGGGATAGATGGACAGGCATGGGCTTTTCTATTTGTCTTCTGCATTGGTGGTAAAAACGAACTTCTACAGTTTCAATCCCATAATTACCATGTGGAATCAGATGCAAAGCACTTGATTCTTTTGGAAGATTTAACAGGAAAGTGTCTGTAGTTAATTTTGTTTTGTGCAGGTGTTCTCCACTGTATTGGCGGAGAGAAGCTAGCCATCTCATCTCAACCAGAAACTGTTTTGAGTCTAGAAATCAAATCACATACTTCAATATTCACACTGAAGCTGAGCTAAAGCTGTAAGGTTCACATGATGGGAAACGGGGTTGGTGTTCCTAAAGAGAAAATGAAGCTGTAAGATATATTTTAGTCCTGTTTTGCAAGAAAATTAGCCTCATGCTATCACCTTTTGAGCAGAACAAAAATTCTTAATAAAAAGCAAAGAGGTATTTATCTTTCATATAGAAACTTTTGTGTAATTTTTGGTTCTTTCACATGTCAGCTTTTTGAAGAGAGAACAAAAAAAAAAAAAACAAATCATGTTAACCTTTACAGCATCAAAAAAGTGATAAACTGAAAAGCATAATTAACTGTGTTCTTTTAACGTAACATGGTTGCTTTGATAGATCCCAGCTTCCTAGCGTCTCCATAGGCCACTTTCTTTCTCAGTATGCACAGATGAATAAAGAGATTAAACAATTTTTGTGACCTACACTAAGGTCAGACTTTAATTATTATGCTAATTTCATGCACTAGATTCAGTAGATATACTGTTTTCCTGCTAGTTAATAAAATAGACTTTAAAACATATCTGGGATATAAGGAGAGGGCCCTCTCCTACCTTAAGATACTCTGTTTGATAGATATGAAGGCCACCAGAAAGAATTTCTATCTTGTTATTGATCCTCAAACTTCTAACTGATAAATCCCAATTAGAATTAATTTATTTAGTGCAGCTGTATCTCAAGTGTCTACATTTTACTACCAAGGGAACCACTTTTCTAGATCTCCTTACTAGTTACTCTGTCAAATCAAATAACTAACCTGTTGGCAATCTTCTCAACTGATCAGATAGGCTAGAATAAATTAATGAAGCAAAAAGTCAGAAACACAGAGTCTGTGCTTTCTTTGCCTAATTCTGCAAAAGATTTTGAGGATCCATATTTGTAAGGTCACAATCTATAATAACCCAGTATGTAGGAAAGGGGATTGATTTTGCTATATTTTGGGAGGTCTGTATAATCAACGTGGGCCTCCTTTTCTAATAATATTTGAGAATTGAATCAATTCTAAATCCATATTTGGCTGGATCATGTGACTTAAACTTAGGACCTCACAGTGTGCCCTAGTAGTGCAAAAGGGCAGAGACCTGGGTCCTGTTTGCAATTCTCCCAGTAATTAACTGAATGCCTCTCCTCTTTTTAAAGACAGCTTCTTGGCATATAATTGACATGCATTGAACTGAACATATTTAAAATGCATAATCTCAAAAGTTTTGACATGTATACACTCATGAGACTGTACTATAGTTAAGATAGAGAAGATATTCATCACCCCAGAAGTTTTCCTGCGCTTCCTCGTAAACTCTTCTACCCATCCTCCCAGCACTAGGCAACCATTGACCTGCTTTCTGTCACTATATATTAGTTTACATTTTCTAGGATTAATGTAATTGAGACAATACAGTACATGCTCTTTTTTGTCTGGCTTCTGTCACTGTGATGGTTAATTTTATGTGTCAGCTTCACCGGGTTAGGGGATGCCTAGATAGCTGGTAAAATATTATTTCTGGATATGTGTGTGTGTGTGTGTGTGTGTGTGTGTGTGTGTGTGTGTGTTTCCAGAAGAGATTAGCATTTGAATCAGTAAACAGAGTAACGTAGATGGACCCTCACCAGTGCAGGTAGGCATTATCCTTTAATGGCTCCAAAAGAACAAAAAGGCAGAGTAAGGATGAATTATTTCTCTCTCTGCTTGAGCTGTGATATCCCTCTTCTCCTGCCCTCAGATATTGGAGCTCTTGGTTCTCGGGCCTTTAGACTCAGACCAAATTTTACTGCAGCTTTCCTGGTTCCCCAACTTGCAGATGTCAGAGAGTGGTGTGTTTCAGCCTCCATAATTGCATGAACCAATTCCCATAACAAATTTTCTCTTATATAACTCTATCTATATCTATATACCCTATTGGTTCTTTTTCTCTGGAGGATCCTGACTGATACAGTCACTTGGAATAATTATTTTGAGATCCACCCATGTTATTATGTGTATCAAAAGTTAATTTGTTTCTATTGTTCAGTAGTATTCCATTGCATGGATATACAACTATTTGTTTATCCAGCCACTTGTTGATGGACATTTTGGCTATTTCTAGTTTTTGTCTCTTATAATTAAAGTGGCTATGAACATTCAAATGTTTGCTACAAGACATTGTAGTAAAGTAAGCTTTCATTTCTCTTGAACAAATACTGGGGAATGGAATGTCTAGATTTATATGGTAGGGGTATGTTTAACTTTCTAAGGATCTGCCAAACTGTTTTCCAAGGTGGCTGTATCATTTTATACTCCCATCAGCAGTGTACAAGAGTTCCAGTTCTTCCATAACCTTGCCAACACTTGGCATGATCATGATAATATATGCCTTATCTACTTCATAGTAATAAATGATTGTATCAGACTGATATCTTACTCTGGAATTCTCTTTTACATGTCAGAAACTGATACTTCTTTCTCCCTCCCTCTCCCTCCCTCTCTCTCTCTCTCCCTCTCTCTTTGCATTACTTCTGAACAAATCTTAGTTTCCAATCAGGAAAATAGGTGCATTGAGCCAATTAGGGCTAAGGCCACATATTTGGAAAGACAAAAAGATGAAGCACATTATTAATCTCATATATATATATATACATATATATATATAATCTCATATATATATATAATCTCATATATATATATAATCTCATATATATATATAATCTCATATATATATAATTAAAGATCATAAATGATGGAAATAAGAAGTAGCACACCATAGATAAAAGATAAAAGGCTTTGTAAATCAGAATAGATCATGTAACTAAAAGAAACGTCAGAACTGCTTTTAGTATTAATGGTAATAGTTGTTGCAATATTTTAGAACTACTGACCTAGCATCCCAGGTCAAACAAGGTAAACAGTATCCAAGTTCGAGAGAATAAGATAATTATTTTTTTTCAAAAGACAGTTTAACAAACTTATAGATTCTAGATTTAAAGAACATGTGGGTAAAAAAAGAAAACATGTGGGTGCCATGGTGAAGGTATATGAAAGAGAAGGTTGTATAACTAGTGTGAAATGAAATCATTTTGCTTTTAAATAGCTAAGGAAAAATCATTTGTTTTTTGTTTTACTTTAATGACTTGCTCTTTTACGCAATATTTCTTCATTCTTCAAAAGCTATTAGAATGTGTTAATCATTTATGAACTGGTGCTTTTGTTCTAAAACAAAACAAAAACCCCCCCAACCCCCCCCGCCCCACAAACTATAAATGTGAAATACAGAAAATCCAGAAAGATTTAAATCAAGTTCTTTCCATTTTGGAAATTTAACTCTGTCAAGTAAACAGCACTTTTCTTTTTCTGATGATGCATCTTAATTGCAAGTTATCAGCATGGTTTCCTATTCATCAGGGACAATTTTATAATTGTTATCTTCAGAGAAGTAAAATAACAGAGGGTTTCTTCTATTAACATGTAGTAAAGTGTTACAAAAAGCACTGGGTGAATAAAGGTCTTCAAATTATTAGAAGGACATAATATTAGTTATACATGTTCATAGAATGAGAAAGATATTTTTAGTTTCTTTCAGTTTTTCAATTGTTGCGAAGCTGCATTATGTGAGTACTGACTCTTAGGGCTGACTATCTCGCTAGTTTTTAAGAATGAGGATGGAATGTCATACAAATGGGGTAAAAGAAGTACACTGGGGGACTGTCACATCTAATCTGAGCTCTGAATTTCCCCCCCATATTCATCTTGCAATGCTCAGCTCTAATTTTAACTTCTTTGAGAAACCTTCCCTGTTATCTCTGGTTACAAATGATATTTTCCTCCTTTAAAACATTGTATTCCTTTTTACCTTTACCACTTATATGGCCCTAGTGTCATCCCGAATTAGCCTTATATACCTAGGTATTACTGCATCTCTGTATCCTACCTATTCCACAACGTTAAGTTTCCATAATTCTGAAACCATATTCTGAAGTTTGTTATGTCCCATTCACAAAGTTTACTGTCATTTTTATCATAATGTACATGATAATTTTAAGAAAACATTTACATATGATATTGTCTCTGATCTAAAAAAGAATGCCTTGAAACAAGTAAGAATTTTATACGTTACTTATCTAATGACAGTTTATCCTTAAGTAATAAGATGCCTTTAGAAAAAAAATGGGAACTGCAAAGAATTTTGGACATATGTCATTCCTAGTAGTCAACACAGTGCCTCACATCTCAATTTCCCTCTTCTCTTTCAACAGAGGTCTCTGTTTATTTCTATCCAGGACCATATTTGGTTTGGCAATTTAGTATCTTGTCAGTGTTTTCATGGAGCATTCATGATGATAAGCTATGTGGGACAATGAAATAGAGAAAGAGCAGTGATGTCTCAAGCATCCCCTGCTTAACCATTTATTTTGTCTGAGCCAAAGTGAATGGCTCAAATAGTTGACAGGTAGAGTCAACGTGTGGACAATTTTTATTTGCTTATTTATTACAGTCTACAAACTTATTTAACCACTACTGCAGAATATCTTCAAATCTTACACTAATGTCTCCAGAAATTCATGTAAAAGGAGTAATTGTGAAATCATTCATCAAGGAAAAGGAAATACATCACTTATAGAATGTGAGAAGAAATGCTGCCCTATAATCACCTTGTACAATTAATTAGTGCAATGAACTGTGCTGTACTGACAACTGGACAGTTGTGCTATGGTATCAATACCCTTGCCCTGGAGCAGCTGGGTAAGCCAGGGCATATGGCTTCCTATTTACTTCAGTGTGCCATTCAAGTATCATCATTTTCTTGGGCAATCTGATGTGAAGAAGGCTGGAAAGCAAACAAGCCTTGAGAGCATAGGGACTGATCATCCCCCTCGTCCAAAACAAGCCTACCATTGGCTTCATGCTCTAGAACTATGTCAGTATGGGAAAGGGATTTCGGGAGGCAATTTCATAATAGAGAGCTTTCTTGTGGGGTGTGAGAAAGGAAGGAGGAGGGAAATGGAAGAAAAGTCAAATAAAACGTTCAGGTTTGGGGAGAAATGACTCCTATACTGATGCTCTGGTACACAAATTAAAATAAAATTGGTTCCGTATGGGTTCCCACAGCTGTTGCTAGAGAGGCAAAGAGAGGAAAGGAAAAGGTGGTTCCCATGCTGGAATTGCTGACACTCTTTTTGGGAAAATGACATACTGAAGCCTAGATGCACCGTCTCATACAGGAAGTGTGAGCTGAGCTCTTCAGCGTAGAGATGAAGAGACTGCAGAGGACTGTGCTGGTCAGGGGACGCAGCACCTCAGGGTGATGGAGCTTATGGGGGCGTAGGACTGGAGAGAAGGAAATCTAAGCAGGAGAAATGGGAGGGAGGGAGTGGCGGCCATCAGGAAACAGAGTGTGCCCAGCTAGACACAAAACAGGGCTCACCCAGAGAAATACCAAGAAACAGGTGTGCAGAACTAAGCTGCAAGCTCCTAAAAGAGAGGCCCAGTCTTACTCCCTTTGGTCCGCAGTGATAGCCATTTGACCTGGAACACAGTGGGGCTCAGCTGCTTATTAACTGAGGTAGCAATGAGATATTAGAATTTTGCTGCAAGATTAGGGAGATTGAACTTCATGTTGTTTAAGGCTGGAGAAAAAAATCCCTGAAAGCTTTCAGAGGACATATATATTACTGAAATAATCATTATAATAGAAACGAAGAGCAATATGAAAAATACAAACAAAAATAAATAACCTTTCTACATGATATTTTAAGCTTTACAAGATGCTTCCATAATTACCAATTATTGCCCTCCTTTGGAGATAGAGCATAACTGTTAAATAACCATTTCATTAAAGTTGAGAAATTGGACAACATAGTTATAGCAAGCTCTATGACAATTATTTTGCATTACATTTGATGCCACCTGATTAGATGTCATATAATATTTCTAGTAACAATGATTTTTTAAAAAAATTTCATCCTCTATCCTTCAAACATGTCACCATGGTTTCCCAGAGTAGAATCAATATAAACCATCAGAGCAACTTCAGTTTAGAGGTAGAGAAACTGAAACACAAGTAGTGATTTCACAGAAAAGTACACTGTCTTGCCCACAGTTACTCAAAAACACTGAATCAACCAGACTTTAATTTAGGACCATCTCCCAAAAGGCTGCAGCTAGCATAATTTTCAGAGCTATTTCAAAAAGAAAGATAATGTGAACTAGAATACCCTAATTTTGTTCTGAACAAATTAAAGTTTAAGAACAACTTCATAAAACTATAGTCAGCATTGTCTTACTCTATTTGATTATTTTTAAGATTATCCTAAATTAGTGTACTTACCAAAGGAATACATTAGTTTTTAGAAGAACACAGGACTATATAGCTTAAGAATAATTACAGGTGTTTTCTCATTCTACTCGATTTCTACAGATTGGTTCAAGCTGAGAAAACATCAATCATGTTCCATAAGTGTTCTGTAAGATCATGTAAAAAGCTGCTCAGATTTGCAAACTGAGTAATCATTTCTTTATTACTAAAAAAAAAAAAAAAAAAGGAAGTGAAAAATTTACAGGTGCTCTTCAAAACCTTCAATGTTATTTTTTCCCATTATAATATATTTTACGGAGACGTGGGTATGAATTTTTGCTTTTACTGTAAGGTAAACAACAATATAAGAATAACTTGGATTTTTTAAAATGTATTTGGAAATAATTTAAACTTATAGAAGAACTGCAAAGATGTTAGAAAGAATTATTGTATGCTCTTCACTTAGTGTCCCCTCACATTAATATTTTACATTTTCATAGGACAATTATCAAAAGAATGTAACCTTGGTTCAATATTATTAACCAAATTACATATTTTTTTTAAGATTTTACGAGGTTTTCCTTATTCCGTCCCAGAATGCAAACCAGGATTCCACCTCACATCTAGTTGTTATGTCTCCTCAGTACCCTTAGAGGGACTAAGGACACTGACACTTGAAGAGTACTTATCACTTATTTTGTAGAACATTCTTCAACTTGGATTTGTCTGATGTTTTCTCATGATTAGGATGAGGTTATGCATGTTTGCAAGAATATTCCAGGACTGATATACCCTTCTTGGTGCATTAAGTACCCTTGGAGGGTAAATGATGTTGTTGTGTTTTATTATTGGTGATTTTAACTTGGATTATTTGGTTTGGTTAGTGTCTGCTGTGTTTCTGCACTGTAAAAGTGACTATTTTCCCCTTTGTAGTTAATAAATGCCCTGGGGGAGATACTTTGAGACTATGGAAACATTCTTTTTCTCTTAAACTTTTGCCCAGTAATTTCAGCATCCACCTGTGGATTTTGTCTGCTTTGATGGCATTTTTGTTGTTGTAAATCAGACTATATAACTGAACCATATATAAAAAAAAATATATAAAAAGACCTGATTGCTTAGGATCCTAGATTTTTCTTTTCTTTTTCTTTCCTTCCTTCCTTCCTCCTTTCCTTCCTTCCTTCCTTCGTCTCTCCCTCCCTTCCCCTTTCTCTTTCTCTCTCTCTCTCTTTTTATTTTCCCTGACAGTGCAAACGAATGCCAGGGAATCTTTCTTGAGCACAAGATTTTCCACATTTCTATAGAAACTAAGAAATGATAGAGAATATTAATAGTACTTTATATTCTGCATATTTTATGAGAAACTTAACAGAGTCTTTTAGTTTTTAATCTATTTGGCTATTTGTATAGAAAACAATAAACCATTTTCCCCCCACTTTGATGGCTAAAATTTAGATTTTCCAGTTGCTGAACGGAGTGAAACAATATATTGCCTGATAATCTTCTTCTTGATTTATATTATCAATCTTATTATTTTCAAATCATTTCTTTCTCCTGATGATAAATATTCATTACACCAAATTTATTAAATATTCACTATGCCTCAAGTCACACAAATCAATTTTTGCTTATTGCATGCACATCTTGTAACTAAATATATGTTATCAATAGCGAGAACCTGGAGTGTAATTTGTTGTGGAGGAAAGCATGCTGGCCTTGGGAAAAAGCTTCTGTATTCCAAAATGATGTTGCATTTTAAGTACAAAAATAAAGAATTCATGCTTAAGTGGAGCTTTGCTAATTCAGCAGTATATTTTAACCATCAATATTTTTTTGCCATTTTGTTAAACTAACAGAATTTAAGCTCCCAGTAAGCACATGATAGCCATAGATGCAATAAATCTTTGGAGAAAAATGGGAATTTTCCACCCGATTTCATGACAGGAATAACCAAACTAAAAAAAGTCAACAGTGTGTTCGTTAGGATTTAACATTACTTGTGTATCTTCTATTGCTCTTATATTTCATCTGATTCTTTTTGGTTTTCAGTTCTCTATCCGAATTTTAAATATTCAACTTAGCTCCTAACCTAATGTATAAAATACATGTAGAAATCCGTGAGAATAAGTCTATAATGATCTATAATACTTAATGATTGATAAATTTTGAAAAATATTTCTAATCATAATTTGTTATAATAGGCACTAACCTCCATCGACAATTCATAGCATATTGTAGGAATTTAAATAATTTGATTTTTCAAACAGCAATTTCAAGATTTTTTTTTTATTGCCTCTTTTGGTCTATCAGCCATAAACCATACCTTCAACCATTAATGGTAAAGAAATACAGTTCAAAGTTAGTCCAGTACAAATTTCTTGTGAATCATTTTTTTTAAGTGAAATGTAACATTCAAGTTAACTAAAAACATGATGTCATTGAAAAGTGGCTCTACCTTTGTTATTCCACAAAGAACACCCTCTTGGTCTTTAATTGCTCTGGTCAAGAGAAGTCATATGCTTGTTGACTTGATATGCAATTTTAAATTGAACTTGACTCCCTGGACGAGGAATACAGAATTCATTATAGAGGTCTTAAGACAACAAGTTTTGAAATTCAGTGTTATAATCATCCACTCTGAAGTTTTATTCCTCTTCTCATTTCAGTTTTCTTTTGAATAAAATGTGAATGTCAATAATTTGCTTAATAGAGTTTTGAGAAAAGTCAATAAGTGAAGCCAAAATGGTATTCAGTTGAATCTCTTAGCTCTGTTATGGATAAAATCGTGTACATTCTTTGTGATACTTATTAAAAAAACTGGTTTTTGATTATTATCTTTTAAATTTATTAAATACACTTCAGATGGTTACATCTAGTGAAACTTTCTCATGAATCCCTTGGAAATGAAAACCCCTTGGGAAAATTATCTGTTAAATCAAACATGTTTTTGTGAGCATCGCTATGCATTTATAATTCAGACATATCTTTATATTGGCAAAACAACACATTTAGATCACATCAAATATAATGCAACCATCATTTGGTTCTGATTTATTAAACTGGAAAATGAACTGTTTACTTAATTGGTATTTCTTTAACCTATATCTCTGCATAGGCAGTAAGTTACAAAGTAGGCAGTAAGAGTACACAATCTGACTCCTGAAAGAACCACCAAATGGAGAGAGTGACTAATTCAAATTGAGAGTACTTTAGAAAGCTCGGGAGCTCTTAGCTGTCAGATTTGTCTATTTATCTCTGAGGTCAGATGCTTAAAAATGCACTTCTATGATAGACCAGATTACCCAGATACATTTTCAATTGCAATTTATTATTTTAGAAATGATGCTTTTGAAAAAGTTTTTAAAGATTTTTTAAAGATTTTATTTATTTGACTGAGACAGAGAGGGAGAGAGAGAGAGCACAAGCCGGGGAGCAGAGGGAGAGGGAGAAGCAGGCTCCTCGCTGAACAGGGAGCCGGATGCGGGACTCTATTCCAGTACCCTGCGATCATGACCTAAGCCGAAGGCAGACGTTTAACTAACTGAGCCAGCCAGGAGCCCCTTATGAAACTTTTTAAAAAAGAAATGTTTGAAACTTGTTAGTTTTTCTACCAATACCAACAAAAGGAGTGCTCTTGTCAAATTATGTATGTATTCAAATGGGAATAATATGAAGCCAGTCCCTTTGCAGTTATACTTTATAGCGATGCCTCCGGTACAACATTTACAGTGTCCAATTTTTCTCTTCAGGTGAAAATGAATGTAAAAACACACTGAGCTCCTCAATGCAATGCAGAACACAAAAGAAAAATTATCTTCACTATTACCCCTAAAAGATGTTTACATTAGCAAGTACAGGAATCATGGCTGGATGGGTAAGGTCATCAGGATGCTTCAGAGAGGTCTGCTCCGTATTGTTTTATTTGGCAGGGAAATCCAGAATCAGCAAAATTATTTTATAGGAAAAAGTGATTGTTGGAAAATACCAACATAGGAAGAAGAAATGAACCCATCTATTTAACACTAATAAAACAGTTATTATTTATCAGAGTACGCAATGATCAGAAAGACATAGAGCAGCATCTTCAAAAGCTGTCAATTAGTAGAAAAGATAGACAGGTAAAGAACTAACTACAATAATGTGTAATAAAAGCCTTCAGAAAGATGTGCACAAGATATACCAGTACTTAGAGAAGAGTAAGGAACTCTTGAACATGTGGTCTGGAAAGAAAAAGGTAGAATAGACAGAGGGTATTTTCTTTAGAGAACACAGCTTGAATGAAAGCATTGAGGCCTAAAACAGGAAGGCACTGGTGAAGAACTGCCAGGTTCCCCAGTTCAAATCGCCGGAGCACAGAGTAGAAGCAGATGTCTTAGGTAAGCGGAAGCCAAATCAAAGCGGTTTTCTCTGCTCTGCCATGAAGTTTGGCATTTATTCTTAGGTCATGGGAAATATATGGAATAATTGTCTTAATGGGAGTGAAAAAAATCACATTGGAGTTTTACTAAGTGTGGAAAACAGAAAAAAGGCAAAATAGGAGTCAGGGAGGACAACAGAGAGACTATGACAATGGTTAAGGCAAGGAATGATAAGTCCAGCTATAGTAGTGGCATAAAGAAATGGGGAGAGACTTGAGAGTATTTTGGAGTGGAAACAGCAGAATTTTGTGATCACTTATACTTGCTGATGAGGGAGAGGTAAAAGTTGGGAATGGTTTGCAGGTTTTTGGCTTGGATGAATGGTGGCCCAGTTAAATAGGGAGAAAATAAAGGAAGAGGGATATGTTTTGGAGCAAAAATAATGAGTTTAATTTTAGATGTGCTGAATTTGAAATGAAAAAGACTAGCTATGGATGAAAGAAATGAAATAGCCCAGCAATCCTATAAACCACAAATGCTATTTTGGGAATCAATAGATTTTTAAATTGATTGGCAATACCATTTGCTTCTTCAGGCTGCTGGAGTAAATTGGGTTCCTAGTCAATAATAGAAACAGAGAGAGTTCAAGAATGACTTAATTTGTTGTGTTAGACTACCACTGCTTTTGGAAAACATAGTTAAATTTATGCTGTATCAGGAAATCAACCGAATTTGGCTTATCTGTATAAATAAGCAGCACAATTAGGAGAAAATAAGCATTTGCATTTGGCCAGTGAAGTGATGATAAACTCGAAGATTCCTTTTGGACAACAGTGAAATAAGTTAACTCAAGCTATTCCAACGGGATATAAATAAGCAATATTTATACATCATCCCAAAAATTCACCAATGAAACCACGAATCATTTATGTCACTATGATGACTCCAGTTTAAAATTAACATGGCACAAATACACTTTAGTTGTTGAACTCCGTCACACCATTCTTCGAGAAATCTGAATCTTAAGAACTATTGCCAGAAAAATAATTAAATGAAAGGAAGTATATTAGCTAAGAATATCAATAATTAATAAATTAAGCTTGTGTTAGTTACCTGTACTGTGGTTAGTGCTATTAAGGACACTGTGCGGGACAAAGAGAATTAAGAAGCTTAAGATCTAATCAGGAAGACAAACAATGCATTAAAACAAACAAACAAACAAACATGGGAAACCAAACAGAAGGCAAGAGAGTTTAGTGGTCAAAAATTAAGTCTTAAGAGTAGACTGTTTGGGCTTGATTCTCCAGTTACTAGCTATGTGATATGGGGCAAAATACCCTCTGAGAGCTTCAATTTTCTCATCTGTACAATGTGATATTTGAGTCTGCTGCACGAGTTGGTTTGAGAATTAAGTGAGATGATAACATGGGCTTAAGGCAGTGCTATACACATGCTAACCATTCCGTAAGTGTTAGCTCTAATAATACTATTAAGTAGTATTCTCATACCAGTTGGTAAGGATATGCAAGTGCTAAAGGGTTTCAAAGAAGGGGAAGTTCAATTAGGCCTGGAGCATTTAGGCTACATGCTGATGCTTTAAAAAGAGATTAAGCTTTGTGAGATAAAGAGGAAACAGGGTCATTATAAATCTCTGTTACAACTCATTCATTCATTCATTCCGCATTCATTCATTTTAAAATTACATGTAAAAACACTGAATCATTATTTGATACCAGGTGTTAAAGGCCATAAAGTGGCAAGTGTGACTAAAATAAGGATTTGTTTTGGAGACCAATGAGGTATAAATAAATGTGGGGCCATTCATGAGTAACAGGTCAGAGGGTAGACCATTGTTCACCACTGTTTTCACTACAGCAGTCCTTTGCTACCCAATAACCATGCACTGTATGTCTAATAAGCCACAAAGGGGCATGAAAGCTTCTGTATCTCCTTCAGTCTTTTCTTTTTGAACACTCTTATTAAACGTCTGTGCCTTTAGAAATAGTACATTCTAGGCAGGAAAAAGCACAGGGAACAGCTGGTTTGGGACATTCCCACACACTTTTTTGTCTAACTCTGTGAAGAATCTCACGGTCAGAATTTCAAAGAGTTTTCAACAGCCAATGTATAATTGACACTCTCTTCCAGAATTTATCTTTGGCAACGTCTATGTTCAGGCTATTGAAAGACTCTGGAATAAGTTAGTTGTATTGTAACTTAAGGATACAAGTCTTAAATTGGCCTTCCTATTTCCTGACGCTCTCTAAGAAACACCACTGTATTTCAATCTCTTTTGCCAACTCAAGGTTTTTGTGTTAGCATTCAGTTGCAAAGTCTATGGTTTTGACTAAATTTACTGGCCTAATTCAGTCACAGAGACAATCAATTTAGTTAATTCAATTGGTTTGGAGAACTTTTCACTGAATTAATTATTTTTTTACCTCAACAGGCTGAATGATTAGACTGGACTTCTGAAAATGTATTTTCTGAGCATGTACAAAAGACAGTTGTTTCTTTGTTAAATCCTGGTATCTAGGCCATGAAAATTTACATGGAAAAAAGCCCAAGGACAAAATTATAAATGGATATTCCTCCTCTCAGATCAATATTTGGAAAAGCGATCTCCCTCTCCCACCCTTCCACTCCCAAGCTCACCCTTGCTTCATGCACGTAAGGAGTTTATTACTGATGTTGCCTTTGGTAATTCTGCAAATCACCTCCTGCTTTTAAATGCCAATTCAGAATCATTTAGAATCATGACTAATAAGAAGATGTATTCTACAAACCATATTCAGGAATACTAAATTTTCCTTCATATTTTTTTTTTCTTAATTCTGTCATCTTCTTTAGTATCCAAAATACCTTTTTAAAAACTGTCCCTTGGGCAAGGGTCTAAGGTATTATCAGAATAATTTGCTTCCATCCTCCCAACTGCTAATGACATCTATTTAGAGCATCCCATTTTCTTTTCTGCTCTATGAATCTAATTTTATCAAGTCACCATTCTAAGCATTGCATCTGGTGTTTTGTTTGATAGGACAGATTTGTGGGGCAAGTTCAACAACACATTACGATCAAGCATTATTTGGATTAATATAACATGAATACACAAGCCTACATTACAATTTAAGTTTTATTTCACATGCAAAAGAAAAAGTTCTTTAAACAATTTAGATGAATTTTATGGTTTGTTATTGAAAATCTTTAGAAAGTATCCTATTATTCTAAATGACATCCTTGTAAAAATGCAAAGTAGCTATGATGGCAATTGCAAAAATTAAGTAAAGGTAATTTTTTCCCGAGTGAGTATATATTCATTTTACATGTTTTAGAATCAACTGTTAGGAATCTGTCTTCAACCATTCACTGACCAGCACTGGCAAATCTTGTTTTCAAGTTCTTGGCACCTTTTAAAATGTGATGACTTGTTAACCCTAGAGACTCTTTTCCCAGAGAACATTTTAAATGCCATATGTTAATCCTCCCTGAGACATTTGTTTTTCTTTTTGCTTGTTGCTAGTGCAGAGAATATTCTCTTCTCTTCCACTGTCCCAACTCAATAGCACATGATATGCATGAGATGATAATGATGATGATGATGATAGGAGAGAGAAAGCCAGGGAAGAGCCAGAGGTGGGGTATAGAGCAGGATGATTGAGGAAAATGAATTGGAATCCATGAGGTTCATTTTACTGGTTTTAGCCCCCAAAAGATAGCCTTTAGAGTAATTCAAAAGGAACTATGTGAGACTATGGGCCACACAGAGGGGCATTAGAAATTTGAGTAATCAATGGAGGCTCACAGTTGGAAAGGAAGAAATTATCTACTTATTACAAGATGTGGTGTCACTCTGGAGCCCAGAGATTGGTAGCTCCTGGGGGAATCTGCAGACATAGACTTGTTGTGAACTGGGACAGTGGCCACATTGATATTTTCTTCTCCACAATGCTATACTGGTAGAAGAGGATTAGGAGATCAGATTCCCAAGGAGGAGAAAAATAACAGGTGGATACTAAGCAGGGACTAAGATGGTGGAATAGCTTTTGAGCATGAGGAGGCAAACCTTTGGGAAGACTCCCCCAGTGTGGGGCAGCAATTGAGGTCCTCCCTCATTTGGATGAGCATGACCAAGCCAGCAGATAACTAGACCACATGGAATCAAAGAACGAGAAGCCATGTTGTCTGTTTTTCGCTTGGAGGAAAGAAGAGAGAATGGTTGAATTATATAGGCAAGGAAGAAAAGCTAAAAATGTTTTAGCTCTTCCAGAATCAAAATTTTAGCGCAGTTTCATTGTTTTGAGATATTACAAACTCCCAAGTACACTAGAATAAAGCTCACACCACACATCAAAGTCAACTAGAGATGATTTGGAAGTATTCTCTATTGACCATTGAGAACTGATGGTAGTAGGATACTGTGAAATAAATTCCTTTATTTGACTTACATGAGCCTCACCAAAATCAAAAAGTTTAACAAAACTATCCTCATTTTACCAATAAAGCAATATGTAAGAAGAAAATTCATCTTTTAAGTTTAACTAAGTTGTCCTGAGTGATATGGTGGTAAGTGCTACAGTTAGGACTTTTGCTTCCTGTTTAACATCCTGTCCTAGAAGATATGCTGCCTCTAAACATTACCTCAGGGAACCTCTCAACATATTTTGTTTAAAATTTAACTTAGGATATTAATATCGCATTCACTATTTTTCTTAAATATACAAATCGTGCAATGAATACATAAAAATGATGTATCTGATGCCTGGATAAATGAAAAGAAAAAAAGCACTTTCGGAATTGATTTTTTCCTTTTTTATCAAATACATTTCCTAAGTCACTCTAAACACAATGTAGAGACCTATGAAGGATTCAGTTCAGACATGACTTAGCTTTAAATTTGGAAACAAGTTTTTAAAATATCATGTAAGATTTTTTTCTTTCAGTAAAGAAAATAGACTATAGGTACAGCTAAAATGAAGTTCAAGAAAAACACTACTATGATGTTGATATAACGTCAAAAACATGAATATAAAATTTCAGTCAATCGGATCAAGTGAGCCCCTAAGACCTGGAAGGCACTAGATTTTTATATTTTTAAACTAATAACTTACAGAATGTTACCAAGGATATTACGTGGCCTTTGTGTAATGGAGATTGTTTTGGCATAAGGAAGAAATTAGCATATATCAAAAGTTTGTTATAGGAAAAGAAATTTCCTTTTTTTGAGTGACTTTAGAAAAGAAAGAAAAACTAAGCACGTAGTGGACAAAAAGGATAATCTGGGATTCGAAGTTATGTTGTCTAATTCTCAAATCACTGGCATCATTTTTAATAAAATGACTCTCTCAGCTATCTCCCACTAGAACACTGAAACCTGCCTTAGGATGCAGGAGGTTAAGTACATCTTACGGCATTTAAGTTAGGAGGTCAAATACATCTTACAGCGTTTAAGTTTCTAATACCGCAACAGTAACATAATTTTTCCAGAACAACAATTCCATTGTCTCTCTTTATATATATCCTGCTTTTGTATCAATGCCTGTTACAAACCCAAAGGACTTATTCATCAGCCTACAGCCAAGACGTCGAAAAACAGAGAGGTTGGTCTCTCGTGGCAATTGGCCTTTATATTATCTACCACATTTTAAGTGCATGAAACCAACAACAGCAACAACAAAAAATGTGCAAAAACGTGTTGCTTCCACATTTAAAAAAAAATCAATACCTATCTTTCCAATGTCTATGAGGCATAGATTAATTGCTCAGAAGACTAGGCCAAATGGAAATGGAAAGGACCTTGACCCCTTTTAAGAAAATAATCAGAGCTAAATCTTCCAAGGGACAAAAGAATTTGTGGTCTGTGTCTTATGCTTCTATTTTGGGAGTCAGGCCAGCCATGAGACCGAATATCCCATCCTACGCTGGAGGACAGGTGCAAAAGGAACCGAAATATAGTAGTACAAGTGGGCACACAAAAGCATCCTGGGGTCCCAAGCCATACCGAAGCAGTCTAGAATCATGAACTTTGACTTCACTTAGGCACACGTGAACTAACAAGCTATTCAGCAGAGTTTTACGTTACAAATATTCTAGTAAATACTAATTAATGTGTATTCCAGTGGACAGTAATAAGAAAAAAAATACCAAATACAAACTAGTAAACCCTAATCTAGATGCAAATTCTAGTATTAAGTAAATTTAACCCTTCCTCTCTAGCCCACCAAGCATAAAGACTTGGAGAAAATGGGAAACAGAAGCTTTGCTTTGTTGAACTATTTGATGGCAATAAATATTGGTACTTGGCAGTCATGACATTTTTATAACTAATCAAAGTAAGTGGTTTGATGTTAAGTCAACAATGTGTATATAGATTTGACTTATTGAATGTGGTCACATTTACATTATGGCTGGAAATCAGCCAACGATTAAAACTGTGTTCTCACTATTATTAGCAGTGATCTTGGACATGGTATCTTATCTTTCTAAACCTCAAGCTGCCTCATCTATAAAATAGGGACTGATAATAATATCAACTTGTAGAGTTTTGGAGAGGATCAAATAAGATGGTATATAAAATATAAAGCACAGTTCATGACACAGGGCAAGAGCCCATAAATGGTAGCTGCTAGTCATTAAAGAAATACAAGGCCTGTTAATTTGTAGGTCAGAACACTGTATCAAGGCCATAAGATTGAATTCCCTCCTAGATTAATTAATTTTCCTTTTCAGTGTCCTAAAACTGTTTGTCTAATATAGTATCTCTACCTGGGAACAAGGTGAGACCATGTATATGTCCCAGTAAATTACCCAGATTGATGACAATGACTAAGTAGCATCTTTCTACCTACAAAGAACCATATAGGCTTGTTTACTTTTTTTTCAAGAAAATCTCCGTAAATCTTTAGCCCAGTTACTTATAATATACAACCAATCCATCTTTAAATTGTTCTTGTTCACTTACGTCATCCAATCTCTTCCTACTTTTTAAAAGGTGAGAACTGACTTTCAACACAAAGCGGTGGTAATAGTCTCAAAATTATGGTGCTAAACTTCTTTGGCTTATTAAAATTAAATAAAGGAGGAGATTTATTAGAAGTGCCATGCCTTGGTTGGCATATGTAAGAGCACTAAAGACAGGGCACTACTAAGTTTAAGCATTTAACAATGTTTGAGTTTGATGTCATCCCAAAGGCATAAAGATGGAAACAAAGGCAAGTCATGGTGACATGTAATATTGTTCTCATTATCAGGAGATAACACCTTCCCACTCCAACAGACTAATGTAGATCTCACTTTCCAATAGCTAATATTTCCACAGGTCTAGCAAGACACAATGAAATAGCACATGGTCTGTTCTAAGGTCTAGGAAAGGAACAAAAGGAATCTCAGTAATGCAGGAGTAATTTTAAAAGACAAAGCTCATATGCATATTTTATTCACTTAAATACTTGTATTAATTATAAGACTTTAAGGCGAGTGACTTCAAAATTTTATAATGTAGCCTCCTATATACTAACATGTTTATATGCAAGTTTTACATCTATATATGTATATATATCTATGTTCAGATATAGTTATATCACTAAATACATTCTTATTCAGCAGCCATTGAGGGCCTACTAAGTGCAGAGTACTTCAATAATATAAAAGCAGCAACTTTAGGTTGCTCTGTGTACACAGATCACACTTATCTGGAAGGTGTCTATTCAGCGATCCTAACTTTCCAGAACCCAGATAAGAATCAGAAAACAAGGTATCCAAAAGCTGAAACAACTACTACAAATTTCTTCACAGAAGTGGTACTCACTTTGCACAAGGAAGTACTCTTTCGAACCTCCTTTGTAATCTATGAGCTTTATCTGTGACATGATTGGAAATTTTGTGCTATTTGACATTCCAGTCTACAGCCACTTCTGGCAGGGAAGTAGCTTCAATAAGCAGGCACATCAATGATAACAACAAGCAACTGTGCTCTTCATAAAGAAGGAGGATTTAAAAAATGAATTACAAAAGACAGATACAGGAACTTAGGAAGCAGAGCAGCTTAGCATGAGGGCAAACACACTTTACACACCTCAGCAGCCCCATCGGAATTACTGTATTGTAGCACAGTACGATGATTAATGCTCATAATGGTGACCTTGAGTCATCAAAAAGAGGTTAACTTATGTTAGTGGGTTCCATTTAACAGGGTGGGAAATGTGTATTACTTTCAAAATGCTAAAATGAAAAAGAAAAGTTTTACTGCATAAACTGGAAAGTATTCGTTATTTGGAAAGCTCATTTTCATTGAACAATCGTCTTTAATGGTATCAGACGGTTATTACATGTTGCCGTCTATCCATCCATGAACTGAATTTCCTGTTCTTTTAGTTACCCACTGCTCCTACCACTGCAAATCTCATCAAACTGCAGCATAGTATGCTGTTTAGTTAAAAAAAAAAAATCACACTGATGGCTGAACTATATTATTTATAATTGCATTTTTAAACAAATTCTTAAACATGAATGATAATTTTAAATAATTCTGTAAAAATACATTCTTGAAAGCTTAGAAAAATCGAGCAAGAAAATACGTAATATTAGGTGGTTTCTGTTATATTACTGCTGAGTTGTTTCCCAAATATCTCTTCCAGCTTTTAAGGTAACCATGAATTGACACATATTGATAAGCCCTAAGCATCTTCACAGATCACTTAATATATGTTAAGATGTAGATTAGGACACACTGAGAGATGCGGTCTTTTCTCAGTTTATGTCCACACTGAACTGATAAGGGAAAACCTTGAAACCCACTTTCTGTTTCAAGTTTTCTCTACATTTTTAGATAATAATAAATTAGCATGTTAAATGTTCATAAAATTATAAAATTCTTGGCTTACATGTTACTCTTTTCTTGGAGAATGTTGGGAATCTTCCCTCATCCTTGTTGACAAATGTGAAAAGAACATGAATTAGAGAATTTGGATTTTGGATCTTAGATGAGAACTAGGCCATTAAATAATAAAATCACCAAAAATGGGAATACATTTTTATTTTGAAATATGATTTTCTAAGAACTATTATACATTATAAAGTCTTTATAAATGGGTTTAATTTTTATTTACTTCCTTCTTCAGGATGAATGAAATCAGTTTTTTATGCTATGAAATGAACACTTCACTTAAACAAGGTTTATTATTATTATTTTCATTCACTTTATCCTGTCTTACTTTTTAAGAAGCTAGCTTGGTTGTTTTCCTTGATACTCTTTTTCATTTCTTATCCTCAACCCTTCTTTTAAATGTTAAGGATATCACTCTTTGGGGCTGAAATCAACACAATGACAACTGTCCAATACCCTTTGCACACCATTACTATCTGTACATGGACTTTTTAGCATTTCTGTCTAAATATTCTACCCTTTCCAAATTGATAGGACCCAAATCATAATCATTTTCTGTCTCACAAAGTTGTTTCTTGACACCAGCATTGTCTCCATTGCTATAGTTTCACAACTCTGAGTCACCTAATTCTTTTCATTCTTTATATTCATTTGGACACTAAGTCTTGTTACTTTTGGAATATTTCTCATATCCATCCCTTTACTTCTCTCCCATCCTCTATAGTCTGGAGCCCACTTGCTCCAGGTCCTCTATCTGCAAAAATACTGCTGCTTGTCTTATTTAGTAAACAGAAACAATTTAAAAAAACACATACAATCTATAAAATGCTACATAAAACCACATGAAAACTACAAGGAAAAACAGACATCCAACAAAAACCATGCTTTCAAATCCAATTTCTTGGAAAGGCCTTGTTTCTGCTATGTCCACCACATCTCAATTCCCTCCCCAGGGAGAGTATAATAGCATTAAAGGTCACTGGTAGGGACTGTTGCCAAGTCAATGAGACAAGGACTCTCTCTCTCCAGAGATGCATCAAAATGCACAGCGATGGGTTGATTAGGTCAGGGCATCTTTTGTATTATGCATGTAAATGAGAATTAATGTCCACAGAGTGCCAGCAGTTATTTTGTTGAGTTTGGTAAAAATGAAACCCTGCACTTAACCTTCAATTCAATTCTCTGAAGTCTGTGTTCGGAGGAGGATGCAAGACTCTTAATATTTCCATAACTAGGTAGTTGTTATGTGAGTTATCAATTGCATCAACTCAGAACTCAAATGCTTAGCACTGAACAGAAGGAGAAAATTATGTTGAGTTTGTTTTGTCCTATAACAAGGTAACTGCTGAAAACCAGTGAATAGTGAGACTATTTATGGCCAAATTGTAGGAGAAAATCAGTAGGGTATTTAAAGATGAGATTAGTAACACCTCATTTACCTGGGTATTTCCTGGAAAAGCAGTTCTGGAGAACTGCATTTTCCATGCACCTAAAGCTTATGCCCACTCAAAACCTAAATTTTAGATGGAAGTCTTTATAAAATACATTAACCGCTGGCTTCCTGCCTTCCCAAATAGATATCTCTAAACATAATATTATCTTTTTTTTTCCCTTGATAACTCAGAGGTCATCTTGGTGAGCATTCATTATTTTACCATATGGTTATATAGTTCTATGCCTACCATACCATTTTTCTTTCTCCTCCCTCAATGTCAAGCGTTCAGCCATCACTTCGGCTGTCACTGTGCCTCTTCTCAGCCTCTCCTTTGCTGTTTTTAATCTGTTGTGGGCTGGGAAACCAGATAACTAGGCTCATTAAGAATGATGTGCTGAATAAGTCAATACGGCTCAGAGTGAGGCACTAAGAAATAAAATATGTGTCTTTAGTGTGGAGTTTTGGGGAAAGTTATTTTGGATATGCAGCAGCTTTTTTCACTTAATTCTAGATTTCAGGCAACTCCTTTAGGGTTGAGGTTGTTATTTAAATGGCAGAATATTTCTGCATTTCATCTCAAAGTATTTCTCTATAGGAGAGACAGATAATGTTGACAAGATACAGGCAAGAGAAGCTGAGAGGACCCTCTGGAAGTAAAGGATTTGAGTGAGACAATATTCAAGGACTCTCATTTAAATCTTCAGGAAACCGTGAAGATGCAAATCTTCCCTTGATAACTAGAAGATGTCCTATTCTTCATACGGAGATGGAGGGCAATGTTCAGAAGAATTAAAATAGAGAATAACAGGTAAAATGTATGGTTTCCTGTTGGAATGTCTCAGAATTGCTCCTTTACCCCCCCCCCCTTTTTTTTTTAAGATTTCACCTATTCATTTTACAGAGAGAGAGAGACAGAGAGTACAAGCAGGGGGAGTGGCAGGCAGAGGGAGAAGCAGGCTCCTCAATGAGCAGGAAGCCCGATGTGGGGCTTGATCCCAGGACCCTGGGATCACGACCTGAGCTAAAGGCAGATGCTTAACCGACTGAGCCACCCAGATGCCTCTCCTTTACCCCTTATAACAGAATGTTGGCCAGGTGAGATAAAGATAATCTTGGAAAAAAATGGGCTTTTGACCAGAACTAGCCTGTGTTTTCACATGTATTAAGCTATCCACTTCACTTGCATCTCTTCCCAGATAATGCCCCAATCCGCAGCCCTACCTAAAGTCTCTTTCCTTGTGTCAAATGCTGTCCCTGAGGGGTCCCCAAATATCTGCGGCATCCAGAATCTTCACACCTCCACACACTACCACAACCTGCTAAACACAGTCTGTGTTAAAACATAGACTCACCCATCCATTTATTTGTATTTGACTTCTTGATGGTTTGGCAATGATCACAACACCCGTTCAGAACACTCCGTGTATGTCTTATGTATTCATGCCTCATACAGTCCATTTTGGTCCTCTTTAAACACTTCCCACAATTGTCATTTTAAAGGGATTTCATTGCTCTAAAACTGAGTGGTGTTTGGTTGGGTGAGAAGGAAAAATGAATTTGCTTTGCCTGTCTCTGTGTCTCTAGGGCCCAGGTACAGCCCATAAGTAAGCATATTTTAGATTCATACAAAGATGAAAGCAGTGGGAGACAGTATCTTCTATCTTCCCAGGGACCTCCTTTCCAGCATTACTATGGACTTTTGGTTAATGTCAACCTATGTGCTGGATAGTAAGGCCCTCCATGTCTCAAACACTCTGAAGAGTAAAATTAGTATGAAATCCAGCAGAATATTGATTATACAATTAGTTCCAAAGCTCAAAGGTCACAGGGAAACGAACACCATGGACCTGCCACTGATAATCACAGAATGTTCCTCTGTAGTGGCATGTTCAATTTTAGGTCCTTCGTGGTATATTAAGTTATGCTTGCTTCTTACAAACACTTTGCAATGGATTCTTTTCCAATTTGGGGACTTAAAAATAAATAGATATACCTCTTGACTATTAATAGTTGGGTTTTCTGCAATTGGATCTAAGTTATGAGAATAT
The DNA here is from genome assembly GCF_023065955.2 of Ursus arctos. Classification (NCBI taxonomy): domain Eukaryota; kingdom Metazoa; phylum Chordata; class Mammalia; order Carnivora; family Ursidae; genus Ursus; species Ursus arctos. The sequence goes on from NW_026623100.1 coordinate 18,841,404, forward strand.
GATTTGAGGTAATCAGTTTATTCTATTTTAAGACAGTGTACTGAGATCCACATCAAAACCTTTTAAATAGACATTCAACTAAATTTAATATATACAGACTTATTACATTAAAAAGCAAACTGAAACAAAATATTACTGTAGACAAACCAATAAAAGTGTACAATCTCTGTAGCCCTCATTTTATCTCTTCTTCCAGAAATGTTAAAAGCCTAAAAAAAAAAAAAAACAAGACTTACAAATAAAACCAGCTTAACAGTTCCATCAGCCTCACAGATTTCAATCAGTACAACTACATATCAGTTTGGGTAATCACTTGTATACACCAAGACAATTCTGCTCTAAATGCCATGCCTATATAGACAAATAGGTTCCATTTAAAAAAATTCTCTGTATTCAAAACCCAGCTCAAAATCACATCCTCTATGAAGCTCTCCAGATTCCCTAGCCAGAAGTCCTTGGTTTATGTCTAGTCTCTATGTTTAGCATGGTTGCTTGGTTTCACACTGTGTTTTTAATTTTTACCATATGATCTCTTCCATAGGAAATGATAAGCTCTTAGGTAACAAAAGACAAGTTATTTCTATCTCTATATACTCCAAAAGAACCTAGAATAAAGTCCAATATGGGAATGGAATTGCATTTAAGAGTGTTATCCATCACTATGCCTACCAAGAGTTATCTTGAAATGAAGAAACAAAGGCTAATAACTTTATAAACCCATTTGGGATTTCTCATCAGCCTGTATTTTGAATAACAATGGCAAACAGAATGCCGTGATTTGACATTTCGTTTTCACATCAAATTTTAAGTCAAACTCAACTTTCCAGCCGATTCAATTTGCTGCTAGCCTACTTGATAATTGTACATAACCTGAAACGCAAAACACAACGAAAAGCATGGTGTTATAAAACAGAATATTCCAGGCATTCATAAATATGCATTCAGTGGCCCATTCTATGAATGATTCAGCACACAGACCTATGAAATTCTAATGGTGCTCTTTACGTATAGAATAAAAACCATCTAGAGGCAACAATGGATGGATTCTCTAGTGCATCACGCCATGAAGCCATGAAACCCCTGCAAAGCATTTACAAGTCTCCGGGTTTCTCTGGATCTTTACTCAGAGATGTCATACACAAGTACATTCATAGGTGTGAGAGTGAGTGTCACAGGAGTAAATTGCAATGTGTCCCCCTCCCCCCCAAAAAACCTGCTGGTTTCCTTTACTTTCAACACTTCTAATACCAAGTGAGTGGCGTTTTTTTCCCCACATCAACCAATTCCCCAAGTCTCTGGGCACCACCTGGGTGTCCTACAATTCAATACTGACAGGAACTACCAGGAGTCAGAGCTGACACCACAGTTTAAGGGCTCAGTCCTGCAATAATCTTTCCCACTTCACATGCTAATTGCAAGTCCCAGGCCATCACCTGGGCTTCTCTCACTTCTTCAGCTGTGTCCTGTGACATCCTCCTCAAGTTCAAAAATTTGTTAGAACAGCTCACAGAACTCAGGGAAGCACTTTTCTTACTATTACCCATTTATTATAAAGAATACAATTCAGCAACGACCAAATGGAAGAGATCTATAGGGCAAGGCATGTGTGAAGGGGCATGGAGCTTCCATATGTCACCTTCCCCACACCGGTATGTGTTCACTAACCCAAATGTTCTCTAAACCCCTTTTGGTTATGGTGTTTATGGTGGCTTTGTTATATTGTAGGTCCGATAGATTAAACCGTTGGCCCTTGATGATTGAACTCAATCTCTTCCCAGAGGGTCAAGGGGTGGTGCTAAAAGTTCCAACCTCTGGTCACTTGGTTGGTTCCTCAGGTAACCAGCCCCCATCTTCCTGGGGTCGCCTCATCAGCTCACGTATGGTTGAAAGGAGCTTATTAACAACAAAAGACACTCCTCTGATGTCTATCACTCAGGACGTTTCAAGGATTTTAGAAACTCTGTGCCAGGAGTAGGGAGAAAGACCAAATATGTATTTCCTATCACATTATAAAAGTCTCAGTAAGTGGCCTTGAGGACATATGTTTGTTTGGGGATTCAGTACATACCTGAAGTATTTTTATCCTAAGTGTCATCTTGGAACACAGATCTCATCAAACTCCAAGCCTGAAAACTATAGTTTCTGAGATCTAAGTGGCACAAACCAAAGCAGACTAAATATGGTTAAGTACTTTTCCTGATACTCTCATACCCACACGCCCACATATTAAATTAACTACTCTCCTCCCTATTCTTTTCCTCTAGCCAGGAGAATTGCTTAAGCACTGTCTTCTCTGTATTTTCCATGTGAAATATCTTTTCATCAGGTACAACAGATTAAATGATGTATTAAGTTGGATGTTAAATTTAGGATGCTGTTTCAGTCACCTCACTGTCCGGGGGTGACATTTTTCTAAAGGCATTTCCTTTTAATACTTCAAAAGTCAATGATTACATTCTAGATGGAGCCATGACTGGAATCTCTAATGGCCATACTCTCTTTGTAGGCAAATATATAGAGGCTTTAAAGATATGAGGAGAGCCATGCTTAGTTGGTTTCATACACTAAGTGATCTTTAGAAGTGAAATTTCTTAGCTTAACAGTAAACAGAAAAATGAATGACACGGAGAAAGAAAAAAATCAGGAAAATAGAACTAGGCTTGGCCAAATATATAGTACTTGACTAAACGTATTACATGTAAACGAAAATGCGTGTTCTTAGAATAGTTCTTATAAGCTGAACTCTGTGCTAACAGGTTCAGAATGATCTTGTTATTTCATAAGACATTTTGATAGAAATCCAAATAAGTGATTTTTTTTAACATCGAAGTTGAAGAAATTTTAAAATGTCTTCAAGTGTTCATTTTATTTCATTAGGACAAATAGAACTGTCTTATTTTATGTGGAAACAATACACGTGACCAGTTTTGTTCTGAAATGTCACGGTAAAGATTTGTGATGCTTTTTTAACTTTTTACAATCAGGGTTGTTGCTTCTGTACTGCAGAATAATACTGCATTTTATAGAACTGGCAGATTGGACCAATGAAGACAAAAAAGAACATGGAGTAAGCACCCAGTTCCCTTTAAGACTCTTGTCCCATTGCGTATCGACAGCTCCCCCTCACTTTCAGTCAGTCTTCCTGTGGCCAGAGAACCCCTTGGGCAGCCTCAGGGCTATTGCCATACAAAACCCTCCCTCTGCTTTCTTACTCTGAACTGTAATAGCAGCTTCCATTCCCTGTGGAGAAGATAAGATACTCATTTGCGAAGTCTTCCAATACACACTTAGTTTTACTTCCCCATAAATTTTAAGTTATCTAGATGGAAGTTACCTACACCCATCTGAAAAACCTTTAATTTATATCCTCTACTTAATCAGGCTGGCTTTAGAGGATATATCCGGGTATGTAAATAAAGAAAAAAAAATACCAAATGAATTGACTTGAGACCATAAAAAAAGAGGAGATTCTTTCTAATTCTTACTAATTCCCCTTCCTCTTTTGTTTTCCAAGTAAGCCTAGTTAGCTTTATTTATTTATTTATTTATTTATTTATTTATTTATGAGGGGGCGAATTATTTTGGAACACATTACCTAACCGATCCTCCATAAGAAAGCAGTCTCCCTTTCATAAACGGAATACAAATGCCTCTGAATATTATTAAAGATTGCATCATTATATCATCCCCATTTTCAGCATAATTCCTTTTTTATTTTCTGGTTGTTTCTTTTTATTCTTACTTTGTAATATACAATTACATGCTATGCATTGTATATTAGCAGTAATATTATGTGCTGTTTTTAGCTTGTTCTGGATTTATCTTTTCAAGGTCAAAGAATTCCAGTCTGCCTAAGAAGCTACTCTGTGGAGATCTTTTTTTCATAACTTCTATTTCTTTTTAATTCCCAGACATGTTTAAAATTCTAATCAGAATCAGAGTGTGAAGGGCTACACTCGAATATGATATAACACAAAGAATCCAAAATCACTTATCTACTATTTTGTCCCTGTTTATTTTATGACCCATCACAAAAAGCTATTTTTGCAATCAATCTCATTAGATTTGCCAGCAATGAAGACCCAAGATTAAAAACTGAGGAGAGGGGTTATTTTCTTTCTTTCTTTCTCTCCTTTCATTTATTTATTTTTTTCCTTTTGGATGGTATGAGGCACTCTGTCAGGGCTGCATTTAAATAATTACTCACACCCCATCTAATCTGTCCTTGTCAGCTTTTTCATGTTAGCAAAACACAAAAGTCCCATTATCAATCACTGTTTCTTCATCTGCCAGTCAAAATGTTCATTTTATGAATATAGGCTCTGTATCCTTATCTGTGACAATTTAGGAGTTTTATATTTAATTTAAAACATTCAATCTGGGAAACACTCAAAACAATTAGTGAATTTTTGTAAATGGGAAGTGCCAATTATTACTGGCAAGGCCACCATTATTCGTGGGTTGAACAGAAAAATATCTACTCCGTGCAAAGTCAGGGAACTTCACTGTCTGCCAGGTTCCACTCCCCTAAACTAGCCTTGCTGACTCTGCTGGATGCTGACACTCAAATAGTTTCTGATATGGCAAAGTTTCTCAGATCACAACAGAAAGCATATTTTAAAGGCAAAAATTCAAAGGGGAAAATACAAAAATATATAAAGGAAAGATATCAGCACTTTGACCAGATTTTGATGGAGGAAACCGGGGAAAGAGGATTCTCACACTCAAACGCTTAACAGAAAGAGTGTAGGAGGGATCCTCAGTCCCAGGATTGGAGGACATTTCCACTGGGCAGTGAGAGTCAGGTGCTGAACAGTTTTTCCCAAGCCACCTCCTGGCTTCTCCTAGCTGTCCCTCAGAATGTGGCCATGCTTCTATGGTCCACTGGATCCAGGGATGTTTGCACTTGGTTCTGCCTACACTTGTGTGCAAAGACCAAATGAACTGGTCCAGAACACCCTGTGTGACCACAAATAAAAGATGTCATAACTGCACTGCCGAAATAAATACTTTGTATAAATGAGCTCTGTTATTTCTGTGCTAAGATAGCTTTTTTACTACCACTCAAATGACTCAGGAAATTATGAAAGAAAAACAGAGAGATGGTAATTAGGATCCAATTTCTGTCTTAGTAACTCAACTTAAGAAAGTTGGTGTATTTTCAAAATCACAGAAATGTCTGTAACCTAAAAGTATGTTTCACAGCATTTTTTTTTTTTTAGAGTTTTGGGGAACTGACGTGTGTATGATTTAATGGGTAAAGACTAATGGTATTTTTAAACAATGGATACCAACTACAAATATATGAAATGTTACTAGAATATAATAAAACATTGTAATTTGATATGTTAGACCAAAGAGGAAAGATCACAACAATTTGAGGGGAAAAAAGAGGGATTCTAATACTTTCTCTTTCATTTACATATTTATGTCATCTTGGACATGTTATTTTACTTCTTTGGACCTATTTTCCCTCTCATTTTATGGGTGAACGTATAACAACGAAAACAAAACCATAACCTGGGTCAACTTCTAAGCTATATATTACAAATAAACACTTATAAAATTAACAAAAATCCTTGAAATCAGTCATTGTTTCACTCCACAACCTTTCTTATCTGTTTATTGCAGTAATTATTTCTAAGCCTGAGGACTGTCTACTTAAAATTTAACACACAAGATGAATGATTTGTCTGTTGTTCTTTACAAAGTCACACTCTAAAAAGCACCATTTCATTTGGTTAAATCCAAAGTAGAGAAAAAAATTCTATCAACGGACAAATTAATTTGATTAGGAGAGGTGGGATTTACATTCTTTGTCTTAATGACTTTGAGGTGAAATCAGATATTCCTTTTATCTCCAATCTTCATATTTAATCCAGAAAAATGTTCTATGGAACAAAAATGATCATTACAAAAATAGACTTTATTCCTCATTTTAGTAATACAATCTTTCCTTGGCTTTAAAAAATAATAATAATTGCCGGTTTCTCTCCCTACTGGGTACTTTAAATCCTGGTGACTGCTCCTAACTGGGCAGAAAGACAATTCCTTTATCTCATAGCTACATCACCTCCATGCAAATTGATCTCAGAGTGCCTTTAGAATAATAGCAGCTGGATTCTCTACAGCTATTTATGGGTCCAGTTTCCTGGGCTTAATTTTGATTTATAACTATTGAAATTAAATCAGGCATTTTCACTGTTTACAAAGGGTGGCTTTGAGTTCACCAATTCAATAGGGAGACTATTTACCAGCCTATTGTGTCAGTAACATTTCAATCTGGGTAAAGGCAAAGGAAAACAAAATGGCTTCTTATCTCTGATGTTTCTACTTGAGATTTCTTCAGAATATATGATTGTGCTGTCCACTGACAAATGTGAGGATCGGATTGTCACATCATACTCACATAAACTAAAATATTTTACCCAGTATCCAGCTTCGCTGAGTAATTTCAAAGATAAAGCATTGCGCACCCCACCCAGTGGTATAGGGTAGTGACATGCCCCAGGCAATCCTATTTCATAGATGCTGGGTCCTATACACTATAGGTAATCCTTAGCCAGGGCCATCTAGCTAAGGTCAGAGATGTGCCTCTTGCTCCTTGAAAATATTATTAGTTTATTTACCCAAAGGAAAAGTTGACAAGATGATTCTACCAAGCCTTTTCTGTCTTTCTTTGGGGGGCAAAGGCCAACTGATTTCTCTTCCTCCTTCAAGTATTAATTTAATTACATAATTATGTTAAAGTGTAATAAAGGCAAACGATTGTAAAAACGGAAATAGAATTTGAAGTAATAAAATATATTAGCAGTTATGAAATACAAAAATGTTTTACCTAGGACATAGTAATAAAAGCCAAAACGATATAGAGGGAAGCAGGGACGACAAATGCTCAGTTCAACACATCACTTTTTGGCCATATAACTTTGGCACATTGATTTCTTGAACCTCAGTTTTGCTAATATTCAAAAAAGTATGGAGGAGATAAATCTGACTAGAATGACTCTGGAGATTTTCAAAGACAGTATATAAGGCACAGCTATGAAGACCATAAAATGTTCTATACATATCAGAAAATAATGAGAACGGAAATACACTCAACTCCTTACTTCACCCAGGTGACCAACAGTACTATAAATCTCCTTTCTTACAGATAGGGGAAAAACAGACTCAGAAGCAAGCAATATACCTATGGACAGTTAAAAATGGAAATCTAAGTCTACAAAACTCTTTAAATATGCCTCCATACCCAGCTAAATCATATTTAGACAGAGAAGGTGATGATGAGGTAAATGCAGGACAAGGGAGTTGAGGCAGAGGGGTAAAGCAGACAGAGAAAACTCTTTGCCTCTTCTTCTGTGTCTGTTCATTTCCCTCTTGGTTTCCAGGAACCTCACTTACTTTATCCTCTACCTTTCAAAGCAGTTCTCGATAAAGGAACCAACACACCTATTAAAATCAAAAAATGGATTTTGGGAAGGACTGGTGTGTTTCCCTTGGGAATATTTTGATTTTAATAGAGAACAGAATCTTTATTTCATCAAAGTTGAAGAAATTATAATTATGAAGTCTCATATGTTAACAATAGTCACAGAGGAGCCATTTTGAAGACCAAGGGCATCTTCCTGGCCCATGAAATCATACTATTTGAGCAGATGTTTATTCAATCTATTCACAGGGGAAGCCTAATGTATAAATTCTTTAAATAGAAAACAGTATCTTTATTTCACCTGTTTCCAGATCTTTGCTTTTGTTTTATTGAGAACTTACTGTTAATTCCAAGCACCCTACTGAACAAACCTGGCTCATAGACAATCTTCTAATTTATCAGCAGTATGACAAAGCTAATACCCTGCAAGCTGTCAACAACCAGGAGACAAAGATATGTTTGCTGTGAGGGAGATGGGAAGGTAGAAAGAGCAATGGTAAATATACTCTGAATGGAATATTTTGCACAGAAAAGTCTGGGTGTCATAATTTCAGCCTCTAACAGTAACTTTTCTTAATCTTCATTTGGAATACACAAAAAGCATTGCTCTAGAAAAGACTCACTATTACAGGTCAGTGAGGTAAGTTATGTACAATATGATTAATATGCTGTAATGATGTCTAAGGGAGAGGATGCTCGTTAAAGTTGTGGGCGACAATAAGTGGCAGAAAGTGCTAAGACTTTGAAAGATTGGAACATATGTCAAAGTGAATTTGACAAGTTAGAGAAATGGTCAAGTAAAGAAATGGATTTTAATCAGACTAAAGGGAAAATTAATGTATCAGCTCTGTCAGCTTTACCTCCATTCTGAATCTGACGACTGCCATCATTTCCTCTGCTGTTTCCAGGAAGAACTGGAAACAACATCTCTTATCTGGCCTAATGCAACAGTGTCCTGAATGGTCTTCCTTCTTTCTTTCTTGCTCTTTTATTTATTTTTTTTTTTAAAGATTTTATTTATTTATTTGACATAGATAGAGACAGCCAGCGAGAGAGGGAACACAAGCAGGGGGAGTGGGAGAGGAAGAAGCAGGCTCATAGCAGAAGAGCCTGATGTGGGGCTCGATCCCATAACGCCGGGATCACGCCCTGAGCCGAAGGCAGATGCTTAACCGCTGTGCCACCCAGGCGCCCCGTTTCTTGCTCTTTTACAGACCTTTCTTCACATAGCAACTAGAGTGATGTTTTGAAAATGTGAATTAGGGGCGCCTGGGTGGCACAGCGGTTAAGCGTCTGCCTTCGGCTCAGGGCGTGATCCCGGCGATCTGGGATCGAGCCCCACATCAGGCTCCTCCGCTATGAGCCTGCTTCTTCCTCTCCCACTCCCCCTGCTTGTGTTCCCTCTCTCGCTGGCTGTCTCTATCTCTGTCGAATAAATAAATAAAATCTTTAAAAAAAAATGAAAATGTGAATTAGATTATGTCATTCTTTTCTTAAAATCCTCAAAGAATATTGAGAATACCATCCAAAAATCCTGACCATGGTCTACAAGTCCTCAGATGAAATGGGTCCTGCCCATGTCTCTGATTCTTTTTCTTATTCATTTTCTCAGCCTCTTGGTCAGTCTTTTTGTTCCTTTAACCCTTCAATTTACTTGAACGTTTGTCCCAGCTGTTCCCTCAGAGTACAATGCTTTCCTAACTTCACACGGCTGTACTTTATGTAGCTCTTGATTAAAGTCCCTGCCTTGACTTGACTTGCCTGACTACCCCATATCTAAATCTCCTACAACTCAGAACCATTTCTACCACAGTTCATCCCAACACCTGCTTTATTTTCTTTATTGTATGTGTCATTACCTAAAATCATCTTATTTGTTTCATTTTAAGGTCAGCCTTCTCTCATGAGAAAGTAAGCATTTTGAAGACAGAGTCCTTTTCTCTCTTGTTTACCCTGTATTTTCTACCTTTGAAAAAAGGACTTGGCAGTTTGTAGGTGCGCAGTACATATTTGTTGACAATACAGGAAAGCAGATCTCAAAGTATTATCTAAGGAAACCTAGTAGTCCCTGAAACCCCTTCATGGGGCCCAAGGATCAAAACCATTCTAATTTTCTCACAAATATGCACTGGAGCTGTCTAGAGGCTACATAACATGTGATTTTACAACAGACTGATGGCAAAGGTGGACAAATTTTTTGATAATGGAAAGCAATGCCATTCTTGTCACTAAACTATTTTTAGAAAACAGTTATTTTTTCATAAAAGCACAATATTTATTGTAATATGCAATGGGGTCAAAATTTATAAATAAAATAAATATTTAAATGTTTTCTTAGTTTTCATTCTCAATATTATAGTAAATATTGATAGGTGTAATCTACATAAGCAGAAGTTCTTAGGGATCCTCAATTTTAAGAGTGCCACAAGGTCCTAAGAGCGAAAGTCTGAAAAGTACAAGAACAGAATATCACCAACTAGTTTCCTTCATTCCCTAGACAATATCCAGTAGAACCTTTTGCTCCAGGTAGAACCGCTCCCAAATAGGGTTTTCTCTTTCTTGATCGCTGGTTTTGCTATTCATTATTTATGGGAAGACTATTTCTTTTTCTTTTTCCATCTCTTCAAATCCTAACATGCTTTAAAGCCATCTGAAGTATTACCTTTTCTATGAAATCTTCCCCACAGTTACACCACCAAAAGTTCTCTATTTATGTGTCTTTAAAGCATTAATCACCTCTATCACTTAAATGAGAATTTGGATTGTTTCTCATCTTCCCAAGTTTCCTGTAAACCTCCTTGGGGACAGGAGCTAATGGTCTTTCACAGACGGCAATGGCGGAGCCTGTATATGTACCACGCAGACAACATAAAATGCAAACAGGATCTTGTTCTCAAAAACTTTATCTTAAAATGTAGAGTATGAGATGATGAAGAGTAAGTTGTAAGGACAGCACTAACTCTCCATTCCAAAACTTAAAAATTCCAGTAATACAACTTGTTTCTTTTGAAATTGCCTGAGGTTGGCAGAGTTCTCATCACCATGAAAGATGTCCGTACCGTAATCCCTGGATCCTTTGAATATATCATTCACATGGCAAAAGGGATTGTGTAATAAGGTTATAGACCTTAAAATGGGGATATTATCCTGGATTATGTGAATTGGATCAATCTAATTGTATGAGTCCTTAAGAGCAGAGAATGTTTGTCTAGAAGCAGGGAGATGCGACAGAAGGCTTAATCAAAGAACTGAGCCCAAAACGGACTCAAGATTTCTAGGGGGTAGGGAGATTCACATGTGGGAAGCATGAAAAAGGAAGGAGGGTAAGCTTTAGGCAAAATCCAGCCCCTTGCTGATTGTCAGCAAGGAAAGAGGACCTCAAATCCTGCAATCGCATAGAACTAAATCCAGCCAAAGCCTGAACGGGCTTGGAAGCAGATTTACCCTTACAGCCTCCAAAAAGGAAAGCAGCCCCACCAATATCTTCATTTTGGCCTAAGCAGAAGTCTCAGACTAAACACAATGTATTTAGACTTCTGACCTACAAAAGTGTGAGATAATATATTTGTGCTGTCTTAAGCCATTTGTAGTGATTTTTACAGCTACAATAAAAAAAACTAATATAGCATCTTTGGTATGTTAATTCCAAGTAATTCTAACAGTACACACAAAATACCACCAACATCCACTAAGGTCAGTATACTGCACTCTTTCTGCTCTCCCTGCTGCCTTCCTTAGCATACAAATTATGCACACAGTAGATGTGCTTGTATGAGTAAAGACTAAGTAGGAAAAGTCATAAACAGTCACTGTTTTAAAATTTTACTCCCCTTGTTTGTTCTAAATGCATATTTGTCCTCCTATAGGGGCCTGTTTGAAAGGCTGCTGTATAAAACTTGATGTTTAAACTTTTCGGTCAATGCAGTTGAAAGTGGCTCCAAAGGGCTGTCCAAATCTGAAGCCATCTAAACTGTTAATAGTGTCAAATGAGATTGTTTCACCACCAGCTCCATTTGGAAAAGCAACCAGCACCTGATCTGCAGCTGAGTTTCATGTAATTCAGTTGTCAAAGTGATGGAGCACAACTCTTCCATTTAATTTATATGAAATCAGTATCGACTAGACTGTATCCTTTCCTGGCCAGTGGTAATTTTTTTGGACAAGATACTCTGTAAACGGTGAGGCTAAAACAAAAGAGAAAAGTTCAAGGGAAATAAAAAGAAAGACATGTTCTCTAGATGCAAATGTAAACCATCTCATGTACGCCATGAAACTTGAAGTTTAAAGTCGAAGTTTCTGTGACCTTGTTGTAACAGTATCACTAAGGTGAGAAGTCCCTGGAATCCTTCTCCAGCTATAGATTATTAATCTAATAAAACTCTAACGAAAGATCAGATTTTGTTCCTATTTTAAGTCATTTTCATAGGGCCTATCTTGGAGTTAAGACATAAAGGCTGACCTTATCTATTGGTTGTTCAGTCTCTTTAGAGAAAAAACAAAAACAAAAACAAACGTGATGATAATTTTTTTTTTTTTTTATACCCAGACCAAGAGATTTCCAAAGAGCAGGGAAAGGGAACTCAAAAAAAAAAAAAAAAAAAATCGTTTTTAATCTCTTAAATTGTCCAAAAAGTGGTCCTCCCAATATACCATGGAGAGAAGTAAACTCTAGTTCCTGCCAGACACTCTGTTCTTAGACATTAACAACTACCTAGTCTATTTTTTAAGAGGTAATATTTTCTTTAAAAAAAAGCATTAAAATATACAGAGAAAGGTCTCTTTCCCATTTGTATCTCATTTGTCCAGTTTCCTTCCCAATCACTACCACCTTCAAAGGTAACTGTCCTTATTGTTATTATTATTGTTGATTCTTTCAGAATTGCTTTAGGCATATACAAACAAAAATAAATATACTATTATTACTGTATTTTTTTTACACATGGAGCAACATTCCTTTTTTTTTTTTTAATTCTACTATAGTTAAAGTAGAGTGTTATATTAGTTTCAGGTGTACAACAGAGTGATTCAACAATTCTATACATCACCTGGTTATTCTATTCTACCCTATGACTTCTTTTAAATTTACCATCTATAATCTTTCAGGATAATTAAGTATGGAATTTCTGTACTCCTTTTCGTATGTGCTGAGGAAGATCTGAGAGTCATGAAATACTTAACAATGTGTCACACTGAGATACGGAAGTTACAGGGACTTCATTTTAGAGAGGGTCTGTCTCTGATGTTTTTGTGTTAGGCCTCATTTACTCAGGTTCTATATTTTGCCTCTGAATAAGCCAAAGAAGCAGCCACTTCAAGGGGGCAGCAAGAAAGTTAATCATTCTTTGAGTTTTGTCCTAAGCTCCAAACACCGGTGACATCTAAAAAAAGCCAGATCCCAAATATGTTCCAGGACATTAGCTTTGAACAAACCTCAGCTGATGCTGGCATCAACCACCCCTACCTTCAGTGACTGATGCAATAACACCCATTGTTCACCTGACACTTGCCTTCCATTGTGCCCTGGATTCCTGAAGGAAATCCTAGACCTCTGTCCAATATAAACTACTAACCCTATGCCAATGATGAGACTCATTCTCCTTTCCTTCCCAAGTCTCCCAGACAGTCAGTCTGCTATTCTGTCACTCACGCTATTCAATAAATTTTGTTTTCACTTTCTCCAGCTTAGTTTGATTTCTATCTATCACAAAGCCAAGGACCATCTTGGCTGGCCCTGTAGGACTCCGAACTCTGTGCTCAGACCCAGCCTGCCTGCACTTACATACTGTCCTGGTCCAATAGATCATGTATCCTTTACTTTCTACAGAGGGATAGCAATTCTTAGGACTATTTTACAGATTGGGATGTTGAGGCTCAGGAAAATTAAGTTCTTTGCTTGGATTTATATCATCGATTTGGAGTCTGTGTTTCTCCAAATTGTATTCTATTTCTACTATATTTTGTTACTATTCTTAGTACTTAATAGCCTATAGTCATGTATTATACTCTGACAGTTTTATGCATACAAATCACTGGATTGCAAGGGACTGAAAGGGCCTTACAACTCATTTCATTCATCTATCCATTTAGTGTTGGTATCACATTATAACATTCATGTCTCTTCAAATGCTTGGATGCCTATAATAGGTCAAAAATCTGTTAAGAGTGGTAAACATATTTTCTCCTCTCTTCTCTCTTCTGCCATTTTTCCAGTTGTGCCTTGCAATGTACTTATTTGTTTTCCCAACCAGAATGAGTATAGTGATGGTAAGAATCATTCATATTGCGTCTCTCATAGGATACCAGTTCTTGATCATGGTTGCTTTTTTTATATATTTGGTAAACACTCAATACAAAATAAGCATTTGTTAATAATTTATCTTTAACTATACACTAATGAGTGAAATGATGATTATATAATGCCAGTATTCTTTAACTTGATTTCTGAAAAGACTGTTTCGTAGAAAATAAGACCTAAAGGCATTTTGAGGAAAAAATATTATATGGCTAAGTAAGTTCTGGAAATGTTATGTGTTCTTAGAAATTCACCATGCCTGTTATTATATACAAAGAGCTAAGGAGTGAGGGTATTTTGCTCAAACCAGTGTTTTCAAACATATCTGCATGTGGAACTCCCTTCCCAAACAGCATACGTCAGTGTCCTACAGACCATGTCATGAATCAGACTATGGGGAAAAAGTTTTAAAAGATGTTTGTCTTAAAAGATATTGCAGTTAAAAAAAAACAAACAAACAGTGTATTCACCATGCATAAAACACAGACTACAAGGCATATCTGATAGAGTGACATAAACAGCTCAGTTCTCTGTTACAAGCTTTGCAAAACTATATAGTTTATCTTCTCAATATAACTCAGAGAAGGATAGGGAAAATGTTTTCTGTGTATATAGATGTATGCATAGCTTTTTGTGAATTTATAATACTTTGACCTCTGTAGCTCAGATTAAAGAGTTTAAAACAATAACATTCTATCATATTTTCTTGGCTTTGCTGTATTTACATTATACGATTACTCCTTTTTTAGCTAACTCCTCAGATGAGTTCACTAAAATAAAGAACTGTGGTAAATATATTTTGCTTTTTTTAAAATGGACTTTTATAACAATATATAGCATAAAATTGCTATTTAGCCATTGTCAGCATTATAATTATTTTCCAAATGTTAAAAATAATCACGCAAATATTTATTCAGAGTTCTCTTTGACTGAATACCCCTATCAATATAGCCCTTTTGTTTTATTCATTTCCCCCTTCTTTAATAACAAGGCCCTGAACAAGAGATAACAGCTAAATCTCCAGTGGGAGGGAAAAAAAAAAAAAAAAACTACCAACAACAGTAAGAAAAAGAGCTTGTGAAATTCTCAATGTTTTGGTAAAGGACTCTATTACTGTTAAGACTGCATATTTCATTTAATTGTAAGTAAGGTAGATTTTACAGCAAAGCAAAACAATAATAGAAGCTAAAGCTTTCCAAGGACAGTTTTAAAAAATACCTATATATAGGGGCTGTTCACTGAGAAAAAGCAAAAAACAATTTTTAATGGTAAGAGGGGGGTTGGAGGGAGGGGCACAAGACTAAAATTCATCTATAAAGAAGGTGAGTATGTTGAATAATAGGAGGGGATTGCATTCTGATGGCTGCAGTCCTGCATCAACGTTGCAGGAGTGCTGACAATATTAACTCCATCTTCGGCCCTCCATCTTGTTCATGTTCGTTTGATGACCTCTCTTGGGGCTCTGTGTAACAGGCCCCCTAGAGATTAATAAACATACCTTAGAAATGCCCGTCAAAGCAGGGATGGGGGAAGGCTTGCTTTGGCCTCCCATGAATCTGTTAGATATCACACAGTCTTCTCTTTCCTGACGCGCAGGTGGTGCCACAAACTCTAATTAAAGGTTAGCTGTCCATTGGGAGAATGCAAGCCCTTTGATCTCACTACAAGGTCCTTCTGCTCCTCCCCTAGCTCTGAAAAATCTGTGGACTAAGGTCCAGACTTTGCAGCTGGATCACTGTCTACCTCTGTCAGTAAGTTACCCTGAATAAAACTGTGTAAACTGTAAGGAGAGGCCTGCTTCGTTTTTCAGTCTCAAAGAGCCTGCTCGATTTGGTGGATACTTGATTGTCCCTCCCCACCTTTTAACAAATGGAAGCTGATTTCTACATTATGTAGTTCTAAGTGTCAGAATGACAATTAAGGGAAAGAAGTAATCATGTCTTAAAAGTTTTATTTCAGGTGGAAAAAAAAAGGAAAGAGAAAGATGGGTTAGTACCGCTTTTACAGGACTTTTTCATATATTATTGTCTGTTTAGGGATGTTTCGTATCAGGTCTGTTTTGGTGATCAGTGGTTGCTCAAATAGACTCTTGTCTAAACAGAGAAACCCATGGAGTGACATGAAGGCCCTTGGAGTATCCGTGCACTCTAAAAGAATAATAAAGCAAGACTGGAGCTATGCAACAATGAGGATGATTTACTACAGTTGAGCCTTATCATGGGTCAGGCTTCATGCCAATAATTTAACATAGATTACAGAGCACCCACTTGAATCATGTGGACCGATCTGTGAGATGCATTATATTAACCCATTTTACAACTAAGAAAATAGAAACAGGATGAATAAGAAACTTGCCTAAGCTGCTAGGTGGTGAAGTCAGGCAGGATTCAAACCCAGAGCCTGGAATGTTAAGCTTTACTATAAAAGAAAGCAAAACCATAATACAAAATATGAATGGACTAAAAGGTATTTAACTTTTGAGTTTTATATATGTAGCTCAAATAAATTCTGGTGGTTCTATTCCAGTGTTCACAAACCTGGCTGTGTTACAGTGATATATAAATGGAAACTTTTCTGGTTATAGCCATGTGTAAAGCGGATCAGGTTCTAGAAGAAAGCTGGTGACCAATACTAGTTCTAGCATCTTCTACCGATAGAGTGACATGCACTCCCTTGTACTAATAGGGACCTAAAATGGATTATCACGGATCTCTACTAATTCAAATACAGTCCTTTTGAACTGTTTTCCAAATTGTCCTCTTTACGGTTCACAACTGGGTCAAATCTCATTTTTTATAATGTATATTGTTCATCTTTTGGGCAAGCCCTTTACAATTTTTATTTCTAAAGGAGTAGAAAGTCTGTGTTACCTTAAAAAGTGAAAAATAAAAGACCATGGGACAATTATTTGATCAGTATACTACAGAGTACTTTCAAAAACATTTAAAAGATTTTCAGGTATTAATTTAGAGGTTAAATAATGATTTCATTTTTGAGGTAAATTTCCAAGTATTATATTACAAAGCCATATCAGATAATATAACCTAGGTGTTTCCATCATGTGCCCTAATTTATATGTGTGAATTATAGTTTCTCTCTTATACTGATATTTTAAAGCACTGTAATTCATTTCCTTCACTTCAATTCCTTTCCCTTAATATTTATGATTATAATTTTCCAAAACAACATAGCACAAGCTAAATACTAATAAGAATAACAAAACATTGGTACCCCATCAATTAATGTGGCCCATTAATAACACCATATTACAATTTATAGCACTTTTTAATTATATTTTTTTCACCAAAACCTGTCAGTATGATAAAGCAGAAACTGTTAACTCTTTTACAGCTAAAGAAACTGACCTTCCAAGAGGTAAAATGAGTGCCTGAAGTTATGCAGTGCAGTAATATGTATACACACACACACACACACACACACACATATATACATATATTTATATAACTTATATATAAGAAACAACATCCAAGGATTGCTGTTTTCTAGTATGAATCTATTGTGACTCATAACTGAATAAATAATTATCTAGTTTGGTGTTAAATTGATATTTTGACAAATACGATGATTATAACAGGAAATAAGACAAAGATTAATGTTTTATCAAACTTATTTTTATCATACTCTAACGGGTCAAACTTCTAACTCCTCATTCAATTGGTGCATGTTTTGTCATTTTTATTTAAATGTATGGATACAATTTCATTGCTTATAATAGGCTAAATTTAATCAACTGATAGTGTTGTTATATTAAACCTATCAAAGCATTTGAAAGCTTTATGGTGAGAATTAAAGGTAATAATGTATAAAAATATTTAGCAAAGTGTCTGGTACATAGTAAATGCTCAACAAATATAAGAGTAACATACTTCTTTCTTTATATCTCACCATGAAGTATATCATGACCATCATAATTTCAATTGAAATGTCCTGACCTATGGAGTTGGATTATTTTCAACTGCCAACATAAAATGTTTTTCTTGAATCACTTGGGGGTAAGTAGATTAGCCAAGCCTTAGAATACCAGTTAACCTTCAACCTTCTTTTAACATTTCCTTCTAAGTCCTTCCATGTACGTAAGCAGACTGCCTGCTGTCACCTCCCTGGCCACACCTGATTTTCCAGGGATCACCTGATTCAAAGAAGGCCCTTACAGAGGTTGGCCTTTGGTTTATTATGTACCCACAGATAAAAGATCTGCATAGATAGGAAGAATGTTAATATACTAAACCTATCAGCATCTCTCCTACAGAATCAAGCTAGAGATAAAGGAGTCAGTTGATCATAGAAAGGAAAGTAGAAAAATCACTATAGAAAAGAGAGACAAATTGCATACTTAAAACAATTAGTGGGAGAGCACTAGATCAGTAATCCTCCAGATTCTGCCGTGGATCTGAGTCAACCTTCCTGCTAAAGCCCATCGCATTCTCTATAGACTGACCTGATTATCATGAGGTTCTTGTTCTTTCTTGAAGCCTGGAACATGCAGCTATTTCAAGAACACTATGATTATTATCTTCTTCCCTTCTTTGTAAATCTTTAAAATACATTTCCATTATCAAAGAAACATGAGTAACCTCTCCTTTAAACTAACTAACAAAACAGTCTACGGATCTGGGGTACCTTTTTATCTATACCTACTGAGTCATCTATTCATTTCCTGTCCTGAGTTTGAGAAGACCTTTAAGGCAATAATCACATGATGCATGGGACACATTCTGGTTTATTTTATCCAAAGCAAACACCTCTATTCACGTCAGGGAGACTTTATCCAGGATCATCTGTAGTATTTCCCATTTCAGAGTCTACCTATTTTTTGCTTCCTTGTTTAACACAAAGCCTCCTACTTTTCCTTATTTTACAAAATTTTAACAACTACCAGCTGGTAGTAGCCAGTTTATCTCATGACATTTCAAATGAACTTGCACATCGTTTAGACAGGTTTAAAGTGGCAACTGTAATTTCTGTTAGGTATATGCAGCTGTCTCTCATGTTTCTGGTCATAAATCTTTCACTTTATTGTCCGGATATTTTTTCTGAGGAAGGAGAAAAGGAAAATAGGTGTGTATGCATTTGCTTGGCTTAACTTTGATATGTCTTGCTGGCTTTCATCACCTTTGGAAGAAACTGCATTTCACACTTAAGCTGTTCCACTGTGGAATGGTAAGTGATGACCATCCTGTGGATTTTCACAGTTGTACAAAAGACATCCAGGTGCACCTGTCTTTTGAATCAGAACCCAGTTAGTCCCTCTCACATTTACCAAATTGCTTTTGGGAGATTCAAACCTGGATGACTTCCAAGCTAGTTAAAAATAATTCTGGAAGAAAAGTGCCGTTCTGGTTCTTGGCGGTGGAAACTGAGTAACGTTCAACTGCGGCAGATTCCTTTCAGCTGGTTCTGATACCCATTTCAACTTCCAAATTTCTTGCAGAAGTTATCTTGTACTTTCAGCTTCTTCTGATAAACATACTGAAAATGCAGTCAAACAGCTTTTTATCACTTCAAATTTAATCCTGCTGCCCTGATGAAGCCAAGGAAGCTGCCAGGGCGTTTTCATTATATCCAGACCTGACTGCAGAACTCCCTGTCATTCTTTAAAACTCTGACAGCATCATTCATTTAGAACAATATGATCGATCCAGAAGAAACCAGGGGCAATGAACTGTGGGTACTCATACGGAAGAGAATATCCAATCTAGTTGAAAAATGTTTCCCTCTTCATTCTTTGCCTAGAGATAAAGTCCCCCATCATTCAGATTTTCAGATTCTGTTAAATCTTACAGTTTCCTGTGTTGTATTATGTCACTTGCATTTAAATCTCAGTAATCAGTTATACTTGCATAATCTCCAGCCAGCGATGTTAGAGGTGCCTTTCGTTACTGCATACCCTATACCTAAAAATGCAGATTGCTAACTGAACATTATATATTTTATAAGGATTGCAGGTATTATACAGAAGTGGCCTACTCACCTTTGACTTATAAAGGAATAGACGACTCATTAATATTTTAGGACTAACCACCACAAGGGCATGTGTTCTTACGCTGGCCAACATTCTGAAAATTAAAACTGATATAAATTAATCTACAGTCAAGGAAAGTTAGAGTTGAAAAAAAGAACTAGAGGTAATCTCATGTGATGATTCCTAATCTAGGTGTCTCAGGTACTCAGGGAATGGATAAGCAGGTATTGGTGGTTCATGAACCATTTTCGGTATTTCCAAAATATCATAGCAATTGTAACTGAAAGGACTGCACAGGATAACTAAAATACCAATTTTATCAGCATTAGGCTGGAATTATATAGGCTTAGTGTGCACAGCTTAGCATTTACTCTTATTGTCCAATTAATTTTCTTGGTGATAAGATTGTTTGGATCTTATTATTGGGAACAGGGCTGTGGCTTCCCTGCCAGGTCCCCAGGATACCAGGATAAAGGATTTGAAGCACCTGGAGAAAGACAAGCTTCATAGTTTCAGAGGACTTGCATGTCCTTGAAATGTAGTGCTCAATGACAGTAAGTACCTAAGTTCCACAAGGGAAGACTCATTTCCCCATAGGATATGGTACCCCTGCTCAAAATAACTCTGTACAGTAGGATGAGAAGTATAAGGTCACATAGGAAGAGAAAATCTATGGTGTATCAGTAGGATATATTCTGCTTCTCTACATTCCTCATTCCAGCCTCTCTGTCTCTTCTCACATTTTCTTTTCTTGGGACTACTCAAGTAGGGAGTCAGGGCAGGTGGAAAAAGCCTAAGGCCTTGAAGCCAGAGTCAAGACCACTAAGTAAGCCCCCAGAAGTAGCTCAAAGCCAGGGAGTCTCCTCAGAACCCACAAAAGGCCTCTTTGTGCTGTGGCCTCTGACCTTTACGAAGGGGAACCCAGGTCTCATATGGACAGCAGATTTTCTGGTGGTTTCTAAGGGGGGATATTCCTCCACTCTTGGCCTCCCGAGAGCCATTTAGAGGAGCTTCATAGACATGTTAAGGGCAGTATAGACCCCTCTCACAGCATTGGCAGATGGCATTAACTTCTTCATAGATGACCACATGGGCCCACTTATTGAAAAAGGAGCTTAGTCTTGGTAGATGGCATGCAATATATACATGCATGTGTTCAACAAATATTTACTGAATGCTTGTTATATACTTGCTAGGCACTGAGATGCCACCCTCAACCACAAAGAGACTCTGTCCTTATCAGGCTTATACTCTAGCAGGGAAAAACATATTAAGTCTATGGGTACCAAAACTTACTTATACTTACGATAAATACAATGAAGTAGAAATGCATAGTGCTATGAGAGAGTACAATAAGGGAATCCAATCTGGCTCCAGAGAGTCAGAAAAGGCTTCCCAAAGGAAGTAGCTTTGTAGTCTGACAAGGGTGGACACATAATTTAGCAACCAAATTGGAACACTTTTAAAGAAGGAAACATTTTGGAGAAGAGGTACCATTAACAATTTATATAGAATAATAGTCACAGACAGGGATTTGGTCATCCTAACTAAGCCTGAAGAAATAAACCAGGAAGACTGAGAGGAATCTAAACAAATAAACCAAACCAAAACAAGATTTTGTTCTCTGGCTTGGTACCTCTGCTCTAAATTGATTCTGGCAGATCTCTTGGCCCATTGGGTAAGGACTATTTTATGTTTAAAGAATGAACTATCCATTGGTTCTATTCCAGAATGTTAGAACTTTGGCTTGCATTAAATTATTTGTACATTCCTAGAAGGAGGCCACCATCTGCCAGATTGGGATATTACTCTAAGATCACAAGAATATCAAGAGCTTAGCTAGAATGGAGGCACTTTGGTGGTCCAGTTCCCCAGCAATCCCAGTCCAAAGGATGTATTTTGAATTGACATAAGTAAAACTACACTCTTTTTTTAAAAAAAAAAAAATTTATTTTTTTATTTATTTGTCAGAGAGAGAGAGCGTGCACGTGCACAAGCTGGGGGAAGGGCAGGCAGAGGGAGAAGCAGGCTCCCAGCTGAGCAAGGAGCCTAATGTGGGACTTGATCCCAGGACTCCAGGATCATGACCTGAGCCCAAGGCAGACGCTTAACTGACTGAGCCCCCAAGGTGCGCTAAGACTACATTCTTAATGGTCAAAGAGTGAGGAAATATCTAGGGCCATCTAAATTGCTGGCTAGCAAGCATCCATGAGAACGTATGCAATAACTAAGCAAGGCTTTCCTATATAAGGAAGGTAAGGTGAAAATAGGAAGAGCAGGTAAAGTCGTCTACTCGCAACTTCACATTATGGGTGAACAGAGAGCTTTCAACGGAGCTGTAGACTTGTATTACTACTTAAGGTAACTTAATTGTCAACCACATGCTAGGAAAGAACCTCCTGAAAAGATAATTGGTATCCCTGATAACTGTCAAAGGGCCTTGATATTTCAACAAACTGCAAAAGAGATGAAATTTATAAACTCATATCTTGATCATATATTAACTTCAGACCACTATGCAGAATATTTCAGTTCCCACTGCTATAAATATATACCTCTTTCTCATTCATGAGGCACCCGCCCCTCCAACACACACACCTCCTCTCTGTACAGAGAGATCCTTATAAACCTTATTCTTGCTCTGCCTATTTTTGAGTTTGACTTATGTATTTTTCAACAAGCTATTAGATGTCATTAATACTCTCCACAATTTCAATAGTTTATTCTTTGGATAAGGTTCAGACTTTTAAGTTAATGTCAAATTGACATATTTTTCAGCCTAAATATACTTTACCCATCTTTGAAGGATTTATGAATAAACATTTAAAAATGTCAAAAATAAATGGACTCAACATTTAGCTTAACGTATTAAAAATGTATGTCTAATTTTTTGCTGGTAAGTGAGCATACGGGGCAGGGCTGCTAAGCATCTAGCTTGAACTTTTCTATTTCCTTCTGCTTTTTTTGGCAAGGAAAGGACAAATCTTTATTTGGTCTCTGTTTGTTTATCAACTTCAAACTGGTTTCTTGAGATGACAAATTCAACATGATTTATTGCTTATTAATTTTCTTTCTGCATGCATCCATATCCAATGCTGAATTACAATGAAGTACAGTAAGACCTGGAAGACCTTTATTTACTAAGATCCCTAATTAAAAGAAATATTTAATCGCTCTTCTGGCTCTTCTTGGGATAAAGAAGCAAATGATAGCAAAACAGACAAAATTAACGTAAAGAAACTAGAAACTTCCATGCAGTTACCAGGTCAGTTGAGCTTAAAATTTTGTTCCTATATCCTCAAATTGAACAACCTTGCAGAGTAAATACTAGCTTCTATTATAAGTCTCTATCTAAATCAATAATCATTGACCGTGGTAAGTTTAATTAGCTGGAATGTTTACTGAAAAATGCATTCCTAGGATCCACCTGTAAAAGGTCTGGAACAGGCCTCAGGAATCTGCATTTTCATCCCTCCAGGTAATTCTAAAATGTTGGTTCAGATACTGCACTTTGTGCAACACTGATCTACATTATTACAGGTGGGAAAAGAAGTCAGATTTACCTCTATGCTTACTAACTTCTAGAAACATGCTAAGTACTATATATTATGTTAAATCACATGATCTTCAAAAAAATATAATGGTTAGTCTATTTTACAGGTTCAGAGAACTTAACCTGGCTGAGATCACACAATAAATTATGGGAATCAGGTTCCAAAAAAGAGAAGTCAGATTCCAAAACCTTCCCCTTCCTTTCTGATGCTGCTACTCTATATACTAAAACAAAACAAAACAAAAAAAATTACTATTTTTCAAAAACATTTCTCAACTATATGAATTTAAATTAAAATTTTAAGAAAGCTTTCAGGGTTATCAAATTTAATAAACAAAATCACCCCTTTCATCAAGCTCTCCTTTATCAAAGTTGGATGGTAGTTCAGTCTCTTAGTTACCCTGTGTGGTCAGCTTCTCAGCTAATCAAAGATCTTGCTATAATGTAGGTCAAACAAGGACCCCTGTGTCCTTATATAGCCTTTCGCACTTTTCAAAGGGCTTTTAGATACATTATCTCATTTGATTCTTCTAACAACACTAATAGATCACACAAAATAGATGACATCTTTGTCTCCTAATACCAAAATCACAACAGGGTTCTCACTCTGGTCCTTAGTTCAGAGGCATCATCATTTCAGCAGTTTAACTCACATACGCAGAATTTATTTGAGCTGCTCCCCTGCCCTGTGAGCTTGGTGGCTTTGTGTCCCTGTATAACCTCATGACTACAGCATCTAATGAAGGGGACCAGCCTAACCAGCAAAAGGCGGTGTTAAGACGAAATACCTTAACTTTAATTTTTCTCTGGGAAAGGTGGTAATCCCAGAAAAATTATTCTCCAAATATTCAAATTTAAACATTTCATTTGATGAAAATGCTATCTTCTGTTCATTTTGTTTCCCAGTCTAAAAATGTGGCTTTACATCCTTTGTGCTTGTATTTCTGACAGTTATATTTAAAATATGACAGTTACAATGGCTAATTTAACCCTCTGTCCATTTAGAAACAATCTTATTCTAATGTAATGCCCTAACACATGACCACCGAATTTTATCAGAAGCCTTTAGACAGTAACATTTTACAGAATCTCTGGAGCCCTGACCTGGCAAGCACTAGGCTGGCAGACGCTCCGTATGTGGGGTGTTCCAGCTGCACCATGAAGCAGCCAGCTATGGGTGACGGGCTTGACCCTGAGTTAAAGTCAGCTCAGAGAGAGGAAAAAAATGAAATCATCCTGCCCCTTTCAAACACACATCCTAGGTTCTCTTCTACTTCCAATTTCCACGTGTGTAAGAAAGAAACTGGTTAGGAGCCCAGTGTGTGTGTGTTTGTGTGTATGTGTGTGTGTGTGTGTGTGTGTGTGTGTGTGTGTGTGTCTAAATGTACTTAGCAAAAAATTGTAGAGAGAGACTATTCTACCCCTTATTATCAATTGAATTTTGCCAAAACATAACATAACATCACATATAAATATAAAAACCTGTTTGGTCTATTGAGGAATAACCTGAACCAGACAAGTTTATTCCTAAACCAAAATCAAATGCTGTTAAGATCCCTGTTCTTCTTGGAAAAGTGTAATAGAAAGGCAATGTAATGTGCTTTGATATTTTTATTATCACCCAATGTACAGTAAATTAAAGTCTTGCTGAATTTGAATTATACTATCACATCCTTGACAGTGATCATATAAATTTCAAAGGAACAGAGAGATGAGCAAACTATATGACTAGTATCTAACAGCAAATAAGGTACACAGTTTTTATTTTAAAAATAAGAAACAAATTAGTTGAAACATTAGGGAAGGTGGCAAGATACATGACAAAAGTCTGAACTAGCATCTGCCTTCCTAATCCTTGCCTGTTACCATTTCCAGTACTTAAATTAACTTTAGTCAAGGTTAACTAACTCTATTCTATTGCCATTGATGGGTCCCTTGGCTATACTATTTGTACTTTAATCCTCCTGGAAATT
The DNA here is from genome assembly GCF_023065955.2 of Ursus arctos. Classification (NCBI taxonomy): domain Eukaryota; kingdom Metazoa; phylum Chordata; class Mammalia; order Carnivora; family Ursidae; genus Ursus; species Ursus arctos. Next base: position 18,866,637 of record NW_026623100.1, read on the forward strand.
GCAAGAAGCCAAATGAAATCTTTCACATCCAGCTAGAAGGAGGAGAGAAGAAAGTCATAACTTAGACCTCACTGTAATGTATTATGGGAAATTTGTCTCTTTTTAGTGTCATTGCCCAGGAAGATAACCCCTTTTTGTCTCTAATACTTAGAAGCTAGATTGGTGTGTGTTCAACATCACATCAGAGTCATGGCCATTTTTCTGCTGTATAGCTCATCTTGGAAGTGAAAGATAGTGTCCTCCCTCCAGCAATCTTTAGTAACGGTAAGTGTCTTAGTACACAGTTACATGAGCTAAAAATAGATTAATGTTAATTTGTTCATTTTATAGCACCAAGTACAATGATAGAAAGGCCTGGAGCTCATTTGAAATTGCAAGTTTCCAGAAAGAATCCAAATATGCTAACTTCTCAACAGATATTTTCATATCTTCTGATACATGCTGCTCAATTGTTCTAGCAAATGCAAACTGTAATGATGAGTATCTAGGCAGCAGCCTAGAATTGTGGACTGTTAGCTAATCTGAGAGTCAGGATGCTTGGCTCCACCACAAATACGAGTCAGATGATGGGTAGATTGTTCTCTTTTTGCCTTCATACAACTGTTAAGTGGGCATAATGATACCTGGTATGTTTAAATCACAAAGATGTCATAACAATTTAGCATATGAACGGAATGTGAAATCAGAAAAAGTTGAAACTACTATTTAATTTTATGTTATAATGACATAGAAAGGAGTTTGCAGCATCTCCAGAGAAATTCAGGTTAAAATCCATATATGGTCTGTTTATTGGTAAAAGTGGCAGAATCTCGAATGAGCCATTGTATTGAAAATAATGCAGAGGATGTAGATTAAGCAACCTCTTCTTCTCAAAGGGTGACCACGCCTCCGTTTGTTCTAATGGTATTATCTAGCCAGAAGTGAGTTCATTTCATCTTAGTCAGATGATAATGATTAGTAGTCATCTTCTCAGAAGTAAAGTGGAGTGGTAAGGCGAACATGGGATTTAAGGTCATACTTGGATTCACATGTGTGTTCCGACAGATGTTCAGATCTGTGACATTGCGTAAACCTCCACAGTTTGACCCTCAGTTTCTATTACCTATGATTTTAACTTTAAGAATATTTCTTACAGGGTTACCATAAAGATCACATGAGAAACTGGATATATAAAAGTGATTTGTAAACTGGAAATTGCTTTGAAATATTGTTATTATTACTACATAGATACAGAGTTTATAAATATGCCATCTACTTCTAGAAATTTAAGTAACTCCCTCAAACATCGTAGCTCCAACCTAATTTTTCCAGACATCTTTTAATACTCACCACACTGGATTTCATCGTAGATAACATAGTAAACTCACTCTCTCCTGTATCATGCCTTCTCGCCTTTTTGTTCAGTGCACCTGCCACATTCTCTCTTTCTATATCCACATGAAACACTCTCTGCTTCTCTCCATCCGTCCTTCAAGGCCCAGCTCAGCTGTCACCTCTTCTGTGAAGTCCCCACCCCCACTGTCATCAGATTCCATACTTACTGATCTCTTTTCCAATGTTATTGTTGCCTGAACTCTTACAGAGCTTTTTTTTGGAGCAACTCATTTGGCACTTACTGTACCCACATCCCTCTCTGTAGTTATTTTTTCAAACAATGTGTGCATTCTTTATTGCTATCATAAGGATAAAAGTTCTTTTTTTTTTTTAAGATTTTATTTATTTATTTTACAGAGAGAGAAACAGCCAGCGAGAGAGGGAACACAAGCAGGGGGAGTGGGAGAGGAAGAAGCAGGCTCCCAGCGGAGCAGGGAGCCCGATGCAGGGCTTGATCCCAGGACCCTGGGATCACGCCCTGGGCTGAAGGCAGACGCTTAACGACTGAGCCACCCAAGCGCACCAAGGATAAAGGTTCTTGAGTTCAGAGAACATGAAACACACTCTCTAGCCCCAACATACCTACTGAGGTATCTGAAAAGCAGTAGTCAACGTGCGTGATGACTGATATAAATGAAAGGAATGAAAACATAATGCAGGTGTAATAACTGAGGTCTAAATATCTATCCATGTGACAGGGTGTTTTTTTTTTTAAATACTATGCTCCAATATGATTTTCCAGTTGAAATGTGCATACTGTACCACTTCAGTGTACAAATGTTTAACAGAATTGCCGAAAGAGAGCCTGATATAAAAAGACCATTTCAAAGTTTAGAAGGTTATCACAGATTACAAACAAACCAATTTCTTTTCACAGAGGAGAAGTGTTTAAGAAGCTGCAATCCACAGTATATTTGGAAGGAATCTATGCAATACTGACTAAATTAAAACACAAATCACTGATGAAAAAGAGAGACTCAAACAATTGGCTAATAATGGAAAGTAAAATAATAAAATATGGGTGAAAAATAATAGAACATGGGTGAAAAATATAGGTGAAAAAAACAAATTAATAGAATATGGGTAAAAATAATAAATTATGAACTGAAAACAAAGGAAATAAATTTACTCAATAAGCAAGTGGTCTACTAATCTGCAACTCATTAGTTATGAATACAAGACTTTATTTCATTCTAGTTGACCTAAATTATCATGTCTGTCCACATACATATCTCTGGTTATGGAAAAGACATAGTTTACTCAATTACTACATTAGATTTGAGGAACTGGCAATTGTTAGGATTTAGCAAATGTCAGACAACATGATGGGCACCTTCAGAAACATAGTTTCTTTTAATCCTCTTAATTTTCATCCTTCAAACTCCTTAACTATGTCCTTTATGGTTAATTTGACATTTGATCCCATACTATCTGGGTACTACTAAGAGACATTCATAATATCTTTTCCATTACTTATCAGGAACTACTATTTCTCTCTCACCCTTCCATTTGTTTAGTCTGGTTAAATATTTATTAAGTGACTACTAGGTGCTAGTACTGTTTTTAGCTCTGGACATAGACTGGTGGATAAAACAAAGTCCATTAACTAAAAGAGCCTTCATGTTAGTGTTATTCAATTATTTTTATATATATGAGCCCAAACTAGATTGTTAGCTTCTTGGAAGCTAGTTCCTTAATTTCATTTCTTTGTACCCTCTGTAGTGCCTAGCATGGTAAGAACTTAATTCAAAATTGGCATTCCATAGATATATGTTATTCTGTTAAAAAATGTTTATCATTACTGAAGTAAATGATATTTAATAATTTTAAAAATATTAAAATTATTAATTATTAAAATAATTTAAAAATTATTAAAATTATTAAATATTTATTTCTTTAAAGATTCTAAGAATCTTAAGACATCAAATCCTGATTATTTGGTAAGGATTAAAGATTCAATGAAAATTCTTTTTTTTTTTTTTTAAGATTTTTATTTATTTATTCGACAGAGATAGAGACAGCCAGCGAGAGAGAGAACACAAGCAGGGGGAGTGGGAGAGGAAGAAGCAGGCTCATAGCAGAGGAGCCTGATGTGGGGCTCAATCCCATAACGCCGGGATCACGCCCTGAGCCGAAGGCAGACGCTTAACCGCTGTGCCACCCAGGCGCCCCTCAATGAAAATTCTAGTAAGTCTCATAGGTTGGTGTCCATATTCCACATATCCCTCCCACCCCCAACCCTTCTGACCCCATTGAAATACAATTATTTATACAGATTTCTAGGCCAGATTTCTGTTCTACTCAGAATAATATCCATATTTATTATGATGATAGTTTAGCTTCCAGTGTGAATTTTTACTGTGATTGTCAGTAATAGGATGATAAACTCTTAATTGGTATCTCTTCAGACAAGACTAAGACTTCCTTTGATTATTTTAATAAGATTTCGCATTTGAAAATAGAAATTCTTTTGATATCAGGTGGAAGAATTTCACTTAGAAATACGTACTTTGTTCTGTCCAACAGACAGAAGCTAGGGCAATATTTTGGGTCTCTGATCTTCACATCTTTAGTTATTCCTGGATGTTGTTCTTTTTGCTATTCTTTGAAAGGCAGAATAAATGCATGGGTTTTTAAGATAAGACTTTAGATAAAAGTAATTTCCTCTTTTTAGGACTTTTATGAGAGTTAGCATATAAAAATGCATCTAAACATCGGTACCTAGCCCATCATTATATACTAAGCATTCATCAAATGATATGTCAATGTATGTGAGTCAAAGGAGGAAAAAAAGACCCCCATGGAAAGTTTATCTTCTTTCTGAGACGAGATAATAAAGCATATGTTGTAATATAAATATTTTGCATATGTACATGAGTATAGAGGCCCAAAAAACTGGTTTAGCCACATTACCATCAATAAAGTCAGCTATGGATTGACACAGTCACACAGACAACACCGTGGCTGGCATATGGGCAGTGGAGGGAGAAACATGTTTGCATATTAATAAAAGATGAAGTCATTTTATTCTCAAAAAACAAACTTTATATTGCTGTATATAATCCCAATACAATATAGCTATTGATCTGTCATGTGTCTATGTTACACATAAGGCAACCAGGGTCAGAAACTTTAAGTAATGTGTTCAAGTTCACACAGTGATTTCATTTATTTGACAATGAGTCCAAAGCTGGAAGAGCAATCAAAGGCCATCACTATGACTGGATTAAGAAGATGTGGTCCCTATATACAATGGAATATTACTCAGCCATCAAAAAGAACGATTTCTCAATGTTTGCAGCAACATGGATGGGACTGGAGGAGATAATGCTAAGCGAAATAAATCAAGCAGAGAAAAGACAATTATCATATGGTTTCACTCATTTATGGAACATAAGAAGTAGGAAGATTGGTAGGAAAAGAAAGGGAAGAAGAAAGGGGGGGCTAAACAGAAGGGGGAATGAACCATGAGAGACTATGGACTCTGGGAAACAAACTGAGGGCTTCAGAGGGGAAGGGAGTGGAGGAATGGGATAGGCTGGTGATGGGTATTAAGGAGGGCACGTATTGCATGGTGCACTGGGTGTTATACACAAGTAATGAATCATGGAACTTTACATCAAAAACTAGGGATGTACGGTATGGTGACTAACATAATAAAAACATATTATTAAAAAAAAAAAAAGAACAGCCATACTAACCATACACTCCCTTCTCAAACACACAAAGATTTTCTCTATTATTCCATGCAAATATATCATTTTCAAAACAAAACAAACAAACAAAAAAAAACAAAGGCCATCACTAACTGTGATATCAGGAAAATAAGAGCCTTTCAGCAGAGGTTTCAAGTTCAAAGCTTTTTCAGGTCAAGTGCTGAGTATGAATAAAAGAGGGTGTGTGTGTGTGTGTGTGTGTGTGTGTGTGTGTGTGTGTGTGTGATATAAACAAGAAGGAACTATGGAAAAGAGATAACACAGTAACCTTGTTAGGTTTATTGGATTTTGTTAAAGCCATGGACATTCAATGTCCTTCCTTTCCTCCCTCCTTCATCCCTCTTCTCTTCTTTCTTTGACACTAAGTTGACTAAACAGACCATTTCTAATCCCTGCTTTAGGATGTGTTGCACAGATGTTATAAACAAACAAACAAACAAACAAAAACCAAACTACAGCTTCCGCCATTGGGAATATACTGAAGGATATTCAAAGAATTGGAGATTTGGAGACTAGCCAGTGTGAGGTGGGAGACTTCTCATCTTTATCCCTCAACTGTCACAATTATGTTTGTTTATATTATGCTCTGTTCATTAAACCTCTTAGTGTAACTCCAGTTCATGAACCCTTATAATGAATTGAACATGGGAGAAAAGAAAACCACTTTGTTAGTATAATCAGCATATTCAAGCAACAATGATTATTAAAAAAAGGAAACTATTTCCATTTTAAAATACATTTATTATTTATCATTTGGGTTTTTCTTGGTTGTGGCTATTAGCATGGAGGTTTCATTGAGGTTGCTGGAATTTCTGGAATTCCATATAACGGGAATTTCTAGGTGTTTACTTTCCTAATCTTGAAATCGTTCCTTAGGCTAACTTTGCTTATTAAAATTCTCTCTGTATTTCAAAACCAGGTTCACATTCAGTGGCCTTCCTGAGGTCTCCCTATCATCTCCAGTGAAATGCTTGGAACAACAGAAGGGGTAAAGCTGAGTGAAGCCACTAGCCATGCCCAAAGTAGCCCTCAGACTTCCATATAAATACAGACACATGTTTAAAGAATATGTTATAAAAGCATTAAATCATTAATCTCCTCAGTGTGCCAAATTTGCAGCCTGCACAGGATGTCTAGGTGTTTGGCTCATGCCTTTGCTGTAAATATGTGAAGTATGTGATCTGATTTTGGATCAAAAATGCAGTGTCTGTATAACCAATACTACACACCTACACACATATACACATACAATACACATATATATATATATATATATACCCTCTTAATTTATTTTTAGGCCACATCTTGAGCCTTGGGAGAAATTATAATAGAGACATTTATCTCCAGAAAATCTCATAAATTAAATAGACAGTTTATGTCCAACTAGTTCCAACATGTCTCTTTCAGCCTGCCTTATTTCCTCCGATCTAAGCTACGCATCAGACACATTTAAAAAGGTAGAGCTGCATCTTCCAGTTAATTTGAACTCTGCCTGTCATTTGAACTCCACCTATCTGTAAGCACACACAACAGCTCTGAGCCATGAGGGGCTCCTTGCTCACAGGAGGTCCTTGTATTATGTGGTATTACTGGCAGGAGGGTAGGGACAAGAATCAGCGGCTGAAACAAGCATCTGCATTCCTACCTACGCAAAGGGCTACATTCTTCTTTCATGGATCTTAGAGCTCTCAGGAGTGTAAAGGAAGGATCTGTGCTCAGCCACAATGTGCTATTTTACATTTATAAATCACTAATCACAGTTTCTCTGGGATCTCCTGCCTGTCCAAAGACACTCAGATCGTATTACAGGTTAGGCACTTCGCCAAAGAGATTCTCTGTTCCTGCTATCAAGGCTTCGGGCACATGACCGTAATTACGGTTCAGGGAAACACTAGACCAGGAGAAAAGCTCCCAGGAGCCACTTAGCTCTCCTTCCTTCCTGTTTCCCTCTCCCCACCCCAGCTCTGAAACCTGAACCAGCCACTCAGATGAACAGCTTGATAGTCATGGCTAGATGCCACACAACACCTGCATCTCACCACAGCTGTTCTGCCCAGAACTCAGCTCTAGCCTGGGATTCAACAACAGACTCTCACCCAGTTCTGGCGGTGAGAAGTTCCTTGTCCCTCTCTGTACCTAGTAAATAGGTATTTCTCTCCAAACGCATGGAAGGCTTAGCTCTACAAAAATAGGTGTGAACATGGAAACTGTGATCCCAGTCTAGATGACTTAGCTGGAGTGGACCGTTCAACTTCTGAGGACAGCTCGCATATCTGCTCTCCCAGATTACACCTTCAACTCCCAGTCACAGAGCAGAGCGTCCAAGGAACCATCAATCTCTCTGGAGCTACCAACCACAGACTTCCACCTTAGCAGTTCGGATAATCTACAATGTTCTTTCATGTGCCGATCTGGTTTTAAAATGAGCTCTAATTTATGATGAACTTTAAAACTATCAGAGCCATGAGCAAGATGCTGAAGCATGAATTTCAGAATGGTATGCCTTGCTCTGTCCTAACTATAAATACATAATGTTAAGACGCCTCTGACATGTAATAGCTACTTCTGTATTTATAACTATTAAAAGAAGGGAAAAGCAGAAAGCCAGGGCGACCTCATTTCCTTGCATATAGGGCGTTCTCCTCTGTCTCTGCCAAACAGATGAGGACTACATGAAGCATTAATCCTCAGGAAACCAAGTCACTGACTGAAGTGTCAAGAGGATTTAAGGAAAGGAAAAATAAAAGAAGCCCAAGGTGTCATACTTATTTGTTAGGCCTTGTTACGATTTTTATACATTATTTTATTTAACTTTTTAAAAACCTAATTAATTTTCCCTCATAAACCTTTGGAGTGGACATTTTTATACTCACATGTTACAGACAGAAAGTAGTGGTACACAGAGAGGTTAAATAACTTAACCAAACTGCTATAGCTAGGGATGACCAGAGCTGGAATGCAAAACCTAACCTACCATATACCAGAATTTATTTAACAGAATTAAACTATGATTGCTGCAGTTACAGTTCTTAAAAAATGCCCCTTGGTGATAAAACTTTGAAAGAAGACAGATGTCTGAAAGGCTCTATTTGCAGGAGGTCCCTAGACCCTCTGTTGCTCTTGGGAGGGATGGGTGGTCATAATGCAGGATAGCCCCAAATCAAACTAGCATCCACAGTAAGACACTATAAACATTTTTTCCTGGTCTTTGCTATATGTCAACATTTACCGGGTCCACGTGTATATCAAACTTAATTCTTAGGTTTCATATTATGTTCATACATATAGTTTGGTTACACACTTCATTTCCTGCATTGATCCTGGACTAGATGCTGGTGGAACAATGATGTAAAAAGACCAAATCCCAAAGATGAAGGTGTTATCAGCAAAAAGGGGCAAACATATATATTCGCAATTAGCCATAATATAATATAATATAATATAATATAATATAATATAATATAATGTGGAGTATTGGCATTGTGAACAGAGTACTAAGAAATCATAAAGGAAGAAGTATAATGGTAGCAAATTGGAAATGACCTAAATGAGCAAGCAGATATTGGTCAGGTAAATTATTCTATGTCCACATGATGGAATACCAGACAGCTATTAAAATCACATGACAGCAGAGTACTTAATGACTTCAAAATACTTTTGTTATATATTAAGTGGACAAGCAGGCTGTAACATATAAGCAATACAATTTCACCCACAAAAATATATGGAGAGAACATTTCAGCAAATGTTAATAATGGTTATGTAAAGATTAGAATTGTTTATCTCCTCTGCTTTCTGCTCTTTCGTGTTTTCTGATTTTTCTACAGTGAATATATTTTCTATTTGTAATTGGAAAAAAAATGCATTTTATTTAAAAATCAAATAGTGTTAGTAACAACAACAAAAAAAACCTATTTGAAATTTCGCCAAATGAGGGAAAAAATAAAATTCCTAACTTAATTAGGATTTATTTTTGCAGAGGGCCTCATGAGCCCCGAGATGCCTCACTGTGATTAATCTTGCGCCTTGAATTTCTAGTCAGTATTTTGGAATCATAGCAGATATGGCATCTTCCCTTGGTCCAATGCCTCCCTCATGATCTTAAAGGCCTCTCATATTTGGGATAATGAAGTGGAGTGGCTCTTCTGCTTGGAAGTTAACAGATTGTTTTGCTTTGTATTGTCATCCAGTTGGTAAAAATGCTGGTTGCTTCTCTGGTCAGTTTAACATGCCTCTCCTACCAAGTAATGAAGGACTCCTGTTCTCTCTGATTTGCTGTGAATCCTGAAAGTGTAAAGGAGAAATAAAGAACAAAAATGCTCTAAGATCTGCAGTTGGACAGGCCCCATGAAAGAAAATGAGGTGAACAGTCACTACAATGAAACGTAAAATAAGACTGGAAATGCAGAAGTGCTTAATCATAGTCTGCAAGTGGAAAGTTTTAAGAACTGGCCAAGGATTTCATGGGTCTTGTCAGGCTTGGAGAATTGTTACCCAAAGCTTCCCATTTATTTACAGCCAAAATGCTCAGGACTGTTTCTCTTCAAAGTCTAGTGTTCTGATGACTAGCCACATCACTCATGCATCTGGAGCTGTGCCACTGGGAAAAGAGGAGGAAGAGTTTGAATTATTGTTATTATTTGGGAATTCAGAGTTATTAACAACCAACTAATCTAGGAGGAAAGCCAGAATCTCAGAGGAAGACATTAATTCCTCTGGGCCAGTTTGTCTGAATTTAAGAAATGGAGAAAGATTGTCACTGATAAAGTTACCCACAGTCTGGAGAAGGGGTGAGCATCATGCAGTGAGTGTCTGAGCATAGATTACCAGCTCAGATCATGTACAACCTGGGTTGCTGAGGGCTGACCTTAAACAGCCTGGGTCACAGACACAAATGTGGCCAGAATTGCAACAGCAGACTCAGTGGAAAAAAAAAAAATGAGATGACTTCTGCAGATCTCTGTGAATGATCTGTTGTGCAATAACCATATGTTTTTTGTTTGTTTGTTTCTGAAGTTTTGTTTTTGTTTTCCCAGTGTGCACTGAAAAACAGCATAATTTACACATGCTTATAGATCACCAGCTTGTTAATTCAACACTAAAGCAAAGAGATGACAGAAAGGCAGTTTCTTACTACTTTTTTTTCCTCTTTTTTCTAATTTGCCCCCCCCCCCTTTTTCTTGTTTTTGGTAATAGGTGACTCGAGCATGCACACCATTGCAGGTGCTCACTCAAATACAAGATGCATTCTGATGATCTTTATTGTTTTTGTTACACTAAACCCCCACAGTTGTGGTTAATCATGATTCTCTAGGGCGACACCCTCTAAATTAAACTACCGAGAAGTTATATTTGAAGCCATGCTATTTTTTAAGAGGATCTGACCCAAGACCAAAAAAAAAAAAAAAGATCACGCTGTTTTATTGGCAGAACATATATAAGGTACCTAGATCTTCTTGAAGAAGGAAAATAGGATGGGAAACTATTTCCCATGAAACGAAGGCTGTAGTAGGGAAGAGGATATAGAAATAGTTTTACTATTGGGACAAATATTTCTAAACATTTATTTTCTCATTTACACTCTCAATAGCAGCAAGTTAGATTTCATATAAATTTCATGTATTTTTAACCCATGGTTCGTAATTATAAAAAAATATTTTCAGTGGCAGCTCTTTAAATAATGAAATTAAATTGTTTAACATATTAATGGATGAATTCATTTAGTCAATTGAATTAGAAAAATAATAATCAACATGTCATATGACTTCATATGGAAAACAAAAAACAAAATACTAGCTGGGTGGATAAATATTTTTTTTTTCAAGATTTTATTTGTTTATTTGACAGAGATAGAGACAGCCAGCGAGAGAGGGAACACAAGCAGGGGGAGTGGGAGAGGAAGAAGCAGGCTCATAGCGGAGGAGCCTGATGTGGGGCTCGATCCCATAACGTCGGGATCACGCCCTGAGCTGAAGGCAGGCGCTTAACCGCTGTGCCACCCAGGTGCCCCTGGGTGGATAAATATTATACCTTTAATGTAGTGGTAAGATTGTACATAATATACAAAAAAGAAAAATTATGTAGGTAAATAAAGAAGTAAAATACACACTATTTAAAAATACAGGTAATTAAGGGAAAAATTATGCATGTATGTGATGGGGTATTATTCAACTAATCATTCATTTACTTATTCAAAAATATTTATTGAGCATCAGACATCATCCTTCTAAATAGTACAAATACAACAGTGAACAAAAGCACTAAAGTGTCTGCCCTCTGGGAGTGTTCTGATAATTGAGATAAGCAATAATTACCTACATTTAGATTTGCACATTTAGATTTAATTCATTGCTATTAGTAAGCCACTTAATGTGCGAATTATGGAGAAATGAAAAGAGAGTTAAAAGGTTTAATCTCTTACCTAATCTCTTTGTGACTTGGCCTTGATGCTTAACCTATGAAAATCCATCTTTCCCTTTTACTATATGTGTTGATTGGTAACACTAGATAATCCCTAACATTTATTTAAATTATAAAATTCCATAATACTGTGTTTCGAGAGAAAAAGACATTTCACTCATGTTTATAGTGTTTATAAGTGGAAAGTTCTTAATAATTAAAAAAAAAACTGATTAATTGCAATCAATAGTAAACTGGGAAAGGTAGTGCAGTATTTAAAAACATGTGAGTGAAACAGTGATGGGCAGCTCTGGGCAGAGTTCACGGGAAAAATCACCACACTGATTATAGCCATTGTGAAGGGTTGTCAGAAACAGCAAGTAAATTACAGAGAAAAGGATCCACAGATTCTTTCCTGAAAATCACTACTATTATCATGGTGTTAACTGGGTAATTTTTCCAGCACAAGGGGCAAATGCATTTTTTAAAAACATAAGCATTTGGATGGTACACATGGAAATGTAATTCTTATAACAACGAATCTGAAGCTCTTCTATTAGATAAAACAAAAACCCACATTATCTACTAGAACAAAAATTATCTGCATAGAATAGATCTGTCAGCTAGTTTTCAATTATTCAACTTTCTTAGTATGAAACAGAAAAAGAAATCTCAGAAATCATGATTCCAATAAACATGGGCAAACCTCATTAATATTAAAGATAATACCCATAAAAATAAACTTTGAATTAATTATGTTTGGATTATCTGGTATTTCATTAAAGAACAGCAGAGCATGGAGTCGACTGCAGAATGGCATTTGTTTCTAATTGTGTATGATTTAAATAAACCAATGTCAGATTAAAGAGCTTTCACTCTCAGTATCATAGAAGCTTTGCCTTGGGGTATCCTGGGCACAGTTTATGATTCTAGAGTCGGTGAGAATCATATTCCTCATAAATTATAGTCCAAATGCAAAAACCACTTCTTTCACACTTCACTGCTTGCATATCTAGCAAGTACCTGCTAATGTGATTGTTCTTTGTTCTCTTTCCTCAAATAATCGCTTAACTCCTTTTGTTTGTACTGTGATTCATGCTTCAAAAATGCTTTAATATCTTTGATGTTTAAATCTCAGATAATTCTTAGAAGTAGATAAGGTAAGCATCAACCTCCCTGAGCCTCAGTTTCCTCATTTGTAATAATGGGGATAATAACAATAATACTTCATCATAGATGTTTGTGAACATCGAAATGACAATAATAATGATGATGATGATACTTAACATTTCTTGATTATTTACTCTATGCTAAATACTATTCTAATTGTGCTACATCAGGTAACTTACTCAATCTTCATAGTAACTCCATAAAATAGGTCATACTGTTATTCACATTTTATAATGGACCAAACTAAGTCACAGAAAGGGAATAATAATTTGTGCAGAGCTGCACAGAAAGTAACAGATCCTTTAGGTAATGATGCAAACTATCTAAAATGGTATCTGGCATCATGTTACTTCTTTTTGTCAATAAACAGATTTTCACACTGACTCATTGTTTCAACAAGACGCCAATGTAGTCATTTCAAATCCTTAACTGAAAGAAGAGTGACATAAATTAAACAATATAAATTCTCTCCATTCTAAATAACTCATTTTCATCCTATACTTAAAACAAAACAAAACAAAACAAAACAAAACAAAACAAAAAAAAACAAGTGGGACTGAATCTTAATTCATCAGTATCATATACCATGGTCATGAATATCATTTGCCTAATTAAAAAAATTAGAATATGGCTAGAAAGAATCATCAAAGAGGACTAAGTGAATAAGAAGTATTCTAAACATTTTTAAATGCTTTTTGGAGCCCATGGAATTGAAAGGGACTAGAAAAAAAGTTAACATATAGAGAAATACACTGTATTTCACATACATACAAAAATCCATAGTTTTTTAAGCCTATAAAGCAAGAATTGTCAGAGATCTTTTAAAAGATATCTTTAATCAAATGCCTCTCACACTTAAAGAATTCCTTATTGAATTACATTAAAAATATTTTTTCTAAAACAAAATTGCCCCTTCTGAAGTCACATGTTAAACAATTCATATATTATTAAGAATTCATATATCATTCTTTTTTTTAAAGATTTTATTTAGTTGAGCAAGAGAGAGAGCCCGTGCGCGTGTAAGCACAAGTGGGGGGGAGGGGCAGAGGGAGAGGGAGAAACAGACTTCCCACTGAGCAGGGAACCCTATGCAGGGTTCGATCTCAGGACCCTGGGATCATGACCTGAGCTTAAGGCAGACACTTAATGACTGAGCCACCCAGGCACCCCGAGAATTCATGTATCATTCTAAGCAAGATTCTGTTCACAACATTAATGCTCTTTGAAGACAAAGGCACTGGGTTAACATTGTAATACTAATGATGGAGCCATAATGGTATTTCATAAATGCTTCATTTATGAAATTTGGAACCCACCTCTTGCTATTCTAGCAGTAGTAATAATATGTATGATCACACACACACACACACACACCAAACACACAAACATCCTTCCCTATAGCAAAAAAATAATACATTTTATTTGTTTTTCTTTAAACAAGTTCCCTCAAACAAAAATTAACCATGATGATCCTCAAAAGATCAATCACTATTAAAAAAATAGATCTTAAAAAACTAACACCTAGACAGTAATTTTCAAATATAAGACTGAAATATTGATTACCATAATGAGAAAATAAAAGCATTTATAAAGTGCTCTAAGGATTTCAATCTACTCAGAAGATTTATATTTTTAATTAAATCTATTGCCAAGGCAATATAAGAGAAGAAGATATTGGCTCCCGTGTCAAGGCTGATGAAGTTAGCAGTCCATGAATCAGGAGAGGAGAGAGAGACTTTGAAGAGAAGAAGGTGGGTGGAGGTGATGGGGGAAGAATATTGAGTTGAGCTGAAATCTCCATCCCACTGACAAATCTCTATCAGGATTGTCAGGATTATTGAGTATCCATAGATATCTTTTTATAAGTTGGGAAAAGGCGACCCTTTATTAAAATGCATTATTTCCATCCATTGGAAAATTGTCCATGCGTTAGAACCAGATTCTGTACCATCATCTTCCTTAAAATTATTGTAATAAGCATACATATCAATGATGTCTATGCTGCAAATAATATTGCACTATATAGGGGCGCCTGGGTGGTGCAGCCATTAAGTGTCTGCCTTCGGCTCAGGGCGCAATCCCAGCGTTCTGGGATCGAGCCCCACATCAGGCTCCTCCGCTAGGAGCCTGCTTCTTCCTCTCCCACTCCCCCTGCTTGTGTTCCCTCTCTCTCTCTGGCTGTCTCTCTCTGTCAAATTAATAAATAAACATAAAATCTTTTAAAAAAAATATTGCACCATATAAATATATATAGCAGGTCTGATTCTCAACTTTGAGACAGAGATTGCTTTACCTTGCCTTATACATGTATGTCCCATAGTGTCCTTTTACTACCAAGAAAAAAAATAATCTGAAAATTTTGCTGACAAATGACTTTTCAGAAAGCAAGAATCAGTCTTGTTTTCATTTCCACTTATCCCAGTAAGCTTAGTAATTAAATTAAGTTAAATAATAAGGTAACAATTTGCCTAACTCATTTATACTATAGTCCATTTCTGCAGATCACAAAATTTTGTGCTTTCTGAGTTTGAATTATACACTAAAAATATACATTTCTCTTTCCTAAAGATTCAAAAAAAAATCAACAATGTATGCATGTGTGTATGTAACTAAAATAATGGCTTTTTGTTGATATTTCTGGAAAAAGAGGGTAGATGGTGGCAGAGTAGAAAGACCCTAGGTTCACCTCATCCCATGAAGACAACTAGATAACTATAAAACCATCCTAAATACCCCAGAAACCAGCCTGAAGAGTGGCAGAACAAACTCCATGACTAAAGGTAGAGAAAAGCCCACATCAAAAAAGGTAGGAAGGAGGGAGATGCGGTTTGGGAGAGAAACGGATCATGGCTGCTGCAGTGGGAGGGAAGCTGCAGTTCTGGAGAAGGGTGAGAGACAGACCAGCACACAGGAGAGCACACAGGGAAAATGAATCCCCATAACAGTTGGCTTGAAAAGGGAGAGGGGGTGGAGATTTCATGAGTTCTTGCAACCAGCAGGGCTTAAAGCCTAGAGTTTTAAAGGTCAGTAGGCTTGGCTGGGATAGAGCCCAGAGGGCATTGGGCTGCTCTTAGAGAGAAGGCAGGAAAACAACCACAGACATATAGCGTGGAAACAGCAATGTGAGGAGCACTTGGGACACACAGCGCAAAGATTATTCACTCATCTTGGAGTGTGTCCCAGAGAGACAGCATTCCTGGAGAGACCACTTCAGGAGCAAAGGAACTGGCTGGTGCCATTTCCCTCCCCTGCTCCTTAGTGAAAGCACAGGGCCACCTGCAGGAACCAGCATAGCACCAAAACTTGCTACCTAACTTGCTTACACCAAACCCCCACTCCCACGCCCAGGGAACTGCATCGCCCACTCACTGACTCAGTCCCAACATGGCAGGCTCCTTATTCCCAGAAGACCAACCCAAACTCCTGGTCACACTATGTCTTCCCATGCAGTTTTTCAGAGCCATAGTTCCCTGGTGGTGGTGACAGGCTACATTTCACAAACAGAACAATACACACCCAGTTCATATACACTACATTCAGATCAGGAACAAAACACTGCCCACAATAGGCAAAGCGAGCCTCTGCAGATGACTGGCCTGAAAGATAAAGAAG
This sequence comes from Ursus arctos, assembly GCF_023065955.2. NCBI lineage: Eukaryota > Metazoa > Chordata > Mammalia > Carnivora > Ursidae > Ursus > Ursus arctos. The sequence continues at coordinate 18,882,908 of NW_026623100.1, forward strand.
CCAGGACACAAAGGAAGACCACATGCAGAACACATAAAAGACACTCCCAGGAACACAAAAGATACTCCCAGAAGCACCAGGCCCTGGAAAACAGGGGAAACTACATGGCAGGGCACTACAGAACTTCCCCTTCCTAAGGCCATTAACCTCAAGAAGAGGAGACACACGATTTTCCTAACACAGAGAATCAGGCACAGAGACTTAGACAAAATGAGAAAAGAGAGGAATTTATCCTTAATGACAGAACAAGATAAGGCCACAGTCAGAGATCTAAGCAAAACAGATATAAGTAACATGCCTGATGGCAAATTTAGAGTAATGATCATAACAATACTCACTAGACTTGAGAAGAGTGGAGGACATGAATGAGACACAGAGATAAGGAATAACATAGCAGGGATAAAGGGTTCAATAAATAAGATTAGAAACATGCTTGATGAACATGAACAGTAGCCTGGAAGAAGTAGAAGAACAAATTAATGATTTAGAAGGCAAAGTAATGGAAAGAAATTAAAGCAGAACAAAAGAGAGAAAGAATTATGCAAAACGAGAATAGACTTAGGGAACTCAGTGACTCCATCAAATGGAATAACATTCATAGGAGTCCCAGAAGAAGAAGAGAGAGAAAGGGGGGCAGATAATTTATTTGAAGGAATAGCATCTAAAAACTTTTCTAATCTGGGGAAGGAAACAGATATCCAGAACCCAGGAGGCACAGGGAACTCCCATAAAAATAAAGAAAACCAGATCCACACCAAGACATATTGTAATTAAATTGACCAAATATCATGATAAAGGAAAAAAATAAAATAAAATCAGCAAGACAAAAGAAGACAGCAACTTACAGGAAAACCCATAAGGCTAGCAGGGGATTTTTCAACAGAAACTTTCCAAGCCAGAAGAGAGTGGCATGATATATTCAAAGTGCTGCATGGGAAAAATCTGCAGCCAAGAATACTCTATCTAGCAAGGCTATCATTTGGAACAGAAGGAGAGATGAAGAGTTTCCCAGACAAACAAAAACTAAAGGAGTTCATGACCACTGAACTAGCCCTGCAAGAAATATTAAAGGGCACTCTTCAAGTGGAAGAGAGAGATAAAAAATGACAGTATAATTGGTAGGAAACACAAACACTGTAAAAAAAAAAAAAAGAGCATTTCTCTAAAAAATCAGTCAAGGGACTCACAAAATAAAATATATATAAATTATATTGTAATATATATTATATATAAATTATATTGTAAAATATATATATTATAAAATATAAGAAAATAAATGTAAAACATTGAGAGGAGAGGAATAAAGAATGGGTTAAAACATAAACAACCATAAACTTAATATAGACTACTATATGCAGAAGAGGTTATATACAAACTTAGTGGTAACTATATATCAAAACCCATTAATATGGGGCACCTGGGTGGCTCAGTCGTTGAGCATCTGCCTTCGGCTCAGGGCGTGATCCCAGCGTTCTGGGATCGAGCCCCACATCAGGCTCCTTTGCTAGGAGCCTGCTTCTTCCTCTCCCACTACCTCTGCTTGTGTTCCCTCTCTCTCTGGCTGTCTCTCTCTGTCAAATTAATAAATAAAATCTTTAAAAAAATTAATAAATATGCAAAGAATATAGAGAAAAAAATTCAAATATGTCACTAAAGAATATCAAAGAATATCAGCAAATCATGATGAGAGAAAGACAACAGAGGATCAGAGAAAATCTTCAGAAGCAACCACAAAACACATAATAAAATAACAATAAATACATATTTATCAATAATTACTTTGAATGTAAATGGACTAAACACTCCAATCAATAGACACTATGACGGAATTGTTAAATAAACAAAACCCATCTGTATGTTGCCTACAAGAGACCCATTTTAGACCTAAAGACACTTGCAGACTGAAAGTGAGAGGACGGAGAAGCATCTATCATGCAAATGGTGTCCAAAAAAAAAAAAAAAAAAAAAAAAGCCAGACTTTGTCATATTGGACAAAAACCAGTCTTTAAAACAAAGACTGTAACAAGACAAAGAAGGACATTACATAATAATAAGGGGGACAATCCAACAAGAAGATATAACAATTGTAAATATTTGTGCACCCAACATAGGAGCACCCAACTACATAAAAAGAAAACAATTAACAACAAGCACAAAGGACCTAATCAATAATAATACAATAATAGTAGGGGACTTTAACATACCACTTACTTCAATGGACAGATCATCTCCACAGAATATCAACAAGGAAACAATGGCTCTGAATGACACACTGGAACAGATGGATTTAACAGATATATTTAGCACATTTCCATCCTAAAATACCAGAATACACATTCTTTTCAAGTGCACATGGACCAACATTCTCCAGAATAGATCACATATTAGCCCACAAAACAAGCTTCAACAAATTCAAGAAGATCAAAGTCATATCGTGCATCTTTTCTGACCACAATACTACAAACTGGAAGTCAACCACAAGAAAAAAAAATCTGGAAAGACCACAAATATATGGAGGTTAAATTACATGCTACTAAATAATGAACGGGCCAATGACGACATCAAAGAAGAAATTTTAAAAGTACGTGGAAACAAATGAAAATGAAAACACAACAGTCCAAAAACTTTGGGATGCAGCAAAAGCAGTTTTAAGAGGGAAGTTTATAGCAATACAGGCCTACCTCGAGAAGTAAAAAATATCTTAAACAACCTAAACTTACACCTAAAGGAACTAGAAAATGAACAATAAACAACCTAAAACCAGCAGAAGGAAAGAAATAATAAAGATTAGAGTGGAAATAAATGATTTAGAAACTAAAACAGAAAACCAAAAAAACAACAACAAAACAACAAAACAAAAACAAACACAAAAAAAACAAGAAAAAAACCCAATAGGACAGATCAATGAAACCAAGAGTAGGTTCTTTGAAAAAATCAATAAAACTGATAAACCTCTAGCCAGACTTATCAAGAAAAGAGGAGAAAGGACTCAAATAAATAAAATCACAATGAGAGAGGAGAAATAACAGCCAACACCAGAGAAAAACAAAGGATTACAAGAGAATATTATGAAAACTTACACACAACAAGCTAGACAACCTAGAAGAAATGGTTCAATTCCTAGAAGCATATGACCTACCAAAACTGAATCAGGAAGAAATAGAAAACTTGAACAGACTGACTGCCACCAACGAAACTAAATCCGTAATCAAAACATTCCCAAAATCAAAATTCCAGGACCAGATGGCTTCTTAAAAAAGAGTTAATACCTATTCTCAAACTATCCCAAAAAACAGAAAAGGAAGGAAAACTTCAAAATTCATTCTATGAAGTCAGCATTATTACCCTGATATTAAAACCAGATAAAGACACCATAAATAAAGATAACTATAGGCCAAGATCTCTGGTGAACATAGTTGCAAAAATACTCAACAAAGTACTATCAAACCAAATCCAACAATACCTTAAAAAAAATCATTTACCACGATCAAGTGGGATTTAGTTCTGGGATGCAAGCGTGTTTCGGTATTTGCAAATCAATTAATGTGATATATCACATCAATAAGAGAAAGGATAAAAAACATACAATCACTTCAATCGATGCAAAAAAAAAAGCATCTGACAAAGTACAACATCCATTCATGATAAAACCCTCAACAAAGTAGGTTTGGGGGAACATACCTCAACATGATAAAGACCATTAATGAAAACCCCACAGCTAACATCAAACTTACTGTGGGGTAAACTGAGAGCTTTTACCCTAAGGTCAGAAACAAGACAAGGATGTCTACACTCAGCACTTTTACTCAGCATAGTCCTGAAAGTTCTAGCCACAGCAATCAGACAACAAAAAGAAATAAAAGTCATCAAATTGGTAAGGAAGAAGTAAAACTCACTATTTGCAGATGACTTGATACTATATAGAGAAAACGCTAAAGATCCCAGCAAAAAACTGCTAGAACAAATAAGCGAATTCAGTAAAGTCACAGGATACAAAATCACTGTACAGAAATATGTTGTATTTCTATACAATAATTATGAAGCAGCAGAAAGAGAAATTAAAAAAAAATACAATTACACCCCAAATAATAAGATACCTAGAAATAAACCTAACCAAAGAGGTGGAAGACCTGTATGTTGAAAACAAAGAAATACTGATGAAAGAAATTGAAGATGACAAAAAGAAATGGAAAGACATTCCATGCTCACGGATTGGAAGAACGAATTTTACTAAAATTTCTACACTACCCAAAACAATCTACTCATTTAATGCAATCCCTATCAAAATACCAGTAGTGTTTTTTCACAGAACTAGAGCAAACAATTTTAAAATTTCTATGGAGCCACAAAAAACCCAAATAGCCAAAGCAATCTTGAAAAAGAAAAACCAAGCTGGAAGCATCACGATTCCAGACTTCAAGTTATATTACAAAGCTACTACAGTATTCAAAACACTATGTACTGGCACAAAAATAGACACATAAGTTAACAGAAGAGAACAGAAAACCCAGATAGAAACCCACAACTATTTGGCCAATTAATGTTTGACAAAACAGAAAAGAGTGCTTGCTTCAGCAGCACATATACTAAAATTGGGACAAAGCAGAAAAGAATATGCAATGGGTAAAAGACAATCTCTTCAACAAATGGTGTTGGGAAAACTGGACAGCAACGTGCAAAAGAAAGAAATGGGACCCCTTTCTTACATCGTACACAAAAATAAATGCAAAATGGATTAAACGCCTAAACACGAGACCTGAAACCATAAAAATCCTAGAAGAGAACATAGGCAGTAATTTCGTTGACATCTACCATAGCAAAGTGACATCTATATCTATATCTATATCAATATCGATATATATAGGAATATATTTTTTAAAGATTTTATTTATTCATTTGACAGAGATAGAGACAGCCAGCGAGAGAGGGAACACAAGCAGAGGGAGTGGGAGAGGAAGAAGCAGGCTCATAGCAGAGGAGCCTGATGTGGGCCTCGATCCCGTAACGCCGGGATCACGCCCTGAGCTGAAGGCAGACGCTTAACCGCTGTGCCACCCAGGCGCCCCTATAGGAATATTATTAAGCTACAAAAAAGAATGAAATTTTGCCATTTGCAAGACATCTATGGAGCTAGAGTATAATGCTAAGCAAAATAAGTCAGTCAGAAAAGACAAATACCATATGATTTCACTCATATGTGGAATTTAAGAAACAGAACAATAAACGAAAAGAAACAAAACAATCAAGCAAGGGGAAACAGAGAGAGAGAGACAAATCAAGAAACAGACTCTAAATTATAGAGAACAAAGTGATGGTTACCATAGGGGAGAGCGGTGCAGGGATGGGTTAAACAGGTGATGGGGAGTAAGGACTGCTCTTGTGATGAGCGCTGGGTGATGTATGGAAGTGCTGAATTACGTTATTGTACATCTTAAATATTACACTGTATGTTAACTAACAGGAATTAAAAATTTTAAATGCCAAAAAGATGATTTTTTTCCTTCCATATTTCATGGAAATAGTGTTTTGGCATCAACATATCTTAATATGTCAAAACCTTTTTGGTTTGAGTATCTCTTCCTGTTTTTGGATGTCTTTGTTAGATATATCAGTTCTTGGAAACAGCAGCTCTCACCTAGTGTCTAAAAGTTTAAGACAATGACTGTCTGCTTAATATAGAGCCCATACGCCAAAACATCCCTGGACACCTGCCACACTGCCCTGGTGAACAACACTGATAATCGATGGCATTTCTGTGTCTACTAATATAACTTCCACCGACCAAATGAAGGACAGGTACTTTCTATATGTGCGCCAGCATGTTTTAGAAAAATATCCTCAAAACTACAGAGCTAGTATATTTACTAAATTCTCCTTTGCTCTGACCCAAAGAGGCTTGAGTGCATGGCTTATAACAGTTTACTGAACACACTGGGGAGAGCTTGTCCTAGATATGATTATTATCTATCATCTTTAGAAAGGTCTTATATACTACTGTGAAACCTATTTTTTAATATCATTTTCACCTCCAATCATATAATACATTTCCCAACTGGAGAGAGCATATGCTTACTCTAATCTACAATGACTTCCAGCTTGATTTCCCATCAAGTTTTTTTTTTTTTAATTGCATCCTTATGCTCCACAACTTTTTAAACTTCCTATACTCAAGAATTATGTGCTTATTGGTGCGGTCTCTCTCCTTTAATTGTAAATTCCCTGAGGACTGGAAGATCTCTGTAACTGAAATCTTAGCTGAGAATTTAAACTATCCAGGTAAGGTTTACTTAAGAGTCTCACTGTGCCACTTAATATGCTATGTATTTTACAAAGTTTGTCTTATTTGATCCACATAACATTGTGAGTCGGTTAAAATAATTATTCCCATTTCACAGATGAGAAGATAAAGAATTTAAGCTGTACACTTAAAAAAAATGAGAGACGTAAAATGTATCAGAATCTATAGAGTTGGGATTTGAACCCAGGAACTCTTAACGACTATTGCAGTCTTAACTACAACGCTAGAGTATGACAGACTACCTCTGCACGGAAGAGCATGCGGTCTTCTGAGAGAAAATGACAAAGCAATTCCAAATAAGATGGAAAACAGTGAAGGGAGGCTTCCTCTCTTGAACTACCAGCACTCCTCACCTTCTCATCAGCATAAAGAGCAGGGTCCCTTAGGGAATATGGAGTTGCTATCTGACACCACCAAAATTCACGCCTTGCTTTGCATTCTCCCTGACAACTCTATTCATCAGCCTGTCTTCTGCTTCAGACTTACAATTCTCTTCAGGCTTGTTTTGGAAGCAAGGCTCAAAAATTCCGTTCTCCTCTGAGCCTGTCGGTTCCTCACATTCACACAGTGCCTCTGTTTTGCATGACGGAGAGGCCCAAGTTCATTATCAACAGACTACTGCTGAGTGAAATTTCATCCTTTCTTTACCTTCTCAACTAAAACAGTTCTCTTTACCTTTGTCATCTCGAAACCACTCTCTAAGACAGATGAGGCACCCAGCATGCTCTTTTTCCATAACATTTACATGATATTAATAGGAACACAGGCCAGAATCACAAGGATGACATTGAAGAAAAGTTTGTTCTCATTTTATAATGTAACTCTCCAAGATTATGTTGCCAGTATTCTTTTGAAACACGTTCATTTTTCATGGAGAAGTGGGTTTTATGTATCATTTTTTGGAAGAGTCTTATGTTCTACTAATTTTTTAAAAATGTCCTATTGCCAGTCTGACTGGCACTATGTGTGACGTCAGTACTGTCAGATTCAACCAAGAGTCATTAGAGCCACAATAAAGTATCATGTTTCTAAAGACTATTTATTATAGTATAAAAAAGAATGAGGCATAACTTTAATGAGATTTCTCAGACTGTGTATGTCTTTGAAAAAAGCTTGTTTTTGAAGTGTAGTCGATCAGATCAGAGCTCTTTCCCACCTTCTCTCATTATCTGACTGTTGAGGAGTGCAGCCCTTGAAAAGAGAACCAGAGGAGTCTCCCTGCATCTCTTTGATGGTATGTAATTTATTGTGGTATATTGTGTTGGTCCATGATATTTCTTTGGTTTTCTTCTACTCTGGTTTCAAAATGTCCCCCTCCCTCTCCTACTGCGATTGCATTTACTCTGAGACTTCTAGCTTCCTCCTTGACTATAACTCGAATGAATCATTCATTACAATCTCTTTTAGTCCTCTAATCTTGATATCTGGCCTAGTTCCTCAATCTTTGCTGTAGCCGCAACAATACTTTAGATTTTAAGAAACAACAATGAAATAAAACTCTGGTTATCACTTTGATGTAATACATATTTTTTTCTCCCATATGAAAACAGACATACACTGACTCAAAGAAAACTGTCGAGAAATTGAGATGAAACAGGGATGAATTGAGAATTGAGGTGACTCTTAAAAAATTGTCAGAACTACTGAATTTGCTACAGAAATTGAACAGAACATCTCCAAGTTAAAGACAAGTTGTAATCTGACTAGTCTTTCATAAGTTAGTTGCCTGGAATTTTAAAATTCAGGGGAACAGAATAGTCTCACTGAATGGAGATTTTAAAATCAGAGTCAGAGGAGATGTTGTCAGGGAGATGAAGGAAAAGAGTGAGGAGGAAAGAGCATGAGCTAGGTCACTGGGAGCTTGGCAAGACTATGAGTGCGAAGATCTTGAGGGGTTGGTGGTGGGTCAGAGGGTACAGTTAAGGGATAAGAGGGTGATGTGCACTGGAACCCATGTAAGTGTTTGTTAAAAGTGCACTTCCCCAGAACCCACATCTGATCTATTGTGTCAGAATCTCTGGGAATGGAACCCAGGAATCTGCCTTGCAGTGAACCCCCCATTCCATCTAAGGTGACTGTGCCACCAAGTTAGAAAATCTTCTCATAGCTATCAATGCACAGATAATCAATACAGGCCTTCTGCAAACTAAAACAAAAGATGCAAACCAAGGCCTGTATATTAAAATTCTTTTGTCCATTTGCTCAATTTGACTCCGTGTGCCATGTTTTCTTCCTTCTACTAGCCTATGGGCCAAGTTCTTTATTTTATATCTGTTCTGAGTGCTATTACTATCAGGGAAAGGGCTGATTTGAGTCTCATTTGAAATGTCTGCCTCTATCTAGGTCATAAAAGTTAGGCATGACCTTTCAGTACTTCATATTTCCTTAAAAATATGTCAGTGTTATGCATATGCATATGTCACCACTGGACTTATATATCACACTTTCAGGCTGGTTATAAAACCACATGTACTCTTCTTACCTATAATGAAGTAGAAAAATAAATATTTAAAAATATAATTCATTTCTCACATTAGATATGTAGGCACATATGGATGTGAAAAAAAATGGTGTGTTTTTCTTCTCAAAAGAGAGAAAAATATAGGAAAATGAAAAGAAAAGAGTCAATTGAATAAAAGGAGAGAGAAAAAAATTCTGGGAATGTACTGTTCCCAGCTCAATGTTCTCAGCCAGTAATTGAGCATCATAATTGTTATTACAACAGCAACACTTCAGGCAAAAGTCAGTTATCAGCTGAGAGGGGCAGCAAGGAGTGTTTCCCATCACCGGGGCAACAGTATCAATGGAGCAAAGCAACACACTCCATATTTCTTACTGAGTGAAGCCTAGAATATTTAGATCATGTCCTCTTTTGAAAATTTTACAGATGTTCAAAATTACAGATAAATATGTATTTATAAGATTATATGTTTAATGGAGCTAGAGCTGTATAGTCAGAACTAGATTTAATGCAAAATAGAATGAAATTAGTTTGACTTTAGTTTTCTTTTAAACTTGCCTCTTGAGCAAGTATAAAACAGAGTCAAGTAAAGATTATCTACATTGGGGCAACACATACTGTTTTCCTTGTTGGCGTCTACCACTTCTCCGTAATACACACCTTTCATGTCTATATTTTATATCTACAGAATCCATCTCGCTTATGACCCATGATATTCCTAAGTTAAACAAAAAAATAGAAGCACTGAGCTGAGCATAAAACAGAAAGTTTGACCTCAGTAGATTTTCTTCTAGTACATGAGATTCTGTTTCCTGATTCATAAAGATTTATGTACTATCACATCAAGTAGCTTAGATTTCGGTGTGGCCAATACCCTCAAAACTAGATGCTAGTTTGTTATTCTTACCTAAAACAACAGGGAGCTACTCCAGGAGTAGAATAACTATCCTGTCATTCACCGAGTGAAATACTGAATGAGGGGAAAATCTTTGTTAATTATACTATAAATAAACATTTACCATTTCAGAGCTTTAAATAATGCAACAGGGAAAAATTTAGGTAGACTGAAACCTGTTTCTACTGTTGATTGGATCAGCACTTTGTAATGTTGCCAGGCAGTGGACCAGTACATATAGAAAAATCAAATTTAATTGCATAAGTTAAATTGATAAAAGCAAACCAAACTTCGACAAGTAAAAATTGGGAAATAATTTATTTTTATTGCCCACATCATAACTGAGCCAAAATTTGTTTAAATTATTCAAGGTTCTGAGGCACCTGGGTGGCACAGTTGGTTGGGCATCCAACTGTTGGTATCGGCTCAGGTCGTGATCTCTGGGTCATGGGATGGACCCCCGCATCAGGCTCTGCATTCAGCACAGAATCTGCTTAAGATTCTCTCTCCCTCTCCTTCTGACCCTACCTCCCATGTGCTTGTGCACTCTCTCTCTAAAATAAAAAAAAAAAAATAAATCTTGAAAAAAATATTCCAGCTTCTTTTATATTATGCCAAATGATAAACAACAGCCACCTTCCTAATGATTGGTTCATTTGAGATGGGAAATGAGCATTAAGTGATTAATGTAATGGCCAACAGTGAAGAATGAATGACTTCATTATCTCTGCAGACTGCGCTTTTCCTTCTACTGTTTTATTTCTTTAAATAGATGATACAGTTGCATTTAATAATGAAAAAGCAAATACAGTTATGATTTATTATTTTTGTCAGACTACCAGAATCGACAGTTAAATGGAGACACAAATGCGGATTGAGGATTGGCACTGTTTTTCAAGTTTGCTAATCTTTGGAGAAGATTAATACCTGTTAATACAGTTTCGATAAAGATTAACCATTGAAAATGAGGTTAGATGAAAGGAAATCCATTTTCAGCAGGTTTAATCAGTGATTTACAAAGATATTTCTAAGAATGGAAATTGAATTGGACTAACAAAGGTGCTTTTAAATTCTTACTTTAAGGTAATGGCATAAGGTGTTTTAAAAATACTCAAACTACCAAAGAACTTTTTTTTCCCATGTGTGCATGTATGTGTGTGTGTGAGGGGGTGTAGTTCTGGGATGTTTATGTATCATAGTTTTTCATTCGACTTAGCTGTTAAAAGTTATTCTTAAATTCCCTGAAGTAGTTATAAATCAGTAGTGGTTTTGCCTCCCAGAGGACATCTGGCAATGTCTAGAGACATTTTTGGTTGTCACAACTAAGGGGGAGTCTACTGGCATAAAGAGAATAGAGCTAGGCTGCCAAACACCCCATAGTACAGTGGCCAGGCTCCCACGGCAAAGAGTTATCCCACCCAAAGTGTCAACCGTGCCAAGCTTCAGAAACCCTGCCCTAAACCTTTAACTTTAACCCTAATCTCCTGCAAATTTTTGTTTCAAAGAAAAGCACTGTTCAATGGCACACAAATGTTGCCTCTCAGTAGCACCTCTCTTCCTCAGCACTGATGGATGAAGAATGCACTTACACTGGTTAACGTGAATCCAGAATAAAATAAAAGCAAGTCATCATTTCAAGATAAAATGACTAAGAAGAAACTTCAATAGCCCTAAATGTTTTATTGCTTTTTTTTCTTTCTGTGACAATAAACATCATATTTATGCTTACTTTCTGTTTTGCTAGGTGTGAAGACAGAATTCTAATGAACCATCAAATATCATAAAAGAGGAGTGAAAACAAGCATCTGGCTCAAAGGTCCACTGCCTGCTCATATAAGGTCCTCCATTCACTCTGGCAGTCTCTATAAAACAAATGAGCTGTAGAAAAATGCGTTTTCTGGCAGTGTACCTATAACTTAAAATATTTCTCACCAGGAAGATAATAAACCAAACACACACACACACACACACACCCCAAAACTCTATTCTGTTGGCTAAAAAGGCAGAGCAGATGCATTTCAAAGTACACAGATAATATATTCTGTTACTAAATTATTTCAAGCAAATAAATCCAGAGAACAGAAAATGAAATATTCAGGACTTCAACAAGTCCAAGTGTCAACAAATTTCAATAAATGACTACAAAACACGAGCTCGGTATATCTCACATCCAGCTAAGATATCACAGTTTTTCATTTTGGTAACACTCTAGTCTTTGTCTTTCCATTGCTCTTCTGAAAAACAAACACCAATCCTGTTAAAACCCAGTAAATCCCTTTCTCTTCGATACCATGTCCTGCAGTTAGGAGCCACACCCAGATGACTTAAAAATACATTATCCCAGCATAGATCTCTTTTCTGGGGTCCAGATCCAAATATCCAACTGCCTATTTGGCATCTTTCTTATAATGACCACAAGGTACCTCACCTCTTATTCTTGCTATCTCCCTCTACTTGAATCTATACATCTGATGTATTGCTGGCTTTCCATCTTCACTGCCTTCATTCAGGTCCAAGACATTATAATAGGAATTCCTGCAATACCTTCCTAACAGGCTGTCACACATTTACTCCAAACCCCCCTAATCTGTGAAAAAAACTGATCATATCGGCTTTTTCATAAAACTGAAAATAGTCTCTTTGCTATTTTAGAATAAAAGCAAAACTCAAAGTCTTCACTTGTTCTGGAAACAAAATCCAGTCTCATGTCAAACTACTCTCTCCCTACTTCTTGAATTCTAGCTACAATGGCCTTTCACCTCCATTTCCCCTTCTCTGTCCTACTCCAAGACCTTTGCATGTGCTGGTTTTCTCTACAAGGAATGTCTTTTCCCTTGTCACCTGGTTCCCCCTCTTCGTCCTTCCGATTTCATCACAAATGTCATTTCTTTACTAAAATTTCCCCAGAGCCCTTGACTAGGCCGAATCTCTGAAACACTCCTAGGGCTCCATGTTTCTCTCTTTCCTAGCTGCCAGATATGGTTGTAGTTTTAGGTTTGCTGTGGAGTTGCCCAGTGTCTTTGTCCGTTATAAGAATATGAAAGACGACAGGGAAAAAACCTGCTTTTGCTCATTATTAGACCCACAGGTCATACAGCAGCGCTTGGGACCTAGTGCATCATCAATAAATATTTGTCAAATAAGTAGATGGACATTCAAGTGATACCTTAAATTAAGAATGATACAAATGAACTATTTGAGATGTTGACCCTAATTTTGGAAGCAGTGATACATTGTGAGGAAAGACACATTTTTCTGACAATGGTATTAAAGGTCAATGCTTGAAAACCATTGAAAGAAAACCATAATGGCTTGAGACCAATAACAAACTCTCACTTATGGAATGCCTACTATACCATATAAACAGATTACTTTCGTTAATCTTGCCAACTGCTCAATGAGAATGATGGTATTATTCCCATTTCAAATATCAGAAAACTGGGCTTAAAAAAGGTTAAATAATTTGCCCAGCGTCTAACAAAACATAAATGGTACAGCTGGGATTTGAACCTAGGTGGTAAGTAATTCTAAAGTCCATGAGTTTAAATTCTATGCTTATAGGATACTAGTAACATTTAATTCAGGTGACTATTTGCAGGAGAATGACATGAATACTTTTTTTTAATGTTAATAATTCTTAGCCACTTAACAATTTTATAGGCTCACCTTCTATTGAAGAGCCTTGTTCTATCTTCTATGTAAATATACAAGGGCAATACTTGGCAATTTTTGGGGGTACAATATTAACTGTAATATGTGGTTATTCAATAAAAGTCAATTACTAAAATGGCTAAAAGATTTTATTACAAAAAAGCTTACTGACACTAGTCCAAAGTCATTATAACAAGGATCTTACGGAGAAAACAGAATTTCCCTTAAAGATCTTTTATTTATTTATTTATTTGTTTATTTATTTATTATTTTACAATTAAAAAAAATTTTTTTTATTTATTTATTTTAGAGAGAGAGGTGGGGGAACGAGCAGAGGGGAAGGGAAGGGGAGGAGAGAAGGGAATCTCAAGCAGGCTGCACTGAGCACAGAGCTCAGGGCAGGGCTCTATCCCAGGACCTTGAGATCATGACCTGATCCAAAACCAAGAGTCAGATGCCCAAATGACTGAGCCCCCCAGGCGCTCCAAAGATCTTTAAAAAAAAAAAAAAAAAAATCAAGAGTACAAGAATTTTGTAAAAAACACTGAGTAATATCAACATATCAGAATCACAAAGGGTTATCAAGTGAGCTTTATGGGAGGCAAATTTTCTCCAAACATGCAAATTATAAAAGGAAGGATAGGGCCACCTGGGTGGCTCATTTGGTTAAGCATCTGTCTTTGGCTCAGGTCGTGATCTCAGGGTCCTGGGATTTAGCCCTGTGTTGGGTCCCTGCTCAGAGGGGAGTCTGCTTCTCCCTCTGCCCCTTACCCCCCCCCCCACCCCTTGTGCTCTCGCTCTCTCTCTCTCAAATAAATAAAATATTTAAAAGAAAAGGAAAGGAGAGGAGAGGAAAGAAAAGAAAGGGCAAGGCATGGTGAGACTGACCTGAGGACAGGCATTATAAATAGCTTGGAAACCACGGGTGCTGAGAAAACATTTAATTGCAGAATTACTTTTTAGACTAAATACTATTTTTGAGGACAATTTCTGGCTTAAAATGGCATAGATTAAAAAAAAAAAACAAAACAAAAAACAACGGAGCTGCAACTAGCTTGCAGGGTATCTACCACAAAGCAAGTGTGGCCCTTCCAACAACTGTATTCACTTAAAAAAAAAATAAATGAATAAATCTTGCTTAATTCAGTGAAATTGCTGGTTTTAAGAAGAACCTATTGGGGCCCATTTTGAAAAAAAATTCAATATTGGTTAAGTAGTGGGGAAATTTTCACATTAATGGCATCACACCACTATGATGCATGAACATTCCATATACTCTGACCTATTTGTCACTGATCTCCATAGGATGATGGAAGCAGCAGTTTGTGTGTATTCCAAATAAATTAATTTTTTCTAGTTCAAATTCCAGCTCTCTGCTCACCTTTAAACAATACATAGTCATTTAATGTCTAATTTACTTAGAACTGAGAGAATGTCACACTGAAGACTCAATTTTTCGTGTACAGTAAAGGTTTAGAAACTACAGATTTCTAAGCATAACAGAAAAATACTGCAATACTCCCAGCCAGTATAGTAAACAGAGAGGGTCTAAGTTATTTCATAGAATATGGCAGATATTGGTAAATTTTCTGGAATCCCACACAATATTACCATTACTGGCAATCTGATAAATTTGGGGAGAGAAGAAGGAAATATCTCAATAATCAAATATTAAACGTAACTCACTAAAGGAAGGCCCTAAGGTGCTCAGATATATTAAAACTGAAAAGCAAGTTTATGCCTGAAAAGAATAACAATATATAATTAAAATGTGAAACAAATCCTCACAATCCTGATGTACAGGAAAGGCAAGCAGGGCCCCAGAGGCTAAAGGGCAGCATTCTGACTGCATCACCGGGCAACTAGATGTTTAGTGAGGACAGCCTTAGAGGAGAGGTTACAAATGTCACAAAGTGTGTCTCGGATAAATCAGTGAATATCTCTGAAACCCACTATCTTTATCTTTAGAAGACTTGGTTTACATCAGCACTCTCTAAGACCTGGTCTAGACTTAAAATACCAGGTTTCCTAAATTGTTTGTAGGACTATTACCTGCAAAGAAAGCTAAACCTGGACTCTAATTAAGTTTCTGAGTTCCAATTCACTGTAAGCTTTGATATTTCTACAACATTGTATGTTTTAAATCTGTAGATAGCAAAAATTTTACAAATCCTCCCTATTATTTCTGGAGTTTCTGGTAGCACAGTAGAAATAGACCAAGGGCATTCTATTCATTGAAAATATCTTATTAATGAGACTTCCTTATATGATTAAAAAGCACATATTAATATTGTTTTCAAGATACCTCATTATGCACTGGGGCTGAAAACAGAGTACTAGCTACAAATAATTCATCTATATCCCACCCATTTAAAAATCTTCAGTTGAACGATATGAAATTTGTGATATTCTTTTTTTTTTTTTTAACAGATTTTATTTATTTATCTGACAGAGAGAGAGAGTATAAGCCAGGGGAGAAGCAGGCAGAGGGAAAGAGAGAAGCAGGCTTCCCTCTGAGCAGGGAGCCCGATGTGGGGCTCAATTCCAGGACCCTGGGATCATGACCTGAGCCGAAGGCAGACACTTCACCGAATGAGCCACCCAGGCAAACTTGTGATATTCATTTTTGACCTAAACAAACCAACATTTTATATGGTGTAAACTGTATTAATCTGTTTATGTCTGTCTGTCTGTATATATGTGATATATTATGTGTTACGTGTATAACACTAATTAAAATGTTAGATGAATCCAATAAGATGGCTACCTGCATTCTCAGAAAATTTACTAAATGGAATAAGCTTTTATGGACTATTCACTCTATTTCACCGGTCTTTCCTATTCCATAATGGCATCTTTCATCAATATTTATTTATTCATATTATCATTTTCATAAAGAGACACAGCAGGAAGGGATTTCAACATTGCCTTCATTATTTAACAGTGAAATATCAAAATTTAAGTAAGTTACTTGTTCAATGGGGCATGACTTGAAGAGGGGCTAAAGTCTTCTCAGACTTAAAAACCTGGTATGTCCATAGGGAAATATGTGGAGTGATTCAGGAATACGTCTTTTATTGCCATTGAGACATAGAATTTGGTTACTTTCATCATCACTTCAAATACTGAAAAATTGTCCATGATTTTAAAAGTCAGTTGACAGGCAAATCATCAGTCCATGGTGGTTTCTCTAAGCCCCTCGGCCTTTACCACATCACACTTTTTACCTGTACATATGGTTCATGATATATTCCTCAAGCAAGATTCTGGGGTTTCGTTGGTTTGTTTGTATTCACCTCTAAAGAGCTTAAAAAACTGTGCTGTTTTTCCATCCATTTTCCCCACTTTACTTTGGTTAGGCATTCAAGTGATCTTTGTACTTCTAGGGAAACCCGACTCTTGGCCCTCCCCAGGGGCATGCATGAGCCCTGATTAGCCAAGACAGTCTTGGTAAGTTCTTCTGATGCCTTTGATTGGTTTAAGAAAGGGACTGGAGGGAAACCATTGTGGAGCTTGTGGGAAAGGTTCATATACCCGTGCACAGAGAGTCCTGGGCTATTTTAGCAGACGGTTATATGATGATGTGATAGGTGAAGTTACGACACCCATTTTGTGGCCACAACTGGACAAGCTTAACAACAAAAGCCAATATTCTGAAGATGCCAGAGCGAAGACTGCCAGATTCCAAAGAATCTGGAGCTGTCAAACTATCTGACCTCTGGATTTTGAGTTATGTGACATAATAGGCTTATGCATTATTTTCCTTAAAGAGGAAATATTCTGACACAGATGCAAACTAAGTCTTAACATCTTCTTGTTGATCTTACTTTACAAGATTCTAGCAGAATGTAGTATCCAGCAGAATGTACAGTTAGCATTCAGGAAATTACCTCTGAGTATATGAATGAGAACAGAAGGGACAATTTTTAAGACCATCTCAATATGATAAAGCTAAACCTTTAGTGCAACTGATTCATGATACTTCCAAAGAAACTGTATATATGCAGAGTATCAATTTAATGGACAGTTATTTTTGTGTTCGTGTTAATGTGCGTTTGTTTATATTTATAGGAAACAGTCAAAAAGATGGTTAATTATGAAAAAAAAAATAAATGAATTTTTCCCAGGCATTTCTTTCCTGGAAAGATTAAAGTAGGTTATAAATTTCCCCACTTTTCATGCATATCCCAATGTTTAGTGTAGAAGGCTTAGAAGAGTGAAGGGGAGGGAAAGGGGAAAACGGATGGAATAAAAGTTCATTCTGGAATCAGAAATTGATTAGTAAGAAGAGTGATTTTAAGCAATTCATTTTTGGAGAAACTGTCATACCCGACAACTTCCCACAGCTTCCTTCATGAACCTTATTTTTAGTTGAACTAGTAACATAGGAAACAATTAGACATCATCACCAACCTTATCATGCATTAACACCAGTGCAAATTAACTCCTACCACTAAAAATACTCCTTCTCTCTGTCAAAATCTGTGAAGGGTATGACTTACTGCACTTAGAGCATAATTGTGTCTCCCTGGCTGCATAAAACTGACACATAAAAATCAATATTAATTTAAAAAGATCAAAATAAGATACTGCCATATTTTAAAATTTTCTGCTCAACACATCTGTATTATATACTCTTCACCCCATGAAAAAACAATACTGCCAGTATGAGAACAAAATAAAAATGAGTTTCAGAAGTGTGTAATCATTGTGTCCTACAGAAAGTATAAAATGTATCTGACATCTTTTATTTTGTCCTAAAAATTCATGTATTTTAAAAATTTCATTGTTATTACACATTTATTTTAATGCAAAAGTAATGGTGCACCATGTTCTTCTGGTGGCTTTGCACGTGTGTGCCTCAGTCTGTGAAGTCTCATGATACCTCTTTTTCTTTCTATTTTTTCTCCATTTTCCTCATGCTATCTATCTTTCCGCAGGGCACTGTCAATAAAGAAAATGTTAGCAATCCCGGAAAATGTTAGCATCACTGATGTTAGCCGCCATTTACTCTGGAACTCTAACACTAACCATTTCAAACAGGAAATTTAGGGTTGGAGTCTCCATTGTCCTTTCCTGGTCTGGGTCCCAGTTATGCCATCTCTGAGACCTGTGACTCTAAGTGATGTGAAATATTTTATCAACATAAAAACTCATTCAAATAATTCTAGTTCTAACAAGCTGGTGTTCCTATGCCAATGAATATCATGAATTAGTTATATATCACCCAGAAACAAAAAACCAAAAAAAAAAAAAAAAAAGAGAGAGAGAGAGAGAGAGAAATAAAGATGATAAATACATATTGCTCAATCATCTAGTTTAGGTAATTTTATCATTCATCTGGTCCCATTTTAACAATTTATGCTCAGTGTATAGGAAAATGAAGTATAGTTTAAACCTTTTGCTAAATGTTCCAGGAGGAAAGAAATTTACCTTTGAGATTTAAAATATATGTGTATATATACACACACATATTAATATTATATATAAGAAGTGTATATTATTGCATGTAATATATAATATAGTATATATTATAAGCATAATAATATATACAACTTAATTTCTCTACACAAGTGGTTACACGTGGAATATATGGGCTCTGCAGTCAGAATGCTTTGGTTTGGGTTAGAAACCCAAGCCTAGTAATCATAGACAAATTACTTAATCCCAAATTCTCAGTGTTCTAGTCTGTAAATGGCATAATAGTACTTATCTAATAGGTCTCTCGAGAAGACTAAATGTGTGCATAATAAATGGTAAATGCTACTATTAGAAATAATAATGTTGGTAGAACCTTGGATTCACAGACATACAGACAATGATTTCAGCAGATATTCTCCAACACATTACTTGTTTCTACCTTTTTGCTCAAGGTGAGAAAATTTAATTTTCTGAGCTCAGTACACAGACACAAGATCCCCTAATTAGCTAGTGGCATAGATTGGACAAGAGAAACCCTGCTCAAGCTCACTAGAATTTGCTGTAACACATTTCAAAATTGTAGCAGAAAAAGACAAAAACAAAACAAAACAAAAAAACAGCATAAGTAAAGATGGTGATTTCCAAATACTAACTGATATTTTCATTTTGGAAAGAGATGGCAAACACAATTAGAACACTTAAATATCCTTGAAAAGGGTGTGTTTTCTCTTCTTGACAGACCTTGCTTTACTTAGGTGATCTGGTATTTGAACTTGAGTGTAAGTGGTCTCTACCTCCTGTTTTTGATGCTATTGCTTTGTATAATTTAAATCTGAATGTCCTGGTTTCCTTCTAGAAATCAGTGAGCTATATACTTGAAGTCACTGAAATTCAAAAATTGCATACTCTATTGACAGGCTTAATAAGGAGTTGCTAATAGGGGGAAGAAAACTAAATCTAGGGGACTGGTTAGCATTTTTTGTCAGTAAATATTTCAAATAAGAGCATTTCTTGGTTCAGTAGTTTAAGTTAGCTGAGAAATGGGGACATGAAGTTTGGGCAGTTTTTGAAAAAGGAAGGCAACATTTCATGAGCATTAAATACACACCAGATTTAATGCCAAGCATTTTCCATATCAATTCCTTTTTCTGAAAACACAATGAGGAAGGCAATTTGCAGATAAACAAAACAAAACAGTATTATGAGTTCATATGAAAAATGGCAAAAGACATTTAAAAAATCTGAATCCTGTCTAATTGATTCAACTATCATATGATCTTTAAGAAGTTCATTACAGACCCATCTTTTGCCTTGTTTCCTTATTGAAAACCCTAAAATTCTTTTTGGTGTTAAATACTAATCTACCTTGAACAAGAGTATAGAAATAACTACTTTATACTGAATTTTAGTCAACAGCAAAGCGTTTGATAGCAAATTTCCAGGGATTTACACCTTTGTAAGAAAATACAGATTAATGAAAACAGAAACAATTTCTTCCCTCACAGAAATGTCATATACTCACTAGTCCTGGACCTAATTTTAACTCAAGATTGCCCTTATACCAGAGCCAACACAAAACTGGAGTCTTTATTGGCACTGTAACTGTGAGGGGTTGGTATTGTCATGCGCACTGAGCCTTTTCTTCTACATGTAATTTGTTTTCACATCTCTTGAGAATATTTATGTACCATTCAAAACTTGAACTATGCAATTTAGAAGATAGTACTTATAAAATGTAAGCTATGTTTTTATAGTCAGAAGAACTATATATCTCTGTACAATAAAAAGCAATAATGATATAGATGCTATTATACTTAGTTTCTAGTACTTTGATTAAAACAATAACATTTAATAATGAATCTAGGAAGATAATATTTATAAAATAAGAAATCTCCAATCTGGAAAGACAAAAAAAAAAGTATGAACACCATTTAAGAGCACAGGGAACCTTGGAGACTTTTCTCAAAGCTGTTCATATCCCCAAATAGGAATAACCAACAAGTTACATTAGGAAATATTTTATTTCTAGTAATAGTAACAATAATACTAGAAGACAACATTATTAATAATCAAGGGTATTTTTGTTGAGACTCTATTAAATCTGAAGCATTAGGCTTAGCACTTGCCATCCATTTCTACTGACCTTCATAAAACCCATTTTGCCCATTTTATAGGTGAGTAAATTAAGGTCCAGACTAGTTACATGATTCCTTAAAGCAAAATTCAAGTACAGAGAGGTTACCTATTTAATTGTCTTGCTCTGAGCTGTAGATTATGAACATATTTTCATAATACTTTGATTATAGTTAACGAGACTAAAAAAATGCTCTTCTCTTGTTGCAAAATAAATACATGCTTAGCAAAGAATGTTAAAGGCAGCATGGAGTAGTGCAGGATAAAATGAATTTGCTTTTAAAATTATAGCAATAAAAGCATACAAAGGAATTTTTCCTGAATCCAAGAGGTTTAACTGAATCATAATTTTCTGACTGAATCACTTGCTATTTCTTTATCCATTGCTTCATGCTTCATGCATCACATCCCATCCTCTAAATGAAAAGCAACTACAGGCAGGCAGGCACGCCCCAACTGAATATGTGGCTGGAAGGCATGCAGCATCCTGGTTAATTAGACAGCCTTCAGAAACCAACCAGCATGGTGGAATCCTAGCTCCGTCACTCGCTAGCTATGCAACTTTGGGCAAGATACTTAATCCCCCTAAATCTCTGCTACTCCTCCGTAAAATGAAGTTGATAATGGTATCTACGTAAAACTGTTCTTACTAGGATTAAATAAGATAATACAAGTGAAGAGCCAGCACAGTACCTGGCCCCTGATAAGTGCACAGCAAATTACAGATACGTTACATTTACGGCCGCCCCTTTGGGGTTCAGAAGGAACTGCCTTAACTTTTTCC
This sequence comes from Ursus arctos, assembly GCF_023065955.2. Lineage (NCBI taxonomy): Eukaryota > Metazoa > Chordata > Mammalia > Carnivora > Ursidae > Ursus > Ursus arctos. The sequence continues at coordinate 18,904,551 of NW_026623100.1, forward strand.
TCCACAAGTGCTAAGTGTCACTGCGAAGTGTCTTCTATTTCTTTCATTTCTTTCCCTTCATTTTTCTCTTTCCATTAAGGAACTGAAATCTAATTTGAACATGGCTTCCCTCTTTCTGTCTTGCCATAGCCAATCATGCCTGAATTCACCACAGGGTTAACAGATCGTGGTGGGAAACACGGGAGTGAGAAACACCTAGACAGAAAGACAGGCTCCCCCCCTCCCTCTCATTGACAAAGGCCAGCCTCCTCCCTGCTCAGATCAGAGGAGCATCCAGCAGTGACTTGAACCTAGGGAAATCCCATTCCAATTCCTGAGTGATGACATTTTTCCCCCCTGGCAAAATTGTATTTCTAAATCAACTTCACCATAGGGGTGTCTGGATGGCTCAGTCGGTAAAGGGTGAAGCGTCTGACTCTTGATTTCGGCTCAGGTCATGATCTTGGGGTCATGAGATCCAGACTGGGCTCCATGCTCAGCAGGGGTGGGGTGTCTGCTTGAGATTCTCTCTCTCTCCCCTTCTCCCTCTGCCCCTCCCCACTGTCTGAAATAAGTAAATAAATCTTTTAAAAAAATCAACTTTGCTACAGAAAAATTGATATGCAAAGTTGCTAAGTTCTGTGGTTGTTGTACCATACTAACTGCCTCAGGGGCATTAAGGGTTAAGGAGGCTTTCAAGAGAACACTGGCCTGAGGAACAAAAGACAGAGTATACTATTGTATCAGTGAAAAAAATGATGTGAGTTTCGAGCAACCAGTTCACAAAAGCACTTTTGAAACAAGCCATTCCGAGACTGGGGGCTGGTTTTCCTTTTTCTGTTGTTGTTGGCTGGGCCCTTGCTGGTCACTAGAGGGGTGCTATGCGTCGTCTCTCTTATCAGAGGCTCTTACTGCTCAGTTCTGAAATCAGGATACATTTCAAGGGCAGAAGCATATTCTCCTCCACTCCTACAGTATCTACAGAGAAAGTGTCTAGAAATGAAAAAGACCATTTTAAGAGCTGATCAATATCCTGTTGTAGAAGACAGATGAGGGCAGTGGGTTGGAAGCAGAATTAAAAGAGAGAGAGAGAGAGAGAGAGAGAGAGAGAGAGAGATGGGGAATAGCTGAACACTGCACAGCTGGCTTCCTTAATCCAACTGGGGTGGCCAGAGACGGTTTACGCTTCTTTGAGAATAAGGAGAGTGAACTCCAGGAAATGTATTCATGAATACAAATGAACCTAACCAATAGACTTCCCTTACACGCTTTGTGTTTCAGAGTACATTATTAGATGAAGCAAGACAGAGACTGGCATTAGACAGTATAGCTTTGATACACACGCTTATGCAGTAGGTCATTTACGCTCACATAAATCCGAAAAAGATAACCATACCTCGAAAGTGGCTTTGCACACAGGCCACTGACCTCTAGTTAGTTTTTCTGAAGAACTTCTTCCCTGACGTTGAGTTTACTTGGTACATTCTTGGCAGCCGGGATAGGAGTTGGGGGGATAAGGCAAATGGGAGGGCAGGAAGGAAACAGACTGTTCGTGCCTAGAGTGATGTCCCTAGAGTGATGTCTCTCAATTCCCACAGATTTCTCTGTGGATGTGTGGTGGGAACAGACTTCTCCCCTTTTATGTAATTTTTATCTTTTATCTCTTTCTTGGCACAATGTAATGAGCAGCATCTGCTAGATTGTTGAAGGTTCTATCTTCTACCTTGGTCTTCCTTTAATTCTGTTTCATCTTACCCAAGCCAATCTAGATGGTGGAATTCCAAGTTTGATTTAGACATCAAAGACAGTGAGGCTATATCTGACATATCTTGCCTTCTCCTTCTAACAGACTTTAATAACTCTTCTTGAGGCAGGTCAAGATTCTACTGTCTTTGGTAATTTTCTCTACTTCATTATTCATGAAGAGGCTTTTTTTTTTTTCCCCTTAAGGTTTTATTTATTTGAGAGAGACCGAGAGAAAGAACGAGAGCAGGGTGAGGGTCAGAGTGAGAGGAAGACGCTGCTGAGCGGAAGCCTGACCAGGGACTCGATCCCAGGACCCCAGCATTATGACCTGAGCTGAAGGCAGACGCTTAACCAACTGAGCCACCCAGATGCCCCCATGAAGAGGCTTTTTTACACAGGTCACAAGATAAACACTTCCATGTGCTAATCTGCTAATCCCTAATGATGATTATTTCATTTAATCCTATGAACAAATCAGGTAGGCTAATCACTGGCACCATTTTACAGATGAGGAAACTGACATACAGGTGGCTGAGCAACTCACATAAGACTTCTAGTCAGGAAGGAGGAGGTGCCTTTGGGATGTGAACCCAGAGTCCATCTCATCAACAGTGTCCTGGCTACTGCCGAACACCATTACCTCTGCTATGGCCACCGACAGTCTCCTTTTTTGAGCTGTACCTACTATGTACCAGACACATTAAGGATTTTGTAAGCATCGTGTCACTTAATTTTCAAAATAATACAATCAGGTAGGCATTGTCTCCATTGACAGATAAAGAAATAGAGGTTTGTTTGGTGTCGGTGGGTTGTCAGAAGTCACACATCTAGTAAGTAATGCAACCAAGACTGGAACCAATGTTTCTCTGATTTGAAAGGCATCCCATTCTGGCCCTCTGTAATGATGCCACCCAACTACCCCTGAAAATACCTTACGCCTCCTTTAGCACACTGCGCAGCTTGGATGAGTTTAAATGGCAATTGTGATTATGCATCGCTGCATTGCTAATATCCCTATGAATAAAAGTCTACTTGATTTTCATTTAACCTCAAAAGAATCTGATTACAAAATAACCATTGAAGAATTATTGGCAATTATGTTCTGTAATTATGGCTCCTGTTAATGTCATTAGTGTGCAGCCTTTCATATTTAGTCCTATTAATTAATCCCCATAAGCACAGAAAGTTATAATCAATACAACAAAGGCTCCATGGTAAATTATAAATAATCCCCAAATCCCTCAGACACTTTTCAAGGCTCCTTCTGTTTCTTTGGTTAGGACACATTTAGTTTGGGGGCTGGAAGAGTCTGTGGAAACCGATAGCTCCTCACCCAGAATTACCTATCTCACTAATGTACCTAATTAGGCAAATGCTTAAAATTGGAGTCCCAACTGCCACCGACAACTATAAATTCCTGGAGGGCAATAAAAATAATTAACACTTGAGTCAAGAGATGCCCCAAATCAGATATACAACTTTTCAGTTCTCAGAGCAATATACTGCTTCAGATAACACCTATTGTCAGTGAATGTCTGGATTCAGTTTTGTTGGAGTTGAATACAGCAAGTGTGTCTAATCTTGAAAGTCCTCAAAGAAGATTCCTGATGGCTCAATCGCACAGAGAAGCAAAGCGAACAGGCATACTGACAGTGATGCTAGAAATGAACCCTTTACGAAAAACTGGTCTCTGAATCTTGTTTTCAAAATCTCCCAATCCATCCTCAGATTTTCTTCCACACGTTTTATCAAAGATCTACATCAGGACACAGTGGATTTTTTAAATGGTTAGATTTGTATATTCATCCGAGAAAACTACTACTATTGTTGTCCAAAGACACAACGTGCTGCCTCAGAAGTGATCCATTTCGAGAAAATGTGTCATGACAATCCACTCTGCCTCATCGAAAACTAAACCAGTGGCTTCTGAGGCCCTGATCTATGCAAGAGAGTCTAGAATTCCATGGATCCCATTATTGTTGTTACATTGGACAAAGGTCAGCACCTATTCCCTCTTGGCATCCCACGTCCTTTCCTGATTCCATTCCTGCACTGGATGATTTCCCAGGAGTTAGTGCATAACCCTCAGCAGCTGCCTGGCCTCAGAAACAATGTGGGAGGAAGAAACAGAGGCTCAGAATAAATAATACTTGATCAGAGCATCATCGCATCAGTATAACAGAGAACACGGTCCTCTTTAAATAATTCAAAGAGAGAAATACTATGACAATTTTAGATTGCAATCCATAAATTGGATTCTTTAGAGAAATAACTGTTACTGGCCATTCAGAAAAATTAGTTTGTAAAATTATAATATTTAAGATGTGGAAATAACCTTAAAGGTCACCTGAAGCCCACCGTCCATCTCACAAATGATGGAGCAGAGATTCAGAAAAGGTAAGTAACTTGTCCAAGGGGACCCAGGAAAATGATGGTTAAAATGTGACTGGAACTGATACATCTTAACCATGCCACCTGCCACCACTCTCAAACTAAATGGTTAGTTCATTTTTAAAAGTTTATCATAGAGAATGATAATAGGCACAATCTTAGATTTATGACTTTAAAATGCTAGATTCTGGGGCACCTGGTGGCTCGGGCGATTAAGCGTCTGTCTTTGGCTCATGTCATGATCCCAAGGTCCTGGGATCGAGTCCTGCATCGGGCTCCTTGCTCAGCGGAGAGTCTGCTTCTCCCTCTACCTATTGCTCCCCCTGCTTGTGCTCTCTCTCTGACAAATAAGTAAAATCTTTAAAAAAATTTAAAAAATAAAATGCTTGATTCCATCCTAACACCACCAACACAGTCATCATTAACACTGATTCTCCACACTGTCGACATCCAGAATTAGGGGAGTGTGACCTAAAATACCACCCATACATGTGGACAGGAGATTTTACCAAGCACTGAAGTCCATATTCTAATGTTGGTCTTATACAAACTAAAATAATGATGATGATGATGATGATGATGATGATGACAGATAATAATGGCAGGAAGATACAATATTTTATGGTAGAACTTGTTGCATAATATTGGGAGTCCTTACCTAACCTGCAGTTATTTTTTAAAAATTCATATTTAGTGGCTTCCACAGTGTTTCACTTTATTTTTGGTTTGTATTAGTTATCATTAATTGAAAAAAAAATTTAAAAGTTCACATCAAACCTGACTGCTCTTTTCTTATAGGTAGCTCACTAGATGTTGGGCAACACAGAAAAGGGGCTAAGGAAGGGAAGAGAGGGAACACCAAAACATCCCTCCCCTGTGGGCTCAGCAGTGTTTGCCTAGCACCACCACCAAAATTCCTGTACAAGCAGTTCTTCTAACCACCACCAAAGCACCAACACAAGTTAGTCACTCTAAATGAATGTATCTCCTTGACATGACAATCCTCACCTTTCTAGTTTCAAGGGAAATGAATAAATGTTCAGAATGTCACACTCAACAACTCTCCTTAGTAAAGCAAAATATGTAGAGGACACATGTTCCTTCATGTATAATGCCATGTAATCTGCCCTTTGTCTGCTCTATGTACTCTTTTTTAATAGGTTGCTACACATTAGGAACAAATTTTGAGATAATAAGACAAAAAAATACATTCTGATTTAGGAAGAACTGGAACAGAGAGTTGGCAGAGCAAGAGTAAGGTCTACCTAAAGGTTCTGAAAGAGGGGTCACACATGCCAAGCTGGGCCTGTGATGGCCATGCAGGTTTTGGAGGTAATGTTTCTTGTGAGCTGTTCAATCACATTAATTCACACTTATAGAACTGTTCTCATAGTTTGAGTAAATAAGAGGTTACTACCTGAATAGTGAGCCCATTAGACACTATTGTACGCAGTTGGGATTATGAACGGTAAGTACATTCGTGCTTTCCTTTGAAGGTAGGACTGAGTTGGCGAAGTACACTCTCTTAGAGAAAGAATTCTTGAGGGCCTGATTTCCTCTGCCCCCAGAGTAGGGCTGGTACAGACACTAGGGAATATAAACTTCAAGCAATGGCAGCAGAACCCAGTGTCTGTGTAAGACTGTCTTGCACAGGAATTAACGAAGCTCCCTAGCAAGCCTGCAGAAGGCTGCAATTCCCAGAGCAGAAACAGGATGCATCCCACATAACACCTTTTGTAGGTACAAGGCTTGGTTCAGCACATAGTTGGTGCTCCTTGCGTGAGCAAAGAGGTGGAAACACGTGCACAGTCCTCAGCTTTAATGAGATCTCTAGCATGAGAGAGTAGAAGCTTCTCTGTTCAGCTTTCTAACATCTGATTTGCCAGGCTTCCTGGCCAGGAAGGAGAGAGAAAAATAATCATACAATTAAATGAGACATTTTCCAGACAAAAGAGGCACTTAGAACATGACTCACTTAAGCAAAACTTCCCACAGGTGCCACTTCTCCACGATGCTTAAGAGAAGAGTCCATCAGACCAGTTCTGGAAAACTGAGGGCTGAAGTCTCCCACACTGCGTTATCACCCAGCATGGCGCCAGGCAAATAGTAAGAACCAGGAAACAGTTACCAAATTGAAATGAAACCCAGTGTGCCCACTTCAGAACAGTTACCCTGAGCACAGAATCTCGTAACGTGCTAGTTTATATATAGCTTGTTAAAAATGTTCATTCAGACTCAAACAGCCCCTTTTAGCATTGTTAGATTTAATCCAACTGAACTATTTTTAAATCAGCCAAGGAAATAAACTCAGATAAATAAACAATAGGTAAAAGAGCCTCCAAATCCTCAAGAAACAACAGTTCTTTGGCCTATCATCTCCACTTTTACAATTATTTCTTTCCTCCAAGGTTCACAACACTTCGCCTTCTGACGATATAAATACACCGCGCAGGGTATTAACCTCTGCCAATGGAAATAAAACTATAATTGATTTGGTTCTGTGATTATTTAACGTATAAACATGTGCTCATTGAGAAAAATGATGTCTGGACAACTGACATTGCATTTCTGCCAAATACCAAGCTGATGTTCATAAAATCTTACTGGAGAGCACCCAATGCTAACTATAGGATTTCAAACTGCTGATTTGCAGAGATGAATCACAAAGCAATCTACATTGTGTGGCTAATCAGAATTCTCATCCTTACCCATGCTCTGAAAAGAAGCCTAAATTTTTTATTTGGAAGCCACTCTGGAAAGCTTTCATTAATTTACATTTCAGAACAGATTTCTCCCCATTATGTGTATTCAACTAAAGGCCTATTAAACACAACACCATGATAAAAGTGAACAAATAGCAGGTTTTTCCAAGGCATCCATTTTATTTTATTCCAGAATCCAGAGACATTGAAAATTCAGGGATTGCTGTAATATTTAGAATGTCTGGAGGACTGGAAAGAATTAGTAATAATTTAGTGATCCCTAAGCCTCTGCAATTTGTTTGAAATATGTAAGACAAACGAGTCCATGTTCCTTAATACTGCCCCAAATTAAGGAATGTAATATTTGGTAGTTAGATGTATTTAATTTTAATTTAAAAGTCATCTTGGTATACTCATCACAGAAATCCTATTTAACTGAATCCTATTACAATGTACACGGTTTACTTATTACACTTCATCAGAGGAAAAATATACATGTCCCAAAACTGGCATTGTTCAATCTAGGTGTTAATTTGTTTGTTTGCTTAATAAGCTTATAGGTTTAGTATTATTTTAGCTTTGTGAAATATATGTAAAGTCTTTTCCCTCTCCCTTTAATATTTTGGGAAAAATATTTTATTAGGGTTTTTGAGATAGCTAAGACTGTAGAGAAAAATAAGATACAATAAAATAAGGCTGAAATGGTATACTTCTCATTATTTTATATCTAGACAGGAGAGGAACAGGTTTTGAGGAAATCGCAAATGGGAAATAGATGTGTTGAGCGTGTTGAATAGGGAAGGCTCCCAGTAAAAACAAACAAAATGCCTCACAGCCTCTCCATTACGGCCAACACAAAAGGAGAAAAGGGAACGACAGCATTATGGGCAGTCTACAGACAACTAAATCACTCCCATGCACATCTTGATTTTCAGTCCCGCTGGCAGCGGAGGCTCAGGGACTACAGCACCCTCTTACAGGCCTGCTTCACATGATGTACTGTAATTATTAGCAGCATTATTATGACCATTTCCAGTTATCTTTTCTTATCTCTCTCCTGAAGCTGTTACAAGAAGACACTGCCTGAACAGGGAAGGAAACAAGTACCCAGATAGGTTAATGTAGGAAAAACCGAATGTTTTCAGGCAACTTTATGAGACTGATTAGGTAAGGGAACAGAAAGAAGAAAATGATTATATCATGTTCCATGAACTCCGACAAGTTAATCCCTAAGTGGGAGAATTTTTTTACAACTGCAAATTTCTGAGTATAAAGTGTGACTGACAAGCCACAAACATAAATTAGTGAAACCAAAAGGAAATCATTCGGTAGCTCATTATTTTACCATTTTCCACATTTCGATAAATTCACAATGACAAGTTGGGTTTTAAGGGGAATTCCTAAAAGTATTAATGTACTGGTTTAACTGAAAAATAAAATAATATTTCAGGAAAATAAATAGTTTTGATAAACATATTAAATTCAGATATACCATAAAAGGAAAATAGGTAGGTGATTCATTTACTATTCATTTGAGATTTCCTAGATTATAAAAGTAAAAAGAGCCTGTTCTCTTTAAAAGACAAAGGGAATGTTATTTAGTGGTTTGGTAATCAGGCCAGTTTGTGGGATCATTGATCTTTTGATTAGATATTGGTCTCATTTCTAAGTGATTTTACTATTACAGTATGATCTTAGTTCATCGTACTTATACACACATTCTCCTATTATTTATTAAAAATAAGTTTAGAGCTAAAAACATTGTATTACACATTTAAAAATCTCTTAAGAGGGTAGATCTAATATTAAGCATTTTTACCACAATAAAATAAGATAAATGACTAGAAAAAATCTTACAGTAAATTTATAGAAGACTAAATTTAACATCCCACAATTATTAACACAAAGGGAAGTGAAGAATCAACTGCTTTTTCTTCCACCCCCAATCAATCATCTCCTTGCCCTTGAAAATGTCAGAATTTTCTGTATGTCATATAAAATGGTATGGGATATGAATTATCAGGAAAATTCCCCTCATTATCTATTTCATTTTGTAATATGAACACAGCCCATATTTATAACTATAAATTCAAAGGGAAATGCTTAAAATATACATCAGCCTAGAGTAATCTAAGCATATTGCTTTGCTATGGTTCCATTTCAAGAGTGAATATCAAGATGTAGTCCACTGTGCCGAAAGCCTCTAGCTTTCCAAAAACTGAAAGCCTTTGCCAATAAATCACAACTGTTTTGCCATATGCCTCTTTGTTCTGCCAAGCATTCCAGCCTGTTCTACTTTTAAGCAAATTTCATTATATTGTAGCTCAGAGCAATGCTCATTAAAAAGTATTACTGAAAAATGTCAAGTTGTTTTTATATAGAAACTGGAATTTATTTTCTACTGAAAAGTCAGATATTTATTGAACACAAGACATTTTTAAAACGTTGATCTCATTTCACGAGTCACTTCGAAAATTGTCAGTCTCTATCTTGATTGTGAGGATTCGAGTTGCCACACAATGATTGTCTAAAGCACTTTCTGTCTTGCACCAGGTAACTTTCACTAGTATCTCCTGTGTGTGCAGACCAACCATTACTTTTTTGCAGCTGACCTCATCTCATTATTTGTGGAAAATCTCTTCCCTGTTTCTTCACACTCGTATTCATCTTCTTCTTGATCAATCTGCCTATTTTCCTGTCTCCCAGCCAGAGTCTAATAATGCCCCACTGTAGTGATATGTTAGGTGACTATAAACTCCATTATAGCCTATTCACTTTAGGTAGTATGATATGGTCCAAGTAAAACTAGACTAGAAATCTCACCTCCCCCACTTTTAGATATGTGACCCTCAATAAGCCACTTAACCTTTGGAATCTCAGCTTCCTCGTTTGTAAAGTGGGCGACTACATATCCTATCCTGCTTTTTGAGTCCAGTTTGTGAGCACGAAATTCAGCAATGCATGTTCCAACATTACATAACTGATTTACCACAAGCCAAACACAAAACCAGAGCTTCACTTGGAAGCCACGCTCCTTCCTAAGGAACTATTTTTCTTTCTCTTCAGATAGCAAGACTCACTGGCTGTAACAGCCTGTGATTCAAGAAAGATGGGATTAATCTTTATTACCTACTGTAACTAAGTTTAGCTTTGATTCTAATTGCAATGAAGATTCACAAAATGTTGGGCTTGAAAAAAAGAGAGGGAAGCCATTCTTGCTTCCTCTGAGAAGAAAGAATGCTTTCAATCCCCTGAGGAAAATCAGATATACTCAAACTGGGCCGCACTATACATGTAAACTAACAATAACAACAACAATAAAAATAATAATTATTACTAATACAATTATTCTTGAATTCCAGGCCAAATTACTCTCTGAAGATTCCTGAGGCTTTCCAAAAATGAGAGCCAGTCCTGGAGGGGACTGTATTCATGCTGTGAGGCTGCCTTTACTCTAATATATTACATTTTTATGCAGTAAAATTAGGATAAAATGGAAATCGAGGTCATTTTTAATGTGAAAGATGTGGCAAAAAGGTATCTAGTGGGTCAGCAGGGGATGGCAGAGGAGTGGGATGAGAAAGAGCTGGCTTATTTAATTTTATTTGCTTAAATGTTTATGAAGAGACAGAGCAGAAATGTGAGTTAGGTGTCTGCAGAAAATCCTCAGGCCTTTCTTTGCACTTCTTTTTGCTACAATCTCTTTCCTTCCCACAGGGATCTATCTCCAATATTGTCTTATTTCCTTAGCAATGAGAAAATGGAGGTTGGCCAAATCATCCATCATGAGACTGTCACCCCTGTTCTCCAGGTATGGCTTCACCTAAAATAAAATTGTAAGTTTCCATCTCACAAATACAGGGATGGTAGTAAAGCTCCCAGTAAAGCAATACATAGTCTGGATGCCAGTATACAAATAATGGTCATTGAAGTAAATTAAACAGGATTTGTTTAGAAAGAACTCAAACACAATGACAAAACAAACAAAAAACAAAACAAAACAAAAAACCCACTGAAACTCCGCTAGATGCATAAAAGTCACTTTCAACATTCCATTAAGTGATATTTACCAAGAGCATGAAATTGTTCATACCCTTTGTCCTATTAATTCACATCAGGAAATCTATTCTAAAGGAATACAGACAGTGTTGTTTGCACTGCAGAATTATCTACAAAGGTAAAGTTTTGGAAACAACCAAAATAACCAGCAATAATACAAGAGTAATATTAATGCATTTATGTAAAGAATAGGCAGTTAATTTTTTTAAAAAGTTATTGGAATAGAAAAATATTCTGATATGTTAAAATCAACATGATCTCAAAATTTTTTGTTTACATTATACACATAGAAAGATCAGGACATAAAATCAAGACCAGCAGTATTGGAATTATAGATGCTTTTTTACCTTCCGTCCTAGAGCACTTTTTGTAAGTTCCTAATAAAATTAATAAATATTATATCATACATATAATCCATACATGTTGGATATTTATGTGTCAAAACTGAAAGCCTCATCTTATCTGGCAGTCTTTGAAAGATGTCTGTGTTGCTGTAGCTAAAGAATGCTTTAAAGAAAAGAATCCCGGCATACTAACGTGAGAGACCTTGTTTTGTTTTTAAAAGGGATGGTTTTCTTGGTGACACTCTGAAGTCAGTCATTTTCCTCCCGAATGACAGGATTTCTGTATTCAAGTGCTAGTGTGTGGAGACAAACAGCACCTCTCAACTGTGCAGAGAAGCACATTCCGTAACCAACGACTGGATTCCACAGAAATTAAAGAACCCTTAGTCCGGCCACAGGGACTTGAGCTAAACAGAAACAGTGACAGAATCTGTAAAACAAGGCTTATGGCACATACATAGAACAGCACATAAAAGGACCATCTGTGGAAGAGGCAACAATAAAGAGCTCAGGAGAGACTGCAGCAGGAAAAGGACCTCACACTTTTGGTATTGATTTTGCAACCAGACAAACCCTGGCACAAGCCAATAACTTAACACTAAAGAAATAGAGAACAAGTCTTACATCGCTCATTACATATACAAAACACCCCTTAAAAAAATCCCAATAAAGTACTTCATCACAAGTGGCTTGGTAAGTGATGCCTGAGTAGTATCGTTAATACCGGAATATAGTATAGTAATACCGGGTAAACCTACCAGTTGCCTTGTCAGTAGAACGGTCTAATGGTCTCCAAATGGGCGTGCCCACGAAAAAGTCGAAGGCAACAAAACCACTGGCCTTCAAGACAGGAGGTAGCATTTGAGGTCTCACTATTGCCAACTGGATCCTCTTTCCAATATTACCCCATAAGATCTGCTATGCTCACAAGGGAGACAGGCAGAAAAAAATATGGTACTATTTTCATTCTCTAACTTGAAGAAATCTATGTACTTTTAGAATGGAACGGACAGCTCTCTTGCACTGCTTTATTGCAGATGTGTCTGTGGAATTTGCAGTTGGAGGAGATTAGTGAGGTCCTTATCCACCAGGGAACTTCGAGTTTCTCTAAAACTAAAACAAGAAACTAAAATAGTTTAACCAACTCAGGACCAGACACAACACTTGAATGCAAATGTCCCTTTCCTAGACTCAAACATGTTGGGTTTTCTTTCCCTTATGCTTCATATCAGTTTACGGCAGAGCAGCAATTATGATGCTTAGAATTGTTGACCTTTATTTAATAGCTGACTCCCTAGTGACCAAGATTAATTAGTTAAAAAACTAAATCTAGATGCTAATGAAAAGTAAAGACTTATTTATCATTTAATGCAATGGAATTTTATTCTTTAAAGAGTGAGAAACAAGGGTTGATTATATCTTCCTTCTTATGAGCTATTTTTAAAATAACCACTATTCTGTCCCTTTCTCCCCACCCCAAAATGAATTAGGTTGGTGGCATTTTTTGCTGTTAATATGGTCCTTTTTCCTTTTGGTCACATAGGTCATGCAGACCAATTTCATGTTTGGAAATAAAAACTATAAGGAAACAAACCACTTTTTAGAGCTCTCACTCATCCCTTCTCACCAAACTAATCACAAAGTTGTGCTTCCAAGACAGCCACATAATAGGAGTGTGGTCTATTCTAAGATGAGGATTCCTTCCAAGCCAGTTTGGAGCTAATTTACCTGGCTGATTGATGATTGAAATTTCATCCCATAAAATGATTGTTGCCTAAGGGAAGGTATCACAAAACTATGTTCAAGGGTTTATTAGAGTTATTCATTAACATGAAGATTATGAGCAAACCCAAAATAAAAAGAAGTTATTGATTCTTGGCAAAAGCATAAATATGAGAGCAATGGTGTGCATAGGTAGCATCTAAACCAGAAAATACCTTTCATTTCTCATAATAAACAAATCCCCTTTAACAATGAAATATTGGGGGTAAACCATATATTGCCTATGTATGTATATTTCAAGGTAAGAATGAAAGACACTCATACAAATTCTTGTTCATCTATCTAAAACCAAAATCTATAAACCTCACAGTGCATTGTGTGCAACCTCCTGCCAAAAAGTCAGAAGTGGCACTGATGGGGAGAGCTTGGAGCTCAGAGTCTTCCAAAGCTCAGAGGTTGCACCTTTATGGATGTGTTCTACATAAGCAAAATATCTTTTCAGCCTGTGCTTCTGTATAACTTACACATATCAAGATCACTGGCATAAACCAAGAGGCACTCCGTGAGTCATTAGGCAACAATTTTGCTACCCTCTTGGAATATGACTGGGGGAAGGTTAATTACTCTATGTCTGAGCTCCTAGATCTATCAGATAAGATAAGCACAGCTGGGCAAAAAATCCAATGACACAGCACATTAAAAAGTTCATTGGAAATGATGTGCTGTGAAAGCACAAGATCTAAGTTATAAAAGGGCTAATGCCCCAGGACCATCAGTAAGCTTCAGAATAAGTCTTATAGTCTATTTTTGCTTCAGTTAGAGGCGAGTGTAAATATGTTTATGTTGTTTCACTCTGGAAAGCAGAGGTGGGAACCACTGCAGCCAAGAATTTTATTAATTAATCCGGAACGTTTCTTGACCAGTGCTTTAGCACTATCAATCTAACTGACCTAGGTTCTCATTTAATTGGTCAACAACTGATAAAGATTATCAGGGTGAAGATCCCTCCTACATTATATCTTGCACCAGCAGTTACTTGGAGGAAAAGTGTTCTCCACTTATCAAGTCTCAGGAAGCTTCCTCTAGGAGAATTACAGCTTCCGCACAAGCAGATCATAGACTCAGTTTACGCTTCAAGAAACTCTATTTAGTGGTGACTGCACATAGGTCATTTTTAAAAATCTCGCTGCACACAGCCTGATCCTGTACTACTCAAACACGTCAATTGTTATGATTCATTATTCTTCAAAGGCCTCAAGTTGGTGTTCAATATTCCACTGGGAGCTTGGCAAACGGATCTGTCCCTTCATGAGTTATTAGGCAAGTTACAACATGTCTTTTCAGCATGAGGGAGTCCAGAGAACCCAGCCTCTGTAAATTCAGAGAAGGGCCCTTGTATTTTACTGCACGTGGAAAGGGTGTTAGTCACGCATTACTTGCTCCAACTACAGACCTCTGTTCAGGCCCCTCTCTTCTCTCGGTTCTCTCTGCCCCAGCAGTCAAATCTTAGGTGTTCCCCCAGACCCAAAGTCCCGTATCTTTTATGAAAACTCTTCTGCTGAGGGAAGCCTCTCCTCCAGTGGACTTCAGAGAGCCACTGTGAGGCACTGCTTCCCCATCAAAGCACCTCTTCTCTGGCAGCTCCTTTCTTGTCGAAACACCATGTATCCAAACCGTACTGACTCTCATCTTCACATGCAGCCCTTAAAAAAGGTCTCTGGGAATCTCTAAACACATCTCGGATCTCAACATTCCTCTCCCCCGCAACCAAACAAGCAACACCTGTATCTATTATCCCAGTGGTTTCCAACTGTACGTGCATATGTAGGGGGCTGACGGAGACACCAAATCTCCAAGGCAGATGCCGTCAGCATTGTGGTGGGGCATGCGGAGCGTGGCTGCCTTGTCTGGAGGTGAGATGCACTGTTCACAGCCAGCACCCCAGTTATTCACATTGTTCCAGTCTCTGGAATCTCACCTCTCATGCAACATCCTCCCAACTGGCTTTCCCACCTTTAGTTCTGCTCTCCTAACCGTGACCTCCACCAACAAATTAATTCTCTACCTTGCTTGCTGAGTGACCTTAGTGCAAGCCTGATTCCACCAGGCCCTTGTTAAATCTTCAGTGTCTCCTCATTCTCTTGCAGACTAAATTCAAACTTCTCAGCAAGGTGGAGAAAGCTGCAACATCTGTTCTGGCCTTTCCTAGCTTTCTAGCCCCTTCTCTTCCCATCCTGTGCTGCCCTCCTCCTTTCCGAGCTCGGCTCGTGTCCTTCAGCATTACTTGCAGTTTTCTAAATGGCACCAGTCATTTCTTAGAGCTTTTTGCACAAGCTCTTCTTCCTGGATGACTCCGGCTCTACCTTGTCTTACTAAATAGGCTACTTAGCTTCTTCAAGATGCTCTTCACTTACCACTTCCTCCTTGAGGCCTCCTTTAACCTCTGAGAGCTTTCTAGGAGCTGCTCTTCCTTTTCCTTTAGCATTAACATTGCCATGACCCTTATCACAATCTATCACACACTAATTATCCTAGCTCTGTCTCGGTCTCCCTGGACTATCAGCTCTTCAAATCAAGGGAAATGTCTTATTTTGTTTTTCTTTTTTCTTTCTTTCTTTCTCTTTCTTTCTTTCTTTCTTTCTTTCTTTCTTTCTTTCTTTCTCAATTTCTTTCACCCTTTTCTTTCTCTTTATATCCTCAATGTCTAGCATTATGGTTAGCACTGGGGAATGACTAAATGAATAAATTGAATGAATTATATGACATTTCAAAAAGCCATGAAAAAGTAAGTGAGACAGTATAGTGTAGTAGAAAGGTTTTGAAACTCACCCTCAGCAGTTCTGTGAAGCTGGACAAATCAAACTACTTTAGGGCCAGCTTCCTCAGTTTTATAATAAAATTAATAATATCTTTATTTCTCTCTCTAAGTTTTTGTGAGAATAGACTAGTTTCTATAGTTGAAAGATACATGATGCTACTATTGATTAATCCCAACTGGTTACTTCATTTCCTGACTGCCCAAAACACTCTTTGAACTATGGGTTTTCAACTTCAGGGTTAGAGAGGATTGGGATCAATTATATCTTCTAGTTTACCACTAATTACTTCTTATTTAATTTCTCTAGGCCTCAATTTTTTTTATCTGTGAAATAATGATGACTATTCCATTGGTTTTTGTGGCTGCTAAGTAGGATAAAACATATAAGGTATATAATACTAATAAGAGTTAATTAATGGTTCCTCTTCCTCCTTCATATTATTATTGTTCTTATCTAATGTTATTATTATTATTACAGTAGGTACCTAATAAATACTTGATGCATTAAAATTAATAAACTGAAAACTTTTTATACCTAGGAACAAAATTTCCAATTTAGCTTCCTGGCCAGTGTGCAGAAAGAGAAAGAGAAGGGTCCCAACACCAAAAGATTATTTTTCTTCTAGCACATGTCAGAGTTCTCCACTTTTGTCTTGTAACTCTGCTGTTGAAGGTGATATTTCATCCTATGAAGTCAGTTATGAGATTTCCTATACAGAGTAATGAAAAAGCCTATAACAGCTAGTGACCTGCCTTCCCTGCTGTTACCTCCACAGAATAATTTTGCCATAAAAAATAAAGGGGACATCTTCTTTTACTGAATTACGACAAATTTTCAACTGACTTATTCCTCTTGGAACTTAGGAGTGTCCTACTTTCCCCTCCAATGACACTCCCACTGAGATGACACGTGACACATCCCAGGGAAGCATTAGAACTAAAAGAAGGTTAAGGCTCTGCCACAACCTTCAGTACTTCCTTTTGCTTAAAAAGAAACATCACTCCCCCTCGTCTCCTCAGTCTGTATCTCTTTGTTCTAAGGATAATTTTATTCCACTGGCCAGGAAGAGATTTACAGGCAAAAGCCCATGCAGAGCAACAGGGACACAACTATCCCCCTTCATCCCTCCTTTCCTCCTGTCCACAAATATTTATCGAATAACTACTATGTGCCACACACTGTGACTCTGAGGATACAATGGTGAGCAAAAAAAGTCTCTGCTCCTACAGAATTAGGGGGAAACACAGCATAAAGCAGATACATTCCTGAAAAAATTCCAAGTTGAGTAAATGAGAAGCAAAACATACTTTAAGTGCACCAGTAAAACCTGACATCGAAAACTGAGTTTTTGAGGTAAATATTCTTTTTGGAGGCTGGCAATCCTTTTGCAATTATTTCAGCTCCAGCTACAGAGAAGGTAAAAATGAGTAACACATATGGAACGTTTACTATGTTTTTTCAGGTATTCTCACTTGATTGTCACTCATACACAAAAATTCCCTATATGTAATATGCTTATCATTATATCCATTTTACAGATGAGGAAAAAGACTCAGAAGAGTTAAGCAATTTGTACAAAGTTATGCTGTTAGTAGCTGCCGTTGGACTAGGCATCCTGGCTGCAGAGAACATGTGCACAGACATAGAAACTATGACACATTGTCTCCAGAGATGCTTCAGAAAAACTCACTGAAAAGTGAATGAGTGAGTGTCATGAATCTGAAAATCAAATCACATCAACATAACTCAGGGACACTAAATTGCCAAAATGCTCAAAGGCTTGATTTGCTCATTTTTTTTCCCCTGTAAATAATGGAAATAAGTACCTCATCTCTTAAAGGGAGTACACCTACAATGGTTCCTGCTGCTAAAGATATTAATCATGTATTTGTAGAACTTGTGGAGAAACTTCCCTCAAATATCAACTGCCTATAAGCTACAGTCCTCACTGTTGTTTGTAAACAAAGAGAACATCTGGTAGTTCCTGCCTCCTCGTGTCACTGGTTGATATTTGCAGGGGAAGAAAAGAGATATCAGACCAGCTCTGTGAAAACTACTCTGACCAACCAAGGGATAAATTCTTTCCATGAAAGCAATTTAATTATCTTGCAGGATATTTGAGGCACAATACTTAATTTCAGGAAAAAAACAAAACAAAACACCTGCTTTCTTTTCTTCTCTTTTTCTAGTAGACTTTACCACATTTTCCTGTGTCTATAACCCTAACTGTTCACATTATAAGAGAAACTACCTAGACTTTCTGCAATGTAACACAATTCTATTGAGTTAACAATTTGGAAATTTTGTCTTAGAGAGAGAAGGGAAAGGACTTCCTCTTAGACAAGAGGTAGTCAAGTCTAAGCTATCACCAAGAAAGGAAAAGTATCTCTTTCTAGGTTTATGAGTATTTTTTCTAACACTTCGTCCTATTTCTTTGTCATCAACACTCCAGGGAAAAGGGAAAGAAGAAGTCCTGCCACACATTGTGGTATCAACCGTAGTATTAACTGAAGCCTAGTGAGGTGTGTCATGCTTGCAGGAGAGGGAAACTGAAGAGAATGTACTATCGGATACCAAATGTGATTATGATCAAGGCTTCTACATGCATCAACAGAGCTAGGCAGGGGTATAAAGTCCAGCATCATTAAACACTAAGCAATACGCTAATTAGTGAAAGTCATACCCAAGTGAAACAAACAGTACTTGGGAGATTTGTCTAAAGGAATGAACCAAGACTTTTATCCATACCAAGCCATTTCTAAGATAGGAAAACTGTTTAAAAACATTAAAGTAACGTTAAAATTAACAAAATACTTGGAATTCAATGACTGGATGGAGGACTTCTGATCTTGACTCCCATAAGAATTTGGACAAATAGGTCAGTTAATTTCAAGGAGCCCCACATGCTGGAGGCAGTTGCCCAGGGAATTTGCTAAGGTCCTGCTCAGTCAAACTTAGAGATGACACAGCTATCATAGCTGTGGGGAAAAGTACATGGCCATTATGGGAGCGTATGCCTTAAATACCAAAGTTAAAAATGTCTTAGGTTTCATATATATGTGAATATACATATATACATATGAGTGTGTGTGTTGTTTAATGGGCTTTACACAGTAAGATATCTTTATTATTGCACCTAGCACCTTGTATTGTAATCGATCATTTTTACATCTTCTCCCCCCACTAGATTGTAAACTAAAATCTAAAGTGCCCAGTATTTGGTGTAATGTTATACATATTTCCATAAATGTTTACCAAGTAAATCTGTTCTAAATGTGTATTTGGCAGAGAGAATTTCTATCAGACAACTCAGGGAACAGTAATGCAGTGACTACTAGGTTTCTGGCACTATGCTAAGGCACTGGGGATGCAAATATGGATGGAAAATATTCCTGCCCTTGAGAAGGTCACAGTCTAGTAGATGAGAAAATCTGTGAATGTATTACAGCGCTTTGGCAAATATCTTTGCTAAACAACAGATATTCCTTTAAAATGAGTCACTCCCTAAATAACACATTCAAATTTTCATATGCTGAGTTTGTTTGAATTTACCTATGCAATGTAATTTACATTACTAATGCATTTTAACTCTGGGCCGTACATGTAATACAAATAAGGACAAGCAATTAATGTTTGTTTTATTATAAACATGCCTAAATATATAGCTGTACACTAAAGAGACACTAGAAGAATTCAGATTTTTGATTATGAGTGCTAAATTTTATCAGGTAGTGTAATCCTGACATAATTTATCATAATCTCCATTTGCTGATTTTAAAACAAATAATAAAAACATTAACTGTATTTCTAATTCCAGATAAGATTTTGGCCCTGAATTTCTTTCTTTCTTTCTTTCTTTTTTTTTTTTATAAAAGATTTTATTTATTTGTTAGAGAGAAAGAATGAGAGAGAGAGAGAGAGAGAGCATGAGAGGGGGGAGGTTCGGAGGGAGAAGCAGGCTCCCTGTTGATCAGGGAGCCCAATGCAGACTCATGGGGATTGGATCCCGGGACTCCAGGATCATGACCTGAGCCGAAGGCAGTCACTTAACCAACTCAGCCACCCAGGCACCCATGGCCCTGAATTTCTGCCCAGGACTGGGGACTGCACATTTTTACAAATGTGCAGCCAACTCCTTTTTCTCATGAATGTGATGTGTTTCTTTCTCCATGGCTGATGCAAAAGAAGAAATGTTGGGATTGTTGTTGAGGACTCCCTGCAGTATGGTTCTTAAGCAAGTAGAAGACATATGTAAAATGTTCTATTGAAAGGGCACTGAACTGAGATAAGGAGATACAGATACTAGTGGAAAATGATAATAACTAATATATGGCTTCAGACAAGGAACCAATCTTATTTAGGCTTCTGTTCTTTTCTTTATAGCAGGAAAGCATCTGAATAGGAGGTCTCTTATATCACTGCTAGCTCTAAGTCTGTAGGATTTAGTGATGAGCAGTAACGTCAGAGAAGATTTTATGTGCAAGAGATGGCTGGTTGCAGCTGGGTCACGGACAACCTCCACGTGGGAAGTTCACACTCCTAGTGTGACTCTTATATATGGATAGTTCACAGCTCCCTCAGCTTCACACCCTACATCCACTCCCTCGTCAAATTCCCAAAATGCATTTGGATTCAGGGATATCAGCTGGTAAAGCAACAGTCCCCCAAACAACAACACACCCACAGATAGCCTGAGCTTGTAGACCAAAACTTTTCTTGGAATTTTTTCAAGACATAGTCTCAGCTAAACCAACTTCCTAAACAATAAAGCAGGTGGCAAGTGTTAACACTTCATGTTCTCCTAAAAGCGAGTGGAGACAAAGAAATGTTATCTGTTCTTTCACTCAGTTTATGAGGTTCTGACAATGCTGGAGGATAACGTATGGTTTTGGGATTCTGCTTTAAGAGAATCCCCTTTTCCCTCTCCACCATATAGATTATCTATATTTTAGACAGCACCAAAGGTATCTTTTCCAACACTAGAGGGCAGCCCTTAAAATCTGCAGTTAAGCCACGGTAGGCCAAAGCAAGCCCATAGGATCACAGATGGGTTAGCCAACTCAATCACAGACTTTCCCCTAATTTCCAACAAGGAAACCTGCTGTCTCTCTAATGCACTAGTATCATTCCCCTGGGGCAAGGTCTCATTTCTCTGGGTGTCTTATTCACAGAAATATTATACCTTTTGGTTAATGCAAATGTAGGATAAATTTTTCAGTCAAAAACAATTCACAGAGTGGTTTGTTAAGAGAAGGAGTGAGAAATCACTTTCTCCATATTTATTTTCCCAAGGTTTCTCACCCCTTTACAGAATGAGATTCCAGCTTGAGAGATATTAAGAAACCAGTAACCGCGGGACCCGTTGCCTGGAAACAGCCTGATTACAACCAACTCACTCAGCTACAAGGAAATTCTACCTGATCCTTTAGGACCATTTGTCAAGCCTTATTATGATGATAAAGAAAATTTATACTTTAGTAAAGCCTTCAAAAATTATTGCCATGAAACTCTGCAAAATCTGGGAATCTGCTTTGGGGAAAAAATGGGAAATTAACGTGACCATACAGTGTCAAAAACTGACAGCCTAGACAAAATAAAGAAAAATTAGTTCAGGACCATGCACAGAATTCAGAAATCAAAAATCCAAATCCAATGCTGAACAAATAATGTCTGGGAATTGTATTGTCTGCCAGGGGGGTTAGAAGCCAAGGCAGCCAGAAAGTCACTAATGAAGGTCATTTGTATTCTGCAGCAGTGTGGCTTAACTTGTACTTCCTTGTATCTCCAATGCGGGACTTTCAATCAGATGCTGCCATTAACAGCTGCTTTGAAACATACACCAGTTGGGTGTGTTGTGCCCTGACAGGTGGACAAGATTTGTCAGGACAATAACATTATATAAACATTGCAGAAGTTTAGCAAAATCTAAGAATGTCTATACAATTTTTTAAAAATCATTAATAATCAGTCTCAGAAAATCGGACCTAGTTTTTACTTTAGAGGAAGAATTTTTTACAACTATGTAATTGTGTGTGTGTGCGTGTGTGTATATATCTGCATGTGCATGAATATATATACTTATGTGTGTATAGATAGAGAGTTTTTTTTTTCCTTCTAAGCATAGCGTAAATTACAAAGATGCATCAGTGAATCCTGGCTCCACTAAATGCTTTTTCTTGCTATTGATCCACTCAGTTGCATTAAACTTGGGCCCATCTCACAAGGCAGCTCTTAATATGGGCTTTGCCATTGCTTAGATTCATGATTAATTTCTAGACACATCTATTACATTCTGGCTGGTGATTAGAGATGCATACTTCAGTGAAACTCAACTATCATCGTTCTGAATTAATTTTTTTAATCTCGTTATAGGAAATGAATTCCGTCCATTCTTTAACTGTAGGTAAATGCTCAATACTCTAGAGCAGCAGAGATTTGTGGAAAGTGAAGTTTCCAGCTTAAAACTGTCATAAGTGCTAATGGATGTAAACCATGTTTACTTTGAAAGGACTATTTCTTAATCCTTCAAGTATTCCATGTGCATCCACGATATTCTCAAACATGGCACGAGGATAATGTACAGGCCTTCTAGATCCTAGCTTTCAAGGAACATGTCTTCATTATATTTGAACCGTTGGTACTTATCTCCGACCTAGCACATGGTGGACACTCATGAAATCTCTGAACTGAACCAGCACGGACATCATCAAAGTAACTGACAATGCAATTTTAGAGCTGACTGAGATAGACGTAGGGGGGGAAAAAGGCTGCAGATTGCTCTAAAGAGATGATAGGCGATTACATGGGAAAACCAAGAAAGTCACCAAAAGAAAATTTCTGATGGTCTCTAATTTCCACCTTCACTTCCTATGCCATTCACCCTTTGTTATTGTCAAAACTATTCTCCAAAATCACAAAATCCCAATACTACTCAACTGCTTAAGAACTTATGAGGCTCCTGGGTGGCTCGGTTAGTTGACTGCCTGACTCTTGTTTTGGCTCAGATCACAATCTCAGGATCGTGAGATTGAGCCCCCCATCGGGCTCTGTGCTGGGTGTGGAGGCTGCTTAAGATTCTCTCTCTCTCTCCCTCTGTCCCTCCTCCCTTTCTCTCTCTCTACATATATATATACATATATATATATGTATATATATACATATATATATGTATGTGTGTATATATATGTATATATATACATATATATATGTATGTGTGTGTATATATGTATACATATACATATGTATGTACACTATGTACATATATATTGAAATTTTATAATAAAGGAATGCATGAATAAATGAATGAATGAATAAAATTACCTTTATCTTCAAGAAACTTAAGAGTTTCATTGCCTACATGGAAATACATGATTTTTTAAAAATATATGAGTTGAGAGAAAAGTTCATTGTGAGCTGAACTGTCAGTAGAAGCTGCCAAGAGGAGGAATTGAATCAGGTCCATTTATTTGAATAAATAAAGGTGCAGAAATAGGCTATTTCCAGTTAAGCAAGACACATAAGCAAAAACATACAAATGAAAATGTGAACAGTATAATCAGGAAATAAATGAAGATAAATTTGGAGATAGATTATTGATACAAATAAGAGTTTTGGGTAGTAAGAGGTATTTTCATGAAGGAAGTATTTAAAAGGATGCTAGGAGTTTGCAGGGATGCTTAGTAATGGGTTATTTGTAGAATGCCCTGTGTTTGGGGTGAACCTGAAGGCATTTGTTCATTCATTCATTTGGTAAGTACTTTCTGAGCACTCAGTAGGTCCTAGCCACTGGAAATACTGCAGTAAACAGACAGAATCCCTGCCCTGATAAAATTTATATTGGAGGGGACAGGCACAGATGATAACAGAACAAATAAGTGGACAAAAAAAGGTCAGGTAGTAATAAGTGCTAAAGCAGGGTAAGGGTCTCAGAGAATGGGAGAGTGTATTTTAAAATATTAAAATTTCACAATCCTCCAAAATATCTAGCACAGATATGAGCATATAATAGACAATAAAGAAATACTAGCTGACCAGGGTACCCGCCTGCTGACTAAGAGTCCTGGAGCACAAACTTTCTCCAAATCAATCTGTAGACAATGAATCAAAATTCCTAGTTGTTCTTGCCTAATGTACAGAAGTCCAACCTAACTCAATCTAAAAGGTGAGGATTTCTAGAATACGCTCCCTCAGGATACAAAGAGGAAGGCGTCAGGGCGCCTGGGTGGCTCAGTTGCTTAAGCGTCCAACTCTAGATTGAGGCTCAGGTTATGATCTCAGGGTCGGGGAGTTGGGCTCCTAGCACAGCAGAGAGTCTGCTTGAGATTCTCTCCCTCTCCCTTTGCCCCTCCCCCCTAAAATAAATAAACAAATCTTTAAAAAAATAAGGTGGAATGCATCATAAGATTTTCAGCATTTTTTCCACATTATCTAGGGCAAGCCGCTGATAATGAGCAAGAAGTATTCACGCAATACTTGTCACGTAATGTGCCTACCACGGTGCCAGGCACTGTCAAGACTAATAAAAGCTGCTCATGATACTGACTTTCCTATTAAAAAAATCAAATATAAAAACATAAACTTAAAAGTCAGAAAAATATCAGGAGTAATGACATCAAAATGAACTCAGCTTTGTAGAGCATTTACAAAGAAGTTCAGAGGCTCCTGTGATATATATAACTTCCCAAAAAAGGAAGGCCATTTATAAATGCTTCTGGACTCTTGGTGCTCTTCAAACCCTATCAGAGCAAGACACAGGAATGTGCCTTTCCACTTACAATGCCTAACTTGTCCTGACCCATCCTTGGCCATTGGTTGAGTTTCCCATATCTCAAATGCCATGCCTTAAATACAGGCTGAAACCCACACAGTGAAAACATCCCCCGCACAAAAGTAGCTGGCCGATGTAGGAAAGAATAGTGTGAAGGAAAACGCGTCTGCATTGTGGCTTCTCTGTAAGGTGCAGCATGAGGAGGCTAAAGGCAGTGTCCTACAAACAGGGACAAAAGAGGAGCCTTGTCCTCATCCTGCCAAATAAAGAACAGTGCAGTTCCTTGACATCATGAGAACAACATTTCTTTTTGTGTTCTGTTCTTGCCAAAAATTTATTAGTGAAAGGTTTATTAAATCTCGGTAACGAGCTGTGCTACAACTACTTCACCTACTTTACTTCCTTTATCCATATAAGACTATTTCTTATTTCTATATTATAGCAATTTGAATTCTATAATATTTCAATCCTCATCACCACTATGATTAGCACCATCTCTTAATCCACACTCTCTATTCCATGGAAAAACCCTCCCTCTTTCTTATTCTATTTATTCAACTCCTTCAAGTTTAGTCCAAAGGATCTCTCTTCAGATCTTATATTTTATTGTACTTTAATTTGGAGCTCTTAACATTTATTATTATTTTCCAGTGAGACACAGGGAAGGTACAGGCAGTTAAATGTTTTCACGGGCAAACCTATATTCCTCTCCCTTTTCAGGGGAAGGAAATGGATAGAAACAGAAGCTGCCAGACAGAAGGACTGAAATAAATGACCTGCACCACCCGTAGCTGAATTCCGCCTCTTCTTCCAGAATGTTTCATAAGAGAGAATCAATAAAAGCTGAATCTGAAACAGTGGTAGAGTGTAGGAGCTAAGCTCAGTGAGCTCCCAAGCTAATCCTGTGTTCTCAGAAGCTGTAAGTGCAAATCCCTTCACCTTTGTTCAGGGGGATGAGCTCACTCCATAAATTGGCCTGTTTTTTGACCTCAAATTCCAGGTGGGACAGGGCTGGGGGTGGCAGAAGCAATGAGAGGGAGGATTTCCAGGCCATTTGTTCTAAACTGAGGTACTTTGGCAGAAGGAAGGACAAGGTCTAGTTTCCATGGCCCTGAGCTGAGTCACACAGCTGGAGTCACACTCTGCTCAACACAAATGTCTTTTGCTCACCCACAAGCAGCACAAAGACTGCAAAAGAACACTGCCAAAGAACAAGCCAAGTGCCAGTGGCTCAGTATCTAGGCTACCTAGTAAGGTAACCCCATACAACCTGCCTACTAAATTAACTTTCATATCAGTTTATGCCTTTTTCCCTATGACTACTGATTAATATATTCGATTAAAGACAATAAAGACCAAAGTCATGGTAAATGCTATGAGGGTCAGTATTTTTACTTATACAGAATTTTTTAAAAAATCATGTCATGTTTGTTCCTTTTAATGATTCTGTTGCCTTACAGAAAAATACTCATTGGAATATTAAAATTATATCATCATCCCCCCCCAAGCATCTATTTAAAAGAGAGAGAAAGAAAGATTAAGCTTACTAAAAAGCCTCTAAATATCTGCACTTAAGCAACTCAAGAAAATAGTTGGAAGCATAAAATTAAACACATTTTAGATGGGTTGATTTGAGGACACTTAATACAGTTGAACAATATGCCTGTCATCTTATTTCAATTTCTTAAACCTTATAGAATTCTTTGAAGTAGCACTAAACAATAATTACTGGATGTGTGTCACACAAAAATGTATATGTTTCTTTTTAAGACTATATTTTAGCTGATTGTGCATTTCTCTTGGAAGTAGTTTTTATAAAATAATGCTCATGTAATTTCTACTACATGTATGGCATATGTTACACAAAATTAAAATATCATGAAGGAAGCTGTAATTACTTCAAACTGGTATATAATCAACTGATTAGAGCCATGCATTTAATATGTATTTTGCAATTCCAGCTTTTATAAGAATCTTGGCTTGAAAAAGCACACCGTTAAACTGCACTGGAGTCCCGATGACTCAAGTCCTAGTTCCTCATGAAAGCATCCAGACAATTCAGATGTATCTCTTGCTTCTCATCCATAAATAGTTTCTTACCATTTATGAAATCCTTGTTACGATGGCAGTTATTTATTATACAGCATATTTTTTCTCCCTATCTTTAATTGCCAATGAAATTTCTAAACTTGTTATCTAAACTAAAACAAGCAAATAAAAGCAAGCACAAAATAACAAACACGACTTGATACATTTACTTATCCCTATTGATTACATATTTTTCTTCTCTTGCCTTGTCTTCATTATTAGTATATAAATTCCTAAATATAGAATGTTGCCTTCCCATCCCCTACTCCAGCCCCAGGCTTAAGCACAAATTAAATTAAATTAAATGTAAACAGACAATATAATTTGCCTCATAATAGCTCCAAGATAGTCTGATTTCCTGTGTGGTAAAAATGTTTCCATTTCTGCATTTAAATCTCCATCCAAGCCATCTGATAATATAGTCTATATAGTCAGTTAATATAAGTAGCATCCCAGGTGAATAGGATTCTCAAACAATGACAAAGAGAATAGCTGTTCATCCTGTGTCCCAGAGGACAACCAAAATCTCAGTAATACTGTATTTTCTTTCCTTCTGTGCCATTCTAACAACTTTCCTCTGAGATAATCTCATCGTTTCCTTGGATTTCTGTTTCTCAACCACGTCATGAATTTAGATTCTATAAAGATTTCCTCTAACTCTTCTGTTCTATTGTGATCTGAAAAACGACCAATTTATTGTTAGCAATCACATGTTAGAGTTGTTGTCATTCCATTAACATATGCTTTGAGAATTCGTAAATTCCCATTGTTATAACTTTGAGGATAACTAACAAAACTATAAAGACTGACTATTTATTGAGCTTTGCCTTTAAAGGGACAAGGGTTGATATATTAGTGGACACTGTCAGAGTTCTGCAGGTAGTCACTATGAACTACAGAGAGACTTTCCAAGTAATCATTTAATGAATAAGTTGAAAGGAAAATCAGAATGTTTTTTGTTCACCAAAACCAAAAACAAAACAGTATTTATAGGTTTGTACTTTGTCTCAACTCAAACATTTTGGGTGTTTTTGTAATCTCTTGTTTAAATCTTCCATGAAAACATCCCCAAGTTCAATCAGGGTGATTCTTTTCTGTTGGAATGGGAATCATCTCTAAATATGCATTTATGTATTGTTTAATTGGGTGTGGTATGGTTGTTGGCACTATAATAGAAAAACTTCTCAGTTTCTGACCTCTCGATGCTTGAAATCTAAGATAAAGTAAATATTCCAAAATATTACTGTAGAGTCAATGCATAATGGGCCATTTAAAATGATATTATGAACAAATCGACTGACATTTTGACAGTACTGAGAACAACATATGTCCCTTCACATTTTAGCTTCTGGTGGATCATTAGGCACAAGTCTGAACAATTCCAAGAAAAACTTATCAACAAAAATTTGATATAAAAATTGGATATAAAATATCAAGATCAAGGGGCGCCTGGGTGGCACAGCGGTTAGGCGTCTGCCTTTGGCTCAGGGCGTGATCCCGGCGTTATGGGATCGAGCCCCACATCAGGCTCTTCTGCTATGAGCCTGCTTCTTCCTCTCCCACTCCCCCTGCTTGTGTTCCCTCTCTCGCTGGCTGTCTCTCTCTCTGTCGAATAAATAAATAAAATCTTAAAAAAAAAAAAATCAAGATCAAGACTTAAAAACGTATTTTAGAGAATGATTTACTTTACAAAATTATTTGGTCCACACATTTCAAATAGCATATTTTTCTGCTGGATTTAAGTGGATTTAAATATGTTATCATTTTAACAGAAATTTGACATGGGTTCAGGATTCGTTAGTAATGCCAAGAATGGACAAAGGGAGGACTTTTTTATGCTAAACTCTGATCCATTATTTTAGAACATTCGCAATTTTTAAAGTCTCGTATCAAGCTTTTGACTCACCAGTGGGAACTTCTCCATTTGACTGAACACGCCTGTATATCAATGATTGGACAGAAACACTTTTTACCAAACCCAACAGGCAAACACACACACAGGTAAATACTCATGCCAACAGACATTTCATTTAAAACAATAAGAAAATCCAAGTGAAGCTCATATTTCATTATTATGGAGGCACATCCCCAAGTCCCCAGGCCCCTTGCAGTTATGACTCCTGCACAGGTTTTTTTCTGAGACTGTAGTACTGCCACATTACAGTGTCAGAATCCAATATTCTTCAGCCCGCAGGGCCAGGGTCCACCAATCCTACTTCCATGGAGGAAACGGGACACTAGCTAATGTTAGGTCTTAAAGCACATAAACCTTTCACTGCAGTATACAGTTAAGTGACCATTTATTTCTTCTTGTATCTGCCTAAGAAAATCTGCCAGTCAATTTTCTCCCATTAGAATTGGCTTTCAAAGTTAGGAGGTCATCTGCATGCTTGCAGACAAAGGTAACCATTTCAAAAGATGCATATACTCTCTTACGGTGAATATTTACTTTCTAAATACAGAGAGTAGGGTCCAGTTATTCCTATTGGATTATATACATTGCTAAAATTAACTGGAAAGCCTCCAAGAGGTAAAATGACTTTTTGTAATATTACTTTTAATTTCTTTAAGCAAATGGGATATGTGTTTTAAATGGATTAAAGAAAATCAAGGAAAAATACTTATGGTATACAAGTTTTCATGGTCAAGTGCCTAAAAGCAAACATTTTGAGATTAGTTTACTATGATTGTACCACGTTAGTAAGGGAACCTTTTGCAAAAACACAGCTTTCATTTGGGGAATGGTTTAGAGATTGGTAGACAACTTCCTGATAACATTTAACAAGCAGAATTTCTTTGGGGCTCAGCCCATGTTGACTACCACTGGCTACTCTGCTACTGTAAAGCTTCTGAAAGCTCTTCTGGAAGCCAAGTAATGTAGAACAAAAACATTCCAATCTGTATCTGGTTGTCTGGCATTACATGAACATCAGAAGACTATTTTAAAGGAAAAATGTCAAATACTTGACATTCTTATTAAGGAAAATACAAAAGAAAATATTGCACAGTATCTAAATATCTGAAAAGGCTAAGTTCTAACAGATATAAATCCTCAAGGGTCAGAAAAGCAGCTTGATGAAATAAAGAAAACAGAGTGAACTGAGAATTAGGTCTGGGAGAGGTCAAACACATTCTGTGTGTAGTGTCTCTAGTTGTTAAAAAGGGGTAATAAAGTTGCTCTACTAACTTGTGGTTTACTACAAGGATAAAAGCCTGAATGTGAAAATGCTTTAAAATGTAGACAATGTAACACAAATACTAGATAATACTATCATTTCATTTTTCTGACAATCTTGCAGCAGGTCTCTGAGCAGGACTTAGGTACTGTGTCATTAACAACATAATTGGAGAGGAGACAGTAGTTTTTAGTCATCTCAATATTTATATATTTTTTTACACCTGATGAGCTTCTGAGATACAATCAGTCACCAAACTCCTCAGACACATTTAGCAGCATCGGAAGCAGGTGCCGCTGACAATCACGTCTGATTCCTCGGGGACTGAAGGTGTAAAAACAATGAATCATTACAGATGTGTCTGCCTCTCTTCATTCAAAGGACAAAATGAAAAGAAAATGAAATTCACCAAGCCCAATGTTTTTAAAACAAAAAGAAAAGAGATCAACTAGGAAAGACATTTCCCTCTAATTTGTAAAAGCAGAATTCAGTTATAATTTAGTAATTATTTTTTAATAGTCTGCAACTGTGCTAGGTGTTGTCCTACATTATGACTCCTGCCTAATTTCAAGAAACACATGGCTTAATAATAGAATATGGGACGTAATAATGGCACACAACTAATTCTATATTCAGGTAAAACTGTGGTTAGACAAGAGGTAAACACCAAAGGCTGTTGGAATTAACAAAAAGAGGTTTAGTAAACACCAAGGCTGCTGGAATTAACAAAAGAAAGGGGGCAAGATATTTTTTAAGGTTTAAATAAAATCAATAAAGAAGATGACATTTGAAATAACTAAATGATTCCTGGGATCTTAGCAAGAGAAATATCAGCGAAGACAAAAACCTGAAAGAGGGATATATTCAACATTCAGAAGTCCAAAGGGTTTCAAGAACATCCTGCCACAGATTCCCTATCCTCTTAAACTTGCACGTGTTTGTGCAAAGTGCTCATGTTCATTAATTACAACAGGTGACATGGATAACATTAATTGAGAAAAAAAAGTCCTTTTAAACTGGCAAATAGTAGAGTCCCTGTAGATTAAAAATGTAACATTTTATTTTGCATGCAATACATGGTTTTAGAAATTAAAAAAAACGCAAGTACTCAGGGTGAAGATCACACATGATCCTACCACCCTTAGCTGTTTACATTGTGATGTATGTCCTTCAAGATTACATCTGAAGGCCTAATGCACAGCATAGTGATTACAGTCAACAATATTATAAAGTTTCCAGGAGTCGATCTTAATTGTCTTCAACAAAAAATGATAATTATGAGACATGATAGAGGTGTTAACTAATGCTACAGTGGATGTCATACTGCAAAATATAAATGTGTCAAATCGTCACAGTGTACACTTTAAACTAATACAGTATCCTATGCCAATTATATCACAATAAAAAGAAAATAAAGTTTTAAGGTGAAAAAGATTGTCTTATATACATATACATTTAAATAAAAAATAGAAACATTACATACATATTGCTCTGTAATGTGCTGTTTTCACTTACCAGTATAGCTGAATAACTTTATACAGCATTAAACACTCTCTGGCTCCCTGGTATATTATTATGTGGATTGTCCATCAGTTTATTTTATTAGTTTTTATTATTACATACCCAGGTTACTCTTATTTTTTGTGTGAATAACAATGCCACGATCATCTTTTTAGATAAATCAGTATGTAAATTTCTGATTACTTATTTAACTAATTTTAAAATTACAATTACTAGGCTGTTTGAAAACTGCCTTCTAAAAGAGTTATTCTAATTTTCATTCTATTATCAAGGGTTCGCCTTATTCTATTTATATTTTCTTAAATGTTGGATATCTGAATTTTAAACACTTTTCCTATTCAATATGTGAAAATAGCATTTTATTTATTTTCTTAATTTTTGTTCAGGGTTTTTGTTGAATACTAAGTTGAACATTTCATAATGCATTAATTACATTGTGTGTGTGTGTGTGTGTGTGTGTGTGTGTGTGTGTGTGTGAGTGAGAGAGATATGACTCATCTTCCACTGTAATGTAATAAGTCCACTTTGGGTGTTTTTTCATCTTTAATTTTCCTGTGACCATTTTCTGGGTTTCTTCCACTTCAATACTTATAATACCCAGCTCATGTTACCCTTGGAAATATACTTGGATTCAGGATTTTGTGCATACTTAGTGTCAAGGACTGTCAAGGCCCGGAGATTTTACCCAACTTGAAAGCTAACAAGTTAACCTGCTTTAGTTTCATAAATGCTGGTAGAAGACTACAGTGTCCTAGATCAGAGACGAGGAGTTCATTACCTGCAGCAAAAACAATAGCCAGGGTATCAGTATTTTTTGTGCTGGTTCTGTGATCCCCATTTTCTGTAGAGGAATGCAAAGAATGCTAGATGGCACCCGCACATGCAGTAGGTTATGTTCAAGGAGGGGAACTCTGAGCTTAGTAAGCACCAATCACTTAAAATGGGCAGTAAACGTACCTGCCCTTTGCTTCAAAGCAAAATATTATCTTTATTATACTGGACAATATGTGTGCATGGAGGGAAACCCGTAGATATAAATAATCTATGTTCCAAGAACACTCATGATAAACCATTCTTGAAATGATAGTCTGGAAAAAAAAAGGGCAGTCAGTATCTTGCTATGCTAGATAAAGAACTGCAAAGGATTTATGGAAAACTGTCTCCAAAGACTTTTTCCTGAATATGCAGAATGAGAATAAATATTATTGCAGCAGAAGGAAGGAGAGTGAATCAGGGGCACTCAGCATTCAGACTCTGTTCCTGACTTAGCCTTAACGGTGTACCATCACAACAATAACACATCAGCATAAAGAAAATAAATGAGGGGTAGGTCCTGGTTAAACTGATTTCTGAAAACTGGTCTTTGTAAAAAGGTTAAAGCGACAGTGAATTTTTACTTTATAAAACAATTCTCTACAGGCTTTTTTAAATGTCAAGTATTCCTAGCATGATTAGAAGATAGATTAATCTAAAAATTTTTATATATTTTTTAGCATATTAGTTAAGAGGGTGTGCTAAGGACCAAACTCCCTCAGTTCAAATTTGGCTCAGTGTACTTGATTAAGCACTTGGTTAAGTTCCTTCTGTTGTAAAAATGAATTACTGAGAGATATTAACTTCATTCTCATAAAGCTGGTGAAATGCTTGCATGAATTAAGGGGGATATATATATAGCTTTTGACAGTGTCTGATACCTAGGAAATAATAAACGTCGGTCACCATTATTCTATTATTACCACCTAAAAGGAGGTCATTAAGTAGATATATGCTCTTCTGCTCTTTTGCTCCCTATGTACAATTAACTACAAAACGTCTTCTTTTCTTGATTTGGAGGGATGCTAAATAAAAGAAGCTTTACAAACTAACTCCAGTAAGACATTGGTTCCACTCATATTGTGGGTTATTTCTAAAAGTGAAAGAAGAAAAATATTAAGAAGAGAATGCCGAGTTCCTTAGGGTTGGTTGTACTGTCGAGGAGAACTTCTTTTATTTCTACATTTTTGTGTACGATGCTAACAAAGAGACACAAATATTAACAAAAACTTAATTTGTAGAGTTTATAAAGCTCTATAACATACTATTCACTTACACGTAGCAATCGTGGAAGCACGGGAAAAAGTACTAAAATGTTTCTGGGGGTACAGAGGGCTCCATGGTCTTCCTCTCCAGTATTTAATCATTATTCCTCCCTGAGTAATAGCTGGTTCTTTTAAATCTGAAACCAGTCACTCTGGTCATTTTCTGAAGATTCTGAAGTAGAGGGAAAAGGCTGTAGTTGAAGAAAATGTGGTGAACAAAGAAGGAGCTAACTAATAAATAATGGCTATTGAAAAGGCAAAAGCCACTGGACAATTATGAGGGGGGAAAAACAACAATTTGCACAAACTAACATCAACATTTGTGAAAGTTCTATCATGTTTCTGAGACTTGCACTTTAGAGAGATGGAAGGAATTTGTTTCCCTTCCCCCATCACCCTAT
Source organism: Ursus arctos (assembly GCF_023065955.2). Classification (NCBI taxonomy): domain Eukaryota; kingdom Metazoa; phylum Chordata; class Mammalia; order Carnivora; family Ursidae; genus Ursus; species Ursus arctos. The sequence continues at coordinate 18,938,344 of NW_026623100.1, forward strand.
TCTATTATTATTGTCATGCCCGTTTTACAGATGAAGAGATTGAATTATTGAGAAATTTTCTGATTTGTTCAAGATCATGTAGGTAGTAAACAATGGATCCAGGACTTGAATCCTGATATTAATTTTTTTCATTATATCATATTGCCTCTTCTGACCCTGAATTCCAGCCAAGTGTTTATGCCCCTAAAGCCTACATCACAGACCACTGACATAATTCTCAGCCAACCCAACTATCAAATAAAGAACAGTCTCATCTCCTGGTTCTCAGCCAGCATAGGGATGGTGATATAGCTGATGCTCTTGGTTGCAGGGGATCCTTCTGTTAACTTTGGCACCTACTGGGGATTTCTCAAGCTCTCAGTCTATGATTTTTTTTTTTTTAAACTATTCAGCTATACTCCTGGCTAAGCCCATATCCTAGGAGAATTAAACAAAATCAGAGATCAGCCTGTTCTTCTTATTTTGTCCTGGACGCTCTTATTCTCGGACTCCTCCAGATAAATCACAGGTGCAGCTACAAATCTATGGGGAAAAGGGGTGACACAAGTTCTATTTGACCAGCATTCCCTGCCTTCTTTCCACATGGTAAACACTATTCACAGCGAGGTGGTATTTAGAACATTTTTTTGTCTCAATACATTAGCTACATAAATCCCTTCATAATATACATAATAGTTTATTGTTCTTCACACATAACTGATGTACTTCTTTCCAAGGGTAGGAATAACTCATGCTAAACCACCAGTCTCCAACAGACATATTCATATCCTTTACTTGGCTTATCCTTTGACAGGAATCATAGGACTAAGTAGCTATTGTTTGTGGACAGCGTATCTTTTATCATTTCACCTATTCACCCAGGAAAGCAACCTGGTAGTAAACCTATTGTGTTCCTTGTTCTTAACTCTGCATCCACCATTTGCCCTGCCCCATATTTAAAGATTACTTTCCACTTCCTCAAAGGTACATGTAACAGATATTCAAAGCATCACACAATCAGGTCAAGCAGGTCTCCTGCTGAGACTCAAATCTGGCAAAATCCTAGAAAACGACATTGAGGTAATACTGTGGAAGTAGTGTTGGTAGAGCATTTTGTGTATATATCAGAGAGATTGACAGAGAGCGTGCGTTGGGGAGAGGTAATGTGTGTGTGTGTGTGTGTGTGTGTGTGTGTGTGTGTGTGGGGTTGTCAGTGTGGGGGAGGGAAAGAGAGATTGGCTAATCAGACTGATCTATTGAAGGTTTCTTCAACAAATATGTGATTGGGTATCTACAGTTTATCAGGCATTGCGCTAAGTAATGAGTCACAAATAGACCCTGACATTGAAGAAATTAACTCCTTGTTACATTTTAGTCAGAGTCAGATGCAGAAACACTTTTACTGTACCATCATAAATACTAGGATATAAATGTGCACAGGGTTCCTTGGGAGCAGAGAAGGGTTACTTGATTTCTGGGGGAAAAAAAAAAACTTCTTGAAGGAGTCGGTAGTGGATAATATGTATGCATAAGAGTGATCCTGGAGAAGAATGTGGAGACAGTTCCAGGTAGAGGAAACTGAGGCGTGGAAAAGCATGATAAGGATGAAAAAGCACAGCAATTTATCATCACTAAGATTTAAAGCATGGGACAAGTAGTGGTAGGGGGTAAAGCTTGAGATAGGTTATGATAAAGAGATCATGGAAGACCACGTATGTTACTACAAAGCTTGAAATTTAACCGGTAGGTAATCAGGAATCATCAAAAGGCTTTAGGGTTGAGTGCGGCAAAATAATGTTTGTTTTTAGGTAGGCTTGTGAAGGATGGAATGGAATTAAGGTCATATGCAGGGAACTCATTAAGGAGTTAATGATACAGAGTCCAAAAGACATGATGAGGGCCTTAGGAAGGGCTATAGTAGTAGTGAGAATGGGAGGGCCTGTCATGGGGACACTATACATATTGAGATCCTCTCTCCAGGGACACACGAAAGTGACATCTATCAGAGGGTGTTAAGGACCAAATTCTGTGCTCCACGAATTCATATGTTGAAGCCTTAACCTCTGATGTGACTATAGTTGGAGATAGGGTCTTTAAAGAGGTAATTAAATTTTAATGAGGTCATAAGGGGTGGGAAGAGTGATTGAACACATGGGTGTTCCTATAAGAAGAGGAAACAGCATCCCCTCAGTTTCCCCCTCTTAGTCTCTCTTCCTTTCTCTGTACACACACAGAGGAAATGAGCACACAGCAAGAAGACAGCTGTCTTTGATTCAGAAAAAGAAGGCTCAACAGAAACACTGACAGGCACCTTGATCTTGGACTGCCTGCCTCCAGAACTGGGATAAATTCAGTTCTGTTGTTTAAGGCACCTAATCTGTGGTATTCTGTTATGGTAGCTAGAGCAGACTAATGCAGAGCATTTTGTTGGAAGACGTGAAAACAAAACAAACAAAAAGACAAAAACAAAACAAAACAAACAAACACACAAAAGCAGGGAGAAGACTGTAAGAAAAAGTAATGAAGTAAACAAAGTCCTGAACAAGCAGAAACTGTGAGGTGGAAAGGCTCACAGAGTACAGAAAGCTTTCATTCGTTCGTTTGAAATAGAGTAGCCCCATGAGTTTCTTGTACAAGGGAGTTCTAGCACAAAGAGCGATGGACATTTGTTTCTGAGGAGACTATTCCAGACTTGTGATTACATCAGCCACAGTGTTGTCCAACTACTATTGTATCCTGATCTCTACCTTCATTCCTGGAGGCTGTTTCACAGCCAAGGCTGTTTCTCGTACGACTGGATTCCCAGTGTGGTGTAACAGCTATGCCCCTGCCTTTTCTGGAGTCAGCTGGAGTGGGGCTTTTCACTTGCACTCTCAAACTGCCAATAAAGAGTGGGAGGAAGAGTTCATGACAGGATGAGCAGAACGGAAATAATGACTACAGACTGACTCAAGAAATCTTGGGATGTGATGTTAGTAATACAAAGATTTTGTACAAAACACAAACTTTTCATTTTAGCAACCCTGTTTATGATATTAAAAAAACCACATATGCACATAATGAGAGCCATCTATGTAACACAGAGAGTGTGGCATGCGGCTGGCTCTAAATGAAGAGGGCCTCTTTAAAACTGACACCACAAAATCTGTTTTTATTCACCTCTATAACAAATTGGCTCAGTTTAAATGCCAGGCTATAAAAGCCTTCATCCACATTCTCAATACCTACCAATTTTGAGAAAAGAAATGAAGGAAAGCACTGAGTGCGCTTTTTTTTTTTTAGCACCTGCCAACATGGTGCCTGAGTTTTCGGACAGAATTTCATAAATGGAACAAATGAAGAATAATGATCTTCCCTTTACCTCTGTGCCATTATAGCCCCATCGAGCTGAAGACAAGTAAGATTATAGGATTTAGACAGTCCTTGTAGAGGAATTGGCAACTAGATTATTCTTCTGCCTGCTTAAAAATAGTTTCAATTTTGATCTGAGGCATATCTGTGTGTGTGTGTGTGTGTCTGTGTGTGTGTCTGTGTGAGACAGAGAGAGAGACAATTTCTGTGGCAGATTCTCTCCTTTTGTTTTCCACATTAACACATTCCACCTGTGCTTTTAATATCCAGATGCTATCATATTTTAATTATACTGATTAATGTCTATGTAAGAATTACAAATGGTAAACCAACCTTCCCTCAAATTAGGGAAGTCAATCTGCTTGAAGGCAGAACAGTGAAATAGGACACCAGGATAAAATCATAGAAGAGATGGAAATGTCTTCATCTGTTTTTGTTTGTGTGCTTTTAATTAAAGGTGACAGAACGGCCTTCGCTACCAGTGCAGCAAGCGTGAGGTGCAAAGATGAACACATTTACAGCTGTAGGTAGCGTTGCTGTTTTAACATTATTACTCTCACCGTTGGGAAAACATCTGTGGAAAATATGAGGAGGGGGAGTTATCTTAATAAAACTGAGAAGAGATGTCAAAAAAAATGATGCTGTCTTCATCTTTGGAGAGCTTTATGGAGAGCATTGTCGTGTATTTTCAATCGTTTTGACCAGAGATTCCAATCATACTCTGAAATATCTCTTAGCGTATCCAAGTATCTCTCCTGTGGATCTCTGGTACGTTTCTTTAGGAAAACACAAAGTGAGAAAACAAAAAAACCTCCACCCTAATTTACCAAGTAATTTAAAGTAAAATCGTTTTCTTCCTGACCACACCATAATTTAACTGTTTTCCCTGAGTAAGGGCATTTGTGAAGCAGAGGATGAGGGGTGCCTTTGGCACTGGTGACCTGTCCTGAAGCATTCTGAGTTCGTGATTCTCAGTTCTGTCATCTAGAATGGAGATCTCGCCACTTCTCAGGGACGTCATGGGATTAAATGACATAATGCAGATGGAAGTGCCTTGGACATTTGGGTATACTAATCTACTGTGAGTCTGTGGAGATAAAGATCTCAAAATGTTTTGTGCTCCAAAATATGAGGAAGTAAATACTACTTTTTCACTGGGGTATTTTATCTTATCTGCATCATTGCCTTCCCCACTCTTTGCACACTATTTGCCAACAGCTTTCCATTTACAGTGTATCAATGTCATATAACAATTCCACACAAAATATGTTCATATGAGTCTGATGCTAGAGGATAAGGACAAGGTCATCAGTTTTGGGTAACCTATATCACAGGCTCTTGTTTCCAAGATACCTACTACTGACAACATGTGTATGAGTGTGTGTGTGTAAGCAGTGGGGAGAGAGACAGAGCACAAGCCCATAAGGACAAGGATATACACCTTTTGACAATGGCTCCTCAAATCCAACTTTGAGAATAAGATAGAAATTTCAACCTAAGTAATGGTAGCCATGGTAGTTTCCATTGGGTGGCTAATATGCATCCTATCTATAAGGAGATTACAACGTACAAGGATAAAATAGACAAGTAAACTCAGCAATTACCACATAAGCACTATAATAAAGGTAATTAAAGTCTTAAGTGGTCATGGAAACTTTTTCAACAAAGGTGTTACATAAAAGATAACTCCTTGATGGATAATAGGGAGATAGAAAGGTGTAGGGAGTGGAGAAGTATAAATTCAAGGGTGGGGAATGGGATGGAGGAGAAAAAGAACATTACAGGGAAAGGAATAGCTTCTATAAGGTCTGTGAGTTAAAAATAAATTAAAAAAAATTTCATCATTCCAGAATGGTGGAAGTTTTAAATCATAATTTTATATCTTTTATCCATTTTCCTATTTTCCTACATAAACACAAGAGAGACACCTTTCTATACGTAATTGCTTGGACCCAAAATCTGATTCCTGGCTCCCATCTCCACCACATAAAGGCAAGAAAAGGCAAATACAACATGGCTGTGACATCTAAAAAGGCTTCTTTCTATTAAACGCAACCATGAAATGATAGGGTTTAGCAAAGATTCATTGAAGTTTCATCTTGCAAGCACAATGCAAGTTTAAATAGATTCCAGCTCCTTTCAATCTCAGCTACAGGGCAATTGCAACTGTAACTAACTCCTACGTCTTTCATCTTTTGACAATGAAATTAAAATATTGCTTCATGCTACAGTAGGAAAGAATGATCTAAAATAAATAATCCCGAAGTTGAAATAAAACCAAAAATAACAGCAGTGCCTTTCTGAGACAGTGGGCGGCAATGTTAATGAATGGAAGCTTTGCATACAAATAAACACGTTGATTTTGAAGGAAGATGGGAAGAAGATTAAGGTAAACTATGGACAGCAGACACTTCAGAATCGAAGCCACAGCCAACCAATTTAGATAAAAAGAAGTAATTATTTTCTAAAAGAATTGGTACATAAGGAAAATACTGAAGAAAACTGCCATTCACCTGAGATATTAATTTACTGAATAGTTAAAGCAATCAAACTTGGACTTTACTATACATGGTGAGATGAAGAAGGATCATTTTAGAACATTACATTTCTCCTGCTCCTAGCTTGGATGGACAAAAACACCCGGAGTCCTAGGTTTTCCAAATTATGTTCCTTTAAGAGAATGGACAGCTTTACATGCCAAGGCAGGAATAAATCCTTTTTCAGCCCATTGTTACCTGTGTCTCTGCTACTGGTAATGATATGCTGGCCTCTTAAACTTCTGTAAACCTGGTCCTTCAGTTTTTCCTGCCATGTTGGCCTTGAAGCCTCCACCAAATAATTGGATTAACTGCTTTTAACTTTATTCACCCCTCATCGTTCTCAGACAGAAACCAGGCCTACCTGTCCCATGGCTTCCTAATTATGAAACACACTCCATTCAGTTCTTACCCACTCTGTTTGTTCTCTCTTGGGAATCTAATCTCAACCCAAAGAAACAGTAATATTTGGAATTGGCAGCTGCTTTAATAACTCAGTAGACATGGTGATCTCTTATGTCACTTGAAGTTTGCATTTTAGCGAGCATTTCCTCTCTGGATTTGGATCCCCCAAACATCTCAATTCCTGGCCACTCATTCTCCTCTATGTAAATAAAAATAAAACCAAAAACGTTAGAGATACCTTATTTCAAGGAGTTAATACATTACCCACTAAGAAAAATGACTGCATTGTTCCTTGAGAGCAAACTCAGAGGATAAAATACATACTGGTTCCTGATTTTTGAGCTTCTCTGGAGTAATTTTTCTAAAAATGATAAAAACCCAACAGATACAAGAGAAAAAGAGTAACTGAAACTCAATTTATGTTGCTACCTCTTTCAGTAGTAAATGCAATCAAAATGGGTTCAAACAAAAGCAACTCTCAAAAGCAAGGCATGTACTAAGAGGAAAAGCTTTGGAGAGCTTGACTCTACAGTTCACAGTTACATGTGGATGTAAATACTAACAGTGGAATCGGAAATTGGAGAAATTCCTTTGTGGGATAGAAACAGTCTAAATAGTAGAGCAGATTCCAAACTTTTTGCTACGAAAAATCCTAGTTTTGACTGTACAGCTCTCTTCCACGCAGGAAAGATGTGGTCTTCCATCCCAGGGAGAATGATGGCTAGGCTTCTCAACTCTCGTAACAGAATGTCAACAGCACCATCTGCTCATCTGGCTTCCAAAGGATGCATATGGATTCATCTTCTTGGCCAGATTCTCCTCTCGCTTTGGGGCTTTTCCCTTCCGTTTGGTCCTCGGTGTGCACTCCTAAGTTTGCCAAATGCGCACTGGAGACCACTGAAGACTCTTTGCTGAAGAACAGCTCAGTGATGAATTGAATCCTTATCTATTCAGGTTTTCTTTAGAAAAAAATACTCTGCAGTATATTCGACCTGCACAACCCCAATTATACTCCTCAGACTGTGGTAATTTAGAAGTTATTTCAAAATTAAGACCTTTGTTAATAAATACTGTTTGCTTAAAAATTAGAATTACACCCTTTATATCAAATTGCAATTTCCATATCTTTAGATCTGCTTGTATTAATTGCAACAGAAGGGTCAGGGTCTTATTTGTCATTCAGAACCACAAAGAAACCTCTGGAAGCAAACACTTCTGTTATTGTTTCTGTTCTACATAGGTTTAAAATGTGCTCTGAAAACACAGCTCTGTCACAACTGAGATGTGGGTGGGCATTATGAATAATTAAAGGGGAGGTGCAGAAAGCACTAAAAACTAAAGAAACAGAAAAAAATTCTCAAAGAATATATAAATTCCAGTCCCACTGGAAGTATAGTTCTTTGGAAGAACATTAGGGGCTCTGCAACTAATTAGCCGAGTGATTTTGGGCAAGATATAATCTCTCTGGAGATTTATGTAAAATTAGAATTATGTGTGAGAAAACTGAAGTTTGGAAGGATGGAAAGTAATTACAAAGTAAAGAAGTTGAACATAAATCTTGAACATGATCACTAACTGAATGATCGAAGAAAAATGATTAAAAAAAACCCTTTATCATCAATCTTTAATTTTCTATCTTTTCCACAAGATTCTCAGCCCATGAGGCAGGGATCATGTCTATCTTGGTCATGATTTTATCTTTTATGCCTAGTACAGTGCAGATTAAAAACTAGAGGAATGACTAAGTGGGTTTTATCTATCTTATCTGGTATCATAATACCATGATGATTTTGTCTTTCAGTTTTTTGCTCATAAAATAGATACATTTGCATCCTCTCTAACATAAACATGAGAAGGGATGACATTGGTGATAGCTGAGTATGTAAAGAGAGGTTAGGTGTTACATGAGAAATAAATTTCTTGAAATATTATTAATGGAAAAATAGGTATAAACTCTTCAAATATACTGAGAGTAGAGACTTATATCACAAAAAAGGGTCAATGGTTAGTTAAGAATCAAATGAAATAAAACTATAATATTTTGTAAAGAAAACATTCCATTTAATGAACATTAATTACAAATTAACATTTCTCAACAATTCTGTATTATAGACACAATACCAATTTTAAATAAGAAGAAATTAAAACATAAAAAAGTTAAGTGACTTACCCAAAGTCACATAAGCTGTAAGCAGGAAAACCGGTATTTGAGTCTTGCTACCATAGTTCTAAAGCTGGCCCTCTTTCTCCTATACATCTCACATTAAATGAGAATCTACCAACCATCAGATATTGAGCTGAGCACTCCTGGGGTAGAAAGGTAAATTAAACACTGGCATCAATTAATGAGAAATATTTGCCTCTACTAAGTGTAAATAATAGGATAAAAATACATTTTGGGAAGTTAATGTGATTTTTATTGAGAAGAAATATCAACATTTTTTAGAGGTCTAACATCTATTTATAATAAAATAATTGTGTAAAAACCAACAAAAATAAACTCCTTAAGATTAATGTTTGATGAAAGCCTATAATAGTTAATAGTATGAGTAAAAGTGTGTGATTATCAATGGTATGGGGATGTCCAGGGAAAGAAACCATGTCTACATAAGATGGAAAGCTTATGTCTCTGTTGTGTGGTCATCAATGAAGTATTAATGTCCATTGAGTTAAGACCATTATTCCCCAGTTTTGACATCTTCATGTTCAGTGGGGGACAGCAGGGCCATTTTTGATTTAAGGTTCCACTTAGCTTTCACTAATGGTAGGAACAGGAGCTAAGTTGCATGAGGAAATCCTTCATATGAAAGCAGAGATCCAAAGTTAGTAGGACTTTAACTTATCAGAAACCACTACACTAAAATCTCCAAAAAATTCTGAAAACCTTCATAATGTCCCCTTGTTTATTCCCTGATTTTCTTACCAAGGGAATTAGCATGAAACCTTTCAGATACAAAGGAATTTGTTCTTTCAAAGGTATAAAAGAAGAGGCAGCCAAAGAAGAGGCCCCTGCTTCACACCAGAAGATAAACAAAGTAAGACTTAAAGGACCCACTGGATGAGGGTACTCACTGAATGAGAGGAAAATATAATATTCTTGCACTTCTGGACAAGATAGAAAGAAGAATGCATAAAAGAAACTGGAACCACAAAATGGCCCTGAGACTGAGTAGCAGAATTATCCAAGATGATTTACACACAATATGTTTGTTGTTTTTCTTGTTTGCTTGTCTGTTTGAATTAGCAACATTTTACAGTTTAAGCTTTTATTTCAATGAAATCAAAGAATGGCTCTCACCTAGGGGCAATTTTGAGACCCTGGAGACATGTAACAACATCTGCAAACATTTTTGGTTGTCACAGCTTGTGGGGGGAGGTTGTGACCGTACTTCTAGCATCTGGTAGATAGACATAGGGACATTGCTAAACATCCTACAACATGGGCCCATCCCTGCAACAAAGACTTAACCAGCCCAGAATGTCAATAGTGCCAAGGTTGTGAAATCTTGGAGTAAAGCAGAAACTAGAACGTCATCCTTTTTGTTTGCTTGTTTGGTCTGGTTACAGGCACTTTTCACGTTTCTTTGATACATCTGTCTCAAACAGCCTAACTAGCAAACTTCAGGAGTGACCTTGTTACAAGGCACATCATTTGTCAGCATCAGATTCACAGTACTTTTTCTTATTTAAAGTCTAGCATTAGTTATTTCTCCCCAAAAGGCTTCTACAATTTAACAGTCAGGACATGTTATGGCTGTGAAATAGATGTCCCTATCATACTGCTTTAGATGGGAAAAGAAACATTCTGCAGTGTTTATAAGTCATAAAGAATTCTAAGTATCTCCCACTCAACACATTCAGGCAAAATGATGGTATAATTTCTGTGCTGGGTGGCACTCTTTCATACCATCATGTGCCTTGTGAACCAACTGTAGGTAATTCACTATCTTCCTTTAATCAAATCTGCATTGTAATTTCTATAAAAAAATCAATTAAACACAAGAAGCAATTACTTATTTTTTATCACAGCATAATTTACTTTCCCAGAACAGCAGCATGAAAATGTGAGGAGAGATCTCATCTCTGTCAGTGTATTTAAATAAAGAATGCATATTTTTAAAAGAAATGCAAAGGAAACACTGCCAAATGTGCAATATATTACCTATACATAATTGCCCATCTACATCAACTTTATGGATGGATAATATGGTATAGTAGCAGAAGACTAGGATTTTTTTTTTAAACTTTTTCTTTATATTCAATATTACGCCTGAAAACCTTTTCCAGATTCTTACAGTGATATAATTAGACAACAATTTGCTCATCAACTTCATCCAATTGGTTTTATGAATGACCCACTTAGGTGTCAAACCCTAAAAAGCCATTTCTTTAAAACCTCACAAATCCACCCTGATTTATATTTCCATACATATCTCTAGTTATTATCCTCAAATAATTTTATTAACTGTTTGCTTAGTTTGGATTTATGTTTGTTTTGGAGACTCACTGTCCTTTCAAATGAGATCTCCAGTCTTTTCAAATTCATTCTATACTGTTGATCAGTGGTTCTCAAACTTGAGACAGTATCAGAATCACTTGGAGGTCTTGTTTTTTTTTTTTAAGATTTTATTTATTTATTTGACAGAGAGAGAGAGAAAGAGAAGGAGAGAGAGTGTGTGTGTGAAAGCACAAGAAGGGGGAGTGGCAGGCAGAGGAAGAGGGAGAAGCTGGCTCCCAATCCCAAGACCCTGAGATCATGACCTGAGCCTAAGGCAGACACTTAACCAGAAGCTTAACCTATTGAGCCACCCAGGAGCCCTAGAGGTCTTATTTAAGTAAGTGTGGGGTGCCCCAAAATTTGCAGTTCTAATGGGGTCTCAAGTGGTGTTGATGCTATTGGTCTGGGGACCACACTTTGAAAAAGCCAATTATCATCATGACACAGTAATCTAGATGTGCTCTTACTTACTGTGTTAGAGACATTAGTTTATTTCTCACTTCTACTTTTACGTTAATGTCTCTTTCCTCATTAGGAAACTTAGAACAATCTTTTTCCATCTGAATGACTGCATTTTGTTTCTCTCTTCCTCTCCTCCCCTCCCCTCTCCTGTCCTGCCCTTCCCTCTCCTCCCCTCCCCTTCCCTCCCCTTTCCTCTCCCTTCCTCTCTCCCACCTGCATTCCTTCCTTCCTTCCTTCCTTCCTTCCTTCCTTCCTTCCTTCCTTCCTTCCTTCCTTTTCTTCCTTCCTTCCCTCATTCCCTCTCCCTTCCTTCCACCTCCTCCTCCTTCTTCTCCCCCCCTTCTTTCTTTCTCTCTCTTCCCTGTATGATTTTATATTTTTGTTTATGTTGTTTACCATTCTATCACTATGATCTCTTTGAACTCCACATTCACCTTGGCCATGACACCATCTCTGATTCACCTGACCTAATAAAAATGTTTCCCTACTATCTTGAACCACACAGTACTGATGTACTCACTTTTAAGATACTCCTTTGTATTCCTTGGTACATTACTTAATAAATTATAGCCTTGGTGCATGCCTATGATGTATGGCCCTAATTATATTATATTATTTCTTATATACATAGTTTCTTATTCATGACAATGCCTGCTAGGATGAGTGGCTCACAATCAGTGTGTAATAAATGTGGTTAGCACAATAGTATAGCGAGAAAGAGGCTACAAAGCAAAGCAGTGTTCCATCACTAATGACTGACAGTTCAAAAGATATCTAATTAGCACTACAACCAAAGTCACCAGCCAAATCTGGAGGAAATCAGTTCTAAAATATGCTGCTTTAGCTTTCTCAGTGTTTGCTGATATTATCCTATTGATGAAGGAACTGTATGGAAGAAATGTTAAATAAGGTTGGTAATGTTGTGAGATTGTCTGCACAACATTCAGCAGGGATTTTTTAGAAACCATTTTTAGCATGTTTAAATGCTCCTAAAATGGCCACTATTGACAGAGGAAAGAGAACTTCCTAAAATTAATTTCTATGCTTCTTTAATAGCCTAGTATGCCCTGATCCATAAATGAAAACTCTCTTAACTATCCTCTCCTATCTGATGTGTCACTTGGTTTTGAACATAAGCAATTTGGAATAAATACCTTCTGGACACACAGATGATGTAGGTATCATAAATAGTAGAATGCCAGGAGAGGTCTTGAAAGGATGATCAAAGCTTCCTTTCCCTCTCTCTCTCTCTCTAAGATCTAGTTGGCTAGTAGAAGATTAACTCTCTGAGGGCCATAGGAAAATTTCACACTTTGTCAGTCCTTGTTAAAAAATCTGGCTTTCCTCATGTGATTCCACATAAATGGAAGTAACAAAGGAACTCTCTGAGTGTTAAGGAATTTCTGTGAAGGTGTCAGGACATTTGTATTTAAAAGTTGTTGATCAGGTTGTGCCTTGCTGTTTCAGTTGGTAAAGCATAAGACTTTTGATCTTGGGGTTGTGAGTTTGAGCCCCATGTTGACACCATGTTGGGTGTAGAAGTTACTTAAACATAAAATCTTTTAAAAAACAAAATAAAAATTAAAGTTGCTGATCAGCTCTAAGGGCCCAATGTCATGGTTACTTCACATTAACGATCAGAATTTTTATTTTAATTTTATAACCATGCCATTAATCTACATGTTTTTGTTTTTTCAGGTTGTTGTTTATTTTTTTCTGCCTGATTGGTTCATAATTTGATTTATTGTTACATGAAGGCTTAGACTGCGGATTTTTTTCTTCCCATTTTCATGTCATGGATGTGTTATTAGAAATGCAGTAAAGACACAACAAATGTCCAGGTTTAGTTAGACTGTGGTTCTCATCCAGGAGAGATTTTGTCCCCCAGGAGACATTTAACAATATCTGACAACATACTTAGTTGTCGTAAGAAAGGAATGGGCATACAGTGAGTAGAGGTCTGATATGCTGTTAAACACTTTGAAGGCACAGAACAACACACTCAACAAAGAGTTATCTAGCCTCAAATATAAACAACAGCAAGAGTATGTCATAGCCATGGTACATCTCAGGCACTACATAAATGCTAGCTTCCAGTAGTTCAAATTTACCTTGGCTGTAAGTTTTTGCCAGAGAAAATGATCATTCTCAGATAAACCATTCTCTGTAAAAATGTCTAAAAATTCCCAGTGTAAGCTAAGAGAACAGTTTCCTTGTCCATAAATACTTAATCAGGTTTCTTTGTCCATTTAAGAACTCAACTATTTAAATATTTCCTTGATATTTGTTATTTATTTGAAGGAGGCTAGTGGAAATTGTGCGTTAAAAATAGATATATCCTATTATTTCATAAAATATTTACTATGAAATAAAATAAACTCTAGTCTTTTGGGAAATAATCACCCAATATAAAGTTTACTTAGAGAAAGGAGTAATAAAAACAACTTGGGAAGAAAAAAAAAAGCTATATTTAACTAACTTCTTAGAAGACTCCAATAGCAGTGAAAATATTTATAAAGTTAATTGTTGTGACTTGGAAAATTTAAGCCTTTAAATAATATTCCAAACCAACATTTTCCTCAAAAAGTCAAAATGCATGTTTTATTTGAAAACTACTTTGTATAAATGGAATACACTTCTACCTTTCTCAACCAGGTACTGCTTCTTAAATCTGCTTTTTTCAAGTCTTAAGAGGACTTACAAATAATTCAGACAAGCAATTGAGTTTCAACACCACATGAAAAGGGAGTGAAAACTTTATATGCGTATCTCTGATCCAGGGCTTATTTTTCTGAACCACCCATCATTTGGGCTGCTGAAACTCTCTGACTCAACACGTTAACACTGCACCAAGAAAACTGTAATACTTTAGGAGGCAAACCTAAATGAAGAACACATTTTCCCTACAAAAGAAAGTCCATTGAAGCCATGTACTGATTGATATTTCTGTACAAACTTGTGAAGCCATATCAGATATTACAACAAGGTTAATTTTGAGCCTCAAATGCAGTAAAATTACAACAGTCTAGATCAGCTCTCTTTTGAATAATAGCTTACAAAGTCATTAAAAAAAGAATGTTTAAATATTAAACACATTCAAATTTTAACCTGCAATATCAGAAGATTAGAAGATCTTGATGAAGTAATTCGAGAAGCATTTTCTACAGTTGGTAGTTTAGTTGTTGGAAGCAAGTGCTGAAAATTTAGTAGTTTTACTTCCTTTTTGGTAGAATATATCTAGACATCTTGGTTCAATTTTATCTATCTATATCTCTCAGTAACTTTTTTTCTTTTGTGGGGATTGAAAAGATTAATATAGACGAATCTCCCCTAGTCATTGATACATGCAGCAGGATGATGCTCAAAATACATTTACTTGGTAAATAAATGAGTTATTTTGTACTTTGTTCCAAGGAGGTATATTAAGCTTCCCCAAAATCTTGTGCTATGTTTGGATTCCTGTAAGAAGTAGTTCTTAAATTTATATTTGAAGGAAAGGGAGTGATTTTATTCCTATAATGATGACAAAGTTGAAAGTCACATTGACCTAAAGAAATACCTGCTTTTTTAGGGGGTCAGGGGCAGAGGAATGAGCCAAAAAGCAGAGAGAGAGAGTGTCTGAAAACTATCTAGCAAAACCACTGAAATCTGAGGTGCACTGGGAGGATGTGCCTAGTACATGGTATTTGTTTAGGAAATACTTGTTGTGATCAATTTCCAACTCTAATTTTGTGACACTTCAAGATACACATAAACACACACACAAACACACACACGAGAATTTTAAAAATTTATTTAAATTTAATTAAACTCAGAAGATCCTGTGTATATAATAAGTGGAAATGAATGACAGAAGTGGTTTCACAAAATGAATGTTGAAGAATCATAATCGCACAAAAAATCAAAAGACACTATTTTATGACTCTATAGTCTTTGACCTCTAAGTTGGAATACAGACAATTTGTTTGTGTGGTTTGGTTGGTTGTTTCAAAGAGGCAGAGAGAGAGAGGAGGGGCAGAGAGAGAAGGAGAGAGAGAAACTTAAGCAGGTTCCACACTCAGCACAGAGCCCATTGTGGGGCTCAATCCCACAACCCTGAGATCATGACCTGAGCCAAAATCAAGAATCGAACGCCTAGTGGACTGAGCCACCCAGGCACCCCTACAGTTTTAACCTTGTCATTTTAACCATTTTACTTTGACCCATTGCTTGTATGGACTTCAAAGGTATTTTTACATTTTTTAATGCATGCAAGTACACCATCAGAATTTACACAGAATTTTCTTGACTTACTTCTATTAAACTAAATTAATTAATTGATGAATTTTCTCCAAAATGTTACATTTCCAAGTTTTAAATCTCCCTTATTTCTTAACTAAAATTACTGTTATCAATTATTTTCTATGTAATAGAAATACCTTTTTTATAAAAAAAATAACTGTGAGTCACTTATCAGTTTTGTCCATATCAAAATTTTTTATTAATATTATTCTGGCATTGTGAGGCTTTTGTTATAATTATTGTTAAAGTTTCCACCAAACCCAATTTTTCTGAGACAAATTTTCAGATAGCAGATTTTGTTCAACGTAAAAATTAACCTATGATAACTGTTACTTGGTTTCAGTAATTTATATGTAGTTATGTCTACCAGCATTACTGTGAATTATATTATTTCTTGGAGTAAAGGATTGGGTAAAAGTTCCAGATTTTGCATAGTTTTCTTGATAAAAAAAATCTAAAAATTAAAAATTTCTGCTCTACAAGACACTGTCAAGAAAATAAAGAGACATACTACAGAATGTGAGGAAGTATTTGGAAGAAACATATCTGATAAAGGACTATTACCCCAAATAAACAGAGGACTCTTAAAAGTCAACAATAAGAACACACATAGATTTAAAAATACACCAAAGACTTTAACAGACACCTCACCAAAGAAGACATACATAAGGAAAAATAGACATATGAAAAGATGTTCCATATCATATGTCATCAGGGAAATGCAAGTAAAAGCAATGAGATACCACTACAAACCTATTAGAACAACCAACACCCAGAAAAGTGACAACACCAAATCCTGCTGGCAAGAATGTGGAGCAAGAGAAACAATCATTCACTGCTGGGAGTAATGCAAAATGGTGCAGCCACTTGGGAAGACAATTTGACAGTTTCTTACAAAACTAAACATACCCTCACCATATAACCCAGTAGTCATGCTCCCTAATATTTACCCAAAGGAGTTGAAAGCTTCACATCCATACAAAAATCTGCATACGAATGTCTATAGCAGCTTTATTCATAATTGTTGAAACTTGGAATCGAGATGTCCTTCATAGGTAAATGGATAAATAAAGTAGCACATTCACTCAATAGAATATTATTAGGTACCAAAAAGAAATGAGCTACCAAGCCATGAAATGACATGGAGAAATCTTAAATGCTTATTACCAAGTGAAATAAGTCAACTTAAAAAAACTACATACTTCATGATTTCAACTATATAGTTTATATCTTTCTAGGAAAGGCAAAATTATGGAGACCCTATAAAGATCAGTGGTTGCCAGGAGTTGCAGGGTAAGAAGTGATGACGAATGGGCAGAATACAGAGAATTCTTAGGGCAATAAAACTACTCTGCATGATACAATAATGGTAGGTACATGTCATTATACATTTGTCCAAACCCACAGAATGTAACACCATGAGTGAACCCTAATTTGAACTATGGACTCTGAGTGACAGTGGTGTGCCCAACTGGGTTCATCAATTATAGCAAAGGTACAACGCTGGCAGGGATGTTGATGATAGGGGAGTATATACATGTATGGGGCAGAGGATATATAGGGAGTACATTTTTCTCAATTTTGTTGTGAACCTGAAACTTCTCTAAAAAATAAAGTCCTTTTAAAAATATCTTTGTTAGGTAAAAATACAGGATCCTTATATATAGTAAATTTTAAATGGCAGGTCTAAACTCTAAGGCTAAAACATCATATGCTATCACATTAGACCTTTGACCCAAATTCTATTCTTTGTCCTTTAAAAACAAAAAGAAACCTAAATTATCTTGAAGGTTTTCACAGAAAAAAAGTTCAAGTTATATATAGTTTTGTTCCTAAAAAATTTTTATATGAGTCTAGTTTTTGTAGTTTTTGTATTTGCATTTTCATAATTTCAGGACTACATTTGATGTAATGGAAATGAGGGCTAAGATTTGATTAAAGCATCAACTCTTTCTAAAGACAAATTATCCTTGATGTAACTTTTGAAGAAATGTGTATTTTCTTGTATCAAGTTACCTTAAAATGAAATCAAACTGCATTGCCATTTTGGTTTCCATGGGTTCTTCGTCATGTGGACCCTTCAAAAGCAGAGATAGCCAAAGGTTTTTAAGTTCTAATATCACCATTAAAATGTCACCAACCTAGAATAAGAATGCTACAAACTTTGCCATCTTTGAGATTTTGATAATTTCATATTTATGAACAGAGAAAAACCATGCCCAACAAAAGAAAATAATACGTGATACAGAGTTATAAGGTCTTCTCTACTACAAGCTACTGGTTTAGCTATGTCCCCTGACCAGAAAGGGGGGGGGGATTGAAGTCATAACCCTAAGGACCTCAGAATGTGACCTTGTTTGGAAGTAGGCAGTCAAGTTAAAATGAGGTCATTATCATGGGCCCTAATCTAATATGACTGTTTCTCTAAAAACAAGAAGATATTTGGAAAGAAAGCACACCCAGAGGGAAGCCAGTGTGAAGACACATAGTGAGAACGCCATGTGAAAAATGATCAGAGAGATGTGCCTACATGCAAAGGAACATGAAGAGTGGCTGCAGACAGCCAGATGCAAGGAAGGAGGTCTCTGCAGGTTTCAGAGGAAGAATTGCCCTGCCAACACACGGATTTTGAATTTCCATTCTCCAGAACTGTGAGATTAGCAATTCTGTTGTTTTAAGCCATGAGGTTTTCTTGTTTGTTGGTTTGTTTTTAAATATTTTGCTTATTTGAAAGTGAAAGAGAAAGAGAGAGCGCGCATGCCCAGGAGCACGTCACAAGCAGGGGGAGGGGCGGAAGGAGAGGGACAAGCAGGCTCCCTGCTGAGCAGGGAGCCTATGTGGGACTCAACCAAAGACCCCGGGATCATGACCTGAACAGACACTTAACCTACCAAGCCACCCAGGCGCCCCATTAAGCCACCCAGTTTTGGGTACTTTGTTAAGGCTGCCCTAGGAAACAAATACGCTGTTTTTTCCAACATTTTCCCATGGCAAAATCCCAACGCCAATAATAAAAAGCCTACTTTTCTGCTTACTCTTCTTGTAAAATCTGCCAGGGACTCATTTCCTCTGATTTGATTACATTTACATACAATTTTAATTAAAGAACTACTAGTAGATGTTTCAAGTACAGGAAAAAAAATGCACTTAATGAAGAGATCCTCAAT
This sequence comes from Ursus arctos, assembly GCF_023065955.2. Lineage (NCBI taxonomy): Eukaryota > Metazoa > Chordata > Mammalia > Carnivora > Ursidae > Ursus > Ursus arctos. The sequence goes on from NW_026623100.1 coordinate 18,957,024, forward strand.
GATGATGTTTTGACAAGCCTTTTTGTCAGAAAACTTCATAGATTTATTTTTCTGTCTGATATCACAGAGAAAAGTGGGGGAGATACTAATTCAAACCCCATACATCATCAATTGAGTAATGGATCCTTCATCATTACAGGTAAGGATTCCTTGATGCTTACGCCATAGTCTCTACAGTAAATATTTCTATTTATTGATCATTTAAATATAAAGAATAATAATTTTTATCCCTTGGCATAGTCAATGTATAATTTTTGCAGTTACTCATTGTGCAAGATTTCTAAAATGGATTCAATGCTGAGAATTCTCTTGAGTTCTCCCCTTGGCAGAGAAAATGAATTTTTGGAAGATTTTCAAAACGATATCCTTGCAAATGGGAATGGTAAGCTGAATAGAGCATGTTGTTTGAGGTCAGTATTGCCGAATGCTACTATTTGCATCATTGTCATATGTAGAAAGTCACGAGGGATGCTTGCACAGATCATAAGTGGTATGCTGGCAGAGCTAGGCAATTTCTTTTCCACACTTAAGACTTTGCTTTCAAAACAACGTACTCCACATATTTTTTTACTCTCTTGATAATAACCCAGAGCTTTGATATTTTTGTCATTCTTTTGGGCCTTTGGACTGGGCCTTTGACACATGAACATGTTCTGTACCACTCTGACAAACCTCAAAGGCTTTACTGCACTTTCTGTTAAATTCTCTCTGGGTTGACATTTAGAGTATAATCCATTAACTAAGTCCTTGCAATATCCACAGTGGAAAATAGAAGAGAAAAGTAAATATCATTGATTCTTTTACTGAGATATTCTCCTACCTTTTTCCCCCTTTCAAACAGCAAATCAGTTCTATAGAAGAAATAAGTCTTTTCAATATGATTACCAGTTATAAAAAGATTGAGGTGCCAGGTTTTTTTTTTTTTTTTAATTGGATCAATTGCGAGCATCATTAAGATTACCTTGGTCACCTTGTATTAAGTGAACCATGGTATCTACAGACACTTAATAGACAAAGCGGAGCTTATACTGACAAGAGCTACCATTTATTCAATGTTTCCATGTGTAAAAATTGATGCTTTGCCAGCATTACCTTGCCTGAACCTGCTCTTGTTTGTTTTCTTGTTTGTTTTCAAGTAGGCTTTATACCCAACGTGGGGCTTGAACTCACTAATCCTCTTAATAAGCCTATGAAGTGCATGTTATTTTTCCAATTTTACACGTGAGGGATGTGATCCCCACTGCCATATAGGAAATGCATGCCTCAGGCAAAGTTTTAAGTTTAGTCTCTCAGATTCCAAAGTCCGGATCTTTTTCAACTATGTCACCTTGATTTCTACACTGACACTTTTGACCCTTGCCATAAAGTCAGCACATCTTTTTTGACACTGTGAATACAGTGAATGCTGTCTACTTTGAAGAATAGGAAGAGGATATAAAAGTACAAGACTGTCTTCAGACAAAGGGAGAAATACCCCAGTTTGTCTTTTTTTATTGTTGCAGCTTCTCTTCCTAATTCCCTCTTCTCTACCAACAACCCCCCCCTCCACCCCCTGCCTCCAGCCCCACCACAAACAAAAATGTTTGCTTATACTTTCAGACATTTGGAGCATGCTCTCTTCCCATTTAACTATCAGAACTGCTTCTCTATCTCCAACAGGTCCCCAACCCCAATAAATTCTTTGATATCAGCAGTATTACTGGATGACTGTAAATCTGTGAATTTAAGTCCCTTTGTTTTCTTCAGGGCCAAGGCATACACATATAAGAAGCAGTGCCATATAATACAGAGGACAGGTTTGGAGCCCGACTCTTCGATGTGAATCTCTGTTCTGCCTCTCTTTAAGCAGTGTCACTTCATTAACTGCTTAGCCAGTTTGTGCCTCAAGTTTATTACGTGTAAAGCAGGGCCTATCTAAAAGGCTCATTGTGAGAATTAAATGAGGTAATATACATGAAATGCTTACAGTGATGTTCGGCACATAGCTGTCATTATTATCTAAATGTATCTGTCATTGATTTAAAAAATAACTAAAACACATCTTCTACCAAAGGAACTGCATAAAATACCATGTAGAGGTATAACACAGTTATGGGGGGGGGGTTACTGAAATCCTATCACATGAACGATTTAGACAGACAAGGTCACTTCTATGTAGAAGTAAAATGGAAACATGTCAAGTAATTTAAGATGCTCATTTTTAATATTCACGTTTTTTTCCACTTACACATGATTTCATTTTGAATTAATGGTGTTGAATGGGGGATTAGAAAATAGAGGAAAACTGAAATAAACTTAAAAATGTGCTTGATAAAAAAAAAAGTAGAGAAATATTCATTCTCTAAATTCCATAAGAGCCTGGCTTTTGTGCCTTAAAGTCTCTTGATACCTGTCATGATCTATTTTGCTGGTTACTTTTATGGGGTCATTCCACTCTTTTCCTTATTCCCTGGACTTTTAAAAGTTGCATGGAAATATATTATTTTCACTTAGAGGCCATAGCTATTTACATTTTTTTCTGCCCTTCAAGTTGTATTATTTTCCAGCCATATTTACCACTTAGGTACATGAAATTGACTTTAATTTTTCTGATGGGCAATATACAAATGTGTTTGAGTGAAGGACACAATTCATTTCATTGTACTTTAAAATCCACACTGCCCGCTATAAATAATCAGAAACCACTATAAAAGTGTACCTTTTTAAATGTAACAGCAGGCATACTTTTTTTTCCAATTTGCTGTAGGCAAGACTTAAGACATGATGGTCAACCTTATTAGCATGAGAGGAAAACATTTACTGTATACCGGCTTGACACTGAAAGAATTACAGTTAAGAAAATGTTTTGTCAAATGATGGCTTTTACTCTGAAAACTAATGCTTTACAACTTAAGATATATAAGCTTGTATTTAATCATTTTGGTAGGAGACCTCATTATGATGTATATTTTAACCCTATTATTAAACATAAAATAGCAAAATGCATTTTTATAATATTTTTTTCTGTTATTGTTTTACTCAAGGTCTGTTCAAATGTTTTACTTTCACATAACTGAACTTCTCCACTCTGCTTAAGGAGTATAAACCCTAAAAATGACAGATGTATGACTTAGCTGAATGTCTTGCTCAGTAACTTCCCTTAGGGATACTTTCACAATGAGCAAGTTAAGCAAAAAAAGAGAGGAAGAAAAGAAAAGAAAAGAAAAGAAAAGAAAAGAAAAGAAAAGAAAAGAAAAGAAAGGAAAAGAAAAGAAAAGAAAAGAAAAGAAAAGAAAAGAAAAGAAGGAAAGAAAAGAAAGAAATTTTATTGTATCAATATGTCTATTCATGATGAGGTGTTTCCCCCCTCTAATTAAAAGATGGTTTCCCTTCCATGCTGCCTATGTCTTTCATGAAGCCACCTCTGAAGATTCAAGCCTGAAGTAACACATGCTTTCTATTCTACCTATACTCAGAAATATATGACCTGAAACTTTAATATAATCTGCCTTGCATTTTTATCTAATTGTTAATAAGCATTATCCTGGTAGTTCCAACTTTGTGTTGCTGTTCTAATTTATCTCATATATATTTAGTCCAGTGTGAAAAATATGGCTGAAATTAAAAATGTAATTTGTGATTATTTATTTTGCTTTATAGGTGGAATTATGGAAATAGCATACACTCCTGAAAGTGTTGAAATTTATAAAAACTGTGGTATCCTTGAGTGTTCCAGAAAAGTCAATGGATTAAGGATGAGTACCTCATGAAGTCTCTGACTCAGGTTGAAATATTTGATTCCTTCCTTCTTTCTCTCTCTTCCTCTCTCTTTTCTACTTCTTTTTCTCTCTCAGATATGAACATTTTGTTCACCACTGCTTTGGAGAAATCTTAACTAAGATACTGGGGTTATAAGGGATAAGTCAGCGACAGGTTTTGGCCTTAGAATAGCTGAGGTAAGTCATTTGGAAGATCAAATGATTAATGACAAGAACAATAGGGTTCCAACCCCATTAATGACCTTCCAGGAGTTTTATGCCTACCCCCAAAAGGTATTATGATAGCTATACAAACTGATATGAATACTGAAAGTGCATGAAGGGATGGTAGTGGCATCTGAGATAGGCTTTTGTAATGGAGAGCTCCCCTAGCAGAAGAAGTAAGCATACATAAGCTTTAATTCTGTCACATCACAAGCTTGCAAAGAGGGCCCTTCAGTATTGAATTTCTTTCCTTGGCCTAGCTCTACTACTGTAAATCTGACCTAGTACTCATTCTGCCTGTCCTGGTCTTGTATTACTACCTTTAGTGATTCTTGATATCAATATATTATAAGTTAAATCTTACCTGATTGCAAATAGGCATTATATCAGGCATAGAAAACTCAAAGGTTTACGAAGACTAAAGAGGAAATGTAAATAAATAAAGATATTTATATGCAAGGAAATGAAATACAGTCAAAACAAAAACCAAGGGAGGGCATACACATTTTAAATATAGGGTTTTCAAACTCTCACTGCATTGGGAAAATACTTATCAGTCTTTCAGAAAATTTCATTTTGGTAAAATGTGCTAGTATTTAAATTATATTTCAGGAGTGCTGAAATGAACACTTAAAGATCAGTATATTCAGACTTACCCAGATAACTAAACCAACTGGCTTAGTGAACCCAACCTCCTAACCTTCAACACAATATCATAAATTGATGTAACAAGCTTTAAGGACCTTCTGAAGATGACAAATAATCACAATTTTGTCAGTCACTCCAGGTAAACAATACTATCTTGACTCGTGCAATTTCCTCATGAATATATAAGAAACTTTTTAGAAAAGACAGTTCCTAAGAGAATGTTTTGAGAAAATACACAGAACTTCTAACCTGTTCAAATTCCTTGAATAGATTCAGTAGAACATTATATACAGTGTACAGTATACAGCTAGAGTTTACAGACTGAGAGGCAATTGAGAGGGGTCTCTTTATAGAAGAGAATGAAATTTTATTTATTTATTTATTTATTTATTTATTTATTTATTTATTTTTAAAGATTTTATTCATTTGAGACAGAGAGCACGAGTGGGGCTTAGGGGCAGAGGGAGAGGGAGAAGCACACTCCCCACTGAGCAGGGAGCCCAACCCAGGGCTCAATCCGAGGACCGTGCGATCATGACCTGAGCCGAAGGCAGATTCTTAACCAATTGAGCCACCCAGGTGCCCCTGAAAATTTATTTAATATTCATTAATAATCAGAGATTTTGCCAAGTTATTGCAAAAAGTCTAGCTTTCTGATAATAAAAGTCCTCAAGGAAACCTAAACATGACCATAGGAACTTCTCCCAAGAACAAATCAAGATACTTGATGACCTCTACCTGAAGCTCCCCAAAGCCAAATGGCCAAATACTTTTAGATCATTACGCTCTCAAACATTCATGCTTAGACATTAATAGTTACATTAAAGATTTTGTGTCATATGAATAGAGGAGAAAAGCTGTTGGAGATGCTTTCCAAGACAGAGGAAATAATCCAACACAATTCATGTTATTCTAGAAACTGTTAACATGTAAAATTATTTTATCTTTAGTTTAAATATTTTTCCCTTTTTTAATCATATAGAGAAAAAGTTGAATGTTTTTCAGGCTATTAAAACTCCTGAGGTAAAGCTTGCTATGCTCTATACTTTCGGGCTCCAAAAAACATAAAAGAATGCAAATTTTAATCTAGAAGAACTAAACTACCTCTGTGGATAATCAGCTTAAACATTCCCGGGTTAGAGAAGAGAACGCCAGTTTATTGTGATATATACATGTCTCAGAGAGCCAGACCAAAGTCACTTACATATTCCACACTGATTGCCAAACAACTGTCCGATAACAATGGTTTGAGGTCACCACCCTTCATGAGTTGAATCCAAATGACTCTCTGAAGGAGAAATCATCCACTAAAATTTGTTCTTTCATTGGTGAAAAGGGAGGCATACCTGTCAATTGCCTACATAGAAATATATTGTTGAGTTTATTTCTTTAAAAAGGCTTTCAGGTCTTCCAATTCAGTTTTTTCACTAAACCTACTAGTGTATTGTCTTTCCATATAGGCACATACAAATAAAAATAACATGCATCCATCGAGGGAGGACTATATACTTCGTATTAATTTTATTGATGCCTTGTACCATCTACTGTTGATGAATTTATTCTAAAACATTTTAAAGCAATCTTTTGAGATCAATTCTTAGACTTAAAGTACAAAGAATCTAAGTCTCACTAATGCCAAGAATTTCCTTATATGCTAAAGATGCTACTTTGAGGCCAAATACATGCTACCTAACACTAAATAATTTAATTATTTCAAATGACCTCAAACCCTCCAAAACACAGCAAGCATTCTTAATAGATAGATAATCAAAAGTTTCTGAATATAGTAATAAAGTGCTTTGAAACTTGAGAGTGAACCAAAGGATGTTTATTACTAAGATGTAGTGTCTTTCTGAAGAGTTGCCACCTGATACTTCAAAAACATTAATCTCTCCAATAAACATTTTACATCCAGAAATTCATCTTATAACATAAACAAGCATGGTAAGTGGCATTATTAGTAGAAATCTCTGGCTGAGTTCCCTACATATATTCAATTTCCTCTAAAAAAATTGTATCTTGCTTGAGACAACACAGATATTAATCAGTGTAAGTAAGTTAATACTTTAATAAGTATTTGCATCTTACTTTGAGAACATTAATAAAGAAATGCATAACTTGAAAAGTGGGTCAGATAACCTAAAAGAACTATGGGGGGGTAGTTTCCCTTAGATAATGATCTCATTTAAAAAGTTATAATATGCCAATTATAAATCAAAAAAGCTGGGGGGAAAAGTTATAGTTGGCCTGCAAATAAACGTATAAAAATTTTGCCTTTAATTCCTTAATATAACATATATCTTTGCTCTCAAAGACCTGTTAAAGTAACACTAATGATTTCCTTGAAAAATCACTGTGACTTAAATTTATACTTTCTAAGAACTTTTGGGGATTGGATCTTGCTAACTCACTATATCTCAGCTGCTCATACACTTAAATATTCTTTTGGAATATTTGAAGCATTTGATTTCATGTAGTATATATTTAAATTACATTAGTAGATGAAGCCATGTGAACTAAATACCAATTCATCAGTCACTTCTATGATTTTTAAATAAGAAGTTATATAGAAGTAACCAAGTGAATAACATATAGCAAGCAGCATGTGCTTGCCAACGTAATGGTGAACTGAATATCTGATCATGTGGAAATAATATATTTGTGGTTACACATATAACTCCAACAGATCAGACCAAACTGTTGCCCTTATGAGGTCAAGAGGTAAGGAAATCAGATCACCAGGGGAACACCCAGATATTACAGAAAAAGAGCACTACAGAAGACATAGGAAAGTCCTAATTTTAGACCTAAGGAATTTTGCTCTTTGTCAGTCTGTGTCTAATATGGTTAACAGAAACTATGTTTTCAATAAATATAGTGCATGTACTTATTTACATACTGAATGTTCAAGGAAGTAACAGTTTGTTTTAAGATTTTATTTATTTATTTGAGAGAGAGAGTATGCATAAGCGGGGGGGGGGGGGCGGGCAAAGGGAGAGGGAGAAGCAGACACCCTGCTGAGCAGGGAGCCCAATGTGGGACTTGATGCAGGACTCAATGCGGGACTGGATCACAGGACCCTGGGATCATGACCTGAGCCAAAGGCAGACATTTAACCAACTGAGCCACCCAGGCATCTCAGAAAATAGGGTTTTAAAGAATTGTTACCAAATGTAGATCAACCAGGTATGTTAAAGGAGTGGCACTGTGATTGGCGGTTGAAGATGTGAACATGCATAGAGAAAGCCATTAACCCAGAGAAGATCCACATTCCCATCTTCCTTATATAATCCCCAACCCCAGTAATAAAACAAAACAAAACAAAACAAAAAACACAAAAACCCATCATGATGATAGGCATAGAAACTTTCTTCATTGAACTACTAATTATTCTTTACAATGCTTCTATTATTTTATTATTGTGACTAAACACATTTTCTGTTCTCACTAATCTATTTTTAATTAAGAAGCTTAGTTTATTCCACCAAGATTAAAGAGGATATCATAATCCAGTTTTATTCAAAAACTGAAGTATTCTTATTCTTAGAAAGTGAAGAAAAAAATGAGGGCACAATTAGTAAAACACTAATTTGGGTCATTCATTCCCAGTATAGGGTAATTCGGCAACAGTATGGAAAATGCAGCAGCCGTGCACTTTATCAATAATACTATATGACCAGGCTTTCTTCCTAAATTTTAAAATCACCATAAACTATAAAACTTCATTCATTACCAAGGTTGAATAACACCTCAAACTTCCATCCCTTTCTCCTTCTCATTTCCTAAGCCCTGGGTGTCTACTGTGAAATGAATTCATAAACCAAGAAATATTGCCTTTTATTCCAATACTTACATATTTACATAGCAACCCCAGAAAGAGGTAGGAAAGTACTTTCTGGAAAACCACAGAAAGAAAAATTCTGGAAAATGAAGAATAATTTCTAGAAGTATACCACACTACATAAAATCTGAAAAACCCCTTCATTCCTGCCTATTTCCCTTTCCAAATTTATACCCACATGAGATAAAAATTATACCCGAAATTTGATCAATTTTCTTATACCACCTGCAAATAAGACTTCAAAGGTCTTAATAGAAGACAAAAAAAGAAAAAGAAAGAAAGAAAGAAAGAAAGAAAGAAAGAAAGAAAGAAAGAAAAGGTTCTTGTTTTAAAATCTACAGATATCTGTAATTTATACACATTTATTTTTTGAGGTACAGTACTAAATTCAAAAGCTGTTTTGTGTCCCCTTTATTTACCTAGCATTTCACTGGGAATAAAGTGGACACCATTTATTTTATTCAATTATTTACCCCCAAAAGGGAGAAAGTTTCAGAAAAATTCTAAAAAAATCTATGTTGATACCCTTTCTGATTGTATATCATAGAAGCACAAGGTGCACAGAGGAGAATTCTAAAACTATGCCTATAATCAGAACATGAATGGGGCAGAATCCTTAAAATTATGTTGCAACTGGAAGGTGAATTGACATCTTTCCCCCCCTCTTTTTTATATAATCAACTTGCAATTATTTACCTTGACCATGTTTGTAATAGTCCTACTTCATCCTTACTGAAAAACCTGTTCCTTCCTTTATGAAGAGCAAGTTACATTTTAAAAGTTTTCTTCATTAAACCACGTGCACCCTCAGTGATTATGCATGTCGTGTACACAGATCAAGACAGACACAAGTCTCCAGTGTACAGGTATGTCAGACAATACGACAACAGAAGCAGTGGTAATTATAAAAGACATATTGACATTACATTTTTTCTAACTCCCATTAGGATGACGTATGTTTTTTAATTTGTTATTTGATCAGGATGAAGGGGTGAGGTAATTAAAATCTTTACAGGGTCTATACTTGATATACTACAACAGAGGAACAATAGGTAGAAATATTTCAGGCACTGGATCTTGTAACAGATCTGTGTCTTATAAAAGTCTCTTACTGAAGAATCTGTGGTATTTATTCTGATTTCTATTTATATATTACTAATTATTAAAAATAGTCATACCCACATTTCTGGTATTTCAGGGGAGATACTATATAATAACTTTTAAAACTGTAACTTTAAAAAAAAAATTTTGTGACCCCTTAATAAATTGTAAATGAAAAGCATGAATAAATAAATGCCATGGCTATTTCAACACCAATGTGTGGTGTGTGTGTGTCACAGCAATTTTAAGAGAGACTGAGATTTCATTGAAACATATACTTAAAAACTGGCTTAACTAGTCTTCAAGCAAAGCATTATTTTCATACTATTTTATCCAAAGAATCAATAGTTTTTTAATAGAATCATAGAATTTTCTTTGTGAAAGGATCCTCAGAGCTTACCTTTCTGCACATCAAGTCATACATATGCTTAACCAAAAAAATGTTAGAATAACTTTCTTCAGGGAACTGCATATAAATGAACCACTTCTAATTTCTGTAAAAGAGACCTGCTATGTTTGTGGGTCCTCTTTCACTATGCCTCGATAGACTTCAACTTATAAACAGCTATCCAATAAAATCTGAAGTATAATTAATGCAACCAAAACACATAAATATCACTTTTATTCTTTTTAATTGCATTCATTTCAAAATACTGTTATCCCTCTGTTTCCTAAGAACCAGAGCCCTGTGGTTTGCTCCTGATGTTCAAGGAAATAAACTATATAATGGTGAATCGAAGTCACATTAGAAAACACACAATAGGTCACATGGCGACCTATTTCTAGTATGTTATGAACGTTTTGGGAGGATGATGTTAAAGTTTCTTCTGTTTAGTGCAGGACTCTCACTGGATATTATATTATATAACTGCAGTTTATGTATTTCAGTGGTCCTGTTTGCTTGACCTCACAGACTGGAGCAAAGAATTTTATGCTGAGAGAAGAGGAATGTTTCACACACCAAAAAAAAAAAAAAAGTCAAATAGCTTTCAGCAACCTTGAAGATAGCATGCATGGTGTTTTAGGGTGAAATTAAACAAGTAGAGTAGATATAAAATTTAAAAGGGAAACAAAGCAAGGATGGTTAGAAACCAGAGGCTGCTCATCTGGATCTTTTTGTTTCATTCTGCGAAAGATCCTTCAAAGTACTGCTTGTTTGACTTGTGTGGTGAAAAGCCTGTGCTTCAAAAAGAGAACTAGGAGCTGCAAGAAGAGAATACCTCCCATGTTGATGCAATTTGTTGTCACCCAGACCAGAGAAGATTCTGGCCCTGACGCTGATGATAATTTGAACCATGAGTTTGTTGCTACTGGGTCCCCAATAGAAGGCCCACTAAAAGCAGAGATTCCAAAATTTAATGACTCAACAAATGTCGTTCCCTAAATATACTAAAAACACAGATGAGCCAGGGAGAATTCAGGTTTCTTTCTTTGAGATGAAAACAATATGGATTGCTTTAACATTATTGGTAAGTTATCTTTAAAGTACTTATCTTTAAAAATACCATAAGGCCTCTCAGACCACATGGGCCTCTCAGAACCATAGGGTTCTCAGAGACCCAAAATTGTGTCAAGAAAGTGCTTCATGAGTAAGCAACCAGCTCTCTCTGTATTCATGACTGAATTTCCATGTTTGGGTAAATCTGATTTCTGGCAATGGAAGTGAGGAGACCATGAAAGAGAGAAAGAAAGAGAGCAAGAAAACTACCTTAGAAGGAGATATAGGATAGTAAATGCTTTTCCAGTTAGAATCTCAGTGACTTTGAGGGGATTATGAGAAATTACTATGAGCAATTATACAGCAACAATAGGATAACCTGGAAGAAACTGATAAATTCTTACAAACATGGAACTTACCAAGATTGAGTCATAAAGAAACAGAAAGTCTGAACAGACCAATAATGAGTAAGGATATTGAATAAGTAGTCAAAAACCTTCCAAAAAAAGAGAAGAACGGGACCAGATGGCTTCCTTGGAGAATTCTATCAAACTTTAAAGAAGAATTAACAACAATCTTTCTTCAAACTTCATTGAGTAAGTGCAAATACTTCAATAGTCATTTTATGAAGCCAACCCTATCCTTAATCCATTGCCAGACAAAAACACTATAAGGAAAGAAAACTACAGGCAACTATCCCTGATGAATATAGGTGCAGAATACTTACCAATATACTAGCAAACCAAATTCAACAGCACATTAAGATAATTATACACCATGACAGACTGGTATTTATCCTAGGGATGCAAGAATGGTTCAACATACACAAATCAGTGAATGTGATACAACACATTAACAGAACAAAGGATAAAAAAAATCACAAAATCTTCTCATTAGATGCAGAAAATGCCTATGACAAAATTCAACACACTTCATGAAAAAAACTCTCAAAAAAGTAGATATAGAAGGAAATTATCTCAAAATAATAAAGGCCATATACAAAAAGCCCACAGCCGACATTATAATCAATGGTGAAAAACCAAAAGCCTCTCCTCTAACATCAGGAACAAAGTAAGAATGCCCACTTTTTCCACTTCCATTCAACATAGTACTAGAAGTCCTAGCCAGAACAGTTAGGGAAGTAAAAGAAATAGAAGGCATCTAAATAGGAAAAGATGTAAAATCATCTGTTCACAAATGACATGATCTTCCATGTAGAAAATCCTAAAGATTCCACACAAAAAAATCCTGTTAGAACTACAAGAAATTCAGTAAAGTTGCAGAATATATAGTCAACATATAAAAATCAGTTGCATTTCTACATACAATGAACAATTTGAAAAGGAAATTAAGAAAAAGAATGAAATAGAATGAAAAAGAATAAAATTCTTAGGAATAAATTTAACCATGGAGGTGAAAGACTTACACACTGAAAACTATAAAACACTGCTTAAATAAATTAAAGAATACAGAAATTTTTTTTTAGAATGAAAAAGAATAAAATTCTTACGAATAAATTTAACCATGGAGGTGAAAGACTTACACACTGAAAACTATAAAACACTGCTTAAATAAATTAAAGAATACAGAAATAAGTGGAATGGCATCTCATGTTCATGTACTAGAAGACTTAATATTGTTAAAATATCCATACCACCCAACGTGATCTACAAATTCAATGTAATCCCTATCAAAACTGCAATGGGGGGCGCCTGGGTGGCACAACGGTTAAGCATCTGCCTTCGGCTCAGGGCGTGATCCTGGCGTTCCGGGATCGAGCCCCACATCAGGCTCCTCCACTATGAGCCTGCTTCTTCCTCTCCCACTCCCCCTGCTTGTGTTCCCTCTCTCGCTGGCTGTCTCTATCTCTGTCGAATAAATAAATAAAATCTTTAAAAAAAAAAAAAAACCTGCAATGGTATATTTTGCATAAATAGAAAAAAAATCCTAAAATTCATATGGAACCCTAAAGGACTCCAGAGAACCAAAACGATCTTGAAAAACATGGGGGCCACATACTTTTTGACTTCAAAAGATAATTACAAAGGTACAGGAATCCAAACAGTATGGTACTAGCATAACGACAGACACCAATGGGACAGCATAAAAAGCCCAGAAATAAACCCATGCATATATAAGGTCAAATGATCTTCCACAAGGCTGTCAATACTACACAATGGGAACAAAGATAGATAGTCTCTTCAACCAATGGTATTGGTAAAACTGGGTATCCACATGCAAAAGAATAAAATTGGCCTCTTATCCCATATATAAAAGTAAACTCAAAATGGATTAAAGACATAAATGTAAAACCTGAAACTATAAAACTATAGAAGAAAACATAGTTGAAAAGCTTCATGACATTGGTCTTTGCACTGATTTCTTGGATAGGACACTAAAAGCATAGGCAACAAAAGTAAAAATAGACAACTGAGACAATATCAAACTAAAAACCTTCTATGCAGCAAAGGAAATAATCAACACTGTAAAAAGGCAACCTATGAAATAGGATAAAATATGTGCAAAGCATATGTATAAGAGGTTAATGCTGGCTAATTGAACATAATAATAAAAAAAATGAACTTTAAAAAAAAGAGGTTAATATGTAAAATATATAAGGAACACCTACAACTCAATAGCAAAAGAACAAAATAACCTAATTTAAAAATGGGCAAACAATTTGAATTGACAGTTCTCCAAAGAAGTTATACAATGGCCAACAGGTATATGAAAAGATGTTCAATATCACTAATTGTTGGGGAAATACAAACCAAAATCACAAGGAACTATTACCTCACACCTGCTGGAATGTCCATTATAAAACAAAACAAAACAGAAAATAGTGTTAGTGAGGATGTAGCGAAATTGGAACCCTGTGCACTTTTGGTGGGAATATAAAATGGTGCAGTTGCTATGGAAAACAGTATGGAGGTTTCTCAAAAAATTTAAAAGAGAACTACGACATGATCCAGCAATCCCACTCTTAGGTATTTATCTGAAAGAACTGAAAACAGGGTGTCAGATATTTGCAATTCCATGTTCACTGCAGCATTATCCACAATAGCTAAGGGATGAAAACAACCTAAATGTCCATACACCAATGATTGGACAAATGAAACATGATACATACATACAATGGACTATTACTTAGCCTTCAAAAAGAAGAAAACCTTGTCATATGCCACAACATGGATAAAACTAAAGGACATCACACAAAGTGAAATACATCAGTCATAGAAGGACAAATAATACATGATCCACTTATATGAGGTCTCTAAAGTAGTCAAACCCACAGAAGCAGAAAATAGAATGGTGGTGAATAGGGATGGGGTGGTTATTATCCAATAGTATAGAGTTTCAATCATGCAAGATGAAAAAAAAAAAACAGATTTAGGGATCCACCATACAACGAATTTGCATATACTTAACAATACTCTATTGTACACCTAAACACTTGTTAAAAGAATAGATCTCATGTGACTTTTGTAATACAACAACAATAGAAAAAAAGAAGAAAAACTTGGTTGCTCATTCAGCCATAGAATAATCGCTATAATCCCTGACTCATCAGTCCTTGCCAGTAGACACTGAACTGAGCCGACTTTGCTCAAAACAGTCACTGTGTTTGCCTGTTCCATTATACCACGTTGACTTGTCCCTGGATGCACCAGCACCACTCTACTTGCTTGATAATAGACATGTTTTCCATCTGTACATAGTGGTCACAGGTCACTCTGTCCTTAAATTTAATTATAGACTTCTCTTCAAAGTAAGTAGAGCAGAATCAAAAATATTGAGGTGTTTGTCCACCAAGGATGGATTAACTAGGACTCATTCTCTTTCCTTAGTATTTTTGTAATAGACTATATATGTTACTCTCTTAGCTCCGGGGATGGGAATGTGGAAAAGAGAGCCATTAAGTGGTCCAGAAAATTGTTCTGGCTCATCCTGATTACTCTCCTCTCTAAATTCGTATTAATCTTACTACTCATCCTTTTGGTTTAGTGCAAAATTGCTTTCTGATGGTGTCTGTCATTCATTATTCTGTTTCCCTGTTAGATTATTTCACTCTGTTATTTTAGTTTTTCACACTACTTCCTACAGAGGACTGTCTCCCATAGTCTCACTGCTTGAGTGATTCCAATTAATTGAACTCACATGACTTTCTTGCAGTTCAGTGAAGGTTGCTTTTAGACAAAACAGCGGAGAACCTTGACCTCAGGATTTCTCAGCTCTGCTGCTAAGGATCTAGTCTGAGACCACAGAAACTTTTCTCAATGACTTATTCAAATTGTCGAACAGATGATATATTCACAAAACTCAAAAATCATAAAACACAGAAAGATGTATGGCACGAAGTGTCCCTCCTATCCTGGTCTTCTTTCTGCCCTTCCTGTTTCCCATATCCTCCTTCTAAGTGATCCTACAAAGTAGACAGCAGTGTCTAAAGTTTCCCAAATACCTCTAAACTGGAACATTGTTCTGTTCTCAGTCATAAGTGAGGAGAAGCGCCTGGTATAATTTCAGGCTCTGGTTTCCCGGTGCCACCTGTCCAGTCTGGTTTCCAGGTGCTGCAGTGCCAATTTCTCAAAAGCCAAGTAATCAACCACTTTATCAACCAACCAAATTCTTACCGAGAACACATGAGGAATAATTGTGTTACAGGTTATAATGAGAATAGGAACAAAAAACTTTTGAAGTTATCATTCTTAAAACATATATGTGGAAAATCGTCAATAAGAGAATGTTTCTAATTAAGCAAATGTGAAATTTTCATATATACATTTACCCCTATCAACATATTCATTTATTTAGGGCTTGGCAGAACTGTAGGTGTCACCAGTGCCAATCCACTCATTTAACTAATGAGAAAACTGAAGTTCAGAGAAGCAGCAAGATTTATAATTAAGAACATGAAGCCTGACTCAGTTTAAATCCTACCTCCACCATTAGCATGGTGTGGATTAGGCAAAGTACTTAACTTCTTTCTGCTTAAATCTTCCCATCTGTAAAATGGGTATAAGAAGAATATTTCTCTCATACGGATGTAGAGATTATTATATGGGTTAATATATGTAAAATGATGTTTGATACAGAATAAGCACCATAGGAGTGAAAGCTATTATTGGTTAATGGCTTGTGGAAGATAGAACAGCTAAATGGCATAGAAAGGATTGTAGGCTGAAAAAATTAGCTATTGGATTATTTGTTACAAAACATTAAAGGAATATAAAATTCATAATAAGGTAACAACACACCATACAAGTGAAAAAAGGAATCTAAGAAAAAAGAGGGGATGAAGGTGATACTTGCTTTAGATTAAGTTAGCTCATAAATAAGAAAATAGAAGATCAAGGAGGCGGGCAAAGTAGCAAGTTTTTATAAGCATCATAGGGCCAGGAGACCGGTCCTAGAGACTCCAAATCTGCTCAAGCTGGAAATGTTTCCTTTTGTTTTTCTTTTTTACATTTTCTAAAAAAAAAAATAGGAAAGATACTCATAGGTAAGACCTAACTGTTCAGGGAGGAAAACATTTTAAACATTAACTTATTTTCACTCAGGACTGAATAAATTCTAGTCTTTGTTTTAATTAAGTGATAGTACCTTTGATTTAAGAGTTTTAACAAAGGGGATACAACAAAAAGGATGAGCTATTGCTCATCTGTTCATATGTGAGTGCTAACATCACTTTTAGAAATATAAAAAGTTAAGTTTGAAAGTTTAATAAAAGTTTAGTTCTTCCTTTAAAATAAATTTAATTTCCCCCTCAAATTCTGTCATGAAATACTTTCAATATCAAAAAAATTAGTAAATGTGATATGCTTCAAAGTAATAATTCATTCCTTTATTGAAGAGAAAATGGAATAAAGGTTGCAAATACCACTGATCTACAATTTCCAGATTGGTTGTGTTTAACTGACTGAACACATACAAGGGAAATCCTTAAAAAATGAGTATTTTTTTCCTCCAAGAAATGCACAACCACATCCCAGTCTTGAGGAGTTCCCGCCATTTGCGTAAGATGGGTAACCCATAGATGCAGTTAGCGCATGGTGCCTTTAAAGAAATGGCAGCCAAATCTAATCAAGCTGAGATTATCACAGAAAGCAAAAGGAATCACCCTTATTTTTAGCCAAGACTTAATTCGGAGGGAACAGAAAGAGGGGAACATGTACCTTGCACATAATGAATAAGATAATTAGCTACCTTGCTAGTGAAATCCTTCAGATATTAAAGTCCTTCATCTTCATTCTTCTTTCCTACCAGATTTAATATAACCTGAGAACTACATAGCACAGTTAGAAAAATAATAATGTATTTAAAGGCCCTGTCAGTACAGCTTATGCCCCTAACTAAGGTTAAGAACCTGGCCTTTTAATTAAATTGCAAAGACTTTTTTTTTTTACAGTTATAGCTTATATATTGTAATAAATTAATTAGAATCTCTGACTTATTATAGATTATTGAGCATATTTTGTGACAATGGAAAGGGTCAGTGACTGCATTTCCAGTACTTGCTCACTCAACTTCGGTAAACAAACCACACAAGTCAGTCATTGATGCGCACTTGCACCAGAGATCCTGGGCACCAATGAGCCTGAAAGGCTTCCAGGGACTCCTTTGTCACTTTAATTATTTGCATATTAAGATCTCTTTAGGCAGGCAATGCTTCAAATGCTAGGCCAAACAGCCCCTTCAGAAGTCATTAAGCCCAGTGTTGCCAAATATTTTAGGTGTCATACAATTTTGATAACTAACAAAATGACTTAAAGGCTGTTATTCCAAGCCTGCCAGAATGAGGAGAAAGACAGAGGTATTGAGCTATTGCCGTAGGCCACCAGTACAAGCTGGAAGTGCTGAAGATCTGAAATAATACATAGAAACATTTTCCTGGGAAGAACAATGGGAAATAAGCATACCTACCATCATATAGCTGTAGTACAATAAAGGCTTTACTTTAATAAGTAAAGTCACATAGTAGACAATACGTATTAGCTAACCTTTGTCATTGTAATTAGTGGCAGAGGCAATGTCAAGACCCATATTCCTGATTCACATAGCACTGCTTTTCAATGGATTAATTTGGTTTCCTCAAACTAAACTGCAGGACCAGAAAAAAGAAAGAAAAAATTCTTGTTTTGCCAAAGCACAAAGTGCTTTGTCTATATGTTAATTAAGTCGGCCAAACTATTCTCTATGCTCCTAGAAGGCAAATAATAAATGTTGGGTCCTAGAGAGCACCCAGAATTGTGCTGGAGCCACAGTAAATGTTCCATAATTGGTTATGTATTGCTGATTTTTGAGTAAGCTCCAAATATGAAGGACTCAAAGAATCAAACAGGCATTGATGAGTGAGATGAATCAGAGATGGTTACCATGCTGGAGGTGAATTTAAATTCTTGTGTCCTTCAAATCTACAACAAATCTGATGGTCTTCTCTGTGAATGGCAACACCATGGGACACTTGTGCGGAGCTTTGTCCTCTCCTACCCTCACACCTCCCTACATACTCTTTGAATAAGTGATAGGAAATCCTATGGACTGATTGTCATAGAAACAATCTCCTGCTTACAGAGCAGTTTTTGATATAGGGGATAATACAGAAGAAGACGCCACAACCATTCCTATGAAGTCATCTTCTAACTATATCTTTTCATGCAAAAAAAAAAAAAAAAGGAAGGAGGAGGAATGAAATTGTAAAATTAGAGGCTAAAGGAAGAGAAGAAACAAGATCTATTGTTTATATCCAATATATTAAAAATTTATTTGAGAAAAGAAAGAAAAATACAACTAGAGTGTAGTCTTATATTATTATCACTGTAATTCAAAGCCTTTGTGTGTATGTGAAAAGAAGTTAAATTTACAAAAATGTTAAGTGTGGCATTTTATAATCTTAAATATTTTAAGGGTATGACTACTACACCTTGACCAGTTGTCACTTACATTTTAAATATAAACATGTAGGGGTAGGCAATACCTGAAAAATTTACCATTCCTAAAATTCTATAATTTTACAGTTCTGACTAAAAGTAGCGGCTTTTAAAATACTAGTATGTATTTGAGCTGTGAGACTCCCTGAGAACAGATTATGCCAGGGCCCAGCAAGGAGAAACAGAGGCTTGGCCTAAGGGCTACACGAATAAGCATGCGGAGGCCAGAGGCACAGTCAAGGGTCAAGCTCTTAGGGTAGACAACAGTCCCCACGCGAAGCCTCTACGTACACATGGGGCCCTGACAGAAAAAATACTCACTTACCCAGGGGATTACTAAGCTAAAATAGACGCAGGCAGCCTTGGAGTCAGATAAAAAGTTAAGTGGACTACAAGAAGAACCAGAACTCCAGAAGTCAGTCCTCAGTAAGGGAACTTCTGATTGGTGAGATGAATAACAGGAGAAAATGTTTTAAAATTGCATCAAGCTAACTGAAAAATAAAAATTCGGTAAAGGCATTCATAATTTATAACAACTTTTTAAAGCTTGGACCCTAGAATTTTCTTGGGTACTTAAACTGAATGCATGCAAGTGATAGACTATAGAGGAAAAAAGAAAAAAAAAAATCAATAAATTGGTAAATCACCAGGGCTGCCTTTAGATAATACGCCACCACCATCTTCCCCTGAATGCTTCCAATGTAGCCATAGTTTATTCATTTATTTAGCAAAAAAGCCTTACTGTAGGAACAAACTTGGAGTACATAAGACATGAAAAGATGAGTAAGATTGAAACAAAGCAAGTGAAGGAGAGTGAAGTACGGGACAGTCTGGGGGTCATGGATAGAGAAAGGTGCTAAGTCGTGTAGAACTAGAGTAAGGAGTGATTTTAGGATTAAATCAAGGGCTATTCCAGTCATCTTGTTACTGGATGACAATGGCTTGATTAGAGTGTTAGCTATGGTAACGGAAAAACACTGAAGTTGAGGCTATGTTTTGAAAGTGGACTCACGCAGTCTTTCAATTGTTGGATGACATGTGTGCACTTGTATTTCAGGGAGGGGCTCAGTGAGGAATTAACAACAATTATGAAGTACTGGGTTTGAACCACTAGGTGTATGATAATGGTATTTATTGAGAAGGGATTTCTGCAGAAATTATGGGTTTGGAAAGGGAAAATGGACAGCTCTGTTTCAGTCCTAAGAAGTCTGAGATAGCTTTTAGACATCCTAGTGGAAATGTCAAGTAGGTGGTCAGTTATGTAAATTAGGAGCTCATCATAGAGGTCAAGATTACAGACATACATCTGGGATATAAATGGTATGAAAAGCCACGATAAGATGGACTAAGTCTTATTAAAATGCAGCAGGGCTCGCAGCACAGAAATGCTATCATTTTCACTCACACTGGAATTCATGCCTGATTTTATGAATATCACAATACAGGATTTGGTAATAATTTATTGTTTCAGAGCAGTTATTTTTTTAAGTGGTGCGAACCCACAATAATTAGTAGCAAATAAACTGTATGTTTATAAAATGCTTTGGGGAAATATGCCTTACTACTTACTGTTCCAAATGGCACTACTCTTATAAGTAATAAATGCGACCCTTTGGCTATAATATTGAAAAAAGAAATTAGGAAAAACATAGTAAACTCTTTTAAAAACTTATTTTCAAATGTCACCACAGCAATAAATTATTGATTTCCACATCTAAAATTAATGTTTTTATTTATGAAGTAACATTTAACTCTCAGTAATATAATATATAACTTTGCTTTAACAGACCATTTTATTTTAAAGAGTTATAGAGTATGAATGAAGCCAATTAAGTGTGCTCTGTGTGTCTTCTCTGTTGGCCCTTACCAAAGCTCACAATGTGCGTTCTGTTCTACTTGGTATCAGGGAAAACCACACAGGAACACAGAGAATACTGCCTGCTTTAAAAAAAAAAAAAAAAAAAGAGCTTTTTTCTTCATAAAGTCTCTGGCTGTGGTCACACAGAACACAGCATCCATTTATGGATCTCCTAACTGGCCCCAGGCCATTGCCTGAGCTTGCATTTCCTTACTGGCAAATGCACTTCATTTTTATTTGTGCTCTTCAATAGATTCAGTTACTAATACCTACAGATGTGAATTATGAAAAATTATCTAGGCAGGTAGAAGGAATTAAAACTAGAGATAGTTCAGTAGCTTAGCAGGAAGAGGGAAGGAGGCCCAAACTACCTTGAAGAATGAATATTTTGTGAAAATGAACAAAGCCCCATGTTCACTTTTGAATAATAAAAAACACTCATCCACATGCCGACATGACACAGGGATTTTATTATCAATTGTCACACACAGTAGTTTTATTAGTACCTATTCAAGACTAAGCTAATTTAAAAGCACTCGAAACCTTAGGCAGATGTTTTTCAATGCAAAAAAAAAAAAAAATTCAAAAGCTTTGCATCATATACTATCTACTATAAAAAAAGTAAGGCTCAGTTCTTTCTCAGTCTTAGAACACATTCATTTATACATAAGCTGCCTGTACCAAAATCATGGTCATCATTCTTTAGGGCAGCATTGTTCTCTGCTTTGTTAGAGCTTTATGACATGCATTTTTTTTTCTAATTTTAACTTTTCTGTCCATTTAATATTATAATACATCCCCTCTTACACTAGATTCCTATAAATTGGCTCATTCAGTTTCTCTTAAAATTTGAGGAAATAAGGGAGCATGGGTGGCTCGGTTGGTTCAACTCTTGGTTTCCACTCAGGTCATGATCTCAGGGTCATGAGATCGAGCCCCCATGTGAGCATGCTCAAAGTGGAGCCTGCTTAAGCCTCTCCCCCTCTCCCTTCCTCTCGGCTCCTCCCTGTACTTGTGTGCTCTCTCTCTCTCTCTCAAATACATAAAAAATAAAATAAAACCTTTAAAAAAATTGAGTAAATAAGACTTTGAAAAACTGGTGGTCTTCACTAAAGCTCAACATAAGCATACTCCATGACCTAGACTTTCCATACCTAAATAGAGACCCTATAGAAAAGACTTACACATGGTTCACCAAACGGCATGCACTATAATATTATGAAGAACAATGCTATTCTTAATAGCACAAAACTGGAAACACCCTAAATGTGCCCAAATCAAGAATAGAATGGATAAAGTGATCACACAATGGAAATTGTACTACAATTTCATAAACAGGCTACAACATTATGCAATATGGAAAAAGAACAGATTGTTGAATGAAAGACATTAGATAGAGATTATCAGAGTGAATGTTTTCATTATATAAACTACTAATACCTTATCCTGCCTAATAAAAAAGATTTGATAAAATAAATGGAAAATTTTGGCTAATGTGAACATTTACGATTTGTTTTAGAGAGATCGTTTTTATTGCAAACGGGTGCACAAGGTGGGTTCTCCTAAAAATCTTGTTAAAATCTAAAGTTTAATTCTCAATTCCATCCCTAATAAGCAGATATATTTTTTAAAGATTGTATTTATTTATTTCAGAGAGAGACAGAGAGAGTGCATGAGCAGGGGGAGGTGCAGAAGGAGAGGGAAAGAGAGAATCCCAGGCAAACTCCACATTGAGCGTGGAGCCCGATGTGGGGCTTAATGTGGGGCTCTGTCTCAGGACTCTGAGATTATGACCCTGAGATCATGGCCTGAGCCAAAATCAAGTGTCGGCTGCCTAACCAACTGAGCCATCCAGGTGCCCCTACTAAGGAGATTTTTTAAATGGCTGTACTTTGTTTTGTTTTGTTTGTTTGTTTGTTTTCTTCTTTCTTCTTATACCCACCCTCATGCTCGGGCCATATTTTCAGGTTCATAACATAACCAAATAATTCTCCAAAATAGTATAGAACTGGTAGCTGACTTTTAGTGTCATGCAAATAGCCAGGTTGCTTTATAAACTAGATTGTATGTTTGCCAAGATCAGAAAAGTAGAAGCCATTTCTATATACAGCACCACTGCAAAGAGAAAGAACATTCTGAATGGAGCTAACTGCTCACTCTGAGTAATAGTGGTAGGCAAGCAAGGAAAAATGGCTAAAGTTTGGAAGATCTTGAATAATAGTAGGTTTCCAAGTTTGGATGCCATTCTTTAAGCCATGGTGAATAGAAAGCTTTTAAGTAAGGATCACAAACTGAAAATATCATTTTGAGCATTCATGCTAGACTAGAACCTGGTAAATCAGTGCTAACAGGCCGGTTAGCAAGGTTTGTACGAGGGGATAAACCTTGAACTAGGATGATAGTAGCACCAATAGAAAATAGGGATGCCTATAGGTGAAGAAAAGTTAGACAAAGATAATCTACTGAACTTGGAAATTAACAGGTGTTGGGAGTTGGATGGAGGGTCTAACATGACTCAGTTTTGGAAACAGAATGAGATCTTGACACAGAGAGGAAAACTTTATGGGTCAGTTGGTTTGAGAAGACAATGAAAAAAAAATGACAGAATGAATAGCTAAGGGTGAAGGTCAATGCAGGAACTATATAAGTACAAGGCTCAGATATCATATATTCTATTTTCTGTTTTTTCTCCAATGCCTTAAAAACCCTAAGGGGTGGATAGTTACAGTGAGAAATCATGAGAAGATTTAGAAATGCTGAATACCAACAAAATTATAACTTTTTCTCTGTGGAAATAATGGGTAATAGAAAAGACAAGCTATTTCCTTGGCTGTGCAGAAGCTTTTTATCTTGATGAAGTCCCATAAGTTCATTTTATCTTTTGTTTCTCTTGCCTTTGGGGATGTGTCATGAAAAAGGTTGCAGTCACAAAAACTAAGAGGCAGCCCACGGAATGGGAGAAGATATTTGCAAATGACACTACAGATAAAGGACTGGTATCCAAGATCTACAAAGAACTTCTCAAACTCAATACACGAGAAACAAATAAACAAATCAAAAAATGGGAAGATATGAACAGACACTTTTCCAATGAAGACATACAAATGGCTAACAGACACATGAAAAAATGTTCAAAATCATTAGCCATCAGGGAAATTCAAATCAAAACCACACTGAGATACCACCTTACACCAGTTAGAATGGCAAAAATAGACAAGGCAAGAAACAACAATTGTTGGAGAGGATGTGGAGAAAGGGGATCCCTCCTACATTGTTGGTGGGAATGCAAGTTGGTACAGCCACTCTGGAAAACAGTGTGGAGGTCCCTTAAAAAGTTAAAAATTGAGCTACCCTATGATCCAGCCACTGCACTACTGGGTGTTTACCCCAAAGATACAGACGTAGTGAAGAGAAGGGCCATATGCACCCCAATGTTCATAGCAGCAATGTCCACAATAGCTAAATCGTGGAAGGAGCCGAGATGCCCTTCAACAGATGACTGGATTAAGAAGCTGTGGTCCATATATACAATGGAATATTACTCAGCTATCAGAAAGAACGAATTCTCAACATTTGCTGCAACATGGACGGCACTGGAGGAAATAATGCTAAGTGAAATAAGTCAAGCAGAGAAAGACAACTATCATATGATTTCTCTCATCTATGGAACATAAGAACTAGGATGATTGGTAGGGGAAGAAAGGGATAAAGAAAGGGGGGGTAATCAGAAGGGGGAATGAAGCATGAGAGACTATGGACTATGAGAAACAAACTGAGGGCCTCAGAGGGGAGGGGGGTGGGGGAATGGGATAGACTGGTGATGGGTAGTAAGGAGGGCACGTATTGCATGGTGCACTGGGTGTTATATGCAACTAATGAATCATCGAGCCTTACATCGGAAACCGGGGATGTACTGTATGGTGACTAACATAATATAATAAAAATCATTAAAAAAAAAAAAAAAAGACAAGCTAAAGACTAGGAGAATATGCAAATCTCATATCTGACAAAAGACTTGCATTCAGACTATATAAATAACTCTCAAATCTCAACATTAATCAAATCTCCAATTTAAAAATGAGCAAAAGAATTGAACGAATACTTCACCAGATAGAATATACAGATGGCAACTAAGCAGAGGAAAAACAACTGTTTAACGTCATTAGCCATTGGACTGGGTTTTGTATGTAAGTGATGAATCAGTAACTCTATACCTGAAATTAATATTACACTGTATGTTTACTAACCGGCATTTATTTTTTTTATTTTATTTTTTTTAAGATTTTATTTATTTGTTCGACAGAGATAGAGACAGCCAGCAAGAGAGGGAACACAAGCAGGGGGAGTGGGAGAGGAAGAAGCAGGCTCATAGCAGAAGAGCCTGATGTGGGGCTCGATCCCAGATCGCCGGGATCACGCCCTGAGCCTTAACAGCTGTGCCACCCAGGAGCCCCTAACCGGCATTTAAATAAAAATTTGAAACTATAAAAAAAATTGACCTTGAAGAAAAACATATCATTAGCCATCAGGAAAAGGCAAATGAACACTACAATGAAATACCACCAAATACATATTAGAATTATTAAAATAAGAAGTACTGATAATACCCCATATTGGCAAAGATGTGGAACACTAACACATTGCTGCTGAGAATGCAAAATGTTATAGTTACTCTAGAAAACTGTTTGGCTATTTCCTATAAAGTTAAATTTACATTTACCATATGACCCAGAAATCCCACTCGTAAGTATTTACCTTAAAAGAAAGGAAAGCATCTATCCATAAGAAGATTTACATATGAATATATATAGCTGCTCGATTCATAATCATCAGTGAGAGGAAACTTAAATGTTCTTCACCAGGTGAATGGATATACAAACTGTGGTACATCTCCTCAATGAAAATACTGCTATTCAGCAATAAAAAAGGAATGAACTATTGACACACACGAAGGGCATGAATTTCAAAGGCAGGGCTGAGAGAAAGAAACCAGTATCAAATGGTCATATAGGGCATGATTTCATTTATATGATATTCACAAAAAGACAAAACTACAGTGACAGTAGACAGTTCAGTGGATGCCAGTGGTTAAAGGTGGGAGAAAGTTGTACCTACAAAGTGAAAGCATAGGATGTTTTCTGGGTGATGGAAATGTTCTTTAATCCTGACTACAGTGGTGGCTACACAAACCAATTCATGTGTTAAAATTCATAGAATTCCCTCTCTGTCCCCACAAGTCATTTTTACGTTAACTTAAGAAAACGATCTTAATAATGACATCTGTAAGGAAGCACACAGACACAAAGCAAATGTTTCAATGTTAACATTATTTTGCATTATAAGTCTTATATCAGTATAAGTATTATAGGGGCACCTGGGTGGCTCAGTCAGTTAAGCGTTTGCCTTCAGCTCCGGTTATGATCCCGGGATCCTGGGATCGAGCCCCGTATCGGGCTCCCTGCCTAGTGGGGAGTCTGCTTCTCCCTCTCCCTCTGCCTGCAGCTCCCCCTCCTTGTGCATGCACTCTCTCTCTTTCCAATAAATAAAATCTTTATAAAAAAAAGTATTATGTCTGTAACAGGACTTCTAAAAATTCAGCAACAGGCCAAGTTACTAGAAAATCTTCAGTATTCCTTTTAAGCAGACATAAAAATAAACAAACAAACAAACAAGGCTAGAATCTTTTCTACCCAACAATTAAAACTAATTTGTATCATACTGCACAAAATATTTAACGCAAAATTAATTATCAAATCTATTAGCAAGTTTACATGGATACCAACTGAGATGGCCAAATACCCAGGTGGGCTTGTTAGGAAATTAAGGAATAGTCAAGAGACTAAATGAAAGATATTCAAATAAATTGATCATGGATGGGTTTTGTTCCTACCTTTATGGTTATTTGTAATCAGTTTTTATAATGTGAATGGATATGTTCTCTAGATGAACAGGGATGATAATAAATCATCAGTGAATAACGTTTTGTCAATTTGGTCAAAATGGGGCTCATGAGTACATCTTGGACCTCTCAGACAATTAACTGACCCGGCAATTTTGAAGGATCTGGTGCTCAGTTTCTTTTTGTGTGGGTTTAAAAGACAATTCAGCTGCTTGAATTCCATGAGGAAAGAAACAACCACAACAAAATCAATACATGGTCACCTTTCAAACTAAGGCAACCTTTTAAAAAAGTTAGTCTAAATGATCAGACCGGTTTCATGTGTCATAATGGTGTTGAATTAAGATGGGAATCGTTGGTATGAAAAGTCAGAAAATCTGGATTTGAAGGATGCTGATAACAAACTAGATAATCTCAGGTGAATTATTAAATCTCTTTGGGCCTCAGTTTACTCATTTGTAAAGTGTCTGGATTAGATAAGTCGTTCTAATCTTTCCTACATTCTCCCTCTTTCTCCCCATCTCTCTCTCTCTGTGTGTGTGTGTGTGTGTGTGTGTGTGTGTGTGTGTGTGTATCTTAGATTCTTAGGTAAGGCTCAATACCAGGTCTGAGTTACAGCTCGAGATCTACCTTTGTAATAAGGAGCCCTAATGTTGCTCACCCAGATGGTCCTTAGATCACACTTTGAGAAACACTGAACTAGAGAGAGAGTCCGTCCTTCTTGTAGCTCTAATACTCTATGATTAAGTCAATGCCTTTGTAGCCTACTTTTATATTGTCCTTCCCTGCTCTTTAGCAGTGTAGACCAGGCTATTAGATTTGTCCTCTTTCATATCAGAAAGGCAAAGAAATTACTAGGGTTTCCCTTAGATCTGTATTTTCTGTGAATAATACAGATAACCTCAGGCAGCCCAGGGAGAGCTTACTTTTCACAGCTGCTTTCAGATGGGGTATCTTCTACTCTGCAGTCTCACCTTCCCTATAATTTTTGTAATTCAAACAGGGCTCATAAACCACAATTGATCTTAAAGGAGTCACCTTTTCGATTGCCTCCTCAGAAAGATTGAAACTCCTAAGTGTGAGATGGAATAATATGATATAGATGAAAATCTAGTTATATCCTTAAAAAAAGAGTGCATTTAGGCAAACTAAAAGGCCTACCAAAGAAAATTATGTTTGACCTTTACTTTCAATTTCTTACATAATTCTGCCTTGTTTTTCAACAATAAAGAGAAAATTACATTTAAAATATTTTGATATTTAGTTAAGGGAATTCTACTATTGGTTCTAAAAGAAAGTTTTAATTTTACTTCAAAAGTAAATTCTAGTAGATTAATCTTATCCTGTGACTTAAAAAATGTAAATGTTTCCAATAATAATGATAATTGACATGCCAGTAGATGACATTTGCTTTGAGAATATTAAAATTCTCTGAGGAAATATGGGTATAAACATTCAAAATTAAACTTGGAGATAATTAATTATTTTAATTCTAGGTGAATAAATCTCCAGAATAAAAAATAGTCTTTAAGTGAGAGGAAAATCAACATAATCACATTCATTTATGCTGCCCAAGTGTACATACTGCGTGGAAGACCCTGGAAGCAGAGCGCTGACATCAAACATTTCAGCCAAAATCAGATGAGGGTGGTAGGTGAGAATTCAAGATCTTTTCCGTAAAAAAAATAGGTCATTTGGGGCAGATAATTTAAGCTCACTGAGTCCCATTTTCTTTATCTATAAGGTAGGAATGACTTTGGGCACATCACCAAATCTCTCTGTGTTAATTCCTTAAATTAAATGAGGGTAGTTAAAGGCCTCTGTTAATCCCTATGTTCTAATATCTAAATTGTGGTGCTTGAAAACATTTAAATACTCTCTTCACATCTGCTAAATATGAAAACATGCTATCAGCCACTGTAAACCATAAAATGAATTGCATAGCTATAGTTTTAGAAATTAATAATAAAAAGAGTCATGTTTGGGTTTTAGTCATGCACAGTAAGAGAACAGGTTTTATTTTTCATTTTTAAAATGTTTTGTTCCTATTTTCCTTCTGTGATCTTCCATAATTTTGATCTAGGTTACAAACCTGAGGATCCTTTAGGTTTTCATATCCTTGGGATATGAGGAATATTTAAGTCATTGAAGAATCAGTGTAAGAAATCTGGGGGGGACAACAGATATTGATTGTGGCAATAACTATAGACACTGATTAGTTTATGTTAAATTTAAAAATTAGATATAATTGAAATAAATCACCTGGAACAACAATTCAACATCAAGATCCAGGGTGCATGGTGACGTCTGAGTTTACAATGCTAAAAAAGTACAAATCCTACAGATACTCTGCATAGCCTCATCACCTTAACTAGACTTTGCTCTGTGAAAAGAAGTCCACCCTGGTTATCACTGTATTCCCAGAGGAAAACACAATGCCTGCTGCTTCATAGGTGTTAATTTTCTATAACTGAAGAATGAGCGAATGAACAATGTACAATAGTTCTGAGGAAACAACAGAACTGTATAACTTTACTGTTATCTACTCACAGTCAAGTGAGAATCCAGCTGAATATTCTGAAGATTGGCACAAGGAGATCATATTACCCTTCAAAGTACGAGGGAGATAAGTCATTTATTTAACTAGAAACTGAACATCTTCTTTGTATTTGGGTAAGGCTGTATAACATAATGGTTTAGGGCAGGAATAATGTTTGAGTCAGGTAAAAAATAGGTAAGATTCAGGCTGTCCTCTGTACAAACATTGTTAACTTGGGA
The DNA here is from genome assembly GCF_023065955.2 of Ursus arctos. Lineage (NCBI taxonomy): Eukaryota > Metazoa > Chordata > Mammalia > Carnivora > Ursidae > Ursus > Ursus arctos. The sequence goes on from NW_026623100.1 coordinate 18,986,480, forward strand.
AAGTAATTTCATCTTGTTGAGGTTCATTTACTTACAAAATTGGGAAAATGAATTTTAACTTATGGTGCTACTGAAAGATTGAAATGTCACAAATTTTATAAAACATTAGTGCAGTGACAAGCACATAGCAATTGCTCAATAAATGATTGTAAGGACAGCTATTAAAAATCACCATTTACAGGGGAACCTGGATGGCTCAGTTGGTTAAGTAGTTGCCTTCAGCTCAGGTCAGGATCCCAGGATTTAGGGATTAAGCCCCATGTCGGGCTCCCTGCTCAGCAGGGAGTCTGCTTATCCGTCTCCCTCTGCACCTACTTGTGTGCTCTTTCTTTCTCTCAAATAAATGAAAATAAAATTTAAAAAAAACCACAATTTACATAATTCACAGCTTTCCCTGACAGGCTGGTGTCAATTTAATACATAGTAGCAAGATGATTCTTTTTCTTTTTCTTGCAGATACTTTTCAAGACATTAAGACGTCAGTTTGCTTTTTAAGTCCTCCTTGCTTATTTTGTATTGCTCGCACAAGATTAATAATGTTGGCCTTTCCTTACAGCATGCAAATAATTATCCTCTTCCATACAAATTCAAACTCCACCTCCCCTATGACACCTGGAAGAATTTCAGCCCATACAGTCTCTTCCTCCTTTGACCTCCCACCACTATCATACACATATTTTAGCAGGTTGTGTTTATGCTGATTCTATCTCTGCAACTACACAATGAGCTCCTTAGGGTATAGGTCATGCACAACAATTCTACTGTTTTGTCTTCTTCTCTATACTCCTAGTGCTGTCCTCTTTTAATATTAATTGTTTCATGCATTATGTAAATTGTTTCTTTCCTCTTTTCATCAAATAAATTGCATGCCAGGACAGTGAGGAACTTCACCTTCTACTTCTTTGCCTTTCTTGTACACATGTATCTAGTCTAACAGGCTCGTACCAGTATGTGAGTAATCACGAGATAACTGTAGATGATCCCTCAAGTGACAAACCCCTCCCCAGTAAGAAACAGGCATCTTACTTCCCTTACTCGCACAGTTGGGTCTACAGGAAAACTTTTGGCTATGTGTACATAGGGGCTCCCCTCTCTGGTATGTCCAGGGTCCAGGCTTCAGAAGCAGGGAGGGATGGGGCCTATGGCTAAGTGCAGAGTACATGCTCTGCTAAAAAAACATTTAAATAAAAAGAGAGACAGAAAACTAAGGGGAAAAAATCACTACACCAGTCAAACTAACCATTTTTGTGTGCCGTATCTGCCTGAAGACTGCCAGTTTTCTTCCTGTCCATAGATACATATTCGTTGAACTTCTGAGAACAAAAGTCTCAATCCTTCTAGAAAAATGGATATCCTGGGTCAGTCTTTATTTCAAATAGCTTGTCAATTGTATCTTCATGACTATATTTACATTTGTCATATGACATGTCTTCATTTGGATTTAAAAATATCATTCCTGAAATGACATCAAATAACATTTTTTCTTTGTCTTTTGGGATGGAATCAGTAATGCTAGTGATCCAATTATTTTTCTGTGACTTCAGATATAAATATATATGTGCAAAATTTATTTAGATGTAATTGCATTAGTATGACTCAATATATAATTTATATACTTATTATAAATTGATATTTCCATGTAGTTAACATATTTAAAGCAGCATAATACTATAAAGTTGCTTATATATAAAATGTGTACAGTAAATTATAATTTGTTATATATTAAATATATAACATATATTTATAAATATATAAATACATAAATTTAATATATATTAATTATATATAATATATAAAATAATATAATTAATACATATTAATATATAAACATATAAATATATAAATTTATAATTTAATTTCCTTTATCTCAAGTTGGAGAAACGTTTTAAGCCAACAAATATGTATAAATGCCTACAATATGCAAGATTATTTTGCTAGACACTGAACATGTTCATGATAGGTTAGAAAGAGGCACTTGAGAGATTTTTATTAGGCAGTGCTTGATGCTGGATTTTTTCAGTCAACTCAGATTTTGACAGTTGTATTTAAATCAGCATAGGGGACTTTATACTTGATTTCAACTTTATTGTTGAAGAATTCCTCACAACAGTCATTGAACAAAATACTACAAATAAAAAATAGGTTGGCATTCTGAATATTTACAACTAAATTTTGGTCAGTTAGCTAGCTGCTCTAAATATCAACAAAACAAAATTATCAGCAAAATGCCTTCTGCCTATTAAGAAGTATGATGGTATCTCACTTTGATAAAAACTCCAAGAGCCCTTTTTTCTTTTTGTGAAAAAATTAATTTTTCATAACAATGCAATTAAGCATTTGTATTCTATTTCCAAAGATCATCAAAAATGATCCTACTTTACACTTCCAATAGGATCTTGCTCATTGTATATAGATAACAATTTTTATACAATGTATTCTTTTACAAAGCTGAGAATGGGTCAAATTTTTATTTTTCCAAATACATCTTTCTATTTATTTACATTGTCATTTCAGAGCTATATTAAAATATTTAAAAACCTTAAACTTCAGAAATTTACATGTAATTGTCTATCAAAATAATAGCAAGTATACTTACAACAAATACATTATTGAAAATATATTTCTTCTAAGTTTCACAAACCAGTATCAGATAGGTCAGTTCTTAGAAATCATTTTTACAAATCAAGAAATTCAAACTATGAAGTTAAATAATCTAGTATTAAACCTCAAATACTCCACTATTTTGCTTTTCTATTTAATATCAGTGTTGACTTTGTAGTTAAAATGTCAAGTTATATTTCTACAAAGATATCCTCACTCTAAGAACTTCTCTTCATTTTGTAAACTAAACAATGGTGAGTTGTTATCTTAACTCATAACTTTGTTTTCTGATTAAGCAAAACAGAGGGAATTTAAGGAATTGAGACAGTAATATAATAAGCAAGATATAAAGAAAAATAAAGTCAACTAGATGAAAAACACTAAATGTACAGGACCATTTCTATACTTATGTAAATTATCACATTGCCTAGTCATGCATTAGTTACATGGTAGGATGTTCTATGTTTTGAATGGTCTATTGATCAGAGACATATTTCAGCAGCACTGAGAAAGACAGTAGTATGTTGATGAAAGGAAATTATTTTATGTCTTAAAAACATGCTTGTCAGATTATACACTTTGTAGACTATGAGTGTATATCTGAATCATAGTGATGGGTTGCATGAGATAGAGGAGTGTCAGAAAGACCTTTCTCTCATGGTTCACATCATTTTCAAACCACCATGCTTTCCCCTTCCCTTCTTGTCACCCCCACTGCTGCGCAGATATAAAGATTTCAGGAAATCAGAAAGATTCTTAACATGGACACAATACACTGAACCCAACAAAACAGATGACTGGTTCTCAAGTATGCCACTCTTTGATGTGGCAAATAAGAACAATGACAATGGTAAGACAAAAATAAACATGCACTTAAAAAAAACAAAACAAAACGAAACAAAACTATTTTAGGAGAAAAGATAGTGGACTGGTCTTTGATTAGGACACTCACACAATGTCATAACACATGCCTTTCTCTTGACCAAGGGAAGGGAAAGAAGTGAATTAAGTCAGCAGTGTGTTAGAATCTCTGGTAACGAGTCCAGGAGCTTTCTGTTAAGAACATGTCCCATCATACAGCACAGATTAATGGGCCTTTCAGAAGAAAACACGCTAGCTCTGCTCAATGGAGGCTTTATTTAACACAGCAACCTCTGCCAAACACTTTCTAAACCTCAGTGAAGATGTCAAAGGTGCTAATGGATTTGCACAACTCTTTTGACTACATGTTTTCTGGAGGTCTGAAATGAGATCAAATTTGATTTGACTGATTGAAAAGAATTAAATTTTAAGAAAAAAAAGTACAAACTAAGATATTTTACCTATTCTAATATCTTGAAAAAATTTACTCTTATTGTGTGGGTTTCACTGGCAATTTGCTAGTTTTATATCTGAGAAGCATTTAGCCCTAGGAGTGATTAATTAAATTGCTACTATTTCTGAATAGTATTTTTTATAGTAATAGTAAGAAGGAAATAATTTCTTATTACATTAGAGATGCATGCAATATTTTTGCATAAGTCAGTAAAAGAGACAGAATAAGTTTTAACCAATTTAAGTGAGTCAATGTGCTTGACATTTATGAAAACGTATTAGTTATTATAAAAATAAATAATTCCACTTTTACAAGGAAATACAGAAATTTGGTATAGAACTCCTTTTCAGAAGTATTCCTAGAAATTTCTAAATATGAATTCATGGTAATCCACAGTGAGATGATTTCTTTACTTTGGTTACTGATTTGGAATTCTAGTACGTTACCAGTCCTTCAGTATTCTATGTTGTTGGCCTCTTTAGTTATTGTCTAAGTGAACCACAGCTAAAAATTATCCCAATCTACCTTGTTCTTATGAAGTGGCAGAGAATAAATGGCTGAAAAAAGAGTTGCTCAAATTTTATAGAAGTTTCATTGTCTACTACAAACTGCACAGGTTCAACATAAATCCGGAAATCCATCTTTAGTTGTCTAAATCACGTTTCTTTAACTGTTGTGAGTTTAGGCATTAATATGAAAACCATTATAAACAATTTAAAAAATGTATATAAATCATGAAAATCATTCTGTCTTCCATAATGATCCACAAGATCTTTATATTTAGATGATGGTAAAAGAATATCTTTTATTGCAAAGCAATTTTGAGATATCCCCCAAGTAATTTTTAAAACCATACATAACCATTCATTATATATATATATATATATATATATATATATATATATATATATATATATATATATGTGTGTGTGTGTGTGTGTGTAAAATATATATTTTTTTAATTTACTATTTTTTTAAATTTCCTATTAATTCTTGGTATTACTTAGAGTTATAATTGTGTAGAAACTAAAGGAACTGTTATGGGTTAACTGTGCCCCACTGCCTGCCCTCCATCCCCCAAAAAAGAACATTGTAGCATATGAATCCTCATTACTTCAGAATGTGGCCTTATGTAGAAATAGGGTTTTTGCAGAGGTAATCAAGTTAAAATTATATCTCTGGGTAAACAGTAGTCCAATATGACTTCTAAAAAGGGGAATTTGGACACAGACATGCACAGAGGACAGACAATGTGATAACAAAGAGGGAGAAGACAGCCATGTGTCTACAGTGATGCACCCACAAGCCAAGGAACACCAAGAGCTGGCAGAAAACACCAGAAGCTGGAAGAGGCAGAGAATGATTCTCCCTAGGGCTGTCAGGGACAAGATGGCCATGCTTATACCTAGATTTCAGAGTTAAAAGGCTCATCAAAAGTTCATTCCTTTAAGCCACTTTATTTAGAGTCTTTTGTTAAAACTGAAAATAAAACATTAATACTCTGTTTCTATTCTAATTCTTTCCAAGCAGCCATGATCCAATTTCTAAAGCTATCTTTTCTTTTTTTAAAAAAAGATCTATTTGTTTATTTTAGAGAGACAGAGTATGAGGGGGGAGGGGCAAAGGGAGAGTAAAGGCAGTGGGGGGGGGGGAGAGAGAGAGAGAGAAACAGAGAAACAGAAGCAGACTCCCCGCTGAGCATGGAGTCCAACTCAGGGGTCGATCCATCATGACCTGAGCCAAAATCAAGAGCCTCATGCTTAACCAACTGAACTACCCAGGCGTCCCTAAAGCTATGTTTTCAATCTTTGAGATAAAATGAAAACTTCTTATTAATCCATTTGATCTTTGATTTTTATCAAATGATTCACTTATTAGTACATGCAAAGTGATGTGACATTTAAAAATTATTTAAAAAGGGGCACCTTGCTGGCTCAGTTGGTAAAGCATGTGACTTTGGAACTCAGGGTCATGAATTCAAGCCCCATGTTGTGGAGCCTACTTAAAAAAAAATCATTATAACAAAATGAAGAGGAAAATGAAAGTATTATGGAAGACCAGAAACATCTTGTTTTTTACTTCACTTGTAAGAATAATTATTTCTTCCAACTAATTTAGAAGCTTCATGAACATAAAGAAACATTTTTTGTACCTCTAATATCTAGCACTATGCCCAACACAAAATTGGTGCTCCAAAATGGATCAATGCACCCATTCAGTGAGATTTATTTAGCAGTTACTGTGTGCTAGACATTACTCTGTATGCAGGGAATAAACCAATGAAGAAAACACACGGAAATCCCTGCCATTACTGAGCTTATGTTATAATGAAGAGAGATAGAGAATAAAGAAGATAAATAAATTATATGGTATATTGGAATGTGATAAGAACTAAGGAAAAAATAAGGCAAGGGGCAAGGATTAAGGAATACTGAGGGTTGCTGCCGTTTTTGTCAGGGCTGAAAAGGCTGTTAGGGCTGTTGAAGATTTCAACTTGACATTGACACTTGAGCAAAGACTTAAAGAATGTGTGTTTGAGCTGCTATAAGCTTGAAAACCTACTTGCATCTTTTCATTGTCAAGAAATAAGATAGTATTACTTCCTGGTTTGCCTGGATGGTCCCAGTTTATATGTCTCTTATCCTAGTGTAACTATTAGTAGCTCCCCGTTTAACTCTTACAGGTGTTTCAGATTGAATGGTGAATTATATTGTCAGACTACCTAGCTCATCATCTCTGCAGAATATGTAGCAATGTTTGTTAAATGAATGAGAAAAAAAAAAAAAGAGTATCTCCGTCTCATGTCTCATCATTTGTTATTTGTCAAATTGTTTAACCTCCTTGAACAGCAACGTGGCCATCAATCCCAAAACTTTGAGACCAAGATTGGCACTGAGAGAATCTTTTAATATCCTTAGGTGAAAAGCTCAAAAGATATACTTATGATTAGCATCAACAATAACAATTTTCTCTCACTGTGTAAGTTTTATTTAGTATCCTCCTTGTCTTTCATTTCACCGCTGAGACCAACATCTTTATAGAGGTCCAGATGGTGTAGAGAGATTATAACAATGAAAGGTAGTTCATGCTGAGGGCCTAAAGGAAGAACAAATCACGGCCTGCCTGAAAGACCAATTTCAATTACATACTCACTATGTCCTTATCAGATGGAGCACTTGCTCTGCACCATGCCTCATGCAACTTTAGATAACATGTAAGTAGATCAGTAGTTGTATACTAAAGAGGGGTGCTATGGACAATTAAAATTCTTCCCACTACAAATAAGCTTCATCACATCCATTTTAGAAGTGAGGGATTCATCAAAAATGATTAACTGTACAGAAATCCCATGTTAATTATCTGAGATTGTATCTTACAGAAGACTTTAGAGTTCCTTGTTACAAGAGGAAACTTTGAAGCATTCCATGTTTGTCAGGCTGGCCCATCCAATTTGTATAAGTAGGTTGTCAGAAGAAGACAAAGACTTCACCTCAGATGTGTAATTTACTTTCCCCACCCGATTCCAGATTTAGGAAGAAATGCTAATTAGAGTTGGAGTCTCTTTTGGAGTCTGCATAAATTCAGCCCTGTCAACTCTGCTTATGCTCCTCTGCAAAATGGAAAATAGTGATGTTCTACATACCATGCTAATGTATAAGTAACTTCTATGCTCATTTAGCCACTTTAGCACATCCAAGAAAATGACATTATGAATGAGCTACATTACCTAGAGGAAACAGACAGACTCAATGTGGGCTCCTACACAACTTAATATGCATCTAATGTACAACTTAAGCAGTATCTTCCACACTAAGTGACAGGCAATTTATCTCCATACATCAGTATGTGTCAGGAATATGACACAGCTGTATTGTTGAAGGAATTTGAAATTTCCAGCCATAACTAGCTTTTCCTATCTCCATTTATTAACAAGCTACTTGCAGAAATCAAATTAATTGCCACATTCATGCCTACGCTTGCCTGCATTTAATTAATTTTATTTAAGCTTTTCCTATCCTTTATTGAAATCAATCCAAGCAAGAGGTCACTGTCTAAAAGTGACAATGCTACATGTGTGTGTGTATGTGCATATTTTGCATTGCTAAAATCCCTCTATTTCTGTTGTGTAAACGATCTACGTTAGTCACAGGACATTTACCTCAATTTAATATCTGTTATTTAGAGCACTTGTTTTCTGGCAAGACAAATGTCAACAGTTTTTGAAAACTAAGCATTGTTTATTGTTTAGCTGGCTGTTATAAAATAAGCACATCTAACATTTTTGTTATTTCCTAGGAAAGATAGTTTGTAATTTCTTTTTTATTTATAATATTGTTTTATTATATTATGTTAGTCACCATACAGTACATCCCTGGTTTTTGATGTAAAGTTCCATGATTCATTACTTGTGTATAACACCCAGTGCACCATGCAATACGTGCCCTCCTTACTACCCATCACCAGCCTATCCCCTTCCCCCACCCCCCTCCCCTCTGAAGCCCTCAGTTTGTTTCCCAAAGTCCATAGTCTCTCATGGTTCATCCCTCCTTCTGTTTCCTGTAATCTAGAAGGTTTCTGGAAAAACCACCACAGTGTATTTCATAAGGTCTTCATATTCTTGGCACCAATTCCCTACTCTTGTGTTGCAAATCCACTTATTAACCCTAGAATGTACATATTTGGCAGTTAACCTAATGAAGTATAATCCATTTAGATGAGTAATTTGTGGAAGAAACAAGGTGTTTTACATGTGGACATACCTAAGTCTTACTAAAACTGGTTTACATTAACCAACAAACACAATTTTACGGAAAGAATTTCATTTTGACCACATAATACCAAATAACTAACTTAGCTTTATTTTCCACAGGTTTTTTTGGCCCCCCAAATGGACGCAGCCTCTCCTTACAGAGGACATTGAATCTACTGCCCTTCCTTTTTCTGGGCACTCCTCTGTAAGTGGGCAGGTTACCTGTCACCAGCAGAACTGCTTATCAATTTACCTTCCACTAAATCATCCCCTGCCACCGGTCCTGCCATATTTATCCCCTTCAAATTGTTTTGTATCACTATTCACAATCCTATTTAGAATATAGATACATGTTACTATAACTGGGAACAGTGAGGGGCTGAAGGAAAACATTCTAACAATTAATAAAGAGTATCAACAATTTAGAAGAATGACTCTTAGGTAATTTCTTAAGGCATCTTTATAGAATACAAGACAACTGTAAATAAATCATATGCTGTAAAATGTTGAAAATTCTCTGAATTTGATTCCTTAAGCAAATTACAGAATGCCAAAGAAGCTAAAGCCAAAAATTTATGGGGATCCTAGTCAAAATTACATAGTAGAGAATAAATGCAACATGACATCAGGATGTCTGCTTTAATGGCTCAATGCGTGTTTGTTTTGCCCCTGGAAATTAAACTGGTGCTAGTTTTTGTAGCTTGGTCAAATTGTCTGTGAGTAATTAACTGGTAACCAACTGCTAATTAAAATTAATTTATGAAGATGAGCCCCAAAGTGGATGATCTCCAAATGTTCAAGTAATGACTCCCAATGGAACCCCTTCTAACATCGCATTGCTTTTATGAAGCAAGATTGCTTTCTTTATTATAAAGTTTCATGTCAGTAAATAGAACTTTCCTATTCCTGCTAGCAAAGTAGGGATTTGGAAGCTATGATTGTTCAGTTCTTAAGATTATGTATAGTTTCCGTTACAAGAATCTTATGCTGATCTTGTCCCTTCGGCATTATTAGAGAGCTATCTCATCATTTACACAAGTCTGGAAGTAGTAAAGGTGCAGTCTGTGTGTATAGTACTCATTATCTCCAGAAAGAATAAAAAGAAAAGAAGGAGAGAGGACAGGAGAGGAGGGGAGGGGAGGGGAGGGGAGGGGAGAGGAGAGGAGAGGAGAGGAGAGGAGAGGAGAGGAGAGGAGAGGAACAAAGGGAAGGGAAGGGAAGGGAAGGGAAGGGAAGGGAAGGGAAGGGAAGGGAAGGCAAGGCAGAGAAACAAGTTCAGAGAGCCAGACAGCTGGGAGCTCTGTGGAGGACACCAACTAGCTTGGATATATCACTCATGCTGGGACCCTGGATCCAGGGCCAGGAAACCCCATCATTCAAACTCCTGTCTCTCTGGAAAGGGGATCACCAGGACTCTTCTTCCACAAGCTATTAACTCCTTTAATTAAAACATGCTTTTCCCCCAGTGGAGGCTTATCAAAAATGTTTAAAATACCATATAAGTTGAAACCTTCACATAAGGCACATTATTTTTCAATGTATTAAATTCCTGCTTTTGATGTATAAGTCTAGTTCCCTTACCTCACAGAAGAAAACTGGACCTCAACATATGAGAAAATGAGGAAAAGGAGGTACCAGTTTTGAACTAAAGATGGAGAGACTTCCCTCCTTCAGAAGGACTTCCGATGTTTCCCCCTATTAGTTTATTATGTACCCTGCCATGGAATATGCCTGTTGTGGAACTGCCCCACTCACCTTTTAACTTCATTTCATTGATAATGGAGGAGAAGCCCACATAGTGGTAATTCCCACTGGGAAATGAAACTACTTATCCCCTCCCTGGTTTACTATTCATTAACGACTTCGCTGTTACATTTTTCTCATTAGTATAACTTAACTATTCTAGGAGACTCATGGTCCAGCAAATAACTTGATTTTGAATTACAGGAAAGTCCCAAAAGACTCATCCATTTTCAATAACATACGGTTAATACCCTAAGACTCTTTGCACCTCTTTCTTCCAAATCCTACAAATGCTATTTTTATCAAACCTTAACTGTTACATTATGATCTTTAGCTATTTTCAATTAAGTCCCTACACTGAAAGACCCACCTTAAACCGAACTTCTTTTTTTTTTTTTTTTAAGATTTTATTTTATTTATTTGACAGAGATAGAGACAGCCAGCAAGAGAGGGAACACAAGCAGGGGGAGTGGGAGAGGAAGAAGCAGGCTCATAGCGATAGAGCCTGACGTGGGGCTGGATCCCATAACGCCGGGACCACGCCCTGAGCCGAAGGCAGACACTCAACCGCTGTGCCACCCAGGTGCCCCTTAAACCGAACTTCTAATTCTCAATTTATTCTGACCTTGTCTTTACTCCTCCGAGACCACGTCATAGCCCAGTCTAGGCAGTCCCTTACCAGAGTAAGCAATGCATTCAGCTTTGTCTTATCATCAGATGATGTTGGTGATATTTGGAGAGCAGACACTTGGAATGAACCATTTCTTACACAAGACAGAAGAGTGTACAGATTAGTGGGAGAAACTGTTCTACTAAACGGTATAAATCATATTATTAGAATTCCTATTGAAGAGAATTTAATCTTTGTTGTTAATTCCTCCCATGTTCCTGGTTTCCAGAATAGTTGGTATGTCACTTTTAACACAAGAAAAGGGGTAAACAGACTGTCCTGGGTTACAGGAAGCATCATGGGTTGGAGACTGATATGAGAACTACAGAGTAGTTCTCTCATAGTTTAGCCATCCTCAACTAATCCCTGAATTAAAACTACTGCCTTTGAGATGAATAGGAGAGAGTCCTATAGCTTGGATGAATCCAGGAGATCATTTCAGATGTTATCCTTATCCCTAAAGGGACCACGCCTACAAAACCATTATAAGAACTACCATTTATAGAATACTTACTGTTTACTGAGTGCTTATTATGAGCCAGAGAATGAAAATATGTGATCATTCTTAATTTTCACATCAGTTTTCTATGGTAGATACTATAAATCATTTTCCAAAGAAGAAAGTGATTCAGATAGATTAAGGAACCTTCCAATAAAAAATTCCTCCATCTCAGTCACCCTCTCTTGAAACAATGGTTTGTTTTCTTCACGGCACTTTTCATCATCCAGAATTATCTTGTTCATTTGATTGTTTACTTGTTAACTCTGTTTCCCAACATAAATTTATGCCTCAGAAGATTAGGGACCTTGCTACTTACCTACCTCGATATAATCATTGCCTAGAATAGTCCTCAGGACACAGTAGATGCACAAAAGATATTAAATGGATACGATAGAGATTACAAAGGTGTGAGGGTTGAAACACAAGTTTTTAAAAGGTCCTTATGTAATTCTGATATGCACAACCCTCTCCCCTTCATGAACATGTCTGGTATAAATATCTACTCTGACAAAAACTAAAAGGAAAATAAAGGCTTTTTTATATTTTAGAGGAAAAAAAGTAGAAAATTCATATGAAAGCTCACTTTGACAAAAGTGACGATTTGTTAGCAATAATGAATGTTAGCTTACAATCAACTGCTAATAGCATATATCAATATCGCTGACTGGTTTTTTGAGATTACTGCTTCAGTGTTGTTTTTCACATTAAAATTTCCTTTCTAGCATCTGATAGTGGGAGACAAGTGGTGGGGGGGGGGTGGTAGATAGGAATAGGAGAGGTCTGTAGAGATGACTTAAATAAAAATTCCCATTGGCTTAGTCAGTAATTCCATACTTTTTTTCCCCCTAGAATCACAGGTTACCTCTGCACACAACCACTAGGCTGCTTTTTTTGTTTCATTTTTTTCAAGCATCAGTAAAACATACAAGGTCTTATTGAATTCTCCACAACAAGCTATCACAGACCTGTCTTGAATCAGTATTCTCAAAATTTCAGGCGTGAGGCCTGAAAAGAAGGAATGTTCTTCACTCAAATCAATTTGCTCACTCAAATCAATCTACTACAGTAACCAGTTAACAACTCCTGGTCTGAAAGCAAGAAATTCTTTCTTTTTTTAAAGATGTGAATCCTACGGTATATATTTGCTCATTCTACTATATTTATCTTAATATCCTGATGAAATCTCTGTATCCTCTAAAGGATGCATAAAATTTTTAGAAGTACGCTGAGGCTAGATCTTACACCCTAAAAGACACTGTAGTCAAAGAAATAGTGTAGGTCAAAAAAATTAAAATTAAAAAAAAAATTCCAGCTGCAGTTGTGCTACTAAATTGTTCACATTGTTTTTAATATGAAAGCAACAATTCAAGACAAAATAATAATTCAGGTAAAAAATATGATTTCATTTATGATTCCCTCATTTCAATTAATAAATCAGGAAACTGGCACTTAGCGAGAATGTGGAACCAATCAAGGTCACAGATAAGTAAGAAGGATCTTGGATAGAAAGCCAGGTCTGACTCCAGAGTTAAGGCTCCAAGCCATTGGTACTCTGCCATTCCTCTTCCTGATGCTAGCATTTCCTGGGAAAGCCATTCCTCAAGGAGTCAGGGTTATCACCTTGAGTGCACAAGTTTAAAAATGCTAGTTACGTATTTCAGAAGAACTAACCCCTACTTCTCTGCCTTGGCTTGGCCTGCAGGTGGTCGGCTTGCTTTTCACCTACAATTTTAGAGGGGGAAATGTTTGAAGAAAAGTTGATGGCTATTAAGTTCTGGAAAAAAAAAAAAACAAAAAAAAACCTGAAGAAAAACCCTGTGGGGTTTCCTGTTACCAGTCCAGAAAGGATTCACACCTGAGGAGTCTAGAGCTTTGTAGGATTTATTTTGTTTCAAATTTCCCCGTTATGCTGCTCAGACTCAAAAGTGATGTAGGTGGAAACACGTGATAGAACAAATCTACCAAGCCTTGTCTTTGCAGGCAGTGAAAGTGGTAGAGTTGTCTGTGTCCTCCTGCACACTCTTGGGGGGCCAGAACCCAGGGGTTGGTGCATGGATTGGCCCCTGGAGGGAGGGCAGAACAATGGCACCTTGGGGCTTCCAGTAAGGGAGGAAAGGAGGCTGCTCAAGTTGATCTAAAACTGAGGAAAGGACTCGTCTAATGAAATGTAAGTCCCACCTGGTTCCCCACATGTAGCACTTACTATGTCTTACCTGTCATCATTCATTGTGCTGCTCTTGGCAGAAATGTCTTTCTTTCTTTCCAGTTATTTTATAAGATTCTTCGAAGAGCAACTGAAATCTCTCCACCTCCAGAAAACTCTGTTGATCTCTCTCTGGTTCCCAGCATCTCTAAAATGCTATGGCATATGTATTCTGAACTATGTAACAAAGATATAATTTGACACTAGGCCAAGAAGGCCTTAATATTGCCCTTGACTAAATTTTAGACAGGTTTCTTCCAGTCTAAAAGAAGGCTACTGACCTCCGTTTTCCTAGAGCATATACTTCAAAGAACTTGGAATTGTAACTTATTTCTCTGTCCCTTTGAGATATAAATCTCCTTCTAGATACTTGCTAGTTTTACAACCCAGGGATGACTCTCTCAGGACTTGGGAGACAACCCTTTGACATGTGATCATCAAGAAAGATAGGGTCCCAAATCCCTGTGGTTGTGAGATGGCAGAAGCCTAATTATAGTAAGCACCAATTAGCAACCACAGAGGGGTCTAATCATTTTGACCAACCTCTCCCACAAATGTCCTCTAGTACTTTCCATTAGTTCACCCCATCTATCAAAACTCTCCTGCCTTTCATTTCAGTGGACTGAATTTAACCTCCCTCTCCTATTGCAACAGTCTTGACTCCCATTACAATGATCTTGAATAAAGTCTTCACTTATTTAACTTGTGTGGTGCAATTTCTCTTTGACACACTGCCTTTTGAATTTAACAGCTGTTTCCTGTGTGTTAATTTTCCTGAACCAGAACATTTGAATTAGAATGTATAATCAAATAACCTGGGTCTTTCTGCAAAGTTTTTGGCTAAAATATTCCATCTCTTCCTTGACCACCTGCACTTTTCCCAATACCCCCCGCCCCCCGCCCCAATCTTCTACACACTCTATGTCTGAATTCTAAGTTTTGGAAAAGTACATATCTGGACTTCCCTCTCCCACTGCTTTTAACAAGGAACTAGGAAGCTGTCAGTAAATACCAACTTCGTTGGTAGTCACATGCTGGACCTCAGAAAACAGATTACACATGTGCCCACAGTTACTACCCACTCTAACTGTTAACTCTTTCCTGCCTCAGTCAGAGTGGGCACAGAATTCTTTCAACGTCACATTCCAGACAGCTAGTTCTGTTTGTTCCACACACAAACCTACTTGTCCTTCTTAGACTAAAAGAAGTCCTTTTAATCTAAAGAACAAATGATTTCCAACTGTCTTTTGACAAGGTTCCTCACCTCTGTGCTTAAAGGACCGTTTATTATATGGTGAGTAAACTATTTCACATTCTTAAAAAATCAATATCAAAGAATAAACTGTTTCCCCCCCCCACACATACTTGAGTTGTGAAAATCACTGGCAGAGGGCATCTAAAATTAAACAGACCAAAAACATGCTCAAAAACAACAGATTTTGTTTTCTTGAGAGAATTATCCCAGTCAGTATATCTTCCTTGGAAAATAAAGCCTTCTAATTGTGATTGCCTGAAAATTTTCCACTGCTTTTCTTCTAAAAGTGGGCATTGTTATTTTTGAGGGAATGAAGCTGGGGTAGAATGTTCTCCTTTCTAACAGGATCACTCTTTCTTACTAGCTTTCCATACCTTAGGGTTTATGATATAAAGAAAAGAAACAAGGAATCACTCTAGCAGACTAACCTTATGAAATAGGGATCACCAGAAAGATGCTTTTCTAAGGTAAAAATACAAGAATTGAAGATCTGAAGGACATGAATCCACCATACAGCCAGTTAGTATCCATTGTTTTCTGCCTTAAAGGGATTAGATATTTATTGCTAAAAAAGGAGGGAGGTGAGATTGGTTTCAAGGTTGATTCCTAGATGAATTAATTACCAAGATTACAAAAAAATGGGGTGACAGGATTAGAGTCTGTCAAGAACTCTCAAAAAAAAAAAAAAAAAGCCCTATCTCCACTCAGTCTTGTACATTGAGGTATACACTTGACACAAGATGAGTGATATGATTTTCAGGGAATTTGAAACTGAGTATGGTTTATTAACTTAAAGATAATTCATGAGAAATGAAAGATCTTCCAGATGAAACAGACAGATAAAACAGAAGGAGAGACCAACAAGAGAGATGGAAAGAAAACAGAAACATGGCTGCCCAAGGTTCTCATCTGCTTTCTATTACCTTTTTCCAGGCCTTTATGAGGACCCTTAAATTCAGTGAGATACAACGGTGTCTTATAATTCACAGTTTTTGCTAGTCGTGGCTTAAATTATTTTCTTTAATTGAAAAGAAAAGACACACTAAGATACTCCTAACTGTGTCTTTGTTCTTATTGTCAGTAACAACAGAAAATACTTCAAAGGGCTAAAGATCTTTTCAGCAATAAAAAACTAAAGGAAAAATTGCTAAGCTGTTAGTGATGGTCTGAAAGTCAAGGAACCCAGGTGGAAGGGCAGATGGTTGTAGCCAGAAGGGGAGAGAATGGGCCAAGTTCTTGGAACCCATGGGATATAGAGATGGAAGGTGAATACAATGTTGGCTAGGAGAGATAACTGGCCTCACAGGATTTGACCAGGCAAAAGGACCTATTCTCTCATATAGTAGCTTTACAACATGATATTTGAAATACCTTCTTAAATGGATTCTAGAATATTATACACAAGGGGAATACCACAGCCCTCTTTTCTCCCCATTCCATTAAAGAAGGCAAGAGGAAGGCAACTCTAAGCAAGAATGGGAATGATTCTTTCTTTTCTCTGGCCAGTTGAACTTATTAAAAAATAAAAAGATTTCTTTATTTGAGAGAGAGATAGAGTGTGCAGTGGTGGGGAGGGAGAAGGGTAGAGGGAGAGGGAGAGGGAGAGAGAAACTCAAGCAGACTCTGCACTGAGCCCTGAGCACGGAGCCCAACAGAGGGTTTGATCTCAGGACACTGAGATCATGACTTGAGCCTAAAATAAGAGTCAGATGTCTAATCACCTCTGCCATCCAGGTGCCCTTCTAGCCAACTGAACTTTGAAGAGTCTTTGACATGCTTCTCATTTCATTTTGTTGCTACATAAGAGAATGCATAGAGAATTAAAGTGTAATTTTTTTATGATTGAAATATAAGTTTGCCTATTTGTTTGGATCCCAGCAGAGAGCCAGATTTCTGCCACCGCCTTGCTTGTCAAAAAGACTTAGGTTTTGGTCCAAGACCTTTAGCAACTTAACTTCTTTGAATTCTGTTTTTTTTTCTTAGGGAGAAGAATGGTTTTGTATTTCTTTCACACAATCTCAGAGTTGGAAAAAAAATAGAGGTTATCAAATCTAATTTCTCATTCATACATGCATACTACTTGTGTCAATATTTGCTTGATATTTCTATTTAAATAAGTTCACTTTTGGAGGGGAATGAATTCACTTTTTACCTTTTCATAGTATCTTAAAAGAAAATGAATACCATTGACATGAATAAAAAACTGGTAGCATAAGTCACAAATAGGAAATATTAATTTAAGAAGATGTTTATCTGAATACCACCTAAAATCAACTAGTATATACATTATTCACTATCTTAGAGACATATCATCCTTTCCTCTTGCCGTCCACAAGAGTATCATAAAGGATTTTTCAAAATGCTGTGCTAACAAGCAGGTATCTATTATTCCCGAAGAGGTTCTCCCAGAAAAGAAATCTCAATTATTCAGGTTTGGTTTGTTCTTAGGAAGCCCACCTTGATTCGCTATTAGTGTGCACTTCTGAAAACAACCCAGAACCACACAGATGCTGTGACACTTGTAAGAGGAGTGGTTCTTTGTGGAATAAATGTGTTGTAATGATCTCTTTCTCTATTGTCTTAGGACTGTCTGCATGTGTTGACTAGTTGCACAAAGGAACTTTCAGACATTTTACATGTTCACATTTCTTCAACCGCTTACTGAACAAAACAATTTCACTGTAGGGTATCAGTGAAGATTTTAAAATCGAAATATGCATGAAAGCACTGCGATAACATGCTATCATTGCTCAGAGAGAAAGAATCCTTCACATCCAAGTTCTCCAAAGGCTCATTCTATGATTATTTGCAGTGGAACAGGTCACTTACATTTCCCTGTATCAGAGTCGCAAGTTCCATTCAGTCTGTGCGTTTTACTTCCTAACTTGCAAAGCAGACTGTGGTTTATAGGGGAGATGGCATTGCAAATTATATGTGAGATGCTTTTTTGTAGTAACCTATCTTTATTCATGTCTTAGCTTTGTGCGAGAAACAGGGCCAGAAAAAATAGAGCTAGAAGCCCCATCATACATTCATGTGATTAGAACTCCAGGCTTAAGGAAGAAATCTCTTCTATACCTATGATAAATTCGGGTATTTAATTTTCCCTGCAACCAAGCATATCCCTTACTGGATAAATTGCTCAAAGAGGTTCTCTATACAACTTGTTATCCATAAACACAGGCACCCTAATCTGTATTTGTCACTGTTATTTTCTTTAATACGTAAGTCAATTATAGCAAGCTTTAAATAGAGCAGCATAATGAGAAAATCTTCTCATAATTGAAGAAAAAAGAGTATAGAACTTCCTGCCTACATAAAATGTTAATTTTGTAAACACTTTACGGACTTTCTCTAATTTCTGTGTTTTAGTCAGACTAAGTTTTTGCAAAATAATGTTTTTAATGAAATTTCCCCCATTGAGTGCAATTTTCTTACTTTAAATGATGACTACATTTTGAATGTGAAACGTCTGTAAAATTCTCCTTGGCAAAAGACAAGATTGAAATCACTTCCATTTTCAGGAAATTGTGTGATCAGCATGGCAGATATAGCAATAGATATTTCCCTTCCTTTTAAACTTAGAGACCCCGAGGCTTATTATTTGAATAGCTATAAAAATTGTCACTTCATCTCACAATTCAATTTTGCCATTTAATACAGAATTATATTAGACTTCAAAAAAGAAAAAAATAACACATGTACACACATGCACGTTTATTTTCCTACCAGAAGTTAAAATTGCATTTCACTTAACTGACTAAAAATACAGAGCATAACCTCTCTTCCATGTGAACCTGTCTTCACGTAAGATCTGTTCTAGTATGCAAGCATACCCAAACGCTAAAATCCACACAACAGTGCAAGGGGAAGAAAAAGAAAATCCAATGGAAACCTACCATTGGAAGTGGAGTGTATTCATCTTGCTATGCACTGCAGAAGAGTGCATTCAACGGAGTACATTCTGAATAGCAATAGCCTAACTTTAAGCTATATTGTCTTACATATTTTAAACCACACGGCTTTTGAAAGAACAGACTGGCTATTTCCAAGACGTCTCACTGAAAACTTATTACAGTTTGAGGAAAATGAGACTTGGTGCTTGGCAGAATAGCCAAAGGCCTTTTGCTTTTCTGACTACTATTCAAATCTTACTTGGCCCAGCTTGACAGTCATTCTTCCTGACAACTTTAACAGGTTTCTGTAAGTGGTGTGATACCTTCAGTTTTCTTCCACTTGGGATTCTGCTCTACAGCTAATGCAAGCACAAGGGAGATGAAAATATAATATTTTTACAGCTATAAAAGTATTTTTTATTTGGCTTTCTAACTATTATTCTCCGTCGATGACATGTAAGAGTAGAAGAAAGAGCCACAGACCAGGACAGGTTTTTTGTGGGTTATTTTTGTTTGTTTGTTTTTCCTACTTGGCAAGCACCAGGCAACTATTTAAAAGATAGATTATAATAGGGTCCTCTCTCTAGAGATTTGAATTAAGTGTGTCTGGGGTTTGGGCCAGTAAACCTGTGTTTTGAAAAAGCTCCTCAAATTATTCTTATATTGGCTGCCGTGTTCCAGTTCAAGTACCCTCTCTGAATGTCTTGGAGTAGCGACTAAATTACCAGAAAACCAATAGTGCATGACGGGGAAGAGGAAGAGAGTGTATGTAGAAGATATTCTTACTCCAAAGTTTTGTACCTTTTTATTATTCCATTTAATGTGTACTTTCTGTCTTAAATATCAGTTCAGCAGAAGAAAGGAAGACCAGCTATTTATTTGAACTGCATATAGAGTGCCACGGACACATATTTGTGAGAATTTGCTCTCTTAATGTCCCTGTTGATACCTATAGTCCCCTTCTCACTTGCTCTGCATGTGAACTTGATGATTCCATGTGCAAACTGGAAAAAAAACAAAACAAAACACTGTGTACAATGAACAACAGGGCAGGAGTAGTCATTTTTCCACCTAGTAGGAAGCCAGAATCTCTAAGAATGCATTTTGTTAGGGGCATAATTATGCAGAGGACAGCTAGTTCTCAGTTTTCCCTGAAGACAGAATGAAAGATAATGAGCTTCAACCTTTCAGGTAATGCTTACATTGCTGGGAAGTAATCATTAGAACTCCTGGGAAGAACGGTCTGATGACAAAGTACTTCTAGTTTCAGCTATGGAAGAGGATGTTGAGGGGCTTATCACCTCACCTCGCTAGCATTATTCATCCACACCTCTCCTACCCAGAAGGCAGGAGGAAGACTGAGAAACCTGCTCAGGCTGTTTGCAGCCCTGTATATTTATGGTTAAGTCTTTTGCAGGAACCTTAGAAAACAGATTTCTCTCTCAACCTGCACATATCTTCTTACTTGTTTTTCCCATTTACTGTATTCCAGAGAAACTCCAGGAGAAAAGATGAGATAAAGAATAACTTAGTGGAAAAAAAAAATAAGATTCATTCTAGGCTTATAACTTAGAGCAAATCTTGTATTAATATATTATCAATGTCTTCCCCCAAATTTTATATGCAGACAAGTCTGCATTCTTTAGTCTTTCAGAGCCATGATATATACAAGTTATCTTCCACTTCAATATCACGCTCCTGTGCAGGAATACCATTCCTATGGTATGACTAGTTTAGATATTAGAGAGGTTTTGAGTCATGAATAATTTTCAGAGAACTAGTCATTAATAATTCTTACAAAAATTGTCATGTCCAGCGCACCACACACTACCAGGGACAAATGCCCTTTTATATTGTTATCAAGGGCCAATCTTCTACACTTACTTTTAGATCAAGCTGGCAAAACTCTTGCACCGGTCTGAATGTTAACACTGAATTTCACAGTACTGCTTTCTTTTTTCATTGCATATATGTATTGAATGATACGGATAATATTTTAATTACTTGGGTGCTTCATGGGGAGATGACTTGATAAATTCACTTCAGGCTAAGAGCTGAGCCTGTGTGCCCTCTGAGTCAGTTTTTAGAAAGAGTAGGAAAGAGAACTTCATATTACCAGGATGAGTTCAGGCAGCAGGGAGGGACTTGGCTGAGGGGGGCACTTGGTGGAGAGGTCAGTGAAAAAGCCTTTGGCAGTTGCATGTTTGGGAAAGAACTTTGGTGAATAGCTATGGCTAGCGGTATTTTTTATGTGTCGATTTCAGATGTGAAAAATGGTCTTGCTTTCCTGTTCTAAACGATCATTACTAGTAAATTCTATGTGGCTCACTGATGCTTTTGTGGAAGTAGATTCTGTTTGGAGGGCTTACGAGAAAAATGAAGAGGCAGTTAACATCTAGGTTTTAGAAGTACATACTCAGAGATTAACCTCTTTGCAAAAAGATACATGAGGACCTCGATTTCTCTGGAGAGTGGTTCATCATTCCCCATGAGTCTACAGTTCTTCAAGGTCTAGGTCGAGGCCTTTTTCTTCAGGAAGCCATCACTGATTATCCTCTCCTCAGTGATCTTCCTTCCTTTTGAAGTCATACAATTCTTACAGCCCGTGCCATTTAATTTAGCATGCAAATCTACTGCCTTATAGAAAGCTTAATACAAATAGATGGAAAACAGAATGGAATTCAGACCAAAGCCTAGCAACCTTATTATTCATTCAACCCAGCACTAGATGATGAGGGTTTACAACACCTGCTAAAACATGATGCAATATGATGCAAGGATCCTTTTCTGTTCTGCTTTTACACGTGCTTCTGGGTGCTTTGGTTACAGAGGTAGGTATCAGCATTTTATTGGTGGGTATCTGTTTTATTTTCCTAACATCTAAAATTAGCAGAGGTTGGGGGGGGAGGGTTACTCAGGATGTTTTATCTACACAGATTTTTTCAGAATGCCTCAAGACAAACTTTGGAGTGAAATGCTTCGTAGTTTATGGTTAAATCTCAAAAGGCTGGTTGAGTTAAACTACATATTCATCAACAGGCATTGCCAATAAAGACACAAATAAAGCAAATTAATATTTTTGAAAATTGTGTCTTCAGAAAATGTCTATGTGGTTTCAATGAACAAAACACTAACATAAGAAGAAGCACCATTGTCTCAGTGTTTGAGCACAATCATTCTCAAGGACATCTGTGCTGTCTCCTTTTCAAGCTTGGAAGGCTGCTATCTGAATCATACCCAGACTCCTTTGTTGGGGAAAAAAAAAATCTGAATTTTGAAATTTCCATTTAAGTTGAGAAACAGCTTTCTCCACTCAAACACAAGATGCAATTTATTTTACAGTGTGAGATTAACAGCAGTGATTGGCTTGGAAACAAAAAAAGTCTTGAATAAAAACACCACATCAAAAGGCTACTTAAAAAAAAAAAAAAGTTGTTCTTTGCTAAAGCAATGGAGCACACTATATATTTGCAGATCATTCTATTATCATTTTCAGTCATACTTAAGCTCAAACCATTGACATCTGAAAATTCCAGGATTTTAAATCAGAAATCAAGATGGTTGAAATTAGGCTTGTTAATATGATATCTGCATTTCAATATAAAATTGTACCATTTTATCTAGAATAAAACTCACCTGGCAAAGTCTCAATGCAAGAATGATTTACTTGGGGGCCCAGAAAGTGGCTATCAGTAGAAAATTCATTTTTCTCAGATGAAAACATTGAGTGAAGTGCACTTCCTCCTTGATAGGAAGTCCGGCGCAGAGATAAACTTTTGATGGATTCATTAATAGCCTGGCCTGTAAATCTTATCTCCACTGAGATCTTAAAGCAAATGGCATTATTCTTTCATTATGCTGAGGCCCTTATCATCCTGTTCTGAGTCAGTACTTCAACCTAATGGCCTAAGAATATTTAAAAAGGGAAGAGAAGAAAGGAAATAAATTTTCTTTTTTTTTTCTCTTAATGCTCACTTCGCTTGTACAGTTACTGGCTCTGGGTCCAGTGAAGCTTTTGGTCTCTGCATACAGAAGTCATCCATACTTTGTTTTCCAACACCCCACCAGACTCCTTTACTCCCTAAATGACCAATGCCTTGGCAGGGGCTGGGGGTAATGTAAAGAAGCAAGATTTGGCAAGAGAGAAGGAGATTTTCTAAGTATTAGCTGAATGCCACAGTACACTGCATCATCTTGTTACGTTCAGATAAGAATTATTTCTAGAGGCAATGTGCAATTACTAAAAGCAAGACAAAATTAGATAATTTTACAGAAAAACAAAATGATTATTCAGAGAAATAGAAGAGGTTCAAGAAAAAAGAGGAATTTTTCAATATCTGTTTTTTGGGGGTGGGTGAAGGGAAAAGTGTAATAGAAATATATACAGATTGATTATAGGTTTCGTGTGTGTGTGTCTGACAAATGAACAATTTGGAAGGGTGCCATGGGGAAGGTATGGACAAAATGCTTGTCACTGATAATCATTGTTGGACAAAAAATAAATCGTAAGATATACCCAACTTGCCCTTGCAAGTAAGTAACTTGAACCCATGGAGAAACTCTTCAACAATTTCACATTTTTAACACTCAGAATGTCATTTCCTCTTAAAAAATGAATGTTCATGCTCTATTAGATACACATTTATCAAAGTTAGAGCTAAATATTTATTTTTATCCCCTTATAAACTATGGACACTAATAAAGCAGGCTTTTCCCTACTGGGATCCAGTTCCACATGGAAAACTGTCCTCATATTTTGTTCTTTCTAAAGCCCTTATTATATATCACAGTTTGTGGGTGTTTTTTGTTTTGGGGTTTTTTTTTGTTTGTTTGTTTTTTGTTTTTTTTTTAGTTTTTGTTTTTGTCTTTGATTTTGATTAAAAAAAAAAAGATGGAAGAAAACCTATTATTTAGTGGTTATCCACAACATGGACAGCACTGTACTAAATTGATTTGGTGATAAGAGGATAAAAACACTGTCCCTGACATAAACAACATGTCAACATCAGGAAAAACAAAACCAAACTGTGAGGTAGGTCAATTATCTTTTTGCTTGTCTATTTGTTTGATTTTCAGAACCTCAGAACCCTATGCCAACAACTTCAACCTAATATTTTAATTCTACTTATAGAAATCAGAGGCTAAGCAGGATTTTAGGGAAAGGGAGATCAGAAAAAAGTCTTTGTGGCTTAAGTTGTGGGCTGAAGAGGTCCTCAAAATGTGGGAGACGGTATTTTGTGAAAAGATATGAAAGGCTATTTCTGATCAAGAAAGTATGCAAAGACTTAGACCTGGGATTTATGTGGGTATCTGGCCACCTCGGTAGAGGACATTAACCTGCCAAGGTGGGAAGGAGTCAGAAGCACAGGCGACAGAGTCAGGCTGAGCCTAGAAAACCAGACAGAGGAGTTTGTATTCGATGCAAATTATTCTTTCATTTCACCTTCCCTGACCATTGACTGAGTTCTTTCTCTGGGCCAGGTCCTGCACAAGAGCCCCAGGGTGAGACAAACAGGCATGACCCAGGCCACGCAGAGTAGAGACTAAGACAAAAGGGCAGACTTAGAATCCTATTCAAGTCAAGTGCCTGCAAATTGAACACGGAGAAAGAGGAAAACGTTCCTTATCAAGGAGAATATGATCTTCAGTATCAATCTTATATGTGGTAAGATATTTTATCAAGGGGTTTATATTACTATAACAACAACATAGGAGTTTCAATAGTATGTTTCCTTCTAAGCTACTCAAAGAAAGAACGATGAGCTAACTTTAAGAAGAATCATCAGGTTTTTCAGATGACCTTTCTGAAATGATTATCAAAAAGACCTCTAGTCTTTATCATGTCTAAGATAAATAATTACACCACTGCAGCAATTTCAGGTCTGGGCTGCTTCCTGAATGCTGCCCCAAATAAAGGTCTTCAAAACACTTTCCAAATATGCTAATTAGCTGAGTCGGTTTGTGTGTGTTTTAAACTATCTTGAGTTTCAGAGCCAATCTGCTTCACAGTCAGCTGAGGGAATAAAAGCACAGCTTGATCCGAGGTTAGCAGAGTGAAGGACAAGTGCATTTTGTCCGCTTTCACACCCTGTAGCTTCACTGTGTGTCTGTGCACTACTCTCTAAAGATTAGGCTGTAAACGGCCATACTTTTTGAGACTTTAACACAAAAGCTTTTGACATAAGGTTTCTTCTAAAAATATCTGAAAACAATTTAATGTGTTCTTGAAGCTGAAGCGCAGAACTACATTTTCCCATCCCCGTCCTCCATCCCTTCCCACCCTATTACAGTGATATCCAAATGAATAGCATTGGGTTGATTGCTTATCAGGCTGGATAATGGCCTAATTTATTATAGAAACCCTAGCCAGACACAGAAAAAAAATGGCAAAATCTTGCTGATTTATCAAATCCTTTTGAGACATAGGGTCTATGTGCAATAAAAATCTGCTAGAACACGGTGAGCCCATGGGATGGGAGATTTTTGTCTCATTAGCACCAGCATTTAAAAATAGGGCACCACCTCAGGTTGAAATGTAAACCTAAGAGTCCTGTGTGCAGGACACCTAAAGAAGTCTTAATAGTGTGCAAACAGCGGGATTAGTGTTTCTGGGTCTCCATTGTGCACAAGTGTCCACCTGTCTTACTCAATTTAAACAGAACACACTGCTGGTCCCTTTGGGTAAAAAAGGCAAGACAGACAAACAAAGGATCTCAGGATATTTTCCTTTCACTAGGTATTTGGACTCCATGCATTCAATCACTCATTTATTAAACAATGAGCACGATCAAGGTACTTTATTAAGTGAACAAAATAGCAGTGAACAAAAACAAATGCTTCCGGCCATAAGGAAATTTTAAAAACCTATGGGTCAAACAGAAACATGACCTTCAGCCTGATTTTAATCTCCTTGAAGTAGAGGACTGTCTTATTAATATTTTCATTCTCCAGTAGACTAGCAAAATGACTTATAAATTATAGAGACCTAATACATAGTGGAAGCTTTAAAATAAAGAATATAAAGATTAGTTTTAAAGTAATAATAATTACTATAATTTATCAAAAGCATACTCTGTGCTGAACACTAATTGCTCAAAAGAATCTTTTCACATAAAACGATAGGTGACACTTGGGAAAACCTCCTACATAGAATCTGCAGATGCTCTGACACTGCCATGTAACAATCCTCACTTCTCACAGGAAACTGATGAGATTAATAGACTGTCTATTGATTTTAAGGAAGGCATGCCAAGATCTTTGGTCCTCTTCCAAATGCCTACCTATGTCATTGGGAGAGAATGTTCACCATCAGAAAGATCTTCCTTGAAAGTTGGTTTCTGAGGAGCCCACTATGTTGAAAACAGAGGTTTCCAAACTTTTAGTCCCATCAGAAGCACCTGGAGGGATAGTTATAACACAAGTTCCAGGGCCATGCCTCTAGAGTTTCTGACTCAGCAAGTCCTAGGTGGGGCCAGAAATTTACATTTTCTAACAAGTTCACAGGTGAGGTTGATGCTGCTTGGTCTACGGACTGGCTTTGTGAACCACTTATGGAATGCATGCTTGCTAGTTCTTCTGAAATGGAGTAAGTGGGGAGAGATGAATATGATGACTAGGGAAAACTGGTTCCCCACTCTCCCAGACAAAGTAAAAGAAAAAAAATACAGAAAAAATATTAAAGCCATTTAACTTAATCTCTGAAAGAAAAATAAAAGGAGTGGAACAATTATTCCCCACATCATGCCTCTTGCTTGTACTTGCACAGCCTGGGTGGAAGCTGTAGGCAAAGCTCTCTGCGGTTCACCTCCATCTCAGAGTGAGCAACTAGGGCCCAGGGACACGTGGAACTGCAGAGGACAGCTGAGAGCAGCCCAAGGAATATTCACGTGTTATCTGCCAAAGGTGCTATTGGGGGGTAAAGAGAAAGAAAGTCCTCTGACGAGTCTTGGTCTCTCAGTACCCTGCAATTTCTATTCCGTTACTAAAGAATAAAAGGATAGTCTTACCCAAAGAGGAGAAGGATGCCCAAATTGAAACATCCTAAGATTAGTAGATTCTTTTTTATCATCTCAGTTTTACAAACAAGGAAACTGAAGCTCAGAGCAGTTATGCAGCACCACTATGGTCACAAAACAAGGAAGCAAAGATCCTCAATTCAATCCAGGTCTACCTCGTTCCAGAGACCATGTACATACCCACTGTATTGTTCGACCTCTGTCCACCCTATGTGGCCTCAATTTTTTTTTTTTTTAATACTATTAAACTCTCGTTGGGTACGTACTCTGCGTCAGGTACTGATGTTTATGTTAACTCATTTAAAAATCATCCTGAGGGGGTGCCTGGGTGGATCAGTTGGTTAAGTGTCTGACTCTGGATCTTAGCTCAGGTCTTGATCTCAGGGATCTCAGGCCCAGCGTGGAGGCTACTTAAAAAAAAAAAAAATCCTAAGAAAGAGATATCACATAATTCCAAGTATACAGATTTTAAAAATTGAGGTTTAAGTAACTTGGCACACCTTGCAGAACCAGTGGCAGAAAAAATGAATCCCAAATCAACTTTACCTCACAGCTATCATCTTTAGCTTTTTTCTTTCCTAATACCAGTTACCTTCCACCATTCCTCCAAACTGGTCTGTCTCTCACTCCTTATTTCTAATTATGTTTCTATGAAATTAGGTCCTCAGAATGAAATTTAATATGTAAATGAAATATCCAAGAACATAAAGATACCTACTGTTGAATACCAATTATTATAGAATGGTGGGAATAAGTCCACCACATTGAAACTGTGGCTAATGGCTGCATTAGGGATGATTTATACCTATATTAGAGTTTCAGTTAATGTGAAATAAAATGTATCCTTACCTTTTTTCCACTCTCAAAATGAAATGAACCTGAATAAATTATTATGAATTGTATACCTTCCAATGATAGCTTTTTTGCATTAAATTGATTAATTAAATGTTATCACCCAATGAAGAAATAATTTTCTTGAGATAACTGACCAGGCAATAGAGTTAAAATTTCCTAACCAAAAAAAAAAAAAAAAAAAAGAGTCATCCACTCTGACACAATATGAACTGTTTTAAGCTAAAGGTCATTTTCTTGCAGTATACATGGCTATCATTACAGAAGAAGTTAAAGTTGTCAAGCGATTGACTCTTCCCTAACCTCCTTTAACAGCATGAGTAATATATTTTTAATTCACATGTCTCCTTAAGGGCAAATACAAGGCCAGGACAGGTAGAGGAAAGGGAAAACAGTGGTTAAAAATGGAATGATTAGAGTTAACACAAAACAAAACTGGGTCATTATCGGAAGTTATGGAACTCAGAGAGAGCTCTGTCAATTCACATACTTCAGAAAATTCCAAACAGCTACAAATTCACTGGCTCTACAGAAAACAAAAAACAAAAAAGCAAAGCAAAACAACACAAAACAAAAAAACCCTGCAATTCTTTGCTTCCTTGAAATCCAATGAGATAAGGAGAAGGATCTCTTGTGGCACAATCACTAGTAAATGATAATATAGCCCAGGACACTGCCTTTCCTCCTATACTTTTGCAGGCTGTTTGTTTGCATTTGTCTTTTGAGGATAACTGAAAGGAACCACCTTGAAAATACTTTATTTCAGTAATAAAATTCACTTATCTAACTTTCTGGGGAAGTCCACCCTGAGTTGCAGAGGCATATTTAACTTTACTCTGGCATCTCTCCCACATACCACCCCTAATAGATACAGAGCACATTCTTACCTAAACACATCTGGCCAGGGGTCCTCCTCCGACTCCTCAGCTGTGGCTGGGCTCTGACTGGTCAAAGCACTGAGTCCTAGATGCTCACTGTGCCTATTAAGACCTGTACTTGGGAGTTCTTGGGACTCTATTTGAAACACCTGCTTAGATGGCTCACTGAAATCAACGGGGGATTTTTACTTTCTCACTGACATTGTGCAAATGTTCATTCACTGAGGGGAAATGGCTGAGAGGGGACAGACGGAGAACTGTGAAGAAATTAAAGGACCTTTAATGGATTAAAAACAAAAAGCCATTCTGCTCTCCAGGGTGCACATTTATTTAGCTAGATTTGCTTGAAAGTATTCTCAAGCTTCCAAATTTAATAGACCAGAATGACTTTAAACAGTTTTTTTTCTGGTCTGCTGGACGGATATGGCTTTATATGATTATTTTAATGACAATTATCTATCAGGTAATTGCAATGTAAAACTAATATAAAAGTATGGCAGGACATGTGAATTATACAAGTCAAAAGTCTCCAGAGTATTTTTTTTTTTTTTTTGAAAAGCACTTTGGCTACATTTTTGCGTCTAACTAAATACTCCAACAGGCACGGGAGTTATTACTCTTGGGCAAGATTCATAAGAATGGGCAAAGTTAAAAAGAATGATTTTCTGAAAGATTTTTGACAGCAATTAATTTTACAAGGGACACATTTCTTAAATTCCGAGAAAATATTTTTAAACTACATAACAAGATGCACTTTTTATAGAGAAATGCTTCCACTAAAGTTTATAATGATCTGAACTATAGAAAAATATAATTAAATTGCTTCTTTACAAGTTCTTTTAACAAGGTGATTTAATTGCATTTTCCCCAACCAGAAATAATTTTCAGTTATTGTTCAGGTTTAGCAAGAATTACAGAAACAGAATCTTAAAATTTCTATTTAAAGGAATATTACCAGATTTTACTGTTGAGGATTATTGTTGTAGATCAATTATAATACTTAATGTTTTTTTTTTCTTACTTCATATTATAAATGTAAGCCAAAAATTAGAGAAGACTCACTGACATTTTATTTCCATTTTGGCAACAATTTTGCTTTCCTGATGGTCAGTTGAGGAAACATTGATTTATCTCCTCCCCATCCTTCAGTATATCCTTTTGCCCAAAGAAATGCCTTAAATTTCAAATCATAGTCATAAAGGCAAGGGGAAGAACTAAAAAAATATTTTAAAAAACCCAAACACATACCATTTTGGAAAAAAAATACTTCCTAAATACCAATTCAGGGATTTTAAATCAATTTCTAAGGTGAAATGACATAGTCCAAAGATGTAAAATCACAGTGTAGAAATCCCTTCATAGTCAGGGTCCAGTCTTTTTTAGGTGCCTCAGACACAACTTTTCTTTTTTAAAGTGATATGATCTAGGCACCTGGTAGCTCAGTTGATCAAGCATCAACTCTTGATTTTGGCTCAGGTCCTGATGTCAGGGTCGTGAGATTAAGCCCTGCATGGGGCTCCACATTGGGAATGGAGCCTGCTTAAGATTCTCTCTCTCTCTCTCCCCTTGCCCCTCTCTCCCCATGAGCAATCACTCTCACTCTCTTTCCCAAATAAATTCAAATGAATAAATTGACATGATGATATACTTTTCCTACTGACATGTGATAAACTTCTTATAATGTAAGAACTCCTCAAGCTTAATAATAAAACAAAGTGAGTCCTTTCTTTTAGGAAGACAAAAACTAATTTATTAAAACATCTTCAAGGTTAAAGGGCTGAAATTATTATTTATGTAATAGAAGGATGAGGAACTAATAGGCAATACTTTCGTGATGACAGAATTACTACTATTACCAGCATAACCACTACCATCACCATGACAATTTTAATTATTTTTTAAACTTTGCTAAAGAACAGTTTGGGAGAAAATGCTGTCAGTTAAGGTTTACTGATTTAAAAGTAATCCTGAAAATAAATGAAAATCAGCAAATCAAATAAGTATTAATGCTTTAATTACTTGGAGGACTAAGGAAGGTTAATACATATAAGAATTAATTCTCATGTTAAAAGTATAAGTTAAATCAAATTTTAAAGAACCTTGACATGGAACTCTGACCAGTCTCAGAGGTTTAATCAGTGATGTAATTACATATGTAGCTGATGACATAGCCTAGAAATTCTATACTAATAAATCATAATAAAATTTTAATTTAATTAACTAATTTATCTAATTAAAAGGTACTTATGTCACTAGATTTTGAATTCCATAAGGTCAGGTATAATGCACTATACCCCTAGTACCCACCAAAACCCAAACACTGTTAGCCATTTTAGGAACTCAACACATGTGAGCTGATTTGAAATTTCTAGTTAATTGACAACATAAGGCATTAAACTTGAAGGACACACTTTAATAAATTAATTAAAAACATTATTCATTAGAAGTGCCTGCTCTGGGCTAGGTACAATGATAAGTTTTGGGAATGCCAAAGTGAGTAAGACATTTAAAAGCCCCTTTGCTTTTTTGTTTTTCAGGTTTTGGTTTTTGTTTTTTTAAGTAGGCTACACACCCAGCATGGAGCCCAGTGCAGGGCTTGTACTCATGATGCTGAGATCAAGACCTGAGCTGAGATCAAGAGTCGGATGCTTAACTGAGCCATAAGGTCCCCTAAAAGCTCTTTGGCTTTTTAAAAATTACATCTTATAAACTGATTGTCATTTCTACATAATTCTAGGTAGCTAAAATGATACGGTGATTGGATTCTTGAATGTTATAAAAATTTACTGACAGATCAATAACATTTTCTACTCAGGGAAATATGTACTGGCAGATCAAATCTGTGTGAAATTTGGAGATACATAATATAGAAAAAAATGAATAGACTCATTACTCTCTAAATTCCCAGATTTCCTAGTATAATAAATATTCATTTACAAAGGATCCAAATAAACATAGGTTTTCTCTTTTACACTCTACCTACCCAAGCTTGAAATTATGGAGTCAGCTTTGACTTCCTCATTCTACCACAGCTTCCACATTGAATGGAGTTCCTTCAGCCCAAGAGTCTCATTTTGTAGCCAGACCTTCATATGGGTTTCTTATCTAGTCCTAATTACTGCTCTGCATTTACAACTTACTATTCTTTTGCATACACCTTCTTGTCTCGGTATGCAGAAATCAACTTCCTATCACCATATTTTAGGCCATGTAACCCATTTTCTGGCCTAGCATCTTCTCGCTCCCTTCCCTCCAATGACTGGAATTCTACTTGGACATTGACAATATTTCTCCTTTCTTTGAGCTTCAAGGAGAACCTCTTCAGCAGTCCATCATTTCAACTCATCCCATCTCACACAGGACCATGTGTAATCTGTATTCGTATATTTCATTTAGTCACTAATACTGCAAACTGTCTGTGGGTGGTACCTATGCATTGGACTTCTGTATATGTCCCCAGAAGTTAGTATACTGCTGTGAATAAAGTCAATCTATTTTTCTGAATGACATGCTAATAATAATTTTGGGGCATGGTCTGATTTTAAATTATATTCCGAACATACACACATTGTAAATACAATGTTAATCATATATTTTATTAAAAAATTTAATTCTTCAAAACTAAACATTTACCAGTAGTATATAGGATAAATCCCTAATAATTAGAAAAGTCTGTTAATTAGATCTTTCATTTTCTTTTTTTTAAATATTTTATTTATTTATTTGAGAGAGAGAGTGAGCATGAGAGGAGGGTGGTGAGGGGCAGAAGGAGAAGGAGAAGCAGGCTCCCCACTGAGCAGGAAGCCCAATGTGGGGCTCCATCCCAGGACCCTGAGATCATGACCCAAGCCAAAAGCAGATGTTTATCTGACCAAACCACCCAGGTGCACCTAGACCTTTCATTTTCTAATTATTCCGAAATATATCCAGAAATCTACTGAAACTATCTCATGTATATATGTTTAGTTTAACTCTAAACATGAGTGTTCTCCTTTCCCTGACTTTATTTTGATATATTTATCAATTTATCATTTGAAATGACTTAATCTCATATGTTTGAAATTTTACAAAGCAAGAAATTTTTTAAGAGTTCCATTCTATCCTATCTATAATATGATTTTCTTTGAAGTTAACTTGGATACACAGGCTCTCAAATGGGCTTATAAGGCTCAGGATTATACAAAGTTCTAAAATCTTGTGGTATCATTTTAAGCAGGACTTTATAAATATGAACAATAAATTATGCTGAGTAAATGAAAATAATCATTAATTTAGTTTACAAGAAATACGTAGGCATATGTCACATTGTTAGATCTGGATATGCTTAAGGACATCTCTGATAATAATTCTAATTCCATATTTATTTATATCAAATTTTTGTCTTTCCCATAGAGGACTGAGAGAAAGGAAAAACTCTCAACATGTAGGGTCTTTAAAAACATATCAGGGAGCTTTAAAATTCTCAGAAGGGATGGTGCAAAAGAATTTTCAAGTACAAGGATGTCCTTGGTTTGAACAGAGATGTCACATTCAATTTCTTTATTCATCCATTAATCCAAATATATTAAACATTACATTCCACACATTAAGAATTATTCTTAAAAAGCTCTTTGTATATAATGTTCTTATTCAGTGAGAAACTCCATTTTTATTTCTAATAGAGCTTGACATGCTTGCTTTTTTTAATTTAATAAAAGCAACTCATTTTCATTGTAGAGAATTTGAAAAATTTAGAAAAAGTGTAAAAAAAATAACCACTCATAACCACTACTCAGAGATATCTACCCTTAACTTTCTTCACATATTTCCCTACGTTTCCCCTGATGACATAAATGAGTTATTATTCTATGTGACATTTTTACATTTCTTCTCTGCAATGAGACTTTTTTTATTCAAGGAACAGTCACTATCCTCCAGGAACTTTCCCCTTAGCAGGAGAGACAGATGTGAGACCAGAAGATTAGCTAAAATGTAACGTGTAAAAATGGAGACTGCATACAGTCCTACAGTGCATATATACAGAAAGGTCCATCCATTTGTCTGGTGAAGGAAAGACACAATTGCTGGAGCTGAAGGTTGTGGAGTATGCAACAGTTGCCAAGAGACGTCTGATGGGGGGTGGGGTAGGAAACAAAGCAATGGGACTGGGCACTCTGGGTCTAATGGATACCTTAGAGATGCTATAAAACTAGCAGAATGGTAGAGTACTTTGGGGGCCTAAGGGACAAAGCAGAGGGCATTGGGGTTATGTCTTGCTAAGTAGCTGGATCTTTTGCCTAAACTGGTGCTCAAGAAAAAAAAAATACAATGAACAAGAAAACAAATATATTCTTGTTGCTGATACCCTTGAAAACCTCCCTCTCTCCCCACTCTGATGCCCAATATGAGTCCCTTCCAACCTCTACTGTAAGCCCCTGTTGCCATAAGGGCTACAGGATATACTGTCAGAAGCTTAAAAGATTTTGGAGGTGACTAATGTTTCATCTCCAGGGTAACCTCCACAGTGTTAAGATCTAGGGCTAAGGGGATTCTCAGTGTAGTCAGGGTTACAGAATCTGGGCCCA
Source organism: Ursus arctos (assembly GCF_023065955.2). Taxonomy (NCBI): domain Eukaryota; kingdom Metazoa; phylum Chordata; class Mammalia; order Carnivora; family Ursidae; genus Ursus; species Ursus arctos. The sequence goes on from NW_026623100.1 coordinate 19,020,724, forward strand.
GATTATTTGGCTTAGAATTCTAGCTCCACCACTCACTGGCTGTGTGGTCTTGGACAAATTGTCCTATCTGTGTCTCAGTTTCCTTACCTATATAATAAAAATAATAATATCCAACTCTTAAGGTTGTTATAAGGATCGAATGTGATAGGCACCTAACACTGTATAAATTGTTATTAAATAAAGTCAATATCCCCAGAGTATCAGGAAAGAATGTTAAACAAACAAACAACGTAGTATCTAAAATTCCTGCTATAGAACACAGTCCATGTGTTTCCAGGTAATTGCTAATTCATTACACAGTTATTTCTAAATGGTTTTGAAATCCTAAAATGGATCAGTCTAATATTTCTATGGATGAATTAAAAACGTAAAGCATCCAAGTTGATCATGATTGAACTCATTTTCAGGTCTGATGATTTTGGCACTTTTGGGGTAACAGAATACATAAGTTCTAAGTTATTTCTGAAATGGGGGTGTCTAGGCTCTGAACTACCATAGCCTCATTTTAGAGAACTTGTAGAAATACTCAGAAATACCTGCATTCTAGAATATTTTTGGCATTATATACAAATTGCTTAATAAACTGCAAAAGATTGAGTAATTTTTCAAAATACCCAGACTGCAGCTGTTAGATCATTATTATTCCAGAAGTTCTATATTGTACATGGAAGAAAAACCCCACAAGTATTTCTCTGTATTTATAGCCAAAGGCTGGTCACTGGAGATTTATGATACTCTGCGATAAACAATGCTGACCTTGCAAACGCCTCTAGGAAGACAGGAGCTTCAGATTCCATTGAATGAAATAAACTGCTATTAATTACGGTACCCAGCTTTGACTCCAGCCCGCCCCACTGGTTTGTGACCTGATTGTTTAAAAATTCCTTAATTCAATTTATAATAAAGCTCCCTGAGGGCAAACAGTCTGCCTCTTACCTGTTTTTCTGGAGCCCAACATAGTATTTTGGCACATTACACATTACACATGCTTGACACGTATTTATTAAGTTAGTTAAAAATAAACACAACAAATGTCATTAACAAATTCTGTTTTGTATTGGAGCATCAGATGTTTCATTTTTTTATTATTATTTTTTAAAGATTTTATTTATTTATTTGACAGAGACAGCCAGCGAGAGAGGGAACACAAGCAGGGGGAGTGGGAGAGGAAGAAGCAGGCTCCTAGCGGAGGAGCCTGATGTGGGGCTCAATCCCAGAATGCTGGGATCATGCCCTGAGCCGAAGGCAGACGCTTAACGACTGCACCACCCAGGCGCCCCTGGAGCATCAGATGTTTTAGAAAGAAATATTGGCTTGGATATTATCCTTACTTTTTCCATTTATCCAATATTTCTATGAAATTTCTAAGAAAATGGGTAATTCTACTTAGTTTTTTCCCAGGACAGAACCTTAAATAATTTAAATTGAATATCAAAGTAAATACATGCCATGAGGGGCATGTGGGTGGCTCAGTCAGTTAAGCATTAGCCTTAGGCTCAGGTCATATTCCAGAGTCCCGGGATCAAGCCCCGCATCAGCCTCTCTGCTCAGCGGGGAGTCTGCTTCTCCCTCTTACTCTCCCTCTGTGCTATCTCTCTCTCAAATAAACAAATAAAAATCTTTTTAAAAATACCATGATATCCATTCCACATCATGTGCTTTGTGCACATATAATTCTCACAACTATCCTGCAAACTGGATATTTTCCATTCCTATTTTACAGATGAGGACATCGAGGCAGCAAGTGCACACAGATCACATAGGGAAAAGAGGAAACCTTAGGATACCATTCCTCCACATTACCTTTGAAATTATCTTACTCCTTAGGATCTTGCCTTGAGAAAATTTTTTGATAAAATGTGGCGTAAATGAATCCTAAAATAAATGTTATCTCCCCACCCCAAATGAAATGGTGCCAATAAAGTAAAGTACTTTATTCCCTTTTATTTTTCTAAGAGACCGTCTTTCTCTTATTTCCACAGAAAGACGCTTAGTGAAAGAAAAAGAATCCTTAATACCCTCGATGGAAAGAAGTTGAATTCCTTTGGGGGCCTTCCTTCACAGGAATGGGCACTCTGAGCATTAAGACATTGCTACCATTTTTATTTTCTTCAGTCTACTAAGCAGCATGAGAATCCTTTACATTTTCAAATACTATGTTGAGAATTGGGAATCTGTGTGCACCAAGGAGATGTCTGTCAAATGCATCTTAGAAATGCATATATCTGTAAGAAAATTATCAAATGGAAGGAATTAAAGATTGAAACTGGTAGGATCACAAATAGAAAGTATGTTAAAAAGCCATATCAGCTGCTTACCCCCCCCCCCAAAAAAAGTGGTATTCTATTTATACTAGCACATTTTGCAACCAACAGTTTTGATTTGTTTAACTAGAAAATTCTCTAGTAATACCAAGCCTTTTGCTGAGACATTCTTAATTCTTTTTGTTATTAGTGAAATACATTTACAACTTAATTTCTTCTTACATGGAGTAGATTTTCTTGGCAGGACTATACAAAACTTTGAATTAAATAAAACTAAGTTGTCCCCAAACCTTAGTATACTACACATGGAGATATTAAAGTTGTATTAATATAATCTCTCTAATAATGAGATATTCCATCAAAAAGCTGACACATGCTTAGCATATGATAGTTCCTCAATAAATGTTAACAATTGTTGTTGTTGCTGCTGTTGCATTATTTCCACATAATCAAATCCCTTTGCTAAAATCCAGCATCTTTTCTTCCATGCTTTCCTTTTTATAGCTTTCAAGTTTGCTCTTAGGAAGCAAGATAAGACTCATACTTTATGCCTATCAACTACATTACATCTGGAAAACTAGGTTGCTCAGTAGTAATTTGATTTGATTTTTCCCAGTCACTTTGTCCTGTGGGATTCTGGTAGAGGTTAGCATGGGACCAACAGAACCAACAGCTTGATAGCTAGGCACAAAAACCCCAGGAATTATGATTCTGAGATGGCAGACGGTGAAACTAGACTAATGGGTAGCGGAAGCAAATAACACCTCAGTTAATTTTTCTGCTTCAATCAAGTCTTATCTCATGTTCATAAAACAATTCAATAACAACTCAAAGTTGAAAAGGTTACAGACTCCTGAATCTAGCACTGCCAACTGCAACTAGACCCAGCTCAACTGAGTGCCCCAAAGGATTCAAAAACTAAGCAGCGGGCCTTGCAAGTGGATGGAAGCCTATAATTCTGTGTTGTTTATTAGATTGTCTAATGTCAGCCTGATTCTTTAAAGGTCATGTTGTGTGTATTTGCAGAAACAGAGCAGAACTAGTAAGACTAGGTATCCTTTTCCTGCCCCTCATGGATTGTAAATATTTGATGGGAGGGCATGATCCCAAATAAAGATCCCACAGTTAAAAATGTTGAAATGTAGAAGTACAATTTTTTTCTTGGTGAATGTGAGACTCAGCTAGACTAAAAAACAAAACAAACAAAAACTCCAAAAAAAAAACACACACCCAAAACAAACAACAAATTGAAAACAAGTCTTTTTCTAACAAATGAAAATTTGGCAAGGATTTCTTTTTCCTTAAAACACTTCCAAATGTCTGTGACATTATTATAATGATGAAAAATTCCACTCAGAAAGCCACAAAAAAAATACTATGGTCTAGCGATGGAAACTACTATTTCAAGTATTTGTTACATGCTTTACAACTAAATGCTTTACAACTAAAATGCAATTGAACCCAACAAATATATATTTTTTTTGATATCTATCATATATCAAGCACTGCAGTAAACATGAGGAAAACAAAATGGATAAGGCTCCATGCCTGATGTAAATAAAATAGAAATATTCACCTTTTGGTTTTCTTTGGTATTTCTTTGGACATATTAAATGCATATTACAATACTAATATTTATTCATGAGGTCCCCATTTCTTTCAAAAATTTCCTTTCACATAACTTATAGTAAGCATCCACGATTCTAATGAGATAAAATATGCCAATTTATCACAGCAACTGATATATATCCAAAAATTGCCAGCCATCTCAACACTGTCTACTGTTCAGCTTTCATATTTCCAAGCAGTAACATGGTAGAAGAGATAGACATTGACTTTGTATGTGCTTAGGAGACAATTAAGCTTATGTCCAATTAATCCAAAATATTATTGTGGTGAATGAGTCCTGAGGAGCATATGTGAGACTGATTTAAAACAATTGTGATTCTCTCATTGGCCAAAGAGTGTTCCTGGGTTAAATATTGTAATACTTTTTTTAAAAAGATTTTATTTTAGAGAGAGAAGTGAGAGAGAGAATGCCAGCATGAGTGGGGGGTGGTGGGACAGAGGGAGAGGGACAATCAGACTCTGCCCTTAGTGTGGAGTCCTACATGGGGCTTGATCCCACGACCCTGAGATTATGACTTGAGCTGAAACCAAGAGTGGGATGCTCAACTGACTGTGCCACCCAGGAGCCCCAAATATTGTAATACTTTTGATAGAGTTATTTACTTCCCCCTTTTCCCCTCCACACATCCACAATAGTATTTTTTTTTCATTTTTATTGAAGTATTCATATGTTTTTAAACTAATTTCTGTCTCTCTTTTCCAATGAGAACTTAAGGAACTCATCTGCAAGATGGTATCCTTGTTGAATGTTGGCTTGCTTGACAGAATACCCCTCAATACACACACATACACACAGACACATTTTGAATTTCTCCTGTGAATAGAGCCCTGTGAAGAAGCTTTAGAAACACTCAACTATTTAGCAGCCAATTTAAAGGATGGAGAGTAAAAAATTATATCTTAACAGCTGAACTTTTTGCTCTACCTGTTCAAATGCTGAACTTCTTTCCAAACCCAGATCAAATTCCACCATCCCCACCCATCTTTTCTAGACCACTGCACTGCAGTATTTCCTTCTTAGTTTGAACTCTATATGCTTTCAGTCTTTGACAATTTAACAGATAAACATATATACACACACATATATTTCTATATGCTGATATTTTATTATTTTCTGAATCCATATTTTGCCCTTCTGGCTTCATCTTGTAACTTTTTTTGAAAACAACTTGATGATTATATATTTTATTTAGAGCATCTGAATGATAATAAGCATGCAGTTATAGTAAATACATAGTGATGACTGCCTCACTATAATGTCATACTCATAAAGCCATGAGTGAAATTTGTTATACGGGTAGCAACAAGCTAGAGGGTGCTTAGCAAAGTCATGTTCTGTGAGAAGAATGCAAAATCCAAGAACACCGGAGAATTATTTTTCTTGGCAAAAATCTACTGAGATGGAGCCATATAGCATTCTATAAATGTTAACTGATTGTGATCAACATATTTTACTTCCAAGAATTCATATCCAACCAGCTGCCACTCCTCTACCTCCAATATTAGATTCCAAAAGGACTCTAAATCTGTTTTCAAGGTTTGCCTTCCCTGCTTCTCTAAATTCTGTTTTTGAAGGTAGGAGGTATCATGGTAGTGAAAAGGGATATTATTTTAAATATTTTGAAGCAATACAGTAAGTGCCTAAAAACAAGGGGACTTATAAAGTTATTGTCAATAAGAATCAAAAACAGGAAAAAACTAATACTGTCTTTCGCAAATTCTACATTGCCAGACCCCACTCCTGTTGCTTCAAATTTTCATCATTCCTAGGTCCCCACCCAAACCTCTCTCCCCCTCAAACCCACATGAGGCTGAGCGACATTTTGAATTTCTCCTGTGAACAGAGCCTGTGGAGAAGCTTTAGAAGGTGCAGTAGGTTTGTTTTTGTTTGTTTGTTTTTGTTTTGCTTTTTGTCAAGTTGTTTCTTTGATCAGTTGCTGAGCCTGATACCCAGAAACTACTCCTCCTTCCCTTGTGCCTTACAGCTCTAGACCATGTGAAATAGACAGCAGTTCCTATTTAGTTTCATTTTGTTTTTTCCTTAAAAGAAATACACATGGGCTTGATATACTGGCTTTTTATAAATACTGCGTGTCTAAAACTCCGGGGATCAGAGAAGATACCAGCCCTTTAAAGTGATGGAGCTATAAGGATTTAATTAAGGGAAGAATAAAATGCACATTCATTTGTACATGTTTCCCTTTATGCCAACCACAGAATTCAAAGAACAGTGTAGGTTACTAGACTGAGCCTGAGAATCTTTTATTAGATATACTTGGCGGGGAGAGCTCTCTTTAGAATCACCTGTGCCGGATTTGTAAATTCATCAGGGAGGTTTTTATTTCTCTTTCAAATTTTAATGTACAAAGAAATATTTTAACGATATTATAAATACATTTTTACAAGGTAGATGAAGACTATTTGTGTTTGTATTTAAGAGCACTCTACTGGTTAATTCTGCATGTAACCTGACTAGACTATGGTGATCAGTTATTTGGTCAAACACTAGTCTTGATGTTGCTATAAAGGTATTTGTAGATGTAATTAACATTTACAGTCACTCGACTTTAAGTACAGTGGATTACCCTTCATAATGTGGGTGGACTTCTTACAATCATTTAAAGACTTTAAGAGCAAAGACTGAGGTTTCCCAAAGAAGGACTTCCACCTCCCGACTGCAACATAGAAATTGTGCCTGAAATTTCAGCCTTTGCACTCAAGACTGCACCAACTCTTAGATAATTTATCTTCAGACCTACTGGCTTACCCTAGGGATTTTGGACTTAACAGCCTCCAGTGCCATGAACCAATCTCAGTCAGTCGCCCTCTCTGCCCTCCGCCCTACTCTCTCCATCTATATATATGACTCTGATTAGTAAAAGCACTGAACCCAGTGCCTAAAAAAATCTGCATATAAGCAAGTCAGGGCAATTTACTAGTTAATTTGTAGTTATTACTAATTATTTTTCTCTCTACGTTAGTGTGTAAGGCTGGGCACTAGTCTATATAGTATTTCAAACATTTAGCTCCAACAAAATTTCTTATTTTCCCCCATAGTGTTGAAATTGCCTTCATAAAAAGGCAAGTCTCTTCATTTAACAATCTGAGATCAGCCATATGATGTTACAGGCAGCACATGAAGGTATAAATGAAAAGACTAAGATAGAAGTTCCAGGAGGGCAGGTGGGACTTACTTGCTGAGAAACTCTTTCCCAGTTTTACCTGTGGTCTATTCCGTGAAGGGATAGATACGTAATTAGAATTTTGTTTCCACCTTTGCTTTTCTTGCTATTCTGAAGTGCCTGGGTGTGCCTGTAGGCATCTGTGGATCTGAGTATCTGTTACAGGAAAAGAATCATGTCAAATCGTGTTATGGTCCTAATGCTACTGAGAATAGCATTAAAAAGATGCACCAAGGCATTCTTTTACTTGGGACTGATCTCTGGCATGTTTTAAGTTCTGCTATGCAGGAGTCCACACAAATTGGGCTATGGGAGAAATAAAAATACATTTTTCAACACTGGTTAAAAGATGCCTTCTGTCCCGGTACTCTGCAATAGCAAAAGAAATTAATTCCGAGGACATGGAAAACAATGACATAGACAAATAGCTCTCTTTGCTACAATTCTGTAGTCAGATATGGGGAGAGCTGAAACATTTGCCCTGCAGTTAACTTACAACACATCCAAAAAGCAAAGGAGCTGCCATTTTTTAAGTAATCAACAAGAGGTAGAAGATCAAATTAGAATGTTTTATAAAATTATTTGAAACTTTATATGTGAGCTCTTGGTAAATTTAATTCCACTCACACAACATCAGGCCATCTCCCTGTACTTTCCTCTGGCCGATGGATATTGGGAGTAGTATTCTGAAAGGCCAAGATGATGCCACATTTTTTGTTGAACAGGTAAATTTAACTAAACTCAAGAAAAATAAAAGTATCTGGTTATAGTAGTGGTGATATATTACATGCAGACTTTTATAATCCATAAGCATCCGAATATAAGTTCCATTAACTATTGTATGTCTCACAGAGCAACGCATAGGACATGGAAGGCAACTGCCAATATTTGTTGGCACCAATCGTTTAATCTTCATTATGATTTCTGAGGTTCTTTATATTTCAAATAAAAAATCTTGGCTTCAATGATCAAGAATTGGCCTTAGGTTACATAGACAACAGATCAGGCATTCTGCATTTTGTTTTGTTTTCAGATTGACAGGATTTTCTTCCTGACACAAAGAAATGGAATTTGACAGTGATCACCAATTTTGGAACTTAGGTCTATGGAAACATACTGAAAATAATTCTGCGGATGGCTCAAGGAAAAAGATAAACCACAAGAAATATCAATATGGAGATGTACTAACTTGAACCAACCAAAAGCTGCCACAGATAACAAGCTTTAAACAATGCCTGTACTAAGCCCCTAGTCATACAATTATGACTGAAGAAGATACAAGTTGAGGCAAGGTATAATATGCTAGGGAACAGGTAAGTCAAGAGGCATAGATCAGATCTGAAGGCTGACCATAGATTATTAAATAATAGCCTGTTATCAGCTAAATCAAATAAATTTATCATGATTATCAAGCTCAAAACTTGATTCATATAAACTAAAGTTCTCTGAAAATAAGCCAAAAGTGGTATTTTTCAAAAACAAAGATTTACAATTTGAGAGACGTCTCTGCTTAAAAGCATAATTCATTAAAATCTCAGACAGATAGAAACCTATAATCTAATCTTCAGCATTTTCTGGAAGTTTTATTTTCTTGTTTGCTTTAGCAATCTATTTCCCTTTTTGCCTCTAAAAGCAGATTATCTGTTTGCCTCGAATACATTCCGCTCCAAGATATACACATTTCTCCTGTGTCCTTGCTTTCCTAAAGAAATAGAAGAGTGCTGACTAACGTTTTTAGCAAGCTAAATATTATTTAGCCATACATTTTCTAAAATAACATTTCCTTTATTTTGGTTGGCCATTTCTACTTTTCCTATGCAATATCAGTAATTTAACATTTAGATGTCTTTCTTCTCATGGTGCTGATGAAAGTAGGACTGAAAACAGTGATACGCTACTAATTAAGTACGAAAAGATTCATGATGTTTTCTCTCCTACCCGACATGACTTCTGAGTTATGGGAAACAAGGTATGCATGAGATCAAACAGGACTGGGTAAGTGTTACATTCTAATTTGAGTTGTGGCAAGTTCAAATTTATGTGCTAATTAAAAAGCCAAATAATAATGACTATGAAATTTTATAGAATTAAAAGTACATGAAACTTTCAGTTAAGGGTAATGATTTTCAATAAAAAATTATGACATAAATGCTATAACAGATTCTTGACTAACACACCCTCCTTCAGTAAAGCATCCACAAAAAGCAAGCATCATTCAAAACAAAACACTATTTCCATGAAAAATGACTTAAAATCTTATAGTGGAATTTATGATTTTCTAGACTCTGAATTAGATTATACTGCCTAGCATATCAAAAATCAATTTCCTAACATTTCAGTACATATATTCACTTATACATTTCCTTTCTTTAAGTAAAATATCTGGCAATATTTTTTTTTACTAAAATCAGACACAGTTATTTCAAATTTAAGACTTTCATTATTATGTTTGTTTTTACCCTATTGCTATGGTACAATTTTAAAAGTATACAATAACTTCATTTATGAAGTTCCTACTATTTGTCAGGCACTTTATATGCATTATTTCTTGCATAAAATACTGCCTTCAGTATTTTAGTGGAAGAAAATAAATTTCAGAGAATTTAAGTAATAGCAGAGGTGACATGGCTGGTAAATGATAAAGCTGATGATTAAACCATTGCTTATCAGACTCCAGTGCGATTTTTTCTCAGGCCACCCAGAGAGAAACAGCAAACCATAAAAGGCTTTATAGGTACTGGGTCTTACACAGGGAGATTGAGGCCAAAATCACTTAGCATGCAGTTAAAGAAGAACCCACGTACACCCACAGTATTTTTATGGTCACCTTGAGGAGTGTTCCAAATTCCTGAAAAATAACAATCTTTGGAATTCGGGAACAAAAAATCGGAATTCACAGGACTTCATGGGAATTCCTTAACCTTAAATTAGTCTACATTTTTAATAACATTGTGTTTTTAAATAATAATAAGTGACCATGATAACCAGTAAAGCATATTTCTGTGACAGGATTATACAAAGTTTCAGTTATTTTCTGTTCTCTGTCTCTCTCTCTCTCTTTATACACACACACACACACATGCACAGCTGTTTATTATTACGAACAAATACACTGTGGCAATATTATATATTTCAGTAACATTAAAATATATTTACTTGTATAGGTATTTGAAAATAGAAAACTTTAACAGAACATCAACACAACATATATACCCAGAAAATTATTTTTAGAATTGTACGATAATACCACAGCTATTTAATATTTAAAAGTCATTTTTAAAATGACATTTTAAAGTGCACAAACTAATTGCTCTGATAGCCCTGATCATTGTTTTATGAGAAATATTCCAGACATATAATTTTTTTTTCATTTTATATTGACATTAGTCATTATTAAGAGTAAATCCAAAGTGATCTTCAAGTTGGGCATTAGGCTATATGTTGCTTTTCATATGCTTATTTCCTGTTTGAGCACAATATTTTATAGACTTCCTCTGAGCTTTGTTTTACTGTTGAAATCAAGGTTGCTTTTGCAAAATTCAGGTTTTAAATTATTTTCAGATTTTATATTGAAGTTGTCCACAATATTCACATCTTCTCCTTGCATTTTGTTTGCTAAAATATTCACAGTGACAGCAAGTATTCAAACACTGGAAAAAACCAATGAACATTACTGAGTAGTATTCAAATAACATAAAAATTGGTTGTCCTAGCAAAGTTAACAAAACTGCACAGATCAAGTGTAGAAATGCCAATTCAAAGACATACTTTGCTTCCAAAAGTTTTTCTTTCTTAGAATATCATTTTTTAGGATTTGCATAAAGCATATTATGCATGCAAACACATTAACGTTTATTTTATTTGAAAGCATGACTGTGCAAGCAGCAGACAGTGCCATAAGCATATATTTATTACATGGAAACGTTTATAAGCAGGAGGTACTGATCACTTTGTAAAGTGACCAGTTCACTATGCACTCTTGTCCAGTTCTCATGAAGTCAACCTTAACCTTCTACTCCATCAGTTAGCATTTCTTAATCTTGCCTTCGACCTGACATCAGGGGATTCCTTCGAACCAGTAACATTTCTATGTGGACTACCAATCTCTTAAGTCGCAAGGAAAAAGGATAATACTTTGGTTGGTTGTTCTGATTTCTTATGTGTTTTTGTTTTGTGTTGTCTTGTCTTTTTTGTGTACATGGAATGTAGAATTAGAAAAAAAAAGTAAAACAAACATATATTTTCTGAGAATGCCAAGAAAGAATTCCTTCATGAAAATATGGACCTTAGGTATATTATCTTTTAGTTTTTCTTTTCCTGAGACTTGAGAAAAACTGCACGGTGTTGTTTATATAAATCTTTTAAAAGAAATCCATTATCTATCTATCTATCTATCTATCTATCTATCTATCCATCCATCTAATCTATCAAGAGAAAATAAGCCAAGAGTTTTAAAATAAATCACAGTCCCTCTGAAAAAAGGAATTTCAAGAGAGTTGCAAAAGCATTCATTAGTATCATAAAGTAACAATGACATATTACAGTAAAAGTATAGTTTCTATAGAAAGATTAGCTTTGGCAAAACATTAAAATTGAATGGATTTAGGTTGGTGTGATGTCAACCTCCTACCCTGCCCCCTCCTGAAACCTCATCTCTCTTTTCTTGCCAACCAGATACATATGGTCCCACAGAGGATTCTGAGGCCCTAGAGCTGTGAAGGCCATGACATGGAAGGAACCTATGTTCCTAAATTATGGGGAAAGCACAGTCTGTTCCCCACCGTAAATATATCCTCCCAACCTTCACTGAACTATCATCATAAGTAAGAAATAAAACTTTGCTGTGTTAAGCCACTGAATTTTGGAACTGATGGTTACAATAACTAATATATATCTTTAGCAGACATTGAATGACAGAAGAATAAACTTTCAGGGGTGCCTGGGTGGCACAGCGGTTAAGCGTCTGCCTTCGGCTCAGGGCGTGATCCCGGCGATCTGGGATCGAGCCCCACATCAGGCTCTTCTGCTATGAGCCTGCTTCTTCCTCTCCCACTCCCCCTGCTTGTGTTCCCTCTCTCGTTGGCTGTCTCTCTGTCGAATAAATAAATAAAATCTTTAAAAAAAAATAAAAATAAAAAAGAAGAAACTTTCAATGAGAGAACTTTTCATATTAAGATTTTAAACTTTAAGGGAATATTTGATTAGACTCATTTTATGGTTGAGAAGTATCTAATGTTATTCCGATTATTTTAGATGATAGAAATTTATAGGAATTAAAACATACGCTGCTTACAGGGAAGCTTCCTTAACATGACAAAAAATATTGACCAAAAACCCTACACGGTCATACTCAATAGTGGAATGCTGAAAATAAGAATGCCTCTATCATCAATTTCATTCATGATATTATTGGAGGTCTTACCCGGTATAATAAATTAAGAAAAGGAAATAAAAAAGCATAAGGATTACAAAGGATGCAATAAAACTGCCACTATTCATATATAATCTGATTATATATTTAACAATCCAAAGATTTACAAACTATTAAAATTAATAATGAATTTGGCTAAGTTGCCGAGTATAAGGTCACTGTAGCACAATCAATCATATTTCTGTTGACTAAGGCAGTCTTAACATTTTCCTCAGCTTGACTTCTTTCTGCCTCAAGGCCCCTGACCTCCTTCTCATCTCTGCTCTAAAAGAATCCAGATGGTCTAACCACAGAAGACTCTCTAGTCCCTTTTCTTAGAGAATTTACTTTAGAAAATTTGTAAATCTAAATTATTTCTTTGCCTTTTTGAGATGTAAATCTTTTCTCAAGCTTCTTGCCAGACTTACAACTCAGGGCCGTCTTTCTCAAGGCCTGAAAGCCAACCCTTTGAGATGTAATCATCAAGGAAGATACTGCCCCTATTTCCCCATCTGTATGAGGGTAGAAGCCCGACTTTGGTGAGCATCTTGCTCCAACTTGTAAATAACCCCCTAGTTATGATGATACGAGAAAGTTTGCTTTTCCATTAGGTAAGGACAATTAACAAAACAGATGGCCTACAATGTTCCCACTCCAGCTCTTAAAATCCCTCCCATACTTTGTTTCAGCAGAGTTGAATTTAGACGTGTTCTGTCCTCTTTCACCTATCGCAATAGCTTTGACTAGTATGCCTTGCCTTTTTTGATTTTGTCAGGTGCAATTTTTATCTGACATTATAAACTAGCAACAAATAGAAATGAAGTTTAAAAATATCATTTAGAACAGCACAAAAAAATATCATATGTTTAAGACTCGATCTAAAAAAGATACACAGGACATTTACACAAAAATCTAAAATAATTTCTGCTACGAATTTTAAAAGTGTGATATGATACACCATGTTCATGTTCTGGAAGACTCACTAGTAAAAAGATGTAAATTCTCCTCAAATTCATCTATAGGTTCAATGCAATCCCAATCAAAATACTAGCAAAACATTTTGCAGATATGATAAGCTGATTCTCAAACAAAATGCGAAGTGCCTAAAATAGCTAATACAATTGCAAAGAACAAAGAGGATGTGCCCCACCAGATATCACTATTATATACCTATAATAATTAAGAACTATAATGTTGACACAGAGTTAAACAAACTGACCAAGAAAACAAAAGAGAGTGTCTAGAAATAGAACCACATACACATATTCACTTGATTTATGACAAAGTAAATACTGTAATACAAAAGGGAAAGGACTCTCTCTTCAGTAAATGTGCGAGGTCAACTGAATATCCCTATGAAAATATTTGTATGTGAAATTTGTGTGTGTGTGTGTGTGTGTGTGTGTGTGTGTATAAGGATCCCACACATCTATATCTTTTAAAAACAAAGGAGATGAAATATTTTTATGGCCTTAAAGTAGGCAAACACTTCATAAAGAGAACACAGCATATTAACTCTTAGAGAAAGAAATAATGTATTAGACTGCCCTAATATTAAGAATTTCTGATCATTAAACAATAATCTTTAAAAAATAAAAAGAGGAGTGGCCTAGTTGGCTCAGTCAGTAGAGCATGTGACTCTTGCCCTCAGGGTCTTGAGTTCAAGCCCCAAGTTGGGTATGGTACCTACTTAAAAAAAAAAAAAAATGAAAAGAACAAAGAGTGAAAGGAGATTTTTACAAAACATTTGAGTAACATCCAGAATACATAAACCAGTTTTAAAGAATGCAATCAATAAAATAGAAATATAAACAAAAAATTCGAATGTATTGTAGTGAATATCCAAAGGGCTGATGAACAAATAAGCAGGTGTTCAATATTCAACTTCATTAGTCTTTAAGAAAATGCAAATTAAAACCACCATTAAATGTAACCACACATCCATCTGAATGGCTACAGTGGAAAAGGCTTTAATTATGAAGTGCTGACACGGAGGTGGAGGACTCAGAACCCTCATGTCCTTTGGTGAGAGTGTAAATTGGTACAACTATGAGAAAACTGGTAGTATGTACCTGAATATCTGCAGATCATATGACCCCAAACTCCAGGCTTATACAAAACAGAAAATGCTGACAGAAAGACGTTCATTAGAATGTTCGCAGCATCACTATGCATTGTAGCCCCAAAGTGCACAGTACCTAAATGCCCACCAACAATGAATGGACAAATAAACAGTGATTTAGCCATTCCAAGGAATGCTCTCCTACAACGGCAATGACGATTTACAAATGTAAGGTTAAGTCAAAGAAGCCAGACACAAGAGCACACTGTGATGACTGCATATTTACAAAGTTCAGCATCAGGCAAAACTAGTCTGTTCAGAGATCCACAAGACGCTGGATATCTTTAGGGGTGGAGGTATACAGCCTGGAGGAGACACAGTAAGGGGTGCTTCCAGGTGCTAGGAATGTTATCCCATTTGCTGGATGTATGGCTGTGCTCAGTTTCTAAAAATACACCGAACTACGTACTTTGATAGGTTCATCTTTCTGTGTGTTTATTATACTTCAATAAGAAATAAACATTTTTAAAAAGGTAAATACAAATCACAAAAGTGTATTATTTTAAAACCTTATGGAAAGGGGTGCCTAGTTTGCTCAGTCAGTTGAGTGTCGGACTCTTGATTTTGGCTTGGGTCATGATCTCGGGGTCGCAGGATCCAGCCCCGAGTCCGACTCTGTGCTCAGTGGGGAGTCTGCTTCTCTCCTTCTCCCTCTCCCCCCTCTCCCCCACTCTTGCACATGTGCTCTCTCTCTCTCTCTCTCTCAAATAAATAAATAAATAAATAAAATAAATAAATAAATAAATAAATCTATCTTTAAAAAAAAGCTTATGGAAGGGTAAGTTTATGGTGTAAACTAGCTTCTCTAGCAGGCAAGAATTTACAAGTCAAAAAACTAAAAAATTTTAAAGAAAAAAAGCACTTAGAAAAATAACACAGCCACCTATTTTATGCAATAGATAAAAACTGACATATTGTACGATAAATGTTATTTCTCAACAATGTATCAATCAAAGCTGTTTGATTATATTCCAATTGATCTTAAGTCAGGAATGATTTCTAGCAATCCAAATTTTCCTATGCCAATGCACATTTAACAGTACCTAAATGAGGACTTTAAATAAATTTGAAGAATGACCTTTCAAATAAATCTATTTATATTATTCAAAGTTTTCATGTTGGGAGTAAAGCAATTTCAACTGCAAACCTCTACTAAAAAATAAGTCATTACTGTATTTATTTTTGAAGAAATATAGTCTGATAACCTATCTACTAAATAATTGGTTTTTCTACATCTCTGCTAGAATACAGTTACAAAATAGTGAAATTATAAACTATCTCTAGAATTTTTAAATCAAAAATCTAGAGATTATCCTAATGCAATGATCTAAGAAAGCAAATCACACAAACACAAAATAAGAAAAACAATTTTCTTTACTCCCCATTCCTTCTTTCTAGTGACTATTCTTTTCTTCTCTATGTTATTATCCAAAATGTAAGTTAAATTAAAAAATAATTTTAAGTAGAAAATTAATATTTGTCTGGCTTTACCACAAACGTTAGCTTATCAAGAACCCACTTTCCCCCCATAATGTAATTGTTAGAAGTATTAAGTATCTATTTCCTCTAGAATGTATATTCATTTCATAATATTTTCAGTATTATTTGATTTCTCAAATGTGGATTTTAAACTTCTATTGGAATAGAGTTAATATTCGATAAATACTTGTTTTCACAGATTGCCTGATATAAAATACTATGCCACAGAAAATGAATCTTTGTAAGTAGATTTGTCTTTGTGTTACAAAACAGTAAATGGTGGGGAGAGGGGTCACTGGGGAGCTCAGTCGGTTGAGAGTCTGCCTTGGCTCAGGTCGAGATCCCACTGTCCTGAGATTTAGCCCCACATCTGGTTCCCAGCTCAGTGGGGAGCCTGCTTCTCCTTCTCCCCCGTTTGTGCTCTGTCTCGCTATCTCTCTCTCTCTCTCTCAAATAAACAAATGAATAATAAATAAAAGTCTTTTAAAAAAGGTAAATGGTTAGATCAATGTAAGAAACATGTAATAGATTTTCATTTGGATGGGTGGAGGGTTTTAGCATTTCAGATTTTGTAACATCAAATCTGACTATCTTATGGCCAATCATGAATTCTCGAACACATGTGAAGCATCTAAGGATTATTCCAACGTGGTAGCACTGAAGCCAGGTAGCACCAATTAAATAGCAACTGTGACTAAGCTTAGCTGAAGTTTTGTTCACCATATGTCTGGAAGTCTGCTGAATCTATGACTCAGCTCTAAAAGAAGTCATCAGCTTTGCAATCATTCTCAAACAAGTGTAAGCTGGAGAAGACCACTCACTCACTCCTCAGAGAGCCTATTTTTAAAAAACAAGGGGGAATGAGCTGGATTCGGGAGGGGATGAATCAGGAGTTACTGAAAGCTCTGAAAATGCACCTAAGGTTTATGTTACCACTTTCAACAAATACACACACACCGCTCTTCCACATAAGACAAACTGTGACCCCTCCACATTATTCTAAACTGAAAAGTCTCTCCTATGGTAACTAAAAAAGAATAAGAAAAGTCTCTACAAACAGATATCCAAACATATCTGCCAGGTATGGTTAAAAAAAAAAAAAAGTTTCAGAACAATACGTACTATGGGACTCACTTTTTGTTAAAATGAATATGTGTATGTGTATTTAGATCTTCAGTCATAATTGTGGAAGGTACAATACAGTTTTGAGACAGGATACATGTGAGCAGGGATTAGCGAGAATAATTTTACTTTTTCTTCATATAATTCCACATAATTTGAAAATCTGAAATAAGAAATCACTTTTATAAATGGCTTAAAATAGGTAATTTGTAGAGATAAAATATTCTATACTTCCGTCTTTCTGCAATTCTGCTTTTCAAAGTATTTTTCACTACTTCTAAGTATTTATCTTACTTTTTAAGTTCCCTTTTGTGGGAAAATACATATAAAAATTTGCCATCTCAACTATTTTAAGTGTACAATTTCGTGGCATTCATTACCTTCACAACGTTGTACACTCATCGTAACTATATATTTCCAAAATGTATTTATCACCCAAAAAGAAACTCTATAACCATTAACCATTCCCCATTCCCTCAATCTCCTTCAGCTTCTAATAATTTTTAATTTACTTCTGTTTCTCTCAGTTTGCCTATTCTAGATATTTAATATAAGTGGAAGCATTTGTTTTTCACCAAACTGTACACCACTTTTAAACGGTTTTCCACAGCAACTGCACCATTTTTCATTCCCACCAGAAATGTAAGGGGATTCCAATTTCTCCACATCCCTTCCAACTATCTGTTATTTTTCCATTTTTTGTACTACAGAGATTCTAGTAGGCATGAAATGATATTTCATTGTCATTTTGCTTTGTATTTTTCTAGTAATTAATGATGTTGGGCATTGTTTTTCATGTGTTTATTGGCCATTTGTCCGCCTTCTATGGAGGAATGTCTATTCAAGCCCTCTGTACATTTTACTGAGTTGTAATTTTGTTGTTGCATTTTAGGGGTTCTTTATATATTCTGGATATTAAACTCTTAGAGTCATGATTTGCAAATATTTTCTATCATTTTGCAGTATGTTCTTACTTCCCCCCATTTTATTGAGATATAATTGACAATACACACTGCATTTGTTTTAGGTATACAGTATAAATGTTTGATATATGTATATGTTGTAAAATTATCACAATATATTTAGTTAGCATCCACTGCCTTGCATAGTTATAATTTTTTGTGTGTGATGAGAACTTCGAAGATTTACTCTTAGCAATTTTCAAATATACAATATAGTGTTGATAGTCACCATAATGTACATTTTATCTCCAGAACTTATTTATCTAATAACTGAAGTTTGTAGCTTTTGGTCACCTTCATCCATTTCACCCATCTCCCCACCCCCACCTCTGGCAACTACTATTATTATTTGCTTTATTTATTTTTTAGTTTTTTTAAGATTTTATTTATTTATCTGAGAGAGAGAGAGCACAAGTGGGGGGCGGGAAGACAGAAGGGAACAAGTAGACTCCCTGCTAAGCAGGAAGGCCAATGTGGGGCTTGATCCCTCATGACCTGGGCCAAAGGCAGACAGTTAACCAACTGAGCCACCCAGATGTCCCTACCATTATCATTTTATTGATAACCTCCTCTCATCGACTGTTTATAATATTAAGGCCAATTTATGTTTGTTTAGTTTTTTTCCTTCTTTTGTTCAGGCTTTTGTCATCATACCTAAGAACTCACTGCCAAATTCAAGGTCATGAAAACTTGCCTTCTGAGAGTTTTATAGTTTTAGTTCTTTTATTTAGGCCAGTGATTCATTTTGAAATGATTTTTTAAATATATTTGTATACAGCACCAAATACTGCGTGTGGAAATCCAGCAGTGTCCCCACCATTTGTGAAGAGACTGTTATTTCCCCACTGAATGAATGATACTGACACCGCTGTCAAAAATCAGTTGACCAGATGTAGTGACTTTCAATTCTGTTCCATGAGTTATCTAAATTTCTGTCCTTGTGCCAGTAACACGCTGGTTTAATTACTGAAGCTTTGTAGTGAGTTTTGAAGTTAAAAAACATGGAGCACTCTGACTTCTAAGGTGGGATCGGCTATTTGGGGCCCCCTGCAATTCCACAGGGTTTTAGGATAGGCTTTTTCTTTTCTAGGGGGAAAAAAGCTACTGAGATTTTCATAAGCATTCTGTAAAATTCCTTGATAAGGACTGAATCTGTGAGAGTAAGTCTTTCTACCCAAGAATACAGGACAACTTTCCATTTACATAGGTCTTTAATTTTTTTCAGCAAAGTTTTGTTATGAATAGAGATAATTTCACTTACCAATTTGGATCTGTTTCTTTTCCCTAATTTACCTTGTTAGAACTTTCGGCACAATAATACACAGACGTGGTGAAAGTGGGTATCCTTGTCTTTTCCTAATCTTAAGTGGAAAGCTTTTACTTTTCAGTGTAATGTTAGCTGTGTGATTTTCTAAAATGTTTATCATGTTAAAGTTCCCTTCTTTTCTTATTTTATGAGTGTTTTTCATCATGAAAGGATGTTGGATTTTGTAAAAAGCCTTTTCAGCATCAGTTGAAATTATCATTTGTTTCCCTTTTGTTCTATTAATGTGGTGCATTACATGCATTAATGTACTTATTTTGACCACATGTATATTCATAATTCAGCACTCACTTGGTTGCTTTAAACCTCTGAATTTTCCAGAGCTGGAAAGTTTGGTTTTGACATTTCATTGTTGTGTTTTGATGTTTTTGTGGGGATGAGAGCCTGGAGCCACCCAATCCACCATTTTGCTGATGTCACTTTTACTTTTTATCATGTTATCAAAATTATTAAAATTATCTATGAACCTACTTTATCTTATTCTACAATTTAAGATGCAATGTTCTATTTCCTGTTATTATTTAAAATCTCTGAACTTAATAACTGTAACTCTGGACAAGTAACTTTACCTCTCTTAGCCTCAGACTCCTCATTGGTGAAATGTACACACTTATAACATAACATGGAATCTACTCCATAAAGTAAGGATTAAATAATTTAACAAGGTAATTCAGGTAAAGCATTTCACTCGATATATATTAGCTATTATAGCAATCATAACAATAACATTTTGCCATGTACAGACACAATCTCTTAGTTCACTGGTTTTTGTGTTATTGCTAAAGTTCTTTTGAACATATTCTCAGTATAAGGGATCTAATCACACTTAATGGAAAGATATGGAGATAAGGAAAATATAATCCTACCAACAAGAAATTTACTGCACTGTAGATAACACAATGCAGTTATAATACTACTAAAATATATGAATGTTCTGACAGGTTATTAGCACCATTTGGTTACATATCCAGAAAAGACAGAAGTTCATTATTCCTTCCACATAAACTAGAAATACCTTGAATGTGGAGAATATGTTTCCTCTATCTCTCTATACCAAGAGTGGAAACTGGACTGGGCATATAGTTGGAGAATATATTCATGCCTTGGAGCCCGAGTACCTGACATACCTTGTAGGAGGTGAATATGAACTAAGTTCTCTAAGACCACATTGTCTTTCAATAAAAATGCAGTAATATCTCATAGAAACTTGAAACTCTATGACAGTTTGAAATCCACTTTTCATGGGAACATACAACCCAGCCTTATACTAAGTTGGGATAACAGAAACATACTAGTTTTAATAGTATCCATTAAATGGAGTTTTCCAGCTGAGAACATATTGCCTTTTAAAAAATATAATACTAGCTTTTTTCTATAAAGTGAAAAACAGTAATTAGTGGGGGCAAAAAATTCTGATACTCAGTGTCTGGAAGGAAAACATATGTTCAATGTTTTTGTTCTCTGCTTTATTCAAAATAATTTATTTGTGGAAAAAAGAAAAAAGATCATAAAAATAATTCAGAATCTTTTACAAAGGAGGTTATTTTCAAAGAAGAGATTTAAGAACAATATAAAATGAGACTCTGGGTTCAGTATCTAATATTACCAAGAAAAGTGAAATTCCCATAAAGCAACACTCAGTAACTATAGCAACCCTGCAAGGTAGCACAAAAGGGCTCATCTTTATGCAACACAGTTTTGTAAAATTTATCATCCTAGATGTGACAGTATGTACTATCTTTTCTGGTCTGCTGTGACATCCTAATACATAGACATTATTAACTATAACCAATGGCTCATTTATTACCAGTCAAGAAAGTTATGTCTTAAATACACATGTTTAAAATCAAAATGTGGTGTTGAAACAGTTAAGCTTCCTAACTATAAATTACCAAAAATGAATATACGAGTAAAGCCAACTCTGCCAACAATCTTATTTTAACATAAAAAAACAATACCTATCTATATGTTTGTTTTCAACAACTATTTTATATTAGAATAAGGAAAACTGATCAAAAGGGTTATAATGGCTCTGTAGTGAAAACTTCCAAGATAAAACCCCCTTGATCTCGAAGTACACAAAACTTGACACATGAAAATGAAGCTGTCCCAGGAGACTTAAAGAACATACCTACTGAAACCAGCAGTGAGCATCATTAATAATCCCCATGATGGACTCAATGTGAAAGAAAATAGGTTTTTTTCTATTTAAATATGTTTGATGATAAAATTAGGACATAATCTACATCAAGAACTCTAGGGAAAGTTTAAGGATGTCATTTTGCCCAGAATGTCTAAATTACAAATAAATTGTAAATGTGTCCATAAATTGATAAATTATACAGTTATATCATTATATATGTGTATTTTACACACACACAGACACACACCCTTTGTCTAAACCATTTAGTTTAGTCTGAAAAGATTGGAGTTATAAATGTATTTTAAAAAATTGTCTTTCCTCAAATAACTCTTTAAGAGGAAAATAAAACACAAAATAAAATAAGGGAATTCAACCCACAGACTAAATATAAAGAACTCTGTAATTTGGTTTGGACTAAGCTTCTGGTTTTGATTATAACTAATACAGAAATTTTTATTTGATCATTTTATAGACCGCTAAAACCATTTTTGCACTTCCTTTTAAGTAGTCTACTGGGGAGTATAACAAACATATACTGCTGACTTAATTAATGTGAAACTACATATAAAGGTGTTTATCCAAACAGGCTAGGTAAAGGGGAAAGAACACAGAAATTAGAAAAATGAAAGGGACAGAGGTGGTGGGAAATATAGAAATTTACTTCCTATTCTGGAACATATATTGTGAAATTTTCGTCTAATGTGTTCACATTTGGAAGGCAAAAAAAAATGGTTTAAATAAAGCTCTGGAAAATTCTGAGACCCAAATGTTTAATTTTTTTTTCAATAATACCCTAGCTCCTATTTAAATAAATGTTTCTAATTTTTTTAAAAAAGAAAATCTTTATTTTGAAACAGAATTAAACACAGAATAAATTGGACAAAAATCTCGTAAGATTCAAGATGCAGAGAATTACCAACCAAAAAAAAAAAAATGTATATGATTTTGAAGGCCCAAGGGAAGTTAAATGCTGCTAGGAAACAAATTAGATTATTAAAGTCCATGTTCTATCAATAGTCACTTGAGTGGTTGGGTAGGAGTGTTTGTGTGAAACAGACAATATGTCCATCTAAGAAACAGTAAGCCCACTGAACAGTCATAAGACATTTGCTCATATTCTGCCAGGCAAGTTTTAAATATCCTTTAAGAACACAATTTTTTTGGTGGTTGTTGTTGGGTTTTGTTTTGTTTTGCTTGTTGTTTCTGTTTGTTTGTTTTTGTCTCTAGCTATATTGCTCTTTGGAAAACCTAAGGTCTAAAATATCTGAAGAAACACATGAGGGTTATTAATCTGAATCATCAATTCACAAGTACGGGTTCCCCTGGCCTTGTATATCTACATGTTTTTCCTCAAGAAAAAGATTAGTAAGTTGAACTTCAAAAAATATTCAGGACATGGCAAAACTGGGATGAGGAATTGGTAGAAATTAGGAGCTTTAATGGGTACTTGTTATAGTTAGTGAACATATTTTTCTTACAAAATTAATAAAATTATTTAAAACTGAATGCTACTAGCCTCATTTTATTCAAATTTATATTTTTAGCATCCTAGAGAGATTTGACCACTCCACTTTTGCTAGATTGTTCTCCACCACTAAATAGAGTTCTGGTGTCGGGAAAGAAAATTCCAAGTCTCTCCCCTAATTGATCCAGTCTACATTCATTCATTCATTCATTCATTTATTTTAGATTTTCAAAGTCCTATCTAAAAGCTAAGCACTTAACGATTTTCAGAGAATGTCAGTGGAAGATACATAATACGCTACTGAATACTATTTTAGTGAGAAAGCTAACAGAATTTGTAAATTCTCAGAACAGTTAAAAGCTTCAGAAAAATTCTCCTGCCCTAAAAATAATGAATAACAAATTCTGCGGTACAATTCTAAGAAAAGGGCAGAATTTTGAAATAAAAGAAGCTTTTGGAAAATGTCTCAAGCCATTTGGTGACCTTTTAATATCTACGAGTTAAAATGATCAGAATTCTGTCCAGAGGTATACCTTGGAGCTTGCAATTAGGCATACATTTCTTTATAATACAGGCATATCTCAGAGATATTGCAGGTTTGGTTCCAGACCACAACAATAAAGCAAATATGACAATAAAACAAGTCGAATGAATTATTTTGGTTTCTCAGTGCATACATAAATTATGTTTACAAAAAAATTATGTTTATACTATACTGCAGTCTATTAAGTATATAATAGAGTTATGCCTAAAAAATGTATATACTTTAATATAAAAAGAATGCTAAAAAGTGCTAACCTTCTTCTGAGCTTTCAGTAAGTTGAGAACTTTTTGGTGGTGGAGAGTCTTGGCTCAATGTTGGCAGCTGCTGACTGATCACTGGGGTGGTTGATGAAGGTTGGGGAGGCTGTGACAGTTTCTTAAAATGAGACAACATTAAAGTTTGTGGCATCAACTGACTCTTTCTTTCATGATAAAGATTTCTCTGTAGCATGTGATGCTGTTTGACAGCATTTTACCCACAGTAGAACTTCTCTCAAAATTGGAGATAATCCTCTCAAACCCTGCCACTACTTTATTAATTAAGTTTATTTAATATTCTAAACCTTTCATTGTTTTCCAGCAATCTTCACATCATCCTCACCGGGGTAGATACCATCTCAAGAAACTACTTTCTTTGCTCATCCATAAGGAGCAACTTCTCATCCATTAAATTTTGATCATGAGATTGCAGCAATTCAGTCCCATTTAAAGCTCTGCTTCTCAATCTAATTCTCGTCCTATTTGCACCATGTTTGGAGTTACTTCTTCCACTGAAGTCTTGAACCCCTCAAAGTCATCCGTAAGAGCTGGAAACACCTTTTCCCAAACTCCTGTCAATACTGATATTCTGATCTCCTCTCATGAATCGCAAACATTCTTAACTGACATCTAGAATGGGATATTCTTTCTAGAAGTTTTTCAATTCACTTTATCCAGATCTATCAGAAGAATCACCATCTTTAGCAGCTATAGCCTTACGAAATGTATTTCTTAAATAATAAGCCCTGAAAGTCAAAATTACTCCTTAATCCCTGGGCTGGAGAATGAATGTTTGTTAGCGAGCATGAAAACGACACTAATCTTACTGCACGTCTCCATCACAGCTCATGGGTGACCAGGTGTGCTGTCAGTGAGAAGTAATACTTTGAAAATGATCTTTGTCTGAATAGTAGGTCTCAACAATGGGCTTAAAATATTCAATGAACTATGCTGTAAACAGATGTGCTGTCACCTAGACTTTGCTGTTCCATTTATACAGCACAGACAGATTTATTATAATTCTTAAGGGCCCTAGGATTTTCAAAATGGACAATAATCATTGGCTTCAACTTAAAGTCACCAGCTCCACTGGCCCCTAAGAAGTGAGTGAGCCTGTCCTTTGAAGCTTTTTTGCCAGACACTGACTTCTTTCTTGCTATCATAGTCCTCGATGGCATCTTCTTCCAATTGAAGACTATTTGCTCTACATGGAAAATCTGTTGTTTAGTGCAGCCACCTTCATTCATTATCTTAGCTACATCTTCTGGATAACTTGCTGCAGCTTCGACATCAGCACTTGTTGCTTCACTTTACATACTTATTTTATGGAGAGGACCGCTTTTGCTAAGCCTCATGAACCAATCTCTGCTAGCTTCAAACTTTTCTTCTGCAGTTTCCTCGCCTGTCTCAGCCTTCATAGAATTGAAGAGAGTCAGGGCCTTGTTCTGGATTACACTATGACTTAAAGGAATGCTATGACTGCTTTGATCTATGCAGAACACTAAAACTCTCTCCATTGCAGCGTTAAAGTTGTTTTGCTTTCTTCCCATTGGTGTGTTCACTGATGTAGCACTTTTAATTTCCTTCAAGAACTCTTCGTTTGCATTCACAACTTGGTTAACGGGTTAGTACAAAAAGCCTATTTTTCAGCCTATCCCAGCTTTCCATATGCTTTCCTCTCTAAGCTTAGTAATTTTTAGCTTTTGATTTAAAGTAAGAGACATGTGACTCTTTCTTTCATTTGAATGCTTAGAGGCCACTGTAGTGTTATTAATTCACCTAATTTCAATATTTCTGTGACTCAGGGAATAGGGAGGCCCAAGGAGAGGGGCGAGATAGAGGAATGGCTAGTCGGTGGAGTAGTCAGAACGCACATAACATTTACAGATTAATTTCACTGTCTTATATGGGAGCAATTCAATTATAATAGTAACATCAAAGATCACTGGTTGCAGATCAGCATAACAAATGTAATAATGAAAAATTTGAAGTATTGTGAAAATTAGCAAAATGTGACACGGAGACATGAAGTAAGCTAATGCTATTGGAAAAATGATGCCGACAGACTTGCCTGACACAGAGTTGCCATAAATCTTCAATTTGTAAAATATGTAATGTCTGTGAGGTATAATAAAGGAAAGCACAATAAAACAGGTATGCCTGTAGTCAGTAACTATCATATATTTAATTTTGCTATTGTGTATTACCCATTAAATTCATGCTAACGGTGAGAAGAAAGATGAGACTTAGTCACCAGTATGAGGTGTTTGGGTGTTTAAGGAATAGACTCAAGGGGCTCAGTAGCAAATCATATATTTAAACATAGTAAAAAATAGTAAAAAAAAAAAAAAACAAAACAAAAACAAAACTTAACATTTTATCTTTCCTCTTTGCAAAGAAAAACAAAACAGAAACATCCATTTTCCCTTTTAAGGGAAAAAATGTAAAAAAAAAAAAAAGGCCCAAGAATATATAGCCAGTATTTTGTATTGTTTTGTTTTTTAAACAAATTATTTGGCCATTAAGTTTTCTATTGGTCACCGCCATCCCTACACTGGGAAATAACAGCATCTGTCTTCCAATTCCTCAAAACAAGTATGGTGGCAAAAGTGGCTGGGCAGAAAGAGAGAACCCTGAAAAATCTGTCAGAATGCAGCCAGAAGAGCACTGAGAATAGCACCTGTACTCTCCTCTATTTCTTTACTCCCTGCACAAGTCAAAACTGCCTCACCTCTTCCTTGAATTATAGATCTTCCAGAAAAACAGTATAAATATTACCCCCAAACATTAAAGGACAGATAAAACCTTTAGAAATTGTGAAAAAGAAAGAGGAGGGATGGTCAAGATATAAAAAGAATATATGGACTGGAAGGAAAGGAAAGTTCAGAAGAAGCTGAAATTCATTATTTCCTCTGATTTCACTTTGGCCGAGGTCACACAGCATTTTCAGTACTAAGAAAGAACAGCCCAGGGCTCTCAGGCCATTATGAATGGTAAAGAAAGCAGTGGATGTGCGAAAGATTAGAACAGAAGGAATACAAATGGGGTGGGTGGAGAATGTAAAATTAACCAAGTAACTGGGAGAGTTAAAACAGACTACACAATTGTCGCTTTTCTCCCTCCCTCTCTTCCTCTCTCCCTCCCTGCACCCTCTCTTTCTCCTCCCTCTTTCCTTCTGCAGAGAATCTTGAAGTGTAGTAATTACAATACATTATTACCTTCAGAAAAAAAAAAAAAAGTATAACGTTCCTTGAATTTTATAACAAATTCTGTTTTGAGAACAGCAGATTCCTAATTGCCCTAACAATGTACTCTCAATAATCACACAAAATCAGAACAATAACACAGGTTCTCTATTTTAATTCTGTGACTTAAGTCTTGCTTAATTTTCATATGATAATTAGCACAAATCACTATGTACATACTCTGATTAAGAAATGGCTTCTCTTGACCTGACAAATTTGATAACTACCTGTTGTCAGAGTTTGCTTTCCTGTTTTAATTTTTTTATGATTGTCACAACATGGAAACACATACTTGTTGTTTGGAAATATCAGATTACAATGTATCTAATCGGCATTCTACTTCACCAATCAGATACTGTAGCCTAAACAGTAAAGTCTAATCTTAGCACAGCATCCAAGATTTTCATTACATGTAGTCACAACTTGATCATTTTTCACTCTTTCAATAAAAAAAGAATCACTTCGGAAATGTGAGGGCTGATAAAGAATTTGAATGTGAACTGTAAGTCTCTATAACTACTCTTTAATGTGTTTAAAATCCCACCAAGATTTCGAATTGGCTCATATCAGATGTGCCTTTCTTCAGGAAGTCTGTTGAATTGCTCTCTTCAGAACATCCAAAGCACTCTATTCCTATGTTTTTTTATGCACATTTGCATGTAGTATGTTTACTTAAAGATAGTAACCATGTTCTCCTTTCCTCAGGAATCTCACTCCACCTGTCATTGCACATAGCAAATGCTCAATAAACATTCCTTACATTCAGACAAATCATAAATCAATTGAATTCCATTAAAACAAATGAAAAACAATTTCTGGCAATAACATCCTTTCCAATTTTTTTAGCCTCAAATTCAAAATAAGAAAAGACTATGAAGTAACTTGTATGTTCTTTCCAGAAATAAATATATGAAATTTTAACATTCAAATGTATCTATGTAATTGCTATATGCATTTGAATTAAGTACAGTATAATTAATTTACATTCTTAAATTACCCTTTAAGCAAACTTCAGAAAATATAAATACTATGAAAAATTATAAATACTTAATAAATTTTATAAAACATTCATAAGTGTAACAACTGCATACAATTTATAATATACACTTAGTAAAATACAGCATTTAGGATATCATGCCAGGTTATTCCTTCTTGTACAGTTAAGTCTTTTTTTTTTTAAGATTTTTATTTATTTATTTGACAGAGAGACAACACAAGCAGGCAGAGTGGTAGGCAGAGGGAGAAGCCGGCTCCCCGCTGAGCAGAGAGCTGGACATAAGCCTCACGGTATAATGATCTGAGCTAAAGGCAGATGCTTAACTGACTGAGCCATCCGGGTGACCCTCATTTGAGTCTTTTCTATCAGCTGCTTTCAGAAAATAAAAATCTAAACGTGTAATATCTTGGGAAAAAATCCAATTTATAAGTACTTAAAATATACTGCATAACTTTACTATTTTTTTCCATTTACTATTTTTACTATTTATTTTAATGCTCATATTACAACCTAAAGATTTCACATTCATAGAGAGGCTGTTTATTTGTATATCAAACATAAATGTATGCATTGGGCAGGGTTTGGAACTTGTAAATATAATGCTGTTTTATCTTTTGAGTTATCTAATTTTAAAGAGTGCTTTTGCTGCCTGTTTTGGTAACAGAGAGAGATATACAGGCAAGCAATATTATATCGTTAATTAGAGTCCGTTGAAAAGGTGGTGAAGTGAATCTCTAGCCTAACCAAAAAAAAGATACCGTGTACTTCACTGAACTTGGAAAGGACAGTGTCTTTGCCTTCAAGGAACCTTGCAAGCACTGAGTAAATACAGTATAGAAGACTACTACTTAAGTTGTACATTGTAATCATAAGATGAAATAAGAGATAGAAACAGACTTCTTAAATTTAATGGTGGCCACTGAAGAAATTATTATTCATTTCAAAGTTTAACCTAGATTATGAAAAATGTAGATTGTTTGTATGATTTGTCAGACCATACTTGTCTTTAGCTACTCTTCAATGGTATTTAGCATTCATCCATAACTGAAAGTTGAGATCAAATATATCTGGCATTTTGTCAGCCTGCATGAGTGTGACTGTGACTACTGTATCAGAATTTTTGGTTCTTCCTAAAGCGTTATGTTCAGGAATTTTTTTCCCCATTTATACTGAACAATTAAAACAACAACAACAACATGAACATAATTCTGCACTGGAAAATTCATTTAATTATCACCTTATAGCTCATAACAGCTCCATTCTGAAACAAGATGTCTACATACCATTTCCTTAGTGAGACAGAATGGTCTTTGATTTCTGTTTTATTGTATTGTGCACAAAACACAAACTGCTAATAATTAGATTTCTTTTCACTGTGGTTATTGTTGTTAAACTTTACTTCAACCTAAGGAATATACTAAGAGAGTAGATCTTTAAAGCTTGAACAAACTATTGCAAAATTTACATATTTTAACCCCAGTTTAGCAAAAACATAGCACATATGTATAGGTAGTCAGTATTTTATTCCTCAGGGGCTTAGATTTCTCATTCTGGAAAAGGTATTCTATAGCTTCCTTGAGGTCATAACTTTCAGCCAGGGAGATAATCTGTCAGTAACTATTGATTATTTAGGGAAAATATTAGTGATTTATTGAAAGATCCATACTTCTATCTTACAATAGGAAATGCAAAAGTAGGCCAAGCAAACCATGATATGATGACATGGAGAAAAGAGTACCTCCTATATTGCTGCTGCAGAGGCAGGAGAAATAGAAAAGTAGCAAGTTGAAATCAATACTAATTTTAGTCTTATTGATGAGATGCCTCATGATTACCAGACTGACCATAAAGCACAGAACACCAGGTGAACTGCAAAGGCCACATTGTCTGCCCTTCCTTCACTTTCTACTGAACATGAATAGAATTGACTGTGTTTATTCCTAAATATATATATATATATATATATATATATATATATATATATCATTATACAATTATCATTATACATATACAATATATCATATATACATATCATATATATTCCTAAATATATATATATCATTATACAATTATCATTATACATATACAATATATATCATTATACAATTATACATGAATAGAATTGACTGTGTTTATTCCTAAATATATATATATATATATATATATATATATATATATATACAATTTCACAGAAGACTTTGAGACTCACTGACTTTGTGCCATTATACTGTTTGAAAGACTCTCAAATGTTTAAAAGAAGAGAAAGAGGTTTCTATAAAAACTAATTAGTCATTATTTGAAGTAATGACTGCTTAAAACAGATTGCTACTCTCATGAAATCACATGCCTAAGTTAGAAAAACACTTTTTCTCTTTAACCTATCTTGCTAAACTAAGTGTATTATTGGGGAAAAAATCCATTTTTAGCTCATGATGTTACAGTTTCTCGTGAATTGGGAATGCCATACGCCCAGGTGTGGGTAAACTCCTGCCTTTACACAGGCACAATTATATTTTTGAGGAATGGGTGGAGACCACTTAACATTGTCATCTGGTTCCACATTACTTTATTATCCATCCATCCATACAATGAATATTCATCCATCTATGAATATTTTTTGAATGACTACTATATAATGTCATGCCCTATTATAGAGACTGGGGGTATAAGATCATTCAATATAGGCAAAATCTCTGCCCTTATAGAGCATGCGATCTTGTACGATAAACACATAAATAAATAGCTATTGAATATAATGTCCCATGGGAATAACTACTCTTTTTTTTAAAAGCAGAGAAGATAACTGCGGTCTGCTGCTTCAGACGAGATGGAGGCATGGCTTTTGAACAGGGATTGCAACAAAACATAGAAGCTTGTATCGGGGCGCCTGGGTGGCGCAGTCGTTAAACGTACTGCCTTCGGCTCAGGGCGTGATCCCGGCATTCTGGGATCGAGCCCCACATCAGGCCGCTCTGCTGAGAGCCTGCTTCTTCCTCTCCCACTCCCCCTGCTTGTGTTCCCTCTCTCGCTGGCTGTCTCTCTCTCTCTGTCACATAAATAAATAAAATCTTAAAAAAAAAAAAAAAAGAAGCTTGTATTGCCAACATCTAAGGGCAGAATAGAATAGCAATGAATATCAGCTAAAAAGTCCCCGATACAGAACATGACATTTATTAGGCATGTTCACTGGATGAAGAAGTCTTGAAAATGGAAATATAATATTGAGAATAATTTTTGATACAAATTGTGTTGCTTTTTATAGCAAGCTGTTTTTTCTTAGCTATCAGGAATTGAGAGATGAATAACGTCTAAGGTTATAGGATCAATATTTCCTAAAGTTGTAAAATATCAGGTTATTTACATTATGCATCACAACTCATCAATCCCTCACAACTTATATTTTTCTCATTCAAAAAAAGAATATACATCAGTACAAACTTTACTTGATGACCTTACGAAGGCTCCAGTGCTTATAGTTGAGCAGAGAAAAAGCCATCTAATCAGTTTGAACTGCACACGGCGCATTAGCTTGACAGGTACAGTTATTTGATTTTTCAAAATTATTTTGACATAAAATTCTTAAACCATTCAGAAATATCTACAAACTTTAAAGATCATACTGGGCCTAAGATACCACTGCAAATTATATAAACATTTCATATTTAAACATACATGGCAGGGCACCTGGGTGGCTCAGTGGGTTAAGCATCTGCCTTTGGCTCAGGTCATGATCTGAGGGTGCTCGGATCAAGCCCTGCATCAGGCTCCTTGCTCAGTGGAGAGCCTGCTTTTCCCTCTCCCTCTGCCTGCTGCTCCCCCTGCTTGTGCTCTCTCCCTTCCCACCCCCTGTCAAGTAAATAAAAATAAATAAACAAACATACATGTCATATTATGCACATAAACATATTTACTCATAAACATATGCACACAAAGTGATTACATACTGGAGTTGCCATGAAGGTGTTCAGTTGCTGTGTGTCAATCAGCAGTCCCTTCGACAACACAATATTCAGCTGCAAGGAATAGAGTTGGGTGATAACCCCCAACAATGATCATTTTCAGGTTCTACTGAGACCATGCTCTCTGGGCAGCCCCTAGAAAATGACTAAGCATGGTGGGGAGGTGGGGAGGCTGAGGAAAGGCAGTGAAGATATTGGGACCTGGTCATTTCTACCCAACCAGGACCTCTAAGGAGCAATCTTTGCTGCAGAGCTTTCCACAGTCGGCAGAGAGATGATCAGATCTGCACCAGAGTTTGAGGCTTGCCTCCCTGACCCATCTTGGTTCTTTCCTCTTCTCTCTTTCACAGCTCCTACCCCTGAACAGCTTTCTGTACCCCTAACTACATCTGAGCATCTGCACCCCTCAAAGATCCAAGAGACACACACATGCTTACACGTGCACACAGAAGTACCTGTTCATTTAGAGATCAATGCATGATTGAAACTCCTTCATTTACTGACAGTTTGACTAATGCCAAAAAAGACAGAAAAATATTTTGTAAATGCATTCATTCTACTAGAATACTAAAAGAGCCTTTCCCATAACAAAATATTTGACATCTGTGTAGAATTTTTTAATGAAAATTTTAATATAGAAGGAAGATTCACTAGAAGAGTCTTCTGTAGGGTTTGATACAGGATTTGGTTTAGTTGTCTCATTTAATTATTAAAAGACCAGAAGATGTTACAAGCTGTTCTTACACCTGAGATACTCTCACATCGTATAAATAAAATGTTAGTGTAGGACAAGTCTTTACCATGTGCTTCTTATTTTTATTGAACTGACAGCATTATCTTTAATTATGTAGGACAGTATTATAATTACAGTAACATAAATATGTCAGACCATACATTCACAAATAGAGAGTGATTTCTGCACTTCAGTTTATTAATGAGGATCTCCCTGGTGCTATATGCGTCTTACAGGATTTTCCAACACTTAATATATTAAAATGTTGACTCATTCTCAGAATTTTGACAAATGAAATTGGGGAGATTGTCAGTAATTGTTCATTACTTTCAGCAAAGAGAATTTAAATCAATTAAAAGAACAGTTCAAGATCTCATCCTGATTATTCATGTGGAAATTCTTATTTTCCACATGCTTTTCATAGAAGCAGAAACATTTCATTAATATTTTCTGTACACACAGAAAGAGCTGGAATAATATGGGAAGTACTTTACTGTACAAATGTATTTTATAGTGTCTAAGGCTCGTTGAACATGAAAAAATATTTACCACCGTTCATAAAGATTAATGTAAAAATTACTGCTAATATAATGATGGGCTCCCTATGTGGTTACATAACTTAGAAATTACCTCAGCACTAAAAAATAAACTTACCAAAAAGCATATTTTCTATTACTCAATCCACCAGAAGAAGATATCATTTGAAAAATGTTGTTTTGCATTTTTAAATTAATTGAAAGAAAATATGGCCATGAAAGTTTTCTTTAAACAGATCATCACATCAATATGGCTCAAAATAGCAATAAGATAGTTTTCTGACTAGGAAGTAAAAGTTTCCTGGCCTTTGGCCAATATTATATTCTTCCTAGACATATGAAATGGTATTGTTCTCATTTCTTCATGTTACTCCCCATCCCATGTTACTTACATCACATGCTCCTTTTTCAAAAAAGTAACACGAATAGCCAGTAAATAAAATATTTCAACTTTGAATAGGGTTTTCACCACAAATGAATTGACACAAGAGTAAATAACGAGTGAGTCATCTACTTTTCCCTGCATAAAGTTTAACGGAAGCTTCTGTACATCCTGGACCATTTAGAAATAATTTATGATACTGAAACAGAACACACCATATTTGAGCCTACCTGCCCACAAACAATGAGCCATTTTATGGGTGTTAAGGAATTCAATAAAAAGGTGATTTAAAAGGACAGAAATAATAACATTTTCTAATTAATCTTTGCTCTAATTGATCGGCAAATGCTTCCACAATATTGGATTTTTTCCCCATCAGAAAAAAATTGCACTAAGTCATCATTTCATTGTAGACAACTCACTTCACCACTTGTCTGTTTTCTCTTCCATAAAATAAAGGTGTATTAGAGGCAATCTAATTAAGTATGTTTTGCGGTCAGATGCCAAAGTTAGTGGGTCAGGGTGGATTAAGACAAAAGACAGTTTTGACAAGAAGTTTCATCTACAGGCATTCAAATTCAAAACCCATGTGACATGCATTTGGTTCACAACCCTCCAAATCTCCCAAAGTTGGGATTTTTGGACCAAGTTACCTCAAAACCCTCAGGCTCTTCCCAGCTCTAAGAAGCAATCTAGGAAATCACTGAAGCAATGAACTAATAAGTTATGAGAGATAAAGCATTGTAAGAGGAGATTAAAATAAGAAATTGTTTCTTTTTCTTTATGGACTCCTGTTATACAGCTAGATATCAATGTTTGTAGTCTTTTACCTTGTCCCTAAGTCATCCAGATAGTGCTTAATGCCATTTCTTCTGGGGAGAAAAAGTAGTTAGTAGGGGAAGAAGATGAAAAATATCCCAGCTCATATCCTCAATACATTTATTGGGAACCTTCTATGTGCAAGGCACTTGTTATGGACTCAGTGTGTCCCCTTGAAATTCGTATGTTGGGATGCTAACTCCTGATGTAAGAGTAATAGGAGGTAGGATCTTTGGGGAATGATTAAGTCATGAATGGGATTAATGCCCTTGTAAGAGGAGACAAAAGAGCTTGCTCTCTCCTTCTGCTCTCCACAGTGAGGGTAGAATGAGAAGACTGACAACTACCAACCAGAACAGAGTTGCCAGCACCTTGATCTTGGACTTCCTTGCATCCAGGACTGTGAGAAGTAGACGTTCACTGTTTACATCTCCCAGTCTATGGTAATTACTCTAGCAGCCTGAACTAAGACAGCACTGTTCCAGATACCTGGATAAGCAAGGAAACAACACTGTCAAAGATACCTGTTCTTGTGCATATTACATTCTGCAGAGAGGCAGGTGGCAATCGTTAAACCTAGTAAAATGAGTAATACAGGGATATAGTAGAAAATAATATGTACTATGAAGGAAAATAGGGAAAACATGAAAACATGTAAGGGTAGAAGGAACTGGGAGGGCAGGAGGTGAGGAGTGGAGGTTGCACTATTTAATACAGAGGTTCAGGCTAGACCTCAGTGAGTTGAAGTCTGAGCAACAACAGAAGATGTGAGGCAAGTGAGCTTACAGAGAGATGGAAGGACCACCACTGTCAAGGCCCAGATGGCAGCATGTGTCACGTGCCTGAGGAACAATGGCAGGGAGGCCATTGTGAGGGAGAGAGTAGGACATCTGAGAGGCAGCCTGGAAATAAATAACATAATGCCCTGTAGCTGCAGTATGAACTTTTGTTGTAAGTATGAAAGAAATGGAGAGAAACTGCAGTGTTTTGAGCAGAGGAGGAGCAAGGAACAAGTTTTTGTTTCCCTGGTGAAATAGGGTACGTCCTTAAGAGCAACAGTGCTGGAGTCAAGCAGCTCTACTGCGTATCAATTTGAATAATCAGTGCTGAATTCCTTAATCCCCTGTATCACGTACCAAATGAGCATAATAATATTAACACCACATAGGATGAGTTGTGAAGATAAATGAGATAATGCAGCCAAAGAACTCTGTACTGTTAACGGGCATATTATAACTGTTCAATAAATTATCTCTTACCTTGCGACTTCTAACAAATGTTTTGTCCAGAAATGAGTACAGCTGATACCAGGATTATTCTAAAACCCCTTTCCAACATCTAACTTCAGACAGATGAATCAATCAACCAAACAATCTCAACTATGTGCAAGGGACTATTCTAGGTATCAAGGGGATTACAAATTAAAAATGAAGCTCTTAATAAGAATGTGATTAAGGTGAAGAAATAAAACATACATATAAAAACATGGTGATTGTATACTACTTGCCAATACAAAGAAATTGTCATAAATGAACGCATGGATGAATCTTAAATTCATAATGCAGAGTAAAAGAAATCACACAAAAGAGCACATTTTTATAATATGAAGATTAATCTATAGTGACAAAGGCAGATAAGTGGTTTCCTGGGTCCAGGGCAAGATACAGGACTAGACTACACAAAGGGATGCAGATAGTCTTTTGGAAGTAATAGAAATGCCCTGTACTTTAAACAAGTGCCATTTATTGCCTGTAAGCTTCCTTCATAAAACTGATGCCAGTAAAACCAAAATCAATTGCAATAATAATTGATTACAATGGGTTGAACGATCAAGCAAGAGTATACCTTTTACTAGTTTTGACTACAAAATTACTGGACAAGTTTGGCTCAGATCTGAAAGGTCACATAGAAATTTCCAAATATTACTTGATTTGTACTAGGTCTAGAAATCTTGTTGAGCTTGAAGATAAAGTTTTCTTATTGAGTTGATTAGTTTTGGACT
Organism: Ursus arctos; assembly: GCF_023065955.2. Taxonomy (NCBI): domain Eukaryota; kingdom Metazoa; phylum Chordata; class Mammalia; order Carnivora; family Ursidae; genus Ursus; species Ursus arctos. Next base: position 19,057,300 of record NW_026623100.1, read on the forward strand.
CTTCCAGTCAATATTTTAGTAACCTTATGTCAGTCCTCCTATTTCTCTTGGGAGGATCCTTTCACTTGAAGCTTATTTTCTTTGCTTTTTTCTATACATTGTCTCTTCTTGGAAGTGGCCTTTATATAGATTTACAGCATTTTTTTTTTCTGTTTTCAATGTAACCAACAAAGATTTTAATTACAGTTTCATTTTTTAAATAGAAGGAACTGTAGCTTCTATCCGAAACACTTTTCAAATGATATATAAGAGAAGAGGGGGAATGTCTCATATCTCATTCTTTTTTTTTTTTTTTAAGATTTTATTTATTTATGTGACAGAGAGACAGCCAGCGAGGGAGGGAACACAGCAGGGGAGTGGGAGAGGAAGAAGCAGGCTCCCAGCGGAGGAGCCCGATGTGGGACTCGATCCTGGAACGCCGGGATCACGCCCTGAGCCGAAGGCAGACGCTTAACAACTGCGCTACCCAGGTGCCCCTCATATCTCATTCTAAAAGGGTGGGACTTTTCAAATGAGTTTTTTTAAGTAATCCCATATTATATTTGGGTTCCAAGAATTACAACACAGTTTTATGAAATAGCAAATAAAATAGTTGTCCATGTTACCAGAGCGTGAGGCAAGAAATGGTAATGCGTATTGTATTTTTCATATGATTCAGTTTTGGTATAATGTTCTGTGGAATTATCAATTAATTGTATTAAGACCCAAATTCCTACTTATTTAAATTTTATTTTCTTATAACATTAATTGCTTAATATAACAACACATTCATAAGCTATTCTCCAGAAATGAATGCTCTGAAAGCATATCTAGAAACATAAAATATATTTTATATTGAAGAGAATATTAACAGTGAAATATAGCTGAAAGACTAAATTGCTTAGTTTTCATTTACAGGAGTGAAGGGGGTTGAATCTCTAGGAAAGCTTTCTGTTCAGCATATTAAATGCCTAAGGAGTCACACTGGATTTAAAATATAGCACCTATTTTGGAAAGCAAATTCAGGATTCTTGTAGACAGATTGAAATTACTTCCTAATATAGATGACTCAAAGAAATACCTGTCAAATAGAGAGTTAAGACTTTTGAATGCAGACACAGTTTGAAAAATAAGATGATGTATTTTCTATGGAACATTTGCCAAAGGACTATTCAGCAGAAACATAAATAATTAAAATTAAACTACAGTCATGAAAATAAATGAACCATATTCTGAAGCAATAGGTTGACTTTTAATCCTGATTTTTCACATACTTCTAAACACACAAAATTCAAGCATGTGCAGCAAGTCTCCATATCAATAATTTGAATTAGCAGGGTGCCATTGTAATTTTTGAAGTTCTTAACACTGAAATCTTCGATGCAAGCAACTGAAAATGTTTCTTAGATAAAACTGATCCCAAAGCCTACAACAGTAAATGCTTTTACAAAAATAACAATAAATAAAGTCGGATGGGTCTTAAAAGGAAGGTCTTTGGGCTACACTGTGTTTATTAAATTCCAGGGCTCCCTTTGCCACATTTCAAGGCCCTGTTGTTTACTTCTCTCCCAGCCACAACTAGTAGATGTGGGTCCCCCTTCCTGAGAGTTTATATTTCTATGCAAGGCTAGTCATATAACAAGAATACCAAAGAAGAAAAGAAACAAAAACAAAACATAGAGAAAAAAAAAAAGAACCTTTACGAAAGAAAAAAGGGTAGAAATTATATCAAAGTCCCCTTTGAAAAGAGGCTGAGCTTGTCTTTTTCTAATATTTTCCAGGCTATATTAAAGAACTCTGTGGAGAGGCTGGGGAAAAAAGGTGACAGGAGACCACACAAATCACTTCTATGTTCTTGTTTACAGCTTTTTTGCTTGACATAACCTCATGTAGGTGATGTTACAGAACTTTTGATATCTGGCAGAATTAAGTCAAATATATGAACTGCAGTTTAAGAAGCATAAATGTCAGCTTTCTAAAGCCTTCTACATCAAAGCAATCAGCAATGGTTTTTGAACACCAACTACAGCAGTATATTACGTGTCATGGGAGATACAGACGATGTACTATGATATTAGGCACACAGAAGGTATTTTAAAATATATATAAAAACTGAAGGGATAAGGTATGAAAGCTACTAGTAGGGAATTTTTGGTGTGAATAAAGCACCTAATCATAAAATAGAGAATCAGGCAATCTAGATTAATGTGCATATTATTAAGGGAAGACTAAACTACACAAAAATGAAATAACATGTCTCCAAGGCCACACAAGGCACTCAACCTGTCTGAACCTCAGTTTCCCCTTGAGTGACAGACTAGCTTAAGGGACTACTGTCCACAATAACAGAGTTGAACAACGCTGGATCTGTATATGCATGATGGATCCCTCACCATCTCCACATTGCATCACATGGCGACTTTTCAATGGGGGTGTAAATATCTGCAAACATGTCCTTTAAAGACAGCAGTTGTAAATGTCTAAGTACAAACTTGGGATCAGCCTCCAGCTGAGGTTATCAGGTTAAGTTTTGCTTTGTTTCACAATAAATGTATTTGTCGTTATCAATGAATCAAACCTTAAGCTCAGTGAAACAAAATTCAGAAAAGAGATGACATTTTAATTGGGAAGGAGGTCATAAGTAAGAGCACAAAAATGGAAATAAGCATGACTTACTCAAGACAAAAGAAAGAGATCTACTTTCTGGGAGTAAGGATTACAGATAAAATTCTAAAATAAATAGGGCTCTTAAAAAATACTAAAATGATGTGGAAGACTCTAGAATTCATACAATCAACAAAAGGAAACAACTCTATTTCTGAGCACATTCTATGATACCACACAAGCCAGAGAGGATGAGACCTAAAAAAGAGAAATCAGCTCAATCATCTGGGAAGAACAAAATAATGTAAGAATGATTGATGAGGGGCACCCAGATTAGGCTGGGCTCACCCAAGGTAGAAAGGAAAAGGTATTTCTCAGAAGAATCAAAAGGACTGAATATACACTGAATCTCCCCTTTCAGGTCTCTTTCAGCACTGGACAAATGAGGGTCTTTTCAGACAAACATATAAAAATTATACTTCTTTCTCTCATCTGTGCACTCCCATGTCCAAGTCACTGTTTTATTTTTCACAATAAAATGTGTCACCATCTAACATACTATATAGTTTTTTCATCAATGCTTGTTTCCCAGCATTAAAATATAAATACAATGATTTTGTTCTGCTTATTTCCCAGAGGAAGGGGTTCCTTAATTTTGAGTTGAATGTGGTGAATAAATTAATATTCAATAAAGAAAACAAAAATGGGGAAACATTATGTTTTCTATGTTCCTTACCTGGAGTGCTGGTAAAAAATGAATATGCAAGAGGTAATTTCATTAAGAAACCTCAAATAAATTTTATATTCTTTTTTATGATCTTTTTTTAAACGATTATATAAATTTATTTTTGAAAGAGAGAGAGCCCACCCAAGAGCTGGGGGGAGGGGCAGAGGGAGAAGCAGACTCTCCAATGAGCCGGGAGCCAGATGCAGGACTTGATGGCAGGACCCTGAAACATGACCTGAGCCGAAGGCAGATGCTTAACCTACCGAACCACCCAGGCGCCCAACTTTTTTTTATGTTCTTAAAAGTTAAGTTCAACAATGATTCAGTGTGGTAGGACATTAGACGAAAATGCAATTTGTATCACTAGGTAACTGAAAAGAGATCAACAACAAATCAGAAAGATTTCTAATAGTCCACTTATCCTCTAATAAATGTGAATTATGGCAATGCTGTTGCTAATTTATATTTATTAAACTGCCTTTTTTTCAGAATTTCAAAGTGTTCACAGAATGTTTCTATCTGTGATTGCAATATGCATGGCAGAAAGAAGATGCAGACACACAGGGGTTAAACAGCCTCCTATATGCTGTCACTCCCAACGCCATGATCGGGCATTACTCACCTTAGTACTAACCCAGCATTTAGTTGGAAAATAACGGGATTCTCTAAGAAGAATTTAGAGCCATCAGGTTCAGGAAATGAGAAGAACCTATTTTTTTTTTTCCTTTAAAAGAGCCTAACCTCAATTGACCATTGAGATGGATGACTTTATTAGATCCTGATGGATCTTAAATATCATTAATCACTCATCAATGTCTAGTAACACTCTTTAACCAGATGGGCAACACAAAGAGTTTATTCATAGCAATATTCATTATATGAAAGCATTTATCTATTTTGCTTATCAGAACCATTGAAGTAAAAACACACCTAAATTTTAAAAAAAAGGATGCTGAAACATATTCTAAGTTTAGAATAGAGTTAAGAACAAAAACAAGTTTTCTAAGGAACAACAAAAAAAGAGGCCACAAATAGAGGTAATATATTAGATCCACACAAATTGTAACAGAAAGGTTTTCAAGACTCCAAACCAGAAATCATCATTTTAACTTACTTTGGAATATAGTGCTGGTCAAAAAAAATAATAATAATTTTATATATATATATATCAGTTAATTTTGCTTTCTAATAAATTTGTGAGGTAACAGTGGATTCACTGAGAAATACTACATCTCCAGATCTTCTAAGACATAGGATCATTAAGGAGCACTGAAAATGTTACTACTCCACCCTCAAAAAATTTGTGCATGGCATAAAGCCTGGCCTTAGGCTGGAAGCTTTAGCACCAGCATCCATTTCTAACTCTGCCATTAACTGTGTAATTTGGGAAAGTTACCATCTTGGTCATATTTTCTCATCTGTCAAAGAGAGTTAAATATCAATGCCTGTTTATCTCAGAGTTACTATAAAATAATAGATAAGGACATGTTTTAAAAGTTGAACATTAATGTATTAATTTAATATATTAATCCGTAAATTCATCTCAATCTGAACTACTAGTGTTGGTGTTATTTGAAGGAGATAAGGTAGGGGAGGATTAGTGAGATTGCAGAACCGCCTTTACAAACCATAAATAAGTATTCATGAATAAAAGGGCTGAGAAGAAGAATAGAAGATTATAATAATATCACTTTATACAAGAAAATATTGAACATATATTACCACCCAGTACCAGTGTATTACTTTATAGGAACAAGAAGTTACTTTTTATGTAAAGAGGGCTAGGATTAACTACCGAAATAAATAAATAAGCTAACTAAATAAATAACTAAAATAAATAAGATACTGAAATTAGTTTGGGCACCCTTCTAACTCTCTTTATGTTCTCTGCTTTCCAGGGATTCACCATCCAGGGTGCCCTGACCTAAATTTTAACTATCTCCACTGTAGTGCTGTTGACCAAAATGACAGCTATTTAACCTAAACCATATCAAAGTGGAAAGCATTCTAACTATGGTAAAGCTTTAATCTGCTTCAAATAAAGATTGGGTTGTCTGAGAAGGGACTATTGGGTTGTCTTGCAAGAAACTGTATTTTTTTTTTTAAATCATCACTCTTTACCCAAAGAATTATGATAGAAATTTTGGAGAAGATTTGTTTTTACTGGTGATATTTACTCTCAATATACTACTGACATAGTATCTCCAAATATACTCTGTGGGCCTTTTATGAATAGCCATTCTGTAAATTATAATACAAAATAAAATTTGGTTTATATATAGCAATGAGATATAGAAAAGGCGGAATATAAATATTTCATTGTTTCTGTAAACAATGTCTCAAGGTTTGCCTTTATCTTATCTCAGTAGAAAATCTCTCATTTAGTTGTGAAAACTTGAAAACCTTTCTTCTCAATATGGCCTCAGGCTAACGGAGCTGTGCTGGCAAAGGCCAGAGATGTTGCTCGCTACCGGGCTAAATGACTCCATGGTACTTTCATGATAAAATTTAATTTCTATGATTTACTCATTTGAAGCAAGAGGATTTGGAGTGTTTCAACGTAATTCACAAATGGAAAAGGAAAAGATCTGAAATGCTGGTTATAGCCCTGAGATTAATAACCTCTAGTTTCAGAAATATTTTAAAATAAGAGATCCTTCTTTTATAAAAATCTTGAAGACAGCTCAATATTAAAACAGATGAAAGGCTATGGTACAGTGTTTGTATCAGGGCAGAGGCTTTAAGTCCTCTCCTCCCTGTGCTCTTAATGCCCAGTATAGTCCTAAGGTGCCTACTAGACACTTCGGTTTCATAAAGCACAACTTGACATTCACTGGCCTACATAATTCTGTGAAATTTAGAACTTAAGAATTTGTTTTGTAACAACAATTTGACTTAAGGAATGAGAAAAGTCAGGGTGGCCAGGCCAAAGTACCTGGAATTAATAAAATAAAATTGGTAGCTTTCAGCCTAGGCTTTCTTGTAGCCCCATTCTCTTTATAATAGTTTGTGAAAATTAGGAAAAACTATCTTGATAATAAACAGTCTACAGCTGAATTTTCCAAATGGATCAAACTTCAGATTTGGCAACAGAAAAGAGGTTAAAATGGCTGTCCTTTAAGTAGAGAATGACTCAGTGTGGAAACTTTCAGTGGGAAACAGGAGGCACTGAAGTTAATGTGTTGATGTGATTTAAATGACATCTTTTTTATGTTCTAGGACCAATTTTCCCATTTATTTGTTGAACAGCTTTGGGCAAAACAAACATTTTTCTCTCAATTTCTTTACCCATAAGACGATTGCTCTGCACTAATTGTTTTGACCTTTTTTAAAAAATAGTTACTAATCCATATTTTATCTTGATACTATGTTCTTGCTGATGAGTTGCAATAAGCCATCACATCCAAGTTGTAGATTTTTATTTTTCCTTTTAATTATAAGCTCCACCCTGAGGGCCATATTCATATTTTCACCCGTCTGTTGGTTGAATTGTCTCCCTGAATGTCTTTTCTGAACTTTATCAAAAATGAAATTTCTTCTCTCACAGACATTTTCAGAAGCATAACCCTTCCAGGTATTCATATTTGGGCTCTTAAGGTCATCTTCAGTTACTTCCTTTAACCTCTTACATACAACTTCTCTGATGTCCTCATCCATTCATTTATTAAGCATCTACTTTGTGTCTTGCCCCATATTAAGCACCATAGAAAAAACGAGACCATGTCCTGAAGGAATTTTGAATCTAGCTTTTCACATTTGATCCCTCCTTCCTTTTCCCAATTATTAGAATAGTTTAGTGCCCATTACCTCCTACCAGAACTGTTTTTACAACCTCCTAACTCAATTACCTTCCTCTAATGATACCATCCTTCAACACTATTAATTTGCAATCCACTCTGCCATTAAAATATCTTAGTATACGAAATCTAAAGTAGGGCTATGGTAATGCACCCCCAAATACATACACACACACAAACACACACACACACACACACACAAACTGGTTGTGTATTGATTGCAAAGTAAGCTTTTCAACCTAGGGTGATAGACCAAATATCTAAGGTACGAGGTAAGAAATATCAATGCATAAATCTAGTTAGGGCACACAATAGGAGATTATAGAGAATGTATAGATATGGAGAAAGCATACCTACCCTGTGGTATTCAAATTCAATTAAAAATAACTACAATTGTGGACCAGTATGCTACCTGTTCCCTGATCCTAAACCTCCCTCTAGCTACACCTGTGTTTCAACCACATTGTGTCATGTTCTGCGTAACTGTTTCAATGTTTTTGATCATGATGATCTATCTTCTAGATTCTCCCCTCCCTGCCAAGTCTATCCTCTATCCTCACTTCTCACCTCTTCCAGTTCAACTACTACTTCCTCCAGGAAATTTCTTTCGTTTTTCTAGTAAGAGTTAATCTCTTAGGGGACTTTGCTGTCACTATTTTTTTATTTTTTACATAATTATAAACCTGACATATGTATTTATGTTCCACAAACGGCTTCACAAAGAACCTTTCCCACAGAGTGCACTGATTAAGCATAGATATTGAAGTGGAAGATCAGGTGAATTAATTAAATATTTATCACTACTGAATACAAATAACTTTCCCAATAATGCTTCATGATTTAGATAGAGTATATTAAATGTTTCAGCAAAGCATATGACTGAATTTTTAAGATAGATTTTAAAATACATGAAGAAATATGATCTAGTTAACAGGATAGAGTCAAAGCTGGTTGGATGGTAATATACAGTGAATTCAGACTGATGTAATAGTGGCTATTGAAGTGGGTCCCCGGCAGCATTCTGATGAGTCTATTCTCCACCATATTTTTATCCATTAAAAAACAAAAAACAAAACAAAAAAACAAACAAAAACAAACAAACAAACCAAAGAGTAGATGTAAATCATGTTTGTAGATGGCACAAGGATGAAATTACAGGGTAAGACTCAAAATAGTTGACTGGTTGTATGCCTGATCTAAAACAGTAATCAGAGTATGCTTGTTTCCATTTCCTCCTCACCCCCATTTTCTCTTCATTAATCCACACTGTCTTGATAAATGACACCATCATCCACCTAGAAATTTAGGATGAAAATCTGGAAGTCAGTGATGACTCCCGTCTTGCCCTCACTCCTGCATCTAACCAATCAACAAGTCCTGCTGAACCCAAAGAATTAGGATGTAGCACATCTACTCACCCTTCTCCATCTCTGATGCTAAGACAAAAGAATAAGCCCTTGATGCTTCTTGACTAAATCATAATTGCTTTGCTGTTTTCTTATCTTTAGTTTTCACTCCTCAAATCGGTTCTCTTGTCAGAGTGATCTTTCTAAAAAGCAAATTTTATCTTGTTCCTTAAGGCTTTTCATCATCTTGACCCTTATCTGTTTCTCCAGTTCTATCTTTTAGGCTCCCTTGTTGCATTCATGCTCTATTTCCAATTCTTAAAATCAGCACATAACTCCATGACTTTTCTTACTTTTTTCCTTTGCTTTAATATTTCTACCCATGCTACAAAGAAATAATGGCATCTTAAGATGACCACATCCTAATCCCCAGAATCTCTGACTACATTAGGTTACTTTGCAAAGGCAAATAAGGTTGCAGATGTAAATAAGTCTGTTAATCAGCTTAAGGTAGGAAGAGTTTCCTGGATTATCCAGAGAGGGCCAGTATAATCAGCAAACTTCTTATAAACAGAAGAAAGAAACAGAAGAACATCTAAGGGAAATGTAACTACAGAAGAATGGTCAGAGAGATGCAAGATTACTGACTTTGAAGATGGAGGAAAGGAGTCATGACTGTAGCTTTTTTGTAGCCTTAAACAGCTGGAAAAGGAAACAAGCCGGTTCTCTCCTAGACCCTCCAGAAAGGAACACAGCCCTGCTGACATACAGAGGTTAGCCTAGTGAGACCCATGTTGGACTTCTGACCTATAGAACTGTAAGATAACAAATTCATGTTAAGATGTTATATTTATGGAACTTATTATGGCATCAACAGAAAATAAATACACAACTCAACCATGTTAATCTAGTGAACATCCATTCTATGAGACTCAGATAATGAGGAATGTTGGTTCTTGTAAATGACTTCTATCACAGGGCTTTTAACTGTTGATGGGACTTATCTCTTTAATGTCTTTACCTACTACTGAGCTATAAACCTCTCTAGGGCAGATACCTTCCCGTATACTAGGGCTTATTTACTTTTGTATTCCCAGCATTTTGCATAGGAGACTGGGTAGATATTTAAATTCTTTTTTACTGTTTTAAGATGAAATTGAATAGAAATATGTTTCATGCTTTGAAATAGGCTCACAAAATTAATTGTTGAGTAGAGAATAAGGTTGAATTACCAACAGTTCAGGTGGAAAACCTTACAGGCTTCAACTAACTAAAAGTTTAGTAGAAGTCAACAAAACAGTAACACTTATCAAAACAAAAACAAAACAAAGAAAAATAGCAAACACACACACACACCTCTGACTATAGGTGTCATTATTTCCAAAACCAGAGAATTCTTACACCTTACTGTGCCCTCCCTGCTCAGACATCAGGGGTACTGTGATTAATTCTGAAATTGGCTTTAAGAGATACTCTGACAGTTAAAATATGTCTACACCAGGAGGAGATGGCCAGGAAGAACATGGAAAGGATTTAAACACTGTGAAGAATGATTTTAGAAACTGAAGTTATAAAATTTGGAAAAGAAAAATCAGAGTCTGGCTATGGCAGTGGGGGATATATTGATAGAAATTATTTTTTTAAATGTGCATGAGGAATTAGACAGACTGTGTTTAACTCCAGATAATTTGAAAACAGAGAGCACACCACACTGGAGAAACTTGATAAATATCTTAGTTAGTAACAATAACAACATGCAGATGGCTAATAGGCGATAGTTTCAGTAGGCATATTTTGATTCAAGTTAAGAAGAAAAACTCTTTAATAATTAAAACTCTCCTTAAAAAGACTGCCACAAGTACACTCTCCTTCTAGACATGGAAACACAGTTTGGATCATCACCACAGATGATGATCTCAGAACCCACAGAAGAGTTTGCTGCGTAGGCATCTGGACTAGTTTACTTCTCAAGTTTTAGTCAAATTTATGATTCTATTATTAAGTCCTTTTCCTTGCTAAAGCAATTACATGTACACACCAGTTTTTGAACATTTACATTATACCCCTTCACTTTTACAGGAGATCTACCCTAGTACCTGTTTGAGCTAGCCTGAAGAAATCCACAAGATTTTTGCTTTTACAAAAAAAGCTGTAAAGCGAAAACAGCTTCCAGCATTTGTTTTGCAGTGAACCACTACAGAAGCAGCATGTGCCAGGAGCAGAAAAAGTGGCCCCTTCAAGCTCCTTGGAACTACACTCAGCATCTCAACATCAAGCATCCATACCTTCAAACGTCATCTGTGAGCATCTGTGCTTTGTCTCAATTCACTGTGTGCATCCATTAGCAAGATACGTCCTAAGGTCTCAGAAGAGCCTAAGAGATGTTATTTTTTAAGTCGGGGAAATATATTTACAATTTCCATGTAAATTAATGGTAACTGCCTCATCATTTTATGTCATTTAAGCTTATGAAATTTTTCTTAGGAACGCTCTACTTTCAGATAGCAGGGGAAACCTGTACTGTGATTCTCTGATTTCAGTGAATTCCATAATTATCCTGGTTTAAGACACATTAGCACAAACTGTCTGAATCCTAGTAAACTACTATTAACTTAAATGTTATCTCTGGGTCCAAAGTGTTAAGAGACCTACCGAGTCACATGAATAAGTACCCCCTCCCAAACCTATCTGTATATACTCTCATATATTAACACTCTCCCATAACTTTCATGTAATTTCTAACTCTCCAAAACACACCTAGGAAGGGAACTCAAGGACAGCAAGGAATTCTGGGTATTTTTTTCATTGTATATTATCTTTTAATGAAGAAAAGCAATTAAGTAAAACAAGTCAAAAGCAAGCTGCGCTTTTTCTTACTGAGGCATGGAGAGCAAAACGTTTACCAGATTTATGCTAAAACCACTTCATTTTGAACAGAATCTTAATACTCTAATCAAGGAAAAAAAAAAGTTAAAAGAAAACATCTTGCCTTTGTTATTTAAGAGGCAAAAAAATGACAAGTAATTCTTGCTTAGCATTCTTAGGCTCACTTCAGGTAAATATAATTGTGTTAACAGTAATATAAGTCATTATAAAATAAAATGGAAGGATGTAAAAATCCAATTTCTTCTACTCCCCCATTCACCTACTCCCTTTTTTAACATCTGTGACTCAATGAAACTTTATAACATGTATACAAAGGATAAATGTCTTTGACCTTTAAAAAAACAAAATCTTTCCTCCCTATAGTTGGTGATTTTAAAAGTCACCTTTTGTTTTCCTAGAAAATGACTTAATTTTATTTGAATCATCTATCTGAAAGAGACACCCAGTACTCTACCGCGCGTCCTACAATTGAGAGCTCACTATGTTCTAGAAATCTATACTTTAGTCATAATCATACACACAATCCTCAAACAAAAAGAGGTAGATTTTATTATTCTGATTTTATAGATGAGGAAAATGAGTTTCAGAATAGTCAAATAACTTTCCCAAAGCCACATAGCTAATATATAATAAGTCTAGGGTCTAAATGCAGATATACGCAACTCCAATCTCCACGAACTTTGTCCACTTTATATCACCTACCAAGCTCTGTCCTCCACGCAAAGCTGAAAATAGCAAAACCACCGCCTTCAGTGATCTGACATTCTAATAGCAGTGGCTAACAAATTAATGAATTAAATTCAGCAAGAGAATTTTATAATAAAGGTAAACATTAAGCATAACAATGTTCCTACAGACAGAATAATCCACTATGCCTATATTAAAATAAAAGGTAAATATTGGGTGTAAAAATGGTCCTTAAGGACAGAATAATCCACTTTGCCTAGCAAAGAGTATATATAATGATTAAATGTTTACTACTAATGTAGCCGGTCCTTGGCAAAAAAAAAAAAAAAAAAAAGTGTTCTTTCTTTGAGTGGATTCCAATTCTTCCGTGACTCTAATTACCAGTCATGCCAATGTGCCTAGATTTCACTAAGGGTCACTTAAGAGCTGCACAATTCCATCTGATGTTTCACTCACCAACAAATATCTGTCTAGTTGTCTGGTATCCCATTTCAGCAGATCTCTTTTTAAGAACAGATACAGTAATTGAAATTATAGGGTACAGAGACACCTGGGTGTCTCCGTCGTTTTACCATCTTCCTTCAGCTCACGTCATGATTCCAGGGTCCTGGGATCAAGCCCCACATCCAGCTCCCTGCTCATCGGGAAGCCTGCTTCTCCCTCTGCCCGCCATTCCCTCTGCTTGTGCTCTCTCTCTCTCTCTCTCTCTGACAAATAAATAAATAACATCTTAAAAAAAAAAAAAGGAAATTATATGGTACTTTCAAACACTATATGTTTGTTAGTTAGCAAGTAACAGGGTAGGGCTACTGAGAGATTTATCTTTGGCAAGATATCTTTGGCAATATGGGTTATTTTCACATGAAACATGTACCCATCTATTTCTAGAGCTTTCTAGTTCCTGAAGTTGACTCAGGCTGCAACCATAACTCTTCCACATCTTCGCTCACTGGGGAAATGATGTTGTGTTGTCACTGCAGCCACATGATAACTCCCCCTGCCCCCACCCCCAGAGCTTCTCCCCTTCAGCACTCCTCTTCCTGATTTTCTTTCTACTCACAACAATTTTTTTTATCCCTTCCTTTTGTAGATTTTTAAAATCTGATAATATATCTCCATATAAGTCTTATGCTTGTGTCAATCATTTCTAAAATGTCTCATAAGAACATTATTTCTTTTTTAATAGACTCCAGGGACCAAATTTCCACCCCCTAAAGCTTGGCCTTTGTAGAAATGGCATATTCTTATTTTATTTAATGCCTCTTTTACCATAATCTCCAGTTTTAAAAAAAAGTATCATAATCAACTTTTTCATTGTATAGAGACATATATGTGACTATTTCTTATGTGAGCTCAGCATTTACTGTTTGGTTTTCCCTTTATCTGAATCTCTTTACCATGGCCTATTATGGACAATGATCCTAGAATATATTACAAATTATCCATGGGTGGGCATCACATAAAAAGTTTAAATGCTGCCACATATCCGATTTGATTTTTTTAAGCACCTATCTGAACTCAACACAATGAAAATTGTAATGACCTTTAGCACAAGGTTTGAGAGAGCCCAATGAAATTTTTACTAATCTGAATACCAACTGTTTAGTTTCAAGGATAAAGGGAAGGCCTAACTCAAAAACCATCTCTTATTTCCCTATCTTTTCATAACGGACCAACTTCTATTAAAGCAAGATAAATTTTTTTTATTAGCAAGAAAAGTCTCTCAATGCAGAAGCAATATGGATTTAATTAAAAACTTGTACATGCCCTTTGCAAGAAGAAATAAATGACCTTCATCACCATGAAGTAAAACTTCCATTCTTAAGAGACCAAAAGCCAATTAACTGAGTCAGTAACACTTCACAAAATGGCTGTGCTTTAGAAGGAGTTGAGGGGCCTTTTAAAGGTATAGGATTCCAATCCATCCTCGGCCTACTAAATAAAATTATCAGGCAAATTCCTTTAAAATCAGTATTTTTAAAATGTGCCCCTGGTGATTGGTGGGTGGGTGGGGCAGAGCAGCTAACTTGAGAACTGGGGGGTCAGAACAATGGTAATGAGGTCAAAGTTTGTTGTGATGTTTGAGAAATTGTTCAGAAGTTCTAAGAAGGAGGTAAGTTACTTGACCAGCCTCTCTTAAACAGCAGTCTGCCTTTATATCAGATATTTTTTATTTTTATTATTTTTGAAAGAGAGAGAGAAGGAGAGCGAGCAGGGGAGGGACAGAAGGAGAGGAAGAGAGAGAATCTTAAGCAGGCTCCACACCCAGGGCAGACCCAATGCGGAGCTCAATCTCACGACCCTAAGATCATGACCTGAGCCAAAATCAAGAGTCAGATACTTAATCAATTGAGCCACCCAGGCACCCCAGAACATTTTTTTTTTTTTAATTAGGGAATGACATATTGAAGATGTTCAAGAGAAGAGCAACAGTGTCTTAACCCTAATAGGTCATGACATCACTCTTTATAAACAATGAGAAGGCAAGTGCCAAACCAAATTGTCCTTACATGTATCAGTTCAAATTCTGGCTTTCTTTTGGAGCAATCTGCTCTCTCCCTTTCCATCACAATGAATGACTCCTAATTTCACTCAGTCTTCTCACAAAGAATACCACTGGTCACAGGAAATACAGACGGGTCCGCGCAAATCCAAGGGCTCTGCTGGGGAAGCAATTCAAACCGTATGCCCTGCTGTCAGTCGGATACTGCATTCTTTTAGCTAAACAAATAATCACTAGAAAGACAGTCATAACAAGCCATCGCATAATTCTTTTAGGTCAGAATAGCATCAAAAATAGCTGTTCCCTAAGTTTAAGAGAAGATTTCTGGCATATTTTGCCATTAGCTATCTGCAAAAAGTCTATGGTTAGCTTGTGAATGAGGATTTCCCTGGGAACTGAAATCACGATTGACCAATTTAGGGATTTCCATCCCTCTGGCAGTACTTTAGTCCAATCTAAATTTGATTGTTTCCTTGAATGGAGTAATTTAATTTTCTCCAAATGTCTACTGACTTTATAATGCCAAGTTTAGAAAATGAAATGAAGAACTGGGTCAGTTGACCAGGTGATTCAGGCCAAAAAATACAATACTGCTTAGAAACTTCATATAATGCATGAGTCATTTTAATTTCCTGAATTATCTTATCATGTGTTTGGGTAGTCAAATTTTCTGCTCTGTATCTGTGCTATGTATTAAGAAAATTATTTAAGGCGAAAGAAAACACTATTCTCAGTTCACAACTATGGTAGTATACCTGTACTCTACTTGGTAAAAGTAAATACTACTTCCACGGATGCTATTCTGAATGAGCTGTCATGTGGTCATAGGCACACAGCAATTCATAGGCAAACAAACCAAACAGAAAGGGGAAAACTGCACTTAGCAGAATACACATGTATATAAGTAGATATAATTTGCACGTGTAAAGACATGTCCTGAAAAATGGTAACTAATATCACTGTGCTTATATTTCTTAATGTGAAAGACCTTGAGAACATCCATTCTGAAAGGCTATGGCTTTATACCATGTATAAGAGTGCCACATAAAGAAAAATCTCATTGGTGCTTTTAGTAATACATGACTGAAACTGAATGAAACCCTTCTCTCTCTTTCTCTTTCTGTCCCTCTCTATCTCTCTCTCTCTCGCAAAAGGACAAGCAATAAGACACTAATTTTAAGGGAAGTATGACCTTGGGCCCTGCAGTTTTGTCGTTGGTTTTTGATTTGGAGATTTCAAATCACAGTAGTTCTTCAGTGCAAGTTCCATAGGTTACGACAGCTGGCTGTGGACCCGGACTACTTGATATATCATCTACTTGAAGATATGATCATCTATCTCTGGGCTGGGGAAAAGTCAAAGACCCTTAGGGTATAAATAGCTATTTGAGGACCTGAGAAGAACGAATATATTTCTTTTAATGTTAGAAGCACAAGCTCAGCTACATACATGAAGTACAACAGATCTACTTCATTCTTTGAAATTTCCCTCTCACGAATAGCCAAAAAACACTTCCTGACAGTCACAATGAATAATGCTGTTTAGAAGCCAACTGTGCAGGACCTTCTTCCTGTTACCTATATACACACAAAGATATACAAAGATGAATTACTGTCTGTTTCTTAAAGAAATGTTAAGACTGGTTTTAGAGGAATTTAAAAGGAAGAGCCCGATCATCAGTGGTCGTTGGGGTGGTTTTCAAATCCTTTCCAAATTTTCTGAGATCGCCTAAATCGGGCAGGAAACAAGGAAGATCAAAAGGGTCAAGCTGAGTCCACACTCTCAATTCAAGGAGAAAAAAAAAATCTGTTTTTATTGATTTAGTTTGTCCTTCATGTGAAGATTTACCTCAAAGCAAAAAGGAAAAAAGAAACGTTAAAATTAGTGTATTATAAGAAAGAAAAAATAATATCTGTAGTAAAATCTAAAAGGAAATTTTACACACTTGTTTAGCCAATTAGTTCAGTCATTAATCAAGGATTACTCAGTACCTACTTGTGACAGTCACTGTTCTAGGGGCTCTTGAGATACATCAGGGCAGGCAGAAGTCTCTGCCCTCTTGTATTCTGGAGGGAGAAAGACAGACAATAAACAGTGAACAAAGTAAATGAAAAAATATTACAGTATGTTAGAAGATAATAATCATCGTGGAAGAAAAACTAGATTGGGGTATGACAGTTAAGGAGAAGGGCAACTTGTACTATTGAATAGGATAATCAGAGTAAATCTCTTGAGAAAGTGCCATTTGAACAAAATCTTGAAGGATGTGAGGGTGCTACCCAAGTACTTAAGTATTTCAAGGTAATTACATGTTATTTTCTAGCAATGATACTCTGTAGGAAGAGAAGTCCCTAATTAGCTTTTCCTTGAAAATCTGGTTTTCAGGTGACTAAGTGGTTTCCTATAAGCTCAACTCATGTATAACTCTGTGGAGTTCTTACTGAGCCAAATCATTAATTCACAAGAACTTTTCTCTGGATGGTTATTTTAAGTCCCTGAGAAAATATTTACCTCCCTGCTTCCTTCAGCTTGCAAATTTGCACCTAAAAAGCAGCACTTTGCGGATGAACTCCTAGGTTTGTTCAAAGGGGAGACAAGTCCATTTCAACTTCATCATTGTATGAAAGAGAAAGATGAAAGCGTAAAGTGTTAGAGAAGTATCTAAATAATTTTGATTAAGTAGAATCAACCTTTAATGCTTTACTGTGCCAATACTATGTAGTATGGGCCATCAGGATAATGAGGTCCAATTAGTTATAACTTAAAACAATCACAGAATCATAAATTATAGGTATTTATATGATAGACAGAAGATATTAAGAAATTGTTTTTTAAACCTGTGGAAGATTACAGATCATTAGTTTTGAAATTCATTTAATCTAAACGTACAGAGTATCTTCTTTTATTTCATTGCCACCATGGATAACAACCATCTTCTAAGTACTTATGCAATTTGTCATGTAACATATCCTCGAAGGTGGGGTATTTTTATTAGCCCATAATATAGATCATAAGATTGATATATGTAAGGCTATATTACTTGCCCAAGGACAAATACAGGATCTGAACCCAGGTCTCATGACTTCATGGACTCTTGCCCATCACACTATACCACTCTCTTATTATAAAATAAAATTTTACACCACTAAAAAGGAAACCCTGAAATGAGAATCAATAGCATCCTATATAATACTCTGATTTCCTTCACATTACCTCTAAATTTATTTTGTAAGAATAAAAATATGAAACTTTGCTTCATGATTATCAATGTGTAATTAGAGGAAAGTCTTTATTTTTTTTTTATTTTTTATTTTTTTTATTATTTTTTTTTAAAGAATTTATTTATTTATTTGACAGAGAGAGACAGCCAGCGAGAGAGGGAACACAGCAGGGGGAGTGGGAGAGGAAGAAGCAGGCTCCCAGCGGAGGAGCCTGATATGGGGCTCAAACCCAGAACGCTGGGATCACGCCCTGAGCCGAAGGCAGATGCTTAACCACTGCGCTACCCAGGCGCCCCTAGAGGAAAGTCTTTAAAGTTTCCTTAAGGTTGTTTATTCTCTAACAGTTATTTTAGTTCAAAATCTCCACAGTGTTTTATCTATCATAATAAATAATATCTCCTATCATGCCTTATAATCAACAGTATAGTTTTTTAGATGATCTGTAACATTCTTCCCTGTTTCAAATTCTATGACTTTTTAAAAGATTTTATTTATTCATTTGAGAGAGAGAGAGTGACAGTACAAGTGGGGGGAGAGGCAGAGGGAGAGGGAGAAGCAGATTCCCCGCTGAGCAGGGAGCCCACGAGGGGCTCGATCCCAAGACCCAGAGATCATGAACTGAGCCAAAGACAGACACTTAACCATCTGAGCCACCCAGGCGCCCCTCAGTCTCTTTAAGATTTTATTTATTTATTTTTTTTAAAGATTTTATTTATTTATTTGAGAGAGAGAGAGTACAAGTGGAGAGGAGAGGGAGAAACAGGCTTCCCACAAGCAGGGAGCCCAACGTGGGGCTAGATCCCAGGATTCCGAGATCATGACCTGAGCCAAAGGCAGAAACTCAACCAACTGAGCCACCTAGGTGCCCCAAGATTTTCTTTTTAGGGGGCTCCCTGGGTGGCACAGTCAGCTGAGCATCCAACTCTTGGTTTTGGCTCAGGTTGTGATTTCAGGATCATGAGATTGAGCCCATTGTCAAATCTGCCTAAAATTCTCTCTCCCTCTCCCTTTGTCCCTCCCCCCTAAAATAAATAAATAAGTCTTTAGAAAATAAAATATTTAATTTTTAAGTAATCTCCATACCCACCAAAGGGCTTGAACTCACTAACTCTGAGATCAAGTCAAACACCCCACTAACTGAGCCAGCTGGGCGCCCCTAAAATTCTATGATTCTATTTCAAGATTCAGATTTCTTTAGTATATGAGGTAAGCACTCTGGGAAATTACAATTTTCTTTAAAGCCACTAGCCAACATAAATTTTAAAAATATTCCCTCTTACCAATCTAAATGTGTTGATATTATTTTTTAAACAAAATCTAGATTAATAAAAAAATATTTTGAAATGGACAGATAAGATAAAATCATAATTTTGGAAAAGGAATCATCCTTTTATTTTATTTATTTATTTAGTAGGCCCCATGCCCAATGTGGGGCTTGAACTCACAAATCTAAGATCAAGGATCAGATGCTCCACTGACTGAGCCAGCCAGGCACCACAAGAATCATCCTTTTAAAGTCTAGTATGCCATAATTAAAATTTTTTGCCATTTTTGATCTGTTTCAGTAGAGCATCTAAATTTATATTTATACTACCTCATTCTTAAAAATATTAGACTGTGGAGAGTCCTTTCTGTGCTCTTCTCCAAGGATAAATTAATCTACTACTACAAGTCTAATAAAATCCTTGCTTAGTTTATTAGTTATTCAATGTCACCACTGTTTATAGAATTCAATGAAGACATGTGAAATATCTCATCCCAGAGTCACGAGTGCAGAGATTCAAAGGAGCTGGGACTTATTAGTAACAACTATAATGACAGAAATGACTGAATTACAACAAGAGGTAATACATAAATATTTACTTTAAAAGCAATTTTTCTTGATTATACCCAAAGATGATAGGCATGTAGGCTAAAGAAATACCAAAAAATTCCAAATTCTAGTCACGTAAGCTTCTATGTATGTCATATTGATGAAGATATTTATAAAGATGATGAAACTATTTAATGTCTGATCTTATAAAGTGAAATTCTAGTCTTTCCATGTTCTATAACTGTGAACGAGGAGCATCCCCTGGTACTCCAACAGTAAAAGTAATAACAGTTAATTCAAAATAAATTACTGCTTAGTTTGCATATGCACCAAATGTAGGCATTTCAATACAGTAAAATTCTGTCAACATTCACAAATGCTTCTGAATAATGAGGAATACTTAATATTATACAGTTAAGTAAGGAAATATGATTAAAGCCATATAGAAGAAGAGAAATATGATATTTTCAAAATCAAATTAGATCCACATCAGAAACCACCTTAAAATGTATTTAAAAGTTATAAAACAAATATGCATCATAATGTTGGTGATCTGAAGTTGGATACTTCATACACAAATTAGCAATGCAAGAATTAAAAGATGGTAACAAAAATCATAGAAACAAAGGAAAATGTATAAAAAATACTAAATGCCTTTTTCTTCCCCTAAATATTAATAATATCAAATATATTTTAAGAGTACATATAATAAAATGTTAGCTGTTGTGTGACATTACAGATAAAATTTTAAAACACATTATCTTTGATACTGCTAATATTGTAGTGGAATCAATTATACCTAGATATTGATACAATTAGTTTTTAGAAAAAATCTATTTTATTTTTTTATAAATTACTCTATTTTAAGATCTTCATTTTCACTAATACAATAAAGTTTAAGCCCTTTTACAGTAATTTTATGCCTGACAGCTGTATTTGTAATACCTTGGCCTTGTAGAAATATGAGAAACCTGGATAATCAAATACTTACTGTTTCATTTGAAATGGTCAAATGGACATTCACTTTGCAAAAATGCTGTAGATTTTATGAATGCAGAAACAGCAAATATGCTCATATCACAAGATAGGACTTATAAATTTTGGCTCTTTTGGAACCCTGCAATCAAAACCCAATCTAAACAGGTCTTTTGGTACATTACAGTTGGTACAGTGAGATTTGAAACAACAACAAAAGCAAACAACAAACAAAAACCTCATGGATACCACATAAGATAGCATAACGTCAGATCTAACTTTCAGGAAAATTTCTGCATCGTATAAACAATGAAAGCTACAAAATAAAATTTGGTCATTTGACACTGTGACAACAAATCACGTTAAAATTCTTGAAAACCCTGAAATACAAAGATACACTGACTTCACTTCCTTACAGACCCACCGCGGTGCATATGCTAGGGTATAACAAAGTGATATCTTCGGAGCGATGCCTTACCAGAGAGAAATACTGCAGCTCTGGAAAAAGGATATGAATGATAGGAATCAGAAGGAAGTTGAGAGACAGAGAAGAGAGGATCCCATGTAATTTGTTGCTACAATTCTTTTTAGTTATTTGCATAAATTTCCTCTTCCTTTTCCGCCCTCTACTTTGTCCACTCCAAACCCTCCGTGTCTTCCTCTACCTCTACCCTTTCCCATGTGCACCCCCCCACCTCACACACATGCATTCTTAAGTCATGAAAAATGGTAAATTCAAGATACAGTATGAAAAATATTCTGGAAACACAATGTTTAAAAAGAAAGTCAAGCTTCCTGCCCTCATGGAGCTTACATTCTACTAGGAAAAGTTAACATTAAATATATAACCACTCATATAAATACATAATTACAATTAAAATGATTGCTATAAAGGAAAATACAAGTCTCCATTCAAAACACCAACATACATTAATTATTAATGTTAATTATTAATAGCTCCTGAGCTATTAACCAGCCACAATGGCTGGATTTGCAGCATAACTTTTTTGGCATTTTCTGATTTAAATGGTCATTCCTTTCTCTCAGACAACCATTAGAATAAAGTATGCATAAATAAGTAGTTACTGAAATGAAGCAACCAAACAATCATGGAAAAAACAAAAACAAAAACAAAAAAACAACTCAATTCCCAGGCAAATAAACAAACCTATATTCTAAATAGAATGGAGAATAAAGTTAGCATTGTCAATGGTCCTAAGAATACTAATGACAAATTTCCAGCCTAAAAGAGAAAGCAAACACGATTTTCACAAAACCCACTTGGATCCATCTAGCCACAACTAGCAGAAACAAGGTTGGCTCTGGACAACACCGCTCTTCGTCTATCCCAAAGAAAGCTATGTTTCACTGAAACCAAGTTTATTACTAACTGCATCCAGTTAAAGGTGACATGCCTTGTTCAGAAAACATGAAAACAAATACTCTAAAGTTTGAAGTAGAATGACCAATTGAAAATATGAGGCAAGATGGCCTATGGGAAGAGTGAGAAAGCTTCCATTTCACTCATTATGATTCTGCCAACACATAGCAATGATCCTTAACACGTCTCCTTTAATATGGCTTAGCTGTTCTTGTCATACACACATCATAAGGGATTCTGCAGTTTCCAAACCCTGAAAACTTAATTAGGGAGTATGAAAGGATCCATACCAGCTTTGTAAGGATACATCACAAAGTGATATCACTGCTTACCTCTAGGGAGAATACCGAGGAGTTTGAGGAAGGTTAACAGGAATAACATTCTCTTTAGATGAGTTACTTTTGTTTTTGTTTTTTGCTTTTTAAGAAAGAGCATTCATCTATCACTGGGCATTTAAAAACTTAGAAAATACTTAAAAATCCATATAGAAAAAATCAAAATGATAGTAATAATGTTCTTGAATCCAATTTTGCCTCTGGACTCAAAAAGAAAGAAAAGAAAAGAAAAGAAAAGAAAAGAAAAGAAAAGACATTAATGCACAGATGTTCAGTTCAGAGTCCCTGAATTGACTACTGCTAAAGAGGGCAGCGATGTCAAGAAAAATGCTCCAGGATTATACTGTGATGGAAAAGTTTGGGACGCATTAATTTACAATACAAATCAATTATTTCAGACTAGACAGGTTTAACACCTATTTTATGCACAACTGGGATTTAACTTGATATTGGAAACTATAATGGAAAGTTTCTAGGTATTTTTTGATTCCTTCGACATGTGGCACAAGGCAAGGAGAGCTACCTAAGGGAGCCCCTGATTCATGTTATCTTTATCTTTTCTGAATGCTAATCACATTTTTTTTTAACGTTCTCAGCACTTCCATTCTGTCATTTATACTAACTTGTCCAGTTTGTCATTTCCTATTATACTGAAACTCTTTGAATGTGCACACCATGTCACAATCAAGATTGTATTTTTGCTCTAGAATGCAGATTTGTTGAACTGATTTGCAATTAAAGGAGACTTACAAATCATGTTTCTCATTTCTATACATCTAATTAACCAAGATGTAAAGGTTACCACTCTGATTTGCAAAATACTCAAATCTATCTTAAAATCTTCTTTCCCCATTTAACGACAAAAGGCATCCTGGACCCATTAACAGAAGAAAAATGTAAAGGAAAAACCAAATTCCTGCACTCTGTAGTTTTGTGCTGATTGAGGAATACAATTCAACGAAAAATAGTGAAGTAAAATATGTTTGACACACATGCCAACAGAAAACATTTAAGACTGACATAATAAAACTGATTGAAGTTAAGTGACACTTAACATTAATTACATCAAAACAAATATCACCTGAGTATAGACATGAATTATTCCATAGAGTTAAATGGCTATAGAATTAAAAGATTATTTTTGAGTTACTTTTTTACAACATAATGTATATGTGTATGTATGTATATTTAGAAAGTTTGTGTATATACATGGCATTCATACATACACAGACACATATGCATATACTCCACACAGCCAGTAAAATAAAATATAAATACAATTCCCTCTATGCCATCTTGAGTCCTCTAAGAAGGAACTTGATAGGAAATGCCCAGTAAGAAAGGGAAGTAGATGGGAATTTGACCTAAATAGTTTAGAAAGCATCCCAAATGGTACAAGAAATCTCTAAAACAATTGATAAATTTTGTCATTTGTGTAGTTGCTGGAAGGCCTAAAATAAGATTAAATTATATTATTGGAAATTGTTGACCAAAACACAAAATGCAACAGCATATGTTCTCTTTTAATTGGCTCAAAATACCCAAGCAACATTTGTTTCTAAAGCTCAGTTTTACACATTTAAAACTTATATCATTTCTTACTTATTGCCTGGCCCAAATTCAGGTGCTTTTTCAAGCAGAAAAGATTCCCTGCTAGGTGATACAAATGTAAAGGTGAAAAACTGTCCCAATTCAGATTACGATTCAGAGCACAAGAAAATTCAGAGAATTTAAGGATAAGATACATTCCTGCATTTAAAATAAAAAACAACCCATGGGGAAAAAAAACAAAAACAAAAACAAAAACTAGAGACCAAGGGCACATTCAGTAATACATAGTTAAAAATGGTTAATTTAAAGGCCATGATACATATTAACCACAGCTACGTATTATCTACTTCTTGTTGATGAAAACACTGAACACAATGTGGATGGCTCTGAACGGCAAATTAAGCATGCTAATCTGGCATCAATGCTGTCAAGGAGTACACATGCCTGACTTACCAAGTGATGCAGAAATGTATACCTGGTTGATAACGTTCTTAAAACAAAGTTAGTATGTGCAAAAGAAAGAACAGGCTTGTCTTGTTTCTTTGTCTCTTTCATGGTACTGCCTTTTCAGGTTATTGTGGAATTAATGTGTATTTGTGACATCGAGCAGGCAACAAGGTGATGAGCGCGCTGCAGTACCATTTCAATGCTGCACATGCTTAGGCTTACATCCCAATGCAACATGGCTGGGGCAGGCGTGCTCCCGAGTTAAATGTTTGAAGATGATATATTTATGGTGACTACGCTCATCATTTAGCTACCATTAAATGATACTGCAAAAAATGATACGGAAACCTGTAGCTAATTTCTAAATATACTAATTATATAAGCAGCTGACGTGAAAAAAATCACTCTAAAGAGCAAGAAAAAAAAGAGTGAAACATTTTGATGGATTTTTCTTACCTTAAATTAATAAAACATTCATTAACACTCATACCTACCTCCCAGTGCCCATTACTAATGCAAAAAGGTCTAAATACATTTTCAAAAATGTATACGTACTGTAATTCATACAGATGATATTAAGAAGAAATAAAATAATGTAATACCTTTACTTTTACCTATGGATTTGATGAAATGGTTCCATGAAGAAAGGGTTTCCATACAAAGAGAATAAAAAGAGAAACAACAATAAGAATTATGAATATATGTAAATGTGCTACTCTTTGAAATTTAAACAAGACAAGAAAGTATGAATAAGGGTTTGAAAGCACATGGAGTTATAATCAGCACATGTTGAGAAATCTGCCTTTTTTTTTAAGGCAACATGCAAAAAACTTGAAACACCCATGCTCACTTTAAAAGATTACACAAAAAAAGAAGATACACAATGACTATATTATATGTAGAAAAAGTACTGATTTTGTGAAACAGTATACTCAGCATTCTAGAAGCCAGAAGCCAAAGATGTCTGCATGTTCCCAAACTGCCATGCATGGGTGAAAAATGGACTCTTTTTGGTACAGTGGGTTAAACTGAATATCAGATATTAACTTCTGATGGTTCTCAGTTTTTCTTTACTATAGCTACCCTTAACTGCATATGCTTATAAATGTATGGAAACTTTCAATCACAAATTCTTATGTCTCATTTATTTGCAGATATTATAGTGCAAAGAATGAAGGAAAATAAAAGTCAAAGGAGGAAACCAAAATCAAACAAACAAATAAAGGGGAAAAAACATGAAAAAATGTGAACAGAAGTTATGTATTTAATTTGCAGCCAGATAATTTGCAAGCATTTGCCCATCCTTTGCAGTGATGGTTTAAAGCAGCTACAGAACAAGAAAACACTGAAAGCAGAGTGGAAAAGGAACAGAGCCCATACCTTGGTCGCCCATCATCAGGTGCGCCAGACCTTGAAGGGAAACAAGAGCACAGTCAGCAATAAACAAGGGAGCATGGGAAGGCAGGGTTGTCACGGTGACAAAAATGTTCAGTGACAGACATCTTGTTTCCTATGAGACATGTCTGTATCACAGAGGCAAATCAAAAGCATTCTTTCAACCACTGGTTGGAATGCTTTGGGGCAAAGAGTTACAGTACTGCAATTTAAACACTGGCATATGCTGCCCTGTGTATTTCTTCGATATATCAGTTGGAACAATCAAGAGCATAAAAGCATGACTTAAAATCCAACCAATCCCTTAAAAATTGCATCTGCCCTTTGTGCCCTTTGATGAGACTGTTTGGAACACTGCCACCACAGGGCTTCTTATTCTTTGGTGATGAAATTATATTTTTAAAAACCCAAAGGAATATCTGAAACATGGGCTGGGTCTGATCTTTTTCCCCTCATCAAAAAATGAGGTTTATAATTGAATTAAAAAAAAATCCTTAGTCACACTGAAATGATAATGCAGAAATGTCTCCTTGTCTGACACATGTGGCAACTAAGTTTGTTCCAATACAAAAAAAAAGACTATTAAACATGCAGCTGTAAAGTTGGAATTTACTACAGAATGATGTTTTTAGGAAACAATAGATCAGCTTTAAATAGGCTCAAGTAATTTTCCATGGAGAGCAAAACTATTTAGTCTTTTACTTAAATATTACCTAAATACCGAACTATGAGTTAATGTGAATACATATATAATCATGTTTTATATTTTTATATAAATCATAATTTCATCAAGGAAGTTTTCTAAAATAATACTGAATTCCCTTTATTTAAATTACTTATTATCTGTTGCTTGACAATTTACTTCAGTTTGAAATCACTCCTTTTCTAAAGAACACTGCTAATGTTCTTTTAAAAAACTCTCTTACTATCCAAGAAGATACTTTTTACTGAGAGGCATTAATTCCATATTTAGAAACAAAGTTACTCCTCAATCCATGTCTGTTTCAAGAATATAGGAAAATGTTAGAGCAATATAGTAATATACACAGCAATTTCAATAGAGTTTATATTTCATCTAGTATTATTTCAAATATATTTGAGACTTTATTGAGCCACATGATATTACACACCACTTATATCAATACTGAAATAATCTGCATTATTTCCTTAAAATTTTAGGAGTATTTAAACATCTCTGTGGGGCAGATACAATTACAAATCAACATATAATCAAAATATGATGACTACTGAACATAGAAGTTTAATGTTTCTGTAATATAGCCTCTTTTTGTATTTTCAAAGTGATTGTAATAAAAAAAAATCACACAGGCAGATTAAAAAGTTTATGATCTGTTGATGATTCTGTGTAGGTTATATAATTTTTCATCTAATTTCACTTTTAAAACTACTACAAATATTTCCTAGAAATGGTTTATAATTTTTTGTAGACTAAATCAGGGCATGGTCTCTGTAAGATCTAATTTTTAGAAAATATATAAGACACTTCGAATGGTAGTTTTGAATACCACCTCAGTAAGGATGGAAGTTAATAAATCTCAAAAGCATTCACATTCCTCATGCTAACCTTTCTTATCTCTAAGGGAGTTCCACTATATTGCCAAAGTCAAGTTATAAATAGGAATGTTACAATTATGATTGAATAAACTTTATTACAATCATTTATGGGCCTATACTCTGAAAATCTTGTCAAAATTTTTCATGAGATGCATGTGTGAGGAAAGAGGCATTCAGGTTATTACGCTGATTTCCTGGAATACAACTGGATTTAAGGAGAAAGAACAAAAACATGGAACATTTTACAGAATGGTTAAGGAAATGCAAAAGAAGTTGAAAAAGTACTTACAAAAAAATTCAATCTCAATTAACATGCATAATAAAATGATACTTATTTTGAAAGTTGTCAGACCCGCAGGGTAATAGCATCTTTATCAAGTACATATTCACATGCTATTAAAATTATAGTATAGAAAAACAGAAGTCATACACAGAGCCAACACTTGGAAAAGCAGTCATTGGTGATTACTTTTGAAATCTTAATCTGTTTTACTCGAATAATGGAATAGAAATGTTTGGCAACTAAGCAACTAATATTCAGCCTGCTACTGACCAACTTTGTATTACTGTGAATTGTTCTTTGAGACATCAAATCTTAGTAACTTTAATAGCTATCTGTAACCTCAGGTGGGAAGTCTTTTTCTGACATCTGTCATTTTGTAGAAATGTTCGTTATTTTTACAGAATGGTTCTATTTCAAAATATTGCAGCAAAATAAAATACATTAAACACCTCTGAAATATAGACATAAGTTAAATGTTTATGCAAGAATTGTTAATGCTGTGATTGTATAAGCTGATAGAACATCAGCTTCCCTCTCACAATTCTTTGGTCTATCTAGAGATAGATTTGTTTGGTAGCACACTGACATATACATTTAAGTTCTTTAAAGATACGAATGTTGAAATATGTTTTAGTTTGTTGGAGTCTATAGGAAGAATGTGTAACCTTCTCAAAGTGCCTTGACAGAGATAATTTTGGAAAAGCTTTAATAAATATTATAGTTTTATTTAACAGACACAGAATATGACAAATATACTTACCAGTAATCATGCTGGAGTGCTGTATAGTTTCATTTCCAATGGCCAGTGGCTTATTTTTTAATCTAAATTTATGCCTCTTATGGTCAATGCTTTATTCTGTGTTCTTTATATAAGTCAAATCATTTGAAATTAAACTAATGAGCTTGAGGTGATGTAATGCTAAACATTTCCAAAAGAAAATAAATCATTCTGATCAAGAAAAAAAATGGAGAAAAGATCATGCACTGTATTCTGAAACTGCAAAGAAATACTTTCTCATTTAAAATAAAAGAAGCAGGATTGTATCTTTTTTTTTTTCCATACAGAACACTGCAATAAGTATTCTAAGGTTTATATGGGATGATGGAATCCATCAAGAGTTGGAGTTAAGGCTGAAAGAGTTTCATATACTTAGAGGCTGATGGGATTGACAGTGCGTGTTCTATATGGAAAGTGATACACAATCCAGAAATCAACAAATGCTCAGAAGTTCAACTTACCGTCTAAATTCGAGATGTACTCTATTAATACTAAGAAATAAAAGGCAAATGAGAGTTGGAAAATAAAATTGAAAGCACCCACCTTCCACATTGTTGTCTTCTGAAAGCACATGACAAGGAGGGAGAGAAAAGGAAAAACATTCATTAAGCAGCATGCAGACTGGACCTTTGCCTTTGCATGTCTTCCTCATGCAAGGCACCAAACACATCATGCAAGTGCTCCATCACTACCGTTCAAAGGGGAAAACAAAATCATGGGAAGCAGGTTCCCGCCTATTGGCAGCATTTAAAGAATGTGAGACAAAATTTTGTCCTGAGCAAGGAAATTTAAAAAGTTTTTCACTGTCCTGTGTAAAATAAACATTATTCTTACATGTTGCTGATGTGGTTTTCCTAGGCAATTATTTTTAAAGCTTTATTTATTTATTTATTTACAATTCCAAAAAAAGTCTATTCCTAAACTCTGATTTGGACTTGGATAAAACAAAGTCCATTGCCAAGAGCCATGATATTTCACTTAAACATACTCCACTTGTACAAAATATGTAATCCATTTACCATCATGGCCTTTAAGTATTTCTAATACTTCAATTTCTTTCCCTAAACACAACATAAACATATGGAACTAAAATTTATAATATGGCTTATTTATAATGTGTTCATATTTCATTGAAAATAATGGTAGTTTATCGTAATTTGTTAAAAATGCTAATTTTTAAAACTGTTAACTAGAAAAAGTAATCACTGCAAGAGAAGTCCATTTGGGAGCTGTCCATTAGGCAAAATTTATGATTTATTGACTTAGTACTTCTGTTTAGGGTGGGAATATGAATATAGTTAATATAAGGACACTACTTGGTAGACTTCCCCTTATGTTTCCATATAATCTACATAATATTTACATATTTTCATATATTTGCATGTATTTCCATATGTGCACATATATACGTATATATACAAACACACACACATAATACAAGCAGATTTTGCATGTATTTCCTACACATAAACAATGCAAGTATATGGGATTTAAACTATTTTTAGTAACTACTAGACAATTCAAGCACTATCGATACACAGGGTTTGGCATCCAATTAGAAATGGAAGAGAAAGCTATTTTGCAGGACTAGGGCAACAGCAAGGTTTCAGTACTTATCAAACATTTTCAGTAATAAAAGATAGCCATGTTGACATTTCTAGTCTCATTCTTTTATTTAATCAGCTGTAATTTTAAAAGTGGTTATTTGATCAAAAGCATTTATAAAGAACAACAGCAAAATATAGGAACTTTGAGAAAAACAACTTACAAATGTACCATTTCATAAGGATCAGCAAAACTCTTTTTAATTGTTAAAGTTATTAATGCATTAAAAATCATCAATATTGTTTAAAATATATTAGCTGGAAACTGAAATATCAACATAGGCACATTTACTGATGGGGTCCTAACATATAATAAAAAATAGCTAGTGGATAAATGTGGACAATAGAATCTATACAAAATACTTGGTTTGCCAGAGTTTATTTTAAAAGATATAACAAAAAAAAAAGACAAATATTTGGTATGCGATATTCATTTCCTGATTGGTTTGGTTTATCTGCTAAATAAGGAATTAAGACTGAATTTGCTACTTTCCAATGGCAACTCTGGCATGACATGGACATAAATATTAAAGATCTATTTTACTACATTGGAAATTACACAAAGATATAGATTATTTCAATGTTTAAGACATACTTCTGTCTAATGTTAACCACCCTTTGAATTTCTATTCCCCATGTAAGATGCTTGCTTGAAAAAATAAAATTGTTTAATATATAGGACACAAGAACAAAATCAGGGAGTTTAGAGGAGACTCAACTGTCAAAATAGTCTATCATTTACTATGGCCCGACTTAACTCCTGTTAACAAAGACTGGCAAACATGATTGTGAGAGCACAGTCTCAGAAAAACAGTTTTTTTGGTAAAGTGCTACATGAAAATCTAACAGTAGACGAAAAGTGAAAAAGAAAGTAAAACAGGCCCAGGCTCAACACCAGTTTTATAAATGTGCTAAGTAAGATAAGGAAAGGAAGTTGTGCTATAATAAAATCAAAGTCATTGATTCTGATCCCCTGAGAGTTTTCTTCTTTCACCATTAACTAAGACACAGGGACACAGGGGGCACCATTGGACTTGCCCTGCCATCCAGAACCAGCTAACTAATGGGACCCCTTGTATGGAAATTCAAGTCATGCCCAATGTGTAAACAAATCCTGACTTGACCAGTTCAGAAAAATGGGCTGTCTCATAAGACTCAGATTAAAAAAATAATCAGGAGTGCTTGACTGGCTCAGTCAATAGAGTGTGAGACTCTTAATCTCAGGCTTGTGAGTTCAAGCCCCATGTTGGGTATGGAGCCTACTTAAAAAAATAAATTTAAAAATTAAAAAAAAAAAAAGAAATAAAGTACTAGAATAAAAGGAAGGGTAATATATTAACTCCTATATTTTAAAAAAATAGAATAAAAAAAGGAAGAAAGCTGGTTTAGAACAGACTTTACTGACTTTCCATATATTTTCAGACTCAATCTTAGACTTAAAAAAAAAAAAAAAAAAAAACACCAACTCTACTTGCATCATTCTATTCTACCCCTGTGGTATCCATTTGTTTGCTTTAGTTAATTTAAAATCTATTAACCTAGGAGCGCCTGGGTGGCTCAGTTGGTTAAGCATCCTACTCGATTTCGGTTCAGGTCATGATCTCGGGGTCCTGGGATCAAGCCCCACATCTGCATTTAGCAGGGAGTGTGCTGAAGATTCTGGAGATTATCTCTCTCCTTCTGCCCCTCCTCTGACTCACTCACTCGCATGCTCTCTAAAAAAAAAATAAATTTGAAAAAATAATTTTAAAATCTGGTTAACCTAAAGATGATCCCTACATTATTTCATAATTTGCACACAATTATAAAAAGCAGGGAGTATGCTGGAGATTCTTTCTCTCCCTCTCCCTCTGCTCCCTCTGGCCCCCACTTGCTCGCTCACATGTGTTCTCTCTAAAAAATAAATAAATTTGAAAAAAAAAATTAAATCTGGTTAACCTAAAGATGATCCCTACATTATTCCATAATTTGCACATAATTATAAATGGCAGTAGCTCTATCACTTATAATCACTCTCCAGGTGTTTCTTCTTTTCTCTTTCCTTTCTACTTGGTTTTTGAAATAAAAGAATACTGCATTTAAAGAGAATAATTTTCCTCATAACATCAACTCTTGCTTTTTCTTTGTAGATCCTTTGCAATCAAATAGTATCTTGATTTTTAACAGCTACAGAGAAGGTAAAAATTGGCATGCCAGAGTGTAAAGGTAAACCAGTGTATTTTGCTTTAGTGTAATTCAGAAAGCAGTCCATCCAGCCTTACCTGTGGACATTGTCAAATTAGGGAAAAGCTCTTGGTTTGCAGAAAACCCTGGATTCTTAATTTCGCTGACTGATCCTGCTGTGTACATGAAGTGAGTCTTAGTCATCAACTTTACTATGATGACCATGCCACCTATAAAGATCACACTCATTTTTTTTCCTTTTCATTGTGAAAATAAGGAATAAAAGCAAGAAAAAGATATCTTAAATTTTCTTTTTCTTTGGGATAAAACATGTTTTCCTCACAAAAATGAGAATAGGCACCAAAACATCCGTTGTGTTACGAATACTTTGTGTGCTGTTGACATGAAGGGAAGCTGCAGACTGTTAAACTGTACATTCTTGAATTACTTCAAAAGAACATCTCCACAAAAAATTTTCCTTTGGCCCCCAGCTTATAAGAATGCAAGGACAGTAAGTTTAATTTATCATGAGTGTACTTTGCACAGAATTTTAATTACATACTTCTAGGAAGAGAAAAATGAGCAAGGAAACAAATATGTTTGCTTCAATATAAAGCAAATCAGGAAATTAATCATGACACATGGATAAATCAAAGTATGATATAACATATCACAGGTAACTCCTTGTTGTATAATCAACGTTTAAGTTTAGCAATATGAAAGGCTTCATCTAAATCTAAAAGCAAGAGGCAACTTATGTGCTACATTTTATGTTCAAAATTGGCTGAAAGGAATCTGTCACCACTTGGCCATTCCTTCTCTCTTGTGGCCTCCTTCCTTCTCTGCTAGTTGCTTGTGACCAGCTCCCTTTATTTTTCTTTGGCTCCGTCTCTCCTTCAGCAAATTTGCCTCTACTGCAGGTGACTTCCCACCCAGATCTATGCCATTCAAAGTGGGGTACATAGCAACGAAACTGGGGGTGGTACAGGCCAGCAGAAAGAGGAATACAGAGTAAAATTTTACTTCCTTCTTACATACATCTGCTTGCTAGCTTCTATCCTTGCCTTTCCAGCCCATCACATTATTTTCAGGACTTTATCCTTCATTCGGGGGATTCAATGCCAGTATACCAGAGTCTGGTTCCCATGGTGGCACCAGATGGACCTTTGCTTTATTTTATTTTTCCTTTGGTGCTAACAGTGGAAGCCTTTAGAAAGCCTCAATCATCTGGGAATGCTTCAAGGACTGGGAAATGGAGGAAAGCATTGAAACTGTGGATCTGTGTAGCGGTCAGCTGGAGGAAGAGAAATGCTGGCCAGAACCAAGAGAAAGTTCAAACAGCAAATGAAGCAAAAAGGTACATTATGGAGGCTTATGGAAGGAAAGAAACAGCCTGGGCAGGAATGGCTAGTTCAAAAAAAAAAAAAAAAAAAAAATTAACAGGTGCCCTCAGCCACCTGCTTTAAATCTACCTAAATGACATTCCCACCCAGCCTGCTGCCATCCCAGTCTTAGGGCATGAGGGGAGCCAACTAGAATAGCAAATACTTTTTCTCTCTCTTCACTGTTCAGAAGTAGAAGAAGTAAACCAACTTGCAGCAGCAAGGACATTCCTGGCATCACACTTGGAACCATGAAAACATTTTCCCTAGGAACATTTTGAGCAACATCCAACTACACTTTTGGTAAAAAAACAAACAAACAAACAAAAAAACTACGATTCAAGTGTATTATAGAATTAATGAGTCCTTTGTGAAGTGGTCTGAGAAATTCACCTTGCCTAAGAGTGTTCTCTCTGTTGGAAAATATGAGTTTCAACTTATTTATTCAAAGATATTTTATAATAGTACTTTCCTAAGTTGCAGATTGCCTTTCTTTCTGCATCACACAGCAGCCAATTCTGTTACAAAGTTCGTGGCTTTCAATTCAAAATGCTCTATCCTGTTAACAGGGGAAGTAAGGAGGACAGGAAGGAAGGAAAGAAGGATGAGAGAGAGGAAGGATAATTGTATGGCAGATTCTTCTGGTACGTAAGCTGTTCAATGGACCTGATGAAATTTAACAGCTATTAGTCAACATATTAAAATATATACAGAATGGCTCGACACGAACTATACTGAATACAATTTCAAATTTTATTTTCATGGGGGACTATGACAAAGATTTTCTTTTGCTTTTATAGCTTCAATTCTTCCCTACAAATGTTAACTTTGAGTGAACATTGCTATATTAATTTCAATAGCTGGACTTACAAAAAGAACATTATATATGAGTGACCATAAAAACTGTGACAAGAACAGTCTACCCTGTTTCTGCTCATGTCACTCATTTTTAGTGTTTTATTGCTTACTTAGAAATAAACATTTCCTAATATGAAATTGACAGATAAAACTGAACAGAGTGTTAGCATGTATTTTCTCAAACTCAATCATTGTTATACAACTTCAAAGAAAGCTGGTTGAGGTGAGGAGTGTTTCCTTTCTAAAAGTCTGAAGTCATCATATTTTAGAAAACAGAGCAGGAAAGTTCTTGGATAGAGTTGGGAGAATAAATTTAAATATATCCCTATCTAGCTACCCAATTTACCACCACTTCTCACGGTTTTATGGATGTGCCAGTACTCAGATATGACTTTTCTTATGAACAAATGAATGGGAAATACCCTCTAGTTGTGTGGTACCAGAAGAGAACACTCCACAGAGTGTCCTAGGTTCTCCAACACCACCATGGAGAATAGGTGAACTGCTGAAGACCACCAATGGCCCTTCATTTGAGAGAATTAACTTAGGCTAGATTTATACAATTTTTTTTCACTGATTATTTTATCGCAGAGAATTTTCAATTAAACTTCCAAATACTTTCGATTTTACTCATCTATAGTTTCTCAGACCAGTCTAAAATAAATCTACTTAATTTCTCTAAGAAAAAGCAAACGTATTTTAAGTATGGGGCCATTGCATGAAAATAGAGGATTAAATCAACCATAATGTAAACAAACAAAAAAAAAGTTCTAAATTTAGAGTTTAATAAATTAGATTTGTATACACTGAATAGAAAAAGGTTCATATAAAACTGACTTGTTAATTATACATATATCTTTATATTTAAGGAAAATGAAATTTTATTTCAAGATAATACTTCATATTGTCTTTAATTCAATGGACCTTTGTGTACGTAACAAATAGTCTAGAAGAAAAAAATCCATTGGCCATTAAAAGATCTAACACTTCTTCAGGGCTTTTAATTTTCATTTTTTTCAGTATTTAAAACACTGTACATTAATTATACTTAAATTTTAAAAACCCCAAGAAATTTACATATTTTATAATTCATGGCTAATTTAATTTTAAAGTTTTATAGAGGTCACTGAAAATCATTTTAAAGGATATGGACTGTTTTTGTTTATTTTTCTAAATAAATGAGATAGTACACAAAATTATCTAGAAGTCTCCTGTGGTTGACTAAAATATTACTATAATGAACCAAATATCTAGTTAGCTTTTCAACTGCAGCACATTTCAACAGGAGGATGATTGTTACAAAGAATTCTTCTGCTTCTCCAAAGCCTGAAATCATTTAAGTCCAATAACACCTGAGGTTGAAACATGAAATTACTGTTTTCAGATCAAAACTGGTCAAACAGTAATAGTTAAATATGCTTAAATCTAATATTCCTAAGTTGATGCTATTCTCTGCCTCCTAAATACATTGTAGTAATATCAACTTAAACTAAAACACTATTAAATTCATGAGAATCAATCCATGGAAAGCAGAGGGGAGTGAGAGGTATAGGCTTCCACGTATGGAATGTAAAAGTCATGTGAATGAAGGATACAGCATAGGGAATACAGTCAATAGCATCATAACGTCATTGTATGGTAATGGATGGGTAGTTACCCTTCTGGCGAGGGTGAGCACAGAATAACATATAGAGTTGTTGAATCATTATGTTGCACACCGGAAACTAATGCAGCACTGTGTGTCAACTATACTTCAATCAATCAACAGCAATGATTAAAAAAAAAAAAAAGGAAGAAGAAAACAGAGTAAATGTAACTTTTATACAATATTTCAGAAAACGTTATGAAGATCTCAAGAAACTTGCTCCAAACGTTCAAGAGAAATTATAAATAATAAAATAATACTTAGGTCATCTTACCACTTTAAATGTACTTGCATAAATACTGTCCTATATAATCTTTATATTATCTCCTCAGTTAACTTGCTATGGTTGAGTGACTTGTCCAAGACACCCAAGTAAAAAGTAGAAGGTGCTAAGAGTGTATAGAAAGTAT
Source organism: Ursus arctos (assembly GCF_023065955.2). Classification (NCBI taxonomy): domain Eukaryota; kingdom Metazoa; phylum Chordata; class Mammalia; order Carnivora; family Ursidae; genus Ursus; species Ursus arctos. Next base: position 19,093,645 of record NW_026623100.1, read on the forward strand.
GATTGAAGTCTCCCTGTCCAAGTTTGTGTGGATTTCAAAAATTGTAAAAAGAAAATGAGCATAAGGAATTTGGGTAATATAGGGTAATGCTGGCATGTCTACTAAATCTGTGTTACGTTCCTGGAACTATTACCAAAATGTATCAATTAGCATCACTTTTTTTAAGTAATATAATAAAGGAGTACGAAGACTGTATTTATGATTTCTTTGACTCTTTTGTAAGAAGACAGAAATATTTTATGGAAAATATTTCCTTCTTAATTGCATTTATGTATTGATTCCATAAAGTCAAGAAAATGTAATACTGTTTACTTTCCTTCACTGAAAAAAAAAACAATTTCCTAGGATTCTTCTCCGTGTGCTATTAAAATTATTTCCCAGGGAAAAAATAAAAAAATAAAAAAATAAAACAAAACAAACAGACCAAAAAAAAAAAAAAAAGCACATTTAGAGAATCTTCGCCCTACTTTAATAGCAAAAAGCAGACCAGGTTCATAAACGTGTTGACCTGCGGGCATTCTAACCACTAGATGTAAGAGCAAAATTATCCATAAATTTCTTGCTGTTTTTAAAATTTAAAGGAAAGTGTTTATTTCATTCAGAGCACACACAATTTTTCATCCTTTTTAAAAAGACACTTACATTCCCAATCAAATATTTTGGAAGGTTACGTAATGTACACATTTGCCACACAAAGTATATTGGCCCTTTCATTTTAGTTATAAAACGCAAATCTGATAAAATATTACTTTTATTCTTTTTACATATATGTTGTATAGTAAACCTCCTGGGGACTGAGCAGCAAGTCCTAATCTTTTAAACTTTGAATCAACAGACAAGTAGGAAGAAAAACTAAAGATTGTCTAAACTCCTATTTTCTTTAAAAACAAAATAAAATAAGTTTATGTTAAAGGCTAAGAAGAAAATAGTTTGTTCACAGGCACAACCAATTCTGTATTTTTGAAGATTTCATATATGTAGTTATTTGTCTTAATATCTACTACTTAGGCCCATATGAATGCAAGCCCATGCTGCAGAGGGAGCTATGAGCTTGAACAATCTACCCTTTATCTGCTGATTTACTGATCTGTAAAATGAAATCACCACAAATATAAGCCTTTAAGGTAGCCTTATAATTCCCCATCTTATCTTTTCCTAAAATGGCCATTCACTGCTTAAGAAAACATGTTGAAATATGAAGAGATTTCTTTTTTGGACTCTTATAAAACATACTGAAATGTTAATTCTATCATACAAAACCGTTCATTTTATTTTTTAAAAAGAAACTACAGGAATGCAATATAACTATTTCTTGACATTCGTGTAAACTGCTTTCTGATTACTGGAAAGTCCGAATTCTTTTGACCCAAACAACTTCAAACTGAAGATTTAATTTTCAAAATAATCTCATCAGGTTATAACTTATTACATATTGCTTTAAAATGTGTGGTGGCAACACCATGATATTGTAACCACTTCATAAACTCTAAACCTCATACAAGCAGCTGTGCCATCTCTCTGACACATACACACATACCCATTTAGTCTGTTCTTTCATAAACAAATTCAAACTTTCACATCCTTCTTAATAAAAATATTTTCCTACAAAAGTTAATGTGGGTAAGGGTGACTGGGTGACTCAGTTGGTTAAGCATCTGCCTTGGGCTCAGGTCATGGTCCCAGGGTCCTTGGATTGAGTCCCGCATAGGGCTCCTTGCTCAGCGGGGAGCCTCCTTCTTCCTGTCCCTGTGCTGCTTCCCCTGTTTGTGCTCTCTCTCTCAAATAAATATCTTTTTTTGAAAAAGGAAAAAAAAAATTAATCTGGGTAGAATAGGAAACTACTTACAATAAATACTTGATAGTATCATCAATAATAACATAACTGCTTCTTTACTCCACTGGAAATATATTTACTGATAATAAGCATTAAATATAAATTTCTCTATTTTTTCCCTCTCTTCTTTTATTTAACTTTACATGTTTGTTCATGTTAGAAGAGAAGAAAACTATTTTCTAACTCTACTGTCCAGTATGTTAGCCATCAGATATGTATGCCTACTTACAGGTGAATTAAAATTAATTACAATTAAATAAAATCAAAAATTTTGTCTTGCAGTCATATGTGGTCATTGGCTACCAGACTGGACATCACAGATTATGAACATTTCTATCATTGCAGAAAGTCCTACTGGGCAGTACTGTTAAGGGTTTTAAATAAGTTACTACTTCTCTGGTAATATCTTTTAATATAAAGCTGTTGCATATATATATATATATATATATATATATATATATATGATTGTTATTTTGTTTATAAAAGGAAATAATTTAAATTCATAATGATATTTTTAAAGGGACACCTAAATTGATATTAGATATGGTCACTGAATTTGTACACTGAGGAGAACTATAAGATATTTCCATTTTAACCTTAAAATAAAAAACAAAAGTTGGAAAATAACTCTAATAAAAACTTTGCTCTCATGCTAAAATGTCTTTGGATAATATAAGCTCTGGACAATTACCCTTTTATCATAAGTCCTTTTTCTTAAGCCTCACAGACAATGAGAAAATACTAAATATGTTTCAATTTTCAAGTGAAATTAAACAAGCAATTAAATAACTTTTCTCCTGATTTCTCCCCACTTCTCTCGGTATTCTCCAGTAGATCATTTAATATTATTTGTCATAGACTTCATGTGTGAACTAGACAATAGTTTAATAGCAACAGCAGTTTTTAGATTAGTAAAGAGTACCCTCCATCCCACAATCTCATATAATAAATTCTCTTACATTATAATAAGTCAAAGATTTCCCTTTCCGTAAAATAGGCCTCTTACTGAATAAGAGGGTATTATACTTATTGAATAATACCCTACGGGAAAATAAACCAAGCGGACAAATAAAGGAATCAAGATTTCTGCAACACTGAAATACAACAGGAAAGAATTATATAAAAGAATAAAAAGAACAGCTCAAACTTCTAGTTAATTTTATAAAAATCCAAGATCCTGTTAAGGGGCTATTACATGATAACAAATGCATCATTGAGTAAGCAAATAAAAACTATGAGGACAAACAGAAAAATAACTCTGAATATGGAAGCATTAACTGTGGAGTAATAAAAGGAAAAAAATGGCAAAAACATTTATGAGATGAAATGATGAACATGTTTTATATAAAAATGAGTAAGACGCACAACAAAAATTTAGAGTAGACCTAGAAAGTCTATTTTCAGTATTTAAAAAATATAGGCCGCTCTTAAAGTTGAACATTTTCCACTTTATTATCAAAAAGCGTCATTTTTCACTATTGGTTAGTGACATCCAAACTCTACTTTTACAAAGTAAGGGAAATGAGGCAATGTAAGAATAAAAACAAAAATATATTTATAGCCTCTACACCTTAATGAATAACAATCTAGGTATCCCAAAGAGCTGTAGTCTGGCAAGCGAACTAAGTATTGAGAAGGACAGCTGATTTCTACAGATTACTGAGGTCATCTCACATCTTAGTCCAACCCTAGCATTAGAATGGCTTGAAAGAGATTATGTGACATAACCATATATTTATCTTATTTTCAAAGAAGAAAATATGTGTTGCAAAACCAGAGGCAGCATCCTGATTCAGTACTTACTACGGACTGAATGTATCCCCCCAAAATTCTCACGTTGAAACCCTGCTTCTCAGTACGACGGTATTAGGAAGTGGAGCCTTTGGGAGGTAATTAGGGTTACGTGAGTTCATCGGAACGGAGCCCTCATGAATGGCATCAATGCCCTTATGAGTCCTGAGAGATCCTGCTTCCCCTCTCTGCTCTCCACCACGTAAAGATACAATAAGAAGTCCACAGCCTTCAACCTGGAAGAGAGCTCTCACCAGTACTTGACTATGCTGGCACCCTGATCTCAGATTTGCCATCTCCAGAACTGTGAGAAATAAATTTCTGTTTTTTTATAAGCCACCCACTGAATGATACCTTCTTATAGCAGCCTCAATTAAGACATTACTACTTCAGATCCTGTGTTACTAGAGAAAACTCACTGGTACATAAAATAATATGACACAAAAACCCAATAGATTTCTGATATTATTACAATAACTGAGGAAAAAAAAATAGTTGCACCATATGTACAGTATGTGGAATGGCTAATATCTGCTAGCAAATGTAGCTCGTGGCAGTACCTAGTAGTTTAGGATATGTGTACCTTATGGCTGTCTGAGGTAAATTATGCTCAAAATGTGCAATGTTGCCAGTAATACTCAACCTGTGGGAAAACATGATGGAAAAAGAGTAGAAAAGTCACTATTTTTTAAAATACTGAATAAGAGCGCCTGGGTGGCTCAGTTGGTTAAGTGTCCTACTCTTGATTACAGTTTAGGTCATAATCTCAGGGTCATGAGATCGAGCCCCACATCAGGCTCCATACTGGGCATGGAGCCTGCTCCAGATTCTTTCTCCCTCTGCCCCACCACCTCTCTCTCTAATAAATAAATAAATAAATAAATAAATAAATAAATAAATAAAAAAAATACCGAATAGATGACTCCATCTTTTTTTTTTTTTTTAATTAATACACTTCTCTTAGTTTGGGCACTATTCTGAATGGAGATTGAGAAAATAAACCTGATAATTATACATGAGTCTACCAATATAAATAATGAAATCAACCACTTTAAAGTTTATAAATATGAATAAAATATTCACAAAATGAGAGGAAAAAATATTTGAATGAATTGTCAGAGTCAACTGGAATTCAGTCAACACTGAATCATTAAGAAACTAGAAATCCTTAGAGAATCTAGGCATTTCCTGACAATACTTCAATGTTTCGTCTCATTCTCCCTAAAGAAGGAAATGACATTGAGCCTGCAGTTAGGATTCCTTTTGGCTCTCCCACCACAAATCAGTTTTAGGAATCTAGATACAATTTTTTCAGAACACTTCTTTAATTTTCCCATGAGCTAAATGTCAACTTTTTCCATAGAGAGACTGTGGCTCATAGCAGTAAAATAATGCAAAACCACTTAGTCAATAATGACAAATTGTAAAATATTTCATGTATAGATAATACCTATTTAATGATGTCAGCCATGACATTATTATAATTAATGCTCCCTCATACAAACTATTGGTTGCTTAAGAGCGTGCCTTTTCTCTTCCTCTTCCTTTATTCAGCTGCTAGCCTAGTGTGTACATATAAGAGCTGCTTAATAAATGTATTTAATGAGTAATTAATTTCTGATCTTAATTTCCTGCTTAGCTTCTATGAAACTAGCAATGTGGGATGAAGATGATTAAGTTTCTTTTCATAGCAAGATTTACTTGCCACAATAGGCCAAATTTAGTTACTATATTCTTACATCGGAAGTAAAGAATTTGAACAACTGGAAACATTTTTATTTGGGCCGGGTAAATCAAAGGGTTTAGTTTCTATTAAAATATTATTCTGAGGCAGCTCAAGATTCATTAATCAGACATTTCCAAACTGATTCCTCCTTGGACTGCTGCTTCTTAAGTTGGTCTAACTATGAAGAAGATGATGGCAAAGCTGCAGAACAGAACTGTCACTGAAGTTCACAAAACCATAAGTGTAATCTTATTAATTATTAAAATGATGTGGCCAAGGTCAGTTAAGAAAGTAACAAAATCCAACCGGGCATACATAATTTCTGTTTTCTTATCACTTTATACACGGTTCTTAGCACAGTGCCTGGCATGCTGTAAATACTCAATAAACATGAGGGAACAAATGAAAATTGAAGGACTAAATGGTAGAAATCAGCTCTTCCGACCCCAAATTATGTGCTCTTTCCTCTACATTATGGAGATTTAGCAAATAAATCACATGTACCCTAAAGGCTCGTAGCCTTTTATTTGTAGGAAGGAAATTATTTAAGTTAAAAAAAAAAATTGAAATGTAGATAATCCCACTAAAATAATGGCTTATTTTGGAGGTTTTTTTTTTAATCAGCTTCTGTGAAATACGAGTATTGTTTCCTGCATGTAATCTAATGTTTCATGATATACTTACAGTGACATATTAATAAAAACAAATATTTTTAATTAAAATGATTAAAATGATTAAAATATCATTTAATTAAAATGATTTTAATGAAATTATATTAAATTTTTCTTAATTTTAATAAGTGATAGGATTTATTAATTATAATGACATGTGTTAAGCTCACATATTTGTATTGGATAGAATGTGAATCTTTAGAATGGTTAGACTAGTGACATTTTACGATGGTCTCAAATAAATTTTAGTTTTCTACCAATTTTGCCTTGAAGGATTTACAAAATCAGAAAGGTACTATTTAAAATGGCATTCTCCACATTTTGGTCAAAACGATTACCTCAGGTTTCATTTAAATTGGTCATCACGGTACTTGATGTGTAGTTACTAAACTAAATGCTCCATCTAACTAAAACAATTCAAAGTACTACATCAATTATGTATGTGAGAAATATATAATTTAAAGTTGTTTTTAGTCATTTCTAAATACTACCTTCAGGGATGCTAGTCTGGTAAATGTGATACACATCTGTTGGTTCCAATGGGATGTATTTTGACTACAATGCTTTTACATCTGCCAAGCTAACTTGGCAGAAATAACTGAATCATCCATTGTGTAGAATCATATAGTACTCAACTAAATATTTAAGTGACTTTCCTGTGAAGACATTACTATCCAAGGCATATCTTTAAATGCAATGCACTAAGAAATGTAATTATTTCCTATTTGTAGTTTAATCCTGCTTACGGCCCCTGAAATTCTGACTGAATTTATCTTTTTACAAACAATAATCCCAAAGTGTAATGGTATTTAGAAAACTATAATTTTAGAGTTTTAAAACTGGAACGGATATTTTCTTGTTCAACTGATTAAGAAATTAAACCAAAGGCCCACTTCTGTAACACATGATAAACCCTTGGTTATTGGCCTCAGAGTCACAACTATGAGCAAAACTTTAAAAGGAATGGTATCAATAACAACCAAGGTTACCAAATCAGACCAAAGCTGCATACTTCTTAAACTCCTTACTGTAATTCAAGTTGGTCATTTTTTTCTTTTCACATGAATTTTAAATAAGAAACTAGAATTCTGATTTTCTTCCCAACAGATTCCTGTATTGAAAGTTCTGAAAAAATGATAAAGAATAACCAATTAACTAAGCCCCCTACCAAAAAAAGAGCATCTGAAAACACATCTAACAAAATTTGCAAGTATACCATTTAAAATTTGTCTGCATCGAGTACAGGTGGAGTGCCCATGTGATTGTTTTTGTTTGTTTTTGTTTTTGTTTTACATTTTATACATGAAAAAGTGAGACCTTGGAGTGGATAAGCTACTAATACATAAATGTCATTAGCAACAAGACATAGAGTCTAAGGACATTTTTATGCAACTTTCTAAACCAGGACTGTCCAAAAGAATCTTCTGTAACAGTAGAAATATTCTATAAAACCTAGGACTGGATTATGACCCTAACCAAGAGTAACCTCCACCATGTAAGTAAGAGAATCATGGCTTAGGAAATATCCCACTGTCCTTATAAAGATCTAAATGAGAAGCAATCATCTCAATAAAAACTCCTGTCTGTGAGGACTTCAGGGCAGCTCTGGGAAAATAAAAGAAGGCTCATGGTCTAGTTGAGATCAGTCTTCCACACAAAGTAAAGAAGAATGTATTGTGAAATAAGTCTCAGAAAAGAATGTATGCTGCAAAGACACTAAGAACATGTTAGAAAATAGTACAGAAAAGAAAATAATTTCCCATAGGTACATTTCCTTATTCTTCTAAAGAACTCCTTAAAGAATCCCTCAAGAAGCAAATTTTATTTGTGGAAGACCTTTTGGCATTTGACTTCTGACAAATGATGGAAGGAAACAGAAAGGAGAAATTATGAACCACCTTGTATCTCTGGCAAAATCAAAATTGGCTTCAGCACTCAAAATATGCAGAACTGGGTTGTTTTTGTTTAGACAGAATTAAAAAGACGCTCATAGATCTTATTTCAGAATTGATTTTTCACATGGGTAAAAGAATAAGCAGGATAATCTACCGCTATAAAGCTGGGATGTGAATTTTACTTGTTTGTTGTGCACAACTAAAAGGGCATCTTGGAAATTAAAAAACAAACAAACAAACAAACAAACAGGGGGAAGAGCTGATCCATTTTAGGCACCAGTTACAGAAATCATGGAGAATGGACCTTGGACTTGTGGCTGAGGCACTGTGTCAGTATACAAGGAGCCCACAGCCAGGCCCAGAGAGTAGGAGTCCCAATCAGGCCCCATCACAAACTACTTTCTCATGTGGCATTGGGCATGTCATTTCACATCCTGGGCCTCAATTTCCTCAGATTTAAAATGAAAATAATAACACCTACCTCATAGCACTAATGTAAGAATAAATTAGTAAGAGTCATATAAAATGTGTAGCATGTAGCTGATATACAGCTGACACCTAATTACTCCCCTACTTCAATTTAATCATTTTTATGAGCAAGTAGGGAAAAAATATTTAAATTAAACCTAACTTTAATCTTAACATATTTAACAACAATTTTTTTATCCTATACTTGTATCTTGCAAAAGGAAATTGTACACAGAGTAACAGCAAGAATTTGAATGCCAACTGATTTTCAAAATGGTGCAGTATAATTAGGAAATTCATGAGTCAAATTCCTGTTTATGCCTGCAATGTAAAGGCTAATCATTTGTTTGTTTTCTATAAGAAGGACTTGATTAAAGCCTCTAGCAGCAATAATTAAATAACCCTGTGTGTGAAGGATGCAGGCTCAGCTAGCACTGCGGTGTGCTAAAAACTGTAATTAATGCATAGGGATGTGTGTAAATTAACAACTGAGTGTCATTTACACTAACGGTACAAATATAGGTTTCTTTTTGGGGGGAACTACCTCCATGTTTTCTACTAACCATCACAATGGTTAAACACAGTACAATATAAATGGCATTCTAACATCTATATAGAGCCTCTAGTTCAGGCCATGATCTGGATGTGCAGTGGGCAAACTTTTCTAAAAAGGGCCAGAGAGTAACATTTTAGGATTTTCAGGCCATGTGGTCTCTGCTGCAAACACTCAATTCTGCTGTTATAGTGTGAAAATACTCACATACAACACATAAACAAATGTGTATTACTGTGTTCCAATGAAACTTTACCAAAAAAATAAATAAATAAAACAAGTACTGGGGCAGCTTTAGCCCAATGGTCTGTATGATTATAGGTTATAGTTTGCCTAACCCTGAACCACAGTTTGCTGACCCCTGACCTAGATCTTAACTCTCAGCTAGTACAATGCAAAGTGTTATCTTAGAAAAGCATTATTTGTACAACAGGTAAGGACAAAGGAGTATAAACCTGACATGAAAACTTGACAAGCTTTTCAACCTTTCTACGTTATTTTCTCAAACATAAATTAGAAAGAAAAATGACAAGCTGAATTTATCACAAGTTTGTTGTAAAACTAAAGTGACTCACAATCTGAAAGCATTCTGAAAAAAAAATGCTATATATTTTTGAATCATTACATCATCCTTATTATTATCATTGTTGTTGTTGACTGCTGCTCTTTTCAGCTCTGTTTCAAGACCCCTGGAAGTCACATCTACCTGGGATAACCTCAGAGGATACAAATTACATAAAACTCACTCAGAGCTGGTCTAGAATTCTACAATTTGATAAAGATCAGGTAGACTTAGGAGCCTATAGACTGCCATCATGGCAACGCTTCCTAAAGTCAGCCCCAAGGTGCATTCCTCACGACAGACGTTTTTCAAGAAGTCCTTGACCAATACATTTGGAAACAGTGCATACGACATTAGAAACATGAGCATATTGTTACACTATGAACATTAGCATTAAAAAGATATTTGTCAAGGAGTCCTTGACAAATAAGTCTGGAACACTTACACTCCTCTGTCAGAGATTCACAGGGCATGATTGCACAGTGAAGATGCCAACATGTCCTGCAGTAAATAAAAACCTGTACCTTTGTCCAACCCGGTATTTCCAAAAATTGTTTCTATAGAAATTCTGTATTCTGTTGGTGAAGCCTATTAACATAGTTCTTCAAACTAAACAGTGGGAAGAGCTGTCATAGAGATTATTTTGAACTATTAACATTCCTTCAGCCTGGGTGTAGGAAAACTGCCCCACTATTCTCACATCTGACAGTATGAGGGTAGGAACACTCACTTAACCATTAACTTACATTCCATCAGTGTGGCATTACATTGGGATTTTTATTTATAGCAATCGAGTGAAGACCAATCAAATTTGTAAGAGAGCCTAATAAGCACTATGAAAATTACGCTCACCTCAGTATATTTGAAAAGGGGGAATGGAAAATAAATTGCAAACATCAAATATCTCTGATTTGAACTTTGAAAGTTAACTACAAACATACCCACTGAGATAATATCAAGTGATAAAGACTTAAAGATCTTTGTGCTGAAGGCAGTGAAATCCATTAAAATCCAAATAATTCTTGATTTTGCTGAATGTTGCTTAAGCTGTCCAACAGGAAGAAAGGATGAAAAAAATTGCATAGTTCATCAGTTTCCTATACATGACTTCCTACTTATAGGATTTCTTCTGGAGGCTTTTTCACAGACTGTTTAATCAAAAAAGGCAGCTCTGTTCTACTGGCAAAGCCTTACTGGACATTATGATAGGTCTTTAATTTCCCAATGTTTCTTTCCTTCGAGACCAAAATTTTCTTCTACACAAAGCTATACATTTTTGTCTAACATCAGTTTGGGTACTAGAAGCTGGAGCTGACTTCTGGAATTAAGCATATAAATTAACCAAAACCAACTTCTATCTAGAAAAAACAAACAAACAAACAAACAAATCTCAAGATATCCTATTTCCAGCATCTAGTATAACCCCTGACATAGAGAGGGAATTCAATAAATATTTGGTGAATGAGTAAATGAAAAGATCAATCAAAGAGAGACATCAACTACTTTAGCTCAAATACACAAGTAATATTATTTATAAATCATTTTTACTGAATAATTTAGAAATACTTTCTGAAACTGAATATCCAATAATTCAAGAGAACTGAAACAAGCAAAGTGATAATCTGTTATTACAGTTACTCATTTGAACATCATAACTACTGTTTGCCCATGCACAGTAATGAAGAACTAAAGTACTTTGTGCTGGATAAGATAATAAATCCATCTACGATACAGAGACACTAGGCAGAATAAACTTTTTATTATAGTTCTTAGATTACATTGCAGAGTCTATCTTAGTACTTTGAAGGATTAAAAACCATCAATACAAATTCAATGTCATAAAATTCTTTTACAAAGCAATAGAACAATCCTCCATCAAATGCTTAGGAAAACGTACACATCCAAATAGAGCCACTCATACAGAGGCTATGAAGGTTCCTCCCATTTCTAGTAAAATCTACATGTATAATATCTCCTTAAAGTGTACTTCCTAAATTATTTTTTCACACTAGTGAAAAGGGAAAAAAAAATGTTTTTTTGTCACTCTCAGTATCAATCTGATAGGTTACACAATCTGCAAAGTATTAATTTCCTTTACTCAGATTAAGAGCATGGTTCCACCATATTCCTTTGCCATTTACGAAACACTGACTTATCTCAACTCAAAGTAAGTTCATTCTTTTTCAGTAATGCTGGAAAATTATTCATCTTATCTTAAAATATATTACTATTTCAAAACACACTTCCCAGAACATGCTTGTAATGTATATGGGCCACATACCACATTTTCCTTCCCTGAAAAAGTAAGTCTTTGTCTCTAAGTGCACTTAAAATGATTTTCTGAGGTGATTTTTGTTTTCTTTTATCCAATAATGCATGTACCACTTAACATTTTAATATTGACAAAACTTCAAAGCCATCATATGACTATTAACTATTACGGAAGAATTAATAAACACTTCCATGGCAATTTAAAGAGATTCCAAATTTCACAAAACTAAATCTGGTATTATTTCTAAATGTTTTTATGCGCTAATTGTTACTAATAACTAGATATCCTTCATAAATGAAATAGCCAGATGACAAATGAAACCATAAAAAACACACTTCAATGAAATTGTGCAAGGAACACAATTACAATTAAAAGTATTTTAAAATTATAGTAAGTGCTCTTTCTTCAATTATGGGGATAAAACGCAACAGATGACTAATAATTTTGAAAAAGTATATTAAATGCAATGCCAGGAAATAAAATAATGAGAATCAAAATTAAAAATACTGATAGGCAGGATAATATTGTACGAATTCTGTTTGGTTTTCTGAGGTTCACTGGTTGCTCTAGACTTATTTACTGAAGTCTGTCTCACTGGTTTAGAATTCACTCAGTCAAGAATTCTGATTGAGGGGGCACCTGATACATATTGTTCCTCAGGCCTCTCATGTAATAATAAAAATGAACAACTCTTTGAGATTCAGAGCAGCCACACCATAGACAACTCTCTCTATGGCAGTCGCTGATTGAACACAGTTGCTCTGTGTCTCTGTTTCATAGTCAAGACACCCAACTGAATTATAGATGTAGAGTTCATTTTCATAAGAATTAAGAGATAATTTACAAATAGGGACAAGGAAAAAGACACCCTTTTCCTGAAAAGTTCCCAGAACACTATAAATTTATTGAACATGTATTTCCATGAAATCAAAATGGCTTACCCACCAATTTTAGACCTGCTGTTAGAGTACACCAAGAAAACTTGCTACAGAAAGTGACAACCAGGAAGCAAAGAAAAAAGGCTAAGTCTGTTTATACACCCAAGGGAATATATACACTTAGTTGGTCCAGTGTTTGTTAATAAGCAGATCTGTGCCTAGGACTGTGCAAGCAGGATACAGGAGCCAGATGAAAACACCTGGCTATTATCACAATCTTATCCAATGTATTAAAATTATAGAAATGCATTTTATTACATAGTCTCATTTCCAAAATAACAGACGGGGCTCCAATGAAAAGGAAAAAAAAAAAAATCACTATTCAAACACAAAATACTGAGTTGAAATAGGGATTCGGTTAAATAAACAGGATGAAAGTGTGTTTAGTTTTAAATGTGTCTAATTTAGTCACTTACCTTTCATTTCAATTCTGATGTTTCCAAGGGTCAGAAAATGACATCAAGACATAGACTTGGCTGAACAGTTTACACACACTCATACTGAAACATATCCTTTAAAAAAATCATTATTAATATAGTTCCACATAAAAAAAAATCAAACTGGGGAACGCAAGGCATAGAGAAGGCCACAGTTCTCATCTGCTAATTCCATGTTGTCTCCAGAATTAAAAGGTCATTCTCACTCTCCTTCTTCCTGCTGCAATCCAGACATCCTGCCATGTTTTCCAATGGGAACACATTTCAGAGCACGAGGCATGGTGTGGTTGCATTCCTACTCAGGCCTTCATTCTCCTAAGAGCTTCTCATTGTTTCTGCAAGGAAAGAATCTTCTGATATCTTGGAAAAATTGGGAGCTCAAAATAAAAACTTCCCTGGACAGCTTTTACTTGCATAGCCAGCACTTGCCATGCACCCACGTTTCTTAACCTTGCATTTCACAGGTCAGACAGTCCCACAGATGAGTGAATCCAGATCCACAAATAGGCTTTTCCTGCTATCACTTACGTCTGTCTCACCTATTTCTCTTTGAAGTGTTTATATACAAAGAAGATTCTGGAAAAAGCACAATTCAATTGCTACCTTATATATAAGTAAGGGCAGCAGATATTCATTAAAACAAGAACATGCATGGAAATGCTAGTTACTCATGTGCTAAGCAGACTAACAATACTGGAACCACCTCCTGGCCTAATGTTTAGAGCAACCTATAAATGCTTCCAACACCTTCCCACTCACTCTTTCTCTTCCCAAAGTAGTGGGAGAAAGTGGCTGGATTTATCTTTCTTTTCTGAAGACTACAAATTTTCTAAAATGTGACAAGATATTAGTTTCATAAATAATTCAAACAGGAAAGCTATAAAGAAGGGAAAATGAAAATGAATGGGTCTTAAAATAGCAATAAAAATTAAAAGATAAATATTTATAAGCATGTGAAATTATATACCTTGTTCTCATTCGTTTTTCAGAATATATATTTGGCAATTCAGGCTGGCTTTCACTACAGAAATAACTCAGTGAATCGGAGTTCATGAGCTTTTTCTCTTTAAGAATAAAAGAAAGCAGATGAAAAGCAAATACTAACAGTAAATTGAAGACTACATGCTATATATCTATAGCAGGGTTTCCTCACCTTCAGTGCTATTGACAGTTTGGGCTGGACCTTTCTTTCTTGTAGGGGACTGTCCTATGAATTTTAGGATTGTTAAGTAACCTTCCTGGCATCAGCCACTAAATATCAGTAGAAACCTCCAGGCCCTCCACCCAAACCACTCCTAACTGGGAACCACAGATCTATAGGAAGGTGAAAGGCAAAGACTTTTTAGTAACAATAAAGCACAAACATCAACTGTGTGCTTAGGTTTACGCTAACAATGTTACACAGAGGACATGTTGTTTAATGATCACAGACATAATAACTTTAGTTTTAATTATCATTTCCATTTTTATAGCCGGAAAATCTGAATCTCCAAGACATTAAATAACCTAACAGTTCTGGTTTATAATAGGTGGTTAGCAAAAGCATGTAATGGCTTTGGAAGCCAGCAAAACTGAATTCTTTCCCAGATACGTGGTAGAGGTCTGATGTTTACATAGGATGTCCTAGTTCTGATCAAGGTAAAAAAAAATATATATATATATATATGCACACTATAAATATACACCCACATATATACACATACGCACACACACACACACACACACATATGATACACACATACATTTTTTTCAAGTAAAGGTTTAAGTCCCTATATGTCAACAGTAGTACACCGGGAGTTAATTTATCAGATTTTATTAAACTACTCAACGATAGCAGCTTATAATAAGGGTGGAGAAAGCACAGGCTCAAAGCCCAGGATAGTTCCCAGGAGATGCATCTTAAGGACAAGGTGAGGGCTGAAAAGGGATGGGATGAAAGAATGACTGAAGGCAACCAATTTCAGTGGTTGTAGATCTGATTGAGGGGAGAAATTTGTACCTCAAATGAAGGCAAGAGAGAAATAAATTTTGCCTACCCCTCCCTTATTTGTTTACAGCAATGGTTTTCAAAGGGGGTAATACTACCCCAAAGGCACAAATCTTTTAAATTTGTGATTGCACGTGTGTGTGTGTGTAGATACACATGTAGAATGGGCTTGTGCTGACAGTGAGTAGGCCGGGGTTAGGAATACTAGATGTCGTACAATGCAAGGGACAATCAGTACAACCCATGCAGCTTTTAAACACCCTACATATATCTGAATGAATAGCCCATTTATAATTATTGAAGCCTAGAATCTAATTTTAAGCAAATAAACACCAAGTATTTTTTTTGCCCACTTTCACTGGATTTTTGTTATTGTGGCTGTTTGTTTTTCCTTTTATAGGTTTGCTTTTGTTTTTGTTTCCAGAATTCAACCATTATGTAAACTTGCAGAAGCATAAAACTCATTTGGTTTGAGAATTTATGAAGAGTTGTTCATCATTTCAAAAAATTAGTGTGCGAATATGGCTTCACAGCCATGGAGCTTCTACATTTAGGTATAAGCAGCTGACTACCTTTTATGAATTCTATTATTTACATCCCTGAATATTTGCACATTGAGATACACAGAATTTTATAAAAATAGCTTTTCTTATATTTCGTCTTTACATTGACAATGTGGAATTATATTATGTTAAATTATGTGGTATATTACCTATGTCATCTCTTCTCTTACGAGATTATTTATGAATTATAATTAAAAAAGTAAAACAGGGCTTATATAAATATGTTTTAAAAGAAGTACTGAAACTGAGACCCTGGTAAAAGTTCTATCTTTTCTCACACAGAGAAATACTACAACAAAATGATAAACCTAGTAATTCCCCCCTTGTCTGTAATAATAGATCCAGGTAATTTATTGAAAAGAGCATTCAACAATGTAAAACTCTTTAATATGAGCTGTTTTAGTAATTGGAAAGCAAAATGAATAAGACTTTGTCTAACTCACCAAATTTTTATTACGAACCTACCACACGCTAGGGAGAGTTGCAGGTGTTAGAGATACAGAGGTGAACAAGTCAGACGTGGCCCATGACATCATCGACTTCATATTTCAAAAGTGAGAGATGAAAATTAAATCAAAACCAAACTATTTTAGTTTAAATTTAAACAAATTAAACTATTAAACTATTAAAAATATTTTTAAAAATAAAAGGCAAAAAGGCACCTCCTATGAGTGTACAGGAGCATGTTTCCAAAATGCCTGTTAGGAGATATCAGATCAGCGTCAGGCCAGGCCATCCAATCTGGCCCCAAATTATTTCTCCAAAGTTAACTCGTGCCTTCTCTAGTCTGAATCATCTTCCACCTTTTTTCTTCTATGCCAGATCACAGTGGGCTTTACCTCCACCCTCCCACTTGACATACTCTGCCTTTTTTATTAATCATCTGTATTGGGATAATTTTGACTCATCAACCAAAAGGAGGCTGCCAGGAGAGAGTAGTCTCTCACGCTTCTTGATGCTCAATCATGTGCCCAACAGAGTGTTATACGCAGGCTGCCATCCATAAAAGGTCAATACATACTGAGGAGAAAAGTACTGAGAGAGATGAACACTGTTGCCTGGCAAGAATAGGCCAGGCAAATGGGAGGTTTAAGAGACAGGCTTTAACTTTCCTTTAATTATTCATTTCCACTTCCTGACAGAATGTAGACTAGGGTAAGCATGGACCCACTGTGGACACCAGGTCTGTTGAACAGAGTTCAAATCCTGATTCAGCAATTTATTATCATAACCTTAGGCAAATTCCTCAAAGTGTTTGAGTTTTAGTTTCCTAAGAGCAATGAAAAACCTTATGAGGTTGTTACAATAGGATATTTCAGAAGTACTTAGCAAATTATGTAGAATATAAGTGGTCAAGTATAGCTTATTTCCAGCTCACTAGTTCAAGAGCTGTGCTTACAGCATTGGAAATAAATGGTCTAAATTCTTTACATGTGATTTGGACCACACCAATTACATCATATATCATGTGGATTCTAAAAACTGAAATAGAAAAAAAAAAGCTGTTGCAATAAGATAAGGGGTTTTTGTTTGTTTTAGTTTTTTTTTAAAGAGGAAAAGGAAAGAGAGAATCTTAAGGGGGATCCACGCTCAGTACAGAGCCTGATGCAAGACTTGATCTCAAGACCCTGAGATCATGATCTGAGCCAAAATCGAGAGCTGGACACTTGAGCAACTGAGCCACCCAGGCACCCCAAAACAAGTACATCTTACATCTATATTCAACTGATAAATCTGAGTCATACCATTTGTCATTACATGGGATATTGTATGTAGGTTAAACATAAAATATATTTTTTCAAAGATAAGAAGTCTGACCTTGGGAGACAAAATACACACATTGATTAGTTAAAAACAACTTTTATTTATTTTTTTCTTTTTTTTTTCAAAGATTTTATTTGTTTATTTGACAGAGAGAGAGACAGCCAGAGAGAGGGAACACAAGCAGGGGGAGTGGGAGAGGAAGAAGCAGGCTTCCCAGCAGAGCAGGGAGCCCCATGCGGGGCTTGATCCCAGGACCCTGGGATCACACCCTGAGCCAAAGGCAGATGCTTAATGACTGAGCCACCCAGGCGCCCCTAAAAACAACTTTTAAAATTTGGATCTATCCTTCTACATACTTCATTTCAGAACTCTCTAGCCCACGGCCCCCTACATACAGTCGCACAAAAGCAACATTTTTTTTTTTAATGATACCCAGACGCCTAAAATATTCATCCATTCTAATAAAGTTAACTATTTATTCCTCCTCCTGAGGAGAAATGATATATACCATATGTAGAAATCATATACCAGGGGCGCCTGGGTGGCACAGCGGTTAAGCGTCTGCCTTCGGCTCAGGGCGTGATCCCGGCGTTATGGGATCGAGCCCCACATCAGGCTCCTCTGCTATGAGCCTGCTTCTTCCTCTCCCACTCCCCCTGCTTGTGTTCCCTCTCTCGCTGGCTGTCTCTATCTCTGTCAAATAAATAAATAAAATCTTTAAAAAAAGAAAAAAAAAAGAAATCATATACCATCAAATCTTACTCATATGCTCATTATATAATGTTTATATCATACATCTTCTTTTTGCAAATGGAAGTCAAAAACCAAAGCACAACACTACTACTCAATTCCAATTTAATACAATTATTTTAAAGCTACTCAGGAAATTCTTTTGAAGGAATGGAGTTATATGGACCACCCTGTGGAAACTTCCATTCCCAAGCTGACTACACATTACTGCCAACACTCAGTTCACAAGTTTGCTTGCAGGGCAAACTTCAGTTCATGCAAATGCTACCCATAAAGAGTGTGACACAGGGATGATTCAGCAACTTATGGAGCAGGTGACAGACATCCAGGAATTGAGGGACTGACAGATGCAGAAAATGGAGTAAATACTCAACTCAAGGTCCAGCAGTGCTGGGAAGAAAACATGGATGGGCAGGGAGATAATTAAGGGAATATAGTAATACACAGTGGCCAGAATTCCAGAAACACATAGAATCAGACAGGAAAGCAGGAATGACCTTGGGCAAAAGTGGTTTGATCAAAAGGCTTGGGATTCAAGGTTGAATTTCAGTTACTCATAAGCTGGGAACCAGGACAGAGATGGAGTTTCTGTAAACTGGGCACTCAACAGGAGCTTCCTCACCAAGAAAAGTCCTTAGTTTCCAAAACCAGAATTCACTGCGAAAACAAACAAAGCAAATGACAGACTTGATGATGACACATGACTGCGTCAGGAGGGTCCCAGGACCTATAGGTGTGAGTGTGCACTACTTTCCGATGGGAGGTAAACACTTAGCCATGACGACTGACTCATGTGGCACTCACATGCAGGGTGCAGCAGGTGAGGAAAGACAGCTAGGGAAGGAGAACAAAGAGAAGGTGTCAGGTGTGTGGCGGGGGTGGTGGGGGGATTCTCTCTCTCTCTCTCTCTCTCTCTCACACACACACACACACACACACACACACACACAATGGTCTCATTAGGGAAGTAGCATTTTAATCCATAACTGACCAGAATCACTACTCATACAATAAAAAATATAAAGTGAAGGCTGCAAGTAATTATACACCAGAGACATTATGAAGAGGGTGGAAACCACAGTTCACCAAACTGTCAGTAAATAAAAACCAGGAGAGGCAAGGCTCAGGCCTGACTGTCATCAGCAGTGGACAGTGAGTGTCCTTCAGTGTAGTTCAGAGTAATTACAGAGAAGCGAGTGGTGGTTGTGCAACATTTCATGTGGTCATCTATTTAGCCATTGTGTTCCTTCTTTAAGAGGGAAGTTTTTAAATAGGGTTTTTTAAAAAGTGAGGTTGCAGATATGCCAGTTTAAAAATGAATTTTATTAATAAACCATGTATGAAAGCTTCTCAAGTTTTCCCTAAATCTATGTCAGATAATGGCTGTAGAAAAGAACAACTGGAGGAAGACTAGGTCAGCATCTCCCACACTTTCTGAGCAAAACACATCGATTTCCATATTACTGTTTTTGGCCAATCAATTAACACACATTAATCTATCACGGTTATATAAAACACGCTATGGCAGGTGCTACAAGCTACTAGAAAAAGAGAGATGTATTTACGCCTACAAGTTTAGAATCGAATTGGGGAAGCAAAACATATTCAGAATAATTGATTTTAAAAGAAATGAATTTTATAAAGTCTAGGAAAAAGTGCCAATGGGACCAACGATGAAAGATGTCAATGGGGTTAGCATCATAGGAAAAGCTTCAAAGAGCAGGGATGAGGGGATGTATTTAAAGAAAGAAAAAATCAAACAAATCCTTCCCTTCAACCCAGATTGTGTTCTACCACATTAAACAAGAACAAGAAAATATAACCCTTCTTGTCAGTCTCACTACATCTCTGGATGCACCAATGTGCTACGATACCCTAGCTGGAATCCACGTAAAATCCGACGGCCACTCTGGTCATTTGTCAAACCTGGCTTGACATCTGGCACCAAACTGAAAGTCCTCATATAGTCTTCTTTTTATTACTATTATTTCAGAGCTGACATACAGGAGCCAAGAAGAAAACTTACCCTTTAGAGCACACTCACTCTAAAGGCTAGAGCGATGCTATGTACTGCACACACAGTATCTCCATCTACCACTACAATACCCCTGCGGCGGGAGCCATGACTGTGGCATTCTTCTATGTGAGGAAACAACACAGAAAGGGTAAGCAACTGGCTTATAATCAAACAGCTCGATAATGTTGAAGTTGAGATTTGAAAATAATTCCATTATGAAACCAATATTATGCTCTATGTTAACAAAACAGAATTTAAATAAAACTTTTTTAAAAAAAACAGAAGTGATTCCATTAAATGGATATGACAAAGCTGCATTTTCCATCTCCCAAAAACATTTTTACAGAAAAGGCAATACCTCTTTCTCATCCAGTGCTTAGCACAGAATCTGGAATGTAGGGAGTGACAATTATTTGAAGGGCAAACGATCGAATCAATAAACGAATGAAAACTGTAGCTTTCCCAGACAGTTCAGTAGCATCACATTATGCAGTAGGGCCAACGTTTCCAGAAAGTACTGTCCACCGAGAGCTGGGTTAGCAAAATACAAGAGACACACCTGTAGGGAAACAGTGTTAAAGAAAGAGTGGCTGTCTGTACCCCAGAAACTCAGATCCTCTTCAGGCATTAGAGAAAATGTTTGGGTAGTGGTCATAGTGAAGCAAAGCTGATATGTACTTCTAGTAACATTTATGAAGGTGATGGGCTTAAAACAAATTAGATTTTAAAACTGAGATTTAACATTTACAGAGCCTGAGTTCCGTTTACTGTTCTAAACGCTTTACATATGATAACTCTACGTGGGGACACTAAGGGTCAGAAAGACCAGGTCTCATTCCCCAAACCACGCAGCTAAAAAGAAACAGTCTCGATTGAAATACAATCATTCTGACTCCAGAGTCCACACCTCAACATGAAATGAAAAGAAGGACATGAAAGACATAATTGGGGGTCTGTGGTGTTCAAATACGTTAGCTAAAACGTCATCTGACCTTGGAATATCAGCGCAATCATCACTGCTGCTTTGTGCTACATGTCGCTCTCAAAATCTGTGCCCTTATGTAAACCTCTACTGTGTGACCAAAAATATGAATTCAGTAGGAGAATTTGGTGATCAAGATGTTGCATGCAGACATCAAGATAAACCCGGTTTCAAATTTGGCTCTGGCACTTTTTAGCTATGTGTCTTTGAGCAAGTATTTAATCTCTCCCAGCTTCAATTTTTTTTGTATATAAAAGGGGAATTACAATTATACCTACCTCAAAGTTGTTCTGAGGTTATCAGGTTCTCAGGCAAGGATGATTATGCCCCACAGGGCATTTCTGATTCCCATAACTGAGTGGGAATGATACTGGCATCTAGTGGGTAGAGGTCAAGGATGCTGCTAAACATGGTGCAATGCACAGAATAAGCCCACGACAAAAAAACTGCTCAACACAAAAGGTCAATAAAGCCAATAATCTGAAAAACCCTGGCCAAACATAGGTTTGCAATATGCCTGGCATAACATTAATGATCAATAAATGACAGCCTTTTACCATTGCTTTATTGTATGCACAAAACTTGTGGGATAATTTAGGCCAAATTTTTAAATAGTAAAGACTAAAAGATTTTTATGCTTTCTTTAATCTAGGAGAAAAACATGACTTCAAATTATGTAAGTATTGAGTCCTTGTGTGAATTATTTTTTTCTGATTCTTTCTCACATTAAGTAAAACCAAAATTTGAATGACATTTAAAACAGTTGGTAACTTAAACTGTCAGCCTGGCCCTGAAGTCCCAGTGGCTTATAGCTCATTTACAATATCCCCTGGGAACAGTGGAGAACTTTTTAGAAATGAAAAAGAAAGAGGCCAATTCAAAGATTTGTTTTTGTAGTAGAACCCATCTATTCCTCTTTCCCCATTTGTGACATTTCTTTAAGAAAACAGTAGAGATCAGATTTCTCTATTTATTTGTCTTACTCAATTGCTCTGAGTATCTGTCTTTCCGGGCCAAAGTTTCTT
Organism: Ursus arctos; assembly: GCF_023065955.2. Taxonomy (NCBI): domain Eukaryota; kingdom Metazoa; phylum Chordata; class Mammalia; order Carnivora; family Ursidae; genus Ursus; species Ursus arctos. The sequence continues at coordinate 19,115,880 of NW_026623100.1, forward strand.
TTCTAAAACATCAGTGATGGAAATTGGACTGTTTTCCTGAAATATGTGGAAATATGCCAATCAGGAAATATGGTCCAGGGAACAGGAGGCTCCCAGGTTCCTGCAGAGAACAGTTGCAAAGTAACTTTAAGTGCTCTGCAGTTAAACAAGTTTACTGTGTCCCCAACACTGTTCTAGACATAAGAGTAAACAACACAGACTCTAAACACAGGTGGCTGCTGTCAAGGAGGGTCTCTAAGCCTTCATTTCAGCTTTATGTAAGTACTTTACGTAAGTACTTTAATGTAAGTACTATTTCCAAATTGTTAGCTTACCTTTTTTCTTTATGCTTTCTGCTGGAAATAAGTCCTTAAACAACCTGCACTGTTGGATGCTACCATAGTGGACTTGGTTTTTAAGTTCAATTTTGGAGTATTTGTTGCTATGTGTAGAAAGAGAACTGATTTTTACATATTGATCTTGTGTTTTGCATGCTTGCTGAACTCATTAGTTCTAAGTGCGTGTGTGTGGGGGGGTGGTTTAATTAGGATTTTCTAATATGAGATAATATAATCAGCACAAACAGATAGTTCCATCTATTCCTTTCCAGTTGGGATGCTATTTATTTTTTTGTCTTACCTAATTGCCCTGGATAGACCCTACAATGCAATGTTGAACAGAAATAACCAAAGTGGACATTCCTTAAAGAAAAATAAATACATATATTACATATTATCTAACCCTGAAAGGAAAGGGGAGGAAAAGAAGAAAGAAAGATCCTGCAATTTGCAATAGCATGGATGAAACTAGAGGTCATTATGGTAAATGAAATAAGGCCAGACAGGAGAAAGCAAAGGCTGCATGGTGTCACTTGTGTATGGAATCTACAACAAACAAAACTCACAGTAACAGAAACGGTGGTTGCCAAGTCAGGGGGCCGGGGGAAATGGGGAGAAGTAGGTAAAAGAGCATACATTTGCAGTTACAAAATGAAAAGTTTGAGGGTCTAATGTATAGCATGGTGACCACAGTTGACAACGATGATATTGTGTTGTATAACTGAAAGTTGCTGAGAAACTAGACCTTAAGTGTTCTCCTACACACACACATACACACAAAACATAAATAGATGAGGTGATTGATGTGTTAAGTAATGCAAATGTGGGAATCCTTTCACAATTATGTGCATATCAAATTTTCACATTGTACACTTTAAATATACAATTTTATCTGTAAATTATGCTTCAATAAAGCCAAAAAAAAAAAAAAAACCAAATAAACAGTGAGCCTCCTTGTCTAGTTCCTGTTATTGGAGGACAAGCATTCAGACTTTCATCATTAGGTATGATCTTGCTGTGGTTTTCCATAAATGCTCTTTATCAGGTTAAAGACCTTCCCTTCTTTTTCTGTTTGCCATTAGTTTTTTTGTTTTTTGTTTTTGTTTTGGGGTGTTTTTTTGGTTATTGTTGCTGCTGCTGTTTTAGTTTGGTTGCTTGCTTAAACCATCAATCTAAAATAAATTTTGCAAAACGCTTTTTTTTAATCTATTGAAATGATCATATGGTTTCATATACATTTTTTTCTTTTTCAGTTTACTAATATGATGAACTGAAATTATTTATTTCCAAATATTAAACTAACATTGCATCCTAAATTCTAGTTAGTGGTCATGTAGTATTATTTTTATATATTGGTGGATAATGTCTGTCAAAATTTTGTTTAGGATGTTTGCATCTATATTTATAAGAAGTATTGATCTATATAGTTTTACATAAATTACTTTGTCTAGCTTTGATATCTGTATAGTAAAAAAGGCAGACCATAACAAGTGTTGGTGAAGATTTGGAGAGAAATTGGAGCCCTCATAAGTTGCTGATTAGAATGTAAAAAGGTGCATCTGCTTTGAAAAACAGTCTGTCAGGTTCTCAAAATATTTAAATATAGAGTTATGTATGACCCAACAATTCCACACTTGGGTATGTACTCAGGATACTGAAAATATATGTTCACACAAAAATTGGTTCAAGAATGTTTATAGCAGCTTTATTCCACCAAAATGTGGAAACAATCCAAATATCTATCAATTGAGGAATAAACAAAATGTGGTACATTCATACAGATGAATATCATTCAGCTACTAAAAAAAAAAAAAAAAATAAAGCACTTAATAGATGCTTCAACATTAGGACACTATGTTAAGTGAATGAAGCCAGACAAAAGGTCCACAAATTGTATGATTTCATTATATTAAATGTCCTAGATAGGCAAATCCAGAGAGTAAGAAAGTAAATTAATGGTTCCTAAAGGCTTGGGTTGGGGAAAAGAAAGGGAGTGACTATTAATGTGTAAGGGTGATGAATCTGAGTGATAAATCTTTTTGGAATTAGATAGTAGTGACAGTTGCACAATCTTGAGAATATGGTAAAATCCACTGAACTGTTCACTCCAGAAGTGCGTTTTATGGTCTGCGAATTATAGATCAATTTAAGAAGCTGCACACGCATGTGCACATATACCTACATGCATCACTGACGGTATCACATATATCATTTGATTATTTTCAAGAAGCATGGTATTTAAAATGGGAGGTAACATTGCCTGATAGCTCATGCTAACATCTTGTTTTAGCAAATGGAAACTTGCGGCCTAGAGAAGTGAAATTGCTCAAAATCACAGAGTTAATTATACAGAAATTTTTTAAAAATTACTTATGGTCCTGGATTGCTTCTAGAACCATTTTCTTACACATGAAAGTTCTCCAATGTTGAAAGCATTAAAAAATAAAAAACAAAAAATCATTAAAAAAGCCCTAAAGCAGCTGTTTCTTTGACTCCTTGTTCCCCAAATAATTTTTTATATCAGTTTACTTTTTCCTAAGTTGTAACAAATGTTCTTTTGGTAGATTTTAATATTAAGAATATTAACAAATCTATTATCACTCTCAGAAAGTGACTCACATTGAAAAATTCTAAGTGGATACAATCAATGTTACTCCCTTATCTTTCAGATGAGAAATAAACACTAAATATCAAGAATTTGTTTCCATAAAAAAAATTAGCCCAAAAGAGAACATCAGATAATAAGGCACTAATTTTTCATATCAGATGTAGACAGAAGCTCTTAAAAAGATTTAAGGATTTTCTTTTTCCAAACTTGCTCCCTCCCTCCTTCCCATTCCTTTCCTTTTCCTCCTTCCCTCTTCCTCCCTTCCTTTCTTTTCTAATTATCAATCTGATTTTCTAAAGCAGTCATCTCTTCTTGGGATAAATACAATTGGAATATACTCAGCATTTATATGAAACTTGCAGTCTCATTTTAAACAAGATAATTAAACTTTAAAAACGAAGAAGTGCAGAAAATAAATACTGGGAAGAACCCTAAGCTAGTGAAGTTGGTGCACAAAAGGACACAGATATAAATTCTGAAAAGTAGGAAGTATATATGGCATCAATGGAGGGGCCAGACAAATCTGAATTTCTAGACTTCGCTCACTTTCAGGATTAATCTGTAGCTCCTGAGACCTGAACTCGGATTATTTTAATGCAAGGAGAGAGGCCGCAGGGTATTTCTACTTTGCATCTGGGTTCATATCAGCAGACTGTTAGGACTCTTCTACCTAGTGCATGTTCAAGACAATTTCTTTAAAAAGTACACTATTTACCCTCCATAGAGATACACAGATTTGGTTTCACTTCTTTTATCGGGTGCTTAAAAAATCAGGGCTAACGTTTTCGTAGTCTCTTAAAGTGACAGAGGAATGATTGTTTTGGAGATTATATTCAGATAGTTCCACCTCATTCTCCGAAATGCAGCTAATTTTTCTCTCCTTTTAACCCTGTTATAATTGGGAAAAAATGTATTATTTTATTTCTGTTCTGAAAGTCCTGAAGTTGATGAAGACCAAGGAAATAGAGTCCTGTCCTAATGTGACACACTCTGGCTTGTTTTGGAGAGAAACAGACCCTTAAAATCATGTTGGTCACACGTATGCAGAAACCATGTCGTAGGTCAAATGAATAAACTGAACTGAACGGACTATATGGTTGTGACAGTCTCAGACTGTAGTCTGAGGATTCTCAGTGAATTTTATTTGCCACAGTTTGTTTTATAGGGAAAATAAATATTTGTGCTTAAATTCTAAAGAGAAACAGAAAAAAGGCAACACTAAAAAAAGGCAAAAACAATGAAGTAGGTTTTTTTTTTTCGATATAGTATACCAAGTCTATAATCATTAAGAATGATGGAAACTTATTTCCAAAATACATCACGCTGATTCACAACAAGACACAGTTCCTTCTTATTTGTTTGTGGTCCCTACAATCCAGTTTTGTTAACCCAGGATTTTTTGAGTGAGTTAGGTCTTACCATGTCCAGCAGCCACATTCTGACACTATGATGCATTTACATACACAACCAAATATTTTAGAAAATTACCAAAATGTATATTTGTAGATAACTTTGTAAAAATTACTTTCCAAAATGGAATAATGTATGCTTAAACATATTTTAAGAATGTAAAACAGATTCTATCTCTTGCAAATGTAATTCCCAGTATGCTAGCAGGCTAGATTTAGATGTTCAACCAAAACAATAAAAACAGCAAGGGCAAACACAAGCCAAAACCACAAGTATGTATTTCCAAGAAAATTACCATTCTCTACTGAGTTTGCACAAATTAACTTGTATCTTAGAAGTCAAAAGATGATATAAAAATAATATAGTATAAGCATATATCTCTTCTAATCCTTAAATCAGTCCCATTGTTACTGTGTTCAGGTGAGTAGTGTATAAAATTTTCGTAAAAATCAGATAACATATTTGGAAGAAATGAGCATCTATCTTTTGACTGCTCAGTATTTACAGATATGCTGATAATGGAGACAGAACCTTCAGAAATTATATGTCCACTGACAAATCTATAACTATTGCTTCATATCCATTGTATTGGTTTCTCTCAGGAATCCTGTGAAGTGGCTCAAATATATATTATAGTGGCGTTTTTACAAATGAGAAAACTGAATCTTGAAGGAGTAGTACACTAAGGATCAAAATTCAGTTCTAGATTATAAGTTTTTTTCTAGACACTATAACGGAAATGACACGCAATGAAGTGTAAGCTATTCAGAGTACACAGTGGTTTCAAAATGTTTGACCCCCAAATAAATTTTCCTCTTCCCTACACTGTCTCTCTAGACACCTTTCCAACATTGTTTATGTTAAAACAGAGTAGAAATGTGATTAGATGACAGTAAGTCACTATAATTTTATGAAGAGAAACTGCTTTTCAAGGATGTGGTTTTTTTTTAATAATAAAAAAGAATCCCATTTGGCCATTATAATATTTTTATTATATTCACTTACCCCCTTTCTTTTTGTCATAACATAATAAAATCAAGCACAATTTTTGAAATATGCTACCTTCCTATTTTTCCAGAATACCATCCTTCCTTTCAGGGTGTCATTTCTAGAACCACAGTAATACTTTCTCCGTTAAGAAGCCTTGTATAGATTTTCAAAACCTAAATAGATTTTATTGTCATTGCATCACCCAAGATTAGAATGAATCTTCCTAAATGGCGGCAATAAAACTATGTTCCTTTACAATAATGCTTGTGTGTGTGTGTGTGTGTGTGTGTGTGTGTGACCAAAGAAACCCTAGACAAAATACAAATGATGATTCTTTGAAATTCTCAACTGTTACGATTTGCCAAAATGTGTTCCAAACATATTCAAGGGCTTGTGCTGTAAAATATTTTTTTAATAAATAATGATAATTACCATAACTTGCATGTTTAATCTATGCCAACTGATTTACATATACTGTTTTACTGAAATCTTACAATAATTCTAGGCTATAAAGCCATATCTTTCCTATTCCTTCCCCCCAATTAAAAAAAAAAAGGCAGAAAAAGGTAAGAGAAGATAAAGGACTTTTCTAAGTCACATAACTAGATAGAGACTGAGTTTGAGCCATGGTCTGCCCACCACCAAATCATATGCACATAGAATATAGAGCTTCCATTCCTGGGAGAGTTCCTTGGCTCAGCTCTTTAGCTCCAAGTAACACCACAGAGAATCCTGTGTGATAGGTCAGGCACAAACCAACATACACAACAGACTTCTCCTGATTAAATACAGGTCCCTTGTAGCTAACAGTCTTTCTACAGATGTTAAGTCAAAAGTGAATACAGTGTCATAATTACTTCACATTTCTGTACAAAAAGCATTTCCTTAGGATGGACTGTCATTCCTTGTCAATGTCTTCATAATTTCAATCTTTATTGGTTTTTCAGAATGACAGAACTCACAATAATCCTGCCATACAAGCAGCCTTCCCACTTATCCCTTCCCTCATCCCATCCACACATTTAGGAACTTTCATGAGTTCATATTTGTCTTCACAATTTGTGTCAAATTCCAACTTCCTTTCCCAAATGTTCATTCTGACCCTAAGGCATAGCCTGGTCTCGGTGTTTTTATCTATCCTTTCTGCCTATTATTCTTCAATATTGCTTTAACAAGTAATTATTTTTTAAAACATTTATTTTTACTCTTGGTTTTGGCTAGTCATCGAAGTGCATAGCTTCTCAAACTAATATGCAGATTTTAATGTAAATGTAAAAATTTCAATATTTGTATCTTGTTAAAATGTAGATTATTTTTCAGTAGGTATCGATTGGACCTAAGATTCTACATTTCTAACAAAATCTCAGGTTTTGATAATGCTTCTGATCCCTGGACAACACTTTAAGAAATTAACACCTGAACCACAACCAAAAAAAAAAAAAAAAAAAAAAAAAAAAGTCATATATAAGACAGACTCATCATTTTTTTTAAAATAACTCTTCCATACTACTCAAGGCTATAGCTGATCTAATTCTTACAGTTACTGATTTCAAAGAAAATAGATGTTAAGAAAAAACACGCACTTTCACACACACACACACACACACACACACACACAATGGAATATTTAAGTTCTAGAAAGATAAAAAGAGAGGATATAATATAATCAACTGGGATTCAGCTCTACCATCTGGAGACAATCTATGTAACACACTCAATGAGACCACACATTTCGGCCACTGATTCAGTGGCATTGGTTGGTGTCTAATTGTGGATAAATGGCCCAGAATGGTGATCCAATCTCTGGGCATTTGTGGTGTTGAACCAGGCCCCAAAAAGGGGATTTTTATTAACCTTTTCCTCAGAAGCAAAAATCATTGTATATACATACGGATGAACACATCTTCCTGGGAACAGGGTTTATTCTTGTATATACTGTGTGTCACATTTGAAAATTTACAAGATTTTCTGTAAGTTATCAGTTACACCTGAAGACAACATCTAGAGCAAGCTGGCTGGTTAAAAATAAAATAGAAATTAAATTAAAAAAAAAAAAAAACCTAACTAAAGGCAATGTATAAAATCTAAAGCATATGTAGAACAAGCTGGCATTTGCCCTGAAAGTACCTTTTTAGCATATGAAGTGATTCTGAAACTACTAATGACTACTTCCCAGGTTAACAAAATACTCTCTTCTTTACTTACATTCACGGCATCTCATACTCATATAAAACAAATGGAATTATAGATGTATCCTTCATCTCTGTTGTATTCCACAATTGGGATGTGCCCACAGTTAATAATAACAAAAGGCCTATCTCCCTTTACTTGTAGTTCCCTCTATCACTGTTTTTCATATCTGGCTTCCAATTAAAATTCTGATTATCTTTGTGAGTCTCCCCTGGGGCCACTGCTTCTTTTTTAGTAGTTGCTAGGTGAGCTCTATGCTGGTACTTTAAAATACCAGAACAATCCAATGATGGAGAATCTTCCAGTATGCACCATGGAAATGTAAGTGTGGTCTCTGCACAGGACGGCTTCTAAGTTTTGAAGTCTTCTCTCTATATCCCCAAACCCAAGAAAACACAGTGCTTGCCTCCTTTTATTTCCCAAAGTAACTGTGTTCAAGACCTGGGATCCACGCTACAAGCTGCCCAACTTTTACCGGATCTCATTGCCTTATGTCAGCTTTCTTGTGTTGATGGTGACTGAATCATTAGTTTTGCCTCAGAAATTGTATTTTTGCTGTAAATGTTGTCTTCAGTTTTTTTTTTTTTTTTCAAGTTTCCATGAATGTTATAAAAACAATTAAGGGGGTGGCTCAGTCAGTCAATTATCTGCCTCAGCTCAGGTCATGATCCCAGAGTCCTGGGATCAAGTCCTTCATGGGGCTCCTTGTTCAGCAGGGAGCCTGCTTCTCTCTCTGTTTCTGCCTGCAGCTCCCCCTGCTTGTGTGCGTGTTCTCTCTCTCTTTCTCCCTAATAAATAAATAAAATCTTTAAAAAAAAATGGTAAGCCTCATCAAGAAATCAAGTGCACCAGTTAGTATGTTAAGCTTCTGCCCCCAGATGATCTCAGTTTCTCCAAACCACAGATAAAGACTTCCTAAGGTTTTGCTCATCATCAGTCAGCCAGCAATGTGTTCCCTATACTCAGCGCTACAGAAGGCATGAGGAGAGGGAAAACACGGCCAAGATTAACAGAAATGTACAAAGATGGCTTAATCCTGGCATCTGAAATTACAGAATATCTCCCTAAACTGGGTTACATGAATAATTATTTTACAACAGATTTTTCCCAAGAAACAGAAGAGAAGCTGTATTCCCTTCACATTAAGGGTATAAAGCATGTAGCCCCGATTGTACATTAAACTGACTACGGCATATGCTGCAAGTGCAGATTTCCCTTTTTGTTCTTTAATCTGACTAGGAGTCGCCTCATTAATCTGTCCATTTTTATTTCACCACAATTGTCGGGATGCTGTTGTCCATTAAGACTGTTCAAATAGTAGGGCACCTGAGTGGATCAGGCGGTTGAGCATCTGACTCTTGGTTTCCGCTCCAGTCACTATCTCAGGGTGGTGAGATCGAGCCCCATATGTTGGGCTCTACACACAGTGGGAAGTCTGCTTGAGATTCTCTCTCTCCCTCTGCCCCTTTCCCCCATTCTCTCTTTCTCTCTCCTTCTCTGTCAAATAAATAAATAAATCTTGGGGGAAAAAAGACTGTTCTGATATTAAAGAAAACAATGGATCAGTCCTGGCCTAGTTTCTTCCTTCCCATTTTTCTTCTTGCCTGCCTGCCTTCCTTCTCCGTTTCTGTCTTTCTTCCTTTAGTTTCTCTTTCTCCTTCCTTCTTTCCTTCCATCCTTCCTTTCCTTCCAACCTTCCTTCTTTCCTTCCATCCTAACCTTCCTCTTTCCTTCCTCCCTCCCTCCCTTCCTTCTTCCTTTCCTTCATCTCCTGAAAATATCCTATAGTAGTTGAAAAAATAAAAGAAAAATATAAAGTAATTCCTCTAATACATATGTATTACAAAGTACTTCCCCCTTATTATTTTTCCTCCAACAGCTTTAAAGTTTATAAATTTCCTTAATTGATGAATTTATAAGTATAAAAGTTTGAACTATGTACTTACATACATTTGACAAAGGGAATTCTTCAGTGATCATTATTAACAGGGAGGCTGCCAGTGTGCCAAAATGGGAGACAACAGGAATTCACATTCATGTTTAAGAAGGTAAGACATGGGGGCGCCTGGGTGGCATAGCGGTTAAGCGTCTGCCTTCGGCTCAGGGCGTGATCCCGGTGTTATGGGATCGAGCCCCACATCAGGCTCCTCTGCTCTGAGCCTGCTTCTTCCTCTCCCACTCCCCCTGCTTGTGTTCCCTCTCTCACTGGCTGTCTCTATCTCTGTCGAATAAATAAATTAAAAAAATCTTTAAAAAAAAAAAAAAAGAAGGTAAGACATGATGGGTTTTTTTTCCCCTGAATATATAAAGTAGCAGAAAGACTGACTGATGGGGACCTTACCTTTAAGCACACACTTCTTTTTTTTTTTTTTTTTTAAAGATTGTATTTATTTATTTGACAGAGATAGAGACAGCCAGCGAGAGAGGAAACACAAGCAGGGGGAGTGGGAGAGGAAGAAGCAGGCTCATAGTGGAGGAGCCTGACGTGGGGCTCGATCCCATAACGCCGGGATCACGCCCTGTTAAGCACACACTTCTAGTCTGGTAATGAAGAATTATGTCTTTCCAAGCAAAGTCAGTGTTTGAATAAATCATTTTCTTCTATTTATTGAATAGCTCTGCAAGCAAGGGCCACTTTCTGTTCCCCATACACAATACCTTGCAAATAGTCAACAATATATATTTGTTTAATGAATTATGGTATCCCTGCACCAGGCATCATTCCAATTTAATTTGAGCTCAAATAATAATGGACCAAATACGTGTCATTGCCTTTCTCTTGATGAAAAATAGATTAATATCCTAATCAGCATTTAACTTTTTGCCTACTATGCAGAAGAATGGGGAATGAAAGTATTAAGATTCTGTCATGGTATTTAGTCAAGAATCATTACAAAATCCTTGTCATCTGAATTATTGATACATTTGAAAAAGTCCAGTCAGTAGAATGTTCAGACCGTGCAAAGGAAAAATCTCTATGTTATTAATCATCTCAAATTTTCTGCCATCCCAAGTCCCATGTTTAGAATAAGAATCAAGCAGTATTTTATTTTAAACAATGGGAAAGTTGTGGCCACATTTAGGATGAGTCCATATGTTTCAGATAACCACTAAACCGATAATATAGTCCGCAGGGCTTTTTGTTAGTCTGCTAGAGCACAGAGAATATGCATTCTGTCCCTTCTCTCCTTGAAGAGAGAGAACACAAAAATTAGTATGACTTCTCAGTTAAAGGATACAACCTTATCCTTCCCCTTAATTGTGTCTTTTTTTTTAAATAACAACCTAAATTACAAATATCCAAATGTATTAAATAGTTGTGATCAGTCACTTTGTCTCCAAAAGAAATTTGCATTTTATAAAAGAAGTCACCGTGATTTTTTTTGTTTGTTTAAACCTAGTTAGGTATCCTTCATTTTACTTGATTTTGACTGACAACTTTTCATTTACATCCAATTTTCTTTAGAGATTATCATGTGGCAGAAGTTCATAAATGCTTTATTTCAGGTGGATTTTTTACCTTAAGGTACATTCTCATAAAAATATTGTTATATAATCAGGTATTAAATCTGATCAGATTCCAAATTCCATTAAGTCACTCCTATGAACAGTTCCTATTGATGCTTCTTTGAAAACTCAATATTTTTTTTAACTTATGAAAGTTAAAGACGGGAAATGTGCAACATATTCTGGAGTTTTTGTTGAGCCCACATAAATGCATTTAAAGAAATAAATAATAAATATATATTTCCAGTTTTAAATTTTATTTTTAAGAGCTGAATACACGTTAAATGTACTTCTCATTAAACAACTTAGAATCCATTATGAAGTTAGTTAAGGGAGAGAACTATATGACTTTCACAGCCATCCTAGTCTCTCAAAAAATTATGAAACATCTTAATAAAGCACCATGACTTAGTATATATATACATACACATACATAGGTATATGCATATATGTGACTGTGTTTACTATGTATGTGCACATGTATATGCAAATGTATGATAGCTATGTATATTTACATACAAATGCAAAATATAACTACCTGAAATAATTTTTATCTTAAGGTGATTTCAAGCTCTTGAACACAAACGTTTTTACTTCAATGAAAGAGTACAGTTCTTGGGACTACATGAATTGAAAATATTAGCTTTGTGAATACCTTGAAAAGTAATACATTGTCATAAAATAGAGATTATCATGTTTACTGATAATTTACACAGGTCTCTGCTTTCAAACTCAGGAGAGAAAATTCTTTGAAAGCATTCTGCATAATAACCATTCAATTACTTTATTCTAATGATAAATTTCAAACTGATGTTTTTGTCTTACATTATTAAAACTTAAATATTTCAAAAGTGACTTACCATGATTATCTAATAGTCCAGATTACACTTATTTTTGCTTGAATAATTTAAGTTTTGCTTTCTCCATGATTTTATAGAACTTGTAAAATCTTTTATAGATTTTTTGATGCCATGCAGATATTATGCTAGATAAAGCCCATAGTTTCAATGCTGACAAGAAATTAGTAGAGCTTAATAAATTTTACACATGGGTGAATGCGCTAATGTAGCCAAAGGAAACAAATAAAAGTTTTTTTTTTTAAGGAAAACCTTTTCTTAAGAATGAAATTTTCTAATTAAAATGGACCTCAATATTCATGCTAGTTTTAGGCTTTTTACACACACACAGTTTTAGTTTTATGTATTTACATGGAACTTTTCACAAAAGATCAGTGAAAGGCCTACCACTACTTTTCCATATCATGTTGTCCTCTCACCCATAGAATTTAGTCTTTCAATTCTTCAGTTACACCTTCTACTAAAAATCGGAGACTTTCACAATACAGGAGACATAGCATGATCAGTTTTTTGTATTTTTTTTTCCTCAATAGTAATAAAAGAAAATTCCCCTAATGTGCTTTTTTAAAATTTTCTTTAGTTAGTCCAGTTATTATGAACACTTCCTATGCAGTAATCCAGTATTTTTTTAAAATTAACGCTGTTTCACATTCATGAATCCATAAAATGCGTATGCATCTTATTCATATGGAAGAGAGTAACATATACCTATGATCCTTTGCTGTTAATGAAATGTCAGGGGCTGGAAATTCTTAACAGAGCTGCCTACAAGCCAATTAAATATTCTAGACGGCGCCATCTCAGCTTTTCCCCCAATCCCAAAAGAGATAAAACAAACAAACAAACAAAAAAAGTAACGTCTACAATTAATAGCACTCCTGTAGCCTGTAGGTCTAGTCTGTTTCTTTAGTTTCCCCTTGACAATAATGGAGGCCCTTATTATTTTGCCTCCCGTGGGCATTTATTAGGCATGATGAGGAGAGGGTTACATCTCTGGAAAAGTGCACAATCTTCAACTCTCTTCCAAATGCAGATGCCTTAATGGACATTACATTAGAAAGGCATTCTGTGCTACCTATTATGTCACTTCTTCCCAATTAGAAACTCAATTTTAATGTGACTGCCAAAAATTTAGTGCCTATCATTTGATAAGATTGAGAGTGGGATTTGCTAAACATCAGTTAATAGAATACGTGAGGCAAATGCTGCATGAGTAGACTGACTGCTAGTGGGTAGAAATGAATGGGTGGTAATGGAAATTAATGGAAAGGTGAAATCTAGTTTGATTTCTTTGGAAATTATACTATAACCGTTATGCACATTTATATATCAAACTTCTTTCTGTTGTTTAAAAAGTGAATAATATGATATTTTTATTTAGTAAGATAGCACCTCTTCTTAAATCAAAAAACTGTATTAGCTATTGCTCTGTTGGATGTATTCAAACTATGTGTTTTGTTTTGGCAAAATCATCTTTTATGATGTTTAGCATTAAAACAAACCAAACTGTCAGCAACTAGGAAAAAGCTGTAAGATGTCATCCTCCAATTTATTGTTTAAAATAATAAAAAAAAATGTTTTAAATAAATAAATCAGTTTATTTCAATATATTTTTTAAATTTCTCCTCCATTTTAATCCCACATTAGGTGCCTTTCGTTAACGCTAATCCAGATAACATAAACTTAGATCTCAGATAATGGAGATAAGGCACATACACTTGAACTTAAAAGATATTATAAATTTATACAGACTCTGATATTTGACAATTATATTTATTTAACACAGACACATCCAAAATTATTTCCAATCTTCATGTGTTTTCTCCAACATTTTCCATAAGAAAATCTAGTAAAATCTATCATTTCATCTGAATGGTACAGTCACTTTTAGCTACTTAAATCCATCCTGCACACTGTCCAGGTAAATTCCCAATATAACATTTCTTATTTAAAAATATGGTGTCAGCCAACTTTTTTGAAGGATCATGTCTGCCAATGATGTTCTGGAAAACTATAAGAGGTCCGCTAATCATGAAGAGCCCAAAATGCAGAAAGGAGATGTTCATTTGTAGAGCTGTTATGATCCCAAACAAAGAAATTATTTACCCTAAACTAACTGCTAAATGGTAAGAGAACACAAAGGGCTGGAATGGAGAAGCCTCATTCTCCTTCCAGTATTGCCATTAAAGGTTGATGTTGGTAAGTCATTTCACTCTCAGAGCTTGTTTCCTTTTTAGCAAAAGGAGCTAACCTGCATCATTTCTAAGGAATTTTCTAGCTCTAGAAATTTGATGAGTCCATATTATTGCGTTGGCTTTTCTGCTCATTTATCTCACAGTAGGCTAAAATTATGGGATGAAAATATCAAAGGCTAAACTTAGCATGGTGATAATAGCAATGCATGGAGTTCATGAGTAATGATTACACCTCTCAATGAAATAATTAAGGAACTCCCCGGGGGACAACTTCCTAACTTAGGAAACGGAGTAGTTCTAAAAAGAGGGATTAGGTTAGAAATTTAAAATTAAAATATTACTAATACTACTAATAAAGTCTTCTGAATAAGTGATCAAAAAGTAATGGATAGAATGATGGCAAAATTTTTCAGGAAGTCTGACCCTACCATTCCCTTTGACCGACCGCCCTGCACAAAGGTCTCTGCATCTTCTTTTCATTACAGCATGTGATACAATCAATAGAGTGCCATCCACATTTCAAAGTTTTATATAATGCCTGCAATGATTAATTTTTTAATTGATATGCTCAGTGCTGATGCTGAAATTTTTTTATTCATGTTTTCCACTGTTCTCAAATGTCCTATACTCAGTCCACTCACTCAATCTGAACCATTTATCATTAAGAAAATGGAAGTGTTTTATCTTCTGACCACCAACTATACCAGCCAGCCCCCATTTGCACCCCAAGCTCCCTGCATTCCCTCCTGCCAATGTGGATAAATTCATCTTTCATCCATCAGAGGTCAAGGCTAATCTCTCTGGTGGGGATCTCGATCCCATCTCATTTCTCTGACTCAAAGATTTTCTCTGAGATGATGAAACAGTTTATTTGAATCACAAATTCTCCCTTTTTACTAGATCATTCACAACAACATTCAGGAATAGAGTTTTATTTTCTCATTAAAAAGAAGAAACTACTGTAAACCCACGTTCCCTTAGAGCTGTCCTTTTCTTTGTTCTTCACAGAAAATTTTCTGTAGGTGCTGTCCCTTTCTTTTTCTAATCCTTCTCCTAATCTGCTCCAGTTGGATTTTATCTTACTTCACTAATTCTTCTTTTAAAACATTCCAGTAACTTCCATTTTGCCAACTCTACTGATTACGTATTTGTTCCATGTTGTATCATATCACTCTTTTGCTTAGAACTTGCCAAAGAATTGACACACCAGTCAAAATAATATGCAAACACCTTGCCCTGGTCTATATTTCTACTTCTATTCTGTTTTTATTTCCTTACTCTTTCCTCTCACTTCCTGCTCCAGTTCAGTCCAGTTCCCAGGAACACTCTGAGCCCTTTCCCACCTTAGCCTCTCTGCACTGCATGCTCCCTCTGATGAAACACTCTTCTTCCTGAACTGCACTGGAGGACTCTTACTTGCTTTTCAATTATCACATTCTCATGGAAATCTTGCTAGACTACCCACTGCAAGTCCCCACCCAGTCACTCATATGTACACTTCCAATTTTCTGCAGAGCACATATCATCAATTAATATTATAATAACATTGATTTTCTACCCCCAAAGATATGAGACCTGAGAGAGAAGAAATATTATTACCTTTTTTTGCTTCTACAACTCCCCATTAGAAGAGGTTGACTTTATTATTTTTTTTTATTTTTATTTTTTACTTTTTTAAAGAGAGAAATAGATCATGAGCAGAGAATGAGGGGGGGGAGGGTGAGGGAGAGAGAGAATCTTAAGCACGCTCCATGCCCAGTGCAGAGCCCACATGGGGCTTGATCTCACAACCCTGAGATCATGACCTGAGCCAAAACCAAGAGTCAGATACTTAACCAACTCAGCCACCCAGGTGCCCCAGAAGAGGCTGACTTTAAATAATTATAAACTCTCTTAATGAATTTACCCAGCTATTATTTTATGATAGTAATTAATCAGTGATTTTTAGCAGGTTTTAATATCTTTCAGGAAAGAACTTACTAACAATAAAGTTTTGAGCAGAAAATACAGTACTATTTAGAACCTGCCAAACTACTTACATTTGAATAAATTGTTTCATGAGTGTCAGAAAACACTCAGAATGTAAAAAAAAAAAAAAAAATGTTTTTTTAAGCTGTACATACATCTAACTTTGGGACTACTAAGGCAAATCTTTATTTAATAATTGTATCTGGATCAAAGCTTAGTACTGGAAGTTCACAGCCTTATATTTAATATTATCAAGACATTACTCACTAAAATCAAGTCATCTGGCATTCTACATATCAAGTGATTAGATTCCTATAGAGATTGGGTTTCCATGTTATAACAAAGCACATCAATGAAAACAATGATAAAAAAAATAATTTATGTGAAAGTGAACAGTAAGAAGACCTCAGAAAATCTAAATATTTGAAGAACTCTATGTAAAGAATTATTCATAATTCTAACCCCAATTGTTAATAAATTTATTACACCATCAGAAAAAAATCATTAAGATCAGCTGAAGGAAAACAAATAATGAAATTTTGAAAGTTCACTGTTTTATCATAGATGGAAAAACAACTTAACCCAGGGTTGTCATATTTATAACAAGTTATGGGGTTATCATTGCATAATGTCCCACTAATCTTTTAATTTTATGCTATGAGATACTGTAGAGCTCTTTTCTTTGTAATTTTTTAAAGGTTTCATTTAAATTCCAATCGGTTAACATACAGTGTAATATTAGTTTCACGTGTATAATACAGTGATTCAACAGTAGAGCTCTTGTAATGATTTATGTATATTTTTATGTGCTTCATTTGGAAAGCTCGATACTTAAAAAAAAAATCCTCAGAAGTTCTATTGATAAAGAAACAAGTGATTAATTTAGATAAACATGCCAATACTATTGCTTTCTTTTGGCCTGAAATATGCTTTATTGTGATTTTGATCTACCTTTATGCCATGGCAACCACCCCTCTAAACTACGCCTTTGTGGGAATTGGAAAATGAGCCACCTCCACATAGAGACACAGAGCCTTCAAGGCAAGACTTGATGAGCTGAGTAGCAGCTAGAAATCAAGCCCCACTGGCCAGTGCAGCTAGATGCCCTTCTGCAGGGTACAAGCTGTGTTACTGCACATGGTGTCCCTGTCCCTTAGCTATACATCTTCTTTCACATGACAGTCCAGAGTAGGTGCTTTGGTCATGGTGCCTTTCATGTCTTATCTCCCCCTTTTCGATTAGAATAAAACTAACCGTGACCCCCTTCCCCCGTCTGGGGATCCTTAGCACAGATCTGACTAAATATTAAACAAGGAGTAGGGACCTGATCCAAATACATTTCATCTAGAAGCTGGCTGGCAACCCTAAAAGCAGCCAGGGATGTGGCACTGTGCAATAATTATTAGCTGAACTCGTCAGACTGGCTCCCTCAAAAACAGTGGCAAATACTGGCAAGAGCAAATGTCCAAGGAGGAACAGAGATACACACGAACTATTCTGCACAATTGTTAAAAGGGAAGCCAGTCTTCCAAGGGCTGATGACTTTCTAATTGCGGTCCCTATATAATAATTCCCATTTGTCCTAAAGATAACTGAATCCCAGCCAAAAAAACACCCACTAAGAACCCAGTCCTTTTCGCACTTGAAGACAGCTATCATCTGCTTTAGGAATATCTTTTTTAAGTTCAACATTTCTTGTTTCTCCAATCACTAAAAATATATCAAGATTTTATAGTCCCTGTATCATTTTGCCAGAGTTCCTGTTAAAGACAGTACTAAGAACAGGCAGAACTTAATCCTCTAACACAAAGTAGAACAGAACCATCACCCCATTCAACATTTCGAGTTCTGCTAATGCAGCAAAATAATATAAGTATAGAAGAATTTGCACTTAAGCTATGATTATAAACGATGGTGCTATCTTCAGTGATTTATAAGACTTTTGAAGTTCTCCAAATATCCTAGGGGCATCATAAGAAACAATTATCTTTATTCATTTCTGAACAGGTAGAACATTTTGGTTTAATGAAATCTTTATTTACTACAGAATTTTTATAATGTTATTTTCATATTTTTGGTCATTTATCTCAGTCATTATTGGTGGGTTTCAAGGAAAAAAACATTTATTGAGGCTCTCTGTTTATTCATATTGACCAAATCAATTAACATATATTAATTGAGCCCTGTCTACTCAAAATCACAGCATGCAATGTGAGAGTACAGAAATAATAAGAGGTCCTTGCACTCATGAGATAATCTTCCTGGTGTAGAGAGATACTATCATTCATGAGATGATTTGCAGATTACAGAACAGCCTGAGAAGTGCCCTCTACTCTGAGTGACCCAAGCTATCGAAACAGAAAGCAGTGAGGGAGAGTTGTGCAAAACTCCCTAAGTGAAGATCACTCGATTATTCAAATTGCCATTTTTTCTCTTGATGTGAATACATTTTGACTATTTCAATAAAAGTTGTGGTGAATAATAAGGACTTTTTGTACAAAATGCCAGACAAGGGACAGGAAATGAGCTTCTATTCCATATTATTCTCATTTTGACCATGATTCACTCACATCTATAAGATATATGCCTGACAGATCTTTAGGTTTGAAAAGCAAAAAGAGACCAGTACCTGGGGATTGTGCTTTTCAAGCTTACGCAGCAGGATATGAAGAAAAGAGGTCAGGATTTGTGCTAAAGGAACTGCAAAGAATAACATATTTGTCAGAATATGAGACACAGCTATATTTAAGAAAAGTTGACCTAAAATTGCTGACCATCTTATTGTCTGATAGTGCAGCCATTACTTCACTCTAGGCACTCAGGCTTTTATTCTCCTCACATCCATCCAAGAGTCCTTCCTTTTTTGAACGAGCTGGCTGTTCACGTTTATGGCATTTTCTAAATCAGTCCCTCCATGTCATGCCTGTGTAACTATTCTCCCCACCTCTGCTTTTTTTCACCTAAAAGCTAACCTTCATCCTTACACTGAATAAGTCAATCATAAATGTAACTTTAAAAGGTAACTTTCAAAATTTTAAAACTAAAACTCCTCATAAGAAAAAAATGCATTATGAAAAAATACACACATGGTAACACACAAAGTTCATAAAAAATTGTATCCTTCAGATCTACAGTACATTCATATTCTCCATTCCTTTTCATTGTTCTATCATATTTAATTCCAACCCACAAATACTACTCATAAGACACTGAAGTAATTTTATGATCCTCTAAAGTAGTAGTTCCTAAAATGTGGTCCAGGGACCCTATTGTGTACTCAAGATGATTTCAGGAGATCCGTGAGATCAATATCCTTTACATAACAGTATTAAAGCATCATTTGCCTTATTCACACTCTCATTCTCTAAGGAGTGTATGATAGAATTTTCCAGGAACTACATGATATGATGATGTCATCACCCTGACAGCTAATGGAAGATATGCTTCTATATTTTTTAACATTTTTCTCAGCTTTAATTTACAATACAATAAATATCAATAAGTATAACCACATAAACAAAAGCTCTTCGGGTTTCTCAATAATTTTTAAGAATTTAAGGGACCATGAGACCAAAAAGTTTGAGAACCACTAATCTAAAGCAAGCTGCAGGTTGAAAATCACTGATTTAAGTACACTCACTGCGTGCATGCACGCACACACATGAGTGCACGCACACACACACACACCCTTTCTACAACCCTCTATGGCCTGCAAAGCAAATGCAACCTTGAACCAAATGTCTTCAACAACTTAGTCATGATTCTCTGTTACCTACAAACAACACCCTACTCAACCAGAAACTCTATTCTAGGACCTCTAACCATACCTTGTTCACATCTGCCTGAGTCTTAGTTCATATTCTGTTCCTAAAATATCTTTAAGCTTAAACCTATTTTTTTTAACTTTCTGACAAGATAAATCCTATCTCTGTAACATCTGTCATTATTGGCTTTGCCTTATGTTTTGTTTTGTTTGTCTAAGTAGGGTCCACACTCAGTGTGGAGCCCAATATGGGGTTCAAACTCACCACCCTGAGATCAAGACCTGAGCTGAGATCAAGAGTCAGACGTTCAACTGACTGAGCCACCCAAGTACCCCTGCCCTCTGTTGTTTTTAAAAACTGACCCTTCAGGACTCTGTAGATTCATGTGGGAATACAATTACATGGCCCTAACTTTCCACAGACCTGGGGATCCACATTAGTCGATCAAAGAGCCCTATACCTTTGGCATAACTATTACTACAGCATACAGATTACACAGGAAGTGCCATACAAGGAGATACACAGGGAGCAATATCAATGCTAGGAGAAGAAGAAATCATATTCTTTTCTTTGAGATTGATCATGATCAGAAAGGCAATGAGACCCATTGGATTAAGCAATGGCTGAGGGCCACGGTGGGAAGAACCCTGCTCAGATAAAAAGTGTTTTAAAGGGGCGCCTGGGTGGCACAGCGGTTAAGCGTCTGCCTTCGGCTCAGGGCGTGATCCCGGCGTTACGGGATCGAGCCCCACGTCAGGCTCCTCCACTATGAGCCTGCTTCTTCCTCTCCCACTCCCCCTGCTTGTGTTCCCTCTCTCGCTGGCTGTCTCTATCTCTGTCGAATAAATAAATAAAATCTTTAAAAAAAAAAAAAAGTGTTTTAAAAATAATATGAGTCATCCCTTGATTAGAGATCTGTGTATAATCTCGGGCCCTTGCTTGGCACTGCTCCCAAGGATGTCAGCATCACCTCTATGTTCTGATGAAGACCTATACTATCTTCTAATGCCTCATCATTCTCTTTGAAGATACATCCTATTATCTTACTTTGTGACTAGTTCTTTTATGTCTTTCTTTTTTTCTTGCAAAATCAAAGATGCAAAAAGAAAGTGATTCTGCCTCAGTGTCTAAGTAGATGTTTTTTGTGGGATTTTTGTTTCTTTTTGCTTGTTTTAATCTTTCTGAGAACTCTAGGAAGGTCCTAATTTTTAGTATCTTTTTGGAATCCACACACTTGAATTTTTGCTTTTCCTTTGAGGACAACTGACAAATTGAATACTTGGTTATCTTAACAGTTTCCTTACATTTCCTTAGATTGCTGTTTCATGCACAGCTTTTTATTTTTAATTTATGTTTTAGAAAGAAAATGTTATCTCCCCTCCAAACATTACCCTTTTATGATTTAAGACACACAACTTACACATGTGAAATGAAGATAAATTCCATGCTCTTAAAATGTAAAGCTGAAATCTTTTAATTATACATAGTAGAAAAGCAACTCATTATATTCATACTAATAGAGAAAAAACTGAAAATCCATTTCTGTAATGTCAGAAGATCACAGTAATCAGGAAATGTGACACTGTAAATTTCAGTAAGATGAAGATTTGAGTATACCACAGAGTAATCAATTAAATCACATTCTGAATGGCCTGAGCAGGCTTTGCTACATATGCCTGAGATTCACAATTAAGACATAGCCTAGAAGAATTCAATGATTCCATTATCTCCTTGCAGAAATTAAAAAGGATGTGAATCAAAGGTCAAACATGACTTCTCATGTTGAATTTAATTGTTCAAGAGGTCATCTGAAATTTTCAAGGCATAACTTAATATTCTTAGAATTAGCACTTTTTAATTAACCAAACAGCATAATAGAATTACAAGGGTGAAAAAAAACTTGGTTAAAATGACATAAACAGTAATTCATGAAACTCAGTATCTCTTGGTCCATTGATCATAATAGGATACCTCATTAACATTTAGAAATACTACAAATAAAAAGAAAGGGAAGAAAGAAGAGAGAGAACATTTACAGCATATTCATTATTTCATCTTGGTTTGTTTTACAAATGTAATTATAGCTATATTTTGGGGTCAGAGATGACTGTTTTGCTCAATTTTTCACAATAAAAGAAAAGTTCCTGTTTTATACAACCATGAAAAGCATTTAATATCTATTCAGTCAGATTTTATTATGAATATATTTTATACTATATATTTTAATATAATATACATTACTATACACATTAAATATATAAGATTTGCATTACTTTTTACTTTTTTGTGAATCACTTAAATTGTTTTTCTTAAATATATTCATGTATACAAAGACCACACACATCCCAGTAAAAAAATAATATAATCTCCATTTTTAAATTTTCATGCAGGAAATACTACGGGTTTAGGTGAAATTTGAGAAACAGTTAATCTTAATGCAAAATAATTTCTCTAGTCAGTCGAAATATTAGACAGCTTGAAAGTAATATGAGCTTGTCCACAGTATTAAGTACACTCCTATCCTTTTCTGACCTATTTTCCATAATCTATATCAAGCTATAGAATTTATATAAGTCACTTCAACCCTCTTATCTTTTCAAAAACCAAAGTACCCATTTATTACACTATCTTAGCTCACATCACTTTATAAATCTGTTTTTTAAAAAAAAAATCATATTGAGTTAAGCACATCTTTCCTTACTCAAAAAATTGCTTAATCATTAACAATAAGGCATTTCTTCTAATCTTATTTCCAAAATACAAAAAAAAACAAAAACAAAGACAAAAAAAAAAACACCTGTAGATTAAAACAAACAAAACTAAGCAAGGAAAGCTCTCTCCTCTTGGGGTCATTCTTTTTTTTTTTTTTTTTTTTCAAGACTAAATATAATTTATTACAAGACTGCATGAGTGGGTCCATGTAAGGCAATATATTGGTCTTATCTATTAACCAACAAATCAAAGAGAAAAACCTAATGATGCGTCAATAGACAATGAAAAGGAATTTGAAAAATCCAGCAGCTAGTCCTCAATATAAAAAACGCTAAGTAAACTAGGGATAGAAGAAGACCTCTTAAATATAGTAGACTGTTTAACAAAAATTACAGTAAATATCATAGACTACAAGCACTAAAATAATTGTACTTAAAACAGAAAATTTGCCAGGTCTGTCTGCTTATTATTATCAATATAATGGAGGTAGAGCAAATAAGACAAGAGAATGAGAACTTTTAAAGCTTTAGAAAAGAAAAGAAAACTCTTAGGTAACATGACTTTTATAATTAGCCTCCCAACCAAGAGAAACTACCAGACTTAAAACAATTTTGTGAGATGGCTGAATTTAAGGTAAGTATACAAATTCATTAGCTGTTCTCTATTGCGCCAAATAAGTACTTTACACTAGAAATGCTTGGAGGGGGAGGAATTCCCTTTTAATTAGTAAAAGCATACATTAACCTATGAATAACCTTAACAAGAAAGGCAAAGGATTGTGAAGACAGTGGCAGTTGTTCTCTTTTTGTTTTGTTTTTTTTTGGGGGGGAGACGGGTAGATTTTTTAAAAATTTAAATTACTTAAAATATAATGTATTATTAGTTTCAGAGGCAGAGGTCAGTGATTCATCAGTCTTATATAATACCCAGTGCTCATTACATCACGTGCCCTCCTTAATGACCACCACCCAGTTATCCCATTCCCCCACTTCCCTCCAGCAACTCTCAGTTTGTTTCCTATGATTAAGAGACTCTATGGTTTGTCTCCCTCTCTGATTTCGTCTTGTTTCATTTTTTTTTTCCTCTCTTCTAATGTGCTGCAGTAGGTTGAAGATTTTGCTAAATTAACCAGACCATTTTCTTGACTAAAAGTTGGCCATTCCAAAGTAATATATCTTCCTATTGGTACTATAATGATCTATACATATTCAAATTTTTTTTGTAATGTTCCAAAATTATATGTTCATTCTAAACAAATAAGAAAAAAATAGATATGGAAATATATTGCCTGTAATTTTACTTCCCAGGAAAAAACACCATTAAAATTTTGGTGTGCAATATATCCTAGAGAACATACTATGCAAATGGATATAACATATGCATATCGTATATAGATTTGTTTTTAAACTGGCAGACATTTTAAATATTATTTCATTACCTGCTTTACTCCGTAGCATCACCAATATATTTTCATGGCAACAATATACACTTATATAATCTGTAGCATGTTTTTAATGTCTGTACAATATGCTACTAATGGCTATACCAATTCAGCTAAAAATCTCTCACTGGACATCTTTCCTTTTAACTTCTGGCATTGAAAACAATGCTGGAATGAATATTTGATTACTAAAATGTGTACATTCTTCTGATTGTTTTTTAGTACAATGCTCTGATGCAGGTTATCAATATAAGGCTGTTACATGCGTAACTGGATGGATGAATAGAATGAAGATTTCAAAAAATAACTTAAGGGGCATGTCTAGTTGACATTCTGATTTTGACTCTAGTCACTTCACACACTGTTGTGCTTTCTCCCTTTGAATTATGAGAAAAAGAAAATATGCATAATGGTTAAACGACTTTCATCCCTGGATGGTTTCTTAACATGTGTAATTTTGTGGGACTATCAATAATACTCTGTGTAAGATAATATATACAACTAATACTCTGATAGTATAGAAAAAACAAAATTACTGCTTTAAAAATAGTGTAAATTCTGACCTCACATTGTAATTTTCCATTTTTTTTTTCCTGACTAGAGTATCTAAAGTTACATGGAAAAAAATATTTTTCAGGTTAATTCATAGGTTCCATTCTCTTCTCTAAAGTTTTCTAAATTTGATTTAGTAAGCATCTACTGAACATTTGTAGTTGTATTATGCTAGTCACTATGGGGAATACTAAAAAGTTCTATAGCCAAAACCATACAAACCCTACATGACCATCACTGTGTTATTTGGTGCCCCCCAAAAAAGTAATACCAGATTTCCTCTCCATGATGAGAAAAGACTGTGTGGTTCATTCTCCAGCGGAGATAAATGGATGTGATATTTATACCAGCTGGAAGGAAGACAGAACTTCTCACCAATGGACAATGTGACAGCAATTCCACCCCTATTCTCAGCACAGTATCTTGCTTGTTTAACAAACACACTGGAAACTCGCCAGTTTTCAGGAACGCTCATCTTGGGATAGTAGCCAGCTATTCACAATGAAACCAGAATAACAGGCCAGATGTGTACCATATAAGAATAAGAATTAGTTTTCTTTTAATTGCTTTATCATGATACTGGGGAATATAATTTATGTTTTAAATTATAAATTATTTCACAGACTGACAAAATTCACAAAAGTTCATTTGAATTTAAAAATTATATACCTTCTATGCACAAAATTATGGACCAAGTCACACAGGCTAACTCCATATTTTGGCTATGCCAAGTAGTGAATCTTATTCAACATATAGAATCCCATGGACTCTTTCTGAGTACACTACACAGAGTCTTACAAGAAAGGGATTCCATTTCAGCAATGAGAGGCTACTCAGTAAACAATGCCATCCCAGACCTAAATAATTCAATGACGTTTTCCTATATCCCTTCTTTGTCAAGTATATTTATTTTCCTGAAAGTGAGGTTAAAGCATCAACACTGGTTTCAAACATCTGCTTGTCCTGATTTTAACAAAAACTTGATCCCTGATTAGGAGCCAAATATTTTGAGCAATATGTTGTTTGTTCTCTGTAAATAACAAAGTAAAATTGCTAAATATAATGGGGAAAATAATAGGTAGTAAACAACACAAACAAACCAAAACTCTACCACAAGCTACTTTTTCCTATTATTCTCTTAGTATTTCTATTGTTGATATGGTTTTACTAGAGTTGAGTAAAATTCTGAAATGCTGCTTTCTTTAATCTATAGAAGAGCTTTGTTCTTTATTTTGCATCTTCTGAATAAGTGACAAATATTAACTGATTAGGAATTGTGGTGGTAATTACGATGGTAATGAGCATCACTGTAAGATGTTAATCATTTAATAAAACCAACTTTCATTATGAAGCAAATTTAGAAGATGGGAGTAAATAAATGCATGTAAGAAAGTGTTGTTTTTTTTTTTAACTCAATCAAGAAGATCCATAGATGTGAAGATACTATGTTAAATACCACAATGGTACTGCACAGTAAGACTGCTATATGAGAAAGTGACAATTACTAAAACTATCCCCTATAGCATTTCCCTGCATTTTGCTACAAATGCATTTATTTTAATTTGACCATATTTCTTACAGGTTTATATCCAAAAAGATTACCTGCGGTAGAAGAATTTCTACATAAATCCCAATGTATCCTGCTCTCCTATTTAACAATTTTTCCAAATGCTTGTTATTCCTTCTAGGTACAGAGACCTGGTATGGCATTAAGATGCATATGTGTAGCACCAACACAAATGTCAAAAAGTGATTACAGAAATATTGTCTGTGATCATCTAATGTAAACTCTAAAGGCAGGGAACAACAAAATGGCAAACCAGATTCTGAAATAAAATGTTTATTTCCCCAAATTGTAAGAAACCTACCCAATTCATTCACTGTGGAAAACAGTCTCTTCAGTTATTTGTATTATCTGTTAATGGTGGGGTTTTTTTTAAATTATGGTTTATATTTTTGTCATTTATTCATTGACCATGAACTGATTCAAAAGTTCCTTACCAAAGGAACAGGCTACAAAATAAATCCTTTGAGTTGCAATGCCTTTGCCAGCTTTGGCTCAGAAATTAAAAAAGGAAAAGACAACCACCAAGAAAGGGATTCCAGAGTTGAGTACGGATTTTCTCCTAGCGACAGGTATTTTTTAAGTGCAGAGCTTAATAATTATTTAGATAAAGGATGAGTGTGTGTGTGTGTGTGATCTGCACACACAGAGAGAGGATTAAATATTTTTAACAATGGTTCAATAGTATTAACAGAAATAAATCCAAATATCTTTTTTTAAAGAAAAGAGAAAAAGAGGGGCCCTGAATATAATTGACATAGACTCTTTTAATCCTGAAATCTCAAAGGGCATTTAAGCTTCCATCATTCATCTTGACAGTTTTTAGGGGCAACTCCAATTTCATCCTGGATGAAGGAGTAAACTATAAAATAAAACAAAACAAAAAACACCTTGAAATAAATATCAAACAGGCAAAAAGCCATGAGGGAAAAAACACACAGATTTATACAGATTTATCTTATAATTTAGCCTGCCAGCTTCTAAGTTGATAGTTCAACTGTGTTTTCTAAAAATGACTAGCTTAAAACTATTTCTTTATAGTGATTTTTTTCAACTGCAAAATAAAAAAAAAATCTAAAGGACAAATCAAATCTATTTATAAGGCCCCAAGAATAAATTACTTTAGGCAGCTCAGCTATTAGTTTTATTAATGAAAAGCCTATCTTAAAAAAGCAAGTCATGCACTGAAACCATTCTGTTTTTGTAATTCATCAATAGTTAATTTGGAGTTCACAGGATACCTGCTCTGAATATAAGCTAAGAATGGTTCTAATCTGCCATCAAAAAAAAAGCCCTTGATATTAATATTAACAGTGTATTACATTCAGAAAGTGCTTCATCAATAATACTTAATGAATAATTACCAGAATTTACCTGAACTTTACCTTCCAGAAACAAGTAGAAGCATTATCTTTTTTTTTTTTTTTTAAAGATTTTGTTTATTTATTTGACAGAGAGACAGCCAGCGAGAGAGGGAACACAAGCAGGGGGAGTGGGAGAGGAAGAAGCAGGCTCCCAGCAGAGAAGCCTGATGTGGGGCTTGATCTCAGAATGCCGGGATCATGCCCTGAGCCGAAGGCAGACGCTTAATGACTGAGCCACCCAGGTGCCCCGTTAGAAGCATTATCTTAACCCAAAGGCATCAATGATAGGTCATTCAGTATCTCATCTAATTTTTTTCCTTTTGCACTCAAGCTTATAAAACTTGCTTTTTGACTAGAATGAGGCTGAAACTAGAAAAATATGAAAATAAATCTGTCAATATTTTTATATCTACTTGATACTTTAATGTGTGCCTAATACTATCTTATTTTACATCCTCCGCCAATAAAATTATTCAAACTCAACAGTGTCTTATTTCATCATATCGCCTGATGAACTTGGTTCTTTCATGGTTTGTAAACATGTAATTTCCTGAAGCTTTCTGAGCAACATCAACTGCTTGTATTCTTCTCTAATTTATTCTCTCATTTTTTTTCATTCAGTGATTCTTTCTGCTTTAGAAACAGAGATCGGTTGGTCAGGGAATTTTATATGTAAGTCTTTCTATTCACCAAATTAGGAGAGTCATCTTTCCTGATCAAAATTCACTATAAATGTGTTATATTAGAAGTTCACACTTCTAAATTACAGAACATTTGTTGCTTATTAGTCCAGATATAGTATGATACCTTGGCTTCTGCTTTTGCCACTTAAGTCCAATTAAATGTTTTTAAATTTATTTCTCTACAATTTCCTCCCCAAAAAGAGAGATGGAAGCTACTTTTTTACATTTAGGGTGTTAGAAATACTTCTCACTTTCTCCTGGATAGAAAGTGCTTTTTCCACAGACACTATGGGTGCTTCTCTAGCTCAGAGACGGTTCCTTTCCTGTTTCAGGGAACACTGAATCAATATTGTCTATGGGTGCTTGATAAAAAGTGGTTAAAGTCCCAGGGCACTTGTGGCACCTGGTAGCTTGTCCTAGGCTTTTCTTAAAACAACAACAACAACAACAACAACAACAACAACAATAATGGTATTTTTATTTCCTTATGTTCTGGGGAGCTCCTCAGAGGACAATTAACAAATTATTAATAACTGTTGATCCTCCTAGGGAAAGGTTCCACATTTATTTGACTATATATATACAATTCAGGGCACTTTTGCCCATAGAAGTAGTTGTGAAAATTCAAAAAAAAAAATGGAAAATGTATTTGCCTACTATACAAAAAGTCTTAGATTCTTAGAAGAAAGGCATATGAAGAGAAACATCTTGATTTTTCCTGCTGAGTCATAGGCTGTAGGTTCTAACTGGGACAGGGAAGAATGACTATTTCTAAAATATACTTTTTAAAAAATTACCACCAAATGTGAATGCATGTATTATAAGTTAAAAGTATATTGGGCTCGATCTTTAACACTGATAAAGGTAACACGTTGTGTTCTTATTTTTGCCAAGATGTACTTTGGCAGAGGGAGGTTTCTTTGGTGAATACCAACAAATCAACTGAATGGCATTAAGAGAATTTGAAAAGATAAACAGCTTAAGGAGTGATTAGCTTATACTGTATCCCAAATTTTATTTACCTCTCAATAACATCTACTCCCTTTGTAAATACTTCATAGATTTAAGAATTTCTTATTATATAATATTATGATTTAAATCGGCCCATAAACTTATCAGGAGATTGCACTGAGATTGCAGATTCAACACCTGTCAATTTTCCTTTCTATTCCAGATCCATGAAATGACAGAAAATATGCTCTTTAAAGATCCAGAAGAATGTCAGAAAATAAAAGAGAATGGCAGAGACAGATGACAGATTTTGGGGGCTATCTTAAAAACAGAAAATAAATAAATGAGTGAAGTAAATCCAGAGATTTACTTTACCATAGACTAAAACACACATGAGACAAAATGCTACAGAACTGGGAGTGAAGGAAGACGCAACCAGGAAGGGCATTCCAGGCACCGGGCCAGGCCACCTCTCTACTCTTCCTGACTTGCGTGGCAGAAGAAAGAGCACCACGCAGCAAGGACATTTACTTCTAGGCAAAGCAGTAAATGTGGTCACTGAGGATGTATGCATAGGGCTACTGGCTCCTGGCCCTGAGGAGAAGCTGCTGCTACACCTGGTTCTGCAGCTCCTCCTCTTCATCCTCCTCTACAACCACTGCTCTCACCATCATCACTGTCATCAACTCATCATCACCAGCTATATTTACTGAGCTCACCACACTTTACGTACTCTGCTCAGCAATTTTATGTGCATCCTTTTATTAAATCCTTAGCTCCAACAGGTAGACATGATGATGAGCTCTACGTTATAAACAAAAAAACTAGGACATGAAGGGGTTGCATAACTTTCCTATGGTTAGAGCTATTAACTTGTAAAGCTGAGTTCAAGCTCAGATCTGTCTGGCTTCAAGACTCAATTACTTAACTAGCAGAACTGTTTTCCTCAATACTCAACATGGAAACTAATAGTATCACCAACATCCATGATAGGCATTTTCAAACACAAGGTTAAGCAGAAAACTAAAAATCATTCTACAATTGAAGGCCATCAACATTATGAAAGAGAGGCACCAATCTTACTAAAACAAGAATTCACACTGGAGAGAGCAGAAGAAATAAAAGCAAATATAAGTATAAATTTGAAGAGCCTAAGAGGACTTACTGAGACTTTAAAAAATGGAAATACTGGAAATTAAGTATAAGACTTTTCAAATAAAAACTCTATAGCAGGGGCACCTGGGTGGCTGTCCTTAAGCATCTGCCTTTGGCTCAGGGCGTGATCCCAGCGTTCTGGGACTGAGCCCCACATCAGGCTCCTCCGCTAGGAGCCTGCTTCTTCCTCTCCCACTCCCCCTGCTTGTGTTCCGTCTCTCGCTGGCTGTCTCTCTCTGTCAAATAAATAAATAAAAATCTTTAAAAAAATAAAATAAAATAAAAAATAAAATAAAATAAAATAAAATAATAAAAACTCTATAGCAATAGATTGGTTACAGCTACAGCTCAACTTACTAAACTGAAAGACTGAGCTGAGGAGTACTTCCAGAAAGCAAGGCAAAATATCGAGGAGGTGGAATGTATGATGGAAAACAGTTTAACAGACATGGACATTAGTTAAGAAAGTTTTCAAATCTATTTAATTAAATTTCAGGTCGAACAGACAGAATAGGTGTGGCAAAATAAAATTCCTCATAGTGAGGACACACATGTTTGGTTCAGAGGTTTATCAAATGTTGATAAACATGAAAAAAATACAGATAGCTTGATAAAATTTCAGAACATTTATAAGGAATAGAAGAATATGTTTTTATTTTGAAGGTTTCTGGTGAAAATCCAAAAAGCTTCCAGAGAAAAGGAATAAAAATTGCCCATATTAGAAAGAAAAATCAGACTGGTATCAGACTTCTCATTTTCAGCCCTGGCTAGCAGAAGACCATAGAGAGATGGCCTGAAACATGTGATTTTGAAATATTTGTCTATATAAAAAAATATATTACAAATTTTTTTTTAATTAAAATTTCTAAGGGAAGAAAAGACAACACAAAGTTTAAAAAGCCAGTGGTAAGCCTGGGAAACATATCTGTTCCCAACATAGCTGACAAAATATCAATATCCAGAGTACATAAAATATTTCACAACTACAGAAGGAAAACGAGCAAAGATATAAACAGAAAAATTAGAGGAAAAAAATAAGAAAAAATGGCCTATATATGTAAAAAGATGTCCTACCTCACCAGTGAGCAGGAAAATAGAAATTAAAGACTGATACAAGCGAAACATGATGTTATTGTGTCTTGGTGAGGTGATTAAAACAAAAGCTTTATATGCTGCTAATGAAAGTATAAACTGGGAGAATTCCTTCCAGGGTAATCTGGTAGTTGTTAGCTCTTAGCAATTTCATTCTTTCAAATTTATCGTAATTTTTATTCACATATGAGTAGATATGCATCCATGTATGAGTGAAATGTGGGCAAATAGTTCCTTATATTGTGACTATTATCATGTAAACTAATTTAGTAACAAATATTAAGAATTTCCTATTTAAGTTAGTACAGTCATCACCATAAAAATTATTAAAAATAAAATAAAAATTGCACCCCAGAAATCTAGGTGCTTTTTAAGGCATGGTCCTCATTTTCTCATTCTAAATATTCTTTCCGTATACAAGGAGTCAGTTTCAGGTTAATATATAACTTGTGAAATGCATGCTCCTTTGCCCACATTGTCAAGTGGAATTTGTGTAACATATTTTGAACAATCAATGCTCCCAGAACCTGTTACAAACTTAGAACAAAATAATGAACACATGGATTATCACATCTGAGCATATCTTACATGTATTTTAGGAAACAAGAATCTTAACTAGAGAAAGACCAGAAGTATAGTCTTCATGATCACTGAAGTATCTTCCTACTCTACATCCAATTTGTATGAATACACTTAAGGCAGCTTCTGAGAGAGGGTGCATATGTCCTGAGTTATTCTGGAACATTTGCTGTTGGCTTTGTTGGAAGAGCTTGTCAACGAATCAATAATAATTTAGAATCTGGGCATTTCTTTGGGGATTAATGGCTAGCTAACTAGAGCTATTCAAGCCAAACACCATTAACCCCAATTGGTCCCTATCCGGTTTGTGGCAGCTGCAGTAAAGGAGCTCTACAAAATACAGACTTACTTTTTTACACTTCACTCCAATGTTTCCTTAGCACGTATCTTTTGTAAGCAATCAAAAAGGATTGATTTTAGAGGCCAAGCTCTCAATATTCTATTCAATTCAGAAAATCTGTAAGTCTAAATCTGGATAACTGCTATTGAAATCTTCATACATTACTCAAGTCTATCCAGGGAACTGAGATAGTTCTGATGCAACAGTGTTTTGTGGGATATGGATTCTTCTATGAGGGTCAGTCGTATCTCTAACATGCAGCTGATAGAAATAAGCCACATGAGTACCATCTATTCCATACATGCAGCCTGCAACATTGATGAATATTCCAGGGGCAAACCTAAATAAGCCTAATTCTTGATCTCTTTTTTATGGTATTAGTTCCCGTTTAATAACTCATCTGGCAAAGCACCCAGACTGAAATAATACAAATTTCTTTTAACAGAGACTGTATTTATTTTCTCCCCAAAGGACCACTTGATAAGGTGAACAATATGGTTTCATGACTTTCATTATTATGACAATGTGGACAATCACAAATGCCAAGTCAAGGGGTGCCCAGGTGGCTCAGGTGGTTAAGCGTCCAACTCTTGATTTCAGCTCAGGTCATGATCTCAGGGACATGAGATCAAACCCCACGTGGGGCCCCACACTGGGCATGTAGCCTGCTTAAGATTCTCTCTCTCTCTCCCTTTGCCCACCCCCACTCCCTCTCTAAATAAATAAATAAATAAATAAACAAACAAAACATTAAACACTTTTAAAAAATGCCAAGTCAATAATTTCTCACTAAGGAGAGGATTCTTTGGAAAATGAGTGTCATGATACACGAGCCTTAGACCAAACCGAGAGAAGGTTAACAGTGATTCCATATTCCCTGCCCTATTTAATTTTGTATTACTCTTATGGTCTATAAACCAATACAGCCACAATGTGTATTGAGATACAATTCACTGAGATAAGCTGTAATGAAGTAGCAGTCTTCCAAAAAGCTCCATGCAGGGAATCAATGCACAAGCTTTAGCAGCAGCTATACCTGATCTGCAAATGCTTTTGCTCCCCTTTATTAGCTGTGTGAGGTTGCCTAAATTATGTATCCTGCCTAAAACGTTACTTTTCCCGTCTGCAAAATGGGAGCAACAACAGCATCTAATCCATTAGGTTGCTGTGAGGATTAAATTAGATTATCCATGCAAATTCTCACCACAGTGGCTCATAAATAGTAAACACCCAAAGCACACAGATTATTTTCATTAACATTTCTGTTGCCCCAGTTTTCTATCTTTCCCTCTTTATAATATCCTCCCCCCTTGTCTTTCAATTTATTTCTCTTATTTTTTCACCTTTTCTTCCCTTTCTCTTTCACCTGTTTTTCTTTGTTTCAAAACTCAGGAACTCAGAGAATTCTCTATTCTTTTTTTTTTTTAATCAATGTTTCTAAGATATTATAAAATTATGCTATTTTTTCCTAATTGGAGGGATGGTCGGTAAGAATTAAGCATCTTAGAATATTTTGAAATTTGTAGTTTTAGTTGCAACGTCCCCAGCTCTTCTTACAAACACTTTTAAAATCTAGTTTCAAAAAACATGCATAGGGACCACTTAAATGCTCTTTTGAATTCCCCCCCTCCCTTACCTTACTAAGGAAGAATACTTATGGAAACACTATTTGCTCTGCAGAGTACAGAGGGGAATCTGGGGATAATACATTTTTTTTTTTTAATTCTGTCATCAACTAGAGACAGAGACTTTGTCTTCTCTTATCTCTCCTCTCCATTCTTAATACTTTTCCAATTTAGATTTGGACCCACATTCATCTCTGCACCCTATTTAAAAATGTGATTTCTGCTCTCCCATTTCAATAAGCCAACACCCTCTAACTTTCTTTTTCTCCCGTCAGCTCTTCCCCAGATCACATGCTTGCATGATGGCCAATGTGCTGAGAGTGTCATAAAGAACAAGTTTTCCCAGGCTGACACCTCAACATTTCTCAAATCCTCGACTTCTCTGGATATGTAGAAATGGAGATAGAAGAGAATAGTAGTAGGGAAAATATGCACTTTGGGGAATCCAAGAGAACTGGGTCTGTGCTCTGGATCTATCACCATTCATATGTTTATTTACTCTTTTCTTCATGTATTCATACATTCATTCAGCAAAATACTTCTTGACCATCTGCTGTGTGTACTGCACTAGAACCTGGAAATACATTAGTGAACGAGACAGACTAAGCTTTTTCTCTCAAAGAAATAGGAGACTGTTTGTTGTCCTGAGTAAGCTTTAAGTGTTCCAGTTTCATTTTCCTACTCTGAAACGGGGAAAGAAATTCTCAGCTCACACACTTACTGAACATGATAATTAAGTGAGAGATACTAAGACATACACAAATATCTATAATTTTTTTAACAATGAGGGGAATGGGATATTCCTTTTGACCTTCCCTCCTCCACTTTCTGCGAAAAGTGACCTCCTAAATAATTTATCTCTATGGGTGAAAAGAAAAGTCCAGCTGCAGCATCTCACTGACACGGATGTTTGTGAGAATGGAGAGCTGATTGTAACAGGAAGCCTCGGCAAACCAACTTTCCGTTGCATGTTCTTGATAATCCATTCAAAACTATGGTATTATTGCAATAGCCTCTGAATAAACTTTCAGCAGAACATGCTCCGTTTCAAAATATCTTCACTCCTATACTAATGCGTTCCCTGTTCTTTCTAGTTCTCATTTGTTCATACATCCTCTTTCCACATGTCAATGAAATCTTTGCACTTCAAGGAGAAAGATTTGCAAAAGAGTACCAGAAAACAGTTTGGCATTAACTACATACTAAATTTCCAGAAAACAGATTCTCTAATGTCTTAGGAACGTGATTCAAGGGGCACATTCTTCTGAGATAAAAATAGGTTGACAATACAAAGTATTAAAAGATGCCAAAGCAATACAAGCTTTTTATTGTTAATCTCATTCTTGTGACTCGGGTTTCAATAAAGGATCCCAATTGAAATGCTTCCCCATCTGGTGGCTGCTCTGGAATTTCTGCCACTACTTTCCAGACATTTTATCTACTTTTATTTATATCATAAATGGCTAAAAAGGAAGAGTATCAAGAATGTGCATGTATGAATCTTTCAGCCTAAAAGCCTAAGACATAGTCCAAAAGAGGATAGAATAATACTTTAGAACCTGACCAGTTTTCTCTCCATCCCATGAGGAACTGTCACCATATCAACTGAGAGAGATAGGGAGGGCAAGAAAAAGAGAAAATGAATAAACTTCACTGCTATTTCTATTGACAAAGTTCTTCTCAACAAGATGTCAGCTTTTATCTATATACTTATAACTGGAAACTGCTCAATATCTGAATCTAATCTTTTAACCAAATAATAACCAATGGCACCCAACATGAGCAGACACCTAGGGCAGACTCAGGTACCCATCAATAATTTATGTTTTGTTTCATATTACACACACACACACACACACACACACGTTCTCCAAATACCAGCTAACATAACTAGTAGTAAAGAGTTTGAGTGCTTAAATCAGAAGTGATCTCTTTTATTCCCCAACCAACTAGTGAAATAGATATAAACACTATCTGCATTTATAGAAAATAAACTGAGGCTTATAGAACTTAAATAACCTTGTCCAAGGTCACACAGATAACCAGCAACAGAAAGGATTTAAATGTAAACATTCTGTCCTCAAAAATTTCTTTAGCTACACATGGTAGGACTTTAAAAGGCTATCTCCCTCCTTATCTAGCACACAGTAGGCATACAATAGAAAATATAACCTGGCACATCAGTGAATCTGAGGGCCCCAAAATAGGCTTAGTGCTTATAAAAGGAAGAGTTCATTGGAGCCAGAATGCTACCTATTATAAAAATAAGCTGTTGGCTAGACCTGAAAGAAATCAAAGAGGGCCCCATGAAGATTAAGGAGAAGATATAATGAAAATCAGGAAGCTGGTTTAATGAGAAAGAAATTCAATATACTTCACCTCTCCTTCAATCTTTTTATGTTTGGTGCATTCATCTAGGAACGACTCAGTCTGTTTTCTTACTACAGCTTTCCTTTTTCACATAGCCTAGATACTATTCATGTTTCTTTAGAAGCATGGGACCAGAATAGGTTCTGGGGATGATTTTAAAAAGGACGGACTATTAGTAAAGACAGATGGATCAACATAACATGTGGGTTAATTGCAAATAAATATCTTTGGAAGTTATTGGCAAGCCTGTAGGTACAAAAGTATGAAACAGAATTCACCAAGTATGTGCTTTTACAGAATAACTTAATTTTTTTTTTTATGACCAAAAGCTACATAAACTAAGTCCTCTCTAATGACTTCTGAAATAACACATAGAAGAAACTCAAATACAGGGACATACAAGGAACAGGGAAAAAGGCCACTAATAAGAATATTTGAAATATACAAATACTAATTAGTATAGTTTCTTTAAGTTAAGGAAAGGTAATGATGGTTATGGGAGAAAATGGTTACGTATTAATTGTTTACAAGGAAAACTAACCTCAGAGTAATTGGATTGCAAGACACCATAAAGAAAGGATGCTAATTCCTTCATTTCACTAAATGAAAATGGAAGCCCAGATAATGTACACCATAGGCAGATTTATATGGTTAGTCTAGGGCTCTTCCCTCCACATACACTACCCCCAAGATTTTTTATCAGGTACAGTACTAACTTGCTTCTTAATCTTCTTCTGATCTTTAGATTTCTTCTGAATATGATGAGGTTTGCCATAGAATATTTTTCAAACTGTCTCTTCCATAAAGAGTATTACTAATTTAAATGCAGTTCACTACTGGAGAATACATTAGATGAGTGTCATGCATCCAGGAAATGCTCAATAAATATTAACAGATAATTACCAATGCTATAGATAATATAAATTGCACACGTAATACACACATCTGAGTTTTTAGAAAGTGTAAATTTAAAATAGGGTTTTAAATTACATACAAGAACACCAAATGCAAAATTAACTCCATGAAAGCTACAGCAAGCACAGGATAAAAAATATCCTGAACCTTACCTGGTAACTAAATATGAACAGTGATGTGGTTATATTGGGCTTTTTATTCCTTTCTTCAAAATTCATTCTCAATATGATTTTCAGTTTTAAATACTGAAGTCACTCAAGCTTGAAGAAAATTATTTGCACTCAGGTCAAGATAAGCATAGGATAACAATCTTGAATATAAAGGATCACAGGAAAAGAAATACATGGATGGGAACATTTACTGAGGCCAAACTATCAATCAATATGTCACTTATTATCAATTTGGGGGACAGCTACCTTGCTTTAAGGGCTGACAAAAGGGCTTAAACAGGGAAATAATGAATTGTGAAGCTGAAAAGGATCACAGAGGTCACTTGGTCCTACCTTCTAGTTTTCCAGATGAGAACACTGAGACACAGACAAGAATAATTACTACCCCAAGGCCACCACAAATTAGTGGCAGAGAAAAGGTAAGATCTCAGAGGGGCCTACATCTGAGAGACTACATTTGAAAATGGGACAATCTTGAAAGATGTCACTAGATTTTAAATAAATACTGCATCCCATCTCATAGTTTATCTTTCAGTCAAGGATAAATGCACCTGCAGACACGTCCTGGCTTTATACAAAGTAGCCCAGCTCAGAGATTCACAGCAATAATTCTTGTGTGACTAAGCAAAGGCCTCGGCCGCTATAAAGCCCTGCAAGCTTTAATCTCCTCGCTGTCATCCTGGTCCAATCTCTCACTGTAGGAAGGGCCCTTAGAGGTCATAACTTTTAGCTTTCTAAAAAATTCAGCTGATTTTAGTAGATACACATTTAAATAGGTTATATTCTTCTGAGTCCATACACCGGTAAATAAGGCTGTTGTAGAGGGAAGTCTTGGGTATGAGGAATCTATAGGACTTTGACAATAAAAAGTGCACACGTCCTACAAGCAGATATCTTAGAAATACTAAGCTCCTGTGACTAAACCAAAGATAGGGGAAATAAAACAATCACTTCTCTGGAAAGATGATAAATAGGCAGTTTGCGAGAAGAAGGTAACATTTTTTTTTTTAATCTGTATTTTTATGGCACAATGCTACAACTATCTATGTACTCTGCTTAAAGAATACTCACTTGAAGGAAACTATCATCTTTTTCCAGGAAAAGCCTAGATAAAAATTTGTGAACCAGGATGAGGTAGGAGAAGGTGGGCTGAATTTAGGCCCCTTGCCTAACAGGCTGAGTCATTCAGAGTAAGCACAAGACTAGTTCAAACTAGCTTAAGTCTTGTATGCATGTATGCATTTATGTTTGCATGTGCATATGTATTTATTTTTCACACATTTTAATTAGTGTCAAAGACAGTAGTGATGATGGAAAACAGCTCTGGAATAAAAACCACAAAACTTCATTTCACATTCCAAATATGCATTTACCTCGCTTCTGGCCTTCATCAAACCAACAGCTTCAGGATTCTAGGGCTAGAAAAACAAAATCTTAGAACCTGCCCAGGGCAACTTCCTCCTCTCATAGATACGGAAACCGTGCTTAAGGCTTTTCAAAAGCAAAGTCTAGGTAACTAAGTGGCTGAGCTAGGACTCAGTGAGGAACCACTTTAACCTCTTTCTATATTATTTTCTACTACTGTAGAAGCGGGAAGGTTAAAATCCACCTTTCACAGATTCCCTTGATATTTAAATTCTTCACATGATCAAGGCTTTACCAAACTCACAAAAGTCGAGAGTGAGCATCATGAGTTGGCTAATACAGAAGCGAAGTTTCTGGGTCTCTGCTAGAATTACCTACCTTGTAGGCTGCATTTAGGGAGAGAAATGAATTGGTGAGGATTTTCTCTTTCTCCCTCTTTTTTATGGATCGTGAAATTGAGAAAGTTGCAACAAAACATTTGAAATATATCATTAGGTTTTTATATTTCGCACAGAATTTATCGCAATTTCTTTAAATACAGGTTTTTTAATATATATTTTTTCAATTTGGGGACCAAATTTTCCCCAAGGAAATATCTCCAAGTTTAAAATATATAATGGGGAAGCATTTTAATTTAGACAACCTGAGCAATACTTCTGAAGACCAACATATAATGAACGTAATTTCTTAAATAAAATGTGGATTGTTTACACACTTGCATGTGTGTACTATGAAGATTTCTGAATTTTTAGAAAAGACGAATTCAAAAGAGAAGATCGGAAGAAAATGTACATTCCAGAAAGGCCAAGTCTAGTTTGGAAAATAGAAGCAGGGCTATCGTCAATACCAGCCAGAGGAAGACAGACCAAAAGTTGTTTACATTTATAACTAAGGATAGCTGATGAAAATCTGTATGTACTTCACCCCTTCCTTATTTACTCCTGCCAATTAACTATAATACAAACATTCTAAGTCAGGTATTTCGTCCAAAAACCTCAATAAGTTTACTAGGTATGAACAGTATTGATATGCAACAAATTGTAACTCAACGATACACATGCACAGAGAAAACACTAAGGTCAGATATATTTCAGCTGTGTTTAATGAATGTTCTCATTCCCAAATTAAGCCCTCCTGTGCTAACTAGAATGCCACTGCCAACAGGATGCTGAAACACAAGAGCCATTTCTCCTCTAGCATCCAAGGCAAATCTTGCACATTCAAATTGCCTTTTACATTAATGGACATGCTAAAAGGATTTGCATTCGGTTATTCATGAATCATATTGTTTTTACTACTTCACAGATAATGGATTGCATTCACCTATCATGTTTGATTCTAATAGATTTTCAAAAAGGAACTTTGGCTGGACACAACTTAGGTAAATGCTATTAAGTATACGACTGCATGAGGATGTGTATGTAGAGTGTTTAGAATATGCCTGCCACACATTTAATGCTCCATTAAAAAGCTATTAATGTTACGATTAGAAAATAAATCTACAGTAAAGTGGTATTGATGACAGAAACATATTTTAATATCTTGTAGATAAATTTCTGATATTTCAAAGTACTTTACAAATTTTTGTACAATACATACACTACCACAATGGGAACTCCTTCAAAACAAGGACCGTCCTTCCCACACACAGTACAGTATCAATACAATATATATTTGTAAAATTAATTAAGACATGAATGAATGAAATGCAGTTAGCCAAGTGTTAGAAACTACCGTTCTTAGCATATAAGTGAATACGATTGTATTCACAAGAGCAAGGGATTCCCAGAAAATTAAAACTAAAATTGACTAAACATACCCATTATCTTGTTGAAAACATATTCTGCAAAAAGCCTTATAGCAACAGCTTAAATGTTGTAGCAAAGTATGCTTCCAAACGCTTTAACCTGAAGAAGACCAAACCATTCTGCCAACACACCTACAGATCCCCATCACTGGTATTACTCCTTTGTGGAATTTGCTAGCATAGGACCCGGAGTTGAAGAAGAAAGGCAAACACCACATGGTGATTCTTCAATCCATGTTACCTTATCTTTTTTGGTCCACTATAATCATTCTAACTTATTCTTTTATTTATTCAATAAATATTTACTGAGTTCCTATTATGTGGCATATACAGTGGACGGATGTGACCCTCACCTTCTCTTAGCTTAGTTTGGAATAAAAGATCCCTGGGAGTGAGGGTGTTTGTGTGGGGCTGGAAGATTACAGTGGAGTAAGGGGGATAAGAAGCAGTGCTTACTGCATACCTCTTATGTGGCAAGCACAGTGCTCAGCATTTCATCCCCAGAGTCCTTCCGCTCAGCAAAGGGCCCCTCCAGTCATCCAGATACTCTGGTCAATCACTTCAGAGTCATTTCTGATTATGTTCCTTCACTTCCACCCTACTATAATCCCATCAGCAAATTCTGTCCACTCTGCTTTCAAAACATGTAGCAGCATGAACCAGTGCTTCCCACCTTCTCCACTACCACTCCAGTCCATCTTCGCATCCGGCCAATATGAGGTTCCTCTACTCCCTCTCTCATGCCCCTACAATCTATTCTCTCTGAAGTGACTGAAACAGAAATAATATCCTCTTTTTCAAATACTTCAATGGTGTGTCTTAGTGGGTTTAGAATAAAATTTGAAGTTCATGTTGTGGCCTGTCAAATTCTATGTAATCTGTCTTCCAGTTACCGTACCAGTCTCTCTCTCGAGCTGTGCTTTGCTCTCTGTGTTCAATCCCTCTGGCCTCCAAGCTCTCCCATGAGCATTCAAGTACACTCCCTCCCACCTCAGACCTGCTGCACTTGCAACAGAGCATTTAACCTCAGAACTGCATGCTTCTTTCTTGTGTTTATTAGGTGTCACCTTCTCAGAAGGCCCCACATGATCACCTTACCCAAAATCAAAATGCCCCTTAACCATTCTCTATCCCCTTAACCTGTTTTAATGCTCTTCATAGCACTTGCTGTTTTCTGGCATCAG
Organism: Ursus arctos; assembly: GCF_023065955.2. Taxonomy (NCBI): domain Eukaryota; kingdom Metazoa; phylum Chordata; class Mammalia; order Carnivora; family Ursidae; genus Ursus; species Ursus arctos. The sequence continues at coordinate 19,157,555 of NW_026623100.1, forward strand.
AATACATTATGTGAACATATCCATAAGAGCAAGGCTCTGTCTTTATACGGCTCAACACCTACAATGGCACACAGCATATAACAAGAGTTAAGAAACCATTTTTTGAAAGAACAAATTATTCATTAAATCCCTACATTCTCTAAAGTTGCTAATATTACTATTTTATAGTCAAAAACAGTAAGATGAAAACAGATAATGCAAACATTTTTGGAAACATTTCAGAAATGGGGCTTTATGGTTGAGGAACAGATGCCTAGTACAGGATGGAAACAATGAGGAAGGAAGTAGAAATACGAAAGACAAGGTTGTGTTGTCTTGTGTGGTTTTTTTTTTTTTTTAATCTCCTAATTTCCTTAATTTTAATACTACAAATAAATACTTAGGGGAAAATTGCACCTTAATTCAGTAACTCAATTTGTTTCCTTAATTTCAAGTTAAAAATTAAAGACCAAAAACAATGGCCATTACTTATAAAGGATGAGAAATTATGGAAAACATATAGTATCCATGACTGAATTACTCCCTCATTTTTCTGTTTCCATATCAGACACAGTCCTAACTTATGATACATTAGACCAGGCACAAATCATAATTTGAAAGTAAGCTATAGAATATAGTTGGAACTTGCAAGTATGCAAGAGCTTACAGATGAAGGAACATTGGAAAGTATGATAAGGCCTAAAGAGGGTTATAATACCTTTGGTAGACGAGTAGGTTTTGTGTTTTGTTTTCATGTGCCCTCGGGACTCAACAAATGTTTTGGGTACTAAACAGAGGGAAGCTGAAGTCAAGTTTACTGCCTCCATATGGTTCCAACCACATACAATGGTAGATTCAGTGAAAGCAAACAAACAAAAGTAGAAGTCGTTTTCCTAGAAAAGGCATTGTGTTGCTAGAACTTTAATGAGCAAGAGTTCAAATGCAAGCCAGAGCAAAAAGTCAAACTTAGAACATCATTTTGTTGGTGCCTTTCCAAAACAGCAATTTGATAAAAGAGCATCTGTAAGTCTTTTATCTGCAAACTTAATTTCATTATTGCACTATACTGTACTTAAAATAAAAACAGATCCACACATTTATTACAATTGTAATGAATGAATCACTTAGGCTTTGATCTACTACACCAGTTTTAGTAACCTCCTTTAAAGGGAGATCAGTTAGGCATACTTTTTTCTTCTTCTTTTTCAAATAATACTCTCAGAAAATTTGAACTTTGTTTTATCAAAATTTAGGCATAGCAAACATAAGAAATAAACTATCCCCCATTCATGCATTTGATTAATACAGGCAATAGTCTTATTTCACTCTTGATATGAAAAAATAAAATTTTACATTTAATAAAATTTTCTAAATGTTGTCTGACACAGTACACTAAATAAACTCTTATGACACAACCAGAAGCACTATTAAAATATAGTGTTTCTAGGAAAGTACTCTTTTCATCAACTGACATGCCTTCCTAGAAAATACAATCTTACTCCATATTGTGAAGGTTTTGATTTATTTGCTGTAGTACACCACTGCTTTTGTGTTCCAAAATACAAAGTAAGAGACTCCTATAATGATGAATTTGTTAAAATGACTTTCCATAAGAAAAACACATTTATTTTCCGGTGCATGTAAAGAGGTTTGTTATGAATCTAAAAGTCTCTTCTGCATACCTAAGAATGAAGCAACCCAAACAGGCTACACAGAGCTAAGAATTCTCTATAAATGTAATGAAAAGAGAACAAAAAGAGACACATCATCAGAAATATTACATCATATATACAAGATAATATACAAGATACAATTTTTGAAGTGTTATTTCCTTTGCTATCTAAACATGGAATGAGGAAAATTATGTTGGGCTCGTGTTCTTGTTCCAACTATGAAACTAATTTTGTGACCTGGAGAGTTCTCCACCTTCTCTTTGCCTCAGTTTGTTCATCTCTAAAATAAGAGTGACTGTAGTAGATACCCTCCATGGTCTCTCTTAACTCCAAAATCCTATGGATTCTGTAACTTGGATATTTTCAATATTTTCATTGCTTAGTAAATTCTTCTTCACAAATTAATGACAAATTAATACTGAGTTCAAACATCAAAATATAGGCTCCTTCAGCTGAAGGAACAGGTGAATTGAATGATTTTTAAAAAGGTGGAGGAGGAGGAGGAGGAGAGGTTTTAGATATAACTATCCAGGAGTGTCCTAAAGTTCTCCTCACTTGAGCTTTCAGTATTATATGCAGCCCTCATAAGGTAAAACAGCATACAAGTATAGGGTCTTGAAGGAACTATGAATTCTATAGTTGAATAACTATAATTTATGGGCCAGCTGTGATACACTACTAAAGTAATGTGAGGCCTATGTTTAACTGAATTATATTTATTACTTCTGTAGCATATTCAAATCTAAAATAAAGAATATAGACAATTGAGATCAGTGTTTCAGGTCATGTTCACATATGATTCCAATTACTCAATATTCCATAATGAGAAGAAAATGATTAGGGATTAATTATCATGGCTACTGAAACTTTTTTAAAACTTCCTTTCTAAAAATTAGTATCACACTTGATCATCAAAATATCCTCTTTAAAAATTGATTTATTTAGTTATAATCTACCTCCATGTAGGATTTGGGGTGACTATACAAGACATGGACAAAATTCTAACTGAAAAAAGAAAGACTGCCCAAAATATAATCAGATAAACTAGATGTATTATAATTAAGTAACTTATTTGCCCATCAGGGTCCCCCTGTTCACGGAGCAAAATGAAAATAGATGGGCCAAAGAGAAAGATGTTTCTTTCTAGCAAAGGTAAGAACAAAAAAGAAAGAAGGGAAGGAGGAAGAAGAGTTGAGTAACAATTATTCTTGTAACTGTTACCAAACAAGAACATTGTTACTTTGAAATTACAGCTAGTGAACAGAGTGGCTGTTCTTCTTTGCTTACCATTCAACCATCACCTTTTTAACACTTTTAAGTTCTCTTTTCACAGAACAGCTAAAATCTAATTTTAGTAATCCCCTTTCTCCCAGTCATCCCATCTTAATCCTAGATGGACCCTCACTTCTTGGTTTTTGAAGAAAACTTGAAAGAAACCCAGCCATTTATCAGATTGCTGGATTTGGAGGAAGGAAGCCCTAGCTCAGGACCTGGCTAACTTTCCCATGGATGGTGGACACATAACTGGCAAACTCCTGCCCACACACCTGCTGAAGCAAAGCCTTAGATAGGTTTGGAAAAACATAGCATAAATAAACAGATTCTGGGTGAGAAAACAAAGGAAATATGCAGAGCCTAAAAAAGACACAGCAGCCACTAAATAAATATTTGCTTTCAGTACGGGTTATTTCTGTCTTCTGTCGCTCCGCATCCCTTCTCTCTCCATCTTGCCAGCATTTTGTATTATCTTTGGACATGTGATTAACCTGGTTATTTTATTACATGACAAATATACATATTTTAAAACTTTTGAACATTTTAGAAAATTAAGTTTCATAAAGGTAACTAAAGTACATGACTTTATAAACATTTGTTAAAAAGAAATTTGGGAGCACAGCAGTTTGCTGTTTTTTTTTTTTTTCCCTCACCTATAAATTGTGATATAAATATATTATTTGAAATTAAAGGGATATCAGAAACTAGGAGAATCACTTCTTCACCCATCCAGAGGAGAGCTTATGCCAAGATAACTGGGAAGTCTGGATTAGAAGGAAAGTGTGGTTTGTAAGCACGGACACAAATCAAAGGGGCAAAGTCCTGAAGGATATTAATTTTAGAGGATGGTGAAACTTAATGAATGAATCTTGCCATCAAAAGATAAAGCATAGGGACACCTGGATGGCTCAGTCAGTTAAGTATCTGCCTTTGGCTCAGGTCCTGATTCCTGGGATCGAGTCCCACATTGGGCTCCTCGCTCAGTGGGGAACCTGCTTCTCCCTCTGCCCGCTGGTCCCCCTGCTTGTGCTCTCTGACAAATAAATAAATAAAATCTTTAAAATAAAGGATAAAGTATATCCAATAGTTACTAGAATATGCATGTCTGCCTGTATCTAGCTGTTTGCAAAAATTAGGCAGTTTATTTACTGTGATACGTCCATTTTGCCACTTCTGGTTTTCTCTGATGACTCTGTTAATCCGATCTATGACCTACATCTTCCTCTGGATTTCACTGTACGTTCTCTGCTTTCATTTCCATTTCTCACTCTCTCCATCTCAAGTCAACAATTAGCCTACCCATATCCTAATCACTCAATTCTAGGCCTCTTCTTATTTCCCTAAACAAAAACCTACACTTTTTGTTGTGGTTCTAGATACAGTGCAAGTGGACAGTCTTCCAAACATGTACCCATCTAGGGGTAGTCACAGAGCTTTCTTATGAGAACATCTTTGTCTCATTTGGGTCCACAGTTATTTATTTCCAGTTCTGCTTTTGATCCAAGATCTACCTTTGTAGTCACAGCAGTCTTTCTAAAATTACAATCTTACATTACTTCCTGTTCTTTTAACTCTACCACCTAGTCAAAAGGTTAGTTCCAGCCCCTTAACACAGCTTATAAGATTTGCACAGCTTAGTTTGTGGCCTGTATTAAAGCCACTTTCACCATTTTTTCTCTATGTACCATAAATTCTAATCTATTTTCAGTTCTGCAAATGAGGAACAGTCTCTTCTCACATGCCTTCTGTTTTTCCTTCTGTTTCCTTAGTTAACTAAGTCTCACCTTAGCTGTCTTATCCTTTGGGAGGCCTTCTGTACCTCCTAAATCTGAGTTTTATATACTTTATCATTAGTGTTGGTTATTCTATATTGTAGTATATATATACATATATATACATATATATGTATATATATATAAGGTTGACTAGATAGATAGATAGATAGATAGATTTTATTTATTTATTTGACAGACAGACAGCGAGAGAGGGAACACAAGCAGGGGGAGTCTAAGAGGGAGAAGCAGGCTCCCAGCAGAGGAGCCCGATGCAGGGCTCGATCCCAGCACTCCAGGATCACGCCCTGAGCCAAAGGGAGACGCTCAACGACTGAGCCACCCAGGCACCCCGTCCTTATATATTTCTGTATTCACCTACAGAAATATAAACTCCATGAGAGTAGTGACCAAGCACATCTAATCACAAATATGTCCCCAATGTCTAAGCCCAATGCCTTTAAATATCATTTAAAATGTCATAAATGTTTAAAAATTTCTCTCTGGTGCATTGATTACCACCTCAGACACTATAATAAGCTATAGCTATTGATCCATTTTTACTTCAGAGTTCCATTTTGTAATAAACTATCTTTGTTTTGATATGTAATTGGACATATTTTTCATATCATTATCAAAGGATTAGTAAAAACTAGGATTTTCTGAACAACTTCTGGAATGCACAGACAGAAGTCAAGGAAAAAAAAAATATTGCCCAAAGAAAAACTGATACAATATCCATTTATTGGTTTTGGGATCTAAGGAGTGCCAAAAATGCATTGCACTACAATTTCTGAATTATTTACAGAAGTTTTGGTGATGATAGGACAGGAAAACTGGGAATATACTTTCTTTATGAGTCATTTATGAAATAAATGCCAAAGTCAAACTAAGTTACCTGGAAATTGTCATGGGTTTAGGGAAAGGATACATAATACATAGTTAACCACTATGCACTTAAGAACATATTTTTACTTATATTCTTTTTGTGTGTGTTTTACATATTATTCTCTTTTATTATGTTTGTGGAATTACTGACAACTGAGAGTTCTGAAAGGAGAAAAGAGTAATACTGGTTAAATAACATTAAATAAACATTTTCACAGAAAGTATTTTTACATGAATCTTCGTTTTTTTAAACTGGGTAAATTTTGAGATAAAATGTCATAAAATATATTTAACTAAAAGGTGCACAAATCCTTAGAGTCTGCAGAGGTTAGGACAATTTTTTTCTGAGATATTTCCTTCTTTTCAATAATTGTCATCTTAGTAGGTACATCATTTGAATGTTTTAATGAAAAATAAGCCAAAATATAATGGAAAAAATCACAAGGTTATATAGCCTTAAAAGAGAAAGTAGTAGTAGAAAAAAGAACTACTCTTAGAGTGGAAGGAAAAAAACAAAATCAGGAACATACGAATGATCAGATGAAGAAAATAAGAGTCAAAAACAAGGGACTCTGTATGTATGTTGAGGTTTGCCTATGGTCTTCCTGTAAAGTCTTTGGAAATGATATCTAAAGGTCTCTTCTTGATCATTACCAGCAATACATCATTTAATTGGGAAATACATTCATCCATACATAAAAGAGATGAGGTATAAAGAAAAATATGACAGTCAAATTGGCAAAAAGCAAGTTCCAAATAAAATAAATACTCTCAAAGTTTAAGAGTATCTCAAATGCTATTATGCTCTCAAAAAGAGGAGGATGACTCTTGATCACTTGTATATATATGACTGCACAGGACCTACACAAGCTATTCTAAAGCTGCGAGTGGTGACCGTGGAGACACGGGGCAGAAAGCGTGGGGTTGTAGAGGCCTATGGGGTTTGAAGCCTGTTAAAATTCTCTCCTTGCTGCTTAGACATTCTGCATTTTTGCTAAATGCAAAACAAAAATAATAAATCAAATCTAGTTGTAGGGGTGAGAATTAAATGGGATAACATACGTAAAATTGATAATACCAGTATATAATAGACAATCAGTAAATATCAATTCCTTCCTCCTCTTACAAATTGTTACTCAAGGCTTTTTAAAAATATATTAATTATACTTCATATAACACATGATTTTAAATTGTGTATAAAGATTATCAGTAAATACTAAAAGTCATCAAAAATGATAATTTCTCAGCTTACAGTATTTTAACTATAAGTGGTCATGATCACAAAACATTTTGTTAGACTTTAAAAACTTGTACTCAGATATTTATATTTTTCAAGAGATTGCCTTTAATTTAGTAAGAATATTTGGATTTTTCTATGGAGGTTAATCACATCATTGTTTTAACTTAGTTTGCTTTTTTGTTTTTTGTTTTGTTTTAACTGGGAAAATCAGAGATAGACAGTGAAAGGAATCCAATGTCCAATAAGGCAGAGCTAGTTGTTGGCAAAGCAAAAAAAATACAATCCATCAGTCATTCTACCAAATATCTTTAGTTCCTAGTGAAATCATAAGTTGGTAAATAATCTGGATATCTGAATAAATTCTTGCTACTTATTCCAATCTTGCCCTGAATAATTTCAAGGAGGTGACCCATAAAGGCCAGATCTAAGCTAGAAATTATGACTAATGGAAAGATCTAAGTCTTTCCTCTACAGGCTTTTAGCATTTTTCATAGAAATTTAGTTGTGCAAGCACCTGAATAGCATGTGTAGTTGGCTCATGACAGCTAAATCTTTGAGGAAGAGGTAAAAGAACCATTTTGGGTTAGATATGAAAAACTTTATGCAACAAATGCATATTTGGAAACTGCAAAATGAGCATGCAAATCAATTTATATGCATGGGTGAATGAATATAGATGAGCTATTTTCAAAGTATAGGCATCCTGGTGTAGCATAAGATATCTGTACAAAAGGAATGGGAAGGATGTGAATTGCTCAGCTTAGTCATCCATTTACAATTTTCAATGGAAAACTGCATTGTCAGTTTCCATTATGCCTGCACAAATTCAGACAAATTAAAGAGTCAACTAAGTAATTATTGATAACATACACGTGTATGAAGTAAAGCAGGAAAGCCTTGTCAGTCATTTGGAACTTCTCAGATGTTTCTAGAAGTTCCATTAGGAAAAGAAGACATTACAAGAATGATAATACACTTGACTATGAAGCCAGTTTGAGACACAGCACTGACTTATTCAGCCATCTCTCGAGTTTCGTTTTGGAGAAGGTGAGGGCAAGAGGAGATGTTGTAAATCGAACATTAACAGAAATCACTCTGCTGATAAGAAATATTATATCTGCTTCCAGACCCTGCACCTTATAAGGACCCCTCTGTTAAACACCAGGAGAATAATCATATAACCTGACAAATGGGTCCAAATTAAATAAATAAATAAATAAATAAATAATCAATCAATCTTTGCAATTATATAGGATTTAAATTCTGTAATTCTCTCTTTTATGATATTCTTTCAGAATATATCCTTCAAGGTTAACAACATACTTTGTTCTAACGGCATGAACATTCTGATTTTATTTCTATAACAGAATGTTCAACCTAGAGTGATGATACAAATCCTTGGTAAGTCATATAGTGAGTCTGAAATGGGCTATTAGTTTGACATTTCAAAATCTTATTGAAAATCTTCTGAAATGGGCTATTAGTTTGACATTTCAAAATCTTATTGAAAATCCCTCAAGATGGAGAGTCACCAACGTCCTTTGTTAATCTGGTTTTAGAGCTTGCAAATATATTTATCTTACAGCAATTTAAATAGATTTTTTTCTTTCCTCCCTCTGTGAAGACAGTGAAACATCTGATCTTTACCAGGTATTTACTTTTTTTACATAAATACATATATGTATACAATCCTACTGTGTGTGTACTATATATATGTGTGTGTGTATATTTGTAATTTGATTATGTTTACTAAACAATATATTTTAACATATTTCATCCTAGTTTATGTAGATATATTTTATTTATATTATCTTGTGAGGCATTGTATACGGGTCTACCAATGTTAGTCAGCTAATTACATATTAATTAATAGTTGAGCTGGTTCCATTTATTTGTTTTCACCATTACAGACAATTGCAATATGTATCAGCAATAATACATTTGTGAGACTTGTTTAGGTATTTCTGTTAAAAAAATTCCTAGAAGGGAAACTGCAGTGTTAAAGGATACACACATTTAAAATTGTCAAAGCAACTGTTAAATTGCCCCTGAAAACAGTTGTAGTAACTCACACTCCAACCAAAGATGTGCAAGAGGATAAGAGTGCTTGTAATGCCACATGTCTGCAACACTGTGTACAATCACGCTCTTTAATTTCAATCAGCTAAACAAGAAATAATAACCTCACGTTAAATTATTTTGCTTTACTTACTGAGATCAAGCTTCTTTCTTATATGTATTGGCTTTTTGTATTTCCCTTTTAAAGAAACACTTGTTTTCTCTGACCATTATCTTTAATACTTTCTTCTTAAGATTTTGAACTTAATTAAATTTACTAACATTTATTGAGCTCCTACTATGGGCTAGTCTGCTGGCTCTTACTTATATAATAGAATAATAAATAGGAGTATAAATGCTCCCCTGGGGATTAGAATCACATGAAGAAATATGGTGGGGTGTTAAATAACTATAATAAAATGTGTTGAGTGCAATACTATATGAACAAAGATCTATACAAAGCCAACATTTGCTCTGCAGGAGGGTCAGGGAAGAACGTCAGGGAGAATTTCAGAAAGATCTTTTAGATGAGTCATGAATGATAGGTGAAATTTCACTTAGGGTGAACAAAAGGCTTTTGGTCCAGAAAGAATAGCACTAGAAACAGCCCCAAGACATGTAAATGCAATAATTATTCGTAATACAAATAGATCACAAGGTTAGATCTATTTGGCTTAGATCTCAAGATTTCTAATGGGAGAAAGTGGTAAGAAATGAGGCTGGGAAGATCAGACACAGATTTTATAAAGTGCTTGCTTGCCATTCTTAAGAATGTGCTTTCTCCTTAATCTTGAACCAAAGAAGAAATACTACTTTTAAAGGATCATCCCAGTAGTAGACAGGGATGGCTTTGGGTGGGGAAATGAGGAATACTGCTTGGGATCAGGAAAAGTGGTAAAGACTGTAACAACAATCCTGACGGGTGAACAGGAGAGGTTGAAATAGTATATCAGTGGAATCAAGTGAACTTGGTCACTGAAAGCACATGACTATACCCGCTCACATATGTGACAGCGTTAATTGCATTCATGCAACAAATTTAGACAATCAGGCATGTATCTGCCAGCCTACTCCACTAGAATATGACTTCTTTCCCTTTGAATTCTTAGACCAGTGGTTAACCAAAACATAGTATTTCACCAAAAGATAAAATAACAAGTTTCCTGACCTTCTCTTGTTCAGTTTATGCCAAAACAAGTATTTGTTCATCTGATGCTTTTTCTACCTATCCTCTATAACTACTAATGGCTCACCACCGTTTTCTTTTTATATGGAAAAATTCAGTGATTGGAGTAATTTGAAATTATGGTAACCTAATTGAAAGTGTGAAACAATCCATTAACTATAATTTTTAAAAGGATCCATATGTTTGTCACTCTTCATAGGCACACCACCATATGTGGATTTTTCAAAAGTAAGGATCATTTTAACTACAACTGAGGATATCAATAATGTCACTAAATGGTACAAATGTACACCCTATTATAGGTCTTCATACCTTGTGATTAATAGTAAGTTTTATTCATATTTTTGATCCCTGAATGTTTTATACCTGTATTTAGGTTTCAACACTTTCATTTGTGCTTCCAAATTTTGTCTTCAAGAGCACTGAGAACTCAGAGGTGAACAACCACACAGATGCTACGGTCTCATCATGTGTAGGACGGCTTCCTAGTAAGCGGTTTAGGAATGATGAATGGATTCATGAATGGGCAAAAAAAACCACAGGGCTCAAAGATGAGACTAGATTTCTGGTTTGCGTAACCTGTTGTACTGAGAAACCATACACATTACGAAGCACCCATGAATAAGTATTTTTTGACGCTGTGGTTACTTTGGTTTTATTTTGTTTTGTTTTCAAATAAAAAATTATTTTTCAGGCTTCTCATCCCTTTCTCTTCCAGGAACAACTCACAACACTGTCAAAACCCCTTCCATCCAAAGCTATGTTTCCCAGAGAAAGAGCAATTGACACAGAATAGAAAAGGATGAATACAGGGGTGCCTGGGTGGCACAGCGGTTAAGCGTCTCCCTTTGGCTCAGGGTGTGACCCCGGCATTATGGGATTGAGCCCCACATCGAGCCTCCTCCGCTATGAGCCTGCTTCTTCCTCTCCCACTCCCCCTGCTTGTGTTCCCTCTCTCACTGGCTGTCTCTATCTCTGTCAAATAAATAAATAAAACCTTAAAAAAAAAAAAAAAAAGAAAAGGATGAATACAGGAGGGCATCACGTGGCTATGCTGCCCAGCGCCACACCTGGTGGGGGTGGGTTCAGTTTGGGGAGGAAACCCTAGAGAAGGCACAATGAGCAAGCGGAAGTGTGAACTGGATTGAGATACAGGCAGCAGCCGTAACTCGAGCTCGACCATTCAAGGAAACATGAAACTGGGGCAATCCACTATGTAAAGAGGACAACAAGGGCAGCTGGCTCAGGGCAAACACAAGCATGTGGGCAAAGAGCCTGCCCAGAGTGTATTCCAGGGACACCTATGTGCAGCAACAGCAGTTAAGGCAATCAGGAAGGAATTCAGGAACTAAGTTCTCCTGTAGCAGCTGATGCCAAATTTTACCCAAATGCATCTGTGAATTATAACCTCAGATACTTTTTAAAGTAGTTTTTGTTTTGTTTTGTTTGTTTTTCTGTTTGCTTGCTTTCCCCTCCCCCCCACCAGTGGATCATTTGGGCTTGGTGGGAGGGATTGTTTTGGGCTATTTCCATCTCATATTTGAAAGACTTGTGTTAAATGTTTTCCAAAAAGTTTGATTATTTATATAACTGATACAAGAGCTGAGAATGTATTCTGAAGGTCATTTAGTCCAAGCCTCTGACCAGAAAAAGAGAAATACTAAGCAATTTAAAACTGGCAGTTGTGTATCTAAGCTATTGTTAAGAATCTCCAGGAATAGAGATTGACCCACCACTTCTGCTAGCCTCTTCTCACACTTATGCTAGAATTACAAGCAAATGCTGTTTTCTCTTTCCTTAGGCCTAAATCAACACATTCTTGTTCAAATCCATTTCCACTGTGTAGTCCTCTGTGGACCAGACTACCGCTGCCAGTTTTCCTTAGTTCAAATTCTTTTTTCTGTTTATCAACTCGTATTTTTTTGGCCTACTTTTCCTGCTTACAAATGTAGTGCTATCAAGACTTTTTCCTTTACACAATTCTAGACTGCCTGATCTACAGACACTAGTAACAGGAAGGTTTTTGTTGTTGTTGTTGTTGGTTTTTTTTTTAACTGCCAAGTAACAACCACCTACTAAGGACTTCAGAAAGCCTCTGCCCAAGATATATATATATATATATATATATATATATATATATATATATATATATATATGTATCTTGATATTTTCAAGATACAATGGGAAATTAGCAAGTCAGACAGAAGCAAAAGGAAAGTTTAGGGAGTCACTGAAAGTGTAGCATGTGATTAATGGAGGCAAGGGTTGTCCCAGATCTGGGGAACTAAGCATTGGGAGAGCATTAGTGAGTTGAGGTAACACTGAGTAACACAAATAAAGCAGGTGGCTACTAGGGCAAGGAGGCTGAATGTCAGATCAGTTTCACAGAAGCCGGATCTAAAACATTTTTAGCTCAGTGAAGACAGCACTCTTTCTCTTAAGCAGATAATGATAATTCAAGGGGATATTGACTACATGAATTTTATTTCCACTGAGGACATAACAAGAAATAATTAATTTATGTCAGCAGAGAAAGGATTTTCATTAAATTTAAAAAAGAAATTCTGCCCAGGAAAAGTTATTAAACACTTAGATGGAATACTGAGAGGGAGAGAAAATGAAATTGCATTAGTTTATACAGGCATCGTTTAGACACAGGGCAGATTCTCATATGTGAAAGAGAGTGTGGAGGATGTACATTCAGTTATTATTAAAAAAGAAGGAATTACAAGTTCAGGGCACGTCCTCAGGAGGTTACATAGCCTTGGTATGAATGCCAATTTTGCAACTGCCCAGGGTGTGAACTGATTTAAAAAATATATATATCTCTGTGCCTCAGTTTTCTCAGCTGTAAATTGGGGAAAACCGCACCTACTTTATAGGGTTGTGGGAGGATTAAATGGATTAGAATGTGTAAAGAGCTTAAAATAGTGCCTGGCACAGAGTATGAGTTATGCAAGATTTTGCTATTGCTGTTCCTGTTGTTAGCAGGAAAAGTGCAATGACACTGCGAGAACCTACTAAAGAATGATTCTATTTTATGTGACTAAAAGTTTAGATGATAATGTATTTGTCCTTGCCTTTTTCTTCCTCCTAGCTCTCCAGTGCAAACTCAGGACTAGAAGTCAAGAAATTCATGTTCTAGTCCCCTCCTCCACTAACCAGATGTGTGACTTTTCTTATTTTAATTCACCAGATCTCAGTGTTCTGGTTGTTTCAAATTCTGTTCTCTCTCTCTCTCAATTTACCTTCTTCTCCAGCACTCATTCCACCCCCCCAATCATCTTCTTTTCTCCTATCTCTGTTCCTCTTTCAGTCTTCAGTCTCATTTTCTCAATTATTACACATCCTAAGCTCCAAAACTTCCCTGAGGCCTCATCGTCCTTCCATCCTCCATCCCCTGTGGGCGGAAGACACTACAGGATTGTGTATTTGGCCCCAATCCAAATTTTTATTGCCTCTATTTAGGATGAAACACAGCATTTTCTGTGTCATACAAACAAGGACTTTGTCCAGGATGGATAACATCTTGGGTCTAGGGGAAGGGGAGGTACCCATCATCCTTTATTTCTAATGACCTCTGGGAAAGCGCACAGCTCTCGGCTAACAGTCATAGAAGAGTGCCGTTCCCAGATGAAGAATTACTCTAATTCTTGGAGTTCTACCACTGCCTGTGTTTTTATGAAGGAAATCAATGTAGAGAGTAGAAGAGTAAACAATGGATAAAATTCAAGTGAAACACACACACACACACACATCAGCAACAATAAAAAAAAAAAAAAAACTTTAAATGTTATTTAAAGCCAAAAAATAGAAATTGTGATAGAAACAGAAAAGCCATATTATTTTAATTCTAACATTCTAATCTAAACAAAGGTTAAAGAGGCCAGAGGAAGAGAAAATTAATGATGCATGAACCCAAAAATTCTCATATAATGATAGAAACTGATCAACAAGGCATGTTCTGAAACTTACACATGACTCCTTTAAATTTTAAAAACTAAAGTTCTTATAGATTCTCCAACTACTCTGGTAAGAGATTTGGGAACTATTTTTTACCTAAATCGCTCTTTCAAAATATCCCTGTGGTGGTTGGCTTATTTTGAACTCATTGGGAGTTCATTAAATAAGTTTAACCCCCTAGTTTTCTTATGGATAAAACTTTTAAAATGCCATTATTAATATTAGCCCATTTTTTCCATGTGTTTGAACATAATTGTGGCTCATTTCAATAAATAGTTAAATAATAACTATTATTATTTAATAACAATAGTTAAAGTTCCATCAAAGCAAATTACTCTTGGTAACTGTCAGAACAATCTTAGAGCAAGACTTAATATAGTTAGATTTTCATATAACCCCCAGGAATAGGTGGAATGTTGTCAATCAATAATATGAAAATGGCACTTTGTAGAAACTTCAAAATCTCGAATCCCATGCCTAACCACAGAAAGTCATTTGCCTTACTACGAAAGCATAGACTTTTTAGGTTTCTAAGGTCTTGTGTAGAAAAAATATATATATTACATGGAGTATTTTAAATCATAAAGACATTATATTTTAATGACATGTTTAACCAGTATGTGAAGATTTTATTTTAACATTTCAAAGACTTTTAAAAAATCCTTCTCTGCTTACATTATATAATTTTCTTATATATGTCATATGTTTGTATATATCTATGTTTATACACATACACACCATCATTTATATATGAAAAGTACATGTCTCATCATTTAAAAAATCTTAGTACTCTATATCACAGGAAGTTGACCCAATTTTTAAAATAGGGGTTCATAAAAGTATTGTCTTAAACATTTACTTGTGCATTTGGGTCATGAAGTACAATATATCACTTCCTATTTTTACAATGTTTCTGGTTGTATAAATTAAACATTTAGTCCCTTAAGCTTCACATGTAACAATTTTAGATAAATAATCACGTTATTTGCTGGGGGAAAAAATGCTGCATTCAGATAAAGAGTTTAAGCTGAAAAGTAGTATCTTCCATATGGCAGCTATAGTTATATGCTACCATGCCAGCTATTTCCCTAAGGAAAGTCCAGGCACCCTTAATTATAGAGAGACATCATTACTTAGAAGAAAAACATGAGTCTTTAATTTCCTTGCCTCTGCTGGACTGGGGCAGTTCATTCTGCTGAATCAAGCAATGCCTCAGTAACACTTAAGCTTAGCTGGTTTCACATACAAGGCCTGGTCTTGTTAGGTCACCCACAACTGCAGCTCCTAAACTGTGATCAGTGTTGTTTCTGTTATGGAATGTCATCCGCACAGAATTCATTATGTCTATAATTAAATACAGAAAGCCCCGCCTGATGTTAGGGTGCTTGTGAAGCAACTGTTCTTCTTGGCAGCTCCTCCTCTAACTTTTGGACCACCAGATCCCTCCTGGGAACCAACCTAAGAAAGTGCTATTTGAAGTAGCACCAGTTTCCTGTAACGTGGCGTCAGTGTATTTCTAATTACAGTACAGACAGTTTTGAGCACAAGTTACTAGACAAGAGTCCAGGTCAGCACTTTGGCTTGCCAGGTCAGTCTTGTTCTCCTCCCACTTCCTTCTAATAATAGTGTCTCATATATACCAGAAATAGCATAGGGAATACATCTTTCTAACTCTAAGAACTGCTCCTGAATTCAATTTTAAGCAATGTGTTGGGAAGCCAAACTTATCCAAAAAGAGACACTACCTTCTCATTATGTAATTTTAATTAAGGGTCCAGTATACCATCATCTAAACCTTCAGCAGAACCATGTTCTAACTCAGCAAGTCTAAGTGTCTACTTATGTGAGGGGGACAGATCTTTGTACTTGTGCTAAATCACCATGCATTTTGATAATTTCAATAATGTTATCTGAAGTGGATGTAAATTCTGTGTTGCTTGTTTTGTGAAAACTAAGTATTTTCGTTCAGAAGATTAAGAATTGTAGTTCTTTAGATGAAATATACTGGGGCTTTATTTCTAGTTACATTAAAGTAAAATCAACCCATTAAGCATAATATTAATAGAAGGTCAACAAAAGCAGCAAATAAGCAAGTGTTACAGAAACAAAGTGCAATGAATTCTGACAAGCTATTCTGTTTCTTTATTATCATGACATTAGGAAATGGCACTAAATGTAAGGGTCTGCCACAATCTTCAATTCTGAAGGCTTTATTATAAGTCAGCCATTCATATCAGCAGCAAGCTGACAACTCAAGAACAAATTCCCAGCATCCACTAGCTGTTTATTAAGAAAAACACACAGGTTATGTCATATAATAGACAGTTGCCTGCTGGGGCAATGGACACACCTGGGCTCAGATTTCAGCTCTGCCACTGAGCTAGGGGACTTTTGGCAAGGCAGCTCTTCTAATCCGCAGTTTTCTCCTCTGTAAAATGGGAATTTTATAAAACCTATCAAAGTACGATGTTGTAGGAATACAGAAGTTTAGAGGGACAAAGCATACTATACAGTGTTTTTCACTCAGTAAACACTAAACAATAACATGATTCTGAACAGAATAATTTCAAATTATATTCAAACACAAAAGGTGTTTATGGCACCAAGAAAGGAGGGGCATTTAGTTCACCTTCTGAATAATTTTATGCCTAATATTTTGGGGAAGAAACCATGCATATTTATAGATTTAGAGAATATTATGAGAGTTATGGTTAGACTGGTAATGTCTTTTTTTTTTCCAATATCCCAACACTCATTCAAATATTTATTAAGCTCTTACAACATACTCATCATTCAATCACTTAAAATTCCAGTAATTGAATTGTCCTAATTGGAAAACTTACATTGCTTGAATGTGTTGGTAGGACTTTAGTTCAATAGATGCTAATTTTATCTGTGTTATCTCTATTTTATCTATGTGTTATCTCTATTACAAAAGACACAAGAAATTGGAAACAAGTTAAAAGGTGTACAGGTGTTTAAAACAGAATACTCTCCTTACCCTTAAAATTTATTCATATATACATATACTTGCTCTCTGGAATGTTAGAAATATTTGACACTTTTGCCTACCATTTTAAAATATGGATTTCCATTAAGAATTCCCTCATAAAGTGCATTTTCATATGTATTTAGGGCATGAATATGTACACACTACATGTATTCATTGAGCATCATTCTTTTATAACTTGAATGATTTTTTTAAAGTAGAGCATATATAAAGTATCTTATGTGTATATCTTATGTGTAGATACTTTATGTATGTAAATCTTAAGTGTACACATAGTTCAGTGAGTCTTTACAAATACATATATACCCATGTAAACATCACCCAGATTATGTGAAAGGCTTCACTGCGCCCTCTTCTAGTCAATACCACTAAAAGGTAACCCCATTCTGAACTTTATCACCATAGATTAGTTGTGTCTGTTTTGAACTTCATATAAATAGAATCATATAATATGCACTCATTTAGCTGCTGCCTTAAATTATTCATTTCATTTGTTCAGATTTTACACAGAAGGAACATGGGGACGGATGCCCTCTTTACTCAGCTTGTCTGTACCAACGTATCAATGTGTAATAAGAAAATTCTACCAAATCTTATATATACTACTGGGCATAAATAATCTAAACTTCATCTAAAATGACCCCAACATAGATTTATAAAAACATGTTTAACATTTTCACTATTAACATTTACAAGATTTTAGGGCTATCTACCCTGATGCCATTGGTTATCTCTTCCCAATGTTCACGTTTCTCTGGGAGTTTACATCTATTAACTACTCATACTCTGAAATAGGTTAGAAGTATTAGAAGTACTAGACAACAATGTATTAGTTGTCTGATTATGTGTTTCTCGATTTACAATCTTGAAAATTGAAATACAGAACATTAGTGATCTTGCTCTACTTAAAACAGTTGATTTACAGGCAACGCCGTATCTGGAATTTAGTTGCTCAGACACCACGCCACATTCTGTTTACACACATTGTGTAAATAACATGGCAAGAAAAGAATTTGAGCGAGCACCACACCCATTCCCATATTCAGGTAGAAACACATGAAATCCATGCTTAAGAGAAGAAAAAAAAAAAAAAAGGCATGCAATTTCGGAAGAGCTCTAATACAACTAACCAAAAAACTTTTTCTTTTTCCAAAACCTTATTGGGACATTTTAAGACTTACTATTTAACAAAGACCAAGAAAATTACCAATTCTTGTTTTTTCAGTAATAGAAAAGGGACTGAGCCATAAAATTATATATAAGTGCACAAGAAAAAAGTATAGGAGGTTTGCATAATATTGTTTCATACACCAAACTCAAAACCTTTAGAATATGTGAAGTGAGTATGAAATCAAAACTTTCAGAATGCAAAAAATTATTTATTCTGAATTATGTCATATACACGTGTGCACTTCTTGAAAATACAGTTTGCAGTAAAACTTCAAACAGCAGTTTTATATCTCCAGAAAAAAAACAAAATGTAAGTATCTATGATACTTAATTTTCAATGAACATTTATAGGAGTTAACCCTGCATGCGGTGTGGCCACCAAATGTTTATTGAGAAAGGGATACAGAATGTGGTCAATGACTGCTTTTCAGGAACCAGTGTAGCTCAGGGTGCTGATTCTCACAATACAGCTAAGAATAGCATAAATATTATATAGTGCTGGTCCTTCCTGTAGTCAATCAGGAGTTACTTTTTTATCAGTTTATTATCACATTTCATCTAAAGGTATCCAAAACTGGAACATGATTTCACTGGCATACATATAAATTTATGCTAAAAGTATTATCTGTTTATAATAACTATAAGAGTATCTTACTTAAGCTTTTAAAGCTCGAATATATTACCTAGCTTCTCTGCAGATACATGTAAATAACTTTAACTTATAGGAGAGTCTCAAAGACAAATCATAAATAGGACAGGCCCATTAGATATCTATATCTACACACTCGAGTAAATATAGTAAGCATAACTATGTAAGTATAGGATTGAAATGAATAAATATACTAGTTTATATGTACGGTGATAGTTTTTACAAATGTTTTTGTATAAAAGTCTCTCATAATAAAAATTCTCAAATAAATAAAAGATTGAGAACCTAAGCAATATTTTTCTTTATTGCAGCAGTTAAAATATTGAAAGCCTAGAATCAATCAACCAATATATCCTGTCACAAGAAAGGCATATTGAGCAAGGTTCTTGGAGGGCACGACATAGTATGACATTCACTGCCAACAGGCTCCAGAAGCCTATGGATTTGCTAGGTTTATCTGAGGAAACTACATGATAATCCACAGAAAGGGTTCTGATACTTTTTACAGAAAGAACCAAGTGTTCCTAACAATGAATGTCCTTAGATTTCTATATATAACCAAACTCACAAAGATTCTAAGGTCCTTAAAGAAAGAATCTTGTTTTTCCCTATGTCCCCCTCACTCAGTCTACAGCTTACAGTGGGTACTTCAACAAATTCTGTTGACTGACAAATAGAAAATAATGTTTTCTCTTTTTCTCTGGCCCCCTATCAATGTGTTCCCTACACTGTAGCCAGAGTGACATTTTTGAAATATAAATTTGATAATGGCACCCTCCTCCCCACCTTCCATACTAAACTCCTTCAAATATTTTTCCATCACTTTTACCATAAAGATTCAAATCCTTGATATGGTCTGGAAGGCCCCAAAAGAGCTGGCCCTACTCCTCTAAGAGCTCCATACTCCAGGGCCTTCTCTCAGTTGCTTGAATATGCCAGGCCAACTCTTATACCAGACTTTTGTACCTAGTTTTTGTCCTCTGCATTTACATGGTTAACTCCTTCTCATCTCTCAGATTTTAAACCTCAATCTTCAGGGAAACCTTCCTTGATTAGGTTAGTTCACGCTATTTTAAGTTCTCGCAGTACCATGTATCTGTCCTCCAAAATACATACCACCATTTTAAGTTTCCATTTACTTTTTAAATAACTATGTCTCTTCATTGGAATGCAAAGGTCTAGCAAGGTAGGAACTATTTCTGAGAGTTTACTCACCATGTTTTTTTTACCTGAGCCTGCTACTCAGACACTTACAAAGCGTTCAACCAGTATTTGTTGAATAAAGAAATGAATGTAGAAATGACTAAGTGAATATTGGTGTCGATCTGGTCACAGTAGTAAAGTCATAGAAAGCATGGGCTTTATTAAGTGACATCTATCACACTACCATGTTTAGTAATATTTAGTAATTAGCCATTGCAAGGATATGTGTTTATGGCCATTTAAACAGTGAAAGTAAATAAAAGTGTCTAGTATGTCTAGTATGAAAATTTAATATAAATGACCCTAAAATGCGTGAAACCTGGAAATCATTTTTAAAAGTAAAACTTCACTTCTTATTGATCAGCCTTTTATTCTCATTTTTAAGCTGGATAGCCATGGCATTCACTAGTTCTTTATAGCTGCTAAGAAACTATTAGTCCTCTTAAGTAGAAACTTATTAAATAATAATGGTCCTGGGGCACTTAGATGAGTATGATTCACTGAAAAAGCTATGTGCCCCATAAGCATCCATCATTCAGGAAAGACGACATTCTTGGATAGTAGAGTTCTGAGGCCCATTTTCAGGGTCAAAGAACATTAAGTAATACATAGGTTAGTTCTATTCCATCAGCCATTTATACATAATTTTTTTCTCTTGAATAATGCCTGAACCTGAAAAAATATTAATCCTTATAAAATGGAAATCTTATTCAGCAGAGAAGATAATACAGGGCTCTAGAATGAGAGTGCCTGCTCTTGTATGCGGGCTCTGCCACTAACCTGGTCATGACATATAACCTTTCTTGTGTTCTCTTTCCAACATTACATAAATAAATACATAAAACTTGCTAGGCTTGAATAAACTATAGTAAGGGTGAAACTCAGATCATTAAATAAAAATATTCTAGAAAACCACAGATGCACAAGTTGTTGCAAGACATTCTGGGCCATGGCCAGGGGAAAAAAAAAAAAAGAGAGAAGAGAGAAAGAATATGATTATTGTCTTTTTTAGTTCTTACTCTATTTTTAATATGAAGGCAACTAAATAATATTAGACTTTATTAAGTTAAAAAAGAAATTGTGGTTAGAACTAGATATAATTTGAATCTTGTTTAATGTTTGCTGTTAATTTTTTTTCCTAAATTTTCTCTAATGAATGTGGATTTGTTCTTAAACTAGTTTTTAAAAAGAATGTGGCAATCAGAGTAAATACTGGCTAGAGGGAGGGCTCTGCTCATACTTCATCTGAATAGAAACCATCTATCCCTGGCCATCAATTCATGATTGGTGCTGGGAGAGGCATCCATTCTCAATTAATTATTTAACAGTCACTTGACACACATGAAATAGAGAAAATACATAAAAATGAAGCCAATCCTTCTGGGCAGATCGGCTCTGCCTTTATCACTCCATCTCCCATTTCTGTGATAATCAAAAGAATCCAGCCTTTTGTTTTCCTTTCGTGACTAGTGGTGATCTTTTACTCCATTTTCAGATCAAATTTTCAAACGAATCAATGCTCCAGAACCATCCTGATGGATTCTCTTTTCTGAATTGAATTACCTTAAGCATCAGGTATTATACC
Organism: Ursus arctos; assembly: GCF_023065955.2. Taxonomy (NCBI): domain Eukaryota; kingdom Metazoa; phylum Chordata; class Mammalia; order Carnivora; family Ursidae; genus Ursus; species Ursus arctos. The sequence goes on from NW_026623100.1 coordinate 19,179,206, forward strand.
GTTCAATTATGCATCTTGGTAATTCCAAATTCTTCCTCTTATGGAAAGAGCCTATCCACTGACAAAATAAAATGCATTTCAGAAACATCTAATTCTGCTTCTCTTCAACATATTACTTTTGCCACGCTTTCTCCACTCTTAAGTGTTCCTGATTATGCATGATCCCTGGATCCCTACATTTAAAATGCACAAGAAAATAAAAATTTTAATTTAAAACACCCTCCCACACAGAACAAGCTGTCATTGTGTCATATTTGTTTCCTAATTTAAGGAAGGAAGTTATATCTCATGTGTCCTTCATTAAATGGTCTGCTCTGTATTTTAAAGTGGCATTGTGATACGTAGAGCAATTTTTACCATAAAATGTTCATTTTTAAAAATGTATTTCTATTAATCAGTGCAGAGGTATGGAGCTTCAAATTATAATACAGCAAATCATCATATGTACCTGCTATTTCATTCAAGATTTACAATTAAATTAGGTATGGGAGAGGAAAAACATGTACTGTTATATTTTCGTAAAACCTAACTATAAAGCCTGGTACTAAATCCATGGAAATTTACTGGCCAAACTGAAGTGCAGCATAGGCCATGGAATACACAGGCTTCTATGATTACTTAAGCCAAAACATAATGAAAACAAAAACCTTCATGAAGGCAGAACATAAAAACATAACCCTTTACTTTTTTCCCCCATAAACCCATGAAGGCTACATAACTCTTCTTTTTCTGATGACCAGCTTTTTCCTTCCTAACAAATTCCCTTTGCTGTTTAAACAATTAGAAATTTTATCAAGTCTTCATTTCTCTTCAAGTCAGATGAGAGAGAACTGCCAAGTCTAATAAGATTCACAAGGGCTAGTTCCTAATAGCAGTGTCAGCAAAACAAAAACAAAAACAAAAACAAAAAACAGGAGACATTATACAATAAAATTCTGCCACAATAGAGCTTTTGTCCTCACAGCTTTCAAAATCAGATTTAATAATTCATCTTTTTTAAAAAAAACAATTGCAGCCATAAATGTCATTTATCCATGTGCTGTCTTGATTTGACCCATATGCTATCTACTTTAAACCCTGACACCTCTCCTGCTCAGCCACAGATATATCCATGCTTCCTCTTTTTCATATCAGACACTTTCTGTTCATAGGCTTTTTGGTATTTATACAATATTTTTCCTTGGTCATCATCGTGTAGCAATATTGGAGACAGATGGATGACTGAGTTTTATTTATTAAGGGGAGATAACAAAACTTAGGTATGATTTTTTTTTCACACTTCCAATCCTTAAAAACAGAATCCATGTTGGCCCCCCTACTCAGATAAATATCATTAGCTAAATGTACTCAGAAAATCTCTTGCAATCCTTCATATGCATCCCCTGTTTATTAGCCTACAGAAGCTTCCCAGTCCAACAACGTCTGAATTTCTGTTATCTTCCCAAGACATCTGCTAATTGAGAAATATGTTATTTAATCTCTAACATTTCTAAATACTAGCTGACCTGTCTTCCACTTCAAGAAATCACATAATTTTTCCTAAACTGACAAATGTTGGACTTGGACATAACCAGAGAAGCTAACGTTAATTCCAAGAACCCTTCTCCTTCTAATCCAGAAAACCTTCACATGTGCCCCCTCCCACGGCCCCCTTTTTCCACAACCAGGACAGGACTTTATACTTTACTTATAAAAGGCAAAGCAGTTCCTATGAATCCTGTTCCCCTTCTGTCCTTCACCATGAATAACAAACGTGGATACTCTCAACCAGAGCGAACCTCTCCTGCACTTGATTCTTGATTCACACCAAATGTGTGCCCAATCTTCTAGATGCTTGTCTGCATCTTAGGGGGAACATCTGTGTCTTACAGACTGAGAGGTGGTAGAGGAAAGCACAGCGGTTATTCAGGCGGGCCATGGCCCAATGAAGTTAGGGAGCAGCCTGACAAAGAACCCGAGGATATGAAGAGGAGAGGTCACTCTGCTTGCCCCTTGGAAGTAAGCGGGTTGGCACAAAGGGTTCCCAGGAGAAAACTGAACCCGGAAATGGGGCTGCTTAACCATTAAGCGGATGCCAAGGGAGGAGCTGTGGGAGGTGTTAAGGCAGAGAGGCCACAAACAGGTCTTCACCTTGAAACTAGCTGAAACACACTGTCCAGAGAAGGAAGACCCCATGCACCAGCCGGCCCCGCCTGCCTCGCCCTGCCTCCCCGCACCCTGCCCAGGCCGAGGCCCCCGGTGGGTCGGGCGTCGGGCCTTACCTTGGCTGCAGTCCTTGCCGCGGAAGCCGGTTCGCGAGCAGTCGCACACCGCCTGGTCGTCCACCACGGAGCACACGCCTCCGTTGAGGCACACCCCGCCCTCGCCCTCCTCGCCCGCCTCGCACGGGCTCCCCCCACCGCTATTGGGCGGCTCGTCGTCCAGCTTCACCTCGCCGCTGTCCACCGGCAGGGCCTGGGAGGAGTTGACCCTCACGTCGCGAATCCACCCTTTAAAGGGCTCTCGCTCCCTTACGGAGGCCAGCGTCAGCTTGAGCGCTGCAGCGCGCAGTTCCGGGGGCAGCCCCCCCACAAAGAGGCCGCTGAACACCGTCATGTCCCTGCGCTTTGACTTCACTTCCACCCACTTGGCCTCCACCTGGTCGATGAAGAGCGTGGTGTTGCGGAACTGCCGGCGGATACGCACGTTGTGCCATGCGCCGTCGTTGACCGGCGTGTCAGCCAGGAGCGTGGCGGGCTCCGCACAGAAAATGGAGAAGCTGAGCTGTAGGCGGCCGCCGCGCGTCAGGATGAGCTCCAGGAAGTCGCAGAAGCCCTCGTCGTCGAAGTAGAGCACTAGGCCGCGGGCACTGCGCGTCTTGAGCTGGAAGCTCATCTCGCTCTCGCAGCAGGCGTTCCACTTGGGGAAGCGCGTCCACTGGCCCTCAGCGCCCGGGAACTCCAGCCCGCTGCCCAGCTCTGCCCAGCAGCCCAGGAGCAGCAGCGAGAGGCACAGGAGAAAGCAGCCCCCGCGCTGGAGAAGCGCCGTCCCCATGCTCGGGGCTGGGGTGCGGCGGGGGGGTGCCGGGGCCGACAGGGTCAAAATGGTCCTGGACACCGTGATGTAGAAATAAGGGTCCAGAAACAAGTAGGGTAAGGAGATAGGCAGGAGTAGGAGGGATGCACCCTCCTTTATCTAGCTCTTTTTTTCTTCTTCTTCTTCCAGCAGCCCCTCCCTCTCTCCCGATAGTCCCCTCCCAACTGGAAAACGTAGACCCCAGTGGTACAGGGGAGCAGCAGATCTTCCAGACCAAAGGGAGGATACACTTTGGAAGCAACGTTCTGGAAAAGGCGTTAACAGAAGGTCAAGGGAAGTCACTTATCCATTTGAGTCCGATGACCTAGTTCAAGGGCATCAGTGGTGTCAACAGATGCTTCACTCCTCAAATACTGTCATCTGCCAGGTACCATCAGTGGTACCGGGAAAAAGCAAAGCAGTTAGAGTCTGTTAAGAAGCAAATACCTCTCGGGGAAGTACAAGAAGCCAGCAATGAACCAGGATCCTTGGATACTTGTGAATGCCTCAAGTGTTTCTCCTCCAGATGCGGTGTCCCAAACCGGAAGGGAGAGACAGGTTCCTTGCCTCTTTATGGCACCACTTAACCCCTGAGTAGCTTCAAAGGCCTGCTTCTTCTGTCATATCATGGACTTCCTGCACCACTGTAGCCAGCGCAGAATTCCTTATGCATGGCCTCACAGGCTGGATTTTACTTCTCTTTTTCCCTCCCCAACAGTAGGGTTCGAACCCAGAAGCTGTGGAATAGCCAGAAGCTGTTAGATGTCACAACAGCTCCTCTTCTTTTCTCTCTCCCTCTGCAAGGCCAAGCTAAGATGCCAGCATATCAATTGGTTGTGTGTTGGTGATGCATTTTGGTTTTGTCTTTTTATAAGGACCCAGAAAATCTGCAGAGAATTAAAATAAAAATTAAGTTCTAAAGTCATTTATAGTATCATATAAATTATTATTCAGCTCAGAAACCAGGTGTAAAACTAGAGCTGGTAGGAAGCCAGAGTTAACCTTACTGGAAGGGGCTTATTTGTCCTGATCTAGCCAGGAAGACCTAATGTCTCCTAATAGTTAATATTGCACTTTTACAATCAGTCATTACACCCTTGCAGTTCATTATAACTGTTAATATGCAACCCTCTCAGAATTTTATAGAGATATGTTTATGGTGATCTTTTACTTTTTCTGAGAAAGCTTAATTTTTAAACTATGAGAAGGGGAGGAAAAAAAGGCCCTTTTAAGGACTTCTGCTTAACATGTGTACTGATAACATGGGCAATAAAAATACAACCTACTCAGATCTCAGTTAATACAGATTTCACAACAGGCAAAGGAGATCAAACCACGACTGGAAGCTGCTGGCTTGGATTTGGTTAGCATTCTTACCATTTTATGTTTTTCAGAGAAAGAATATTGATAGTTTCTTGGGAATTTCTTTTAAATTTCGAACAAGTATTTTTGTCCTTTTATTAAAGGAATAATCTCTTTTAGGAGAAGACATCTAACTGGCATCCTATCTATTTGGGGCAGCATTTATGTCTCAATTGCCATAATATTAACTCCTCTAAAGAAGGGTAAAGTGTTAATATTTTGCCAAACAGTGTAGTGATCCTAACTCCTCTTCAAGTCCTTATCTGGCTGTCAGCTCTTAGAATTTGTGTGGTCAGACCAGCAGTTGGCATGTGTGTCACCTTAGCTGCTATGGCTCCAGAATGCTAGAATATAAAATCATATCTTTGAATCACTCATTATAAAATCACCTCTTTAACCCTAATCTGACAGGTTCCTGAAATGGTACAGAAATCATAAGTAGTGAATTGTTTTTAAGTCATTTTTTTTTAACCAAAGAACATTACTCTTACATTATGCCCCCCCCCCAAAAAAAAATCACAAATGGTTCTTCTGGTCATGTCAAGCAAACACATGCATTTCTCTCAGCATTTCCCACTATACCCCACCCCCTCACACACACACATACACACACGCACACACATTTATTGCCTGGACACAGAAGCTCACTATCCAATTAACACTTTTTTTTTTCTTACAAGCTGAAACTAGCAGTAATTTATGGCACCGCATTGTGCTGCTGCTCCTGCATGGAGGGAACTGAGAGCATTTCTCTTCAGTACAGAGCAATCCCTACAGGTGTCAGCTGAGAGCCACCACCAAGCTAGGGGATCCCACTTCAAGTTCCTCCCCAGATGAAATTGATGACTGGTTCTCTCTTTTTCAACACACATACAACACAACAAACACACACACATATACATATTGCTCAGTAGAAATAAAAAAGAAATAAAAATCTCAGTTGCTTATTTATTATGGCTGATACATTCCACACCATCAGCAATCACCAGCCATATCTTGTCTACTTCTGTGCCAAGCCCAAAGAAAGGTGATCTTAAAAATCATCCTAAGATAGCATATTATTCAATATACTCTCATTTTTAAGTGGACTTGGGCATCTGCCAATTTTTCAGTCATTTGCAAAATAAATCTGGAATTTTAAGATCAAGAGTAGTGCTTTGAAACCATCCAGAAGCTTATGTGTTAGAAAACCTTTGTGTGTGTGTGTGTGTGTGTGTGTGTGCGCGCGCGCACGCAAGCATGAGTGTCTATGTGTGTGACTCAACTGGAGCCGATTATTTTATTAATTAATATGACATGATCACAAAACCTTTCTTCACCCCTCTCTCCTGCCCTCCTCCACTAATGCATACCTTGCCAATTTTTTTAAGGGATAGAGAGTGGGGGGAACACACATATATTCTTACCACAGGGGAGGTCAACTGACTCTCCCAGTTCTTAGAGGAAGCTCATTGTGTGTGAGAGAGTATCTGTATTTATATGGAGAAAGGATTCTCTCTAGGTGCCGGAAAAACCTGGTGAGTTCACAAATTAGAGGATGAAATAAAAGAATCTGAAAAACAACCTTACTGCAGCCAAAGGAAGAAGCGCTCTAATTCAAAAGCAGACTAACAGCCTCATTAATCTTTTCTTTCGTTTCTAGAATCAAATTCATTCCCAAGCCACTAGAAGGATCGATACAGTATGCTCATCTGCTGCAGTTGCATTTATTTTAATATGTTTATAACACACATACACATATGCACACATATCTTTCCATGCATCCTTCAATATATACCATCGCAAAGAACCTGAAATCTTTGGGATAATTTATAGAAGTGCCTTCCCCCCCTCGCTTTTGCGAAGTCCCTCAATACCAATGCACACCCAAATTCTCCCTGGCTTTCCCGCCCAGTCTCTAAGCTCCATCTCTAATACCAGTGCAGTTTCTTGGAGCCTGGAGTCAACTGCACAAATTAAGGATAGGCACAGCATGGGGCTGATGGGGAAGGGAAATAAAGATGTAGGTACAGATATATTTTATTGCTTTGGTTTCTAACTTGTCTGTTTTCTTTCTTTTGCTAATAAATCACTGCATTCAGCCTTTAAGTTACTACCTCAGTTCCACCATCTCATTTTCTTCCCATCTATTTAAAAAGCTTCATGCAAAACAACGAAGATCTATACTCCTCCACCCTCCCACCACCCATCCTTCCTTGTGCAATTGTGGCAGATCCTGGCTCAGTTACTAGGGAGAAATATATCCTTCTCCAGGTTGCCTCGCCCCATCCCCTCCCCCAACCCAAATTGAGCTTCTTTACCTGCCCGGTTATTCCCCTTAGCTGGACCCAGAGCCTGAAGCATGCATCGGTCAAAGCGAATTTCCTGAGGTCTGTGGATAAGGCGACTGTCGCTGCCTTTTCAGAGGCGTCAGGCTTGAGCGTCTATCTCCAGGAGTGCGGGAGGGGAAAACAGGCAACGGAGGGGAGCAGGAGGAGGAGGAAGAGAGGGAAAGAGCTGGGAAGGAGGAGGCGGTGGTGGAGCCTGAGAAGGCTGGGTTACGTGACGCCGGGTGCTGTCCTTCTGAAAGAGAAGGGCGGAGCTGAGCTCTCCGCAGTACCATGGAGAGCGGCGGGCCGTCCTCAGGCGGGGATACTGGTGGGCTCGGCCCGCGGGCACAACCCCTTCAGGTCGGGATGCTGCGGAGCGAGGTGTTTATATCTTTGCTTCGTCCCTTTGCAGGGGAAGCCCGATCCTGGAGGCGGGGACCTGCCGCAAGAGCTTCTAACTTGTCACCACCCACCCTCCCCCGAGAGAAAGAGAGAGAGAGAGAGAGAGAGAGAGAGAGAGAGAGAGAGAGAGAGAGAGAACCAGAGAACCACGTAGCCTACTGAGCATGCCCAGGCCCCTGCTAGACCCACGGAAACCTGTGTGGAGATTCCACTTCTCCGGGGTTTAGTCGTGATTGGGCGAGGGTACCTGAAAGGGTGCCAGGGAAGAGCTCGGCAGCTAAAAGGAAGGGGGCAAGGAGTCAGTGATTAAGATGAGCTCCGGTTTTACTTGCGAGCTTTGGTCTCCTGTTTGGAACCCCTGAAAAGCTGCAGCTTTTCGAGGAATGCAGGGACAGGCAAGACTCACACAGTCGCTGGCACTCCACCAGATCCAACGTCCCTGCCCCACCCCTTACTGTGGCCCTAGTCTGAGTGATCTCTTCAAATCTTCACGATCTGCCTAGGCTGTGCCAAAAAGACGTGAGAGGGACCTACGGGGCTAACGCGCCAACTTGGAGACCAGACTCAAGCCTGTCTGACAAGGTGCTTTCTGCGACAGCCTCTTGTCTTCCCCCAGCTTTCCGCGCTCTGCCTTGGCCACGGGCATTCTGAACGGAACCAAGTTCTCTACCTGTTTAACTCTTCTCTCCGTCTCCTCCTTTCTTTTGCAGCTGGTAAAACCTGGAGGAAGCGAAACTCCATGCATGCGAAGCTCTAACCAGATCATTGGGCATGCCCAGTAGGCATTGCTGGGTTTGGTGACAAAGGAGTTAACTCTCAGGGAGCTTGCAGAATAGGTGGTAGAAAAGTCCGAAGTGTGTGGCTTTAAATTACAGTTTGAGTGCTATGGACATTTAAATTCCTAACCCTATTATATTCCTAGCCTGGGTTAGTTTTAGAGCAGAAACAGCAGACATATTTATTTCAACACCACAACCCTAACAGCTCCAGCCTCAAATGCTATAGGATAAAACTATTTTCTGCCTCTAGGCCCTATAAAGCAAGACTGTAAGACCTAGACAAATTCAGGAGTACTGAAATAATATACATTCCAAATGCAATATTCTTTTCCTTCCAAAGAAACAATAACTCATTCCTATGATAAGCATATTTATACTTTCACTTCCTTTGTTAAAGAATCTAAATAATTTTAAGGCAGGAACCACAAGTTTTATTATTTTTATTGCCCTAAGAAAGGCAGTGTGTCACATGATTAAGTGGATGGGAACTAGAATCAGATTGTCTGGGCTTGAATTCCATCGCTGCCATTATTAGCTGTGACCTTAGGTAACATACTTAAACTTACGATGCCTCAGCCACCTCATCTGTAAAATGGATATATTAATAGCTCCCACATGTTTGATGTTGTGAAGATCAAATAATTGAACATAAGATATTTAGCTTCTTTGACTCAGTGGAAGTCACTTCTCTGAAATCTACATTTCTTGGCTTTAAAATAGGAATACTAGTGATTGCCAACTCATCCCATAGGATTTCTCTGGAAATCGACTGAAATAATAACTGTTAACATGACTTTTAAAATACATAAATGGAATTTTAAATGATGTAGAGCTAAGACTCAAAAATAATACCTGATCTAAGGTTATGTAGTCATTAAGTGAACTTGAATCCTGCCCCCCAAATAGTCTACTTAAAGCAGGGTCTTTTTAAAAAACTTTTCTACCATTTACCAGTAGGTTCTAGAGAAAACAGCACATAAGATATGCCCATATGTGTCTAGGATAGAGGTAAACCATACTGCAAAAGTAAGTGGAATGGACAACCAATCTTTAAGAATTGAATCTAAAGTTTCCATGATGCCCCTCAGATCTTGTGTGCATATTTACCAGTGAATCCTATGGTGATGGCAGATTTCTACATGCACTCATAATAGTCAAAGCCCTATGTTTTACCTGGAATTATTTTTTTAAAAAAAATCAATTGCCACTATTGCATATGACCCAAAAAATTATCTAGTTTATTTAAATTTGCCCTTGTAAATTTTGGTCTTATCTTCAGTTGGGCTACACAGAGCTTCCATTGGATCATGGTTTTAATTGGGCTCTCTTCAATGGTTTTCATTCAAACGTGCATTAAAATTCTTATTCCTCATGTATAAGTTTTAAAACAAAAAGTCCTCTGTGCCCACCCCTTAAACACACACACACACACACACACACACACATACACACACACACACACACACACACACACACACTCTAAACTGAGGAACTACATTATGTGCTGCAGTAATGTGCTTTGCAATTATCAGATTTAAAGTAACTACTGTATCTAGTCTAAGGAACACGGACAGCCACAAAATCTGTTTGGGTTTTTTTTCAGTTAATATGCAGTGGGGAAACTATCAGTATGTGCTTAGAATGGGGGAAAAATCAAAACATAATTTAGTGATAAAAGCTCTGACTTTATTCTAAAGTAGGACTTCCTGTGTTGTTTCTACATAAATTGCTCCAGCTTTTTGAGACTTAGTTTCCTCATCAGTAAAATAGGTATAATGGCATCTCACTTCATTAGATTTGATGAGGGCAATGCCAATATTTGATGTTAAGTGCCTATTCCATGCCAAACAGCACTCCAAGTGCTTTACTTACATTACCTTAGTTTATCACTCAAAACAACCCTATGAGGTAAATTCTAGAATTTCACTCATTTTGCCAATGAGAAAAGTGAAGCATAGAGAGATTGATCCACTCAAGGTCACACCTAGCAGGTATAGTGCAAGGAAGGATACAAACTCATGTCCGTGATGTTAAACATATGCCTCTCATCCAATGATCAAATATACCTAGCACACTGCTTGGCACAATGCAGATGCTAATGAGTGTTAATTCCTTTTTTCCCTCCCAAGAGTTTCATCAAGAGGAATCTGGGAAACTAAATAATCAACTTTTGAATGTTGTAATGTCATTCTTAATGACAAATACTATATGAAATATCTTAATGAAAACAGGTGAGATGTTTTTAATGTTATATTGCTGTTGTTTGTGGGTGAAATTTAAAATTATTCCTATAGATCTGATTTTGAGGCAATTTAACATTTGTCAGAGCAATCTAGTATTTTTCTAGAAAGGTGGAAGCTAGGGCTAATTCCTCTCAAGTCACCTTAGAGAATCTACCAATTTTAGGCTACAGTAATGTGTGAAGGATTTTAACTCCTGCCCCTTGCTACCACTCAGAACAAATGAGATAATTGTGAAATCAAGATGGTTGTTTATGATTATGTCTGATTGGGAGAATTTTTGACAACCCGAATATGGAAACATAAGTAATATCTCATGCCATAAACTGGTAAACATTTTGCAACAATGAAAATGGAAATGCATGATCACCACAAATATATTTCCATAGTATTAAATATTAATGAGCATTCTAACATGGAAACTGGCTCTACACTAAAAATAAATGAAACTAAGTGATAAGATTTTTTTGACTGATAAATGAATACAGAGAGACTCTGTGTTTATTGCTGCAATCATAGCTTGTGCTTTAACATTAGGAAATCAGTGTAAACACCTACTTTCTCAATTAACATTAAGGCAAAGTGGAGTCTTTGAGATACCCATGAATCCTAAGATTGATATGAATTTGGAAGGGGGCTTTAACTTTATGCATAAGTAATTTAAGAAGAAATGCATGGTAATAATGGAGAGAGGAATACGAGTTGATACACATCAAATATGTTTCTGCTAAAGATGGTAAACAATTTAAAAGAGCAATAAGATTTATCAATCTGAGGGGATTTTCTATTCGCTGTGATGTAGGTAATCAAAATGGAGCCTTTTTTTTCTGCTGAAATAATGGTATTACTAGGGAGAGATTAGATTACATGGTATTCTCAGCTAAATTTCAGATTAATAATGAATTCCTCTAATTAATTATAGTACCATTGTTGCATAATTGGAATGCTACTGTTTAGTTCAATAACTTATTTATTTTAATAACAAATATAACCCTTGCTATTTGGTTTGTGGCTAAATGTCTCTAGCTGTTTTCCTTTACATAAACCAATATGAGTTTTCTAGTTACAAAAGTTGATGAATAGTTATGGAACATGCTGCTATATAAACCTCATTTTCAGCACAACAACTAGAGAAATTCCTAAATGCAAGGCAATACAATCAAGTGTGGGGATTTAGACTCAGCTATAGACTGGAATAAACATACCAGAATTTAAATATAGAGAAATTCACATAATTTCCTATGAAGTTGACTATGATACTTTCAGGAGAAATAAGCAAACTCAGTATGTTACACAATGTCATACTCCTTGAAAAAAAATCTTCAGCATCATAAAACTAAGCTACTTTCACATGAGTATATAATTTTTCAATAATCATAAGAGAATGTGATTTTAAAATGGCTACAAATAATTAGAATAATGGTAATTATTAAGGTGTCAAGCTACAATAGAGAAGCACATGGATAGGTACTTGAGAATAGTGGTTAAGTTCTAAAGGATGTACCTGCTGGAGAGGTTTCACTGTGGGAACCCTGCAGTGTGTTCAATGGGCAATGTTTTTAAATCTAGGGCAGCACTAACACCTGGGTATGTTCTGCCATGCCTACTCCCACCCCTCTTACCCCCCTTAATGATGAAAATTCTTTCTGAAGAAGAATAGGAGTTACCAAGAGAAGCCCCTGTTTGGAAGTTTCTCTCATGATTAGTGGCATACTTGAGCCTGTCTTCGTCATCTCCCTATAGAAATTTATTTCTCCTTCTGTATGGAAACTGTCTCCTTACCACCACCATCACCCCCACATACAGTCAACCCCTTCCATTCAAAACTGCTAGACTCCAGGAAAGGAATTTTCTCATTCATCAGAATCTAGCTGTACACTTATTTTCATTGGGTCCCAGCAATCAGTTAATTTGCTTAACCAGTCCTGTTTAAAAACCTTTACTATGGCTTTTGAGGGAAGAGCAAGAGAATTGTGCTGAAGTTAATGACAGTGAAATTCAGAGCCTTGTGCCTTGATCCATTTAAGCTATTTCTACCCCAAAAATCTGAGCAAAATCAATTTTCTGTGGTAGCAAACTGAAATATTTTGTAGCTGGCTTTTTAAACACATCCTGTGTGATTTTATTTTATGTTGTTTGTTTGTTATCACTTTCCTATTCCTATCACTAAGCCTCATTATTTTTGCAGGGCTCTCTCTTTTTCCTCTATTTTTTTATGCTCATCTTTCTTATCTAGTGTAGTTTTTTTTTCTTTTTACCCTGTTGCGTCTTTGCATCTGCTTAATATTATTTTTGTTTGCTATTATATATAATTATTTAAACATACAATCACACATATATACATATACACACAAATATATAATTATTTAAATATATAATCATACATAAACACACAAACACTACTGACACCAAGTCTTTTAGTATTTCTGGGCCCAGTTCCAACATTGAAGAGGGAGGCTCCCCCACGCCATCACCCCAGTCCCTGACACAACACCAAGCGATTCTCAGACACTAGCAGAATATCTAAGAATTCAATTCAATTCTGACACTATCTGCCCAGGGATGCCATCAGATTCCACAGGTTAAGGATTTAGTCCTACAAGACTGCCCCCCAAACTCCCACTTCATATTCAAGTCGCAAGCCCCAGGCTGTTACCTGTGCATCTGACTGGCTACAGATTGGAGGTTCTAATGACCTCTTCCTTGAGTTCTTTTAACTTGCTAGAGTGACTCACAGAACTCAGGGAAACACTTACTTACATTTACCAGCTTATTAAAGGACATGATAACGCATACAAACCAACAGCTAGATAAAGAGATGCATAGGGCTAGGTGTGGGAAAGAGCTTGCACCTTCCGTGTCCTCTCCAAGGGTACCACTCTCCCCCAGATTTCCACAGGTTCAGCATGCTAATAGCTCTCTGAACCTAGTCCTTTTGGGTTTTTATGGACGCTTCATCACATAGTTGTAATTGACCAAGTCATTGGCCCTTGGTTGATTCAACCTCTAGCCCCTTTCAGCAGGCCTGAAGGTGACACAGTAAGACTGAAAGTTCCAACCATCTGACTACATGGTTGGTCCTTCTGGTAATCAGCCCCATCTTTGGGTGAGGTCTAAAAGTTGCCTTCATTAATTAAAAAACACCCTTTTCACCTTTACAAGTCTAAATGCTTTCAGGAACTGTGAATGAAAAAAGAGAAAACTGAGAAATACATTTTGGTCATCTGAATGATCAAATATATATCTCTTAGAAATCATATCACACACACACAGTTAAATATGTTGGCAATAAGACAATGGTAAATATTAGACATACTCCATTAGAACTTCACAAATTAGAGTTCTAACACCTACTTTTTTATTTTAAAAAAAGTCAGTCTTTCAAATACTTGTGAATCAGAATTGACAAGAGCTTAATTTTTATAAGAGATTTATTCTTGCTGAAGGAAAAATGACAGTAAAATAGAGATGAACTGGACCTTAAATTATACTTGTGCACTTGATCTAGACATCCCATTGCATGAGACTGTAGGCAGTGCTAGGCAATTTAATTTTCTCTAGATCAAGTAGAGCAGACTGAAATGACTGACAAAGTCTGGCATGCAATATACATGAATTAGGTAAACAGAACCAGGGAAACGATGAAGATCGGTTGGCTTTGTGGGCAAATAAAAATCACATGCTTCTCTAAAAAAATCTCTCTATCTCTATCTATCTATCTATCTCCCCACTTCTCAGCTCTAGCAGCCTGTGGTCATGTGGATCCACTGTTGCCAGATCTTGACTTTTCAAGAGCAGTTACAAATCTGGAATTTGAAGTAAAATCTTCTGATTTAAAAAAAAATCTTAGCTCATTAAAAATAATAACCCCTACAACCACTGTGTGCAAGACAAAACGGATCTCTCTGCTAGCTGGAAATGACACACAGGGTGTCTATATGTCACCTTCACTTTGTGTTCACACAGACTCCTGCCAACTCACACTCATGTATTATTTTTCTCTAAGTTCAACACTTCAAATGATTTATTTACATGTTCTAAATCCAGCCAAGGATATAGAATAGACTATAAATAGATACAATCAAGACTAAAAGTTTACCTTTGGAATCATGAAGATGATTTTTTAAGTAGCTTGTCATATGAGAAGAAACACTGAATTCTGAATCACATATGTTTCTAGTTCTGGCTTTGTTAATAGTTTCATTTACTACTCTGGACAATCCTCTTAGCTTCTCTCAGTTTACTGCCTGCTTGATATATGTTGCGGGTTGAATTCTGTCCCCCCAAAACGTAAATTGAAGTTCTCACCCTCAGTATCTATGAATGTAACCTTAGTTGGAAATAAGGTCTTTGCAAATGCAATCAAGATTCCCTGGTAGAGTCTCAAGAAAGGACCAATCTTGCTATCATTTTGATTTTATTTCAGATTTCTAGCCTCCTGAATTGTGAGAAAATAAATTTATGTGGTCTTAAACCACCTAGTTTGTGATAATTTGTTATAATAGCCCTAAGAAACTAATATGGTATACATGATAGAGAGTTTGGGGAAACACAGATACGGACAAACAGGTATAAGAGGTGATTTGCTAGATGATTTTACATATACACGACTTTAATTCATATAACAACCTTGAGACATAGACATTCACTCATTCCCACGCTCTTGCTCTCTTGCTTTCTCATTTCCTCTCTCTCCCTCCATCTCTCTGTCTCTCTGACTCTTTCAACAAAATATGACTTAGATAGGATGCCTAGGTGGCTCAGTAGGTTGATCTCAGCTCAGGTCATGATCTCAGGATCAGGAGATGGAGCCGAGTATTGGGCTTAAGATTCTCTCTTCCTTTCCCTCAGCCCCATCTTCCCGCTCACACGTGCGCACTCTCTTAAAAAAATAGAGAGATAGATAGATAGATAGATAGATACGGCTCAGAGATGCTAATTAGCATCCTCTATAATTAACAGATTGCTTCTTGATGGAGCAATCTAAAACTAAAGTCCATATCCTTATTCACTGCATCATTTTATTACAGTACTTCAACAACAGAAAGCTATACAATAGAATATAAAATTATTATTCTGGAATCTTCTTTAAATATTTAAGAGAGGGGCACTTGGGTGGCTCAGTCGGTTAAGCATCTGCCTTTGGCTCAGGTCATGGTCCCAGAGTACTGGAATCAAGCCCCACATCCTGCTCCTTGCTCAGCGGGGAGCCTGCTTCTCCCTCTCCCTCTGCCTGCTGCTCTCCCTGCGTGTTCTCCCTCCCTCTCTCTCTCTCTCCCTGTCAAATAAATATATAAAATCTTCAAAATGAACAAACAAATAAATAAATATTTAAGAGACTGAAAATAAGGAGAGAAAAAATACCAAAAGTAAGCATACCTGTTGTATAATTCCCATGGCATTTTAATATAATTTATCCTGTTAAGTAAATTTCTTTCTAATCTCAGTCTACTAATATTGAATTCCATCAAATGCTATTTCAACATACTTTTATACAATCATAAAATTTCTTTTCTTTCCTCTGTTAATGTAATCAATAACACTGGTTAATTTGCAAATATTGATCACTTTTAAATTCCTGGTATATACCCTACTTGTTCATAATATATTACTCTTTTATTAATTTTGTTTGGGAAATTTTATATAGGATTTCTACATATAAATTTATGAAAGAGAATGGCCTGTAATTTGGAAACAAAGTAATTTTATCCTTATAAAACAAAATGGGAAATGTTCACATTTTTTTTTTCTCATGCTTGGTAAATTAATCACCAATGAGGCCATCTAAACTAAGACGTTATATTTTGTTCATTCATATAGAATATTTACGAATCTTTCATTTTCCCTAGTATTAGTAATTTTTAATTCCTCTCTTTTTACCTTCATAACTCATGGTAGGGAGTTAATAACTTTAATCATCTTTCTTAAGAGTCAAGGTTTGTTAACTTTTTATTGTATATTTGTTTTCCATATAATTGTCTTCTGCTTTTAAAAAATATTTCTTTTCTTTTCTTCAAGTTTAGTGCATGTTTTCTAGCTTTTAGCCAAGTTCTTGAGATGGTTACTTATAATATCCATCGTCACTCTTCTTTTTAAATATCTTTTTTGAAGATTATGCATTCCCTCTTAGCATGACTTTCACTACACCTGCAAGTTCTGATATGTGGAATTTTCATTATGATTTGGGTAAAAAATTGTATTTTTTTCACTTGTAATTATAATTTCTTTTTTGATCCTTAGATACTTAAAAAGTACATGACTTTATTTTCAAACATTAGGGTTTTTTTTCATAATGTTGTACATCAAAAATCATAATCTATATATCAGTTCTTTGAAATTTGTGGAAACTTATGTTAAGGGCTTATATATGTTAATTTTTTTAGGTGTTGCACATATGCTTGAAAAGAATGTTTGCTCTAAGTGTTGTAGATAAGTGTTGTACATAAGTGTTATTGTACATAAGTGTTCTATGTTGTCAATTAAATTAAGTTTATTTACCGTGTAATTCATATATTATATATGCTGTGTGTTCTATAAATTACTTTAATGTATTTTGCTATAATAAATATAATTTTATATATTTAATATATTTTGTCATTATATACTTGTATAAGTTGTTGAATAAAAATATAATTGTTATATATTCTTGGTGGATGAATGCTTTAATCAGTATGCTCTAACCCTTTTTATCTCTAGTAATGCTGTGGCCTTAAAGTTAATTTTGTCAGATATTAGTGTAGCTAACTCAGTTTTCTTTTGGTTAGTTCTTGTAAGGTATATCTTTTTTATTATCCTTTTACTTTAACCTTTCTGCATATTTGTATTTAACATGCTTCTCTATAAATTGTATTTGGTTGTGTTCTAAAGTTTTAGTTGGAGTTCTTTTCCTATTTACACTTAAGTTAATTCCTGATATATTTGGGCATAAATCTAGTAGTATCTTCCTATTTATTTTTTAATGGTCCTGTTTTATGTTTTCTTTTCTTCTCTTTTCTTGCATTTTATCAACTTAGTGAATTATTTGTATTATTTAATTTTTCTCCTCTAGCAGCTTTTAGTGGTTTCCTAGGATTATAGCATGCATGCTTGATTTACCAGAGCCAAACATAAATTAATATTGCCATGACAATGCATGGGCTTTTGACTTTTTAAATGCCTTGTCCCTTTCTGGCTTTGGTGTTATTGTTGTTTTGTATTATATTTCTATATTGTAATATCGAAAATACATTATTATTATTATTATTTTATAGGTCAATATTTATTTATAATTAGCCACATACTTAACTTTTCCATAGCTCTTCATCCCTTCCTTCACTTAACTGTTTCATTAGATTTATTTTTTTCTGTATGAAAACTTGCTTTTGTTATTTCATTTAGCATGGATGTACTGGTGGCAAAAAAATCCCAAATTTTGTTTCATAATATACTGATTTTGCCTTCATTTTTAAAAGAAAATTTTAGTTCACAGAAAATTCTTATTTAGAATTTTTTTTTCCTTTAGCAATTTAAAACTATCACCCAAATTTTTTCTGGCTTCTACCAGTTATGGAGTGTTGAACTGTCCACTGTCAAGTCATGTTGCTGATTCTGTAAGTTAATGTATATTGCCAGCCCAGTGATGGGTTTCAAGAATTTTATTCTGGTTTTGGGCAGTTTTACAATGATTTTTTAAGTTGTGATTTATTTGTGTTTTTCCCTGCTGAGGGTCTCCTTAAATCTGTAACTTAATGTCTTTCATCAATTTTGAAGAATTCTTGGCCAGTATCCTATCACATATTGCTTAATACCAATGATTTCTCTGCTTTGTTACTTGAACTGCAATTTCAAACATATTAGATAATTTCGCCACATTATATATGTCTCAAGTGATTTTTTAAATTTCTAATTTCTATTATTTTCTCTTTCTATGCTTTAGTCTTAATATCTTCTATTGACTTATGTCATTCACTGACTTTTTTTTTCTGCTGCGGACTCTAACCTGCCCCGTTTAACTTTTCCTACTTAAGTAGTTGTTTTTTGTCCAGTTATGGAATTTATACTTGATTATTTTATAATTCCAGTTTTTTTAATAAAATTCTACATCATATTATCTATTTTCTTAACATATTAATCACAATTATTTCAAATTCTGTATCTGATTAAATCCAATATCTGAATCACTTGTCATTTTACTTGTGCTTCCTTTTTTAAAATCTTTTTTTTTTTTAATCATTTGGTTTTGTTGTCAAATGCCCAGTAATTTTTGATTGGATGCCACATTCTTTTTTGATTTAGCCTTTTACCTAATGGAAATGTTGTGAAAGTAACAGCACAGCAGACTGTCGGTCTAATCAAAATGTACTTACCTATTGTTACATATCATTGTCCATCATCTCTTGTCAGCTTCAGTTGCTCCTTGAGGCTTGTAAACTTTTTTCAAGATTTTTCTAGCTGTTCTTGGTGGGCCAGTGAATCTACATAAACCATTCTATCATCACTGGAAGTGGAAGCTCAAAGAATGTCCATCATCTGTATCATTAAAGAAAATTTATGACATGTCGAGGGAGGGATTTGTAAACTACACTCTTAGAAAGATGTCAAGACATTTCTGTATGTATGTGTGAGGGCCCTATTCTTCATGCAGGAGGTACAGAGGGTAGAATGTATGTCCTTATGGAATAGATAGCTTTATGCAGAATTTCTTTTTCTAATAGCAAATATCTCATGTGCAAACAGTCATGCTTTTCATTATGTTTACAAATTTTCAAATTTTAAAAGCATGCAAATGAAGTAGTTACCCAATGTGTAAATTGTTACTGTACACCTAGGTGAGAGTACATAGAAATGTTTCCTCTAAAGTGTAAACCATGAATGCATTTGACTTCAAGACCTAAACAGAATTTTTATATGACATTACCATGGCTATCAGCACTAGGCTTTATTCAAAAAGAATTCATCATCAATTAAGTAAGAGTGAGCATGCATTTTCCCATTTGCTATTGCTTTATTCCTCAAAGTAATCTAGGGAATTGTCACCATAAAAATTTAAACGACTGGGGCACCTGAGTGACTCAGTCAGTCAGGTGTCTGCCTTTGGGTCAGGTCATGATCCTAGGGTCCTGGGATCGAGCCTGCCTCAGGCTTCCTGCTCAGTGGGGAGCCTGCTTCCCCCTTTCTCTCTGTCTCCCAGCTCTGGCTCTCACTCTCTCTATCTCAAATAAATAAATAAAATCTTTAAAAAAATTAAATGACTTTGTAAATATTATCTACAGGGTAGAGAGATTCCAGAATAATCATCTCCAAAGTTATGGATTGGATATTTTGAAATGTTCTTCTTATTGGTAATGTCTTTGCAAGGCAAATGAGGCAATCCTACAGCTTTTGCTTCCTGAGGACAGTCATTATGTCTAGCTTGTCTGCCTTTGTTTCTTCAGGTCAAAGTATCTCACACAGTGTCTGCTACCTGGTAGATACAGAGTCAATATTTAATAAATGGATAAATAAGAGAATACTCTTTAAAATGAAGATTAATGGTTAAGTTTGGGACCAAATGTAAGTAAAAATGGTATGTAAATAGGAGTATTAATGCCCCCTTATTAAATTGCCAGAAAGGCTTGAGGCAAAGGGAAAAAATTCCATATCTTTAAATATTAAGGAATTGTTAGAACTTTGTCATTTATTTTATTGAAATGAACTAAGTTTTTGGTATAAGGTGTCTACTTTCCTATATTAAGATAAACTGTATGTGGTTTATATAATATTTTCATATAAGTTAATGATAAAAATATTTTCTCCAATAACTTAACAGAACCAACAAAATTCTTCAACATTTATTATGGTACTCCTTCTGATTTTTTTGAAAAAGCATTTCAAATAATATAATTGTAAAGCTTGAAATGACCTAAAGCAGTCTTCCTTCTCATTTCTCCACCACTGTGTAGGGTAGTAACATAAACACTTCTAAAAAGGATCAACTTCAATTTTTAATGTCCCTAAAATTTTACTATATAAAACTGATGCAACTTAGGGCTTCATAATCCTTATAATGCAAACAAATTTCCTTTTAGGTTCTAACCCCTAAATTTTTCCACTGACAGTAGGATATGAATATATTTTTGAAAGTGACAATTATTATAATATTTTGTCTGTAGGCAAAACAATCTCATTGTAGAAAAAAAATCAAACAATGCACTTTTTTATAGGGAGTAAAAGCACTCAGATCTAGAGATCTAATTTTTAGAGATAATCTCAATCAACATATTGATGACCAACACCACTGCTGATTTTACTCATATACATTTGCTTATTTTTCTTTTGGAAGCTTTTAAGAAATTATCATCAACGTGTTACTTTATTTTACTTCCACATCTACCCAAATCCTGACTCCCTTAACTGTGCTCAACACAATACATTTACGTGAGTTTTTCAGATTTCTGATTCCTTTATAGCCTGCAAATCTATGCCATGTTTGAAAAATTTTCTAAGGAGCCCTGCCTGCATAGGCTTTAAACAAACTGTTTTAGTCTAAGGAAGACAATAGTGCCATTCTGCAAGAGTGAAAGAGCCAGTATGACAAAATCTGCTTCTATGAATATATGTCCCAACAGGTACTTAGTAGGCAATCAAATACTTGGCTTGGATTTCCTCTTCTTGGTCATAGGACTTCAAAACATTTTCTTTAGAGAAACTCTTCCATCCAAAATATAATAATAACGATAAAGTAGAAACTTTGAAGACGCAGGTTGTTGTTGAAGATTATTTTTAATCAACTCTATTTTTATTATATACCCAAACCTGAATATAGGCATTCTAGTTTGGCATGATATATTTTTTCTTTATGCATCTTTCTTCCCACCTTATTTCATTTTTAGTACATTAACTGGTTAAAATTTTAAAAAATATTAACCAAAGCATGTATTTTAGGGCACTCCCACTTTCATTTCAGTCTAAGAAAACAAGTTCATTTGGTTTCATTATATAATGGATCTGATTGAATTTGGGGAGTATAATTGGTCCTACCTTTAGGCAGAAACATATTTACCGAGAAGATGCAATAGGAGGAAAACAACCTTTAGTGCTTGGATGTTCACAGGCTTTTAAATAACTGAGGTAAGTCCATTCCACACAATGTAGAGGTGCAGAGCCAGAACTAGGGTGAGGCATTTGCTTCTGGTGCAAAAATTAAGGGGGTGCTGAAAAACTCAGTAGCCAAGTTAAACAATATTTCAATATACTATTGAAAAAAATAAAATTAATGCAAAAATACCCATCATGAATAAAAATAATTACCTCTTTTAAGTATTACTTCTTTTACTTCATCTCCAATATGGCTTGGCACAGCATTTTATCCTGATTTTATTATTTCTTTTCTTTTTTTTTTAATCGCCCCTTAATTTTTGTACCCAAGGGAAGTGCCTCACTCACCTTATCTTAGCCCTGCCCCCCACCCCGATGCTTTCCTTTGTCCAGTATTGAAAGAAGTAAAAATTTCAGAAAATACAGTGGAAATTCAAGCCACATAATCCTTTTTCCTCTCTGTTGTACTTAAGGAATTGACATTTTTATGCAGTGCATCTCAAACTCTAAAACTGGAAATTATTTCTTTAAAGATATTCACCATCATCCTGGAACCACCCCTTCAATCAGTTTCTTATTTAATATACATAAGGGAGGGTCTAGGAATCTGTACTTTAAAGTAAATACTAAGTGATTCTGTTGCAGGTTGTCCAAGGATAATGCTTGGAGAGACACTTGGCTAGACTTTAACAGCAGTTTTCTATTGCTTGTATCTTTCCTGGCAGGGCAAAGTATTCTTAAGGGTAACTATATGGTTAAAAGAAGCAGAAAAGAAAGAAAGAAAGAAAGAAAGAAAGAAAGAAAGAAAGAAAGAAAGAAAAGAAGGAAGGAAGGAAAGGAAGAAAGAAAGAAAGAAAGAAAGAAAAGAAAGAAAGAAAGAAAGAGAGAGAGAGAGAGAAAGAAAGAAAGAAAGAAAGAAAGAAAGAAAGAAAGAAAGAAAGAAAAAAAAAAGTGGTCAGAGACTGCGCCTGGTTATATTCAATGCAATGTCCCCCCCTCCCCTGAAGTGTGGAATTTTTATGAGTCTTGATGTTTTCATGGGGCTTTCACAGCTATGTTACTTTTATTAAGTTATGCCTTTTGGAAATTTAAAGTAGAATCTATTTGGTATTCTAAAAATGATAGTAATTGGCGAACTCTACGCCTAGTTGATCTAGACTTTAATTTTATTTGCCTTGCAGGAAATTTACCATTTTAGCTATTTTTCATTAAAAAATGTGAATAAGAATATATTTCATGTGATTATATAATGTAGATATATATATATATGCTTATGAACATACCTACAACCTACAATGAGAACCTTAATATTTTCCTATAATTGCATGAGGAATAAATGTAGATTTTTCTAATTTCTACCTCTTTTCATATTGTGAAAGTTTATTAGTGTTTATGACAATCATGTTCCAGGAACTAGACATATTGAAATTACCTGGGCTGTTCACTAACATACAGATTCCTAGACCTACTCCATTATCTAATGAATTGGAATTCTCTCTTTTTTTTTTAAGATTTTATTTATTTATTTGGCAGACAGAGAGACAGCCAGCAAGAGAGGGAACACAGGAAGGGGGAGTGGGAGAGGAAGAAGCAGGCTCCCAGTGGAGGAGCCTGATGTAGGACTCAATCCCAGGACTCTGGGATCACGCCCTGAGCCGAAGGCAGACGCTTAACGACTGAGCCACCCAGGCGCCCCTGAATTGAAATTTTCTAAGAATGGAGCCTAGGACTCTGTATTTTTAACTTTCTTGTCCATGTAATTGGTACTCTACTTGAGTACCAATGGGTATTAATCCTTCTGTTTATATATATATAAAATCTGTATGTTTTCAGTGTGATAGTTTGGTGGGATGATTCAGTCTTCCTAAAAGCTCTATCCATTTGCCAATTGGCCTCCAAATGCACAGGAATGTCTGACTGCTCTTCTCCATTTCATAAATAGCAAAATAACAGAATAGCAAGGTTATTACAGAATAGCATCTCATGAGCAAGAACTGTAATTCAGATTTCTCTCTGATGCCTTTTCTGGGGAGTTTACATCTCATGTTGTATCTTTATAGTTATAAATGTCCTACATGGATATGGGAGTTGACATACAGAGCCAGACGAATAATTCATCTGATTGTATATAACAGCATTCTTGCTCTAGAAATGAACCTAAAAGGAGGTACGGGAAAGACATATTCTTAATTCTTTTAGTACTAGTATCATCACTTATTGATCTCCTCCCTGAAACTAACAATATTTAAATTTTGGCCAACTTTGTCAACACAAGACCAGTTCCATGAGCACACTGTCAACCTTGGATGATGTAAGGGAGACTTTCATTCATGTATCTACTTATATGCTCTGCATCATCCCTCCTTCCCTCCATATCTCTGTATCTTTGTATTTCTCTCCCTCTTTCTCTCTTTCTGTCCGTCCATCTCCCTAACCTTTGACTGTGTCCTCACTTTCTTCTCCCAAATTGAAATTTTGTTTTGCTTGTTGACTTCACATACAACTCAACATTTGGCACACTTTCTAATGCCAAAGTTTCACATTGCCCTCATTAAAAAGCATAATCAAAGGCGATAAATACTGTTACTTCAAAGTCACATGTCCAGGAACTAATGTCTTCACTGTCTAGAAAAATCAGCTAGATAACCACACAGAACTCCCATCTGCAAATCAGAGCCTCTATAGTTAAGACAAGAAGAGCACTGATAGATACTTCTTAATAGCAGTTCTTACACATTTTCGTTTGGAGCCACATTGTCTTTGCACTATTAAAATTCTTATTAGATAACGTTTGTGAAGAGGTTTAATGACATTGGAGCAATAAGAGAATAGCTCTAGCACACCACAGTCTAGTGGCACAAAATAAATTATGTCATTTAACGCCAGCCCTTCATGAATGCCTACAAAATATAAATGATACAGAATTACTACGTCCCTGTCTTACTTCTTTAAGTATTGGTGGCAATTCATTAACTGTCTCACATCAGCAAGAATTTCTTATTATGAAATATACAATTGGTTGTGATGATATACCATCATAAGTCACTTATAAAGATACTCAGGATGTCTGATCATCAGATACGGAAACATATTTAGCCTAATACATGAATATGGCCACATGGGTAAGGCTTTTCTTTTAGGTTTTCAATCCCCTATTCTAGGAATTTTAGTTACTGCTCTGGATTAAAGATTAACTTCTGAATCTTGGAAAGTAGCACCCACTCTAGTTTTGTTATTAATTTCTCAATGTCATTGATATCAGGCTGTACTCTAAGTAGTATTCAGAAGGGATGACTTAGAAAATGTCCATAAGACACTGTCTTCTGGTTCTCTAGTCAGGCAGCCTAAAGGGTAACTCGGGCTCTCTACTCCCAAAATAAGACATGTTCTATCTGTTTAAATCACACCTTTCAAAAAATGCCCAGTGACTTACTTTAAGAAAAACATATTATTCAAATTCAGATATATACAAAAATGTTATTAAAAACCTCCATGTTCCTTCACTCAACTTTAATAATCATCAAACATGGACAACCTTATTTGTTCTAAGCAGTTTCTACATCATAGTTCCCTATGAGAACTATGGGTTTTGCAAATTGCATCCTGTGGTTTAATGTAATGTGTTTCTGTCTCCCTTTGCATCTGAAATAAATTAGAGGTAAGATCTAGAGACTTGATTAGATTAAAGTTAGAAGGTTTTTGGGAATACTCCTTTACAGGTGGCATTATATATCTAATTTAAGAGATATGTAATAGTCATTTGTCTTTTTTTGGGTAATGTTAGCAATTGATGCTTATTTGATTAGGGGTTATAGAATAGTGATATTCTAATTCATTCAACCTTCATTCATTTAGTAACTGAAATACTCATATAAAGAGAAACTTTCTCTTATCAACTATTTGGTTACCCTGAGTTACAGTTCATATAGGAAAAGCTGGACAAATGCCTGTTTTCTTTCTTTCTTATGTTTAAAATAATGAGTTAATTTCTTTCTATCATCATAACATAAACACTGTTATTTTTGCTTGTATAAATTTTGTGTTTAATATCTTTATGACTCATGTTTAAATATTTTAATGAATTCAATGTATTGTTATTATTATGTTTATCGTTGCTCAAATTTTATCATCTTTGACTACTGGTAGTCTATTTAGGCTAGTTACTAATTTTTTTTCCTTGATCACTCTGGTATTGTTATTTTCCTTGTTCCATAAGCTTTTCTTGTAATATTTTTATCAAGCAATGATGACAATGGGTCGAAATGTTATTTTGTTATATGTAGGGAATGATACTCTAATTCTAGAATATTTAAGAAAGATGATATTTTGATTTTATCATTTCTTCCCTTTTTTTATTAGTTGAAGAAATATATTCTCCATCAACTCTTTGAATATCTTGATTTATACTTTGTACTAGAAAGGCAGGATATTTTAAAAAAATATCTTATTTGCTGATATTTTATATTATTAGTTGGTTCTCTTTAAAAGATCCCATAAGTGATTGTGGAAGATTAAATCATTGATATTAATGTTTCATCCTACATGTGTCTACATCCTTGCTATGTTACTTTTTAGTTCATTTTTAACTGAAGCAGAGTGTTCTCTTTCCTGACTTCAGGCTCAGTCTTACTTTGGCTAAAGGCATGTTAGCAGCTGTGAAGCATTAAGCAGCTTCACACGTGCTTGTGTGGTTGGTCTTTCTTTCTTGTCTTCTGTCATTGCCATAAGAACATTTACATCAGTCTGTTGCAGACCCAAAGAGGATGACAGAAATGTGGAGGGGAACTGGACCCCATCTGCTACTTGGTGTCAAGCCCAGAAAAACCTGTACTAGAGTCGCTGTCTTCCAGGAACCCCAAAGACACATGAGCAAGAATCTATGATTTTTGCTTAAGCCGCTGAGTTTGAGGGTGTTTTATTTCACAAGATTAGCATTGGTAATGGATGAGTGATATAATGACCACAGAGGATTTTACATTATCATGAACTGGTAGTTTAAGAGGTTTGCTGTGTTGCAATCCATTTGCTTTATTATTAGAATATTCACCAATGTCTCACTTTTATGCAGCAGGGAATCTCTTCAAACTGCCTCCTCCCTCTGTTTGACCTAACTTTAGTAGTCTTTGATAACTTCATTGCTTTCTCTTATAATTAGATCTTCCAAGTTCATTTGTACATTTCCTGCCCCAGGTCTGGAGTTAGCCATTTCTCCAAAAGCTCTGCATCCTTTTAATGTAAAATGTTATTTAAAGCCAATAACTGAGCGCCTGGGTGGCTCAGTTGGTTAAGCGACTGCCTTCGGCTCAGGTCACCATCCTGGAGTTCTGGGATCGAATCCTGCATCGGGCGCCTTGCTCAGCAGGGAGCCTACTTCTCACTCTGCCTGCTCTGCCTGCCCCTCCCCCTGCTTGTGCATGTGCACGTGCTCTCTCTCTCTTTCTCTGACAAATAAATAAATAAAATCTTTAAAAAAAAAAAAGCTAACAAATCTCAGTGCTAGAGATACCATTAGGACTATGTTGATCAGTTTCTAAGCTGATTCACTGGACAGAGCTAGAGTTTTCTTTTCTTCCTTCCTTTTTTTTTTTTTTTTAATTATTTATTTATTTGACAGAGAGAGAGAGAGAGAGACAGCCAGAGAGAGAACACAAGCAGGGGGAGTGGGAGAGGGAGGAAGCCAGCTTCCTGCTGAACGGGGAGCCTGATGCAAGGCTGGATCCCAGGACCCTGGGATCATGACCTGAGCTGAAGGCAGATGCTTAACATCTGAACCACCTAGGCGCCCCCTTTTTTTCTTTCCTAAGAGAAAATATGTCATTATTTATATCAATATTTTCAGTCAAAATATAAAAATTTAAGATTTTAAGATTTTACTTAATGTTTTTAATTTATAAGTACATATATTTTCCTACATATATAAAATAATTTCAGAATATTGATATTAGTACTACTATATGATTACTGAAAGTACTTTGAGATTTATTTTATAGGTTTTTTTATGTGTGTGTGCTGTATCTCCCTAGGAATTCATCATCAAACTACTTTCTTTAACAGTCATTCATAATAACTTCTCAGTATATGATTTAGGCACCAACTTGATGCATTACTAGATTCATTTTTCCTTTGGTTCTTAGAAGCTGCTGTTAGAATTTAAAGTTTTCTTATAATTATGTAAAATATTTACATAGTTGTAAATAAGATGTAAATAAAGTATTTCCTGTAAAGTATATCCCTGATTCCTCTAACTTACTCTCCCCTCTTAGATAATTTTCATCAGTTTATTATTTTATTCTTGAAGTTATTCTTCCTATTCAAAACTATATAATTGTAAATCAATATTACATACAATTTCTGTTATATATCTAGTTTTTACTCTCTTTTTTTAATGAAATGAACAAATACTATACATACTTCTCCATGCTTAATTTGTCATTTACTTAACAAACACTTTGGAGGCTTCTACATAACAGTGTATGAATATATTCTCTATTTATATAGTGGCTACATAGTATTCCAAAATGTAGATGAACCATAATTTATTCAACAGTCTTCAATTGATGATGGCTGAATTATTTCCAAACTTTTGCTAATATAATAGTACTATGCTAAATGGTCTTATGCAAAGACCTTTTGTATTTTTCCCACTTTGTTTTTGTTTCTGTATTTTTGCCACTTTATTTTGTTTTTCTTTCTTTCTTTCTTTCTTTTTTGCCATTTTATTTTTGAAATATAATTCCAGGAGTCATTTTGCTGGTCCAAGGATAAATACATAGACAACTTTGCCACATACTGCTGAATTCCTTCTATAAAGGTTGTACTGGTTTTGCATTCTCATCTGATTTATCCACTGTTAAATCGCAGTACTAAAGTGAGAGCTGAGAATTTGGATAAGAGAAAAACTCATGAAAATAAATGTGGTATTACTTAGCCAGCATCTGTTTAGCACTATAAAGATTTAAATATAAAAATTGAGGATCTTATACTGTTTATAGTAAACATGCTATCCTATTTAATTCACAGAGCAATGGCACGTTTCTTGCAATAGCTTCACCTAAAAAATAAATGTGTATGTTAGTTGTTAGTGGTACTTCTGTATTTTCCAAGAAAGAGTCTTAAATCACAGAAAAGATTATATTCTCAAAAGGAATTAATATATGTTGAAATGTTCACTTACTTAAACGTAAAAGTTAAAACATAAATTTGTAGATTAAAATAAGGGAGAAAATCTATACAACCCTGGTCTAGCAAAGATTTCCCAGAAAATAGAAAGTACTATGCATAAAAGAAAATTTTATAAGATGGACTTTATTCAAACTAAAATCTTTTATTCTTAGAAGATGACACTTAATGAAATTTAAAACCATAGACTGTGAGAAACTATTTGTATTTATTGACAAAGGACTTATACTCAGAATATATATTTAAAAAAAATTACAACTCAATGTTAAGAATACAAAGAACCCAATTAAAGCATGGGCAAAAGACTAGAATAGATATTTCACAAAAGAAGGCCAAAAAGCAGATGGAAATATCCTTAACATCATTAGTCACCAGAGAAATGACACATAACTAAATGAGATACCCAAACAACTCCCTTATAATGGCTATAGTAGCAAATGTTGGAAAGAATGTGGAGCAACTGGAATTCTCATATACTACTGGAGGGAGTGACTAGTGCAACCACTTTGAAAAACTGTGGCATTTTTTAAAAAACTAGAAGTTTGTACCTTTCAACTCCTTTTACACATTTGGCATACCCTCAACCTTCCACTTTTAGCTATCACCAATCTGTTCTCTGTATCTTACTAGAAGGTTGGTTTTTGGGCTTTTTGGTTTTTTGTTTTTGTTTAGATTCCACACATAAGTGAGATCACACAGTATTTGTCTTTCTCTGACTTATTTCACTTAATATAATGTTCTTAAGGTCCATCCATGTTGCCACAAATGGCAAGGTTTCATTCTTTTTTATGACTGAATAATATCTCACATATAATACATGTGAGAAATATATCACATTTTCTTTATTAGTTTATCTGTCAATGAACACTGAGCTTGTTTCCATATCCTGGCTATTGTAAATACGCTGCAGTGAACATGGGGGTACATATATCTTTTTGAATTAGTGTTTTTCATTTCTCTGGATAAATACACAGAAATGAAATTGCTGGATCATGTAATAGTTTTATTTTTAATTTTTTGAGATTTCTATACTGTTTTCCACAGTGCACCAATTTGCATTCCCAACAAGAGTACACAAAGGTTCCTTTTTCTCCACATCCTTGCCAACACTTATTTCTTATCTTTTTGAAAATAGCCATTCTAACAGGTAACAGATGATAACTCATTGTGGTTTTGATTTGCATTTCCCTCATGATTGGTGATGTTAATCATCTTTCCACGTACCTGTTCAACATCTGTATGTCTTCTCGGAAAAATATCTATTCAGATCCTCTGCCCATTTTTAATTTTTCTATTAAGTTTTATGAGATTTGTTATATATTTAGATTTGTTATATATTTTAGATATAACTCTTTCATATATATCATTTGCAAATATTTTCCATTCAGTAAATTGCCTTTTCATTTTATTGATAATTTCCTTTGTTGTGCAGAAGCTTCTAGTTTGAAGCGGTCCCACTTGTTTATTTTGGCTTTTGTTGCCTTTATTTTTTATGTCAAATCTAAAAAAATCACCACTAAACCTATTTTTAATTTCTAAAGAATTGACTATATTAAACATTTTATTTCATAAATATAATTCAATTTTAAAAAATTACTTAATATCAAAAAATAGTCAACAAAACGTTGTAATGAACATATATAGAGTGCCTTTTTATGTCCCAGGCCTATTCTAAAAACATAACTTCCATCACCTCTTTCAGTCCTTGCAATAGTATTATAAACTAGATACCATCACTGCATGCTTGGCAGGCCTTGAGCAGAGTACATATTGGTTGAACACATTTTGAATGGATTATCCCCACTTTAAGATGAAGATGCTGAAGTTTCAAGAGGCTAAGTCAATTGTCCAAGGCCCACGTACTATCAGTGATAGAGCCAAGGCTCAGCCTCGTATCAATCTGCAGACAAGGTTATATTCTTAGCTCCAAAGCCCAAGATTCTTTTCACGTCTGACAAGTCAAGTAGGCATCCATTTTTTTTAACACTTCTCTTTTAGCAATGATATGAGAACAATTTGTCCCTTCCTTGAGAAGAGCAGGTTAATCTCCAGCATTTGCTCTAAAATTGCTAGCCTTGCAAATAGTGTCAAATATCATTTAGCCACAAGCATTCTATTTGGGCCACACCGTGCGTATTTTATGAAGTTGTCCCTACTCTTTCTTCAGCCCTTAAGCCAGTAGAGAAGGTAAATTAAGAAAATATTACCAACTGAATGCCAAAATTGAGAAATGGTTAAGAAGTCTATCCTGAAGTGGCTGGAACCATAATAAATTCTTATAGTTTTGAAAAAGTGGGGTCTGGGCAAGGGAAGACTATAGAGCTGTTCCGTGGCCACAAGGTTTGTGCTTGGTTTCCTATGAGAAAGTCTGATTGTCTGTTTCCAGTTACGAAACTGCAATGTTTCGGAATTCCACAGAGGTACCTTAGGCTTGAAGCAGTCTGGACACATATGATAAAAGTTAGAGATGAAGGGGTAATTCCAGACTTGAGCGAAATTCTCCAAGGGAACTCTTTCTCAAAGAATAGAGCATCTGTCTTAGGATACTTATAGGAAGATACAGAGATGTAGATTTATAATTTGTGTATATGTACATATATGTGTATTATATACAAATTATATAACTTATAAATTGATATATTTTAATATAATGTAATATTACATGTATTCATATATATATTCATATACATAAAATACATAATTTTTTAGAAACTTTTTTAGAGACAGTATTAAGAGCCAGGTGCTTTCCCATGGTCTCATTATAATTCATATTAACACCCTACTGTGGACTTCTTTAAAAAAGAAAGTCTTTATTTCACCTCATAATCCTGAAGCACTATTTTTAACAATTACCAAGATTATTTTTTTATATTTTATTAACTTCTCTTATAAACATTGGGCCTCAGAAAAAAATCCATGGAAAAAATTGAAATTTTCCATCAATGAAGTAAGAATATCATTACCTGTATGTGATAGTAGGAAGAAGAGAGACAAAAGCACTTTTCCTTAATGAGTTTTTTTCTTTTATCATCATAATAATTAATAACAGAATACTAAGAATTCATTATTATGGCAATATTATAAAAAAGATCTAGCTATGACCCTGTCTTGAATGTTGTTCAGAGTTATCCTACATTAACATTAAGAGGTAAGTGGGCCATTACCATTACATCATTGAATTAGTAAAAGTACAGATACAAATATGATCCAGAGTAAATAAGCAAATCAGCACCCAAAAAAGGTGAGGACACTAAATTTGGAACCCTGGACAAGAATTCTCTACTTCAGCTTCAATTTTCTTCATTCAGTAAGTAGAAGAAAACTGGCTGCCTCCCCAATAGCCTGTGAAAGGCGAGCTGGTATCATTGTAATAGACAAGTCTCTCACATTTTAAATTGGTAAAATTTAACAGTTCCACTTGTACCCACTTCAAACTCTAAAGGAAATATCATTCTACAATGAAATGCTTTGCCTTTATTTCTCACATTTGTGTTGCATGTCCTAAGTTTGTTAAGAATTTTGAGATTTCTGGCCTGAAACTGAATCAAGTCTGTAGAAAAGAAACTAAAAGTCTCAGATTCTTGTCTTTCACCTGGTTCTTTTACAAAAATATAAATCCTCAAGGAAAATATTTTTCTTCTATTCTTCTGAATTTATCAACATAATTTTAGATTAATAGTAAAGAGACAATAATTAGCATTTTGGCTCTTTTGTTCATTTTATAAAATTTAAAAACATCACTGTTTTTCATTATAACATACAGCAATCACTGATGCCAGAATTAACCTATAATTTTGTAATATCTCTGAGATGTCCTTTTTGATATCATTAAATTATAAAAGACAGACAGAGTTCTTACATGAGGACAAAATGCAGCTACTTCCTGGAGTGGTATAATACTAATAAATGGGCAGGATTATTTAAAACTCATTTTGAATAACAAACATTATACCATACTTCATTGTTTGCCTTGTCTTCTTGGTGCTAGTTTATATTGTGGGAGTAGAATGAGTAATGTCAGCAGGCACAGTGAGTGTAGTTCCAAAAGTAACCATCACACTTATTCTTGGGTTAAATAAAAGGTATTTAAGATCTTAAATAAATGTATTTAAGAATCATCTGGGTGGCAAGTTCAAACTATAGATTTCCAGGCTCTGTGCCCATAAGTTCTGTGTAGAGGGAGCAGGAATATGAATTTTAAAATAATATATAATTCAGTGATAAAGAAGAAGGTCCAGACCACATTTTGAGAATGACTGTCTTAAGGCTTCCTCCAATACCAAATCTCTTTTTTTTCCTATGACTGCTGGGAATGTAACACACTTGGCATGAATAGGTAAGCCATATTCTCCTGGGTGTTATTGCTCCATTTACAGAACCTGTTAAGATTTACGCAGTACGTACATAGATAGCAGAGGGATAATGGAAACTGAAGTGCTTTGCACAGTCATTCCAAGTTCCATATCTTTTAAATAAAACTGATAAATTATACACAACTCATAAGAACTCATTGCCCTGCAAGACTTGAAGTTCAATATCCAAATAAAAAGAGGCCTCTTGATGGCAAGTTTATTTAATAAGTACAATGATTTTTTTTTTCTCTGAAGTCGAACCAACAGAAATGATTTTTTTTCTGTCATTTTCACCAGCATTAAGTGGAAAAATTGCTCACACTAATAAGGAGGCATGCATAAATGTTGTATAAAATTCTTATTTAAAATTAAGAACCTCTCTTCAACAGCAGTGCTCAAAGAAAAAAACTTCATTCCATGTCTAGTCAAAAAAAAAAAATCCTAGAATCATTTCAAGCACAAAACCATGTCTAGCTCTTAAGAAAAAAAATTGACAGTAGCCATAAGGAAGGAAGTTAAACATATTTCTTTCCCAAAATATAGCTACCCAATTATAGCAGCTGAGAGACAGAATGGCATTCCCACTACTTCTTCAACAATTGTCATTCTACGTCATACAGAAGCTTCTTATTTGAATGAGGTACAATTGCCTGTAGCTAGAGATGAGTGTTGAGCCAAAAATATTTCTATTGGATCTGCCTACTAGAACAAGTCATGGGTTTTCCTGCTCAGCACAATGGCTCTAGTGAAACTCCTAGCACGTAATCTTTTTCTCAGTGCGGTTTCTTTACCTATAGTTCATCAACTTATCCTGTTTTCTTTCATGTGTACTTGAATGAATACTAAAAAGTGAAATTTTAAAAGGCGGATAATAATTCAAAAAATAAAATTATCTTAATGTCAAACAACCTAAAGAAACAGGAATTTAACTGAGGAAAACTAGATTCTAGTTATATGCATGTGTGTATAATTTATACATATCTACATATTGTATGTGCCATGTAATAAATGTATCACTATCTTTTTTATTTTTTTAATTGAAGGATAACAAATCTATAGTAAAGCATGCAAAGTTACCTAACCTTAAATGTTCTGTTCAATATTTTTTACACATTTTAACATTTTAATATTCAAGATACTAATTTTTGTGACCACCAACTGGAGCAATATTTTTATGACATTTTATTTTTTATATCATTAATTTTATCTGTTTTTGAACCTCATATAAATAGAATTACAGACTATATACTTGTTTCTGTCTGACTTATTTTACTTAGCAAAATACTGCTGAGATTCAATTATGATGTCTAGTGTACCAGCATTTCATTTCTTTATTGTTGCATTGTATTTCATTTTATAAATTTATCAGTTTGTTCATTCTCCTACCAAAGAACATTTGAGTTACTCCCACTTTGGGGCTATTGTGAATATAACTGCTATAGACATTCTTGTACAGGTCTTTTAATGGAAATATGTACTCATTTCTTTTGGACTTATACTTTGGAATGATGTAAGTACTTAGCCTTTGGGTCTAATTTCAAACATTTTTTTTCCCAAGTGGATTCATGTTAGTCCAGGTCTTCCTAGAGGCAGTCACTAAAATGGGACTAAATGTACAAAGATTTTATTAGGGAAAGCACTTGTGAGAGAATTTGAGAGCTAGGGAAGTCTGAGAGAGCTATCAAGGCACAATGCAAATCTGAACATCTCATGAAGGATGCTAAGAAGAAATGCTGGATGGTTATCAACCTAAAGGTTAGTCAGTAACCAACTGTAAGGGAGTTTTGGTAAGGCAATCAGAGAGGCTGCTAGGATTTGGAGAATTATAAGGCACATTCTCATGGCACTGCATACATTCTGTCCAGAAAAGTATGAGAATTCTAGTTGTCTTATAGCTTCATCAACATTTGGCATTGTCAATCTTTAATTTTAGCCACAATGGTGAGTGTGAAGTGGAATCTCATTGTGGTTTTAATTTGTGTTTTCCCGATGAATAAATATATTGATTACTTTTTCAGATGCTTACCGGCCAATTGCTTTTCTTTTTTGTGAAGTCCCTGGTCAAGAGTTTTGTCATTTTTAAAGATTATCTTGTATGGTTTTTTTTTTTTTTTCTTGTTTATTTGAAGGAGTTTTTCATATGTTCTGGATATGAACACTTTCTTGGCTACATATATTATATATATATCTTATCTAATCCATCGTGTCCCTATTTTCTTAACGTTCTAAATTTTGGTTAAGTCCTATCTATCAATGTTTTCCTTTAATGACTTGTACTTGTCTTCTAAATTTTTTTGTCTATACCAAGGTCATGACGATTTTTCCTACATTTTCTTCTAGAATCTATGTAGTTTTACTTTTCATATTTGTATATAAATTTATTTTTTATTATCATATGAGGTATGGGGTCAAGATTCATTTTTTCCACATGGATATCCAATTACCCCAGCACCACTTATTGAAAATGAAACAAAACAAAACATATTCCCCCATTGAAATTCATCAGCACCTTTGCTATAAATTAGTACATATTTATTTAATAAACACTTTGTACTAATCATCATTTTATAAATAACTCATTTATTCTGCATAAAAAAACTTACAAAGTAAATTCTACTTCACCCACTTTATAAATGAAAAAACTGAAGCATAGAGACAAAAAGTAAGTGGATGTCGCTTAGCTAATGAGTAGCAAAGCCAGGATTCAAACATAGCCATTCCAACTCCAGGACTTATGTGCCTAACCTTCAGGTGGCCTGAATTATAAAATTTATGAAAATTCACATAATTGGTTATTTTCAATTATCTAGAGATGGTTTATATAGTTATTTTATAAGATAACTGATGAATTTATAAGTTATATGATAGTTTATAAGGAATTAAATTATACAGATCTAAACAAGGTACCTAAATTCTCAGAGTTAAAAGTGTTTTTTGAATCCTTATTAAAAAGGATAAAATGTTTTATAAGATTATCAATTTAAAACATACATGGTGAAATTCATAAATGTAAAATGGCATATGATGTTGCACCATTCGAGAATGAGGACAGCATTAAAGCAACCAAACTTTTTCAAGTATTTCCAAAGAATTAGTATTGAGCACCCACAATATACAACACATGGAAATACAGACATGGGCTAACCATGCATCCTTATCTCAAGAAACTTAGGAATCTTGTGTGAAATAATATTTTACATCATCAGCTATGCTGTGTGTCTAAATTAGTTTGGCAATGTTAATGGAACCAGAAAGCAAAACTTCAAGCCAAAGCAAATACCACTCTGCCCATGGGAGGGAACGAGCCCCTTAGGAAGGAAAGTTCTGCCTTAAAAGAGTTCATCGTATCATTTGAAAAGGAGGAAGTGGTTAGCAATTCTTGTTAGAGAGTTAGAGTGAAGAAATAGGCCCTTTTTCCCCCCATAGCTTAATCTTTTAATAATGCTTATTATATTCTGAATATAAAACTAATATATGCTTCTTATATATAATCATGTAAATATAAGTATAAAGAAGAAAATAATAAACATTTGTATGTATATCCACAATTTGCTGTTACTGTTTTGTTGTATTTTCTTCCAGTAATTATACATTAATATTTATATGCATGAATACATATATACGCACATACACACACATATATATATACCCTTTTAAAAAAAAATCAATAAATACTTTATATATATTTGAAAGTTGGCTTTTTTTCACTTACTATTATCTCATGAGCATTATAAACTTCAAAAATGAAGTTTTAAAATAAGCACATGATAGAACATTATATAGTTCCAATCTAATCTTTTACAATATGCTTTCACTGTTTCTATTAAAGTCCTATGAATTCTCAGAATTTTAGACTCCTACACATTCTAAACAGTATAAAGTGCCTTCTAAATGTAAATGATTTACAGAGTATTCATATTTCCTTATTAGTATAACAATCAAACCTACACAAAAATAAAGAAGTCCTATGTCATGGGCCTGCACAGAATTTATTAACCTGTAAAACCACATGAGAACTTATTATAATTCAGAAATGTATATTTTTCTAGTACAGTGATTCCCAACATGGTGTCTCTGGTCTCATAGGGGTCCATGAAATAGTAATGACAGCCTTTGAGTTATTTCCAGTATTTCAAAAAAGCTGAATATAAATCATATATTTATCTACAACAAAGCAAAATGCCAAAATGGGAGAAATTGTGCAACGCAGTATGGTAACACTGGCTATCTAACACTAATTCACAGATTTGATTGACTGCTACATCTTTTTGATTAATTGAAAAGAAAAACAAGTTAATTATTAGCACATAAATTTAATTTCTGGTGAACAAAATCTTTTAAAATACAGTAGGTGGGCAGGAATTCTCATTTTTTACAAAAATGTGTTAGTGGTGAAATAATCATAAGTGTCAAGTTCAAACCATATCTTCCCACATCTCATTGAATTTAAGAACCATTAACTATAAGATGCATCCTGATATGAGAAATGCTCACATGTGAAAAAAAAAAAGGCTGAAAACAATTGTCAGCTACTTTTAGTTATGAGTCACCTCTTGATTTCAGAGATGATAAAATGTATGATCTAGTAATCGAAGTTAACAATATCTGTATTTTCCATGTAGTTAGAACAATAACTTTATTGAAACTATACATGTATCTTAGAATTAAACTAAAGAACTAAATAAATCAAATGGCAGTAAAACTCTCAATATCTCAAGTTTAATTAATAGAATAAATGGATTTACATAGTAAAACTTTGGGGTTCTTCCTTTTGGAGTCCCCCTACATGGTTATTCATCTTAGCTCACTTCACCTCACTGTAAAATCAGCTTGATTAAATGCCTAGCAGAAAAGAAGACAAACACTGGCAGTGCATGTCATTAGATTATGTTATTTCTTTTTTTTTTTTAAGGTTTTATTTATTTATTTATTTATTTATTTATTTATTTATTTATTTATTTATTTTAGAGAGCAAGAGAGCATGAGCAGGGGGAGAAGCAGTGGGGGTCAGAGAAGGAGAGGGAAACGATCTCAAGCAGACTCCACACTGAGCATGGAGCTGGATGCAGGGCTCAATCTCCACCTCATGTCCCTGAGATCATGACCTGAGCCAAAACCAAGAGTTAGATGCTTAACCGACTGACCCATCCAAGGCCTGCTGGGCTATTTTATTTCTAGTGGATTTTTTAACCCATGCAACAATGCTGTTTTTCCAGTGAGCCTGTTTTATGTCTATAGCACCATAGTTATTGGGAAGATCAAAATATATGTTTACAGAAATGTTCACATATTATTTTTCCCACTTGTATGAAGAATCTGCAGCTCAGAGAGGTAAGACTTTCCTGAGTTTGCCCAGCTAGTTAATACTCAAGTCAAAACAAGTATTGAACAATTTCGTCTACTTAATGTATTTGTGAAACCCTCTTATTCTTTTCAATAAAATACTACAGTATTCTCTCTAGCAAAATAATCAAATTATTAAAACAGGCATGCATTCCTTTAATAATAACAACAAAAGGATAATGTTTCATTTTCATCTACTTTTTGGTATGTGGAGCTTTTTGATACCTACTCGGTATCATTGATCTATGTCTAGTTAGCAATATCAAGTCAATTTTTTTTTCCGCCTCTAAAAACCTAAATTTCCAATTTTGTCCAAGATATCACAGCTTTAATATTGGATTGTGATTCACAAATTGTGATGGGGCCTAGTCCTACCATTGATTGGGTCAATTATAGATAGTAAAGTAGGTCAGCAGATAATTTTTTCCACAGGATATCCTCATACTTTAAACTACATGGTAGTTATTTGGATTTAATTTTTACCTCCATTATAAAATCATCAATAAATATTTGTGTTTCATGTTTTTACATCATGTAGTTGCATGGAACTTTTAAAAATCCTTTTTTAGTCTATACAATTATGAATAACAGAAGACAATTATTTTTACTCTGTAATATATATCTTAATGCAAGTATGTGTATTGCTTTGACATGAATAAAAGTTGCATCAGTCAATGATGCTGATCATAAAAATATACAAATATTACATGAGTTTTTAATATACACTTCATACTTCAGAATTTTGACCATATCATATTGGAGATAGTTCATCAAATCCAAAACTCAGAGGCTTTTTTTTTGTCCATTTTATCCTATTTAGTTAGGTCAACTGTAACAGATGTCTCTTATGTGTCATTCACATCCTCCTGGCCTCACTTGACACTAGGGTTTTTGGTAACTTTTTCCAGTGTGAATCATATGGTAACTAATACTGAAGTGACTGGGCAACTCCACACCTGACAATGTCTTGCATCATGCTTGTTCCACTTTTTTCACCTGTGTCCAGAGGTTTTCCTACTGATTTGCAGATTTGAGGTCCCAGGAAACCACTCTATATCCATACATGTACAACCCAAAAGTGAACCAAAAATATTTCTCCCATTTTCAACAGAATGGAGCGTCAAGGAAGTAAGTGTTTATTGTCTTTCAGAAGAAGGCCCCATAGGACTGAACAATCTGTGATACTTAACTCTGCATGAACTGCTAGGTAATGTATATTCTATTCATCTTTCTTATTCTTCTCTTTCTTAACCCCTCTTTTTCTCATTCCTGCTCCTTGGGAGGCACTCATTTATAAAGCATAAGCATGAATTTTTGCCTAAACCTTTATTTTCTGGGAAACCAACTAAAATAGTGACTATACATCCCGCTTTACCTGTTGCGCATGTAAACAGTGTAATTAAAAACAAGACCTTCTTCTTCTTTATCAATATAGGTGCCTCATTTCTTTTTCTTGTCTGATTGCTGTGGCTAGGACTTCCAGTGCTATGTTTAATAAGAGTGGTGAGAGTGGACATCCTTGTCTTGTTCCTGACCTTTATTATATTGAGGTATGTTCCCTCTGGTCTTATTTTGTTGAGAGTTTTTGTAATGAATGAATGTTGAATCTTGTCAAATGATTTCTCTGCATCTATTGAGATGATCATGTGATTTTCATCCTTCATTTTGTTGATGCTTTGTATGATGTTGAATGATTTGGGAATACTGACCCATCTGTGCATCCTAGGAATAAATCCCACCAGATCATGGTGAATGATTTTTTTTAATGTTTTTGGATTAGTTTGAGGAGAATAGGTATTAATTCTTCTCTAAGTGTCTGGTAGAATTCACTTATGAATACATCTGGTCCTGGACTTTTATTTTTTGGTAGTTTTTGATTACTGATTCAATTTCATTGTTGATAATCAGTCTGTTCAGATTTTCTATTTTTGTCCTGGTTCCATCTGGGAATATTGTTTGTTTCAAGGAAAATATCCATTTTTTTCTAAGTTGTCCAGTTTGTTGGCATATAATTTTTTGTAGTATTCTCTTATAACTCTTTGTATTTCTGTGGCATCAGTTGTTACTTCTCTCTTGTTTCTGATTTTATTGACTTGGGTCCTTTCTCTTTTTTCTGATGAGTCTGGCTAAGTGTTGGCCAATTTTGTTTATCTTTTAAAAGAAGTTCTTGGCTTCATTGATTTTTTTTTCTACTGCTGTTTTTAGTCTCTACATCATTTACTTCTACTCTGATCTTTATTATTTTTTCTTCTACTCACCTTGAAAAGATAAATGCACCCCTATGTTTATTGCAGCATAATTTACAGTAGTCAAGACATGGAAGCAACCTAAATGTCCAACAGTACATGAATGGATAAGAGAAATGTGGTATATATCTACAATGGAATATTACACAGCCATAAAAAGGATGAGACAGTGCCTTCTGAAACACCATGGATAGACTTAGAAGGCATTATGCTGAGAGAAATAAGTCAGACTAAGAAAGACAAATATTATACGATTCCATTCACAAATGGAATAAATAAAAAATGAATAAATAAACAAAAAGCAGAATCAGAATTATAAATACAGAGAAAAAACTGATATTTGCCAGAGGGGAAAGGATGGGGGTTGAGCAAAAAGAGAGAGGGTACGGGGAGATACAGGTCTCTAGTTATGGAATGGGTAAGTCACAGGGAGGAAAAAAAAAAGCTAAGCAAAACAGAGCATAAGGAATATAGTCAATGATACTGTAATAGCAACGTAATAGGACAGGTGGTAATGAACATAGAGTAATGTGTAAACTTGTAAAATCACAAAGTTGTACACCTGAAACTAATATAACATTGTCAACTACACTCAAAATTTTTTAAAAAGCAAAATAAACAAACAAACAAACAAACAAACAAATAAATAAATAAAATAGGACCTCCTTTCATACTGAAACATGTCCTGGTTTGTATAGTCAATACTATAGTTGCTCTATTTTTAGTACAACTGCTAGCTAACATTAAGACAACCAAGTAATTCTAGACTTCCAAGTATTCATGGTATTAATATGCCTAGCAGCGTAGCTAGCATATAATGGAACTTAACAAGTATTATAAAGAATAAGAGAATCAATTATTTAAATTTCATTGAATTAGATAGGGTTTAATAAAGCATATGTTACACAATAACCTAATCATTTATAATTATCTAATTAGATAATAATATATGCCACAGCATAATTATATAATAATAACAAAATAATAATATAATCAGATAATAACTAACAAGAAGAGGGCATGATATATAAACCACAGGACAATGTTTGACAGAACATATTTAAGGAGAGAGTAACTATTGGAAAGTGTCATATAAGTCTTCATAGTGGGAATGCCATTTTAGATGGGTCTTAGGAATGAAATATTTTTAAGCTAGACAAGAGAGAATAGACATTCCAAACAGAAGGGAATGTTCCAATGAATGAGACAGTCTGATGTAGAATCCTGGAACCTGGGGACTGGTTGGTTGTGGGAACTGAGGAGAAAGGAGGAGGTGAGGAGATAATGCTCAGGTTTCTGATTTTTGGCAACTAGATGGCTAAAGGCACAATTAACCAAGAGGAAAACACTAGGAGAAAGAGATGATGAGGGAAATTTATAAAGTACATTCCAAACATTTAAATTTTAAAGTTGTGGTGGAAATTGGCAGATAATGTGTTCCATAATACTAGTCTGGGCTTAGTAGAGTGATCAAGGTATGAGATAAAGATTTGGGTGTCACTTATTTACAGAGAAGTATTGAAACTGGATATAGAAGATATAGAAGACATCTCCCAGGAAGTGTAAGAGTAACCAAAGAGGCCAGGGATAAACCTCTGAAAGAGTCATTTCTGAAAATGACAGAACAGCTTTTGAAGGCATCAAAGAAAGCTGGAGGAAAAAACAAAAGAGACTCATGAACTGATGGGTCCACAGACACCCAAAGTGGAAGGAAGTTAATGACAAAAGCAATAAAAATTTTGAGTGTTTTCTGAGGGATCAACTGAAATGAAGTATTAACTCAGATAATTAACTTAAAAGTTTAGTGATGACATATATAGAGATCTTTTCCCCCCAAAATTAAGCACAGACACACTACTGCTACGGTATGAGCAGTGAATATAAGGAGAGAAAATGGCAAATCTGAATTTGGCACTCTCAAAGCATTGACATGTTACAGCAAGCAAATCAATAGTGCACTAAATGTATGGGAATAAAGGGTTAGAGCCGGATTTCTACTGTTATTTTAGGATGGAAACTATGTACTTATTAACTGAGAACAAACAAGTGAGGAGAGATGAAGATTCAAGAGAATGAAGGAAAAATTACTGGTGTGGTTTTAGAGGGAAGAAAGTGGGGTGAGATTAGAGCAAAAGTGAAGGGGTTAGTCTGAGAATGAGATATCTTTTTCTCAGATACAATTTGGAGGTAAAGAAAAATGGTGATGGTGCTATAAATATAGATTGGGAGTGAGATGGAGAAGCTGAGAGTTTTATGGGTAGTGCTTCTAATTTTCACTAAAGTTATTCTGTTCACACCTGGCCTTGTTTTCATAGACTGTTCATTTCCAAACTATATTATAAACTAAGAGGAGAAATCTAAAGGCTCTCACAACTCCTTCCAGGATTTCCCAGGTACTTTATTTTAAAATTCTGAATACTTATATGAACACTAAAAAAAACTGTAATGAAAATTGCAGTCAAAGATACATGCTTTTATAAAACATACATCTCACATGGATGTGTAATATTGATCATTACATTGGAGGCCACTAATACATTCATTTAATAATCAGATTAACTTTTTCCCTCTGCAATCTCTGTTTATCAGAAGAGAGTTCTGACATTAAAAGGTGAGAAATTTGTTTCAAAAGTTAATACTGATAACAACTTCAGTACCTGAACCAAAATTTTTGCAGCATCGGACAACCAAAGAAGAAAAACAAAAGGTAAAAGAATATTAACAATATTGAGGCTGAAGTAAGTCTGAACCACAAACACAACAACACGGATTTTTGTTCTTCAAGCAGCTTTGGTAGTTTTTATTATTCTTTATGACTGACTTAGAATCATTTGAGTTAGCATTTCTAATGATAAAATATTTTAATGTCTTTTATACTGAGTTTTCCTATAAGATTGAAAAGTAATTTGAAAACTACTGCTTCAGTGTATAGATATGCATGGATGTGCAAGAACACGCCAGGACTTTGTATATGCTGCTCTATTTTCTTCATAATATTGATAAGAACTATTCTCTTGGAAAAGGTATGCACAGCTGGAGATATGCAAAACAAATAAACAAATAAATGCCTCACACTAAGTCTGTAAGTTTCATAATAGAACTGATAGGTTTTAGGGGGTTGAAAAGAATCAATGGGTGAATTGTGTAATGGGGGGAGATGGAATCTATTGAATTTGGAAGAAAATGGTCTATTCCTACACCTATTCCTTCTATATATATTGTTCAGTTCATCAAAAGTTCAACATGGATAATTTAACTTCATGAAATTGAATCTTCTGTGTGTATTTTTAAATCTTAAGTTTTCTTCATATTTTTGACCCTCTCAACCTCAAGTCCAACTTCCAAAGACTTCAAGAGAGATCAAAGTTGTAACAAATAAAATTGGGTATTCAGTCTTCCTTGTGTCAGTATTATCTAGGGGGCATGCACTACTTTTGTTTTCAACTGATAATTTATTGTCACAGGAAACAGTGGTCCTTAACACTCATTCTATAGCGTAATAGTCTTGACTATGATATAAAACTTGCTTATGTCTTGTGATACCTTGATTCATTACTTCAGCAAGTTGCTATTTTAAATCATAGTTAACCTTAAACGTGTACATTATTAAACTTCCAAGGATAAATCAAAAGTGGTGGAACCAAAGTTTAAATTACAGTTTGCCTCATCCTTTTTCTTAGATCCTTTACTCTTCTTATAATCTTTTTTTAAAATAAAGGGGATTATCCAGTATAGCCAAATTTTTTTAGGATTTTATTTATTTGAGAGAGAGAGAGAGCATGAGTGGGGTGAGGGGTTGAGGGAGAAGCAGACTCCCCGCTGAGCAGGGAGCCCCATGCAGGGCTTGATCCAGGGACTCTGGGACGGACCATGACCTGAGCCAAAGGCAGCCGCTTTAACCAACTGAGCCATCCAGGCGTTCCAGCCATTCTATTTTTATGTAGAATACTCTTGTCAAGAAAATAAAAGTGGGATAACTTCCAAGTAAC
Organism: Ursus arctos; assembly: GCF_023065955.2. NCBI lineage: Eukaryota > Metazoa > Chordata > Mammalia > Carnivora > Ursidae > Ursus > Ursus arctos. The sequence continues at coordinate 19,223,516 of NW_026623100.1, forward strand.
ATGACTTTTCTTTTTTCTTTTTCTTTTTAAGTAGGTTCCATGCCCAGCATGGAGCCCAACACAGGGCTTGAACTCACAACCCTCAGATGAAGATGAGAGCTGAAATCAAGTCAGACACTTAACTGACTGAGCCACCCAGGCACCATATACCATGCCCTTTCTATATTGCACTGTCTCCTTGACCAGTGGAACAGAACATGAACTACGAGTACAGCAAACAAAGCTAGGCTATCTTTACTTTACTACAAATCCAAAGTTTAGCTCCAAAATATCTCTCATAAGGAAATTCAGAAATGCATATAGCATTCCAACTTTATAATTCTGTATCTAATGTTCTCTTGATTTCATTCACTATGAATTTAGACAAGCAAAATAAAGGAAGTTTAATATTGAGTGAAGTAGCAAAATTATCAAGATAGACAATAAGGAATTTTGGGGAGACTTTGTATTTAAACAGACTGGAAATGATTGACTATATACTGTCAGAGGATGTTTCAGAATTCTACAGAAATACAGTGTTTGAAATACATGTATAATATAGCATGTAATGTCTTTGACACTACATATATTTATAGTTACATAGTTTTTCACCACTCCATTTTCTATATAATGTATATTTTTATGCCATAACTTGAAATAAGGGCTTATCTCCTGACTCCTAAATGAGGAAATGGAGTGTGTGTGTGTGTGTGTATATATATATATATATTCCTTCTCTTTTAATATCATTGGTCATAAGATACATTGAACAGTATCTATATATCCAGAATTATCAATGTATCTTCTTATATTTCCATGTTGACAAACACGTTATGAGTTTTTTGGAGGTGGGTAGAATCAACTTTGTTCAAACCTGAACCCTCAAACTTTCCCTCAAATCTGTTCTATCCAACCTCTTCCCCATGTCAAAAATCCCCACTCCAACCTCATTTCTTCCTTAAAACGTTTTAGGAGTTTACTTTCTTCTCTCCTTCACAGTGGCATTGCCTAAATTCAACCCCCTGGTGGCACCATCCTCCACACTATACTCTTATTGTTACCCCCTTGAACCCCAAATCTGATCATGGCCTTCCATGCTCAAAATCTCTTGATCACTGTAGTAATAATTCACATTTCTTGGACATCTACCACTGGCACTAGTCTCACTGTCCTTTATGAATTCATTCAATCAATTCTCACTATAACCCTATAAGGTACTTATCTCCATTATTCTGGACAAGGAAACTGAGGCATAGAGCAGTTAAGCAACTTTTGCAACTTCACATTTCTAATGAATAGCAGTCAGGACCCAAACTCAGGCAGTATGACTTTTGACACTGTTGTAAGCCTCTTTTGCATGTTGTCCTTCATAAGTGTCCTATGTTTAACAAATTATAAATTTAATTACATGAAACTGTTAGTACCCTATGCCTATCACCTTGTACTTATCGCTTCAGGGCACACAGCTTGAATTCCCAGCACTTGAATTCTTTGCCTGCATGTCTTATTTGGTTTCTAGAGCCTGCTTTGCTGCCTGTGCAGTAGGTTGGAAGTACCACTGAATTACCGCCCACCCTTAAGCAACGACCAAAGGGAGTTGGCATATAAATACACCAGTCCCATTTGCCTGCTCAAGTGGAATAATTCTCAGGCCTGTATTTTACAATGGCTTCAGATTTCCCCAATGGGACTAAGGGGATTAAATGTTAGCATGCTTCATAATAAGCTCTTAATTGTTTACCTTTCTTCCTACCTCCCTCCCTTACTCTCCTAAGGGCTTTTGGCATTCACCTGAAAAATAAACTAATTGCACTTCCATCTTTTGCTTAAGTACTATTTCTGGAGGAACTCAAACAAAGCACATGGTATGAACTTTAGCATCTGAATTCTTGTCCTTTAGCCCTTATCAATTCTCCTATCTTCCTCTCAAAGTTCTGACATAGACCAATGCTTTTGGCCTCTTGAGTTTCCCACATTCTCCCAATCTACCGTGATTTTGCAGAGTTCAGACCTTCCACATGCAAGGGTCTTACTATGTCTCATATTATGAAGAATTTCTGGATTCCCACCTTTTCCCACCTTCCATTTCCCACCTACATTTCCAGGGAAATGTAGAATTCATTTGGCTCTGTCAATGTATTTTGTGTTACATCACCATGGCAATTATCTTAGTTGTTTTAAGTAGACCTGCCTGTGTCCCCACACGTATCCAGGCACCTTGATGATATGAAATGGATCACTACATGTCTATGTTCCCAATACCCAGAGTAGGCCCTTAACAAACATTTGTCCAAAAAATGGGTGAATTAAGCATTTTGTTTTATCTTTAATCTGATGTATAAAATAATATTTAAAAGTTTTCTCCTTATAAAGATGTTATCATTTAATGACAAAAGGCTTTCTTGTGTCCAGCAAGCCTAATTTTATGGTTAAAGCTGGACATTACCTACAGATTCTTAGCTATGTGTCAATGTTACAAACGTTACAAAGTTATCTACTGTATTATAAGATTTAAGCAAAATGGATTTGCAAGTAACTATGGTATTATTTTAAATGGAGTTTAAAGAGTTAAATAAATGTAATTTTATGTTATTACAGTGAGACAGAGACCTTAATAATTTGATGGAACTATATTCTATTATTTTAAAAATTTTATTATGGAATATTTTCATGAAATGTAAGAATACATAAAACTATCTTTTAATAGTATTAGTACTAAATTGTATTCCCTAACTCTGATACCAAAACAATTCTTCGGACAATTTATTAAAGGTAAATTAATATTATTATGTGATAAACTTTTGTTCAAATGACTCTCAGTTGATTTGCCACTTGAATTTCATGTGGAATCAAATGAAAGCTTCCTCTCCATCAGTTCACCTTTCAGTTAGGGTAGTCCAAATTTAGTTTTTATTTATGGAGTGTAATTGCTTTAGATATTTTTTAAAATGTATCCCAGTTTTCTATTCCTAGGTAGTTTATCCCAACCTTTAAGAATTAGTCCCAATAAAGAATTGTGGCAAAAAAGAGACACTTTGGGTATATATATGCCCCAGGCAGCAAAAGAACCCAGTACTTTTTCTTCTGGGTTTGCCTAACGTTGTGTCACAGCTGATATTTTAAACATGATTTTGAGAATTGAGAATTGAGTTTAGTTCCCTCAGTGACACTAAGTCATACTCCCTCTTGCAGCTATTTGTGTGTCTGGCTTTTACATCTAACACTTTTCTTTTTCCCACCTTCCATTCGTGCAGAGAATTGTTAAGATGCATTCAAGTCCAGAAATTCAAAATTATAGTTCCCAAAGCAAGTGTGACTCAGCCAGGTTGTGAATTAAGGCAATAAAGCAAATGCCTATGTTCAACTTTTATTTTTATTCATTTCAAAAATGTTATTCCCTGGAATGGCCGCCTGAGACAGACACCTCGTGGTGATTTGCTTCAGCAAACTTCTTATCCATCTGGTGATCTCTAGAATGAAGATGGAACTGGCACAAGTGATAGAAATCCAGCTAATATAGATTAGGCCAATTTCCTTTCTGCCTAAAGTGCATACTCTTCCTGTGGCTTGGAATACTTTTACCACTCTCTACCGTCCACATACCCAATCCTTGCTCTCAGTCTTTCAGATCTCAATGTAACTCAAGCTCCCAAGTCAACCAACACCCACATTTTATGTAACTACCAAAACATCTACTTCACAATACTTTTCATTGTTGTTTTAAAGTAATTGAATATTTGTATATATTATGCTTTTACCACTAAGATGTTAACTCCACCAAGGCAGAAACCTACTGCATTCCCACCTATAGCAAATATAGTGTCTTCCCTTTTATAGGCATTCAAGAAGCATGATTTAGTTAGTGATTATCCTCTTATTACCAATTTGTGCAGTCTCTATTAATGGGTTTTGGAGAATCATCTCCAAAGTTGTTAGTAGCATCCTAGTAATCCTTCCTGGGACACTCAAGCAAGTTTTCTTTATCTCTTTGTCTAAAGACACTATTTCCCTGTGGCATTACCTCAACATAATTTCTATGTGTGTTTACAGTGATACATTAAAATAAGTTTAACATGGTTCCAGATTGACTCAGACTCTGAGCACCTCCAAGGGAAGGTTTATTACATCCCAGAAAATAGTGTAAACTAAAGCTTATTAAATAAATGGAAAAACAAAGGAATAAATGACTAAAAAGCACCCATCAGAGTACAACATGGTGCTGCTGTCCACATTATAAACATCTTATACACTATAATTTTTAATTAATGATTAAAGAAACCAGGGTACTATTTATCCTATGGACCCATCTTAAACCTTCTTTCAGTTTAGGCAATGTGACATATTTTGCTCTATCTGTATAACATTCCAGGTTTCCCATGATGCTAAAATCTCTGCCTTTTAAAACTGTCTCTGACTTTTAGAAGTCAAGGGTATCCTGTTTTTAACCTAATGGGGCTAATGTGCCAAATCAATCAGTATTCACTCTTACTGAATATTTACTGAATACCATTTGAGTTTTCGAATTCTGTGCTAAATACTGGGCATACAGAACTATAAAGTATGGTTGCTGATCACCAGGGATATACAATGAGGAAGTATAAGTGAACAAAACAATACTACAAGGGAATATAGGCCATGTATAAATGAGTGGAAGTGACCAAACTCCTCTTGGCATTCAGAGAACTAAGTTGCTCTGTATGGAGGAGTCAGAGAAAGCTTCATGAAGGAGCTGAAATTAAAATGCAACTTGAAAGATTCAGACCAAGTGCATGACAAAGGTAAAAGCATTAATAATGTTACAGGGCTTGAATTCATATGCTATTTAGACAGCAAGCAAAAAAATGACAGGACACAAATGATTAAATAGGCCGTGTTGACTAGACTAGAGGACTGGAGTAGGTAAGTTATTAGTGGTGAATTTGAAAACACTATAGGTGGTTAGATAGTAAATGGCTGTCAAGAGGCTGTCAACCCTCATAGATTAAGCTGCTGAGGTCATGTGAATTAAACTAACAACAGACAGATTGATAGAAGAAAAAGGAATTGAATTTTTATGAATATTTTACATGAACAGGAGTTTATAGAAGAGAAATGAAATTCAAAGAAGTGGTTAGACTCAAGGGCTTATATACCATTTTAACAAAGGAAGGAGTGTTTGGACTTCAAGGGATGATAAATCATGAGGAAATGACTAAGAAATATATGAGGGAACTAATGGAAGATGAGGGCTATTTCAGTAAGGTCTGTTTATGCAAATTTGTCTTGGTATTCATCTTTCTCTTGTGTTAATAGTACTTTCTTGCTCCTCTTCTGGGTACAGATGGGAACACATTTCTCAAAAAGAAATACATGCCCTGCCTTAGACAGTTAAGGGGAGGACAGAGAACTCTTCCTACATCTGCTGATTCTCACATGTCTTTAGCCCAAAATAGTCCTTATGTCAAAGAGGCATATTTGGAATGGCATATTCTAATTCTTTCATAACCTACTTATGGACCTTGGATTTTATCAGTATAAACAAAGTCATTCAACGATTTGAACAGGAGATGATCTATTTCCCGTCCCTTAACCTCTTCAAGCACATCTATTGTACTACATAATCTCCATTTGTTTTTGCTGAAACGAATATGGAGAGACTAATCTCGGAGCCAGTGGCTCATCTGAAGTTTCATGAAAATTTCCGTGAGAACTGCAATGTCAACTTACCACCTCTGAACTCCTGATCTATTAATAAATCTTATGATCGCAGATCTACTGCTTCCAATTGGTGAATATTAGAGATGGTAAGGATAGATATGTAATAAGAGGAAAATAAAGTAAAAACATGGGACATTTCAATTTAACATATCCTATATTATACTATGTCCTTCTGTGTCTTTTGCATCACTGTATGGGGAAATAAAGATAAAACTATATTTGAAAATTGCACTTGACCTGTAATATCATTTTCTGACAAATATCATGAAATCCAAATTCCTCTTTCTCAATCTTGAATTATGAAAGGAATTTTATCTCTACCAATTCCTTGAGCAATTATGATAGCTCTTATAATTATAGTCTGAGATAATACCAGCCTATGTGCAGACAAGATGAGATGAAATACCTTGACATCAGTTGCAGAAGCATCACATAATTCCATTAGGAGCATTTAGATTGCCATAGCACCATCTGGATATCTCTTTGTTAAGGAGTCCTTTTTCACCGATTAATGTACTTCATCATACATTTATTCATGGATGAAGAGTTAGTTGATGAAAACAGTGCAACATTAACTTGCTGCTATTCCTTTATCTGTGAACAAACATCAATGCCTGCTTTTCAATGCATCCTGGAGAGATTCGTAAACCTCATCGTAGGATTTTAAGTTACCAACTCTGAAAAGACATTTATGTGCAGCCGAATTTCAAGTATTTATTTGTTTATTTATTTATTTTCATTTATTTGATGAACAATCTTGCTAACTACGGAAGAGAGAAGAATTGAATTTTAGTATGAAAAGCAAGGAAACAAAAGTTCTATCTGCCAGTAAAAAGACTGAGGTGAATAGTATTAATCAGAAAGTGCATCCACAAAGAAGCATTCAATTAAAAGAAACCAAACAGCTTCAGTGAATATAGAGTAATATCCTTTTCAAATCTGGGCTCCCAATCTAGTACCCTTAAATGTTTATTTGCATTTTAATTGCTTGAAAAACAGTAGGATATCAGTGAAATTCCTCAGAAGGCAAATAGTCAAAAGACTCCATTTAAGGCCTGTAGTTAGTGGTTCTCATTGCAGTACCACAGAATGCTTTCTTTAATGGGATGTTTTTAGAAGGAATTCTCGATTTGTAATTCTGGGGCATGTGCAATGCTATTAACAGTTGTGTTTACGATGGCTTTAGAACACTTGAGACGAAGGCTACGGTATCCTTTATAATGGCCACAAAGGATTATAATTCTATAATCGGGCATAGAAATAATGTTCATGACCTTATGGATTAAGAATTCTTTAATTCCTTATGTCTGCCTACCTTGATATCTACATCATAAAAAAATGAGTAATACTGTCCTTAGTTGAAAAAAATTATATTTGTAATATCCAAGTTATTATCAAATAACCTTTTTAGAGCAATAGATTTTTTTTAAGTAACCAATATCCCTAATCTCCCTCCTCCCCCCACAAAAAGGTGGCATAATATTTTGATGTTCTATTCACATATACCCAAACAATTTTGGATTTATGTGCTCAAATATCTGAAATGCCAACAACTGCAGCAGCTAACATTTGGGAACACTTTATTTCCACTACAAAAATCAATATAATGCCTAAGCAAAAATGCTGCACAAAACACACTCCTTCTGTAGACTGATATCATAAATACTAAACTGGGCAAGAGAGATAAATTTGTGAAAAATTAATTAGTTGGGAAAATAAAATGAGAAGTCATTTATGTGTGATTAATTTTATTGTTTTAATAATTTTTCTTATGGAGTGTCCTATTGCCCTTCTTATTTGCTGAGCTATCATCAGATTGCCATATGAATAATTTATTGATTTTTTTACCCTCTCTTTTGATAAGAGAAGAAAGGTATCAAGTGTAGTAAGGGATTTAGGCTGCAGTAATACCAGGCAGGCACTCCTTAATATGATTCTTTGTCTGTAGGCTCAGAGATTGCATGTGTGGGTATAAGTATGTGTGTGAGTGTGTGTGCACATGTTTCTATAAGTGCTTATATGTGTGTGTAAATATGCATTTTCATATCCATATCCATTGAAAGATGAGGCAAATTAAAAATAAAATTGAACAACACAAAGAGCAAAGTAATTAGTTTTGTTCTACTACTGCTTCTCATGAAAATCAAAATAGCATTGCCTCTGTATTGAAAGGCTGTAAACAGCTCATGAGAAATAATAGCTAATAATTCTTCAGTATTTGTGGCAGAAGCTGATCTAAATACTTTTTATGCAGTAATTATTTACTCTATATAACCATATTATAAGGTAGATACAATTATTATTCTCTAGTTTTATAAATGAGAAAATTAAGAAACAAAGTTAATGCAACTTTTTCAAAATTGGTGGAGACAGGATTTGAATCCAGGCAGTTTGTGTCAAGTACTTTCTTTTGATCGCTATCTTGTGCTGCATCTGGGTTTGAAGCATGATTGAAAACTGAAGTATTTTGGAGTAAGTGGCTATGGTAAGAAAATCTAATTTACTTTAAATTTGCACCAATATAGTTAACATTTAATTTTCTATGATTTTGCATTGTTCACTTACTGTCTAATGCCTTACTATTAACCTGCCACAAATAGCTTTCAAGGTCCTTGAGAGCAGGTTCCATCTCTTTTGTTTTATTTCTTTGGAATGTAACTAAACAGATAATATAGGAGCATATACACGGCAGGTTCTCAAGAAGTGTCCTACTATTAGATTTAAAAAAATAATGTATTTAAACTTCCTCCTCCTCACTTTATCTAATGCATTCCGCTTTGTAGCTTACAGTTTTAGAAAACATACTGTGTTTAGATTTTTCTGTCTTGTCATTGAAGGTATAAAATCTTTCTATAATATCCATGCAAATGATCATCTATTATGGGTAGGAACTTCACTGACAAGCAAACATGAATTCCTGCTCAAATCTCACACAAAGTATTTTCAAAAGAAGGGTTCATTAGGTTGCATTTTTGCTTTCAGATCCATTCCCCTCCTGTTCCTCACTCTACCTTGTTCTGATCCTGTGACCAAATCTCCCATTTCCTCTTGCCTGCTAGTTTTTGGCAAGGCTCACTATAATGCACACTGACAAAACACTGGAGTGGGAAGAAGAGATCCTGGTGATTTGGGGCACCATATCCTGAAAGTGGCCATCACTGTAGTTACAACTTTGTCCAGATCACTTTGGCTTCTGAGATTTGGTAAAATTTCCCAGTGTCCCACAGTCCCAGGAGTGTGGTCATACCTTCTTTTGCTTACCTCTGGGTTGCCTCACTATCTTCTATTTGGCTTTCTATCGCTTCTATTACATGTGTAACAAATTACCTTCACCAAATTCCTCCTTTCTAAAATACTTACAGTGGTTTTATTTTCCATATTGGACTCAGATAAAAGATATACAGTAGATATCTAACACTTTGTAACTTAGCAAAGTTCGCACCATGCCGATGTGGTTCTATTATCATCCTTGACATTCTTTATCTTCTTGATTGAGTTATTTGTGTAGCATTAGGAACAAAGTTTCATTCTTGTGTAAAAGGTAATGTATATTTACAATCAAATGACCTCCTTCCTCCTACCGCTTATATCCACTGGTTCACCAAAACCCTTATGTTTTAAAAGAAAAAGTTACTATAGAAGATAAGCAAGTCCATGACAATTATATAATTTCTATTTGTTTAACACAACTATTTAACACAACCATGTTTTATGTGAGTCAAAAAAAAAAAAAAAAAGGAACCCACAAGAAAGAAAAGTTTTCAAGGCAATTAATTCTGTAAAAACAAGGTCCCTCAAAGGACACACTTTATCTCTTTGATTATTCTGTGATTGTCATCCATTGAAAAATAAAGGATGGCTTCTTCAGTGCCTGTCAACTAAAAGACAGTGAAGACTGACTCCTTTACTTCTCAAAAGCAGTGACTGAAAGGGCCACAGATTGTGCTGTCATTCATCAGTATGCTGGTAGAGAAATATCCATAGTAAGGTTTATATATTGTGGGCATTGCTTAATTATAATTCTTATCTTGATTCCTAGTGTGTAACCATAGATCCCACAAAATACTTTCTCTGATAATTTCTGCTATACAATTATGTAAACGCAGAGGTTCTTTTTCTCCAATTAAATGGAGTAAATGTCTAATGGTACCTTCCAGGGCTTCTTGGAGAAATGGCTGATTTAAGAGCCAGGGCAGGGAAAATCCAAGATGAACCTCGTGTGCTAGGTGTGCTCATTCCTCCTCAGGTTTCATTACTTCTTGCCAATAGCAGTGGACAGAACAGGTAACATATTTATGTATACTAACTCACGTATCTACATATATCTATAATATATATATATTATAGATATCTACATATATCTATAATATATATATTATATATATTATATATATCTGTGCCTATCCCTCTGTATACATATTAAGCAAAATTTAAGACCATGCTGATGTCTCTGACTCTAATTCCATAGCAAAAGGTTTATTCTAGCCTTACTTTGCTGTTTCTCTTTAACTCCCCTCTCCAACAGTGAGAAACCTGATTCCTGCCATCTGCCAGCCATTTACTTATTTGTTCCTCCTCAGTATACACATATAGTAGTTTCAGACTTGTTCGTCTGTGCTCCTGTAAGAACTTTACTAACTAGAGCACAGTGTTTATGTATAATTCTTTTTGTTTATGGTTTACACTTCCCAGTCAAAACATATATTTTTCTAAAGTTACTTGGGTCATCTCCTTTTGTTTTTGTATGTGTTGTATACCTTAAAGTTTACTACTTTTAATGTACAGCTCTATGGGATGATGTCAGTTATCTATCATTATAATGCCAGAAAGAACTGTTCCTTTATCCTAAAAGTTCTCTCCCATGTGTCTCTTTGTACTGACTTCCTTAGTTTAATCAATCATTATTGGGAAAACATCTATTGTGTGAACAGAAGTATATACTTCTTTAGCTTCCTAATGCTGATCTAAAATTTCATCCCCAGATTTCCAACATTTATATAGAAAGGATAAACTTCTTAGGATACTATGATCTGATTTCTCATTTATTCACATCTGGTTTCTGCACTACTGAATGACTCATCTTCGAACAAGGAAGTTAGTCACTCCTTTTTTAGTATTCACATAGCACCTGAAACATTCTTCTTATTCCAGTATTCCTCACACAGAATTGTAACCATTTATGTACATTTCTGTCTCCCTAACTTGAAAATGAGTACCTTCATAGGTGATGCCTGGTACTATTTCATCTCTGCATCTCCAGCACTTTGGACAGTTACAGGTATACAGTAAGCTCTTGATCATTGTTAGTTAGATGAAAAGGGCATGAGTGAAGTAGTATTCCTGAAGCTGGGGTTTGGTGGAGGGAAATCAGAGACAAAGGCAAAGGTAATGATTGGATCCCTAACTTCAAAAAGTAGAAGGTCTCGGCTGTGGACTGAACATTTATGCTCCTCCATATGTTGAAGTCCTAATCCTCAGTATGATGATATTTGCATATAAAGTCTTTGGAAGGTAATTAGGTTAGATGAAGTTGTGAGGGTAGAAGCCCCATGAGGGGATTAGTGCCTCATAAAAAGTTGAAAATACCACAGCTCTCTCTCAACCATGCGAGGATATATTTAGCAAGAAGGCAGCTGTCTGCAAACCAGGAAGAGGGCTCTCTCCAGACATGAAATCTGTGGGCACTTTGATCTTGGACTTCCGAATTTCTAGAACTGTGAGAAATATATGGTTATTGTTTAAATCATGATTTAAAAAAAAAATAATAGCCTAAACTGAGTAAGATAGTCTCTGAAGGTGCATACTGTCAATACGATTCAGTAAAAGTTAATTGGCAGATGAATGACTCCAGGAAACATTTTTTAAAGTTCTGTTTTTGACCTTTAACCTTGTGAAAACAAGAGAAAGGGTGAGCAATGTTTTAATGTTTTCCACCTAATGTATTTTTTTCTATAAGCCCCTTAAAAAGAGAAGCCATAAAGACTATGTCAGAGTCAGATAACAGGCTTTTGTTAATGATAAAGGAAAATCCAAGATTATTTTGTTCTAGGAAATCTGACAGGGAGAGAAAAATGTTTTGATTCTTAAGTTTATCAAATTTTGTTTCCCTGAATAAGATAAGGAAATTGAACCAATAAAAATGGATCTTATTCAGAGTCCGATGAGGGAAGAAGGCAATGATAGAAAAAGATTCCCAACTCTGCTGTAACAATTTTAGGGAAGTGAGTAAGACAGAAAAAAGCCCACTCTTGTAGAAGGGAATGGGTCAGAGAGGCTGATTTGGCCCTAGGCTGTGGCTGCTGCAATTAACCTCTCATCCTCCTGTAATAACACTGAAATCCAGTTCCATTTTTCTGACTGACCTGCCCAATTCCTTCCTCTGTGCCCCAAATATGGAATGCAGACACATATACTTCAAGGGGGAAAATATCTGGAGACTATGTTTGTTTAATACCATTCTATGTTCACAAAGAGCATAGCCTTTGTGATCAAAGATTTAAACGTGTAGAATACTGATCAAATCTTGATAAGCATGCCTAAGTCGTGTAGAATTGAAATAGGTCATTCTAATGTGGCTAACTTGGAGTCTCATCTGGATCAAAGCACACACGAGAAGTAAAACAAATACTCAGAGGAAAGATCATTTCAGGCTTGGGTGTTTAAGGAAAGCTTTACAGAACAGGTCAGTTTTCAGCTGAGTCAAGTGAGTATGATTTTAATGGGTGAAAAGGTAAACTTTTTCTAGGAAAGAGAAACTACACAGAGATGAGATCACGCAAGTACATGTGGGTCAGTGACTACACTAATTTGAGTAGAATAGGAGTTTTGTAAAGGAGAACAAGGCCTTCAAAGACCTAAAGTATCATTTGAAAGCTGTAGAAAGTATAAAAATAAAAATGTAACCTGCCGAACAAACCTACAGAGAAGCGGTCTCTCCACAGGGAAACCACCATATTTATTCTACTGCTGACTAAGTGACAGACTAGGGAAGTGGACGAAGTGCTTTCTTAAAGATTTCTTCATTACTGACTTAGTTTTTAAGTTTGTCCTGAGTATGGTTTTGACTCTATTGCTCCCTTTGCTTGCTGACAGGGCTGTAATGTTATAGATTCTAAATACATATTTTAGACTAAGAAAACAAATTTTTGGGGTGCCTGGGTTGCTCAGTCGGTTAAACGCCTGCCTTCAGCTCAGGTCATGATCCCAGGGTCCTGGGATCGATCCTATATCGGGCTCCCTGCTCAGCGGGAGTGTCGGCTTCTCCCTCTCCCTCTGCCCCTACCCCTCCACTCATGCTCTCTCTCTCTCTCTCTCAAATAAATAAAGTCTTAAAAACAAACAAACAAAAAAAACTCCAAAGTTTCTTTGTAAGCAAGGTCAAAGCCCTTCATTGATCAGAGCTGACTGAACTTCTTCCTTTTCTTCTGTCCCTTCTCAAATATGTGTGCTGATGGACAACTGTAGGATGTGTGTGCGTTCATGAATGCTTGCCTCAAATGTGCACTCTCCTGCAAGTCCATGGTGTCCAGGAAAATGCTATTGTTTCTAACAACTTAGTCAAATGGCTTAATTGTTCTTCCACTTGACAGCTTCACTCGGTTTTCATTTTACGAGGCAATAAATGTTTCTTACTACCAGGATATACTCAGCACATTTAGATGAACTATTTATTACTAAGCATAATATATGGGAGAAATTAAAAAAAAAACACACGTTTATCTCAAGATGTAACGTGAAAATGCTATCTAAAAACTACTGAAGCATTTACCTCCTAAAAACCACTTCTTTAAATTATTTTCCAATTCCTCATGTGTGGGAGGATTGTGTGTGTTGTGTATCAAGGTGCTTGTGTGTGTTGTGGGTTGTGTATTAAAGCCCTGGTAAATATAGTTACGAATGCATCAAAGGCAATTAAGTATGTGGTTTTGATTGGGTATATTGTCATACTGTATTAACAGCTGGCAGTATGGGGGAAAATCCTCCAACTACTCAAGGTTTAATTTACTGTACAACATCATTGCTATTCTCTGAAGCTGACAAATCGTTTTGAATAAAGCGTTATATTTCATTATATAAAACTCTATTCTTTTCTTGATACACAATAAGTTTCAACTAACATTATGTACAATGACTAAGGCTGGCAGGTACACATGTATCAGGTTTCATAATTATTCTCATTATTATTTGCAAAAACACAAACCATAGAAGCTCAGAGTCAAGCTTTCTCAGGATCCCAGTACCTTGGCATCATTCACAAAACAGTTTCCATCACTGTAGCTCTCTGACTTCCTTTAGGCCATAATAACACCTGTCCTTGGTCCAAGCAATTGTGTAGCCAGCAGGTGGAAGAACACTTAGCACAGTGCCTTGCTCAAAATAGGAACTAGATATCTCTCTATGTAGGGCTAAGGTGGGGAGCCCAGAGGGTAAACAGACTCTGACCTAGAATTAAAACTCAAAGTTGGTATCTCAATCTCACCAATGCCAGCCTTCTAATTTCCTGAAGCTCTAGGGTTGGCTCCCTGACTGCCTGACTTTCACCAGCTCTCTGGCTTCTTGGGCTCCTGATCACACCCACCCCCTGACCACACCTGATCCTGGACCATACCCTGTTCCTGGACTAAACTTGTTCTTTGACTGCATTTCTTCTTCCTGACCACGCTCTGCTCCTTCACTACACTTGGCTCCCTAACCAGATTCTATCTGTGACGACACCCTACTCCTTCTCTATACTCTGTTTTCTGCCTATACATTTTCCCATGACTGCGTCTAGCATGTTGACCACACATTGCTCCCTGACTATACATCCTGCTACATCTCACCACCTGACTACATCCTGCTCCCTCACTATACCCTAATCCTTAACTGCACTCTGCTCCTTCTGACCATACCTTGCTTCCTGAATATACTCTGCTCCCTGACAACACTGAGCTCTTCGACCATACTGTGTTCCATGACTGCATTCATCTCACTACATATTGTGCTCTCTTCCTACATCCTGCTCTCTGACTACACTCTGCTCTCTGCCTACACCTTTCTCCCTGATTGCACTCTGCTCCAGGACTACATTTAGGTCCCTGCCTACACCCTTCCCTCTGCCTACATTTTTCTTCCTGGCTACACCTGCTCCCTGATTGCACTCTATTTTATGACTGCATTCTTCCACCTGACTACACTTCGCTCCTGGAGTACACCTGCTGCATGATGACACTCAGCTCTGTAACTACATTCAACTTAACTGCCCCTGCTCCCTTACTACCCATACTTCCTGACTATACTCACACCCTGCTTCACAACTACATTCTGCTCCCTGACTGCAACCTTGTCCCTGACTACAACTGGCTTCTGTTGCCTGACCACACTCTACTCTTTGATTACACTCTGCTCCATACTACCCTGGCCCCTGACTACCACCTGCTCCATAAGAACGCCCTGCTCCTTCACTATACTCTGCACAGTAAATGCACTGTTTCTTCAATCCACTCGGCTTCTTGACTGTGTCAACAACATCCCCATTGCTTTCTTTTCTTCCCCTACTTATGTTTGTGTTGTTGGGTCTCTTGGCTAAACTGACTCTCAAACTGACCTACCAACTGTCTTTCTATAACACATGTAATATCTATTTCCAGAACAATGGTGGGCAGATAGTAAATATTTGAGGCTTTGTGGGCCATAAAGACTCTTTGGTGACTACCCAACTCGAATTGTGCAAAAACAGCCATATACAATATGAAAACAAATGGGTTTCTGTGTTTCAATAAAATTGTTTTAATAAAAGCAGGCAGTAGGCAGCATTTGATCCATGCATCCTAATTTACCAACGTCTGCTCTAGATTTATAATCTCTGATAAGGACTCAGTACATTTTTACTACCATTTTTACCATTTCAACTAAAACAGACACTTTCTTATATATTCTGCTTAAAAAGATAAAGGAAAAGACAGATTAATAATTTATATAGATTCAAGAAGGAAGCAAATGGGGCCTTGAAATTGTCCCATAAGAGCCTTTTATTTTTCAGATAAAATTAAACTGTAGTTAATTCTCTATCCTATTATTTTGTTTCCTAGACTAAACATAGCTTTATGTTGGAAGAACTATTTTTTCCCAGACCCAATAAAAGGAAAACTGAAACATCCAACAGTCTATGTATTTGGTCTCACTTGAAAGTAACTAGCAACTACACACATAAGGTCATTTTTAAGCCTCTGGAAGGCTGCAGTGTGGCATAGTGTGTCTGCCACCTTTTGACAATATCTGTCATTTTATTGTTAATTATATTTCTATAATACTGTTTTAGACTCCACAGGGGAAACATAAAAGCACAAGTTACCTAAGTCTTAATGTGAATGTACTTCACATCCTTTAAGAGTATAAAGTTTTCATAAATGGAATAAGAGAACATGAACATTTGGTGTTGGGAAACTTGTGAACAACTTTATACTTCTGAATAGGTGCTCAAGTCAAATGCAACTTTTTTTTTAAAAAAATATTTTATTTAGGAGTGCCTAGATGGCTCAGTTGGTTAAGTGCCTGCCTTCGGCTCAGGTCATGATCCCAGGGTCCTGGGTTCAAGCCCTGTGTTGGGCTCCCTGCTCTGTGAGGAGCCTTCTTCCTGCTTCCCCCTGTTTCCTTGAACTACTTGATTTAAAGGCACTCCATTTATTTCTTAGCTATAAAATCAAGCAATTTATTCAATTCTCTAAGCTTCAATTTTTGTATCTCTAAAATGTAATAGTAACAAAGCATTACACGGGACCGGATGCATTTAATCTATTAAGATTATAACTATCTAGGTCCTTTGGGCTGTTAGCAATTCTCACACAAATGTTATATATAAATATGGCATCCATAAAAAACTTCTGGCATTTTTGGGGTAGTTTATAGTTTCAAAGTTTTCTACTAAGTTGATTGATATATACAATCACTATATATTCCTGGGAACAGGTAGTTTTAGCCCCAATATACATATGAAGAAACTAGACCTCAGTAAATTAAAGGGGTTTTCACGAGTTTATTCAATTCTTTGGTGGTGAAATCATGTGTTCTTCTCAAGAGAAATAAGTTTCTCAGAGAATCATTTACCTAAGTTATATCTACTGGCCTCTGGGGAAAGTATATGTTTCAAAATGCTAGACTTTGGGGCCAAGGGCAACTTAATTTCAGTTGTTTCTTTTGTGACCTGGTAAACTTGGGCATTTTCCTCAGAGGGTCAGCCTAGCACTGAAATTTCAATTTCCAAAAACACTTTTTTTTAATTTGCTTTTTGATGCTTGAAAGACCTTCATTTGAGGAAAACTCCTTTATTTGGCAATTTGAAATAACACTTAAAATGGACTTGATCTTGGCAGATAGCACTGTGTGGTTTGGCTCCTACCTACATCTCCAGTTTTATGTTCAGTCTTTCTTCTTGTCCTTTCTGTCCATCTCAGCTAGAAGTCTCTCTGTTCCTAAGACTTTGGTACTCCTAGTTCTTCCAACCACATTTCTGTCTATTTGAAAACAAACCATTATTCCTTTGTAATCGCCATTAACACTTTATGTTTCAGCTTACACACTATTTCTTTAGGAAAGCATTTTATGTCCCCTGAGACTAAAGTTAAGTTCCTCTCTTCTATGGTCACCAGGTTTATAATTATTTGCATGTCAATCTGAAAGTATTCATAAATATCTTTCTTCTTTAATAAAACATAAGCTCAATGAAGGCAGAAACCATGTCTCTTTTGTTCGCTGTTCATTTCTCAGGGCCTACCACATACTATACCACTAGTAATATTTGATTCACTAAAATATATTCCTTTCCAAGCACAAGTAACCAAAACCACATCTTCTCTAGAGAATCATGATAAGGGAACGAGTTGAGAGAGCACAGTGGTGCTACCAAACTGACTGAGGTAAAAGAACAGTAAAGGGAAATGTCACAGAAAGGGACTGTTTCAGAGACTAAAGAAAAAACACAACCCATTCACTAATTTACATTACTTTCCACTGTGCACAGAAGATAACAGACTCCTTTTTCCTACAAAGTGCACTGTTGTGGAATAAGGATAAGAACATGATCATCAGATATCAATCCAGATGGCTAACTGGTGGCTATCACCCATGGGAAGCACTGGAAAAGAATAAAAGATCACACCCTCGAGAGGTTCAAGTTGAATCCTAATATTCAAAGAATCATAGAGTAGTTGCCTTGACTAGAGGGTTCCTGAGTACAGTGATATGATTTGCGCATTTCACAATTTCACATCATTCACCTATACTGTAATACGGAAGCTAATATAACACAGTACATCAACTAACTGGAATTAAAATAAAAACAAAGAGGACATCATTCATATATATTTGCAGCTACCTGTCCAAGTAGGCATTTAGATATCCTTTTACTTGAATTATTCAAGGGAGGATAATGCCTAGGTTCCAGTGGCTAGAACCACTAAGATAAGGAATTGATGATTAATTCACTTTTTATCAGGTCACGTTCAACAGAACCCCACTTTATCACATAAAGGGTTATTTATCACAAAATATGCAGTTTGGGGCTGGTGCAGCTTGTTGAGAAAAACATCAAAGACTGAGACTCTTTCTATGTTCCTGCTCTACCATCTTTACTTATAAGATAGACTGGGGCAGGCAGGATTTGAGCTGGGCACATTCTCTTCTTGAACAAAACTGGAATACTTCAGTAGAGGAAAAAGGGGGATAGATGATGTTGGATAGGCACATACTAGTGTCTGGCACATTTAGGGTTACATCTAAAGCTAGGAATGTAGCTCCTGCTTTCTGGCAGAAGACAAAATTTGAACACTGACTGAGTCTGAGCCAACTATGCTCTGGATATATTTTCTAACCTAGTTAAACATAAGTATAGGTCTGTCATTTAACCAGCATGCAACTTCAAAACATTGATTTTTAAAGTACTAAAGAATGGACAGAGGTAAAAGGAAAGAGGAGAAAAGAAAGAAACGCTTTTTGAATGAGATGCTTGAAAGGGATCATAAAATGAAAAGGCCTAAAGAATCAGTACTTAAAATAAAAAAGAATAATAACATTTAATTTTCAAAATAGTAAAAGAACTATCTAGGTGTGGGTGGATAAGAAGGAGCATGCATTTAGATGTTGGCCCAGTAATTATTATGTATAATATTAGACAACTTTATTACAACAGAACCTGCAGAGACTAGATCCACTGAATAACAACATCTAATTATATCAACAGGGATATCACTATATTTTGCAGAGTGGGCCCATTCCATGCAAGAGTTTTTGTGCCATACTTGGAATTAGCAGTCCCTTTAAGAGGTGCATGTATATTCTCTTTCAAAAGAGACCTAATTGCTGCTGAGGCATCCAAAGGGAGTGAATTTAGAATCTTCTTTTATTTGAATGACTCAATCATTTAGATTTTCCTAGGGAGAAAAATGTCTCCAGCATAAATGGCGAGTTAAGCTCTTTCATATATAATAACTATTTCAACTAACCAGATTCTTTCTAATGTGTTGCCTCTTTTGAGTTAAATTATTCCCACTAAATAATTATGTATTTTTGGGTGCTTCATGGTGCAACTAGAGAATCCAAATTAAAAGAGTATAATTGGAAACTTAACTATCCATATAGCTTTCTTTGGTGCTTTTTCAACTAACTTTTCTTCAGGTTCTTTTATCTTTTTATCTCTACTTTTTTTTTTTTTTAAATCTTATTCCCTAAGAAGTAGCCATAGCAAAAACTTGAGAACTAGTGTGAATCAGGGAAAATTATTCAGTTTTTCTGAGATTCCATTTTCTTACCTGCTACACTGAGATTAAAGGTACCTCACTGGGTTGAAGAGATGATTAGAGATATCCTCATACGTAAATATCTAGCAGAATGTGACACACAGTAGGTGTTCTGCAAAAGTTTACCTCAATTCCACTTCTCTTCTTTCCTTCCACCTCCACCTCTTTCTTCCTTTTTCCTTGTAGACGCAAAGTATCAGGTCATCCCTTTTAATTTTGTAGACTCCCTCTTCTCTCTTGGCTGCCTCTTTGCCTTTTTTCAACTACTTGCATCTTGAACACTACTGTTAAATTCAACCATGACCTGAGGGTTGAATTTGAGAAAGTGATTAAGACTCAAGAATAACCTCACATGGGAATATGGGAATTAAAACTCTCACAAACATTAGGCTCCCAGGAATGTAATAAAACCAATCCAGCAGGAAATAACTTGATGGCAGGCAGTCAAAGGATCCTCAGAAGTATCTTGTTTCCCATGCTTATGCTGGCTGGGTCAGTGTTACCCACATTCAGGTGCAAACGTAGAGAGATGGTCACTTTCTATATGGGAGCAGTGCCTATGGCTATTCTAAATGGAAAATATGAAGTTGCCATATTGAAAGAGATGGGGAATATTTAGGGTCAGAATTATCTAACATCTCCTCATCTAGGCTTACACTGGGTTTAAAGCAGAGCTATATAACTCATTTGATCTCAGCACGACAAGTTCATTGGAAATATAACATCTGTTCACCTAATGTTCTTCTCCCCATGTAAGTCTCACTGCCTGACTGCTTGAAGTAAGACTTAAAAATTTCAAGCAAGTGAACCCCAAAATAAACATACATAGAAAGAGAATGCTAGAATTACATCCATATCTTTCCCTATACTACAAAATTCTCGCTAACAGAATCCATTGCCTCATCATATAACCTCTTTCTTCTTAAAACAATTTTTTGCATACATTCATTTATTCAACAGTAAACAAATATCAAGTATATTTGATTTTTCAGACACTATTATAGGTAATAGAAAAAAGGTGATGATGAAAATTAGCACATTCCCAGCCTGTCATGAACTATGGATACTAAATAAATAATGACACAAAAGTAACCATTGTTTTGTTTGTTCAGCATACTTCTAGATTGAGTCTGTGTTACACACATATACATTTTTTTTTTCTGGTAATAGGCACCAACCCCTAGGGGAGTGGCCGTGTCTCTCTGACAGGGCCAATCAAAGTACTGCATATTTCTCTATCCATAATAATTGGTCCAAAGTTGGGCATGTGACCCAAACTACCCCAGAGGACCCTCTCTCTGGGTTTTTCTACTTGGAAACAATGGGAAAGAGCTCAGAAACTTCTGGCCACCATGATGCCCACCAGATGAAAAAGGTTCATTTGAAGTAGGAAAGGTTAAAGCCAAGCACAGATATGCATAAATTAGATATAAATTGGAAAGAAAGAAATGAAATCCTACTAGTTTTATCCTTGCTTCTAGAACCCAGTCCCTGGAAGTGACCTGGTCTGTATTGCCTCTTCAGATTCTGGAAGATACTCAGATATTGTGCAATATTTATCTTGTATAATCCTATTTTTGTTATATTTCTGTCATTTGCAATTAAAAACATTCTTACCAATGGAAAAAAAAGAAATGTAAATCTATGTTTTTAATGGTGAAACATGCTTTAAAGGAAATATATAGATCAGGAGCTCATAAAAAAGAGGGAGCCATCTCATATAAGAGGATAGGGAAGACTACCCTAAGGAAAGGTATTTAAGCTGATATCTTAAAGGATGAGTCTATGTTAACTGGAAAAGGAGGGAGAAGGAAACAATAAGTGGAAGGGCCTGATGGCCATGTGTTTAAATTCCTGATGGAAGGCCAGAATTACTGAGACACTGATCTCCAGACCCAAATGAGGAAGGATCAAAGCACAGAGTCCTGTGGGGCTATGCTTTTCCTGACCAGGGTTATAAACATCAAACATTTCTTCACATATGTATCACAGACTTAATTTGAGGACAATTTTTACTGGCTGGCATTGCATTATAAACTCTGTGATGACCATAAATATATCTTTTACAAGCATTAGTAATATCCATTCTTCTATAAAACTTATGGGTAAGCTAAGTAACTCTATGACTATGAATGAATACAGATAAAATAAAACATGACTGAAAAGAAAAGTACAAAATGGACTTTTGTTCTGTATACATAGCCATCAGAGCTGAAAAAGAAAATCTGTGTCCTGTAAAATTTCATTAGGGTAAGAGATTCTACCAGTTAGGAAAATAGGTG
The DNA here is from genome assembly GCF_023065955.2 of Ursus arctos. Lineage (NCBI taxonomy): Eukaryota > Metazoa > Chordata > Mammalia > Carnivora > Ursidae > Ursus > Ursus arctos. The sequence goes on from NW_026623100.1 coordinate 19,245,246, forward strand.
ATTAATTTGCTTGGATTTAGTTTGCAAATAAAAATATTTGATCAGGATCTAGGTCATCAGTAAAGAGGCTGATAGATCCAAAATCCAGAAAAAAAAAATACTCTTCTTAAAGTTTGAAAGAAAGATGAGAGAGCGAAAGGGGAAATAAAGTACTGGTATTACTGCTTCAAATACTTACATATCTTTTTAATGTATATAGATTTTCTCTTTAAATCCTAGGGGGCTATGGCCATAGTCATGCACCAGAGGGAAGAAACATTAGTGGTAATTTAATGGGAGCAGATATATCTAGAAAGAAAAATAAACATTAACCAACAGCATTTATGTAAAATTTTAAGACAAAATCATAAACCCAAAGCCACTTACAATATTTTACTGCCTAGCAAAAGTCATCATTGCTTATAAAAACATGGCTTCACATAATGGCCACAGTCATTTAAAGATAATTTGCCAATAACTTGCAAAAAAAGATTTTAAGAACACACAGCAATGCTATTTCATTAGAAGGTATACCAATATGCATCATTTTAAGGTACAGGAAAACTCACTCATTCTGACTCACCCTGTTTCCATCAGTGGGAAATGACTGACTAGTTCAGCCTCAAGACTAGCTGCATGTTAAATTAAAAAAAAAAAAAAAAAGAAAAAAAAAAGAAAGAAAACCCTTCAATTATTATTGTTATCCATATTCCTAACAAAGCTTATTAACTGCATATTTCTACATTCAATGTCTACATTTAGTACTGTAATCTCCTTTATTAAACCTTTCTTTTAGTAAAGTAAGTAAATATATCACTAAACAATAGAAGTTGGAATTGTTTCAGTCCATTCTCCTCAATTATTTATGAAGCGAATTTTTAAGTCACTTAGGGGATGGAAGAACCAAGGAAGCTTAGGTTTGGTTAGGGCAAAAAGAAATGAAACAAAAAAGGGAGTAAACCTGCTGCTTAAATGGAGGTGGCTGGCTTCCTTTGAAGTCCTTGCGAATATTGCTTTGTGTTGCTAATTTAGAACACTCATTAGCATTAAAAACCTTTAATTAAATATTTAGTCCCTTGTGCTGGGTACCACACCACTTCTGAAATTTGTAGGTCATGCCCTTTGCATCACGTGTAGTTAAAGAGGCCTAGTCTTTCCCGTGATCTACAAGCCCTTAAATCCTCTGGCCCCTATGTACCTCTCCAGTCTCATCCTTACTAGCCAGCCTATCACTGATCATTCTCTCACCATATCTAATTATTTTCCCAGACACCCCAAGTCTCTTTTATTTTCAGGGTTTCCAGAATACTGTTACAGACTTATAACACCTTCCCTCTCACCTTAACTCCTGTTCTTTCCTCAAACTCACAAGAAACACTATCTTTTTCAGGAAGCCGTATTTGATCTTACCAGCCTGGGTTAGTTTTTGCTCCTCTATACATAATCTTCTGACATTTTGAGCTTAACTCTAATATAACCCATGGTACTGTAATTGGACATTTTATTTTTAACTAGTCTGGTGCCTAGTACGGTTCATATAATAAACACCCTCTAAATATTCAATGAATAAATAGATTAAACAATGAATCACAAGTGAAAAAAATCTATGAACCAGGAAACCAGGAAGTCATCCATTCCTTAATAAAACTGCAAAAAAATTAATACCCCAAGTAACTCTGATGTGTTCAAAATGTCCTGTCTAGTTCTTTCTAAACTATTTGTACTTGTAATTATTATATTGGTATCCTTTTGAAGCCCTCTCATTCATAAATCTTTTAAGCATAATTAAATTGACACTAAATTATACTGAACTCATCTGTATATTTGACTTGCAAATTCATAGTCGGTTAATATTCATTTTTCTCCATAGTATGCAATCTTAAAATGGCATCTTACCAGCTTGATGCTAAGCTAGACCAACTGAACAATTCGCTTATTTATTTATTTTTTAAGCAGGCTGTGCACCCAGAGTGGAGCTCAATGTGGAGCTTGAACTCACAACCCTGAAGTCAAGACCTGAGTTGAGATCAAGAGCCAGATACTTAACCAACTGAGCCACCCAGGCACCCCATCTTTTTTTTTTTTTTTTTTTTTGAAGTAGGCTCCATGCCCAGTGTGAAGTCCATAGACAAACAATTCATTTTGAAAAATAGCAGGTGACCCCACAACTTCTTGTTTAATTTTCCACGGTATATAATATTCACAACAAAGTCTACTTAGAAACACAGTTTAGCCTGGGGGAACCTTAGAGCACTCAGCTAGTCTGAGTAGAACTTAAAGATCAAGTTCATCTAGTTATCTGCTTCAACTCTCAAGATTGTTCTTTGCCTCACAATCTCAGCACAGTTTGGCTCAGTGATGAGAATGTGGAATAAACATGTAAGACTGAAATCAGAGAAGGAGACAAACCATAAGGGACTCTTAATCATAAGAAACAAACTGAGGGTTGCTGGAGAGGTGGGGGTGTGAGGATGGGATAACTGGGTGATGGACATTAAGGAGGGCATGTGATGTAATGAGCACTGGGTATTGTATTATATAAGACTGATGAATCACTGACCTCTACCTCTGAAACTATTAATACATTTTATGTTAAGTAATTGAATTTAAATTTAAAAACAAACAAACAAAACAACAACAACAACAACAAAAGACTACATAGGTATGGGGAACATGATGACCAGGCACCAAATCCGTCCTTCTCCCTTCTGACTTTGTTTAAATTGCTCCAGAGAGCAGGTTATCTGATTCTACTTTTCCTGGTTTCCTCAACATTCAATAGCTGAACTACTCCATTTCATGGGAAAATATTAAATTTCTGCTTCTTGCTATGGTCAACATTTAGTAAATAAAATTTTGGTAGTAGTTGTGGTTGTCAAACACTTTTTCATTTTTTTTCCCATAATGCTTGTGTGTTTGCTTAGGTTTTCAGTTCTCTGACTGCCGTATACTAACTGAATTGAAGGAGAAGTTAGTAAAATGAATCTAGTTTTAGTTTAACAAAACTAAAGACCAGTTGGAGTTTCTGTACATGTCTGGAGAAGTGACTGTTTTAAAATAATTATAATTACAAAAATAATTAAAAGAAATCACTACTTTTCCCTCTTAATTTTACTGTAAAAATTTGAGAGTCAATTTAAAGGCTATCTTTTCACTTAGAAAGATGCAGGTCTTTGCTAAGCACTTTTAGAAGCTAAGACTTGTGAAAAGTAACGAAACATGGCCTTGTGACTAGTTCAAAAAGTTACGATAAAACTGATGAAGATCAATCAAGTGCCACAGTAATAATTTATTAGGATATTATAATAAATATGGTGAGGGCCAACTTTCTCCTAATTAGGTAGTAGAAATGGACACTGAAGTTGTGGAGGCTTAGTCATTTACTAGCTTTGAGACTCTGGAAAGTCAGTTAAACTGAGCATCAATTTTCTCCTCTATAAAATGGGGAAACTAATACCTTGCCGGTTGGCTGTGAGCATTAATAATAATATATGAAACACTTAAACAGTGCCTAGCATTTATTAGGTTTCAATACACAACAGTTACTACTGTTACTGGCACTTTAGTGTACTATTTATTATGTGCATTACTAGGTCTCCTGCATTATAATTGCCTGGTGATCTAAAAAAAAAAAAGTTACTATTCTGCAACACAGAGATCCCAAATTAGAATATTAGGAAGTTAGACTTAGGACTTCTATTTTTTAAGAAACATCATTAAAGAATGATTTTTATTTATCCTGTTAACAGAGCACTACCATATTGAAGGATACAACTCAGTTTTAACAAGACAAATAGAGTGTATGTGATCACAATATGATTGTGGCATTTGAGCTTTTTACTTAATCTTATGCTTTCATGCTTACCATTTTATATCACCTCACAATGTTCCCATTAATATGATCATTTGTATGCTCAGGAATCCATAGTGTAGACTAACCTTTCCTGTGCTGATAAATTGTACCTTCGGCACTTAGTAAATCATATTATAATGCACTGTTTTTAAGAATTGTTAGAAGATGGTTGTAATATATTAACCCACACTGTGCTAGAACTAATGTCAAAAGAAAAGTTTTGCTACTGTTTTGTGGCCTGCTGTTTATACATTTCCAAGATGTACATTTGTTTATTTATTTATTTGAGAGGGAAAGAGAGAGATAGGGAGGGGGGGAGGGGGCAGAGAAAGAAGGGGAGAATCTTAAGCAGACTCCACACCCAGTACAGAGCCCAACACAAGTTCCACGTGGGGCTCTATCTCAAGACCTGAGCTGAAATCTAGAGTTAACCAACTGAGCCACCCAGGTGCCTTATCCAAGGCTCCACACCCAATGTTGGGCTTGAACTCGCCACCCTGAGATCAAGAGTCGCATGCTTTATCAACTGAGCCAGCCAGGCACCCCTCCAAAGTGTGCTTTTAACCTCCATACTTTGTACAACTGATCCAGGTACCATAATGAAAGTATAAAGTCCTCGTGTACTGTCTGCTAAATATTTCAGACTGTTCTTTTCTGGGACCCAGGGGGCATCAATTTAACAGAAGGGTCATTTGGAGCAGCTAATATCCATCCATCTTGTGGCAGTAGAAGTCTTCATCAGCTCATTGGGTGGAAGGAACTTAATTGTGAGAAGTGCATGGAATTATCCAACATTTTATAGACCCTTTCATAATGAAATCTAGAAAGCAATTATCCATTAGCACATCTGCACTGGCCGTGGGAAAAAAGATAAACAGTTAACATTAATGAAATTGTAAGCATTGATTAATCATTCCTTTTGGAATCATTCCTTTTGGTTCTAATAACCAAGAAGAAGTTTGCCATCACCCAGTTTAATAAGGGGCTCCTCCCATGCTGGTTTTACTATCATAATTATTAATTTTCACACCTGTGATTGTTTGCATCAGCTAACTTCAGCTTCAACTGGCTGAGCCCTCAGAGGCAATTGCATCTAAAAATGCTCAGCTGAATGTACAATTAGCCTATTGTCAGGAAACTGCAGTGCACAGATCATATGTTAATACAAGGAAATCTGGATGTTTCCCTCCTAATGCTCATTAAGACTTAAAGGTCAGCAGGGAGTTCAGGAAGTTTCTAACACCATTCCTTTCTCTCCAATTAACTTCAGCTCTAAAATATCCAAGGGGATCTAGAGTATTAATTTTAAAGTGTTCTAAAGTGAAATGGGGTTTTATGAGGCCAAATACAGACCAAATTCATTTCAACCTATTTCCAGACAAGCAGGATGATACAAAAGGTTAAGTATCCTAGGTTTTGGTCGTGCCAGGATACTACTACTGGTTTTTTTAATAGAAATGTGTGATCTAAAAGCAATCTTTAAGATTATCTAAAATAATTCAATTAAACTAACCTTTGTTGAACGTTTATGTTATACTGTTCATTTTACAGATAAGTAAAAGTTGAAGTCCAGAGAGAATGAATTTTCTGCCCAAAGTCCTATAATCAGTCCAGATTCTTATCTAGTACTCCTCCTAAACCATGCATTTACCTTACTAAATCTTATCTAAGTGGTAGAAGCTGTACCTTTACAAGTTGCCTCTACTTTGTTACAGAATATCAGAGAAAATCTGGATTTTTCTCCCATTCTCTCTAGGCTTTACACAATTTATTAGTAGATTTCAATGACCCATTAGGAAATGCTATGAATGAGATTCCCTGGTAGCTCCCAGGGGCTGCAAAATCTGTGGCATTCTGAAATTTTTCTGGACTCAACACTTTGTTGTAAGATTTAGGAATTATATGTGCATGTTTTATGCTACTATACTGTCAAAGGAGGAATTGTACATTCAATTAAATGATTAATCACAAATGAATAAGCATAGTCAAATTAAGATTTAACTTAGTTAAAACATAGGTTCCACATGGGACTTCCAAAAAACTTTTTTGAAATAAAAATGTATGGCACAGTTTGAGAACTGTTTGTTTACGTCAACATATTTTGCACAAGAAGCCTGAGAATTCTTATTAAACTTCTTCCTTAGGATAACGCATTGTAGTCAGAGAATTTTAAAATGTAAGTCAAAAATATATGGACATTATTAACTAATTTGCATATACATATGCACTAGCACAATAATAGCTAAGAGAAATCCTGGGTAAAATGACTTGGGGGGGGCGCAGTCCCCCCTGGGTAGCGCAGTCCTTGAGCGTCTGCCTTCGGCTTGGGGCTTGATCCCAGCGTTCCGGGATCGAGTCCCACATCGGGCTCCTCTGCTGGTAGCCTGCTTCTTCCTCTCCCACTCCCCTGGCTGTGTTCCCTCTCTCGCTGGCTGTCTCTCTGTCACATAAATAAATAAAATCTTTAAAAAAAAAAAAATGACCTCAGGGGTTGAAGTTCATAAAAGATGTCACATAGTCTAAAAAAAAAAAAAAAAAAAAAAAAGTAGTCTGGAACAATGTACATTTTAGAAGAAGACTCATGCACCCTGTTAGGGACTCCCGACCACTTTGAGGGTCATGTTGGGCAAGAGAAAGAAGGCAAAGACACATGTGAAGCAAAGGGAAAGGCACTGCTTTACTCCCACAGCTCTCTCTAGAGTCAAGCATGAACGGCTCTCATTGAAATAGTATCATGATTCAAACATACCTTGGGCAACTAAAATGGCAAGCATATATCTTGTCATGATACGCAGGTCAATAATGGCATTTACATTTGTTTATCCCAAAAGAGGAACCCCTACTTCACATATTCCCCTGAAGGTCTATTTTTCACTTCTATTTCCAGGTTTGGTGATACTGGGTGGCCCATCTCTTCATATCATTAAAGGTTATTAAGTCTTTCCACAGGTTTTCAACATATTTTCGTTTTTCACAAAAATACCCATAAATATATATTCTAAAGCAGATTTTCTCATTCTGTTCAACCCACCTTACCCCATGTCTTTGATCTCATTTAAAATAAGAGCTATGTGCCTTACCTTGGCTGACAAGGCACTGCATGAGACAGAGATTCATGCTTACCCCCAACTTAAAGTGCCGCTTTTACTTACCATTTATCAAGATAGTTTAATTTCTTCATAGCACTTATGAAACTACCTGATGTTTCCTATTGATTTATTTACTGTCACCCTACACACATCCGTGAAGATCTGTGACAGCAAAGATCTTGTCCACTTTGTCCACTGCTGACTCTGCAGAACCTACCATATATCTGGCATATTAAGTGCTCAATAAATATTTGTAGAATAAATTAACAATTTGCCTTGACACAGCATAGTGTCTGACATTTAATAAGATTACATAAATTTGTATTGACTGAGAAGATGGTCTGGTTTGAATTGGAATTCTTTAAACTAATCACTCTTACCAACTTAGCCTTACCTCTAAACCTATACCTTGGGGGTACAGAATCCACTTACACGTCTCAAGAAAATACTATGAATTTCATGTGCAATTTTCTCTAATTCTTTTTCAGTGTTCCTATTTATATAGAGAAAGGAACATGGATTTAAAGTCAGTTGGACTTGGGTTCAAATCACAAAGTAATTTGTGAACATAGGCAATTCACTTAAAGTATTGGTGGGATGTCTCTAAGACCCACCTCCTACATAAGAAAAATTGGAATAATAGGAGTGACTACGAAAATTAAGAATAAAAGCTAATATTAAGCACCCCATAAATTGAGGATTATAAATAATAAAATGATAAGTACAATAATAATCATGTTGTTTTAAAAATAGATCTTTTTAGAAAGGTCTTCTTAAGGTGGAACAGAATAGTTCATAAATCACATTTCCTAATTAAGTTCATTACTTTCCTGTTGGGCCTTTCCTCCTTGGCCTTTCTCTCCTAAATTTATTTCTACTCAGCTATTTTTATCCATCATTTTTTAAATGTACATTATTTTGGTTCTTTCAAATCAAAATATATTTGACATATAACATTGTATAATTTTAAAGTGTACAACATGTTGATTTGATATATTCAAATTATTGTTAATCTATTTTAATAGAAGTCGACCATTTATAATTATCCTTTCTTATCTCCAAACCACTAAAACACTCCTCAAATGTGTCATATTTTGTGCTTTCTCAGTGTCTTTGCACATGCTATTCTCTAAATTGGGCGTCCCCCTGCCCCCTACCACCATCCGGCTTGTTACCTCTGCCCACCCTTCATAGCTCAGCAGAATTTTCATTTGCACAAGACAGACTGCCTATATTTTCAGGCCAAGTCTTCCTTTATGGCACCTTCTGGTTTTCTTTCACAGACCTTTCTCAGTTTGAAACAGCTATAATGAATATCAGATTAATAGGTGTCTCCTTCACTCTGTAAGGTCCTTGAGAGCAGGGATCATACCTATTTTTTCAGCACACTGCTTGGCACATAGTAGGTGAAAGATTCTCAGTAATTATTTGTTGAATAAATGGGGGCAGATTGTTCTGAATTGTATTTCTGTGAATTTCTAACCATTGTTCCTATCTTAACATCACCCATTCTCTTACCTGGGTTTTCCTGAAAGCCATAATTAAGAAAAAGATATTCACAGTTGGCCTTATAGAAAGCCCTTTTCATATGGAAATTGGCTAGCTTTCTGCCAGGAGTCTGCCATCTTCTCCTTCTGCCTTTATAGCCACCTGGACTGGGTTTGCCTCTGTTTTCCTCTACTCTGTTCCCCTCCCTCACAGTACATTATAAACAGCTTTTCTCATCCCTGGGTTTCTCCTTCCTTTTCTGAGCCATCCATGTGCCTGTTGCTCTCAGATTCCTGCTCTCCTCTGCTCTGTATTGCAGGAAGACTGATTCCTGCAGGCTGTGTTCTCCAAGGTATGCTGAGAACTAGCTTCCAGACAGAGTTGTCCAGTGAAATTGGAGAACAGGAGAAAGAAAGAAACCAGGGCACTTCTCCCCACTTTTGTTCTGGATGGGATTTCCAGCAGGGGCTTCACTTCTTTCTTATTTTCAGCTTCCATCAAGCAGCCCCTGGCATGATTCTGGTTCCCACGATGTATCCCTGACTCTGCATTCTAGTCCTTTATAACGTCAAGTCCTATAAGGAAGCCTGGCCTCTGGAACACCACCACCTCCCTTGTTCCTCCAGTCTCAAGGGCAGTAGCAGCTCCCAGTGAAGCCACCCTCTGGCTTCCTTGTCACTGTCCGTTTAGCCTTTCTGCAATTTCAACAATCCTAGCTACCTGAATTATGTTCCCTCTACATTGCAGTGCTTCTCAAACTTTTTGGTTTTAGGATTCCTTTACATTCTTAAGTATCATTGCTGATATCGTGATTTACAGTAACATATATTTAAAAAAAATTGTTTATTTATTTGAGAGAGAGAGCCAGGGAGAGAGCACGAGTGGAGGGGAGGGGCAGAGGGAGAAGCAGACTTCCCACTGAGCAGGGAACCATATGCAGGTGTGATGCAGGGTGAGATCCCAGGACCCGAGGATCATGACCTGAGCTGAAGGCAGATGCTTAACCAACTGAGCCACCCAGGCACCCCAGGAAATATATATCCTTGGCACACAGAAAAAAAAAAAAAGAAAGAAAGAAAAAAGATTTTCATGCAGTTTATTTGTGATTATGTGTGCATAGGTAGGTATAAAATTCAGGAGAAGTGAACAAGAAAGGTGGAAAATCCAGTAGAAAAATCTTTCGTTTGATCACTGCTATCATGACTAGTGTTCACATCTCAAGATGATTTGAGAAGTGTTACGAGATGTAGCTTATAACTGTCTAACAATGTTGACCCTTTGACTTTTGACTTCCATTGGCCAAGATTGGCTCCACAGGCATTAAGTGCTCTGCATTTCCTGATTGCCTACCGGACGATTCCAATAGGATGTTCACTAACATACCAAACTCTTAGTGCAGACTCAGAGAATCAGGAGTGAAGCATGTGGACAGGGGTCAAGGTGATGTATTGTCAGGTAGCAGCTGCACAAAGCTGCCTTAGTCTGCGTGACACCAGCTGTTTTGTGAATGTTAACAATGCAGCTGAGAGGGCATGAATTTGTGTCATATCAATTCTCTTCATACAAGGCCCACTTCAACCTCTGTGCAGCTAAGCTTGTACATGGTCTCTGTTGATTAATGTTGGTGTTTAATCTGTCAGTTGTTCACTCATGTCAGGATAATACATATTCCAACCTGGTCATAAACTATCATGTCATGTGAGGAAAAGACAGAAGTCTTACGTAAATTAGGATATATGGCATTGCTTGATTTTGGCATTCATACAAAGATCATCATTCTGCCATGAAAAGAAATCAGACTGGTTCAACATATTTTGTTGTTGTTGTTCACGAGGACCTTTTCTTTAAATGTCCAACTCCCTGAGTTCTTAAGATTAGGCTGGAAAATCAGGAGTTTTGGTATATCATTTGATTCCTATGAGCTACTTCCTTCTTATGTTATTTTATTTTTTTTCTGCACCTACTTTTTGCTAGGAGATTTGAAGAATGTTTCTTTTTCTACCTGCTTACTGCAAGTCAGAGTATTTAGCTTATCTTATTAATGTCTCTCCTGACTCAGAATATAGAGCTGTTCAGTTCTAAGAAACGTGAATGCTATATTATTTGTGTGGCATATCTGTGGAAGCATTCCCTTTCCTAGGGCAAGTCAAACTACAAAATGTTAGTAATAAAATTGGAGGAAAGACTACCCACAGTTTCGTTCCAAAAATGTATGCTTATGTCATGATAGGCTTGGAATTTTGGTTTGGCAAAAAGTAACAGTTTCACCATAAACATTATTGGTCCTACTTGCATAGTTTCAGACTGGAAGCTGAACTTACGGGTTTTTTGTTTTTGTTTTTAAATCCTACTTTAGCCTCTCTTCAAAAGAGCTACCAGCCCATGCAATATTTTGAATTTTCTAAAAGCTTGCATTTAAAAAATTGTCTGTTCTAATTACTGTTGTATATATATGACTCAAAATCAGGCCTGCGATTGACTAATTGCAGTTACAATCAGTGGGCTGAAAGACACTTTAGTAAAGGGGAAAAGATTACTGCCTTCTCTATAAGCCATTCCACTATCTAAATGTCTCCCTCCCCCATGCATTGGATTTTGGATATAATTTTTTTCCCAGTTGAATTCAAACTGTATACATAATTCTGAATTCTACTTTATTTCTGAGTAATGTTTTAATAACATAACTCTTTGAAAAAACTCAGCTTTGTACAATCATATTTAGTCAAGCTGCCAAAAGCACTAATCAGACACTTACTCACTGGGTGTAGTTTCCTATAGGAACACACACACACACACACACACACACACACACACACACACACATTTGGAAAAGAAACTGAAGACATGAGAATTTATACCAGTCAGGAATTTACATTATTATATAATATTAAACAATGTTACAAATATTGGTAAGTTGGGGAGGAGATATTACTGGTTGAATTTAAGATACTATGAAATATTGTATCTAATTATAAAAGGGGACTTGGTACTTTCATATAGTAAAATCTCCCCTCTATTTAAAAAGCATATTGTGTCATTAGACTTGCCATTCTTTGGATACAAACCAACTCACTTTAATAGGTAGATGTAAATTTTAGTACCTCAAAAGCTCTTTCCAACTAGTAATCATAGGCTCTCAGCTTCTTTTCCAGGTTCCCTACTCTTTTAATATCTGTGGGAACCCCAGAGTGTTTTGGGGTTGTTTGTAAAAGGAGCCAGCATTAAATTCCCTAATTCATGGGGATAAATTAGTTTTATCTTGCAAGTCTTTTCCAGTTGGAAAGTTCTGTGATTTAAATTTAGCATTTTAATATAAAGATGATTCTGTTCTCTAGTGCTTTGCATGTTTTATTGAATCTCTGAAACGAGATTGTAAATACCTCATTAGTAAATACTACATCTTACCCACTTTATTTATTCCATTTAATAAGCAACTGGGTAAATAATAGGTAGCTAATAAATGCTTCCTAATATAGCAACCAATTGATCTTTCTTTGTACAAAGGAGTATTCTTTTTTCACTGCACTATACTGCTTTTCACCTAGAATTTTCAATGCTTACTGAAAAAATACATTTATATCTGACACTTCCTGTGCTTAGAGGTTTGGAGTGAATTTTTTCTCTATTTTTCTGAGGTTTATAATGGGCAAATCTGCAATTAAGGTTACTTCCATAAAATACTGAATGATTAATGATTTTAATAATATTAAACTGCTTTTAGTAGATTGCTAATGACATTAGGATCAGGATATAAACCAAAGCAGCTGGTCATAATCACTGATGTTGAAAACATGTGGCTTTCACTTGCACATCTTCTAAATCAAGTATAAAATTTTCTCGTCCAAATGTACTTAGGAAAACCATAAATATAGCTATAAATCTAAATTTTAATTACTGTGTTTGAGACTATATCAAGAATTTTGAGGTGTATAATCAATTTGTCTTAATTATATAAATATACATATCTAGTTATCCATATTTTTTAAATATGCATTTTTCTCTCAGGAAACCCAAAGGATTTTAATGACTAATAAAAGAACTGATTTTTGGTAGTGTAATTTTTCACTGAGAAACAGATTAGGTGCAGAATTTGAGAGATTATTACTCCAACCATTTGGCAATACTTTGGTTAGCAAAACCCATGCTAGCAATTTTCTAACTTGTCCCCTCAACCATAAAGATTTTTAAGGTAAAATCCATCACTGCTACCACCAAAATATCATTTTTCATGCTTCTCTTCTAGATAAAAATGGCAAAGGGACATACCTGGTTAATAAGATACATAAGTTGGCACTATTGGCTGTCCTTCAAGAGGGACCAACTCAGTTGGTATTTACCTTTTAGTGTCCTTTTCCCCCTTTAGATTCTAACACAGGCACAACGCCTGGAGGTAAAATAGTCATCTCGTGACTGGGACATAATAAACATATGCTAAGTGGTGGACCAGAAAGTGCCTGGTGTCTGATGGCATCATGAAGCCACCGTGCCTGTTCCTATCTTTCTTTGAACTTTTTATTATACTGAAAAATAAGACTTCATTCATTTAAGCCACAGAATAATATCATTCTTGACTGATTAACCACTTTTTTCAGACAAACTCATATGAACTTGATTCTTTGAATAGTATACCTAATGGTAAAAAACACACCTTCACAAATCCTGTGTATATATATTTGATCATGTGATCTCATTCATAAGTAGTTAAATGCATAGCTGTAAGCATATTTTTTAGGTAAGAAATTTAGTTGCCAGTGGAGTGAAAACAGAACAGTAAAACTCAAGTAAAAGCATCCTGTTTTTATAATCACATTATTATATTTCAGGGACTTTTTTTCTTTGAAATAGAAGAAAAGTACAGAAAAGAAAATCGTATACCGGATCTTCTTCCAAAGTAAAAGAAATAGTAATAAGATGTTTGGAAGTCTTGTCAGTAAGTGTATAGATCTTTATTACAAATTTCTTCTCGGCAAAGGGAAACACCACAAGGCATAGTGGCTTCATGCAATTCCTCAACCTCTACCTGAGTCTTTCTAAATTCAAACAAAATGAACATTTGTTAGGAATCCCGGATATCTTTGCAAGGCATTATGCTGGATACTAGAGGAGATAAAGAAAACTGAATCTCAATCTGTGCCATCACACTGCTTATAATCTAAACGGAAAATACAAGATAAAGCACAATAATGTCCTTTGGTGATTTGAGCACAGATATCATACATAATCATTTGAAATCCAATACATAATCTAAAAATAAATAAATAAAAAATAAAACCCTACACATAATCTAATATTTGTTTTGCTTTTAGATTTTCAGTAAGTATTTATATGTTAATACACATAGAAACAAATTGCTCTGTAAAAGCAAAGTAGGGTGCAATTAATTTTGCCTAGAAGATCAGGGATCACTAATACTTAGATGTCTGAACTGAGTTTGGATGAACATGACATTGATAATTAAAGACCTTTTTTAAAAAAAGATTTTATTTATTTACTTGAGAGAGCAAAAGTGAGAGAGATCACAGAGTGGGAGGGAAAAGAAGGCTCCCCGCTGAGCAGAGAGCCCCATGTGGGGCTTGATCCCAGGACTTTGAGATCAAGACCTGAGCCGAAGGCAGACGCTTAAATGACTGAGACACCCAGACACCCTAATAATTAGACACCTTTTTAAGGGAGTGGTGGAAAACTGGGTTAAGGGCATTTTAGACATGTGCAAAGTGATAAAGGTGTTAAGAAATGAATGGTATATTTCAAGAATGACAAATAGTCCCCAGTAGCTAGGGATCAAGGCATAAAGGGCAACAGGAATTTAACAATCAGCTGAAGCAAGTTCATATAGGATTCTGACTCTCCTGCATGGAGTTTGCATATTATCCTGTAGGCAGTGAAAAACCATTCAATTTTTTAAAATAGAAGAGTGATCTGATCCTGCTTGGACATAATCTTGGACAATGTGAGGATTGGTTGATGCGTGGAGTCTGATCATTTGCAAGAATATCTACGCAAGAGTCATTAAGAACTAGACTGAAGGTTCTGTAGTCAAAATAATGAACAAAAGGTGAACATGTTAAACAGTAAGACCGGGAATCCTAAAACTCTGGCATTTGGATGGGTGGTAAGAGAGGAAAGGTAAATCTGAGATGTGACTTAGCTGGAAAGATGAGATGAGACTTGATTAACTTAAAGAATACAAAAGAAGATAAAAATGCAGAAGGGATAATACTGAGTTTAGTTTTAGCCATATGGTGTCTCAGGTGCCAGGAGTATATGTTTATATAAGTGCTCAGTAGAGAGGCTTGTTCTATATTGCTTGTTTGTAGGAATTCAAATAAAATGATATTTTTTATTGATCCCTGTACTTTTAGAAGGTACAATTTCTAATAAGTATAAAAATTACAGTACAGCCACAATAATACCTTTTTTGCATAACAGTTTACAAAATTTTTTACACTTGTGTTTCCATTTAATTCTCACCATAACAGTAAGGTCATTGGAACAGGAGTTATTATTCTAGTCTTTTAGATGAATCAACAAAAAGCGAGAAAATGGAAATCACTTATCTAAGGGCAGACAGCTGAATGTATGATGAATCTGCATGAAACACAAGTCTTTCAAATGCTTTTCATTTCACTATTTGGTTTTGTGAACAAAGAGACAAGCAGGGAATTCACAAACTCCTTTTGGTAATAATAATAGCCATGTCATAGAATATGCAAAATACTATTTTGGGAAAGTCACTACTTTATGTGTGTATGTGTATGAGCATGTATATATATATGTGTGTGTGTGTGTGTGTGTGTGTATAATACGTATATATATTATATAGTATGTATATATATGCATGCATATGCATGTATAAGTATATATGCACATAAATATATGTAGTTCTTCATTTACTTCAACCAAAATAATACATTTTGACAGACTGAGTGCAGCAGCAAAAATGAGAATGTTTTTTTATCAAGATAGATATTAAAATTTTACAATAATGTAAAATAATGCTACACTTTCCACTAGATCATTTTCTTTGAAAATATACTTATTTTATAAAAACATGAAATTACTTTATTATGTTATTTTTAAATTTAAATTTTATTTTATTTTATTATTTAGAGAGAGAAAGCACGAGTGTGGGGGGATGGAGGCACAGAGGGAGAGGGAAAGAATCCCCAATCCCCAAGCAGATTCCAAGCTGAGCTGAGCTGAGCATGGAGCCCCATGCGGGCACCATCACCTGATCATGACCTGAGCCAAAATCAAGAGTCAAATGCTGGGGGCGCCTGGGTGGCACAGCGGTTAAGCGTCTGCCTTCCGCTCAGGGTGTGCTCCCGGCGTTATAGGATCGAGCCCCACATCAGGCTCCTCCGCTATGAGCCTGCTTCTTCCTCTCCCACTCCCCCTGCTTGTGTTCCCTCTCTCGCTGGCTGTCTCTATCTCTGTCAAATAAATTTTAAAAAATCTTAAAAAAAAAAAAAAGAGTCAAATGCTCAACCAACTGAGCCACCCAGGTGCCCCTATTAATGTTATTTTTAAGAGAATTGATAAATAAATACTCGTATCTTTGTTTCAATTTCAAATATAGGGAACTTGATATTTATCCACAAAAGCAAAAGTCATTGATGTCCTCAATAATTTTTAAGGGTGTAAAGGAGTCCTGAGACCAAAATATATAAGAGGAACTGTTATTATAAAATATCAGATAATTTATACGTAGCTCCTGCTTTAAACCTTCATGATACCTTTGTAAGGGTTAAGGCAGTACATCATGAGTTCATAGGATCCAAGCCTTGTTCAAAGCCTAGCACTACCACTTACTAGCTGTGAAATCTAAGCAGGCTATTTAACTCTCCAGGGCCTCAATTTCTTTTAACATTACAATGGCAGTAAGGTACATAGCTAAGCTACTTCCAATTAACTAAGAGTTACGCCATGGCATTTCAAGGGCATGGTGGTGGAAAAAGTCCACCCCAGGTTCAGGCAATAAAGGAATGTGCTTTCTGTAGAGAAAAATCAATAAAAAACTTACTAGAAATCAATTTGCTCTTATTATCACCACATACCCGCAATTCTAATTAATGTCAGTGATGACATACTCATTCTCTAAAACATCTTTTGTTAGACTAAATTCTTAACCATTGCCTGAACCAGGGTGGCTGGCTTCAACTGTCCCACTGGTACAGACAACTGTAGCTCTTAGATTTACAGAAGAGCCCTCCCAGCTCCAAAGCACCCATGGGATGAGTGGCTAGGTCCTCTGTTTCTTCTGTATCCCAGGTGAACTTCTCGTTCCGCTCTATTGTACTTCTGCCTTATAGACGTTGCTCTTGAGAGCACAACCTAATGAACCTTGTGTATGCAAACTGAGAATCCGTTTCCCAGGGAATTTGACATAAGACAAGTAACTAATCTATGATCATACCTAGTGAATTTCAGCACCAGAACTCAACGACTGAGATATCCTCTGTGGGCTGCCAAGAGCACTCAGTCATTGGTGAGATGATCTTTAACTTCAACAGTGGTGGGTTCTGGAAGTAATTTGTAAATGACAATGTAATTTGAGTATTTAGGAAACTACAGTTGTCGTAATGGCAACAGAAAGGAACTTCTAATAGCCTATGGTTAAAAAATCTAAGTAAGAGTAAGAAAATACAGGTGAGAGAATAGAACTTAATTCCGTGTAGTATTAGGTCAATATTGAGTGGCTATATATTCCTCCCAGTGAGTACTGTGTCTGTAGAACACAAGAAAACACAGAACAAGGACTCTGCCCTCCAGGGGCATATGGCAGTGCCTTGGGAGAAAAGAGTCACTCCCACGGAACAAGAAAAAGCATCATGTTCCTACAGTCAGGAAATTTCTGTTTGACCCACCTATAACTTTCATAGAAAATATCAACTTATTGTAAGCTAGAAGTTTAAGGGTGTTTTCAGAATCTATTTTCAAAATAAATAGAAGGAAACTCCTATATCCTTATACCTCATACATTTGTCTTTGAAGAATAGTTTATGGAAAAACTTTATCTGTTCTACAGAGTAGCCCTGAATTTAACTTAGGAGTTGAGTACCAAGAAAGAATTCATGATAGGAGAGGGAAAGGAGAAGGAGGAAATGGTGGAACGAGTACATTTTTAGTAGTCAGGTAGTAGGAATATTGTTAAAATGGCTTTATTTTCAGGGGTTGAGTGGCTCCATTGGTTAAGCACCTGACTCTTGGTTTTGGCTCAGGTCATGATCTCAGAGTTGTGATCTCGAGCCCTGTGTGGGACTCTGCTTGAGATTCTCTCTCTCTCTGCCCCTTCCCCATGTATGCTCTCTCTCTCTCCAATAAATAAATAAATAAATAAATAAATAAATAAATAAAATATTAAAATGACTTTATTTTCATATAATCCTATAGTCACTTCTCAGTACCAAATAATAGTTACAGCTCATCATGTAAATACAAAATCTCAGTAAGGCTAATAGCATATTATTTTTCCACCTATGCAAATTCTAAATCTACTAGGCTCTTTTTATAAAGCGATATATTATTTATAATAATCTCATAAACATCTATGTAGAATTATTTTTATAAGTCAATTTAAGTGTAGATTAATACAAATAATTTAAGATTAATATTTACTTTTTAAAAATATTGCAATGATACCTATAAATAGACTGACAAATTGGCTTCTTTTCTTATTTAGCATTAGAAAGGCAGTACAACGTAGTGAATAAGAATGTTGTCTCTGGGGGCTGCTGGGTGGCTCAGTTGGGCATCTGCCTTCGGCTCAGGTATGATCCCAGCATCCTGGGATACAGCCCCACATCACACTCTCTAATCAGTGGGAGTCTGCTTCTCTCTCTCCCTATGTCCCTCACCCCTCATGCTCTCTTGCTCTCTCTTTCAAATAAATAAGTAAAATCTTTAAGAAAAAAAAAAAGAATGTTGTCTCTGTAGCTGCTCTTTCTGGCTGCAAATTTTGACTGGGCACTTAACAGTTGTATTTAAGTGAGTTAACTTACTTATCTCTGGTTTAAGGTCCTTATCTACAATGGAATATGAATAATATCAGTTATTTCATAATTTTGGTGTGAGGACTTAAAATGTATAATACAGTAATGTATAATACATATAACATTATAATATATATTCATATATATTATTACATAAGTATTTATATATTATAATATGTCATAGTATTATATAAATATATTATTTTATAACATAATATATTTGGCATATTATAATCTACATTCTAAGATACATATGTATATATATCTTAGATTATTGCCTGGTACATAGTAAATACTTGTTATTATTACTTACAATAGCATTATGATTAGAAGAACACATATCCCACTAGAAAATGTTAGTTTTTTTCTTCCCATCTTATGAAAGCATAATGTATATTATGAAAATACAATATAATTCTGTTCAATACAGTCAGGATTGTTCCAATCCCTCTTGTCTTTGTTTTCAGCAACTTGAATTAATAACGTAGCATTAGCCTGCTTTTCAGGTCAATGATTTTAAATACCAGCTATATGCTAATGACATCCAAATTGAAATCATAAGAATGGTATGGCATAAAACAGTTATGTAGACTAACTGAAAGAGTGGAGAGCCCAGGAATAAGCCCACAAATATATGGTCAATTAATATCTAACAAGAGAGTTAAGAATGCTCAATGGGAAAAAGCCTCTTCAATAAATGGTGCTGGGGAAACTAGATATTTTCATGAAAAGAATGAATTTGGATCCATATCATACCCCATTCAGAAAAAAAAATCTCAAAATGTTTTAAAGACTTAAACGTGAGATCAGAAACCAAAATACTTCTAAAATAAAACAGAGAGAAAACACTTTTTTTTTTGGAAAATACTCTTTGAAATCAATTTTGGTAATGAAGTTTTTTTTGGCGGGGGGATGTGACAACAAAAGCACAAGCACAAAAGCAAAAATCAACAAGTGGGACTATATCAAACTGAAAAGCTTCTGCACAGCAAAGGAAACAATCAGCAAAATGAAAAGTCAACCTGTGGAATGGGAGAAAATATCTGCAAACCATCTAACTGATAAGGGGCTAATATCCAAAACATATAAGGTACTCAGAACACTTAATAGCAAACAAACAAACAGATTTTTAAAAAAATGGGCAGAGGGCTTGAATAGAAATTTTTTCAAAATCACACAAATGTCCAACAAATAAACGGAAAGGTGCTCAACAATACTAATTAGCAGGGAAATACACATCAAAACCACAGTGAGATATCACCTTACATCTGCTAGAATGGCTGTCATCAAAATGACAAGACATAACAAATGTTGGTAAGGATGCGGAGAAAGGGGAGCCCTGGTGCATGGTGGTGGTGGAAATGTAAATTGCTATAGTCACTATGGAAAACAGTATGGAGGCTCCTACCCAAGGAAAAAAAAAAAAAATAGAACCACCATATGAACCAGCAAGCCCACTTCTAGGTAAAAATCCAAAGGAAAGGAAATCACTATCTCAAAGAGATATGTGCACTTCCATGTTCATTGCAGCATTCTGTACAATAATCAAGACAGGAAGCCAGTCTAAATGCACACTGATGGATAAATTAGTAATAAAGACAATATGGTACATATGTGTACATTTTCTGTATTATACATCTGGAATATTATTTAGCCGTAAAAATAGGAAATCCTGCCATTTGTGACAACATGGATGGAACTGGAGGGCATTATGTTAAATGAAATCAGACAGAGAAAGACAAATACTATACAATTTCACTTATATGTGGAATCTAAGAACTCAGAAACAATAGTTGTCAAGGACTGAAGGATGGAAGAAACGGAGATGTTGGGCAGAGGGTACAAACTTTCAGTTTTAAGATGACTAAGTTTTGGGGATCTAAGGTACAGCATGGTGACTATAATTAACAATTCTGTATTGTATACTTGAACATTGCTATAAGAGTAGGGATTTAATGTTCTCACCATAAAAACAACAACAAAGTTGTAATTATGTGAGGTGAAGATTGTGTTAACTAACCTTATAGTGGTTAACATACATCAAACCATCATATCGTACACTTTAAACTTACACACTGTAACATGTCAATTGTATATCAATAAAGCTGGAAAGAATTAAAAATAAAACGGTATATAAGTTTTTTAAAAAAATCATCATGACCAAACATTTCAGAAAGTTCAGATATAAATATCTACTTGCCCATTTGACGTGTACACTTAAATGTCTAATAGGCATCTCAAAACTAACATGTCTGAAATAGAACTCCTGATTCTCTGCAAACACTGTATGATCTCTTCATACAGTAGTCCTGTTCTTTCAGTGTTCTTGTCTCCTCAACTTGCACCATAATCCACTCAGTGGGTCAGGTGCAGTATAGACTCATTGATTCTTTTCTTTTAGATATCAAATGCAGTCATCCATAAAATACTGTTTGCTCTATACTGAAAATATCCTACACCAAATTCATTCACCTTACCCTTCTCTGCTATCACTCCGGTATAAGCCACTAGCACCTCACACCTAGACCATCCAGACCACAGTTACTGTTTCCGTTTCCAAATATATTCTCCTTCAGTTTCCTTCCCAACAGCAGTTTGAGTATCTTAAAAAAAAAAAAAAAAAAAAAAAAAAAAAGGAAGAAAGGAAAGAAAGAAAAGATAATGAGACAACACTGCTCAAAGCTTTCCAATAGTTTTGCATTTCACTCAGAATAAAAATCTAAACCTGAGAGAGCCTAACTCATACAAACCTAGGGCCCCTCTCCTACTTCACTGCCTCAAACTTTCCCTCGGTATGCTCCCAGTTCACAGTCTTTGCAGGTGCTCTTTCCTTTGTCTGGAACACTTTTTTTTCTTTTCTTTTCTTTTAAGATTTTATTTATTTATTCGACAGAGATAGAGACAGCCAGCGAGAGAGGGAACACAAGCAGGGGGAGTGGGAGAGGAAGAAGCAGGCTCATAGCGGAAGAGCCTGATGTGGGGCTCGATTCCATAACGCTGGGATCACGCCCTGAGCCGAAGGCAGACGCTTAACCCCTGTGCCACCCAGGCGCCCCTGGAACACTTTTTTTCTGATTCAGTCTTTTCCGCAAGGCTCAGTTCAAATGTCAACCTCGTAATAGAATCCTTCCTAACTACAAAATCGTACTTTGGTCATTGTCATCCCATTACCTTATTTTTGTTCTCTTCATAACACTTATTATTAATGGCATATTTAATATTTGTTTGTTTAATATGTATCTCCCCCAGTGGAATATAAATTAATCTCTTTGAGGGCAGGGACATTATCTGTTTTATTTACTGCACTGGCTCCATGCCTAGTTAGGTCTCTGGCCTATGGTAGACGGAACAAAAGTACTTACTAAGTGAATGAATAAATGCTTGGTCAAGTCAGGTGTTTAAGATCATCACAACATTGAAATGTTTGTTGAAGCGATGGTGGTGATTGTATTTAATTTAAAAAAAACACTAAAAACTTATGGTTTGTAATCTGTAGTAGTCAAGATTTGTTTTCCTATAATTCAAATACATGTAATCATGAAGCATTAAACTGACTTGCGAAAACAAATCCATAAGATGAACTAATTTATTTACTATAGTCCATGGCTTTTCCCTAGAGAGGTTAAATGGAAAGTAATTGGTGAAAGCAATTTTAACAGAGTAAAGCAGGAACTGTAAAAGGCTGGTTTTTTTATAAGTCTCTATATTACTGAAGTAGGCATATACCTTTAGATATTAATAACTTCCCTGTGATAATAAATTAATCATTTAAGATTTATAATATTTATAAATCTTTACATTTTCTGATTGTTCTGTGACAATTAGTAATATTTTAGTGGGGATGTTAACTGTCAATATAAGCATTCTTCTGAGTTAGATGAAGAAAATGTTTAAAATGGCTTTCTGTATCGGATATATAAATCCACAGGATATCCACACAGATTTTGTAATTTGATTTACAAGCTTTAGTGATCTATCCCCTAAAAGCAATGTTGAGAAGGGGGTGGTGAGACCATCAGCAACATAAACCAACCGAACCATAGAAGTCTGTACTTTGATTTCATGTGCAATTGTCACAGTACATAAGAGCACAGAGAGGGAGCAAGATAACACAATAAGATATATGAGAGATTAGAAAAGTGTCATCACTCACTTGTGATTTTATTCATTTTCCTTAGGAGGCAGACAGAAAAATATCATCTCTTTATCTTCATTTCAATAAAGCTAACTCTGAATGATGTCACCATGAGTGAAAATGATTTCATGGAAGCCATTATAAGATGTGTTGAAGACGATTCCAAGGGAAAAGAAAGATAGGAAGATTGTTTTATTGAATCACAGAAGATATATATAAATATTCTACACAAGCATATTCCCATGTGAGATGCAGAATCTAATTTGGGATTTGCAGCGCTTTCATCAAAGCATCAGGTTTGTGATCTTGGGAAGTCATTTACCTCAAAGGTGTGACAAATCACAGCCCTGGTTCCTAGACAACTAGTAATGGTCTTTACATATCTTCATTTTCTCATTCTACATTTTAATCCCACTGAATAAATGTCCAAGAAGTTGAAAATATTGTGATATGACCTTATATAACTTATTTGACAAGGGACTGACTAATAAAATAATCTTGAACAGAGCTATGATTTTTACGGCATTTATTGGTGATTACTGGAATCTAATAGTTGTTTTACAGCCTCGCCAATTCTTTTGGGAAATTTACATATGAGAAAAATATTTGTTGAAAAGAAAAAAAATACAGAAACAATACAAACTCAAATTAGAGCATATATTTATGCTAAAGGATTCATTTGTTTTTCATCGTTTTTACTTAAGAGAAAAGGTCTTATATTTAAAGAGATCTAAAACGACATTTTAAAGTATCTGAATTGATTAAATCCTCCAAAGGTACTGATTCTAAAAACCTACAAGAAGTTTAAAAAAGGAAAAGACAAAAGTCTTGTCTCATACCAAGAAATGTTCTGAAGTGGTCTATCATTATTAATTAATTGAGAATCCACTGTCAAAATATTAGTCACATGTTTGCTATTAACGTCAGCCTAATCAGTGCTTTCATGTGGAAATTTCAGATTTCTGCCCAATACTGCATTCCAAGACAATGCTCTAAGAAACAAGTGGGGGAGGGTTAATAAGACATGTCTAATCATTCCTTAATTATCATTTAAAATAAATGACACTCAGACAGAAAATGTGAGAAAAATACACTAAAATAGAGCTATTTTTTCTCACAAAAAATAGACAGTTTCCCCCTTGTATTTCAAAGCCAACTCATAGCAGATAGGCAAAGGCTCAGTTAATTTGATAAATAAAATATTAACTTAAATTCTTAGAAAGTCATTTAAGATACGGCAATCAAATAACTGGTTTGCATGTGCCCTCTGTATAACAGACATGAGGAAAATATAATTTAAAAACCTGCATTGTCCCATTCATCTGTTCTCATTTATTCACTCTCATTCTTTTCTCTCTTTCCTATATCTTTAAATGTAGGTTCAGATAAGTGTGATTACTTTTAAATATTCCAGTTCTATGCCATTTTGGCATATATACAGTGGTTTAATAAAAAGAGTATACTAATTACTTTAAGTTGTGAGATTCAGGTCCAAATTTTATGATGTGAAAAAAGGTTATTTTATTCTTTTCTTAAAATTCCCCTCCCTTCTTTTCTTCCTCCTTCCTTCCTTCCCTCTTCCCTCTCTTTCTTATTTTATTTATTTAGATTTTAATTCCAGTATAGTTAACATACAGTGTTATATTAGTTTCAGGTGCACAATACAGTGATTCAACAATTTTATATATTACCCAGTGCTCATCAATGGTAAGTATACTGCCATTCCCCTTCACCTCTTTCACCCAACCCCCACCACCCTACCCCCCCGGCCCACCTTCCCTCTGATAACCATCAGTTTGTTCTCTATAGTTAAAAGTCTATTTTTGTTTGTTTGTTTGTTTTTTAATTTGTTCATTTGTTTTGTTTCCTAAATTCCACATATGAGTGAAATCATATGGCATTTGTCTTCTCTGACTCATTTCACTTGGCATTATACCCTCTAGATTCATGCATGTTGTTTCAAATGGCAAGATTTCATTCTTTTTTGCTGCTGAATAATACTCTATTCTATATATATATATATATATATATATACCACGTCTTCTTTATTCATCTATTGATGGACACTTGGACCGCTTCTATAATTTGGTATTGTAAATAATGCTGCAATAAACATAGGGATGCATTTATTCTTTCAAATTAAGTGTTTTCGTATTCTTTGTGTAAATATCCAGTAGTGGAATTACTAGATCATATGGTAGTTCTATTTTTAATTTTGGAGGAAACTCCATATTGTTCTCCAAAGTGGCTGTCCCACTTTACATTCACACTAAAAGTGCATAAGGATTCCTTTTTCTCCACATCCTCACCAACACTTGTTTTTCCTCGTGTTTTTGATTTTCACCATTCTGATAGGTGTGAGGGGGTATCTCATTGTGAGAATTAAGCTATTTGAAACAGATCATAATCTTGACACATCTGATATCTAATTTTTGGAGGATGCTGGAAACAACGTGGAGATAGATGAACCTCTGTTCCAGGAAATGGATGACTCGGAGCCAGAAGATGATGAGGATAATCCAGACTACAATCCTGCTGACCCAGAGAGTGATTTACTGACTAATGGACTATCCCCATCTGCAGAGAGGTGTGGCTGCCACAGCATCTGGGACTGTGCTAAGGAGTTGATTTTTCTTTTTTTCTAAGAAAAAAAAAATTCAGGAGAATATTCTTCTGATTGCTTTCATCATTGAACTTAGTAAACGACTTTAAAGTTCAAATTAAAAAAAATGATTAACAACATTGAACATCTTTTCATGTGTCTGTTGGCCTTCCATCTGTACGTCTTCTTTGGAGAGATGTCTGTTCATATATTCTGCCCATTTTTTAATTGGATTTTTTGTGGAGTTTTAGGTGTTGTTGTATACATTCTTTATATGTTTTGGATAATAACCCTTCATTGACTATGCCATTTGCAAACATCTTCTCCCATTTAGGAGGTTGTCTTTTAGTTTTGTTGATTGTTTCCTTTGCTGTGCAGAAGATTTTTATTTTGATGCAGTCCTAATAGTTTATTTTCATATTTGTTTCTCTTGCCTCAGGAGACGTATCAAGAAAAATGTTGCTAAGGCTGATGTCAGAGATATTACTGCCTTTGCTCTCTTCTAAGATTTTTATGGTTTTAGGTTTTACATTTAGGTCCTTAATCCATTTTGAGTTTATTTTCGTGTGCAGTATAAACAAGTGGATTTGCATGTAGTTGTCTAGTTTTCCCAACACCATTTGTTGAAGAGACTGTCTTTTTCCCATTGCATATTCTTGCCTCCTTTGTCAAAGATTAATTGGCCGTATAATCATGATTTTAATTCTGGGCTCATTTTTCTATTTTATTGATCTCTGCATCTAATGTTGGGTTGCATCATGCTGATTACTGATTACTAGAGCTTTTTAGTATATCTTGAATCTGGGATTGTGATACTTCCAGTTTTGTTCTTTTTCAAGATTGCTTTGGACATTTAGTGTCATTTGTGGTTCCATACAAATTTTAGGATTATTTGTTTTAGTTCTGTAAAAAATGTTCTTGGTATTTTGACAGGAATTGCATTATAGCTATAGGTTGCTTTGGGTAGTATGAACATTTTAACAGTATTTGTTTTTCCAATCCATTAACATAGACTATTTTTCCATTTCCTTATGTTATCTTCAATTTCTTTCATCTGTGTTTTATAGTTTTCAGAGTACAGGTCTTTCAACTCCTTGGTTAAAGTTTATTCCTAGGTATTTTATTATTTTTGGTGCAATTGTAAATGGGATTGTTATCTTAATTTCCCTTTCTGCTACTTCATTATTAGTGTATGGAAATGCAATGACTTCTGTATATTGATTTTGTATTTTGTGACCTTACTGAATTCATTCATTCTAGTATTTTTCTGGAGTCATTAGGGTTTTCTATATATAGTATCATGTCATCTACAAACAGTGAAAGTTTTACTTCTTCCTTACTGATTTGGATATCTTTTATTTCTTTTCGTTGATTGCTGTGGCTGGGACTTCCATTATTATGCCGAATAAAAATGGTGAGAATGGACATACTTGTCTTATTCCTGATCTTAAGGGGAAACTCTCAGTTTTTCACCATTGAGCATGATGATAGCTGCAGGGTTTTCATATACGGCCTTTATTATATTGAGGTATCTTCCCTCTGGATCTACTTTATGGTGGGTTTTTAATCATGAATGGATGTTGCACTTTGCCAAACGCTTTTGCTGTATCTATTGAAATGATGATATGGTTATCCTTTCTCTTATTGATGTGATTTATCACTGTTGATTGATTTGTGAATCTTGGACCACCCTTGCATTCCAGGGATAAATCCCATGTGATTTTGTTAAATGATTTTTTTAATTGACTGTCAGATTCAGTTTGCTAATATTTTGTTGAGGTAGTTCATGAGAGATATTGGCTGGTAGGTTTTTTGTTTGTTTGTTTGTTTTTGTTTTGTAGTGTTATTTATCTGGTTTTGGGATCAGAGTAATGCTGGTCTCACAGCATGAATATGGAAGGTTTTCTACCTTTTATTTTTTTGGAAAAGTGAGAGAAGAATGGATATTAACTCCTTCTGTAATATTTGATAGAATTCACCTGTGAAGCCATCTGGTCCTGAACTTTCGTTTGTTGGGGGTTTTTTGATTACTAATTCAATTTCATTGTTGGAAATCAGTCTTTTCAAATTTTCTATTTCTTCCTATTTCAGTTTTGGTAGGTTATATGTTTCTAGGAATTTATCCATTTCTTCTAGGTTGTCAATTTGTTGGCATATAATTTTTCACAATAATCTTTTACAATCCTTTATATTTCTGTGGCATCAGTTGTTATTTCTCCTCTTTCATTTCTGATTTTGAGTCTTCTCTCTCTCTCTCTCTCTCTCTCTCTCTCTCTCTCCCTGCCTCTCTTTCGTTTAATGAGCCTGGCCAGAGGTTTATCAGTTGCATTGATCTTTTCAAAGAACCAACTCTTGGATTAATTGATCTGT
Organism: Ursus arctos; assembly: GCF_023065955.2. Classification (NCBI taxonomy): domain Eukaryota; kingdom Metazoa; phylum Chordata; class Mammalia; order Carnivora; family Ursidae; genus Ursus; species Ursus arctos. The sequence goes on from NW_026623100.1 coordinate 19,272,754, forward strand.
TCTATTGGTTGTTTTTTTTTTAGTTTGTTTATTTTGTTTTGTTTTAGTTTTCTATTCCACTTATTTCTGCTCTAAATCTTTATTATTTCCTTCTTTCTGCTGCTTTAGGGTTTTGTTTGTTCTTGTTTCTCTAGCTCCTTTAGGTGTAAGGTTACATTGTTAATTTGAAATTTTTCTTGCTTCTTGAGTTGAGCCTGTAGTGCTATACAATTCCTTCTTAGAATAGTTTTTGCTGCCTCCCAAGGATTTTGGATTGTTTTATTTTCATTTTCATTTGTCTCCATGTCTTTTTTTTTTTTTTTTCATTTTCTCTTTGATTTCTTGGTTGACCCATTCACTGTTTAATAGAATATTATTTAACCTCCAGGTATTTGTGTTTTTTCCAGATTTTTTCTTGTTGATTTCTAGTTTGTGGTCAGAAAAGATGCAAGGTATGACTTCATACTTTTTGACTTTGTTGAGACTTATTTTGTGGTATAATATATGATCAATTCTGGAGAATGTTCTGTGTACACTTGAAAAGAACGTGTATTCTGCTGCTTTAGAATGAAATGTTCTGAATATATCTGTTAGGTCATCTGGCCCAATGTGTCATTGAAAGGCACTGCTTCCCTATTGATATTTTGTGTGGATGATCTACCCCCTGAGGTAAGTGGGGTGCTAACGTTCCCTACAATTATTGTATTACTATTGATTATTTCCTTTATGCGTGTTATTAGCTGCTTTATGTACTTGGGTGCTCCCATGTTGGGTGCATAAATATTTAGATTTTTTTTATATCTTCTTGATGGATTGGTCCCTTTATGATTATATAGTATCCTTCTCCATCTCTTGATACTATCTTTGTTTTAAAGTCTTTTTGTCCCATATAAGTATTGCTACCTTGGCTTTCTTTTCACTTCCATTTCCATGATAAAGACTTTTCCATCTCTTCACTTTCAATCTGCATGTGTCTTCAGGTCTGAAATGAGTCTCTTGTAGGCTGCATATATATGGATCTTGCTTTTTTATCCATTCTGCCACCCTATGTCTTTTGATTGGAGGGTTTATTCCATATATGTTCAAAGTAATTATTGATAGGTACTTATTTATGGTCATTTTGTTACTTGTTTTATGGTTGTTTTTGCAGTTCTCTTTTCTTTTCTTCTTTTGCCCTCTTTTCTCATGGTTGCTGGCTTTCTTTCGTGATATACTTGGATTCCTTTCTCTTTATTTTTTGCATATCTATTACTGGGTTTTGATTTGTGGTTACCATTAGGTTTGTATGTAATACCTTATGCATATAGCAATCTATACTAAGTTGATGCTCACTTAAGTTTGAACCCATTCTTTACTCCTCTCCCCCTTCCCCAGCCATTTTTAGGTATACAGTATCTTACTTTATGCCTTTTCATTTTGTGAATCTCTTCACTGAATTTTTATAGATATACTTAATTTTACTGCTTTTGTGTTTCCTCCTATTCATATTCCTGTTTATGGTCTTTCCTTTCCATTCAGATAGTCCTCTTTAACATTTTCTTGTAGGGCTGGTTTAGTGGTCATGAATTCCTTTAACTTTTACCTGAGAAACTCTTTATCTCTCCTTCTATTCTGAGGGATAGCTTTGCTGCATAGAGTATTGTTGGCTGCATTTTCTTTCTTCTTTCTTCTTTCTTTCTTTCTTTCTTTCTTTCTTTCTTCTTTCTTCTTTCAGCATTTTGAATATATCATGCTACTGTCTTCTGGTCTGAAAAATTTCTGCTGAAGAATCAGCTGACAGCCTTATGGTGTTTCCCTTTTATACAATTGTTTTCTTTTCTCTTTCAAAGATTTTTATTTTTATTTTTTAATTCCCTCTTTATCACTATTTTTTGCCATTTCAATTATTATGTGCCTTGGTGTCTACTTTCCTTGGGTTGATTTTTACAGAGCACTCTCTGTGCATCCTGCATCTGGACTTCTGCTTCCTCCCCAGATTTGGGAAATTTTCAGCTATTATTTATTCAAATAAATTTTCCACCCCTTCTTCTCCTTATGTGATCCCAATATTGCAAATGTTATTACACTTGATGATGTCATTGAGTTCCCTATTTTCATTTTTTTTATCATTTTCTTTCTCCTGTTTTGCTTGATTGCTTTCCATTACTCTGTCCTCCATATTGCTGATCTATCCTTCTACTTTCTCTAGTCTATTATTTATTCCATCCAGTCTTTTTTTTTAATTTCAGTCATTGAGTTCTTCATCTCTGATTCTATGTTTTATTTCTCTTTGTTAAAGGTCTCACTGAGGTCTTCCACTCTTTTCTCAAGTCCAGTAAGTATCTTTATGATCATTATTTTAAATTCTCTATCAGGCATATTATCTAACTCTGTTTCATTTAGATTTCTTGCTGTGATTTTTGTTCCGTTCTTTCTTTGAGGACACATTCCCTCTCTCCTCAGTTTGTCTAACTCAGCTATATCTCCTGCTCTTGAAAGTAGTGACCCTATGAAGAAGAAGTTCTGTAGAGCCCTGCAGTGCAATGTTCCCTGTTCACCAGAACCTGGTGCTTCAAGTGTGTGTTTCCTATGTGTGTTGTTTGTGCACTACTATTGAGGCTGTGGCATGTTTGCCTTCAGTCTAGTCATCTGTAATGTCTCTATTTGCCTATTGTGGGCAGAGTCTGGTCTCTGCGTTGTTAGTGGTCCAGTCTGGGGCTGCCTTGGGCTTGAGTTGAGGCAGACCAGGAATTTGCCTGAGATGCAGTAACACCAAACTGCTGGGTACTCTCCTTGTGTTGTCCCCTGAGAAATTCTCCATGGTGGGTGGAGTCTGCAGTTAGACCAGATGTCTGCCCTCGGCCCCATGATGGGGCTGAAGTCACACTGGTATGTGTGGTTATTATTTCCCCTCTCCCTGGAGACAGGAGTACTTTGGAGTAGTGCTGGCCCCTGTTAGGGCTGCTTATACACTGCCAGGCTTGTAGGACAACTTTGCATGGGTTCCAGCCAAGGGCATATTGGAGGGGGCAGGTGTGCAGGACAATGTGAGGGCAGGGTGCAAAGTGTTAACAAGGTCTGTGCCTGTCTAATGTGGGAGAGACAGGGGCATTTCCGCAGGAAATGCAGGGGTGAGGCATGCTGTTAGCAAGTTAGGTAGCAATTGTTGGCACACACTGATTCCCACAGGTGTCCATTTATTAACTGGGGAGCAGGGGCAGGAAATGGTAGTCACCAGCTCTTATGTTCCTGGAGAGGTCTGCCAAAGCTCTTTGACCCTCTAGCACAGGTGAGATTAGTAAACAAATATCCCTCCTGGATGCCCCAGGTATTTTTCAAATTGCTTCTTCTGTCCTATACCTCTGCAAGGCTGTTTCTTATGCTATCTTTTTAAGGGCAAGGACTAAGTTTCCTCTTGCCCTCCCCAGCAATCCCAGAGCCAAGCCCTCTGATTTTTAAAGTTCTAGGTGTTAAGCCTGCTGATCATAAGGACTCAAAAAATTATGCCCCTCTGGTTTTCATGTGGGTTCCCCATGCCTGGGATGCTTAGCATGAAGTCTGGTTCTTTTCCCTCTCTGTGCCTGCAGCATTCCTCTCTCCCACAGAGAGTCCTGTGTGTCTTTTTAGCCCCCCAACTGTATCTCCACCCTTCCTACTCTCTTTGATGTGGCCTCTTCTCTACATATAGCTATGAAGAGTCTGTTCTGCCAGTTTTGGGGTCCTTTTCTTGGTGATTTACACTGATATATCTAGTTGTGTCTAGTTGTATCCATCGGATGAGGTGAGCTTCGTGTCCTACCCTGCAATCTTCCTTGGAAGGCTCTCTTTCTTTTATTGTCACTCATTTTAAATCATGACTGTACCACTTATTAGGTATGCAATTTGGAACATACAAAGTTTCTAACTGCAGACTCCTCATTTGTAAAATAGGGAAGATAACACCCATCTTAAATCGTTGTTAGGTAGTATCTGTAGAAATGTTGCCAGGATAATATCAAGAGCATGGGAAACACAGTAAATATTTGAATGTGAGAAAAGTGTGTAACAGCATTAAAAGTAATTCACGTCATTGAGCTAGAATAAGTTACGGGCATGGGCATGGAATGTCTGCCAGTAATCCTGAGACACTTGAACAAAGAAAAGGGGTTAGAAAAACAAATAAAAGGAAAGAATGATTCTATTGGCTTTTTCAGAGAAGATAATGATTCCCATAAACTACTGATCCAGGAATTTGGTATCTCTCAAAATGAGCAAAATTCTAGAGTGGATTAAATAGATGCTTTCAGAGCATTTATCAGAAGTGGTGATGGTGAAGGCTTGATGAGCTTTCACAGAACATGCTTATTTCAGATGGACTTCCTTTATCTATTTCACAGGTTTTTAGGCAAATAGACCATGAAGGTATTTGATTTTAGCCAAACATTTGGCAAAGTATTTGATAACACATTTTGGGACATCAATCTAGTGGATCAATTCAATGGTTTTATCAGTTTGATTTGTAGCTATTCCAGAATCATACCAAAAGAGGACTAATTTGTGGATCTGTGTCTAAAGGGATGGTAGACACCAGTTTATGGTAGATCTTTTTATCCTGGTGTAGTCATATTTAACACTTTTAAAATCAGTGATTCAAATAAATAAATGGGGATTCTTACTGTTCTTACTGTTAGACCCATTTTACTCAAAAGCTTTTTTGGCACAAGCCAGTAAATGGATGACAAGTCATATCAAACTCAATGGTGCAAACTGGGAGAGCACAAAATGACAGAAAGAATACTCAAAATCACTTTGATAAATTAGAACGATCATCCTCAAATAACTAAAGAACAAGTAAAAGAGGTGAATGCAATGTTTCCACTAGAGTTTAAAATGCCATTTACACCACATGTGTATATAAGAAAAGATCTATGATTATTTGCTTGGTGACAGAACTTAGAAGATAAAATAATGGCAGGCTTTTCTAAAATTAAGTGTACATAAATAATGTATGAATACAGTCTGTTCATGAAAAATAAAATTTTTGCTGAGAAAGAGTCCCTTCGTCTACATTCCTCATTCTGTATTTCAGAATTCCCCACAAACCCTCTTTTATCAGGTTGTATACATTCTTGACCCTTTTTTATGTTTATAGTAGTGGTTTATATGCTCTGGTTTTCTTCTGTGTGCTTTTATTTTTCTTCTTCTATAATTTACATAAATGGAGCATAATCATTAGTATCCATTACAGTTCTATAGCCTGGGCATAAGAGTACTAAAAGATGCCTACATATTATATATGATTAAATTCTTAAAAGTTTCAATTCAAGCTAACAAAAGTTACATAAAAATATTTCTTACCTGCCAATCTTCAAAAATATCCTTATTATGGCAAAATAAAAGTGCAAATAAAGCTATAGTTTTAAGATGACTAAAAGTTGGAAGATTTCAAAGATGATCAAATTTACATATGGTTCTATGTGTCTGGGTTTCTCTTGAATGGCTAGCAATGTCTGGATAAGTATTAAAAATATGTACAATTCACACTGATGCCATAAAATTTATTTTTTTGCCTTCATTTTAGCAAAATCAGTACTTATGTAGTAATAATCAGGATTTTCATTGATTTTTGTTCTTCTGACAGTATATATAAAGGATTAAGAATTAACTGTGGTTGCAAATGAATTGTATACAATATAATTTTTTAAAATAAAATGTACACATTAACTCAAACTTTAAAATAGTTAAAAATAATTGTTTTCTAACATGTCATTTTTCTTTGAAAATATTCATAATTATTTACATAAAAAACAGAATACAAATAATGATTAATATCATCATTTTAAAATAGTATTATTTGGAGACGACTCAGTGGCTCAGTTGGTTAGGCATCTGCCTTCAGCTCAGGTCATGATCCCAGCGTCCTGGGATGGATTCCTGCATTGAGCTTCCTGCTCAGTGGGGAGTCCGCCCTCCCTCTCCCTCTCCCCCTCCCCCTGCATGTGCTTCTGTGCTCCTGTACTCTTGCACAAGCTCTCTCTCCCTGACAAGTAAATAAATAAATTTTTTGAAACAATAGTATTATTTAAATGAAGGTGATTTAGAAAATAATTAATTCTTATTAAATAGCTCTTCACATTTTATTTGGAAGTAATTTCAAATTTATGGATAAGTTGCAAAATAAAAGGTAGTAGAGAGAATACTCATACCCTATACACAGATTTGTTTATTGTTGACTTTTTAGCACATTTATCATTTGCTCTCTCACATACAAATATACACACCCATACAAAACCATATATGTACATTTTTTTTTCCTGGGCTGTTTATGGGTAAGTGAACTTTCACAACAAACCCATCACGTAGAGAGTACAATTATCATTCTCATTTTACAGATAAGATAACCAAGGCATAGAGAGGATAAATAATTTGCCCAAAGTGGAAGAGCTAGTAAGCTGTATAAACAAAATTCCAAATTTTGTTCCAGCGTCTGTATTTTAACCAGTATATACATAGAGGATTATAAATTTTCTAGGAAAAATTCAGGAAGTTAACAGAAAAAGAAAATAGAAAAACTTTGTCTAGTAATTGCCAATCACTTGGTTAATTTCTAAAAGGTCTGTACATGCTTCTTGCATCAGGAATTCTGTATCAGAAGTCAGAAAAATGTCTTTAAAGAGCATAATTCAACTACTTATAATTGAGCAGTTCTGCTTGACTGATATAGCCCTTGTAGCTGAAAACATATTACCTATTCTATAACATTAGGCTGGCCAAAATCGTTAATGGTGCTTTATTGGCATTGATCGACTGCCTCATTGCTTCATCAGATAGTTTTCCATGAGTAATTGTAGGTCACTACTTGTAAAGTGGATGAATTTGCATAGTGCACATTAATCAACAATCATTCCTGCTTTGAGAAATAGTGAAACAGATGGCAATAGAAATAGTACAAGTGACTGACTGTTGCCTCTGCAGTCTGGGTGGATGCTCAATCAAGAAAATTAGTTTATTGTGGTGATGATTTATTTAGCTCCCAAGTGCTGTTTCCAAGTAGCAGTTCAAGGAATAAGACCTTCTGAAATGTCTCTAGGCTTTTCTTCTCCACAATTGCAACAGCAAAATTATGTCTTTAGTATTACATGTTAAAAGCCAAATATCTTCATAGGCTCTTTCCCACTGGCATTAATTTTTCAATGACTTTGAGGGTGTAGGTTGCAATTTCTAATTTCACTTGCTTATAAGTTGCCTTTGGTAAATATCACTGCTATACTTTTAACTTACTCTTTATTTTGGGTTTATTAGTCTCCTACGTTAGCTTGAACACTTTTTTTTTAACTTTTTTTTTTTTTTTAAGATTTTATTTATTTGCGAGAGAGAGACCGTGAGTGAGAATGAGTGGGGGGTGGGGCACAGGGAGAAGTAGACTCCCTGCAGAGCAGGGAGTCCAACGTAGGACTTGATCCCAGGCGCCTGGGATCATGACCTGAGCTGAAGGCAGACGCTTAACTGACTCAGCCCCCCAGCCACTTTATTTCAAGTTTAAAAATCATAGCATTAGCTTTGTAAAAAGCATACATTCACAGTTTCTCACTGTCTTATTTTTCTTAGAAGTTAACTGGAGGAAAGCAAAATCTATTCTAGTTTGACATGATCCTTGCTATTGGGCAAACTGGAATGCGGAAGCAGAGTACCTAATTTCTTCAGGTGCTATTACTCCTTCACATCAATGATGGTTTTTAAGGGGAAAAAGAAAATAATATTATATAAAAAATCAGGGAAAAAGATCACAGTAGAAAAGGTCAAAGTTGTAATCTCTAGAAGAGAAGAAAACACAGTGATGACTAAGTATTCAAGACTGACAATAAGGAAGGTACATTTTATGTCCACAGAAAATGAAACACTAAATCAGTAAACATTTCAGAAATAAAGGAACCACTGCTATATGAAGGTGAATTTTTAACTTTGAGTATAATTACTTTCTCTCAAATATACTACTAACTTGATGGCACTTCTGTCCTTGGAAACTTTAAAAACAGATTGGTTGTAGTGATTTCAGAATTGATATCCAAGTGTGCAGGTGAATAGACCAGCTGGACCTTGGTCCTTTCCAATTACTTAATTCTCTGGTCATGGGAAAGCCCAAATTCCAATCTCGTCTTGGCATATTTGGTTGGTTTCTGACAGGAAAGCAGCTGGTGTTTGTGGTTGTGTAATAAAACTTCAATCACCAATTGTGCTAATTGTAGTAAAATGTGAAGGAAAGCATTATGGTTTGGTGATTTTCATTTAACCAGTTCTCCTAAATTTTATATGTTCCACTTTGAATTGGGTAATAGAGCTCCCCGTGTTCTAACCCCAGTCATTCAATACCAACATCAATAAAATCTGGAACTCTGTGCATTATTTGAGTAGAGAAGGATCTGAGAATTTACACACAGACTCACATTCTGGCAGAAGTGTAATCTAGCAGGTAGTAGATAGTATCTATCAGATATAGTCATTATCGTATCTTGCAGGAGGTCCCTAAGATCAAGGGAGAGAGTCTATTCTAACACATCAGTAAAACACGAGAGCAAAGTCTGTATGAAAAACCAACCACCTGAAATCCACGTAGGCATCTCAGCAACAGGTCAGTCTGTCAGAATATTGCAGGGGCTTCACCATCAAGATGAGACTTCAGTGCCTGGGCTTGGAATAAGTGAAAAAAGCAAGACAGAGATTTGGACATAACAGGATCAAAGAAATAGATGGGGCACCAAGAATGAGATGACATAGGTCTCAAATCCAGCTTCCAAAGGTAGACTACAATGTGGGCCATGACACTGATGTAAAAGAGGACCTTTTTTCAGTGGGGTATGTCAGAGCAGGAAGAGATTGTTTATACAGAGTCCCTTAATAAGTTGCTTCATTTTCCTTCCTGAATCCCAATTCCTGGGAATTGGAACTGGCCTAACCCACAGGTGATGGTCAAGAAAACCTAGCTGAGAGTGAGATTTGGAACCTGGCAGGATCTAACAAAAACCACCTAGAAAAAAAGCAAGGTTACCTAAGGTATGCTCACTTGAAGAGTGGCAATGCTACCACATAAGGTGAAGATGAGAAACTTTGAGCCAGAGTAACAAGTAAGATTATGACTCCAGACTCAGCTGGGGCTGCCAGACACAAGAAATATGTCATCATTTGAGTGCAGCAGGATAAGCCTAGTAGAGAACTAATTTGTTCAGCTACTGTTTCAGCTTATTACCCATCTTTGGCAGATAGAAGTGCTTAATTGCCTACAGAAATGGCCTCTGATGCTACTATAGGGGTCTTTCTGAGCTGTCTTCTCTTGCAATATTTCATAAGGGTGAACATAAGCTCTAACACCACAGACAGTGAAATGTTTTAAAAACTATATTCTATCTCCTGTGCCCCTTATGTTTCATGATTATTTTTGAATGATTAAATTTTATAGGTGGAAATTCAGTAAAGTCAGTCAAAATCCATTAACAATGACATACCCCAGATATGGAAGAGAAGCATTCCTATTAAAACTATTCACTACAGGGGCGAAAGGGTGGCTCAGTCAGTTAAGCATCTGCCTTTGGCTCAGGTGGTAATTTTAGGGTCCTGGGATTGAGCCCCCAGTCGGGCTCCCTACTCACAGGGAAACTGCTTCTTCCTCTCCTCCCTGCTCGTGCTTTCTCTCACTCTCTCAAATAAATAAAATCTAAATAAATAAATAAATGAAAAAACTATTCACTATGGAGGTCTGCCTGCACCATGGAACCACAAACCTGAATCCTATTTTGGAGGGATTAACTAATGAAATCAAATGAGTGTTAATTCGTGTAACAAAGATCTGTCATCTGTATCTTTTCCCTATTGAAACGGAAAAAAATATCTTATTACAAATCACAATGTTTTTTCTAATTTAATTGATTTTTATAATATAGTGCCATGTATTGAAGGAAAAAAAAATTAAAATAATGGTAGAAATCTATTTGATATTCAGTAAAGTTTTCCTGTTGGTCATACACATTATATATATATATATATATATATATATATATATATATATATATATATATATATATATATATATATTATATATATACACAATAAGGATAACGTTGATATTGCTTTTAGGTATAGTTGTGATAGTTACTCTGAAATAGTGTTGAATTACCAAGACACACAATCCTAACAATTTTTATGATATGTTACCTTGCCAATCCTACTCATTTAAACTATTTAAATTATTTAAATTATTACCACTCCATGGTATTTTAACCACTTGATAATATCATTGGAGAGAAATGTAAGTCAATGTTTCCAAGATGATATGGGAAACAAAGACAGAAGAAAAATTATTAAATTTCCTTACTACCTACAGCCCATTCACAAATCCTTGAAAGAGGCAGGGTGACACTCCTCTAGGGACTCAGTTGCACTGATGTTAATACTTTGCTAAGGGCAAAAGGCAATTTTAGCCCAACTCCCAGGATCCTAAGTCTACTTTAACATGTAAAAATTCCTTTGGAAACTTCCTTTATCTTTGCCCCCCAAGATACATGCTGGCAATTATCTCCCAAACACATGACCCACCGATATACATCAGAAGGGTCTCATGACTCAGGTTTTGTTAGACAGTAATAAATGACCTTTCCCCAACAATAGCTAGCTCCCTCAAGGTCCTGGAAACCTTGCTTCCAAAATTCCTTAGAGACTTGTGTTATCCTTAACCCCTCTCCCAACTTGAAAGTATATAATGGGCCAGTCCTCATGACTCCACTGCAGCTCTTTCTGCCCACAGGTCCTGTCCCCATGCTTTAACAAAACCACCTTTTTGCACCAAAGGTGTCTCAAGAATTATTTCTTGGCGTTGGCTTTGAACCCTAATGTCTTTCCTATATCATAAAATATAGTTTATCCTTTCGTTCTAGTTAATTATACAATGTTGTCTTATAAAGATTAATATAATGTCAGAATCACTGTTCTCCTGACTTACAAAGTAATCAGATCATTTTGAAAAGCCACTTTTTTTTAGAGAACTGTTTGCATATATATGCACATATGCATTTCTACATTTTTTTACTTTCATTATTTCAGTTCTTAAATTTTTAGGGATATAAAAAAAAAGATTTGTAATGATTTCAAGAGAAAAGACAAGTGGATATTATGTGGCCTAGGACAAAATAATTATGTTGCAGTGTTTAATCATGTCTAATATTCATGCTAATGAACTATTTTTAGACTAGTGAACAATTGACAATACATTGCCATTGTTTTATCAGAGTCTTGTTATAAAATGAGGCAAAAGTATTTTCCAAGACATACTGAAGATGACAGAGTTTGGCACAACATAAAAACTTTGACACTCTACTCTTTAGTAAAACTTCTTTTCATAACTCTACTCCCACACATGTACAATTTATTTCCTTATGCCCTTGACAATAAAGAACAGTTTTAATCATTTGGAAGGTGAAAAGTTAAGACACATGCATTTCAAAAACAGTCACAACAAGAAAATCAACCTTCTAATGATGAGAGAGAGACACGGACTTTTTCAGATGGCATGCACTGTTTCTGGAAGATTTGACATTTTTCCAGTGGAATTTCCAGTAACATGGAATTTTCCTGGATAGCTATATATTTAATTAAATAGGAAAGTTTACTCTAAACAAACACAGATGTTTATGGTTCTGCCTGACTGACAACATTTCTTTTTGCCAAACATTATTGTTTGGAGAGTCATTAAAGGTCAGGCTAGAAACAACTCTGCATCAAAAGAAGAGGATTATAACTTAGTTTGCAGTAATTAAATCACTTGATAGCAAGTGGGGCTGAACTGGAGCAATGAACTGATATTTTTCCAAAGCTACAACACAGCTCACAAGTGAGCTCAGACATCAGCGTATTGTTTTTCAAATCAGTCAGGTATCCCTTTGCATATGCACTTATTTGCCTTTAGAAAAGCAACCCAATTCAGCGCGTTTGACAGAAAACACCCTACAAGGAAATAGAATCTTGGCCTAATGAGCTTGAGAAGCACTCACATAAACAAAATTAATCAGATTTTCTTATTTCAGCAAAATTCTAAGGGAATTTAAAATGCAATTATGCCTTGTGAGTAACCAAAAGACAAACATGTTTTTCAAAATTGACTCTTCTCCCCCCATAATGTTTCACGGTATTGGTGGTTTGTGGGCTACACTTCAGGATATGCTGCTTTGAAATGTGCAGGTAGTAAATCCAGTCTATCTCTGACTTTCTGGAATCAATCAATTCTGTGCTTCACTTCCCCAAACACAAAATGGCTCATGAGAGAAATAATCAGAAGTATCTGCCTTCTAGGCAGATGTTTCCTGTTTGTTCACTTCCCTCTTTAGCTTGTGTCTCTTTCCCTAGTTCTAAGTTTTAGACTCTATGAATTTGTTATTACATCAGAATGGCAGGATAAGTGGAGGAACCTTCTCTCCTGACCACCGACTTCCTAAAATAATTGGGTCTGCACACTAGCTTCTTATCATTTGTAGTACTCTAAGAACATATAACCTACATGAATCCAGTTTGGGGTTTTTATAACAGAAGAAAAAACTGATGAAGAAGAGGAAAGAGAGTGGGAAAGAGATTAATAATAATAAATATAACAATCATACTGCTGGTTTTCTGGAACAGCTATTGGTTTCTGAAGAATATGGGTAGTAAATGAAGCAAAAAGAAAAAAAAAATAGAAGCAGGAAGTCTGTCAAGCTACATAATAAAAATAATCATAAAGAAAGGCAGGAAGAAAAGAGACAGAAAAGCCTTGCTGGCTGAAGAGGCAGGAGAGGGCACAGTGCGAGAGACAGAAAGGCCTTGCTGGCTGAAGAAGCAGGAGAGGGCACAGTGTGTAGGGATAGGCTCGAGAAAAGCCTTTGGATCTACTGCAGGGATGAAAGACAACATAGGGTGAGAGTAAAGATAATTTTGAAAAGTATCCAATCCATTGTGATTTGGATCTTCTTAAACGGTTTAGGTAAAAACTGGAATGCCCTGTTTATTACTTTAGTTATTCTGCTATGTTTCCATGAATGAATATAATTTATACAAAGTTACCTTGGATTATATTTAGGTTGTATAAGCTTCTTCCATTGGCAGACCTTGTGGACTTGTGGCTCAGGGTTTGCAGTTTTTATTTTTTTGTTTTTTTGGTTTGTTTTATTTTGCTTTTGATTTTAGTTTCTTTCTTTCTTTCTTTCTTTCTTTCTTTCTTTCTTTCTTTCTTTTTTAATAAACTGTCCTTTTTTTTTTTTTCAGTTACTGTTTAGCTTTTTATTATTATTTTTTTTATTATGGTATGTTAGTGACCATACAGTACATCATTACTTTTTGATGTAGTGTTCAATGATTCATTGTTTGTGTATAACACCCGGTGCTCCATGCAATACGTGCCCTCCTCAATACCCTTCACCGGGCTAGCCCATCCCCCCACTCTCCTCCTCTCTAAAACTCTCAGTTTGTTTCCGGGAGTCCATAGTCTCTCATGGTTCATTTCCCCCTCTGCTTACCCCCCCTCCTTCATTTTTCCCTTCCTCTCCTAACAATCTTATTGGTTCCTTGCTCTGCCCACAGTCTAGGTTTCGATAGCACTAGCTGTCTTGAATGAGAAATCTCCATACAATTTCTAACCCATGCCATTCCACAAAAGACCACACCTTAGCCCTGAGTTCTTTCTTCCAATCATCTTCTCCTATCCCTAGTTAGTCTATTACTTTTCAACATTTTCTGTTGGAAATGGAGAAGCTCTTATATGATGTTAAAGAATTGTTTGTTTTTTTTAAAGATTTTATTTATTTGACAGAGAGAGAGAGACAGCCAGCGAGAGAAGGAACACAAGCAGGGGGAGTGCGAGAGGAAGAAGCAGGTTTCCAGTGGAGCAGGGAGCCCGACGTGGGACTCAATCCCAGGACCCTGGGATCAGGCCCTGGGCCGAAGGCAGATGCTTAAAGACTGAGCCACCCAGGCGCCCCCAAGAATTGGTTTCTGTGTTGGTTCAATTTGTAAACAATTTTACTTTCTTCATCCTGTTTGTTAATCTTTGTCCTCTCTGTGCCACTGTGTTTTTAGACCAAACAAATGCAAATTGAATGATAATTTCTTCATAGTAGGGATTCAAGATATCCATACCTCACCTGGTTATAATTCTAACAGTTTCACTTTTTATAAATGTGCAGAGCCAAAGGAGGAAGAAGAAAGAGAAACCGGAAGGAAAGAGGTCAGGAGCTGTGAGAATCTGTTCTATGATCAGAACAATGTGTGGAAGCAAGGATTGATAGTAAGGCCTTATGCCCTGGTAGTCAATAGAATGCAAAAGCCATAAAGTATGTAGAAGACATGGTAAACACATGCATGGAACTTCCCTTTATTTTATTTTTTAAGATTTTATTTATTTCTTTGAGAGAAAGAACATGAGCAGGGGCAGAGGGAGAGGGAGAAGCAGACTCCCCACTGAGCAGGGAGCCCCAACTCGATCCCAGGAACCTGGGATCATGACCTGAGCCGAAGGCAGATGCTTAACCAACTAAGTCACCCAGGTGCCCTGGAACTTCCCTTTATACAGTCAAGGTCTGGAAGATTGTGTACCACACCTTACTGGGCTGGACATCTATATCATCTGTAGAGAACTTTCAATCACACCACAACAAAAAGTCCAGATGTCATATTCTGAGACCTAAAAGGTATACTTTTATTGCTGTATCCTCTCAAGTTAAGAAGGGTACTCTGACTCCACCCTGTGCTAAATAGTTGTTCTCATGTATGTATTCTCTACCCATGACATGTCTATCTTTGTGACAATGCCTCTCTCCTTTAAGGAGCCTGTGACCTGGCAGCATGCATGGCAATGTATCACATTTTATAGCTTGCTCCAGTGTGCTTGGCAGGAGAACATGCAATAGGGCCTCCTACTTATATATGCAACCTTGTTCCTTTTGTGATTTTTCTATGATTTTTCCGATTATTATTCCAATTCATTCTTGATGAACCATTTAAAGTGCTCTTGTTTAACCATTTTGCTCCCATTAAGAAGAGGTTATAAAATTACTTTCAGATAAAGACATTATGAAGGAATTCACACTTAGGCTTGCTTATTGCATATGAGATCACATAATATATTTTACATCTTCTTTTTAGGTAAATTGTGCATGAAAATTTAAAATTTTGCATGTTAGTGTGTGCAAATTTTATGAGAATTATTCCATTGTTTTTATTATTTAAATTTTTCTATAAATTCTCTTCTTGTTACTTATTTTCCTTCATAAATAGTAAAAATTGAGCTTAATAATGATAGTAGATCTCATTTGAAGGGAACCATATGTTCATTTGTTTTTGAAATAGCACTGACTTTTTAATATAACATGCCATTGAAATTCATTTAATTTTGTATCAATCTATCATATAATCTGTTTCATATTACTTTGATTCATAAACAGTTATATTTATCATTTTCCTCAGAATAGAATTGTTACATCTTATGATTTATATGTTTTTATTTATACAAAAGTTATTTATCATCATGTTTGAAAATGAAGCAAGAAAAGGGTTTGTGTAATTCCTCAGAGGTTTCTTTCAGGCGAACAAGCAGCAGGTATTTGGTCAGAATTTATACCTAATCTAACGCTCAACACATGGAATGTACAATTTTTCTTCCTTTATTTCTTACTGAATCTGATTAACATACCACAAGGGGTATTGGAAAACCCAAAGTCATTTGCAGCCTTCTGCCAGTAACACTGAAATGTGTGGAAATGGGGGATGGTGGTGAGGACTTTTTTCAACTTCAAATATTTAGTGAAAGCATACATTCTGTTAAAACGCATAGTGAATAATTTCCAGACAGTTAGATAGAGTAATATAGATTTTTATGTATTTGTGTGCTAGAGTGGGCTCTATTAAGATACAGACAACACTTGGGCAGGAAATAACATAGAACTAGCACAATAGAAACTCCGAGCAGCTTTGTTAGGAAATGGGTTAATGAATAAACTATATCAGTTTCAGGAAAAGTAGTAAACACTTGCTATTTTTTGGTTTCTCGTGTCCATTACTCAATGTTCTGTTAACTCTACTCAGACTGTCTCTGGAAACCACCCTTACCCCCAAACTCAGCTCCCATGGGTAAACGTGCAGCTTTTATTTGTTTCAAAGGTAGAGCCTATGACCTATGTGCAAGTAAGCTAATGCATCACTCAACCAGGACACTGGATTCATGTCCCAGATAGATACAATAAGGCACAATGAATCTTCTTACAGAAATTTTTAGCATGATACTTGTGTTCTTATTCATGGACCAAAGCTGAGAAAACACTGGCTTTGGAGGAGCTGTAGTCATTCTGTGACTTTCTTGTAGGCCATCCATTCCTTGGTAACTGAGGATAGAGGTACACAGCCAAAGGCAGAGTTAAAAGATGGAAATCTTTCCATCCAAAAGATGGAAAAATACAGGTCTTTGATGTTGCAATTAAAACCTATGTCTAAGGCTTTGGAGCCAGTCCTATCCTGAGACCTATTACCTATGTGAGACAAAAATTTTTCTTTTAGCTTAAATCATTTTTGTTTGGACTTTGTATATTTTGCAGTGCAAAGCTTCTTAAATGATACAATAAAAATCACTAAGGCTCTATTGTAAAAGAATCAATAAAGCCTTCATTGCTCTCTCATTCTATCCGAGTATACAACCAGGTTCTATATCTCAACTGTTTTAACAGTGGCTTTCAAAATATACACCGAACTCTACCCAAGTAGTGCCCTCATTCAAGTGTTCCTGAGAGAGAAGAGAAAGGTACAGACATAGTTCTTGAACATCTTGCTGAATTAACCAGAGACAGTCCACATTTCTATTGAACCTTTGAGGGAAGTATTCTGAGGCTGAGACAAGTTTGAGAGCTACTGGTTCAGACAGTGTTTCTATGCCTGAAACTAAGCAGAGAGCAGTAGAACTGAAGGATTATGTATTGCTTTGTTTTAAACAACCCAACAGAAACACTGAGAAACCATGTTTACATTTACAATGTTTCTCCTTAATAAAGAATGGCATTATTCAGCAGGAACTAAAATTACTCTGCAGTTTATGATATCTTTTAACTTTCATCATTCTGTGTTTTACTTCTCTTCACTCAATCATTGAAAAATAAATTCCTGCTATACTTTGCATAATTTTAATATGCATGATAAAGCACATCTTTAACTAGTACTTTATTAATTTAGTCAAATCAGGTATTCACATTTATTCAGTGAGACCTTCCCTTAATGTATTTAATTTCTCAAAATTCCATAAAAATTTAGACTTGGGTTGAAGATTATGTTAATCAGTAAGAAAGCAGCAAGTTTGCTATCAACTTGCGGGTGTCCTTCAATAATACAGTAGTTACTGAAAGAAAAAGGGCATTGCAAATGAGATAAAGCATTCTTTTTTTTTTTTTCCTTTTTTCTTTTATTTAAAATTAAGGCTGGTGGGGCGCCTGTGTAGCTCAATGGGTTAAGCGTCTGCCTTTGGCTCAGGTCATGACTCCAGGTTATGGGATTAAGCCCCACGTCGGGCTCCTTGCTCAGCAAAGATTCTGCTTCTTTCTCTCTCTCTCCCCCCTGCCCCTCCTCCCTGCTTGTTCTCTCTCTCTTTTAATAAATAAATAAAATCTTTAAAAAAATAAATAAATAAAATTAACATTGTTGACATACAGTGTAATATTGGTTTCTGGAATAGAATTTAGTGATTCATCACTTACATACAACACCCAGTGCTTGTGATAACATGTGCCCTTCTTAATACCCATCACCCATCTAGCCCATCTCCCACCTACACCCCCCCCCAACAGCCTTCAGTTTGTTCTCAATCATTAAGAGTCTGTTATGGTTTGTTTCCCTTTCTCCTTTTTTTTCTTTTTCCCCTCCCCCTTCCCATATGTTCATCTATTTTGTCTCTTAAGTTCCACATATAAGTGAGATCAGATGGTATCTGTCTTTCTCTGACTGACTTATTTCACTTAGCATAATATACCCTAGCTCTCTCCACAAATAGCAAATAGCAAGATTTCATTCTTTTTGATGGCTGAGTAATATTCCATACATACATACAAGCATACCACATCTTCTTTATCCATTCACTGGTCAAAGGACATTTGGGCTGTCTCCATAGTTTGGCTATTGTTGATAGTGCTACTATAAACATCAGAGTGCATGTATCCCCTTCAAATCTGTATTTTTGTATCCTTTGGGTAAATACCTAGTACTGCAATTGCTGGATCATAGGGCAGTTTTATTTTTACCTTTTTGAGGAACCTCCATACTGTTCTCCAAAGTGGCTGAACCAGTTTGCATTCCCACCAACGGCGCAAGAGGGTTCCCCTTTCTCCTCATCCTCACCAACGCCTGCTTCTTGTGCTGTTAATTTTAGCCATCCTGACAGGTGTGAGATGGTATATCGCCATGGTTTTGATTCGTATTTTCCTGATGATGAGTGATGTTGAACATCTTTTCCAGTATGTTTGCAATCTGGATGTCTTTTTTGGAAAAGTGTCCATTCATTTCTTCTGCTCATTTCTTAACTGGGTTATTTGTTTTTTGGGTGTTGAGTTTGATAAGTTCTTTGTAGATTTTGGATACTAATCCTTTTATCATATATGTTGTTTGCAAACATCTTCTTCCATTCCATAGGCTGCCTTTTAGTTTTGTTGACTGTTTCCTTGCTGTGCAGAAGCTTTTTATCATGATAAAGGCCCAAAAGTTCATTTTTGCTTTTGTTTCCATTGCCTATGGTGACATGTTAAGTAATAACTTACTGTGACTGAGGTCAAAGAGGTTTCTGCCTGTGTTCTCCTCTAGGATTTTGGTGGTTTCCTATCTTACATTAAGGTCTTTCATCATTAAAGTAGGCTCCACACCCAGCGTGGAGCCCAACATGGGGCTTGAACTCATAACCCAGGGATCAAGACCTGAGCTGAGATCAAGAGTCAGATGTTTAACCAACTGAGCCACCCAGGTGCTCCAGGATAAAACATTTTTTTAAAAAGCGTTTCTTAGTGCTAGGTATATATACCTACTCAATATTTGTTATCGTTATTACCATAATCATTGTCACTCATCATCTCCTTAAAACCATGATTATCATCTTTAAAATTCTTCTTAGATGTAGTGTTCAACAAGTCTGTAAGTAATTACTAAAACATATTCCCATATTACTTTTTAATTAAACTTGGCTTGGGATAATTAAGGCTTACAGAAAAGTTACAAAGAGGATACAGATGCCTATATAATCTTCAACCCACACCACCAACTGAGATAAATGATCTAAATAATTTTGTCATCAATATTTAAAATTTATAAATCTAATCAGTAATTTCTATATAATAGATCATGTTTAGATGCTTCTCTTATATGCACATGCAAGTTAATTTTCTTCAATAGCACAGTAGCCTAAAGCAAAAACACTAAAGCGAGTGGTTATTTCCTGACATAGCATTATAATGAGCTGTGGTCTGTTTATTAATCTGAATAATCACAAATTAAAACTGCTGAATTATCTAAAGATAGAATTTTTAGAGAAAAAAGAGGAGTTATTTAATAATAGACTACATATGTTTATAGCTATTTACCCTATAACTAGAAGAAGAAAAGAAAACAAACAAAAAAATCCTATGCTATTCAGAAAGAATCCTGAATAAACTTAAAAATATATTCTTAGCCTAGTTTTTAATATTCTGGAAAACACTGTCAAGGAAAGTTGCCAAATCTATTTTCATGCTTTTTATTTAATAAGGTATACATTTTCTTGGAGACTTAAAATGCACTGGTGCCAGAAATAGATTCAAAGCTTTCTTTGACTTCCTAGTAATTTTTAAAATCTGTAGTTGTTTCCATTGCTCCAGATACATCGAGACCAAGGATCTCTTTAAGTCTTAACATGCTATATAGCGTTGCTATATAACAATACTAAGTTTAGTCTCATGATTCTATGTAAGTACATTCTGATACAGTGATTATATCATACATACAGGCATGTAGATTTGATTCACTTTCCCAAAAAAAAAGCTGTTAACAGTAACCACAGCAACAGTTGTGTGGATATCTGTCCATGAGGAATTGGCTTGAAATGACTAACTCATTTCACAAAGAGTAACAAGAGCCCTTTGATTCTAATGCTTTTCTCTCCCCCATGGAATTGGGCCAAGTGACAGCTCTCTATACATCTCTTACAGGTTACAGTGCCCAAACACTTAGTTCTGTCTTAAAAACTGAAGTTTAGCTCCTCTCTTTCATCAGCTCTGGGGATATTTCTACAGTGCTAAATTGATGGCATGTGACATTTATGGCAACAAATGCTATGAGAGAATACAAGTTATTACGTTGATAGGATATAATTAAATTTCCTTCTGGTCCCTGCAGGCTCTACAGTGGACCACGTATTGACACCTGAATCTGACTCAGCAACATGGAACGGCACTGTTGCTAATTTTCATTTCTTTTCATGTACTGGTCTCTGATCCTGACTCCACAGCTATTCAGAAACTGCAGTTTTAAAATTTACTTCTAGGGGCGCCTGGGTGGCGCAGTCATTAAGCATCTGCCTTCGGCTCAGGGTGTGATCCCGGCATTTTGGGATCGAGCACCACATCAGGCTCCTCCGCTAGGAGCCTGCTTCTTCCTCTCCCACTCCCCCTGCTTGTGTTTCCTCTCTCGCTGGCTGTCTTCTCTCTCAAATAAATAAATAAAAAAATAAAATAAAATAAATAAAATTTACTTCTAAGTAACAAGGAACTACCAGAAAAGCAATTATTCTAACTTGTGTAGAACGCCAGATTCATTTCAAATGTCACCCTTCTGTAGCATATTAGTCTGTCTTAGTCTCCAGTGTCTTTCCAGGTACTATCAGGCCTTTACATAAACATTACATATACTAATTAAAATAGAGCATGCTTCAAACTGTCTTTTAATAATCTATAGACAAATTTTAAGTGGTTTGCTTAATTTCAAGTCCTTTTATACTTTTGCTGGCAGAACACTTCTATTCCTAGGAATGCAATAGGAAAGCAAAACTGACGGTGATGATAACAAAAACAAACAAGTTTTATTGAGGAAGCAACTGTACTGGATGTTCTAAATTCAAATGCAAAATTAAGAGCTAAATGTGGTCACTAATTTAAGGATTTATATCAAAGCCATTGATCTTTTGAGTCAAGAAAGAAAAAAAAAAGTAAAAATCTGTACTGGGCTGAACCCTAAAAACTCCCTGAGGGAGAATTTTTCAAGTTCTGTGTGCACAGGAAATGTCTAAGAAATTTGTGAAAAAATCAGATTCTTCTATATATCATGGATTATAGTATCAATGAATGAAAAATTTATTCAACACAACTAATCAAAGCATTACAACTTACATAATCAACAAAATACTACCTCTGCCTGTCAAATAGGCAACTTTCAGGCAAAACAAAGATTTTATATATTGCTATTTAAGCACAAATTAATGTAAACTTTTTGAAAGACACTCTAGCTATAATTATCAAAATATTTCAAGAGGCTAATAATTGTTAATCTAATAATTCTGCTATTCAAATTTAATCTAATGTTGTACACATATACAAGGATGTCTGTTTTGCACATTTATACAATAGCACAAATTTGGAATTAAATGTCCCATAATATATTTAATAATGACCTTGATGTGATAAACTATTATGTACCTATAAAATAAAATTAAATGACATTTTTTTAAAGATTTTATTTATTTATTTGACAGTGAGACAGGCAGCGAGAGAGGGAACACAAGCAGGGGGAGTGGGAGAGGAAGAAGCAGTCTCATAGCGGAGGAGCCTGATATGGGGCTCGATCCCATAACGCTGGGATCACGCCCTGAGCCGAAGGCAGACACTTAACCGCTGTGCCACCCAGGCGCCCCTAAATGACATTTTTTACATGAAAAGATGTTTCTTCTGTTCTATGACTCTTCAGGATAGGAAGTAATATGAATCTTATTAACCCATAATCTTATTTCTGGAGGTAGAGATAATGGATATTTTCTCTTACTGCTCTTTTGGACTTTTTCATACATATATTACTTTCGTAAAAAAAAAATGGACAAATAATTAAAAAATGAATGACACTCGGTGAACAGGCAGAGAAACGGATAATTTATATAGATTCTTGCTTAAGTGCTTTTATGGCGATATAATGGAAAACACATATCAAAATCTTTGAGAATGTTTGGTTTAGTAAATGTTCTAAAATAAAACCCAAGGAGATAGCCAGAGATTTAGACAAATATTGCTTGCACAAGCTTAACAAAACTCAGTTATAAAAGTGAAAAATTTAAAAAAAAAAGATTGCTGGAAAAAAAAATTGCTAATGTCCAACATAACAACGATTAAATAAGTGATGGGGCATCCATCTGCTTGTGTATTACATAAGTAGTAAAAATACTATTTACTAAAAAGTTTCAATGGAATGAAAATGTCCATAATATAGCATATAGTGTATACATCACTATATACAATTTTTAATTTTTTTATTTGAGTACAGTTGACACACAATGTTATATTAGTTTCAGGTGTACAACATAGTGATTCATTTTCTCTATATGTTATGCTATGCACACCGCAACTGTAGCTACCATTTTTCACCATACAATGCTATTACAGTATCACTGACTATATTCCCTACACTATGCCTTTTATTTCAATGAATTATTCATTCCATAAATGGAAACCTATATTTCCCACCCCACTTCACCCATTTTTCCCAACCCTCCACCACCCTCCCCTCTGGCAACCATCAGTTCATTCTCTGTATTTGTGAGTCTGATTCTGCTTTTTATTTGTTTATTCATTTATTTTTTTTAGATTCTATATATGAATGATATCATATGGTATTTGTCTTTCTCAGTCTGACTTACTTCACTTAGCATAATAACCATCCATGTAGTCACAAATGATAAGATCTCATCCTTTTTTATGGCTGTGTCACATTCCATTATCTATCTATCTATCTATCTATCTATCATCTATCTATCTATCTATCACATTTTTCTTATCCATTCATCTCACTCATCTATCAATGGACACTTAGGTTGCTTCCATATCTTGGCTATTATAAATAATGCTGCAATAAACATAGAGGTCCATGGATCTTTTTGAATTAGTGTTTTCATTTTCTTTGGGCAAATACCCAGTAGTGGAATTACTGGATCATATGGTCTTTCTTTCTTTCTTTTTTTCTTTCTTTCTAGGAAACTCCATGCTGTTTTCTACAGTGGCTACACCAGTTTACATTTCTACCAACATCCTCACCAACACTTGTTGTTTCCTGTCCTTTTGATACTAACCATTCTGACAGGTGTGAAGTGATTATCTCCTTGTGGTTTTGACTTGCATTTCCCTGATGATTAATGATGTTGAGCATCTTTTCATGTGTCTGTTGGCCATCACTGTATTTAAAGATTTTATTTATTTATTTATTTATTTATTTATTTATTTATTTGAGAGAAAGAGAGAGAGAGTGTATGAGCAGAGGGAGAAGCAAGGGGAGAGGGAGAGAGAATGTGAAGCAGACTCCACACTGAGCACAGAGCCCAACATGGGGCCAATCTCATAACTGTGAGATTATAACCTGAGCTGAACCAAGAATCAGACACCTAACTGACTGAGCCACCCAGGTGCCCTGCATGCAAAATTTTATGTAAAGTATGATCCCAATCAAATTATGCAAAAATAAAAATAATTCAAAAATATACTAGCAGGACAAAAGACCAAACATTAATAGTGATTGAGTGGTGAGATTATAGGTGATTTTTTTAATGTTCTTCATAAGTTTCCAGGCTCCCTGCTTCCTACACTAGGCATATGTTCAGATAAAACAAGCACCTAATAGAAACCACGGGTTAGGATTATTTTAAAACAAAGAACAAGCTATACATTGATATATTATTCAAAATACAAGGCTAAGAGAAAATATCACACTTTCTCAGTAAGAATATATATAACAGAGAATGTGTGTTCAACTAAATCCTACCTGTCCTCCAGGATCTTACTCAAGTCTCAGTACCTTTAGCAAATTTTTGTAGACCATGCCAATACCAATTAATACAACCTTTTTTTTAAAAAAACTAATTAAAATAATTAATGCATATGTGTATAGACTAGCAAGGGATTAAACAGTACCCTGTGTTATTTACATTTTCTGGAAAGAGCTAACTGTATTATTGCTTCTAGTGACATTTTTAAATTTACTCATAGAGGCATACCTCATTTTATTGTCCTTCACTTTACTGTGCTTCACAGATAATGCATTTTTTACATGTTGAAGGTTTATGGCAATTCTGTGTCAAATCTGGTTGATGCCATTTTTCCAACAGCATTTGCTTACTTTATGTCTCTGTCACATTTTGGTAATTCTCACAATATTTCAATTATTATTATTATTATTATTTTATTTGTCAATGTGATTTGTCACCAGTGATCTTTGATATTACTACTGTAATTGTTTTGGAAGAAATTTTAAAAATTGCTTTGGGGCACCATGAACTGCACCCATTATAGGTGATGAAAATAGTCAATAAATGTGTGTTCTGATTGTTCCACTGATCTGCTGTTTCCCTTATATCTCTCCCTCTCCTCAGGCCTCCCAGTTCCTTGAGACACAAAAATACTGAAATTAGTCCAGTTAATAACCCTACAATGGCCTCTAAGCATTCAAGTAAAAGGAAGAGTAGTATGTGTCTCACTTGAGAGCAAAAGCTAGAAATGATTCAGCTTAGGGAGGAAAGCATGCTGAAAGCCACGATGCTCTGAAAGCTAAGTCTCTTGTGCCAAATAGTCCAGTTGTGAATGTAAAGGAAAAATTCTTGAAGGAAATTAAATGTGCCACTCCAGTGAACGCATAAATGATAAGAAAGTGAAACAGTCTTAATGGTGATATGGAGAAAGTTTTAGTGGCCTGGAGAGAAGCTTAAACCAATGACAACATTCCTGTAAACAAAGCCTAATTCAGAGCAAGGCCCTAACTCTCTTTAATTCTGTGAAGGTTGAGACAGGGAAGGAAGCTGCAGAAGAAAAGTTTAAAGTTAACAGGGGTTGGTTCATGAGGTTTAGAGAAAGAAGTCATCTCCATAACCTAAATGTACAGAGTGAAGCAGCAGTGCTGATGTAGAAGTTGTACCGTGTTATCCAGATCTAGCTAAGATCGTTAATGAAGGCGACTGCACTAAGCAACAGATTTTCAGTGTTGACAAAACAGTCCTCTATTAGAAGAAGATGCCATCTAGGACTTTCATAGCTAGAGAAAAGAAGTCAATGGCTGGCTAAAAGCTTTAAAGGACAAGATAACTCTTACACTAGGAGCTAAGGGAGGTGGTGACTTTTAAGTTGAAGTCAGTGCTCACTTACCATCCTAAAAATTCTAAGGGCCCTAAAGAAGTATGCTAACTGTACTGTCTGTGCTTTAAAAGTGGAATGACAAAAATCTGGATGTATCATGGTTAGTATCACGGTTTACAGAATTTTTTAAACCCATTGTTGAGACCTACTGCTCAGAAAAATAGATTCCTTTCAGAATATTACTGCTCATTGACAATGCACTTGGTAACACAATAATGCCTGCTAACACACCATTCATTCTGCAGCCCATGGATGGAGGAGTAATTTTGACTTCCAGTCTTAATATTTAAGAAATATATTTTGTAAGGCTATAGGTATCATAGTGATTCCTTTGATAGAAAGGAATGAAAACCTTCTGAAAAGGATTCACCAACTTAGATATCATTAAGAACATTTGTGACTCATGGGAAAAGGTCAAAATATCAACACAAACAAAAGTGTGGAAGAAGTTGATTCCAACTCTTATAGATGACTTTCTGTGGAGGCAGTAACTGCAGATGTGGTGGAAATAACAAGAGAACTAGAATTAGAAGTGGAGCCTGGAGATGTGTCAACCGATGCCAATCTTATGATCAAAATTGGATGGGTGAAGGGTTCTTTCTCATTGATGAACAAAGAAAGTGGTTTCTTGAGATGGAATCTAGTCCTGGTAAAGATGGTGTGAAGATTGTTGAAATTACAACAAAAGGATTTGTTTAGAATATTACATAAATTTTGTTGACAAAGCAACAACAGGGAATTGACTTCAATTTTGAAAAAAGCTCTACTGTGGGTAGAATACTATCAAATGGTATCACATGCTACAGAGAAATCACTCCTGAAAGGAAGAGGTGATCTATGTGACAAACTTCATTGTTCTTATTTTAAGAAATTGGTACAGCCACCCCACTCTTCAGCAACTATCACCCTGATTTGCCAGCAGCCATTGACTTTGCGGCAAGACCCTCTACCAGCAAAGATTATGACTCACTGAAAGCTCAGATGATGATTAGCACTTTTAGCAATAAAGTATTTTTTTAAAAAATTAAGGTATGTACATTGTTTTTATAGACCTAATGCTATTGAACCTTTAATAGACTATAGCATAATATAAACATAACTTTTATATGTACTGGGAACAAAAAAAAATCATTTCACTCACTTTATTGTGATATTTACTTTACTGCAGTGGTCTGGAGACAAACCTGCAGTATCTATGAGGTATGCCTGTATAGCAATTACTGAACTGTTCATTTCTGGAATTTTAATAAGAAATGGATCCTGGTTAGTATCCGCTTTGAGTGTGACTCTCAGCCACTATTATACTCATTTTTAAGATGAACGTGTGGTCTGGATCACTGCTGTACCCTCACACCTTACCTCAATAAATATTTGCAGGGTTACATTCGTTTGGTAATAAGAATACAAAAATGCATAAAACATGATTTATATTATTTAAAATGTAGTTTTAATTGCTATAAGAGACAATACAGTAAGAGTAGCTTAAGCAATATAGTTTCTTTTTCTCTCTGATAACAGTGTAGATAAGCAGGCCACGGATCATCTTCTCCTTTTTTTTCTGGAACCCAGCCATCTCCTATGTTGTTGTACCCCTATGCCTAAGATGGTTTGTCACCCTTACCATATCAAGGCAGCAGAACAAATGAGGCAAGATAAAAAGCATTATTTTCCTTTTAAAAATACCACTTGGAAATCACCCACATCATTTCCTCTCAAATCTCATTGGCTAGATGTGTGCTGTCCAATACAACAGCCCCTAGTTACATGTGGCTATTGAGGATGTGAAATATAGCTCAATATCAAATTAACATGTGTTGTAAGTTTAAAATATAATGGGCTTTGAAGACTTAGTATGAAAAAAGAATGTAAAATATATCATTAGCATTTGTGTATCAATTGCATGTTATAATGATAATATTTTGGATATATTGGGTTAAAATATATCCTTAAAATTATACCCACACCTTTCTTTTTACTTCTAAAAAAAAATAGTTACTAGATAATTTTACATTACATACACAGTTTGAAGTGTATGTCTGTTGGAATGTAACGGGCTAGACATCCGTTACATGGTCAAATCCACTTGCAAGAGAGTCGGGAATGTATTTATTTTGGAAATCCATGTGCCCTGTGAAGTCTTCTAAGCTCAGGGTTTATCTTCCACAGTGCAACCCATTGCATATACAAGTACCCTCTGGCCTTCTTCACATAGCCTATGGAATTTAGGGGTCTGGGAACCAATGTAAAAATAGTGATACCCTGGTTACTGCTATTGCACAAGTAATAAACTGTGGTTTGTCTCTGATCATAAATCTTGTGACTTCCAACAGCATCTATGAAAGTGTGGCAGACTCGCTTGTTAGCTTGCAAGTAGGATAAAACTCAGACCCTGTACAGTTCTTGATAAGAGTATCTATAACTTGTCAGTTGTACTTTATGCCCCTTCAACAAAAATGTCTAATATTTAATAATGGTGGAGATATTAAGAGCATAGTCTTAGGTATTTGGCAGTTCTACCATAGATGACCACCGTATGATGGTGTACAAGTTATGTAACTTCTTTTTACTCCATTTTCCTCTGATCTAAAATAAATGTTACCTCATACAGTTTTAATGAGATAAATTTATGTAAAATGCTTAGAAGACTGTCAGGTACATGGTTTTCACTCAATAAATGCTATCACTATCAATATGAAGAGGAACTGTGGCTAAATGCAATAAATACAACATTGCATTGAGCAAATCTGACAGCAATTTGTTTTATATGGTTAATCACACATAGCTGACATAGTACAAAAACACAAAAACTTTTTTTCCTGATTGTAAGTATCATTACATTTAATTCCAGCAAAAACTTTATAAAATAGGTATGACTATTGCCAATTTAGTGGGGTTAAGTCAAACAATCCACAAAAATTATTTTCAATGGAAATAGCAACATTATTGCTTCTGAGTGTAACTCATGGCCCTGGAAATTCACATATGGCAAAACACTTGAAAGTACTTAATTTCAAGAGGAATTTTTGTCAGTTGAGGGTTCTTTTTCAGAAATGTTGAGATTTATCAACTAAGGGTTAAAGATTGGGTTGAAAAGAAAGAAACATCATTAGATATTTCTGGGCCATTAGACTGTTAAGGAAGTCTGTGAGTCTCCTATTTTTCCCTTTGTTTCTAAGTTCCTTGGAAATTGCTCCCTCAGTAGGGCTTCACTCAGCAGAGATGTTATAGTGAGTAATGGGTTATTGGTTCTCTAATACTTGACCTAGTTTCTCATCATCACATAATTAGTGCTCATGATAGGATTCTTTGAACAATCTCATCAAAGATTCACAAGGTTTTTTTAGACTATGATTTTATTGACTGGAGGGACCAATCTTTCTACCTTTCTATTTATGGCACTTTCCTATGATGTCTGGCATATAGCAGAGCATGTGTTTCATTAAATTGGGAAATGAGAGACAGTTCTTTTTTTTTTTTTTAAGATTTTATTTATTTATGTGACAGAGAGACAGCCAGCGAGAGAGGGAACACAGCAGGGGAGTGGGAGAGGAAGAAGCAGGCTCCCAGCGGAGGAGCCTGATGTGGGACTCGATCCCCGAACTCCAGGATCACGCCCTGAGCCGAAGGCAGACGCTTTAACGACTGCGCTACCCAGGCGCCCCGAGAGACAGTTCTTATTTTGAGTTAGGAAGAGTCTATTGCTGAAAAGTCCTGATTGTGTTACATGAAAATGGAAGCATTTCTGAGTTACTTGTGGATTAACCTGAAGGGATATTTGGTAAAAAGGTATGGAGCAACAGATGAAACAAAAGTATAAGCAAACCTTTTTTCGGTTTTCAGTGGTGAACAGAGCAGTTATGTTTCTTTCCCATATAAAAATGAATCTGACACATTAGCTTAGTCACGGTTACTTGTGTCAGTTCCCATGATCAAAACCCTTATTTCCCTGAGGGTAGAAGTCATGATTTTATTCTGTAACACCATTTATGCATTGCCATCACTATTAGCAGGTGAAAATAAATGGTATCTTTCCTTGGAAGACATGGGAGGTCCTTCTATGTGGGACTACATCAAGAATGGGCTAAAAGGTGGTTTTGGGTCTGAAAAAAAATCTTGATAAATAATCTCAGTGAATAAGATGTCTTAATTAGTGACGACCCCTTCCTTGATTTTAAGAGTACCGATATTTTAAATATCCTTAGAATACAAGTTTCTTAGGGTTGCCATCTCCCTGATTACATTACATTAATCTGTTCTTGCATTTTTTCCACTTTTCCCATTAGAGCCTGTAGAATATTAACCGTAATTATTCCAAATTCCTGGTCTGATAATGCTATATCTGAATCTGGTTCAGAAGTTAACTTTGTTTAAGACTGTTTTTGTCTTTTAGCATGCCTTATAATTTTTGTTGTCCTTGCTTTGATAACCAGACATACTCTCTCAGGTAAGAGGAACAGAGACAAATAGGCCTTTATAAAGTGTGAGGTTTTATGTTTATCTGGCTAGGTGTTAGATAGTGTTTAATGTTTGCTGTAGCTTTAGGTGTCAGAGTCTAAAATTTCCTTTAGTGTCCTTGTTTTTGTCTCCTCTGTTGTCTTTTTGTCTTCCTAGATACTCCTTTTTTAAGTAGATAATGAGGATTGCAGTTCTTTCAGCTGTAATCATGTTACTTCAGAGGAGCCTGATTGATGTGGTAATAAGGTGTAGGGGAAGGGGAAGCATTCTATGGACCTATGATTAGATCTCAGGCTTCAGGGAGCCTGTGCCACCAAACTGAACATCGCAAATGTGTCACTATCTTTCACCCCTTAGGTGAGAAAGGAAGGATAGGTGGGCCTAGAGTTGGGTATTTGCCTTTCACCTGGTTAGGTTCAGGCAAAACAGTACCCTATGAAAGAAGGCTTTTTTTCTTTTTAAAGATTTATTTATTTATTTGAGAGAGAGAGAGAGAGAGAGAGCAGGGGAAAGGAGCAGAGACAAAGAGAATCCTGAAGTAGGCTTCCAGCTGAGTCCAACACCCAGGACTCTGAGATCATGACCTGAGCTGAAACCAAGAGTGGGCTATTCAACTGACTGAGCCACCCAGGAGCCCAAGAAGGCTATTTTTTTTTTTTTTAAGGAGAATAAAATACTTTGGCTGTATTTCAAAATAGCTCATTTCATGCTGTTGGAAACATGAGATTTCTCTCTAGTCTTTACCTGAGAACCTGGTGAGACTCCCAAAGATGAAGACTGGGACCTTGCTAAGAATGGGGCCGCAGAGACTTTAACTCTCAAGCACATTCAGACTGAGCTTCCATTAATTTGTCAGTCATTTTAAGTGTTCCTACAGGTACAGGCTTAGGCAATGGGCTTTGGCTCCTGGCTTCTGCACCTGGTAAACTGATTCTCTGTATTTGTTTGTCTACTCACTTTTCTGGGAGTCAGCCTGTCCTGTGACCAAAATTCTCTGATGCGTCTAAGAACTGCTGATTTTCAGTGTATTTGGCTTTTTTCTTGTTGTGAGGACGAGAATACAACTTCTAAGATCTATACGTGTCAAAACAGGAACCACAAGTCCAAAAGACATTTTTCTGAGGGTCATTTATCTCTCAGTATCAATGAATGTATAAGATGCTCCTCTAAAAGCATTACTTAGAGGTGGCTAAGCCAAGGATTGTGAAGGCATTTGATATTTGGGAAGTGGCTGTTAAGGTCACCAATATGTATGTTCTTCTCTGGGCACTCAAATTACATTTTCTATCCTCTCTCACAGTAGGCTCAGTCATGTGACTGTTATGGCCCAATGGAATATGAGCAGAGGTGGCCTGGCCCATAAAAAATCTTTTGCACCAATCCTTACTCTCTTTCCTCATCTGTAAGTTTAATGGAAAAGACCCTGAGGATCTAAAGTTGTAGAGAGGGGCATCTGGGTGGCTCAATCGGTTGAGCCTCCAATTCTTGGTTTTGGCTCTAGTCATGATATCATGGGTGGTGAGATGGAGCCTCATGTTGGGCTCTGTGCTCGGCAGGATATCTGCTTAAAGATTCTTTCCCTCTGCCCCTCTCCCCTACTCCATAATAAATAAGCAAATCTTTAAAAATAAATAAATAAAAATAAAGTAGTAGAGCCACTGGAAGGAAGAAACCAGGTTACCTCAATGGCTTTGTGGAACAAAGTTCATGTATTCTTCCTTCCTCTACATCAACCCACACAGAATTGCAACATGACCAAGAAGTAATTTTTTGACATATTAAAGCACTAAACGTCGGGACCATTTGTTACAGTACCTTACCCTGACTATGCAGGGCAGGGAAGAGGAATCTCCACTAAAGGGAAAGAAGGCAAAGGGAAGCTGTACTCATGTAAGCAGTTAGGTTGAGATTTAGATCTGTTGGTATAAAGAACATTTCATAATCCATGCTGGGAAGCTAACACAATTATGCTGTTTGCAGGCAGAACTGCCTTACATAGCCTGGGTGCCTAAGCGTGAATGCCAACCTTGAGGTCCTTGAATCTATCTAGCTTAACGTACAAGTCCCACTTCCCCCCAAAAGCTTAGAATTTGTATTCTAAAAATGATTAATTTCTTATAGCTCTTTAATCAGTGCATTATCTCACATCTGTTGTTTTATCACATTAATCCCCCTCCCTGGAACATCCATTCACTTTTCTATGCTGGGCTTTTCTTATGCATTCTTCACAGGTCAACTTGGGTGCCTTTTCTAAGAAGCCTTCTGCAATCCTCCCAAAGCCAGAGTAAAGATGGATAAATGGGTTTTTTGGGACTGAACCAAGCACAGATCACCTTGCTACTGATGTGTAAGAATAAACTTAAAAAGTAGCTACTTTGGGAGACTACATTTCTTATGAATGGGACATTAAGAACAATGCCTGACAGTTTGCTCTCAATCAATACTAGTATCTATTTCATGTCTAGGATTGCCTCTGGCATGGTACAGACACAAAAAATGGTGACATAATTTTTGCTTTATAAGAGTTTCTTTTCTTTCTTTTTTTTTTTTTTTTAAAGGTGGGTTGAGACAGAGGGGGAAAGAAAATCTTAAGCAGGCTCCACACCCAGTGTGGAGCCCAATGTCGGGCTCGCTCTCCTGACCCCGAGATCATGATCTGGGCTGAAATCAAGAGTTGGACACCTAACCAAGTAAGCCACCCAGACACCCCTGCCTTATAAAAGTTTCTGTCCAGGTTGTGGAGATAGCCCTGATGAACTAGACCAATGATTCTTAGATTTAGATGCAGTGAAATCACCCTGCTTAAATGTATATTGTATCATTCTGATACAAGTGATCTATAGACTGAAATCACAAACACTGCACCAGTCTGGAACTTCCTGAATAACAAAGGGTCACTGGTACCTAGTCTAATGACTGTAGGTATTCAGCCAACGTGCATGAAAGTGAATGAAATGAGACAATTAAGCAACAAGAGAAGAATACATGCTCCACATAATTCAAGTGAATTGAACTGCATAAACTGTAAACATGTATGATCTCAGATAAAGGAGATTGTTGTGGGCCGGTATAGACAAGGAAGACCTCAAGAGGTTAGGATTTGAATCAGAGTATCAAAATAGAAACACTAGGAATTCGTATTCGGACAACTCTGGATTTGAATCACAGATCCATCACTTAGTCGCTATTTAATTTATCGTAGCTTTTATTTTCTGATCTGTAAAAAGAAGATTGATGGCAACTAGGCTGCACTTCTCTTTTGAGGATTAAAGTGCCCAGCAGAGGGCTTGGTGCTTTTGTTCAATCTATGCCAGCCATCCTTCCTCAAAGGATGCACTATATTTGGATAGAGTTCTTTATTTTTATATGAAAAAGGACTTTAGATATCACCCTTCAACTACTGATCTAAATTCATATTATTTATTGCTCAAATTGCCCCATTTAATTATGCCTCAGATATAACTGATGAAATGAGTGTTCTCCAGGTCACAAAGAAATTTAGAAGCTGAATTCAAGTCTGAACAGGATGAGAGACTATTCAAGGTATGCATTTTTTATTATAGCAGTTCAATTGTCTTTTCTAAAAGGCTTTATTTTTTCTTCAGAAGGAAATGAGTCCCAAAGCTTCTGGAGCATCCGAAGCGATGTGCAGACAGCCTCCATTTCCATTTAACTATTGGAATTTAATTCATTTATATCCTAAAATGGAGCTGCACATTACAAGGGAAAATAAAGTGAAAATGGACCTTAGCATACACTCAATGTTTGTATCATATTCTTCATAGATTATTTACCAAAAGTTTTGCTGAATGGTAGAAATGGAAACAAGCAAAATATGAAAATGTGTACATGAGTGCACACGAACATACCAAAAGTAACTTTGCTAATCTAGAAGCAGGTTGAATTCCATAAGAACAATGGGTAGAAAATAATACAAGGTATAGCACTCAAGAGTAGGAATGCCTATTCTGACTGCATGGCTTGCAGCTCACGTGCATGCTCATAGGCAGGGCCTGCTGAGTGAATAATCACAGACTGGTTCCCACTATTCTTAAACACTGATGTTTAAGAGCCGCTTTTACTTATTTTTTAAACCATTTTATTGAGACTTACATACAAAGAGCTGTATATTTAAAGTATGCAGCTTGGTGACTTTGGAGATTATACATCATGAAACCATCACTGCAATATATGCCATGAACATATCCATCCCTTTCAAAAGATTCCTTTCACCCATGTATTTTCTTGTGATAAGAATACCTAATATTGGGGTGCCTGGGTGGCTCACTCAGTTAAGCGTCTGCCTTGGGCTCAGGTTATGATCCCAGGGTCCTGGGATCAGCCCCACACTGGGCTCCCTGCTCGGTGGAGAGCCTGCTTCTCCCTCTCTCAGGCTTGTGCTCTCTCTCTCTCTCTTTCTTTCTCTCACTCCCTCAAATAAACAAAATCTTAAAAAAATACCTAACATAAAATTTAACCATTTAGCAAATTTTTAAGTATATAATATAGGATTGTTAACTATAGGCACTATATTATACAATAGATCCCTAGAACTTATT
Organism: Ursus arctos; assembly: GCF_023065955.2. Classification (NCBI taxonomy): domain Eukaryota; kingdom Metazoa; phylum Chordata; class Mammalia; order Carnivora; family Ursidae; genus Ursus; species Ursus arctos. Next base: position 19,307,090 of record NW_026623100.1, read on the forward strand.
CATTTTATGTAACTGAAACTTTGTACCCTTAGACCGATCCCCCCCATCACTCCCCCCACCTTGTCCCTGGTAACTACCATCTACTCTATGTTTCTATATGTATGCTATTTCAGACTTTTCATGTAAGTAGATTGAATTTGCTCTTATTTCATTTGGTATACAGTTCATTGGTGTTATTGCAAATGATGGGATTTCTTTATTTTTTAAGGCTGAATCATATTATATTGTATGTAACTACCACATTTTCTTTAACCATTCATCCACTGACATTAAGGTTGTTAAAGAGAGCACAACTTGGGTATTATGAATAGTGCTGCAATGAACACAGGAGTAGTGATATCTCTTTGAGATCCAGATTTCAATTCTTTTGGATATGTACCCAGAAGTGGGATTGTTGGGTCATAATTTTTAATTTTTCGAGGAAACTCCATACTGTTTTCCATAGTGGCTGCACCAATTTACATTTTCACCAGCACTGTATAAGGGTTCCTTTTACTCTATGTCCTTGTCAGTACTTGTTATCTTTTTTAAAAAAATATATAAAATAGCCATCCTAATACATGAGGTGATATCTAACTGTGGTTTTGCTTTGCATTACCATGATGATTCGTTGTGCACCATTTCATGTACCTGTTGGCTATCTGTACGTCTTCTTTGGAGAAATGTATCTTCAGGTTCTTTGAGCAAGAAAAGAAGGCTGGAGGCATCATACCTTCTGATTTCAATCTCTATATTATGATATATTACAAAGCTAAAATAATTAAAACGGTATTTTACTGGCATTAAGACAAACACGTAGACATATAGAACACAACAGACAGTTCTTTTTTTTAAGATTTTATTTATTTATTTGAGAGGGAGCGAGAGTGAGAGAGATCACAGAGGGAGAGGGAGAAGCAGTCTTTCCACTCAGCAGACAACCCAATGTGGGGCTCCATCCCAGGATCCTGAGACCATGACCCGAGCTGAAGGCAGACACTTAACTGACTGAGCCACCCAGGCGCCCAGAACACAATAGAGAGTTCTTAAAAATCTATGCATGTATGTTTAAGTGATCTTCAACAAGGGTGCCAAGAATATACAATGGAGAAAGGATAGTCTCTTCAGTAGTGGTGTTGGGAAACTGGATATCCATATGCAAAAGAATGAAAACTGACCCTTTTTTTGCACCAAATACATAAATCAACTCAAAATGAATTCAATCTTAAATATCGGTTCTGAAACTGTAAAACTCCCAGAAGAAAATAGGGAGAAAATCTTGACATTGGCCTTGGCAATGATTTCTTGGTTATAACACCATAAGTTCAGGCAACAGAAGCAAAGCAGGCAAATGGGATTAAACTGAAAAGCTTTTGCACAACAGAGGAAACAATCAAAAATGTGAAAGGCAGACTAAGAATAGGAATAAATAATGGAAAGCCATATATTTGATAAAGGGTTATTATCTAAAATATATAAGGATTGCCTACAACTCCAAAGCGCAAAAACAAACAAACAACAGAAACATGTAGCTTCGTTACTTGCCTTTGTTACTCAGGCTCTTCAGATTGTTTTGCCAGGACCACTAGTAGGTAAATGTAGATATAATTACTTATATCACTTTCCCTGCCCAATCTTCATCAGGAAACCAATCCCGTTTTTGGCTCTCAAGTCCCTGTCTTTGTGCTCAGTAACACTGGGTTACATTTGGTTCCAGTATACACCATCCTCCTCTTTGAACCTTGTTGCTGCTTTTTCTCTGTCTGGCATGCTCACCCCCTGCTTTCCCCTCACCTCTACTACGTCACTAGCTAAATATTGAATCTGTTTTTAATACTTGCATCAGGAAGGCTTTTCCTCCAGCAAGAAACAACCCTGACTAAACATCTTCTTAGATTTTGGGTCAGATAAACTTTTATTTGTGTGAGACAGTAGAGAGCTAAGGTCTAGCACAGTGAGGACCTAAGGCTGTTGTTGGTCATTCCAAAACAAAATATATCAGTTATTGCTATGTGAACTTGGGAACATCTCAGTTCTTTCACCTCTAAAAGAGGATGGTAATGATAGTAACTACTTCATGGTGTTATCATAAGATTAAATAAGTTAATTCACGCAAGGCACCTGGACCAGTACATAGGACATAGTTCAGTGCTTAATAAATTTTAATTATCGCTGAGCTCACATAGTATTCTTTGCAGATAATATTTCTTCGCCATTGTTTTATCATAATCTATTATAACTGTCCGTTAGACTACAAGCTGTGTGGAGACAAGGTACTTATCCCCTCTCTCTCTTGCCCAGGCTTCTACCACAGTGCTTGGACCATAAGAGACACCTTTTTTTTTGGGGGTGTGTGTGTGTGTGTGTGTGTGTAAATGAATGAAAGATACATCGTCCACTTATCAACTCCTATAAAATAAGGTGTTTGTATTACATGTACTGTCTTTAATTTTAGCTTTGTGGGTCTATGCTGTATACTCTTCATCAGATTGTTAGCATCTGGAGAGTGGAGCTTATGCTTCTTAACATTCCTTATATTGAGCATCTCATAAGACTGCACACTTTAACTCTGGTTTTCTCTAACTAGTAAGACTGATCTCTTTAGGAAACCTCATCTAGAACCTATATTTCTTTTAGGTCATCCATGTCAGGTGCAGGCTTATAGTGGGTACCTTAGCTGGCTATGCCAGCATCCATTTTACTTGTTGAACTCATGTGGAGGATCAGCTTATATGTTCCTACTTAGACGAGTGCTATTTCACTATCTTAATCTATAGGGGGGAAACATGTTATCGGCATAGATACAGTAATAGTTCAAGGTACATTTTATTTCATCTAAGGTACACAACCCTATGAACTTTTTAATGGAGTTGTGCTAACCACTCACATTAAAGAATTTATTTAGATAAATATTGTCACTTTTTTTTTTTTTTAAAGATTTTATTTATTTATTCGACAGAGAGACAGCCAGCGAGAGAGGGAACACAGCAGGGGGAGTGGGAGAGGAAGAAGCAGGCTCACAGCGGAGGAGCCTGATGTGGGACTCGATCCCGGAACGCCGGGATCACGCCCTGAGCCGAAGGCAGACGCTTTAACGACTGCGCTACCCAGGCGCCCCAAATATTGTCACTTTTGCATTGCCCACATTAACAATGCTTGCTTGGTGGTTGAAGATAAAAACTTGCCAGTAAATGAGCATGGTTATGATTTTTCTTAGCCAATGTCCATTTCCCCTGAAGAGATCTGACTTTTATTTATGGCACAAAAAAAAAAAAAATAGTATCAACGCTAGTTAATAGAGTTAGTCTGTTTACTCATATTTTAATACCTGAATATTTCTTTTTTTCCCCCCACACCAATCTTGACCCAGAGAAAATTTTAGTGTTGATCAGGGAAGCTAGCTAAGTCTTATGAGTAAGACAGGCATAAAATTGAGATGATTCTAACAAATACCTCATTTCCTAACAAATACTTCTAGGCCAAATTTATTATACTATACACTTATCTAGAGCACTTTCAGTATGATTCTGGTTGATGAATATGCATTTATTATCTTATCATAAGCACAATTCTGGAAAATTGAATTAGAAAGACCTGGTCTGGAAATCACTCATTCATTGAATTTAACAGAAGAAAATGTCTCCTAATGAAAAGGAACTGGTAAAAGCACTTATATTTTCACAATACAAAAAATCCAATATTTACCATACCATCATACTAAGGTCACCAAAGGAGTACAATGTTTAAATGTCAATGTCTGTGGGTTCTAATTTATGCAAACTGGATCTGTGAAATAACAAAATGTCTACGTTAAGATCATGATTAAAATAGATTTACTATATAAAATATTTGTCACATGATTTTATTTTATTTATTTATTTTTTAAGATTTTGTTTATTTGTCTGACAGAGAGATAGAGATAGCCAGCGAGAGAGGGAACACAAGCAGGGGGAGTGGGAGAGGAAGAAGCAGGCTCATAGCAGAGGAGCCTGATGTGGGGCTTGATCCCATAACGCCGGGATCACACCCTGAGCCGAAGGCAGACGCTCAACCGCTGTGCCACCCAGGCGCCCCTGTCACATGATTTTAAGTGGTAAATTATTTTATTATTTATGCATTGTAGTAACTAATATAGTCCTTTGGCACAAAGAATGACACATTGATTGGCAAACCATCTAAGAAACAAATTCTTTTATAATACCATTTTGCATGAGAAAGATATCAAGAAATTCTTATTTTCTTAGTAAAAAAATGTAGTATCAGTAGTATTCACTGTTGGAAAGAATAAAAAAGAGAAGAAAGTTGGCAATAGTAGATCAAACCCAGTGATGAGAGGAAGGAAAGATGTTACCCAGGCTGTGTCTAGAATGAAAGTTCCATTTGGGTCTTCCCTATTCAGGCCAAGACTTGTGGGGTTACATTTCCTTCACTTCAGGGCAATAGAAGATGATATAAAGAAGGAGATCAGCTGAGTAAAGTTAAGGCATTTTCCATAACTTGCAATAAACTGTTTTCTCATCTGTGTAGTTTCTACCTCTGGTAATTAAACTGATTTTAAAAAAAAAAGTATGTAATGGAGCTTGATAAATGATATTTCATAGTTCTTCATGTATTCTAATGTACAGATGTTCTTTTTATAAAATGAAGTAAAATTTTAAATACATTATCATTCACTGTTAATATATGTACATATTTGTATATGTATAGAAGAGCACTAACTTAAAATAAACTGGCATAGTCTCTGATGCCTTGAATCATCGGTCTTAGAAAATAATTCAATAATGATTTATTAAAAACCTGTTAGGTCTTTTGTAGAATCTGTATCACACTGACATGAGTAACACAGACAACTGAACAAACACCTAAAGCAAATAAACCATGTGCTAGCTAACATTATGGAAGCGCAAAGGGATGAATATGGATATACGTACTAGAGAGGATAGGGAAACGAAGAAATATAGAAACCCCATCAAGATCAAAACCTTTTAGAACTCACTAGAAGCTAAGATTTTATATTCCCCTCTTCTCTGTCAAATAAAAAGGAAAGTAACTGAAAAAAAAAAAAAAAGTGACTTGACCATGACTGAAGAATTGGTCAGTTTAGAGCAAAGGACCATACAAGACCCTAGGACTTTTTCCAAATAACTATGACTAATTTATGTTTTTTTTTTAGATTTTATGTATGTATGTATGTATTTATTTATGTGTGTGAGAGACAGAGAGTGAGCACATGTGAGCAGGGTGAGAGGCAGAGGGGGAAGCAGAGAATCTCAAGCAGACTCCTGCTGAGAGCAGAGCCCAAAGTGAGACCTTATCCCATAACCCTGAGATCATGACCTAAGCTGAAACCAAGAGCCAGATGCTCAACTGCTGAGCCATCCAGGTGCCCCAATTATGGCTAATATTTATTGAAGTTTTATGATATGCCAGACATTGTTGTGTTACCCAAGTTGATCTTCCCAACAACACTAAGGGGTGAATAATAGTATATTTTTAGACACACAAAAATATAATTTAGGGGCACTACATTACTACAGAGTACACACAATATGTACTCACACGCACATTAACACATAAAGCCGAGATGAGGTTAGCAGACAAGAGGGTATTTGGATGGATGGGTATTCAGGGAACAGTGAACATATTTTTGCTGATGATGAGGACAGAAGGAGGGATGGAGTGAATATTAGTTATCTGTTGTGTAACCAATTAGCTGAAATGTAGCAGCCTAAAACCAAAACCATTAGCTCAGGAGTCTTCAGCCAACTAATCTGGACTGGTCTAGACTGACATTGTCTCGGCTTGACCTGTTCGGGTGATCTGTCAATGAAGACCATTTGTGTCTGGCAGTTGATCAGCTATCAGCTAGGGGAAAAGGAAGTGACTGGGCCATATATCTGTCATTTTCTAATGTGGTAGCTTTGGACGGCACATGGTGATGGCAGATTTCAGAGACAAAGAGAAGTATGCAAAACATCTTGAGTTCAGATGGTGGTGGAAATAGATGTTACCTCTTGTTGGGAGGAGCTGCAGAGAATTATGGCCACTTTTGCAATTTTACAGGTGGTGAGAAATAAAAGAGATGAATTGGAAAGAAATAAGGGGACAGCAAAGTAACAACAAACTGCTAGACATATTTTTACTCCTAAAATCACAGAAATAATTGAAGGCAGAATAAAAAGAATCTTCTGGGAGACTATTGACAATTAGATTTTTTTATGATGAATATAAATTTTTTATAAGACCCATTTGAAGCATTTCCTATTTCATTTGAGCTTTGCTTATAAAAGCATGTCACACGTGGGAATTAGCTTTGATTTTTAAAAAATGATCTTTATAGTTCTAGGTTATTGACACCTTTTTGCAAAGAAACAACAGCAAAAGAGGAATTGAGCAGTTTTTCTAATATACATTAAGAGACAAAGAACAAAATAAATGTGTTAACACTTACTGCAATTTATCGGAGCAACAGGACATCTTTCAAGAGATGGATTTTTCTCTTTATTTTTTCTATGGCAAGTTTGTGAAATTATAGCGTATTTTGTCTGCACAAAGTTAAACCCATCTAACTCATGAATTCTTTGGTGTGATTGTTTAGTAGAGAAGGTGAAATTGCTGGGAAAGAAGGTATGAAGAATTTTTATTTTAATTCCTTGAGACTGTGACAGATGCTTATAAATATCAACCCAAACATGCTATGGTGGTTTGTTGACATTTAGGTGTTGGGTCCTCCATGTTCTACCCATTCCCACTTTTCTCCTCAGATCCTGATTTTTATCACTCAGTTCCTTCAAAGGACATCAAAACGGACCCAAATAGCAATGAAAATACATATGGCATGAGACCAGGAACACACACACACACAGAACTGCAAGTGTTAGCCTGCTGAGTTCTATCTTTATACGGTATGAGTCACAGTCTTGGTTATGGACCCATTTGCTCCTATCTTCAAATGGTTCTTTAATCCTCCTGGGCTCTCTTACCTTTTGGTCTTCTTGTTTCTATCCATAAACACATATTATTAAGGTATGCTAGAGGAGTAAAAGAAGACAATCCCTTCCTCTTAAATTAGCCTATGGCTTAGGCATCAAAAATGCAAAATTCGAGAAGCTATAGTCACCATGGTATTTATTATTTGCCCTTTACCTATGACTTCCATTGCATTTCTGTCTCCTATACAAGACTATGAACTTCTGAAAGGACAAAGTCCATGCCTGTTTTGCTTACCACAGAGTCTAGCATATAGAAGATATCATTAAGTGCTTGTTTAATTAATTCCAAATTGACTTCAATTATGTAAAAAATATCTCTTGTTACCATGGCTACAAGGTCAATTTGTTACCTCTTTATTAAGCTGTAATGTATTTCCTGTATCAACTACTATACCATCCAGTTAAACAAAATTGACATTGAATTTTTGATGGTGGCACATTTTATTAACTACATGAAGGAATTAAGAAACATTTTCTATGTATGAGTCTCACTTTAGACTCTTCATCATTATGTAGTTTTTGTGTCCACTGTTTTTGTGTCCAACCTCATAGCTGCATTAGGGGCTGGATTTTATAACTTGCCATTAAAAGTATACACATTAACAATTTATTTTTCTTTACTTTCTAATTTTTAAATAACAAACACATAGAAATAATTATTAAATAACAAAAATGTGCATTTCCTCAACTTATCACAAATGAATATCAAAGAATCATAACCTGGGTTATAAACAGGAAATTGTCAGCAGCCACAGTGGGCCCCTTTTGCTCTCTCCCAATCCCTGGCATCTGCCTTGCTTCTAGTAAACCACTATCTCAACGCATTATGATCACTTTCTTGCTTTCCTTTGAGTATTAACACCTTCCTATGTATCTGGAAATATATAAATCTAAGAGTCATTAGGTTTACCCACATACATGTTTCTTTTTTTACCATTTTTACTGTTCTTAATACATTCTTACAACTTCTATACATATTACATCATCTTCCTTAAAAAATGTATTTCTAGCATTTCTTAGATAGTACGAAGTTGTTGTTTGTTTGTTTGTTTTTAAGATTTTATTTATTTATTTGACAGAGAGAGAGGCAGCGAGAGAGGGAACACAAGCAGGGGGAGTGGGAGAGAGAAAAGCAGGCTTCCCGCTGAGCAGGGAGCCCGATCCCAGAACGCTGGGATCATGCATGACCTGAGGGGAAGAAAAACGCTTAACGACTGAGTCACCCAGGCGTCCCTTGGCTCCTCCTCTTAGTACCTATGCGAACTTGGGTAAATTACATGTTTAGTTCAACTATTTCCCTCAAAAAATGTGTTGAATTTCTAACCTTCTATACTTTAGAGTGTGACTTTATTTGGAAATAGGGTGCTTACAAATGCAGTTAGTTAAGATGAGTAAGGTGGAGCCTTAATGCAATTATGACTGGTACCCTTATAAGAAGATAGAATCACACAGGGAGGATGGCATATGATGACATAGCAGAGATTGAAGTGATGGATCTGCAAGGCAAGAAGGTGCCAGAATTGATGGTCACTACAGGAAGCTAGAAAGAGGCAAGGAAAGATTTCCCCTAACAGGTTTCAGAGAAAGCATGGCTTTGCTAACACCTTGATCTGGGACTTATAGACTCTAGACCTGTAAAAAATTAAATCTGTTATTTTAAACCATATAGTTTGTGGTACCTTGTTATGGCAGCCATGGAAAACAAATTCATTTATAACCTCTTTTTGCCTAGTTTTCTCATCTGTAAAACAGAGATAATGATAGCACCTGTCTATATAATAGACTTATAGTGAATGAGAACATATGACAAGCACTAGAATGTTGGCTGGCTTTTAATAAGTGCTACGCAATTCTTTTGTATAATTATTCTATCAGATAAAATTTCTCCTTGAAGGCAGGGTCATGATATGTGTTTCTCATGCATCTTCCAACATGCCTAGTAGAGGGCTAAGTGTACAATATAAAATATAAACATACATTTAGTCATTTTCCCTCCAATTATATTATTATTTCTCGAGGTTTATTTATTTATTTTTTTACCTGTACAGTTTTGCAAGTTTTAGGTCTTTATGAATTATATTTCTATATACTGGTTTGTAATTGTGACTTTCTCCCTGTGTTTTGACTGTTTTATATTCCCCTTTATCTTGAACACATTCCCACCACTTCTCACCCTTATGCTTATGTCAAATTCCTCATTAACTTGTGATTCCTAAACATTGATTTGATTGTAGAAACAAAAAAAAAAAAAAAAAAAGAGCTAAAATGAGCAGTTTTCAGATGGCTGTGGAATATAAAATGTAAAACTTGAGTTATACTCTTAGCTCTGCTACAAACCTGTTAAGTGGCCTCAGACACTTCACATAACATTGTGAAACCTAAATTTCCCTATCTGTACAATGAGGAGACTGGATTAAATACTTTCCAACATTTTATCAGTTTTAGTTTCTATGATTAAGTTACTCTGTGTCCTCTGAGTTCAACCATGACAATGAAGAGCTGGTTCTCATTCATCCGTTATGGCCTACCACATGCAGGAGGCAGCAGGTATCAAACATAACATTTGTCCATTAACTGATATGGGGAGATGCATTTGACTGTTCATTGAGATAGGGTGATGTGCCTTATTGTTGCTCTTGAAAAAATTGGCCCTTCTAGTAGAATTACTTGTGCAAGCACAGTAACAGATGTTTCCAAATACAGGCTGCATGCATAACCACTTGGTGTATCTCAGATTTCAAAAAGCCTATTGTTCTGAAAGGTATTTGCATACCTGGTGGAATAATAAAAGGAAGGAAGTACTTTTACACTGTATTGTATCATTTTTACCTTTCAAATCAAAACACTGTGATATGTGTCTTTTGCTTATTTGGAAAATTAATGATTTTTTTTTAATCAGGTGAACATTTTAAGCTGTAGTCAAATACTTGGAAGAAGTTAGATAGTCTCTAATTTATTTCCTCGTTACCAAGTATTACCTCCTTATTCTTTGGCTTCTACCTCTGACATTTGGCTAAAAACCCACTGAGTTTATCACCAAACCAAAGGTCTTGGTACATTCTCCATCTTTTGGCCTCTGCTATCCTTGAAACTGTGAACTGTTTCTCTCTTGCTTCTTTCTCCTCTGCTAAGGTTTTTTTTTTTTTTTTTTTTTTTTTTTTTTTTTTAAGATTTTATTTATTTATTTGACAGAGAGAGAGACAGCCAGCGAGAGAGGGAACACAAGCAGGGGGAGTGGGAGAGGAAGAAGCAGGCTCCCAGCAGAGGATCCTGATGTGGGGCTTGATCCCAGAACGCTGGGATCACGACCTGAGCCAAAGGCGGACGCTTAACGACTGAGCCACCCAGGCGCCCCTCTACTAAGTTTCTTTGTATTTTTAATTTTTTTTTTTCAGATTTTCTTCCTCCCCTACCCATAAATGTTTGATCTTTCTTTTACCTTGTAAAGGAAGATATTCCTCAAAATATTTCTTTCTTTCTTTCTTTCTTTCTTTCTTTCTTTCTCTCTCTCTCTCTCTCCCTCTCTCTCTCTCTTTCCTTCCTTCCTTCCTTCCTTCCTTCCTTCCTTCCTTCCTTCCTTCCTTCTTCTTTCTTTCTTTCTTTCTTTCTTTCTTTCTTTCTTTCTTTCTTTCTTTCTTTCTTTCTTTCTTTCTTTCTTTCTTTCTTTCTTTCTTTCTTATTTCTTGGTCCCAATCTCACCTGAGCTTCAGGTCTCTGAGTTCTTCAACTTTCTTCATATGGCTTCGTTTCACTTTCCTTCACCTTTCTGCCCAGTGTCCTCTATGGTATCTAGAATTTGTCACTGTTGCCTCAATAATGTAAAAAGGACTCTCAATTTTACGGTTGAGATTAGCTCCTGCAGGTCTAGTAATATGGTCCAATGCTCTATTAGCTACTTCGGTAACCACATATCCAACATTTGGGTCAGAATTTCTAACTTGACATTTCAAAAATGTGTGTTCTCTCCACATTCCCTGCATAACAAAATAAAATGTAATACTAGTTTATTTATAAGCTTGGTTTTGACTTTCCTTTCCTAACTACATTTTCTTAAAAATAATATAGCATACAACATATTATAACCAAAGGTATTTGGAGGGATGAGAATGGGCAGAATCAAGAAAATTATCAAGTAATTTGCACTCTCCAGGTGATCAGACATTTGAAGAAATTGTCCTACATGCTAGCCTCATCTAATATAATTTTGTACATCAATTATTGTCTTCTGCTAGATAAGCCTGAAATACTTTAATAAAGATTACAAGTTGCTTACCGTATTTTCTTTAATAAGTCAAAGATACACGTAATTCATTACAAAATCTTTTCATCATTTAATTTCAAATAAAATGGGCTCTGCTTTTAACTTTCCATTTGTAACTGTATTTATTATTCCATGGCTACTTCATCCCTTGCCAAAAGCCAGATAAAGGAGCGATAGCAGTATTGTGTGGAGTCAAATCCAGCAGTTTTGAGTATTGTTGCTGTCCTGTGATTCCCTCAGGGCAAGTAAGGACAAGGGGGAAATCTTTCTGTAGTTCCCTAGGTGTTTTCAGAGAAGAGCGTTAAAGCATCTGGCACATGGTATTTTGTATTCAGCCAGTTCCTCCTAGTAAGTGTGTTCCCCAGGAGTAAATTAGGCAATTAGCAGAATCATTAACTATTTCAAGCCAACAAAGTATCACTTAGTGCACCAAAGTAATAATGAGCAAATTAGTAATCATTTAGTCAGTGAGTACTCAAGAAGTAAAGCTGCTCACTTTGGAGAGCCCATTGACTCATTTGTCCAATGAAAGGCCAAGGAATAAAGGGTTTGCAAAGGGATTGACTAGATTCTCTGGAGGTAAAGAACTAACGCATTGACAATCACTCACATACTCCAACAATATTGTATTTAAAACATTCAGACTTCAGTTTTTATATGATTATCTTCATTACCATCATATGGTACTTAATTGAAGTACACATATTCAGAGAAAGTGAGGTTCTAACCTATTCAGCACCTATGTCAATAACCAGCTATGCTCATTGTTAATAACATCATGATCATAGGGGTTTATTTATCAATCTATAATCAGAAGTCTAAGTTTAAGAACAGACTATGTAAGTTTTAGAGTCATGACATTGAGGACGTTACAAAAATCTATGAATTGAAACAGAAGGGCTACTTTTAAGATGCTGCAGTACTTGTAAAAAGAATTGGGAAAATATTTGGTATATTACAGGAGTTTAAGAAACATTACTTGAATCCTTTATCATCATTTCATATCTGTGATCTACAGTGTAAATTAAAGTAAATACTATTTGCTCTGCCTGCTACATAGTACCATTGAGACAAAGAAGGAGGTTGAGAGTATGAAAGCACTTTATGCAAATTTAATAATTACACACCTGACTGCTTCTACATGCTACATAGACTCCACAGGTAGTTTATTATTGCCATGAGAAGCTAATTACCTATATGAAATTTAGCATAATTTCTAGGATATACTAAATTCTCAATAAATGGTGGCTGTTATTTGAATGGCATATCACTCTTGCTAATAATACTCACATTTTACAGATATTGTTTCTATATTTTCTAGGCCCAGATTTGGATTGTGATCTAAGAAAATAATGTAAGAATTAATCTAAAGTCACAAATGACTAGTTAGCTTTTTCTTTTAAACTGCAGGCATATTTTTTCATTTTATTAAGTACTACTTTTTCAATAATTATTTTGAAAATAACTTCATTTAGTGACTCCTCGGTAGCTCAGTCTGTTAAATGTCTGCCTTCAGCTCAGGTCATGATCCCGGGGTCCTGGGTCAATCCCCACATCGGGCTCTCTGCTCAGGGGGAGTCTGCTTCTCCCTTTCTTCTCCCTCTATGATTTCTCGCTCTCCCTCAAATAAGTAAATAAAATCTTAAAAAAAAAAAAAAGAAGGGGCACGTGGGTGGCACAGCGGTTAAGCGTCTGCCTTCAGCTCAGGGCGTGATCCCGGCCTTATAGGATCGAGCCCCACATTAGGCTCTTCCGCTATGAGCCTGCTTCTTCCTCTCCCACTCCCCCTGCTTGTGTTCCCTCTCTCACTGGCTGTCTCTATATCTGTCGAATAAATAAATAAAATCTTAAAAAAAAAGAAAGAAAAGAAAAGAACTTCATTTAATCCACTTTTTCTGTAGATTCCTAAGTTATTTGTTATTTATTTATTTAGTTAGTTATTGCTATATAATTTTCTCTTCCTTCAAGTGAAAGAAAGGAAGCTTTTAAAAAGTCACATTTCTGGTCAGACAAAATTAAAACCAATTGTAATCTTTTAACAATAATTTGGGAAATTTCATCACAGTTTGGTTTTGTATAATATGCTGTCTCTTAACGTGGTATAAAATTATTAGGAATAGTCAAAGCACCTTAAATAATATTTGTGGAATTTGAAAAAGAAGAAGCTGTTGAGAAACAGGATATGTCACTTGGATTTGGAAAAACGTGAGCATAGCCCTTGGAAGCATACAGCTGAATCAACATGCTTTATCTGCTTAGCTATAATTGTATTTAATGGATGGAACCACTTGTTAATGAAATGCAAAGATCATTTGATACTAAAATATCCAAGGCCTAGTGCATGTTGAATTTCAATTTTTGTCAAGGCTGGACAGGCATCAGTCCGGCTGGCCTGCCTGCCTTCCTTCCTTCCTTCTTTCCCTGCTTCCTTCCTTTATTTCTTTCAATAGGCTTCTGGAATGTAAGGAGAAATGGTATAATGGGATACAAACTTTAGTTTAGTTTTGTTTGTTTGCTTGTTTGTTTTTACTAGAAGAAAACAGCTCCTTGCAATTTTGAAACTCTTTTCCTTGTGGAAAGTAACAAAAGTAATTTATTAAAGTTATTAATGCCCTAAAAAAATAATTTCTAAAATATATCTCCTACCCTCTCGTAGTTTATAATCTAAAATAGACAATGTAGATAAAAACACATTCTAGATGATTTGTGGAGACAGTAGTAATGCATCTTTAAAGTACTACAGACATTAACAGGTATTCCTCACTGTTTTGTTACTATGATGTAAAGAACACCAGAAGAGGAAACCAGGGGCTGGTGTTATTTCTGACTCTACTCTGGTCAAATCCTTAAATCCCTTGAGGTCTCAGATTATTTGTTAACAATGTGTAGTAATTATTCCTGTCCTACTTATTGCATAATTACCTTTTATGAGTATCAATTGAGGATGAATGCAAAATAGTTTAAAAATATGATCTGCTACGACAGGGGTGCCTGGGTGGCTCAGCAGTTAGGCACCCAACTCTTAATCTCACGGTCATAATCTCAAGGTCATGAGTTCAAGCCCCATGTGGGGCTCTGTGCTCAGCAGGGAGTCTGCTTGATATTCTCTCCCTGCCCCTCCCCCTGGTCCCATGCACGTGCTCTCTCTCTCAAGTAAAATCTTAAAAATATATGATATTGAAATGAATAAAATTATCTGTTTTATCTGCACCTTTTTTTTCCCTCTTTCTTTCTTTCTTTCTTTTTTTTTTTTTTTTCTTTAGAGAGGGGGTGGGCAGAGGGAAGGGGCGAGTGAGAATCTTAAGCAGGCTCCACCAGGAGCCTGATGCAGGGCCTGACGCAAGGCTCAGTCCCACAACCCTGAGATCATGACCTGTGCCAAAATCAAGAGTCAGACACTTAAACAACTGAGCCACCCAGATGCCCCTTATCTGTGTCTCCTTAATGCAACTACAAGTTCTCTCAAACTAGAACAACATTTTTGAATTAAAAATAAATCTCTCAGAATCTAAGGTACACATATGTGCTAAATAAATAATTGCTGAATACAGGCAGTAACACAAGAACAATGCCAAATGTGCAAATGTCAAAAGCCATTCCAATGAAATATACAAAAAGGAAAAATATATATATGAACCTACCAACTACAAAACAAAACTCAAATTACATAGCGTGACATTCAAGGATCATCCCAAATGTGAAACTATTTTTCTAATCTCATTTCCTGCCACTTTTCTCCTCTACATACCAAATTCTTAACATGCTTGGATATTTTAGGGTTTCACAGCTTTGTTCATGCTCAACCCGCTACATCCTCCATATGGATGCTCTTACCTACTAGGAAACAAACAAACAAACAAACAAACAAACAAAAAGATCCCCAGGGTCCATGTCCAATTCAAATGTCATTTTTAATGTGAATTACTCACCTCTCCTTCCCATTCATTTTCCATCTCCATGCAACTATACACCCACATCATCATTCAGTGAGCTACTAGTCACTAGCAAAGGAAAGATGTATCTGAGCGTATATGAAGATCAACTGTCATGTAGATATCCTCCAAGCTACTCCATGCAGCAGTTGTGATAATTGCTACACAACTACATTACACAGACTGTACTTTTTCATACCTCCTAGAGCAGCCTCCTTGCTGCATCTGCCAGCTACCTAATCCCAAGGCCAATGTCACAAGTTTAGATGTTTATTAAGTCAGTGCCTCATTTCTGGATCCAATTTCTCTCTCAACTGTCTCTTGCTGTGTAGTAAACCACTCCAAAATTCACACTTAAAACAATTTGTTTGCTCATGATTCCATGGATGAGCAGTGAAGCGAGGTCTCAGGTAGGATGACTTCTCTATGTCCCATGTGGTGATGGCTGGGCTTACTCATGTGACTGCCGTTATCTTATAGTTCAAATCCTACAATTTATAATCTAAATTGGTCTTGTTCACAGGTCTGATAAGTCTTTTCAACAGTAGGTCGTATGTATCTGGTAGGCTAACACAGGATTGTTCACATGGTGGCAGCAGTGAGAAAGTGAGAGCAGTACTTTCAAGGATACTTAAAGTTTAGGCAAAGAATTCATGTAACATCACTTCTGTCATATTCTGTCACCCAGAGAAAATCACAGGACTAAACTCAAGGCGTAGGACAGTCATACTGCAAAAGGGGAGCGTAAACGGGGGTGGATGAAATCATTGTAAACATTTTTGCAAATAACCCACCATACTTGACTCTAGTAACTTGTAATTGAGTCTAGACTATGCTGAAAAGCACATAAGTTATGGTTAATACTACTTGGAAGAGGTAAATATTTCTAACAGAAAAAAGAAGGTTCTCTGGAACAACTTACATAATTTCTAAAGCATGAGAATTACCTTTACTTGGGAGTTTTTTAGAGCTGTGTCTGATTTAATTAGTAATTGATGAATAAATAAATAAGTCAATATCCCTATATGGCAGTCTAGACTTGTGTCCTACACTGTAGAAAAATCCTTTAAAACTTTTGAAAAAAACACTTTCCATAAAGATTTATTCAAGTTTATTATCGGGTTTTAATAAAGTACATTTTCTTAAGATGTATTTTATTTTGTTGAGGTTAAAATAATTTTCAGCCATCCATCTTAATCCGTCATTTTAAACCCTCTGTATCTGTAGTAATGGCTCCCTTCTTCATCTGTTCTATTCGATTCTCTCAGCCTTCATATTTCTCTCTTCTCTCTATTAATAACTTTATTTTCTAATTTCATTCTCCGAATTAAACTAAAGATACTTAAACATAATCTTTTTATCTTAAATTAACTCTTATGGCTTCACATTTGCAGAAGAGAATCTTTTTCCTTCCTTGCACTAATTATTGAGATATTAATTATAAATTACATATTAATTTTGACTTTCATTCTCAAAGAATTTAAACTGCAAAACAAAATGTGAAATGAAACAAGGACATACTACCTGTTGCCTGGTGCCTTCTCTAATTACAGCATATTGCAATCCCACTAATTCTTGTTTTTATGACCTGTTGCCATGTCCTTCCCCCCCTCTTTTTTTCTGAAAGACTGGAATTGAAGTACAGACTACATTTTTTTTTTTTTTTTTTTTTGCATAGGGAACTATGGAAAGGATAAAAAAGGCAAAGGACAATCAAGGTGTGCTTTTCTCATTAAATTCTGTGCTCTCTCAATATCATTCTATCTTCTGGTTTTCCTTTCAATACATTGGCCAAGTGTGGGTGAAATATTCCCAATCCAGTGTTGTATTTGTGCTTTCTTAGCACTACAATGGCAGGGATAAAAATGTTTAGATCATGAACAGATAGAGCCAGAGTTGAAAGGGGACTGAAAATGTCCCTCTTTATTCTCAATACAGACATTTCATTTGAGGTTTTGTGTATAAGAAAGAGAGATGGTTTCTTTTCTCTTTTTGGTAGAGCAAATACCAAATTTGGGCAAAGACACAATGTAGAATGGATTGGTCTGCAATTGATCATTCCCACATGATCTGGGATTACCTTTCCCTGCCTACTTTAATTACGTTCCTTCAACATCTTACAGTTTTATTTTGCTAAAAGAAAAAAAAAAAAGATATCCACAAAATGCCTAATCCATTCCAAGAACTTAGCAGCCTTATTTGTATTGTTTTTGCACATATATGTCAGAAAGTTATACTAGGGGTCTGGTGATCACAAAGGGACCAAAACATCAACTAACTCTAGAAATTACAGGTGAAGAAAGAGAACTTGGTATTGTTGGCTTCTAGTTTCAGCCCTTCCAGTTCCAAATGGCCCCAAGATTAAACAATTGGGGGGGTGGATGACTATAGGTGTGTTGGGTCGAGGCAGAATGAAGTATTGGGCAACTGACATAGAGAAGAAGGTAGTACTCTTGCAAGAGCAGAGATTCTATGTCTAAAACAGTGTATGTCAAGGTATATGATTTAACTGGTTTTCATGTATCCATAATGCAAGGGTAATATGGAAAATGTCAATAATACACCTATAGTTACTGCTTACTAGAAAGTTGTGAGCATATACTTAAAGCTAAATGTGTAATAATAAAAGAAATTAAGTAATAAAACAAGAGAAAAAGTAAAGAGCCAGGGTTCCCTTCATATAGTAATACTATGCTGCGGACCCTTCTGTAAGTGTTGTAAAATCTTACAGATGTAAGGGGACTAGTATTCATACTTGTACCTTCTCTGGACTGTGACTTCTTGAAGACGGAAATATTGTCTAGATGGATACTGTTGTTTTGGGATTTCCATAGGAACAATTAAACAACGGTTAACAATGCATATAAATTATAAGTGAATCCTGAAAAACAAGGAGCACTCAGGGGCCACTAAGACTTTCTCTATTCCAACAATGTTAATTATTGTAGATGAGTAGTTTTTAAAAGTGGTTTTTGAGATGGCAAATCCTTTGTTTCGAAAATAAATATTATCTCTAATAAAAAAGCATTGCATGTGTAATATATATAGCAAATAAAAGAGATTCACTGCCCTGCCCCTTCCCTCCACCCCTTTCCTTACTTCTAGGAGAGATTAAAATGCCACCTTGTTGGACCCCATTTGATAACCACTGTAGCTTGGCCCAGGTCAATCATTCTCTACCTAGAATCTCTATAAAATGTGTATAGCCTTTGCTGCTACAGTTGTTCTGTCATTTACTATTATGTGATTTGGGAAATAAGCTTCTTCTGAGGCTTCAAGTTTTAGAATTTGAAGAATAAAGATATCAATAAATCCCACCACTCATTTCCCATCTGAATACGAGACAGAAACTGATGTTATGCAGATAGACATCAAAAAGCCCTTAGATGACCAACAAAGTTGTCTACAGGACAAAGTTTAGGTGCAAGCAAATGGTGATTGTGATCCCTGTGCCCTCCCACCACCTGCAATTGCTGGATTAGACCGACTTGGCCATATGTAAAACTGGATAGCTGCAAGCCTACAGTTTAGGGGCAGAGCCCTCAATGAGAATTGACTCCATGGCCAAAAGAGCTAATGAGCCCATACACTCTATTTGGAGGTAGCCAGATCCCAAAGGATGGGTGAAAGAAAAAAGCTGAAACAGGCATGTGCAATTATGTCTTCAAAATTTAACAAATGAAATTACTTCCATAGGGGTGAGATTGTAAAAATGTGAAGAAAAACCCAGGAATTACTCCAATAGGGGTATCTCAACATGCAAAAAAAGGGTTGGCAGTAAATGCTCCCTACACATTCCTCATCAGAATTTTGGGTCAAATTACACCCACCCGAGAGATTTATGCAACTAAGATAATATTTTTTAAAGCACTGACATGGTATATGATAGTTAGCATGTTCTTTATTATTATCTTAATTATTATTATTGCTTAAAGATTCACTTTATTAATATGTTTCATGTTTGTTGCTAGTTAACGAGAGAGTCATCTCCTCAACGAGACTGCCAAGCACATTACAACCACCAGACAGTTAATTTGACTATATGGATAATTGCTTTTAATGCATGGTGACAATGTGATTATAACTTTAAATGTTTAAGATTATGGATTCACTTTAAAGATGATCGACTATCACAGAAAGGAAGGAAGAAGGGAAGAAATGAAGGAGAAAAGGAGAGAAGAAAGGAAAAAAATATAATTACACCTTAAATACTATTAATTATATATCTTGGTTAAGAGGTTTAAGCCACCAGGTACCAATATAAAGTATGCTTACCTCAAAATCAAGATAGGTACCATTAATCAATTTCTATTCTTATTTTAATGTTTTAGAAGGTCTATTCTTACTAATTTCCTAACATCATGTTAAGATTTCAAATACACTTAAAAAAAACAAATTTGTAAAGAAAACCTTCAAGTATAATTTGATAAAATTCTCACTGATCCTTAGTATTAGTAATTATCACCTAATATGAATGTGACCTTATCTGCATATTTAATCAAAACACTCTATTTTTAATCTTGGTCTGATGCACCCAGAAAGACTTTCAATTCCAAGACTTTAGGATCACTTGATACTGCAAGACCTTATAGCTTTTTGTTTATCAGCAATAGAACTGAAGGTTAAGGGGCCATTTCTGCACTGCCATTATGAGCATGCTATGAACATAAGTGCATGCTAAACTCACCTCCATCCTCACATTGTCATCATTCATTCTATATAGACCAAAGGAAAGGGGAGCAATCTTGGAGCTGTGTTCTGTCACAGGAGCAGGAAAATATCATGTTTTATTGTGTCTAAGCCCCAAATTAAACTTAAACATAACTATTTATGACAGAAGGAAAATCAGAACCCTGATATTCAGAAAGATGTGGCTTTTACTTTCTAGTGGTTATTTTTCACAATTGTAGTTTAAAACTCATCATTTTTAACACCTGTTTAGTTTTAGTAACTAATAGTAATTGACTAGAAACTCTGGCATATTTATTTATCATAACCTTCTATTTCAATACACATTATCCATGTTATTAAAGTGAACTTCCATAGTTCTTATGGCCTGAAAAAATAAACTGCTTCATTAAAAAAATAATTGCATCAAGTTTTTGCCAGTTGTAGTAAATATACTATTTTTTTTTAAATTATAGAGAGGTGTTAACCAACAAAGTACATTTTGTTTCTTTTGAGTTTTCTTTCTCAAACATGTTGTGATATCAGATTAGGGGGCCTTACTGAAATGTATGGTTTGTAGAAGAGAAAGGACATATGGCTCCGAACCTGCATATAATATAGGTAGGCTATGGGGATCTAATTTTTCTGAACTTGTTCTCTTGCAGCTTCTTTGCTGAGATTCCTGGAGAATAGCCAACATGGAATCAATTCTGAAACGCTCTGCTAACCCATCTGGAAGAACACGTTTGTTTCCCAAACAGCCAAAGAGCTCTGCAAGGTAAAGCCTGTCTTCCTTTGGTGGTGAAGATTTCCCTAAGGTGAAGTCTGCAGCAGGCAGCACAGATGTTGCTATAGTGGCATATCAGAACAATGGGAAGACACAGGGCCAGAAGTAACGGACCGCGATATGAGCATATTGGAGCCTGGGGAAGTGGCAGTGTGCTGTGCAGCACCTCTCTGAGCACCGTGATTTCAGGTTACAGAGGCCAAGAAGATGAGAAAGCCCAACACGTATGCACTGACAGGGGCTGGCTATTTAATGAGATATATCAGTATTCAGAGAATGTGGAGCATAGGATTTTAGCACAGGAAAGAAACTTGGAGATCATTTAACCCAAATTTCTGACTTTATAGGTGAGAAAACAGAGGCTAAGACTGAAGACATGACTTGCCTAATTTTTCACAACTAGCTTATGGGAGAAGGAATGCTAGGATCCATCATGAAAATTTGGAAGCATCCTAAATGTCCATCAATAAGAGATGAATAAGTAAAATTATACTATCTCAATAACTGCCTTCAAAAGAATGTGATGCTTGGATTGGCGTAAGTATGCTCCTCAGAAGCTCCTGAAACTGAAAATGGAACCCCACTCAGACCCACTCTATGACCTGAAAATATGGAGGAAGTGTATTTCCCACTTGTTTCTGAATTTGGAGCAATTGCATGAAGAAGGGGAAATGGAAACTAGAGAGGTAAAAAAATGTTCACGACAAAAAAACAAGACTGTGCTCCTCTAAAGTTTAACTACCTCATCACTTAAAAGAATGATGCCACTTGCCAGAACAGTGGCTCTGGGATCATTTTCAGAATGAGAGAACTTCCTACACATGGGTTCCATACTATTAAGTTAGCAAATTATCTAGTACAAAAAGGCAAAACATTCCTTTTAGTAGCCCAATTTTTTCCCTCATATTCTGGAGGAGTCTGAAAAAAAAAATACCTTAATCCTGAAAATAATGCCCCCAATAATCTCTTACTGAGCACACACTATGTGCTAATTTATATAGACTATTTCATTCAATTCTCTCAAATATTAAGTAAAAGCTATTATTCTTATTCCATTTTATAGATGTGCAAATTGAGGCTTAGAGAGGTTAAGTGATCCAAGGTCACACAACTAGGAAATAGTACAATTTGGAATCAAATACAAAGAATAAGACTTCAAAGCCTTATCTTTGCTCTCATCTAAATTCTATTCGGTGACAGAAATAAATAATAATTTCCATCTTACTCATCATTTTCTGCAAGACTTGGGGTTCATGAGTGTGCCTGTTTGATTCCTGGAACAAACATTCAGGTAATTTCTACCATTATTCCCCTTAGATATTTGGGGGTTGTGGAAACCTTGCTTTACTCTCTTGGGAGCAATTGTCTTCTTTGAACTATAAATGAAGTGCTAGCTCAAATCAGAGTTCGCGCACTGTGCTATTCCTAGGCCACGTCCTAGAGTTGTTTTGAGCACTAAAATCTATTCTCAGGATGTTAGGTGCTGCTAATCTTCCTTTTCGCCTAAGGCAGAAGGAGTATGTTGATTCTTCATTCAGGTGAACAGGTGTATTTTTTCACCTCAGTTGCAAGCATCTGAAAATTGTATTAGATTACAAACCTTCTTATCCCAGAGATGCATCACATTCCTGAGTATGCTCCTTTTTCCTTTCAGGGAAAAATTCGAGACATAATTGCTTGTCAAACTTAGAGGATGCTCATACAGGCAGATGACATTATGACTAAAGAATACAATATCTTGAAGAGACCAAAATATCATCTCTTTCAATGAATGTCACCCACAGGAATAAGGGCCTATGCCAAGGAGGGGATACCAGACTCACTTGAGCATTCTTTTTAAATATATACATCCCACTCCATCCCCCAACACATATAGTCTGCTATAATCCCTAGACGCAGATTGTCTCCTGCAACTGTACACTGAAACTCACCCAAAATTCACTGATGAAATGAGCCATCATTATAGGAATAATATGGCATAAACTGTCAGTGTGTTATTGCAAGGCAGGGAGTATTATGTCAGCCAGAGTCTAGGAGGAAAATGGAGCCTATGCATGACAGGCATAATAACAGAGAGAATTTAATAAAGGGAATTTTTTTACAAAGGTTTTGGAAAAACTGAAAGCTAAACTTGAGAAGCTGAGGTAACCTAGGAATTAGCACTGGCAGGAAGTCAGTGTCTTTCCTAGCATTGGAGGAAAACAGTGAGTCACATCCTATGATTGGAATCACCTGGAGGGAACTAGAATCATGAAGAGAGGAAATGCTGTGGGGAAGAAAATTCTCCGAGATACTCCTTCTTGCCTTCCAATCTCTTGCAACTCTCCCAGTGGCTGACTCTATCCAGAAATCAGTTAACTTGTGGGGCACAGTTCCCCATAATAAAGAATAAGAAGCAGGGCATACAGATGAGGAATATCTCCAGATAAGTAAGACTGTTCAACTTCACTCAGTAACAAACTTCATACTTTGATTTTCATAGCTGGAAAGCTATCCCTGTTACTTAAAATTTAATTCCTTTTAATATTCAGTTAATTCATTTTTGGAGGACTACAATGGATGATTATGCCACACATAGAAGTTTTAGCATTATTATATTTTTAAAACTGTCCGGATACATTTGCTACACTTATTTTAGTGTCAACTTTTGATGGTCAAAAAGTCAACATTTTATTTCAATTTTTAAATTCTTACATATTTCACTGTCTTACGTTTGGTGTAGGGATTTTATAAAAACCATCTGATATCCAAGAATATTGCCTTTGTTTCCTATTTTTTTTTTTTTAAGTAGGCTCCACGCCCAGCATGGAGCCTAATGTGGGGCTTGAACTCATGACCCCTGAGATCAAGACCTGAGATGCTTAACCAACTGAGCCACCCAGACACCCCTCCTATTTTTCTTAAAGTTTATGGTAGGGGATGTTTCTTTCCCTAGTCACTTATAGCAACACTTAAAAATCTTCCTTCAATTTTTGGCATAAATTCTTATTAAGGTAAAAGAAAATACTGTTAAGACTTTGGAGGGAATTAAATATCTTGGATGGTTTGCTCAATAATTTTAAAAACAATAACTGTATTTAAAACTACATTTATCTATCTATCTACCTATCTATATATCTATTTATTATTTTTTAGAAACCAGTCTTCTGACTATATTCAACCATGAAGTGAAACAGACTCACTAAGTCTGAATCCAGAATCTGTGGTTGCAAGCTTTTTCGAAAGTGAACCCAGGACACAACCATACCAATAAAACAAGAGCAACCAAAACAAAAATAAGCAACAAAATAACCCCACCTCCCAAATGACATTATATATAATAGGTAAATACAAATGTGCATTATTAATTTACATGAAATCTATAAAATAGGTGTTGTTGTAAATCATGTATTGTCCTGGGTTATTTACTTCTCTGTGTCATAAATCCTATCTTGAGGAAATAAAACAATAGAACCAGGTAATAGGGGGAATTAATAGTAATTTTGATAAATAATTTTAAAATAATATGTGTTAAAATATAAAAATGTTGCTTAATACATTATTTATTTATTTTTTAGAGAATATGGTGGGGGGGCAGAGAGAGAGGGAGAAAGAGAATGCCAAGCAGGCTCATGGAGCCTGACTTGGGGCTTGATTCCACAGCCCTGAGATCACAACCTGAGCTGAAACTGAGAGTTGGATGTTCAACTCACTGAGCCACCCAGGTGCCTCTTTAATACATTTTTATTTTTAAAAAGTTTCAGAATTTCAGAAAATTTGCAAAGATAGAACAGGATTTCACAAGTAGACTGGGCCAGTTTCCTATCTTATTACGGTTTCATATTGTTATGTACATATTACAATTCATGGACCAATGATGATATATTGCTATTAATTATGGCTCATTTTTTTTTATTTCAGATTTTCTGTTTTACATTTTTCACCTCTAAGATCCCATTCAGAATACCTCTTATATGTAGCATCTGTGTCTCCTTAAGACTCCCTTGGTTAGAGTTTCTGAGGCATTCCTTGTTTTTGATGACCTTGGTAATTTCTAGAGTATTTGTCAGGAATTTTGTAGAATGTTCTCCAATTGGGTTTTACCTGATGTTTCGCTTATTATGAGCCTGGAGATACGTTACTGGGAAGTAAGACCACAGGGACAAATGTAGTTCACAACACCTCATATCAACAGCATGTGTCTGAAGATGTGTTATTACCGTTGTTAAGCTTGGTCATCTAGGTGAGGTAGGTTTGTCAGGTCCCTCCTCTATTAGGGTACTCCTTTCCCTAGACTATCCATATGTGCTTTTCGAAAGGATGTCATTATGTGCAGCCCACGTTTAAGGATTGAGAAGTTATGCTCCACCTCCCTGATGGTATCTATATCAACTTTGGGCCTTATGCCTGAGAGATACCTACCTTCCATATTTATGTATCTATTTATTTTTTGAGAAAAATACTATAAAATAAAATAGACAGTAAGTTTATGAAAGAAGCTCCACCTCAGTAATAATCATAGAGATTCTGGATCCAACCATCTATGCCTAGGGTAGTATCTGGCACATGGTCTGTGCTCGGTAAATATTTGTAAATGAATAATGGTTAAAAATGTGAAGGAGATCATATATAGTGTTCACAGGTGGCAAAAGATTCCAAGCAAGGTGGGGAAGAACAAGATAAAATGCTACAAGGAAAGAACATGCAGTTTGTTAGCAGAGCCAAGAAGGCTTATTTAATACTACTTTTAAATAGTATCTTGAGTTCCTCTTGTGCACTGACTCATGTTCTCTTAGCACATCTTTTCAATCAGCCATTTCTTCGACACCTGTCTTCAGGTCCGTATTACTGGGCAGCACCTCACCTGAGCAGCAGTCTCTGACCTGGGGCTTCTTTGATATTCAGTGTGGAAATCTG
This sequence comes from Ursus arctos, assembly GCF_023065955.2. Taxonomy (NCBI): domain Eukaryota; kingdom Metazoa; phylum Chordata; class Mammalia; order Carnivora; family Ursidae; genus Ursus; species Ursus arctos. Next base: position 19,332,605 of record NW_026623100.1, read on the forward strand.
AAGTAATCCTGATCACTCACCGCCTGCACAACCTAAATGTGTAAGAAAGTAATCACCCCTTTGATAAATCTAGACCAGTGGGGGGAGGCAGCCAACAGATAAGTGTTCTCTTCTTGCAGCCTGCAGATAGACCATTTTGAGGCACATTCTACACAGCTCTGGGAAAGATCCAGCAGGATTATTGTTCATGGCAACCAATTTGAAAATGCCCTTTTTCATTGGTTTTCCTCTCCTCTTCTCAGATAAACCCAAGCCCTTATCTCAGTCTCCACTTTCTTAGAGAAAGCTAAGACAAATAGAAAATGTAATGTTTTAAATTTTCATCTTACATTTTGTTGTATTTTCATTTTACATTTTTTTTTATAATTTTTATTTTTTTGGCCAAAATTACCAAAATTCATCATAAAATATGTATGTGGTCATTTGTGCTTCTCAAAGTAATTAAAGGATATATCTATTACTTAGAAGCCATAAGGTAGGTAAGGTGATTAATATTTTCTTTATTTTATAGGAAAAGAAACTAATATATAGAAGGGTTAAGTAATTTGGTCAAACGTTTCCCCACTCAAGGTCCACAGAAGTAAAATTTCTGCCTGCTTATCTAGGACCTGTTCTTATGCAGCTGTAACCAATCAACTATATATCTTTTCTCTTGAGTTAATGTTGATGGCACCTGACTAAGCGCAGCTTTAAATGATGGAGTGTAATAGCCAAGGCCATTTGAGAAACTAGGGTGACACACTAATTATTCTGGCATGCAGCCATTATCAGTGATCCAATCTTCTATTAGTGAAGGTCATAAGGAGAAAAAAGAGTTGCAAAAATCACTCAATAACAGAAATTTCAAGCCCAAAGATAGCCTTCAAGACCATATTGAATGGGAAACACAACTAGCTAGGTCATCAGTTATTTCAGTCTTTCTGATATGAGATGTTTATACTGGAAAATTTCTCTTGTTATTTGAAAACTAATCACCTTTCTCCCATGGCCTTTTTGAGTCAGACTTTAAGAAAATGATTTTTCGTAGAAGAAAAGAAAGCACTGAGATTCTGAGAAGGTGGCCAAATAAAAAACCAAAAAGTACCTGATTCTTTGTCAACAGAAATGTAAGTCACCAGAATGTTAACCTGCATTAAAGTAAAAAAGGTAACTTAACATAGTATGTCTACAATATAATTATCTTGGAATAGAACTTCTCTCTCTCTTCTTGCATTCTCCTTGATATTGAGTTTAACCTCATTTCTCTTCTCCCACCATACTGGTCTATCTCCTCCATCTTGGAATCAACTTATCATTTGTTTAGAATACTGTAACCACATCCTCATAGACTAATATTTCACAGGAGTTTCCTATGCTCTGAAATAAAAATTTTTACAATGTAGCCTTGCTTTCTGGGGCATCAAACACGTATGTTTACTCTTTAACATTGCATGCCAGGCTAAGGTGATCGGCATTTCATTATAATAGACACCATTCCTGAATGCAGTGTTGATTCCCTTTCTAAATGTTGCTCTCCATTTCCATTATGTAGATTGAAATGCTAAATATTAAGTTCTACAGATTTTTTAAACTATGATAATGATGTTTCCTTTCTTTTTTTTTAAACCCACAGATATTTTTCTTTACGTTTCCTGACTTGATAAATCTGTTTTAGACATCACTGAAATGCAGGAGACAGGAGCAGTTTGCAAGCAAGGGACTTGCTAATTACAGTGATATGGAAAGTGGCTTTGAAAAATCAATCATTTTTTATATATTTGGCTCTGTAATGCAAATACTGTCTTACTCTAAACTTTACCCAAATATATAGCCTACACCTAATAAAGTACATTATAATATAGGTGTGAGCAAACCATCGTTCCCAGTGCCAGATATGACCCACTGTCTCTTTTTGTACATAAAGTTTTATTGGAACACAACCACACTCATGTTTTGCCTATGGATGCTATATTTGGACTTAAATAAGAGGTTGTGCATCATGGCAATATTTAAATTTATTTTTCTTTACCATTGCATGACAAATCCATGCGGAAGAGAGGAAGGAATCTATGATCATTTTTATTGCATTGTGCTTAGCGTACTGGTTCAGTTATACTCCTTTCTTTTACTTGTTGCTCATAATTTGATTTCTTTCATGAAGCACATGATTCATTAATGAGTTTGGGATAAAACTTTTATGGGCAGGACATGTTAGCTTGGTCACTGGTTTGCCATCTTGTTTTAAAGGCTTTAAATGACAAAACAGGAATCAAAAAGTTAATGGCAATAATATAGGGACTTTTATTTGTAATTCAAGTAGGAATCATTTGTGTCTACCTCCTTGTAACCATGCCTTAGAAACAGGTTTCACTTACATGAATTTCAAAGGATTTAACCTGATTCTGAGTGAATGTATTTTCCACAATGCAGGACACTTCTGTTAGTGTCTACCACTGGCTAATAGTTCAGAAGAGGAGGTTCCTTAACCTCTAGCCCAGAGTACCCTTAGAACATGTGATTTGGGGCTTAGTGATTATTTCAGCTCTCCCATCATAAAGGTTGGAACATGGTATCCCACAGAATAAGGTGCTTTGTTTAAGGTGACTCAGATTATTATTGTAAAAACCAGAATTAGGACCTAGATTGTGTCAGCTTCTAATTCATATCTTTTTATACCCTATCACACTGTACCGAAACTTGCTGACAACAGTTCTGACAATCTCATTTTATCTATTTTTAATAATGTTAAACTAGAAATGATTTGTTTGATGTAAATGTAATGTTTTTAAATATTTTGCAAAGAGTAAATATTTGTTAGATTCTTAGAAAACTTTCTTCTTGCCATGTTCATGTTACTCTCTAATTTTCAGGGATAGCGATTCATTTCTTTTAGTTAAGACTTGTCCTCTCCCTGCTATATTCTTTTGAATTGCAAATATTCCTGAGAAAAGTAACATATCAAATCACAGGTTCCTTACTGTAAATATATATTCCCAGTTCACTGTATGATGACATGAATAAAAAGGTTTGAGAGGAAATAAAATGCTGAATGGATAAGAAACACAAAACCCTGGAGAAGAGAAATTGGAAAAAAAAAAAGGTAAAGATAAAATCTGCAGGTTTAAAGGGATCTTAAAAATCTTCTACCAGTCCTATCTAGTGCTTGAAGCTAGTTTGCAACAATTCAAATGTGCCAGTGACAGTGAGCTTTTCACTTTCTGAGGACATTTATGTCATCCAGGACAACTGGGACAACCATTTTAGACAGTTAGCCTTTATACTGAACTGAAATATGTCTCCCTGTAGTTTCTTGAATTGATTCTTATTTCTTCATCTTCTTGACATACTTCTCAAGAATATAAGAAATGATCTGTCCACAGTATGCCTCCTTTTCTATAAACTAAACACCCCCCTTTCCTTCTGGCAATATGACACATTCCTCCTGCAATTGTTTCTCTTACATGGCTGGTCTATGCTAAAAGGTAAGGCCCAGAACAAACCCTCCCTATTTTTCCTAGAAATAACTTTTTTGAAAGTCAGACTCAGGTGTTGTGAAAGATGTCAAAGGCAAACAACTTATTTCTTATTGTTATTTCTTTAATCCATAGGAAGGTGAGTTATAGAAGGCAGTATGGGCTTTAAACCTAGTGCTGAAAAGGGGATCCATGCTATAATGAGGCTTCTGGGGGTTTTAAAAATCAAATCAAACAAGTTCTACAACTCTCAGGAGATATACATAGAAATAAACTTGCAAAGGTGCCAATTAGGGACCCAGAAAAGAAGATTTAAGATTCTTTTCATTAGGTAAAAGGTAGACTAGAAATTAGAACTTAAATATAAATTCTGAAAAGTGTGCAAAGGTCTCTAGACCTTTGAACATCCCCTAGGACTTGCCTTTCAGCCTCCTGACTATGTTGAGAGTATCAGTGTGTCAATCTACATAGGCAGTCCCCTTAGCTCTTTTGACTTAATCTGTGCATAGCCAGGAAGGAAAAATCTCTCAGGGGATGTCACTGATTTTTTTTTTTTTTAATTAGATGTCTTTTGGCAAGTCCTTTTCCATTACAGAGCATGGGAATTCCAATCAGGCTTCTTGTCCGAGTACCTGAAGTTCTTAGAATCATGAAAATTAACCCATCTTAAAATGAGTTCAGGTCTGCCCTCAAAGGCAGTAAGATGCATGGCAGGGTATACAGAACAATCCCCACTTTTCCCAGCGGAAGAATTTTGATGCAAATACTAGAAATGTGGAGGAGCATAGGAAGATTGTGTAGTAGAAGGACCCTCCGCTCACATGTTCACAGCTGGATATCATCCACATCCAAGTCAATAAACTAGAGAGCAATCCAAAGACTAGCAGAACAAACTCCACAACTAAACATAGAGAAGCTGCATCTGAAAGGTTAGGAAGGTCAGAAAGGTGGAGAGAGGCTTCCTGTAGGAGGGAGGGAACTATGTGTGGAGAGGGCAAAGAAATGGGCCTCCACACCAGGGAGCTCACATGGGGAAGAATAATCCCCATAATGTTTGGCTTTAAAAACCACAGAGGCTGGATTCTATGAGTTTATAAAACCAGTGGGACTTGGAACAAGGGACTTTAAAAGTCAGCACTAGGTGAGCCTAGAGGGCAAGTGATAGCTGGGTCATAGACAGGCAACATAAAAATGGCAGTTTATACAACACTGGGGTCAAACAGGACACAGATTTGCTCATACTGACTTCTGAGCAAGTTGGGGGACTTTTTTGAAAACAAGGGAGCTGGCAGGTGCCATTTTTCTCCCCTGCCCCTTAGCATAAACACAGAGCCACCTGTGGGAGGTGGGGCTACACAGACACTTGAAGTCTGGGCCCAAAGCTCAGGGCAAATGTTGTTAAAGCTGCACACATGTCCCACCCAGCCACAGCACAGTGTCTACCCATAAGCCCCCAGCCAACTAACTATGTATGCCATGCTCAGCTGCACCCAGCTGTACTCAGTCTTGCAGCCCACAGCCACACCAGCACTTTGGGGAATCTGACATAGGACTAGTGGCCCATGGCAAATTTTGCTAACATCACTGCCCTGCTTCTAAGTTGCCTGGTGGGCGTGTCCCCTCAGAGCTGATCTGCTTGGGTCCCATTAACACCATAGAAGGGAAGTACAGCCCACAACAGGCAGAGAGAGTCAGTGCACATGAGTGCACTGAAAGGAAAGTGACTCAGACAGAACATCAGGGCATAAACAACACATATAGGATACTCTCCTGAAGTGCCAGGTTCTGGTGAATGGGGAACACTGGACTGCAAGGCACTCCAGGACCTCCTCTTCATAAAGTCACTACTTTCAATAGCAGAAGACATAGCTGACTGTCTTTTTTTTTTTTTTTTTCTTCAAGATTTTATATATTTATTTGAGAGAGAGAGACAGCATGAGAGAAAGAAAGAGAGATCACCAGCAGGGGAGACGGGTAGAGGGAGAAGCAGACTCCCTGCTGATCCCAGGACCCTGGGATCATGACCTCAGCTGAAGGCAGATGCTCAACCAATTGAGCCACCCAGGTGCCCATAGCTGACTTTCTTAATACAGAGAAACAGACACAGAGAGGCAGACAAAATGAGCAGAGAAATTTATCCCAAATGAAGAAAAGGACAAAGCCAGGGCCAGAGATCTAAGTGAAACAGATATAAGTAACATGACTGATAGAGAATTTAAAGCAATGATCATAAGGATATTCACTGGGTTTGAGAAGAGTGGAAGACATGAGTGAGAGCCTTAACTCAGAGATAAGGAATAACATAGCACAGATAATGGGCTCAATTAACAGAATAAGAAACACACTTGGTGTAATGGATGGAAGGAGAAGAGGAATGAATTAGCAGAGGAATGAATTAGTAACCTAGAAAACAGGGTAATGGAAAGTAACCAGGCTGAACAAAAAAAGAGAGAAAAAAGAATTACACAAAATGAGAGTAGACTTAGAGAACTGTGACTCCATCAAACATAATAACATTTGTATTATGGGAGTCACAAAAGAAGAAAAAAGAAAAGGGGCTGGGAAATTTATTTGAAGAAATAACAGCTAAAAACTTCCCCAATATGGGGAAGGAAACAGATACCCTGATCCAGGACGCACACAGAACTCCCATCAGAATCAACAAAAGCAGACCCACATCAAGACATATTGTAATTAAATTTGTATAATATAGTGATGAAGAAAAAAAAATCTTAAAAGCAGTAAGACAAAAGAACTTACAAGGGAAAACCTATAATGCTAACAGGAGATTTTTTCAACAGAAACTTTCCAAGATAGACAAGAATGGCATGATCTATTCAAAATGCTGAATGGGAAAAATCTGTAGCCAAGAATATTCTATCCAATAAAATTATCATTTAGAATAGAAGGAAAGATAAAGAGTTTCCTAAACAAACAAGAACTAAAGGAGTTTGTGACCACTAAATCAGCCCTGCAAGAAATATTAAAGGGGACACTCTGAGTGGAAAAAAGAGACCAAAACTGAGAGTATAAAGATAGGAAACACAAAAGAAATAAAAATGGTTATTTCTGTAAAAAAAAAAAAAAATCTGTCAAGGAACTCACACACAAAAAAGGATATAAAATATAATAGCATATACCTAAAATTTGGGGAGAAAAGGAGAAAAGAACAGGTTCAAACTTAAACAAACATTAACTTAATATACACTGCTATATGCAGAAGAGGTTATACCCAAACTTAATGGTAACTATATGTCAAAAAGCACTAATAAACATGCAAAGAATAAAGAGAAAGAAATCTAAATATATCACTAAAGAAAATCAGTAAAACATGAAAGAAAGAAAGACAAGAAAGGATCAGAGAAATCTTTAGAAATAACCACAAAACAAGTAATAAAATGGCAATAAACACGTATCTAACAATAATTACTTTGAATATAAATGGACTAAATGCTCTAATCAAAAGGCATAGGGTGTCAGAATGGATTAAAAAAAGAAAAAAAAAAAACAAGACCCATCTATATGCTGCCTACAGAGGACTCATTTTAGACCTAAGGACACCTGCAGATTCAAAGTGAGGGGAGAGAGAAATATCTATCATACAAATCGATGTCAAAAGAAAGCCAGAATAGCAATATTTATATTGGACAAAGTGAACTTTGTAACACAGACTGTAACAAGAGACAAAAAAAAGGAAACTGTATAATAATACAGGGGACAATCCAACAAGAAGATATAATAATTGTGAATATTCATGCACCCAACATAGGAGCACCAAAATACATAAAACAGTTAATAACAAACATAAAGGAACTAATTGATAATAACACAAAATTAGTAAGGGACTTTAACACTTACCTCAATGGAGAGATCATCTAAATAGAACAACAGGGAAACAATGGCTGTGAATGAGACACTGGACTAGATGGATTTAACAGATATATTCAGAACATTCCATCCTAAAATAGCAGAATACACATTATTTTCAAGTGCACATGGAACATTCTCCAGAATAGATCACACATTAGTCCACAAAACCAGCCTCAACAAATTCAAGAAGATCAAAGTCATACCACACATTGTTTCTGACTACAATGCTATGAAACTAAAAGCCAGTCACAAAAAATAATCTGAAAAGACCACAAATACATTGAGGTTAAATTAAACATTTTATTAAACAATGAATGGGTGAACCTGAAAATAAAACAGTACATGGAAACAAATGAAAATGAAACACAACACTCTAAACCCTTTGGGATGAAGGAAAAGTGGTTCTAAGCGGGAAGTTTATAGCAACACAGGTCTATCACAAGGGCAAGAAAAATCTTAAATAAACAAGCTAACCGTATACTTAAAGGAACTAGAAAAAGAATAACAAAACCTAAAACCTGCAGAAGGAAGGAAATAATAAAGATTAGAGCAAAAATAAATGAGAGACAAAAAAAAACTACGACAAATAAATAAAACAAAACAAAAACACAATAGGGCAGATCATCAATGAAACCAAGAGCTGGTTCTTTGAAAAAAAGTCAATAAAAGTGATATAATTCTAGCTAGACTTATCCAGAAAAAGAGACAATGGGCTCAAATAAATAAAATCACAAATGAGAGAGGAGAAGTAAGAATCAACACCATGGACATACAAACAATTATAAAAGAATATTATGAAAACCTATATGCCAACAAGTTGGACAACCTAGAAGAAATGGATAAGTTCTTAGAAACATATAAACTCCTGAAAACTGAAAAAGGAAGAAACAGAAAATTTGAACAGATCAATAACCAGCAAAGAAATTGAATCAGTAATCAAATAATTCCTAACAAACAAAAGTCCAGGACCAGATGGCTTCACAGTTGAATTCTACGAAAAGATCAAAGAAGAGTTAATACCTATCCTTCTCAAACTATTCCAAAATATAGAAAAGGAAGAAAAACTTAAAAGTTCATTCTATGAGGGCAACATCATCCTAATAGCCAAACTGGATAAAGACACCACTAAAGAAGAGAGAACTACAGGCCAATATCCCTGATGAATATGGATGCAAAAATCCTCAATAAAATCTTAGCAAACCAAATTCAATAATACATTAAAAGAACCATTTACCATGATCAAGTGGAATTTATTCCTGGGCTACAAGGTGGTTCAATATTTGCAAATCAATCAGTGTGACATAATACATTAGTAAGAGAAAGGATAAGAATCATATGACCATTTCAATAAATGCAGAAAAATATTTGAGTAAGTACAATATCAATTTACAATAAAACACTCCACAAAGTAAGTTTAGAGGAAACATACCTCAACATAATAAAGGCCATATATGGAAAAGACACAGCTAACATCATACTCAATGGTGAAAAACTGAAAATTATTACCCTAAGGTCAGGAACAAGACAAGGATGTCCACTCTTATCACTTTTATTTAACATAGTACTGGAAGTCCTAGCCACAGAAATCGTACAAAAATAAATAAAATGCATCCAAAAAGGTAAGAAAGAAGTAAAACTTTCACTATTTGCAGATGACCTACTCTATACAGAAAACCCAAAGACTCCAACAAAAATACTGCTAGAACTGATAAACAAATTCAGTAAAATCACAGGATACAAAATCACTGTACAGAAATCTGATGCATTTCTATGCACCAATAATGAAACAGCAGAAAGAGAAATTAAGAAAACTCCAGGGGCAACTGGGTGGTTCAGTCATTTGGTGTTTGCCTTCGGCTCAGGTCATGATCTCAGGGTCCTGGGATTGAGCCCCGCATCGGACTCCCTGCTCAGCGGGAAGCCTGCTTCTCTTCCCACTCCCCCTGCTTGCGTTCCCTCTCTTGCTGTGTCTCTCTCTGTCAAATAAATAAAATCTTAAAAAAAAAGAAAAAAAGAAAAAAGAAAACAACCCTATTTACAATTGCACCAAAAATGAGATACCTAGGAATAAACCTAACCAAAGAGGTGAAAGACCTGTACCCTGAAAACTATAAAATACTGTTGCAAGAAATTGAAAATAACACAAAGAAATGTAAAGGCATGACATTTCATCCTCATGGATTGGAAGAACAAATATTGTTAAAATAACTGAGCTACCCAAAGTAATCTATCTTTAACCCAATTCTTATCAAAATACTAACAGTATTTTTCATAGGACTAGAACAAACAATTCTAAAATTTGTATGGAACCACAAAAAAAACCCAAATAGCAAAAACAATCTTAAATTAAAATAAAAAAAAATTAAAAAGCAAAGTTGGAGGCATCACAATTCCAGACTTCAAGTTTTATTGCAAAAGTTTAGTGATCAAAACAGTATTGTACTGGCCCAAAAATAAACACATAGATGAATGGAACAGAATAGAAGACCCAGAAATAAACCCATGACCATATGGTCAATTAATCTTCAACTAAGCAGGAAAGAATATCCAATGGGAAAAGGAGAGTGTCTTCAACAAATGGTGTTGGGAAAACTGGACAGCAACATTCAAAAGAAAGAAACTGGGCCACTTTTTTACACCGTACACAAAAATAAATTTAAAGTGGATAAAAGTCCTGAATGTGAAACAGGAAACCATCAAAATCCTAGAAGAGAACACAGGCAGTAGCCTCTTTGACATCAGCTGTAGCAACATCTTTCTAGGTATGTCTCCGGAGGCAAGAGAAAGAAAAGCAAAAATAAACTATTGGGACTGCATAAGTAAAAATCTTCTGCACAGTGAAGGAAACACTCAACAAAACTAAAAGGCAACCTATGGAATGGGAAAAGATATTTGCAAATGACATATCTAATAAAGGATTAGTATCCAAAATATATAAAGAACTTATCAAACTCAACACCCCAAGACCAAATAATCCAATTAAAAAATGGGCAGAAGACATATTCGAATGACATTTCTCCAAAGAAGATATCCAGATGGCCAAGAGACACCTGAAAAGATGTTCATCATCACTTACCATCCAGAAATGTGAATCAAAACTACAATGAGGTATCACTTCACACCTGTCAGAAAATCAACAACACAAGAAAGACAGGGGTTGGGAATCCCGGTGTGCTCACGGGATCCAGACTGAGACCGGGAACTCCCGGAGCGCGCGCGGGGCGGCTGGCGGCTGGCGGGCCACCTGCACGGGGGAGCGGGCGGACTCGCGGTCGGCACCCGCGAAACAGCAGACTGAGACCCTGAACCGGGTGCGCGCGCCACCAGGCTTCTCATGGAACTCCGGAATCGAGGTGTGCTCACCGGGCATAGACTGAGACCGGGAGACCCGGGAGCGTGCGGGGCGGCCGGTGGCTGGCGGCATTAGAAACACAAAGGACAGAGACGGGGCAGCCGGTGGCTGGCGGCATTAGAAACACAAAGGACAGAGACGCGCCGGCCCTGGAAGTGAGGGCAGGGACGCCGGGTGTGGGGCGCACATCCCGGGACGCTGCAGGGTCGAGCAGCACCAACAGTAATAGAGTTAAAGTGGCCAGAACATCAGTGGAGAACGGGCCGCAATCCCTCTGTTCTGCGACAATGCAGCCTCTGCTGCTCTGACCCTCAGAAGAGGCATAGCCGCTTCAACAGATGACTGGATTAAGAAGTTGTGGTCCATATATACAATGGAATATTACTCAGCTATCAGAAAGAACGAGTTCTCAACATTTGCTACAACATGGACAGCACTGGAGGAGATAATGCTAAGTGAAATAAGTCAAGCAGAGAAAGACAACTATCATATGATTTCTCTCATCTATGGAACATAAGAACTAGGATGATCAGTAGGGGAAGAAAGGGATAAAGAAAGGGGGGGGTAATCAGAAGGGGGAATGAAACATGAGAGACTATGGACTATGAGAAAAAAACTGAGGACTTCAGAGGGGAGGGGGGTGGGGGAATGGGATAGACCGGTGATGGGTAGTAAGGAGGGCACGTATTGCATGGTGCACTGGGTGTTATACACAACTAATGAATCATCGAGCCTTACATCGGAAACCGGGGATGTACTGTATGGTGACTAACATAATATAATAAAAAATCATTAAAAAAATAAAAAATAAAAAATAAAGGACTCACACACACAGAAAAAAAAAAAAAAAAAAAGAAGAAGAGGCATAGCCGGCCGCCAGGGAAAGCCGCCAGAGAACAAAAGCCTGGAAATACCGGCTCAGAGAGTGCCCATCCTCATCCTCCCTCGCAGGGGACACGGAGACTCTAACCAAACAGGGTTGCCTGAGTATCGGCGCGGCAGGCCCCTCCCCCAGAACACAGAAGGCAGGCTGAAAAATCAAGAAGCCCACAACCCAGGCGCCTGGGTGGCGCAGTCATTGAGCTCCTGTCTCCGGCTTAGGGCGTGATCCCAGCGTTCCGGAAAGGAGTCCCTCATCGGACTCCTCCGCTGGGAGCCTGCTTCTTCCTCTCTCACTCCCCTGCTTCTGTTTCGTTCTTGCTGACTGTATGTCTCCCTCTCTCAGATAAGTAAATAAATAAAATCTTTAAAGAAGAAGCCCACATCTCTAAGATCCCTATAAAACAAGGGGCACGGCCTGGGACCCAGTCAATAATTTTGGGCTCTGGAAACCCCGCAACCTCTCTTCATCAGAATGACAAGAAGGAGAATCCCCCCCCAGCAAAGAAAAGACAGTGAGTCAGTGGCCTCTGCCACAGAAGTAACGGATATGGATGTAACCAAATTATCAGAAATGGAATTCAGAGTAACAATGGTCAAGATAATGAGTAGACTTGAAAAAAGTATTCAGGAAAATATTACTGAGAATATAGAATCCCTAAGGGCGGAAATGAGAGCGAATTTGACAGAAATTAAAAATTCTATGAGCCAAATGCAGGCAAAACTAGAGGCTCTGACGGCCAGGGTCATGGAAGCGGAGGAAAGGGTTAGTGAATTGGAGGATGGGTTAATAGAGGAAAAAATAAAAATAGAAGATGGTCTTAAAAAAATCCACGCCCACGAATGTTGGCTACGGGAGATTACTGACTCAACGAAACGATCCAATGTTAGAATCATAGGCATCCCCGAGGGGGTGGAGAAAAACAGAGGCCTAGAAGAGATATTTGAACAAATTGTAGCTGAAAACTTCCCTAATCTAGCAAGGGAAACAAAAATTCGTGTCCAAGAGGCAGAGAGGACCCCTCCCAAGCTCAACCATGACAGACCTACACCACGTCACGTCATAGTGCAATTCGCAAATATGAGATCCAAGGATACAGTATTGAAAGTGGCCAGGGCAAAGAAATTTCTCACGTACCAAGGCAAAGGCATCAGAATTACGTCAGACCTGTCTACACAGACCTGGAATGAGAGAAAGGGTTGGGGGAGCATTTTTAAAGCTCTTTCAGAGAAAAACATGCAGCCAAGGATCCTTTATCCAGCAAGGCTGTCATTCAGAATTGATGGAGAAATAAAGACATTTCAGAATCGACAGTCACTAGCCAATTTCGTAACCACGAAACCAGCCCTACAGGAGGTATTACGGGGGGTTCTATAAAAGTAAAAAGGCCCCAAGAGTGATACAAAACAGAAAGTCACAGCCAATACAAACAAAGACTTTACTGACAACATGGCAGAATTAAAAGCATATCTCTCAGTACTCAGCCTGAACATTAATGGTTTAAATTCTGGTTTCAAACGCCACAGGGTTGCAGATTGGATAAAAAGAAATGACCCATCCATTTGCTGTCTACAAGAGACTCATTTCGAACCCAAAGATGCATTCAGACTGAGAGTAAGGGGATGGAGTACCATCTTTCACGCAAATGGACCTCAAAAGAAAGCTGGGGTAGCAATTCTCATATCAGATAAATTGGATTTTAAACTACAGACTATAGTTAGAGATGCAGAAGGGCACTATATTATTCTTAAAGGAAGTATTCAACAAGTGGATATGACAATTATAAATATATATGCCCCCAACAGGGGAGCAGCAAGATACACAAGCCAACTCTTAACCAGAATAAAGAGACATATAGATAAAAATACATTAATAGTAGGGGACCTCAACACTCCACTCTCAGAAATAGACAGAACACCCTGGCAAAAACTAAGCAAAGAATCAAAGGCTTTGAATGCCATACTCGACGAGTTGGACCTCTTAGATATATATAGAACACTACACCCCAGAACCAAAGAATACTCATTCTATTCTAATGCCCATGGAACATTTTCAAGAATAGACCATGTTCTGGGACACAAAACAGGTCTCAGCCAATACCAAAAGATTGAAATTATCCCCTGCATATTCTCAGACCACAACGCTCTGAAATTGGAACTCAACCACAAGGAAAAATTTGGAAGAAACTCAAACACTTGGAGACTAAGAACCATCCTGCTCAGGAATGACTCGATAAACCAGGAAATCAAAAATCAAATTAAACAATTTATGGAGACCAATGAGAATGAAAATACAACAGTCCAAAACCTATGGGATACTGCAAAGGCAGTCCTAAGGGGGAAATACATAGCCATCCAAGCCTCACTCAAAAGAATAGAAAAATCTAAAATGCAGTTTTTATATTCTCACCTCAAGAAGCTGGAACAGCAACAGAGGGACAGGCCTAATCCACGCACAAGGAAGCAGTTGACCAAAATTAGAGCTGAAATCAATCAAGCAGAAACCAGAAGTACAGTAGAGCAGATCAACAGGACTAGAAGCTGGTTCTTGGAGAGAATCAATAAAATTGACAGACCACTGGCAAGACTTATCCAAAAGAAAAGAGAAAGGACCCAGATTATTAAAATTATGAATGAAAAAGGAGAGGTCACGATGAACACCATTGAAATTGGAAGGATTATTAGAAATTTTTATCAACAGCTATATGCCAATAAACTAAGCAATCTGGAAGAGATGGAATCCTTCCTGGAAACCTATAGACTACCAAGATTGAAAAAGGAAGAAATTGATTTCTTAAACAGGCCAATTAATTATGAAGAAATTGAGTCAGTGATAAACAACCTTCCAAATAACAAAACTCCAGGCCCGGACGGTTTTCCTGGGGAATTCTACCAAACATTCAAAGAAGAAATAATACCTATTCTCCTAAAGCTATTTCAAAAAATAGAAACAGAAGGAAAGCTACCAAACTCATTCTATGAGGCCAATATTACTTTGATCCCCAAACCAGGCAAAGACCCCCTCAAAAAGGAGAATTACAGACCGATTTCCCTAATGAATATGGACGCCAAAATCCTCAACAAGATACTTGCTAATAGAATCCAACAGTTCATTAAAAGGATTATCCACCACGATCAAGTGGGATTCATACCTGGGATGCAAGCGTGGTTCAATATTCGCAAATCAATCAGCGTGATACATCATATCAACAAGAAAAGACTCAAGAACCATATGATCCTCTCAATCGATGCCGAAAAAGCATTTGACAAAATACAGCATCCTTTCCTGATTAAAACCCTTCAGAGTGTAGGAATAGAAGGTACATTTCTCAATCTCATAAAAGCCATCTATGAAAAGCCTACTGCAAATATTATTCTCAATGGGGAAAAGCTGGAAGCCTTTCCCTTAAGATCAGGAACTTGACAAGGATGCCCACTCTCGCCACTATTATTCAACATAGTACTAGAAGTCCTTGCAACAGCAATCAGACAACAAAAAGGGATCAAAGGTATTCAAATCGGCAAAGAAGAAGTCAAAATGTCTCTCTTCGCAGACGACATGATACTCTATATGGAAAACCCAAAAGAAGCCACTCCCAAACTATTAGAAGTTATAGAGCAATTCAGTAACGTGGTGGGATACAAAATCAATGCTCAGAAATCAGTTGCATTTCTGTACACGAATAACGAGAACAAAGAAAGAGAAATCAGGGAATCCATCCCATTTACAATAGCACCAAAAACCATACGTTACCTTGGAATTAACTTAACCAGAGACGTAAAGGACCTTTATTCTAGAAACTATAAATCACTCTTAAAAGACATTGAGGAAGACATAAAAAGATGGAAAGATATTCCATGCTCATGGATCGGAAGAATTAACATAGTTAAAATGTCCATGCTACCCAGAGCAATCTACACTTTCAATGCTATCCCGATCAAAATACTGAGAACGTTTTTCAAAGAACTGGAACAAATAGTCCTTAAATTTGTATGGAACCAGTAAAGACCCCGAATCTCCAAGGAACTGTTGAAAAGGAAAAACAAAGCTGGGGGCATCACAATGCCGGATTTCGAGCTGTACTACAAAGCTGTGATCACAAAGACAGCATGGTACTGGCACAAAAACAGACACATAGACCAATGGAACAGAATAGAGAGCCCAGAAATGGACCCTCAGCTCTTTGGGCAACTAATATTTGATAAAGCAGGAAAAAACATCCAGTGGGAAAAAGACAGTCTCTTCAATAAATGGTGCTGGGAAAATTGGACAGCTACATGCAAAAGAATGAAACTTGACCACTATCTCACACCATACACAAAAATAAACTCCAAATGGATGAAAGACCTCGATGTGAGACAGGAATCCATCAAAATTCTAGAGGAGAACATAGGCAGCAACCTCTACGACATCGGCCAAAGCAACCTTTTTCATGACACATCCCTAAAGGCAAGAGAAACAAAAGATAAAATGAATTTATGGGACTTCATCAAGATTAAAAGTTTCTGCACATCCAAGGAAACAGTCAGAAAAACTAAGAGGCAGCCCACGGAATGGGAGAAGATATTTGCAAATGACACTACAGATAAAGGACTGGTATCCAAGATCTACAAAGAACTTCTCAAACTCAATACACGAGAAACAAATAAACAAATCAAAAAATGGGCAGAAGATATGAACAGACACTTTTCCAATGAAGACATACAAATGGCTAACAGACACATGAAAAAATGTTCAAAATCATTAGCCATCAAGGAAATTCAAATCAAAACCACACTGAGATACCACCTTACGCCAGTTAGAATGGCAAAAATAGACAAGGCAAGAAACAACAATTGTTGGAGAGGATGTGGAGAAAGGGGATCCCTCCTACATTGTTGGTGGGAATGCAAGTTGGTACAACCACTCTGGAAAACCGTGTGGAGGTCCCTTAAAAAGTTAAAAATTGAGCTACCCTATGATCCAGCCATTGCACTACTGGGTGTTTACCCCAAAGATACAGACGTAGTGAAGAGAAGGGCCATATGCACCCCAATGTTCATAGCAGCAATGTCCACAATAGCTAAATCGTGGAAGGAGCCGAGATGCCCTGCAACAGATGACTGGATTAAGAAGTTGTGGTCCATATATACAATGGAATATTACTCAGCAATCAGAAAGAATGAGTTCTCAACATTTGCTGCAACATGGACGGCACTGGAGGAGATAATGCTTAGTGAAATAAGTCAAGCAGAGAAAGACAACTATCATATGATTTCTCTCATCTATGGAACATAAGAACTAGAATGATCAGTAGGGGAAGAAAGGGATAAAGAAAGGGGGGGTAATCAGAAGGGGGAATGAAACATGAGAGACTATGGACTATGAGAAACAAACTGAGGGCTACAGAGGGGAGGGGGGGTGGGGGAATGGGATAGACCGGTGATGGGTAGTAAGGAGGGCACATATTGCATGGTGCACTGGGTGTTATACACAACTAATGAATCATCGAGCCTTACATTGAAAACCGGGGATGTACTGTATGGTGACTAACATAATATAATAAAAAATCATTATTAAAAAAAAAAAAAAAAAAAAAAAAAAAAGAAAGACAGGGGTTGGCAAAAATGTGGAGAAAAAGGAATGCTTGTGCACTCTTGGTGGTAGTGCAAACTGATGCAGTCATGGTGGAAAACAGTATGGACCATTCCTCAAAAATTAAAAATAGAACTATCTTATGATCCAGCAATTGTAATATCAGGTATTTACCCAAAGAATACAAGAACACTAATTCAAAGGGATACATGCACCCCTATGTTTATAGCAGCATTGTTTATAATAGTCAAGATATTGAAGCAGCCCAAGTGTCCACTGATTGATGAATGGATAAAGAAGAAGTGATATATCACTCTTTGTGTGTGTGTGTGTGTGTGTGTGTGTGTGTGTGTGTGTAATGGAATATTATTCAGCCATAAAAAAGATTGGAATCTTGACATTTGCAATGATGCGGATTGGGCTAAAGAGTTTTATGCTAGGCGAAATAAGTCATCAGAGAAAGACAAATACTATATGATTTCACTGATATGTGGAATTTAAGAAACAAAACAAATGAGAGAGGGGAAAAAAGATAGAGACAAATCAAAAAACCAGATTCTTAATTATCAAGAACAAACATGGTTACCAGAGGGGAAGGTATTATGTTAAATAGGTGATAGGAATTAAGGACTACACTTGTTGCAATTGAGCACTGGGTGATGGATGCAAGTTTGAATCACTGTATTGTACACCCAAAACAAATATTACACTACATGTTAACTAACTGGAATTAAAATAAAAACTAGGGGTGGCTGGGTGGCATGGTCGGTTAAGTGTCTGCCTTCAGCTCAGGTCATGATCCTGGAGTCCCTGGATCAAGCCCCGCATGAGGCTCCCTGCTCTGTGGGGAGCCTGCTTTTCCCTCTCCCACTCTCTCCTCTCTCTCTCTCTCTCTGTCAAGTAAGTAAGTAAATAAATAAATAAATAAATAAATAAATAAATAAATAACATATTTAAAAAATTAAAGTAAAATAAAATAAAAACTAAAAAATGTAATCAAGGGATGGAGGAGAATACTCAGCAGATTACATGGTTACTCCAGGATTCAGCAAATAGTAGAAAATTAGCCCTTTGAACCATGTTTTCTTCCTCCTCAGAAGACAATTCCTTCTCAGATTCACAATAGAAGAGTAGTGAAAAAAAGCAAACTTAGGAACAAATGGATGAAAAGGTCTTCTGTGTGTTCATGAACTTTTGTGACATTTTTGTTTCCAAGAAGGAAGGCAGGGCAGACAATTAGTTACTATTATGCAATTTCCTGGTACTCTTTATTATGCTAATAAATATATCCCCTCTGACAAACTAGATAGTGTATTAGAGCTTGTGATGAAAGCTCTTAAATATGGATTTGCTTTTCCTTAGGGAACCAGATTGCACACATTGTTCCTGTTATTGTTCCTTTGAGCAAAAATATGAGTTTACATAAGAAGAGAATTCCAAAGAGAAGCTTACTTTCCACTGGGACTTTTTAGTTTAAAACACACACACGCATGCACACACACACACACACACACACACACACACACACACACATCCCTATATGGGCCCAACTTTGTGTTAGAATTTATGGTGCAAGATGCTTTATGTATGTTATATCTACGTACTCCCACAGTAACTTAAAAGGTCAATATTATCATCCCATTATCTAAATTAGGAAACAAAGACATAAGCTATATTCTGATTTCAAGATGCTGAACTTTTTAAAACCACAATACACATTTAAAATATGTTTCAATATGAACAAAATAAAGAATAATAATACGCTGGAAGAGTTTTAGTATGCTTTTAAACTTCCCAAGCGCTTTGATGTCCACTATCTCATTAAATCTTTATGACAACTGTTTGAAGGAGAGCTAAGTAACATTATATCTACTTTGCAAGTGGGGAAATTAAGAGGTTCAATGACTTCCTAAAGTTAGAGAGCCAAGTAGATCTGGAGCTAGAAATACTCCTCCTGACACCTAGGCCAAAAGAGACAGGAAAGGCATTTTATGATGGATGCTTATTATAATTTACAAATGTATATGTTATATGTTTATTTCCTTTCTTTTTTCATTTAAAGTGATACATGTTTCAAGAAAAATAAAATAATATATGTTTGCTGTATAAAATTGAATGATACAGAAAAATGTGATGAAGAAAAAAATTGTTCCACCACCCAAAGGCAATTATTATTATCCTCTTAGAAGTAATTATTCCAGATATCTATAGTGTAGTATAATATAACATAATATAATATGTAAATGGTATACTATAGTATAAATGTTATGATACAAAAGTTAAAATATAACATAGTAAGCTGCTATATAGACCTGAATATGAACCTTGGTCTTACTGCTCAATGACTAGGCAGAAAAATTTTTTACTCCCTGAATTTCACTTTACTTATCTATAAATAAAGATGATAATAATAATATGTACATTATTTGAGTTATGGATTAATTACTATCATATATGTAAAGCATGTAGCATGGTTCCTGGCTCTGAGCAGATATTTAATAAATGTTAGTGGTCATTATTTCTATTAATGGGTGTAATTTGTCAAGGAGAAACAATGGCAAAGGAGGTGGTTCTCTAGAAAATGGTATATTCCCAAACCAGCCAAATTATAGAGGAAAAGAACAACTGATTCAATGGTATATTTCGTATCAGTGGCAATGATTTAGTTGCAAGAAAGAGAAAATATTAACTTACCTAGGGTAAAAAATCAAGAGATTTATCATCTAATAATTAGTAATATCAAGACTTCAAGTTTCTTCTATTTCTATATTCTGTCATAGCAGATCAACTGACTTCTTTCATGTTCCTCATGTTTTTAAGATGGTCAGAGCCATTCCTATTATCATACCCAGACACCACTAGTCCAATTGAGAATTCTTGGTACCTTCTTTTATCAGCACAGAAAAAGATCATTAGCTAACTAGCTAGACATAATGAGACAAAGAGCAAGCCACATGAGAACAGTGAAGGAAGAAAAGAGAGAAAAAAGAGGTAGGAGCTTGGGAGAAGAGATATCTAACCTCCTCTTAGGCATTGGCCTTTCCTATTATATTTACTAAAAAGAATCAGGAAGCAAAAAGTCTATAATAAAGGCCAAGTTGTAAGAGAATGAGCCCAGTATTAGTGAACATGGCTCAGCAGAGAGCCTAGAATTGTGATTAAGTACTTTTTTTTCTCTTGGAGGAGAGATGTTGGAAAGAGGGCAGGCAAAAGTAAAAGATTCCTGTTGTGGTCACAGTGTCATTTTCTAGATATTCCCCTATTTTTAAAATTTTAAATTATTAGCTTAATGTTCTAAAGCACCAAGTCTATAATTGTTCAAGGATATGATGCCTTTGTGGAAGAGATGAAAGCACATCAGGGGAGGACTTCCACACTTAAAGGCTGCTCTCTTCATAATAGTAACTTGTTCTCTTGTGTCCTCCTGTGCCCAGATATATTGACAGAAGTCTTTGAAATGGGCCTTAATCATACTATTTAACTGCATTACAAGTTTAGAAAACTGCCACTCTAGTACTCATCTCAAAGTAAACCTACCTGTGTTATTCAACATAACTCACTAGATGTAATCAAATGAGCACCACCTGTCTGCATATCTAATATAATAAAGAATATTCCATGTTTCCTTTCTTCACAAATACTGAATTCCAAAGAAATTGATCTGCAAATGTCTGTCAGTCCACTCTGAATTTCTTACTGAATTCAGTTCAGTCAGAAGGATCTCACTCACATTACTGGTATAGTCATCTTCAGCAGCTATAGACCAGACTGTTTACCACTAGTATAATGTACTAATTTTCTAACGCTACCATAACATGATACCACAAACTGGGTGACTTAAACCACAGAAATTTATTTTCTTAAGTTCTGGAGGCTAGAAGTCCAAGACCACGGTATGGGCATCTTTGTTTTCTTCGGAGCCCTCTCTTCTTGGCTTATAGGTGGCCACCCTCTCACCACTCACTGGGTGATCACAGACTTTTCCTTGTGCTTGTGAATACCTATCTTTGTATGTCCAAATTCCTTCTTCTTACAAGGATATCAGTAAGATTATATTAGGGCCCACCCATTTAACTTCATTTGATCTTAATTACCTATTTAAAAGACCTATCTGCAAATACAGTCACATTCTGAGTTCTGGGGATTGAGGCTTCAACAGTATGAATTTGGGGGGTACACAATGTTAACCGTAACAGATGGGAATAGCTTTCCTTTAAATGCAAAATTTTAGAAATCTTAACAAACTAAAAATCTAAGTACTAAGTCTTCTCACACGAGAAAAATGATATTTTACAATTTTTATATGTTGTTGCCAAATGTCCTTTAAGCATTTCAATCTTAAGTTTTGGGGAGCCTGGGTGGCTCAGTCACCTAAGTGTCCAACTCTTGATTTCAGCTCAGGTCATGATCTCAGGGTAATAAGAGCAAGCCCCTGGTCAGGCTCTGTGCTTAGGGGGTGGTCTGCTTGAGATTCTCTCCCTCTGTCCCTTCCCCTGCTCGCTTGTGCACGTGCTCGCTCTCCCTCTCCCTCTCTCTAAAATAAGTAAATAAATATTTAAAACAAACAAAATGAAACAAAAACCTTAGGCTTGAAAATTACTCAACTCTATGTTACTTAGTTTGTCTTCTACCATATGTAGATTTAAGACCCTTTGCTCTAGGGTTTTGGTTTCCCTACCATGGTTATTTAAATCATTTCCCAAAGGAGTCCTGTAATAAGAGACATAAAATCCTAGGTATCTGCTCTTGCTTAAAGCATCAACTATCTAAGACTGTCAAGTCTCACTTTTCTAACAAGAACGTATCTATGACAAAAATAGTCTATTATCAATTCAACATTTAATCCAGGCTTAGATATTCTTGTCCTCCATCTTCCAATCTCTCTCTTTCTAGGCTTCAGACAAGCCTGCCACATCCTTAGCTACTGCCCATGTCTCCTTTTATTTCCATCCAAATTAGAGGACCAAGTTTAGTACCTCAAGTTTAGCCTAATAGGGGGCTTGCACCTCACCACTGTCTTTAAGGGCCACCACTGAGTGAGACCAGAGTATAGCAGCAGTAGAAGTTAGACATACATATACCTATCATCAGCATGATGATCCAAGAATTACACTTGGTATTTTCCCTTTTCTGTTAGCTTGTGATTGAAAGATGTAAGTTGTTGGGGAGGCACCAGAGCAATAGCAGTGGGTGACATGGGGATTTGGGCTATTTTCTTGTGCAGCTTACTTCTGATTCTGCTAATATCTCATTTTTAGTGTTATAACAGGAAAGAAACTTAGCATGCCTGATTCCATATTTTTTCTCTTTCCCGACCTACAGATTAGAAACTTCTACTTAGCCTTACATGTAGGCATGTTCCTTCATCGAAGGAATTCTGCTTACAACTATGATTAGCAAAAACTGCTCTTTATCTGAAACTGACCTCATTGGGGAAGTTAAGGAAGTCACCAGAGGGTCATCATCCCAATTCTTCAAGATTAAAGAATGTTAATAACTCAGGGAGAAATTGAAACATGCCCCATAGGGTTAATGGGGTTGAAACTAGCCGGAAGTTTAAAGCTTGATTTTCAGAGAACTGTCTCTCTCTAATCTCTATTATGTCTTCTCAAGCCCTGCTAACAAACCCACTAGCTGTCTCTGCAGAAGTATGGACTCAAGGTCAAAGGATATGGTTCCAGCCTATGAACAAGCAAGGCCCTGAATTCCTTACCTGAGATAATGAGCCGAAGATGTGATCTAGTTTATACTGGGTCTCATGCCATAGCTCCTTCTCTTTGTCCTAAGAGAACCTCCCGACATCAGGGGCTGAATTTTGCCTTGTTTTGGTGTCAAGTCTCCACCTTAAAGTGAATATGGGATGTATGTTACATGCATGTTTGCTCAATGCACACACTTTCTCTTTCCTCATGAATACTCACATTTCCTTTCCCTCTTCATCAATGTGTATGTAATTTACCCTGAATTTCCCCTTTAAAAACTCTGCTCCTTAACCCAGAACCTGAGATGGTCTTTCCCCAGGTTGCTGGCCTCCTGAATAAAGAAAGCTACCTTTCCTTTCCAACCAACACTTGTCTCTTCAGTGTTGGCTTTTAAGTGGCAAACAGCCAAACTTGGGTTTTGATAACAGTGTCTCACTTCCATCTTATGATGGATTACTTCTGGGCCTGACTGTATTTATGACTTGGCTCAAAGTGAATAGCTCTGGCTGACCATCTGATGCTCCAAGACCAAAGGCTCTGTCTCACCTGGGTTCAGGTAGGTAAAAAATATTTGCTACAGAAACATAGAGTTTTAGGTTGTAATTGTAGTTTTGGAGTTAATAGACTCCACTTAGCCTAAAACAATACCACGAAAATGCCACAATGTACACCCAAGTGGCAGGGCTGCTCACATCATAGCATGAACCTACTGCCAGGCCCTTTCCTTCTTTGCCCCTTGTCCCCAAAACTGACAGCCTTCCTTAGCTTTCAGTAAATGGGCTGGGGCAATATTATCCAAGTATGACTCCATAGACCCTGAAAAAGCCTAACAGGTGATGTGCTTTCTCCTTACTGGTGGGAATTGAGAGATCAAAAAATTTGTCTTTTACTATGGAGTGGATGTCCTAGGAAATCCTAGACTACTGGACTCCTAAAAATTTCACTGATGTGGCAGACCACCTTGTGGAACTCATGTTTCTTATCAAAGCTTCCAATGTACTCGTCATTTTTTGATCACCTGGCTTGGTTAACATAATGTCTTCAATACTGTGGACCAATACGTCATTCTGGAAAACATCTGAATAATACTATTTTCTTGAATTACATTTTGAGAGAGTGTAGGAGACTAAGAACAAGACCAGAAATACATATTTCTTGCCTTTCCCATATAAAGTGAAGTACTTGTGGTTCTCATTTTGGTAAGTATGGAAAAGAGTGCATTTACCAGATCAGTAGCAATATAGCATGCACCTAAAGTTGTGTTCATAAACTCTAACAAGGATATCTGGATTACAGATGCAATTGGGCCATTATTTGATTGAGATGTAACACTGTTTTGTTTTTTTTATTTAAAATCAAACCCCACATTGGCTCCCTGCTCAGCAGGGAGCTTGCTTTTCCCTTTCCCCCTTGCTCACGCTCTCTCTCTCGCTATCTCTTTCTCTCTCTCAAATAAATAAAACCTTGAAACAAAAACGAAAGCAAAAAAACAATGTGAAGGTTTAACCAACCTCCAAATATGTCCATTCTTTTCAGGTGCCTTGAAAATGACCACTGGAACTAGTCAACCTGGTGTGAGTTAACCTTGGTCTAGACTCTTTTTTACTTGGACTCCATATTCCTCTACTCTGACAAGGTTTCTATGATGATATACTCCCAGGTATTAATGTCAGCTCAGATTTTGTGTCTTTGATCCTCAAAATCTCTGGGAGACCCTTACCTCCACTACATGGGTATGTAAGTATAAATCTGTGTGACGCTATGGAAAAGGAAGAAAGTGTTATGTGTATACCTGCCATGTCTATGCAGGTCCTTCCCTCCCCATTAGTCAGTTCTGAAAGCTCGTTCATGTCTGGAACCTGGGAAGAGATGATGACATTATTGGAGCAGCTGTCTTCAGGCTCCTGATTACCAATCACTGATGTATTAATGGTGTATAAATGGATCAATAACCTTGATGACTACCCATCTACCTTGCCACTAGGAATGCATTATTGTGTTACAGTTTTTATAGCTCTGTTCACGTGAGGTCCTTCTGATTTCTACTCTGACCTGCTGCTCAAAACAATAATTGAATCTATCTTGCTTCCTATTGTTAAGTACCAGCATGTGACTTGTATTATTTTGAAATCCTAACATTCTCACTGTTATTAGAAAGCTAGGCCTATAACCACATCACCTAGTGTAACCCTTGCTTACAAAATGATCACCATTGAGTCTTTTAAAAATACGAGTGCTTCTTTTTATCAGAGCATTTCTTATTGCTTTGGTAAATGTAGCACATTCATGGACCTATCTCAAAACAGTTGCCTAGGGAGATTTTTGGTCACTATATAGTATATCCATCCATTATGTCCAATTCTTTAAGAATTTTTATTCCTTTCCATTGTTTGCAACAGTTTTTCTGGCACTTGTATCTTATTTAAGGTGAGTCACTGAATTTTCCAAATGTGCAAGAAACAACATAGAAGTGTATTTATTAGTATCATCTTTAGGGTCCTTTCCAGGATTTTAAATGCTGTATCTCTGAAATGATATCATCGTTCATATTTAAATTTCTACTATTTTCCTTTATCCAGCATCCTTATATCCAGTCCCATATGTACTCTACTGGTTGCTGCTGGTATGTGTTGGATGGGTCCTACAGACCCATCACCAAATAACAACCTTCTCCCTTAGAAGTTTCAATATTTGTCTGGCTGGATGACTGTAACATGACCCTAATTATTAGTCTGGTGGCCAGAAGGAAAAGTGACAGTAAATCTTAAGAGGGAGGAAGAAGTACATATATTCTTGCAAGGCAGGGTCCTCTGTATTATTTTTAAACAAGTGGAGGAAGCACTAGCCTTTTTTATAAGACAGATGAACTATTTCCAAAGCCCCAGATAAGAATATAAGGACTAATGATTTTCAGGTGCATTACTTCAAATATCTCCATCACAAGTCTCATGGTCCCACTCCTTCCCAATCTAGGTCTAACTTTAACAGAGCAGACATGCCAGGGTTGAGAATTCAATATTTTCTGGAACCGATCCTCAGCTTTTTTTGCCCCTTAGCTGCAGGGCAGAGAGTGTTTGTAAAATCTTCAAGGAGCCCTTCTGGCTTTCACATCTAGCCTTGTGTGTGTGTGTGTGTGTGTGTGTGTGTGTGAGAGTGTGTGTGTGCGTGTGTTTTCAATGCATCAACGACTCCCTTGTATGCATACCTACTATTTTCTTCAAAGCTTTCTAACAACTGTAATGTTATACTTACCGGTGCATTTCCATCTTCCAGTATCCCATCCTAGTTCACTGTTCGTGAACGTATTAACAATGCTTTACAAACTTATGCTAAGGGCAATCAGTGCTCCACTGATGTGTGTGATGACATCCTCAATAACAGATAGCCAGTAAGTGACGCAGATCCAACATCCTATCTTTGAGTCTACTTCCTAGGATCATTCCTGGTACCAACTATCATGACTCTCATTCCACAGAAAATAGGCTCAGGAGCTCTGATATTTGTATGTGCATGTGTGTGTGGTAGGGAGTGCTTACTGGGATGTGTTCTCAATAATGACATCTATCAGGCATGCAAAGTGCAGAACCACATAGAAGGAGTAGTTGAATTGAGGTACAGTTGCAAAAGTGGCCACAACTGATCCCATGGAAAGTACTAGACCTGGATGGCCCTTTCTAATAAAGTCACAGTACCCATACCACAAACAGTTGTTATGTGCCGAATTTTTAGGCAACTTTCTTACGATGTAAGCTATTCCTGCAGAGGGACTCAGCCACGAGCCGCCAGGAACTAACAGTCTGGGCAGCTGAAGAAATGAATGCCTTGGTCCTTAAGAGTAATGTAGGTGGCCTACAATAATGTCCATTACATTTTTTGATGATGGTATCAAAAAATAAAACAATAAAGGGAGTAATGAGAAAGTTCATTGATTTCTGATAAAGAAAGATGTTTAAGAATCGTCAGTTCTGTCCTTCAGAAAGGAACAAAACTGCTAAACTTTCCACCTTTTTCTGTTAACTGGATGCACAGTACAAAATGTGGCCTTGGCATAGAGGAAAATAAGATCTTAGGCAGAAGTTTGAAATAAATAATGTCATCAAGGACTTCTGGACTTCAGTTTAAGGAAGGAGAAAAAAAAATGAGTGAGGCTATGGTAGAGTTTCTTTTCATTAGGGCAAGGGTAAGTTTGCCAGAGATAATGTGGTATGAGAGGAAACAGCATTGGTGAATTTACTTACAGTTAAAGCTGATCAATATTATGACTAATATGGTATAGTTTATTGAATACATTTTATAAAGCAAGGAGTATATCCTTGGAATTTGGAAAATAAAGCTCAGGTTAAGAGAGGTTACACTATTTAACCATGCTCACACAGCAAGTAAGAGCTAATGTAAGTTTTAACTTCATTCTTTAGGATTAAAATATGTATGTGTGAGTATGTGTATGTGTGTGTATATATAACATAACATAATAATAAAAATATACTTATTTTTTGTGCTATACTTCTTAGTGTAGAACGAAATATATTAAAGTTTAAGCCTAGGGTAGTAATTATGAAAAACAAGGATAAAGAAGGCAGGAGATTGAATATCAGACCAGAGGCACATGTCAAAATGAGTCATGGGAAGGGACAGGGTTGAGCGGATTGAGTTTTTTAATTTAATGGCCCCAATGTTCCAAATGTGGCTGCAAATGGTGAGAGGATATTGGGAGAAAGAATTATTGAATTGAAGCTATATAGAGAAACCTCTCAAAGATTTCTGAAATTAGAGATTTTTTTTTTCTAAGCCTATCCTTTATCACAAGATCTTTGGCAAATATTTCTGTTTATGAGCTGAAATAAATTTAAACAGGAAACTACAATTTTCTTTGTGATTACACAGCAGTAATTTCAAGACTGTTT
This sequence comes from Ursus arctos, assembly GCF_023065955.2. Lineage (NCBI taxonomy): Eukaryota > Metazoa > Chordata > Mammalia > Carnivora > Ursidae > Ursus > Ursus arctos. Next base: position 19,360,339 of record NW_026623100.1, read on the forward strand.
TCCTTGGGAATCCGGTTGGTGATTACTAAAACTCCAAAGCTAATTATGTTGTTATGCTAGTGGGACTGTAGCTATGGATGAGAAGTCTTTTCCATTAACAGGCTCGATTTGTAGGCATTAGTAATTCTACTTTCACCTTAAAATCTTCCTCTCCTTCTTTCTACTCTTTAATGGTGGAGGGCAGCAATAATTCAATTGATATGTCCCTTTGGAGAGGGAGATTTTATTTAAAAATATTTATCAAAACAGAAAATAATTGTGTTTTTTAAGGAGCAAGCAATTGAGCAGTCATTTAAAAGGCTCTGAAAACACAAAGATTCTATAGTTTAAAATGGCAAACTGGTTTCCAGGAGGACCAAGACCTTTTTAACAAGGAATAGTTAAATAGATTATAAATGTTATATTAAACAAATAATCATACACAACATTGTTGTGAAGAACTAATATCTGACATCCCACATGAGTAGGATGCTGTTTCTATAAGCTGTTAAGTGTGTAGTGAGGTGTGAGGCTTCAAATATACAAGAATATAAATATACTTGGACAGGCAGTGTATCTAAAACATCCCACACTGAAACAAAGACAGCTGTGTATTTTAACAATAACACATTTAGGTAAACAAAACAGCAAATTTGTTTAAATAGAATGTCAAAATTCAAACAAATAAGCTTTTATTTGAATGAGTTATTAAGCTATTAAGCTTTTTTTTTTTTTAAGTTGCTCTCTTCTAAGACATGAAGGAGAAATTAAATACATCCAAGGCAACAAAGAAAGGAACAAAGAATGTAAATGACCAAATGTCGAGATGTGCCAAATCAAAGCTGACACAGCAAAAGCACGACATGCTATATTCTTATATTCTCATGGAAACAGGACACAGTCCTATCTTCTGAAAAATGGGAATAAGTTCTAATCTTGCCTCCAGGGCATACTTGTTTTGTTACCTTGGACAAGGTTACTGCTGGACTATTTCTTAGTTTTTTCCTATTTCTTAGTTTTTTCCATTTAAAATAGGGCCAAATATTCTATCACTCTAGTGACTGGGGAAAAGATAGTACTTTTTATCATACTTAGAAATACTCACAATCCAATAATATTAAAAAAGAAAACATGATTTGATTTGCAACATTTCCAAATCTCTGATGATAGTGAAATTTGCAGCAAAATGGTCCTAAGTTGTGATTAATTTAAACATGTCTGTAACATATATATTTAGGTGGGCAATGTCATGCTGTAGAAACTCTGAATTCTTTCCTCACAGGGACTTATGAAAGACATTAGTTCTAATTTTGTATCTGCTATGTACCAACTTGCTTGATTTTAATAAAATATTTCAGTTCTTAATATTTCAGTTCTTAACCTCTCTGAATTTCAGTAGTTTTACCTGTAAATTAAGGATAATAGCACCAATCTCACAGAATTGTGATGAATCAAACAACATAAGCAAAGTACCTACCATAGCAGAAAGAGTTTAATACACTTTCTGCAATTTCCATAGGCAATTCAAAAGGAAAACTAAATATTAAAGTTATTCAAATATTTTCTTAAAATTGAAGGTTAACTGCAATCATCACTGTCCTAGATTTAATTTTTTTTTTTTTTTCCCCTTATCCACCACCCCTAACAACAGCAGGAACTAACTGGCATTGATATTGGCTATTTCTGAATGGGATCTTGCTTTTATGTTGCAAAATAAAATTGCTTCAGGAGAAGACAATCATCTCAGGTAGTCTTTGTTGATATTATCATGCAAATTAGTTATTTTAATGAGAAAATAACTTATTGTTTTACATAGTAGGCCCTTAATAAAAACATGTTAAGTACCTGATTAACCCAGCCAAGCAAAATATAATCTAACTGGTTGGATTCAAAGCACATTTGTATGTTGTGAGAAAATAAAAATTTGAAATGTATTCATTAGCGTGCTGACATTTGAGTTTACAGCACTTGTATATTTTATTGATAAGGCACTGATGATTAGAGTTGCTTTATGACCTAGCAAAATTTTGGGAAGAAACTAAAATAGTAAGAGAAAAAGAAAAATATAATGATCAAAGGTCGGAGTGTTAGGTGCTAAATAGACGTGATAGACTAATTCTCAGGCTGTTATCCTAATTCATTCACATTTATTTAGTATTTTTTTAAGATTCTATTTTTTTAAGTAATATCTACATCTATCCTGGGGCTCAAACTTACAACCCTGAGATCAAGAGTCACATATTCTACTGATTGAGCCAGTCAGACTCCCCACATTCACATTTATTATACTGAAAATATATTGAATACGTACTCTTAGATCATCTTAGAACATCCATGAAGGACTTTAATGGACAACATCCTTAATTTGAACCTGAAGCTACAAATGGTGAGAAACTCTTGAATAATCCATGGTTTTATTATTCAAGCTTAACAAAATTCAGTGAATTATAAAAATGTAGTTAATGATCTGGGAAACAAAAGCAGAAGAAAAATTATTAAATTTCCTTACTACCTGCAGCCCATTGACAAATGACTTGAAACAGGCAGGGTGACATTCTTCTAGGGACTCAACTGCCTCTAAATTGACACTTTGCTAAGGGCAAAAGGCAATCCTAGTCCAACCTCCTCCACCCCCCAGGATCCTGTAAACCTACTTTAACATATAAAAATTCTTTTGGAGACTTCCTTTATCTCTACCCCCAAGATACATGTTGGCAATCATCCCCCAATCATATGACCACCAATATACATCTGAAGGGTCTCATGACTCAGGTTTTATGAGACAGTAATTAATGACACTTTCCCAACAACTGCTAGCCTCCTCAAGGTCCTGGAAACCTTGCTTCCAAATTCCTTGGGGATTACATTATCCCTAACCTCCTCCTAACTTGAAGGTATATAATGGGCCACTCTTCATGACCCCAGTGCAGCTCTTTCTTTCCAATGATCCTGTCCTGTGCTTTAATAAAACTACCTTTTTGCACCAAAGACGTCTCAAGAATTCTTTCTTGGCTGTCAGCTTCGAACCCTAACATCTTTCCTACATCAGTTAATGGATTTCTTTTTATCAGAATTACACACCTAACACTGTCTTCTAAATTAAATTTCTCTACTACTCTGAAATTTTAGCTCTGAGTAAGCGTTACTACACAATCATGAGTTGCTTTCTATGAACTATGCAAATTAGGAAAAGTGGCTAAGATAAATTTATTATCTAGGAGTTTAAATTTTTTTTGACATTAGGTTTAATTTCAACATAAAGGTTATTGAGAATAGTCATGTTAGCAGAAAAACTAAGAGAATTATGATTTGTAGAATATCAAGAATGATTAAAAAAATCTTGTTTAAGCTTTAAAGTAAGATATAATTCTCCTTCCTATTGTTTTTTTTAATGTGTGTGTAAAATGGGAAATGAAGAAATATAATAGCTGAATTAGGGAATTATCTTGCTTCAGGTTGCATAAAGGTAAATTTTTGTTGGTTTCGCCAGCATTAGAGAAAATTTTCTTGGTTCTCTAGCATCAGAGTCAGTATCCAACCACTGCAGGGTGAGATCAGTGGAGAGAGAGGAGTTGGGCAAGGAAAGAAAAATGTCTTCCTTGAATCAGTGAAATTCTAAGTTGTTTTTGTACTTTCTGGAGAGCACAGGAGTTCAAAGACTCCTGAAATGTTCCTACTACCAAAGATTATTTACTGAATCTCCCTGTATTATGGAAAATTCACATCTTTCTCTAGCAGGCTATTTTTGCTCCCTTTCAGCTTTTGTTTTTCTGATGGTCTTCCTTATGTTCATAAAACTGAGGTTCCCACTTTCTGGTAAAAGTCCTTTTGGATAGGACTTCACTTAGCTCCAGGCTACCTCCTTCTTTCCCACAACCCATACCTAGTCTACAGGAAAAACATGCATATCCCTTGCACTAACACATTCTGGGAGCTCTGGCTTATTCCAATACAGACATCTCTACCATGCTGCCATAAGCAGCTTTAGATTCTCAGGTATGAGTCAGGCACCAGTATACAATTTTCATATATCTAAGAATGCTTAGAAAGATTTCTTACTGGTCCATTTGAAGCTCACTTCATCACACTCTTACCATGGCAGTAACTCACAGTAGGTCTCTTACCCCTTCTAGGTCTTTAATTGGACTAAGAAGTCTAAGAGTTGAGACACTGACTAGAAATAATTTCCTTTGTAAATTATGCACATGGAGTTCTTACTTTGAAATTTCACATATACCCTATGTTGATGTCTTGGTCAAGATATCAGTATTAATATCTTGCAGCAGCCCCTGGCCGAGAGCTTATGCTAAGAATATAATAGGAAAACATATCTGTGACCCTGTGGGCTTTAGCATGAACGTCAGAGCATGAGCAGCTGGGAATGCCCGACTTGCTCAGGGTGGAATGCTGCCCTTCCCGAAACCCCCTCAGATAACGAGCGGCCAGGAACGCCTGGTCTGCTAAAGGACAGAACGCCACCCCAACAGAAACCTGATTGCTCTTGACAATAGCCCATGGGGTCCACAGAAACATGTTTAAGAATAGGCCTCACTTGACTATGGACTCTGAGAAACAAACTGAGGGCCTCAGAGGGGAGGGGGGCAGGGGAATGGGATACACCGGTGATGGGTAGTAAGGAGGGCACGTATTGCATGGTGCACTGGGTGTTATACGCAACTAATGAATCATTGAACTTTACATCGGAAACTGGGGAGGTACTGTATGGTGACTAGCATAATATAATAAAAAAAAAATTAAAAAAAAAAAGAATAGGCCTCACTTGCTTAACATTATATCATCTACTCCCGTGACCTTCCCCATGATGTACTACTATTCACTAGGATGTGCTACAGATTACAAGACTCCCCTTGATTGTCTTTGCTTGTTTATTGCCAATAATTATGCGAGGTTCCAGCTGTTCGGGGCGGTTGCACGCTTTGTGGTCGTCCCCTGCACCCACACTTTTTTTCGCAGCTAACCTGTTTGTGCCTCATCCTTCTCCCGAATCGCACCGCGGCTCCGCGGGCCGTGTCACGGCAATATCTCATTTTATGTAATTCAGCATAGATTAATGATTTTGCATTACCTAGAACACTTGAGCATTCTAACTTAGGGGTGGTGAGATTCTTACTGCTAACATTTGATCTTTTTGAGTGATTTCATCTTGTTGAATGAGCATGTATTACACAAACTATGAAAAGGACGTTGAGTATGAGACTTATAGGAAGGAAACAAACTTAACATTAAGGAGCCAGAAATTATGATTCAGGGAACTGGATGAAATTGGACTTTTATGTTGCTTCTGAGAGGCAGGCTAGGGCAATATTTAAGAATGGAAACTCTGTAGAATTATAACTTTTCCATTTTCTACTCCAGCATTTATTAGTCATATCATTTAGGACTAAGTCTCACTTTTCTCATTAATAGCAATTATGTAATAATAGAACCTACTTCATAAACAACACAATATATTGTATTGAGAACTTAAGCTAATCTTATTCAGTGTGTTTGTATGTGTGGGGTGGGCACATGTGTGTGTGGTCTCTTCTTACCTACACATAATGCATCTGAAATAATACAATTTCAAAAAATACAATTTCAAAAAAAATACAAACAACAAATTGTTGTTTCCTAGCTCTCCAATGATATAATTCATATCATTAAAATATGTGAATAACAACTCAGTTGGCGGGGCGCCTGGGTGGCACAGCGGTTAAGCGTCTGCCTTCAGCTCAGGGCGTGATCCCAGTGTTATGGGATTGAGCCCCACATCAGGCTCCTCCGCTATGAGCCTGCTTCTTCCTCTCCCACTACCCCTGCTTCTGTTCCCTCTCTCACTGGCTGTCTCTATCTCTGTTGAATAAATAAATAAAATCTGTAAAAAAAAAAAGATATTCTTAAAAAAAAAAAAAAAGAACAACTCAGTTGGCAACAATCTAATGCTCACACTTTGTATAGAATCTGAATATGGACATGCCTAAATGTAAATGTTTACTTATATAAATATATAGTTATGGGCCTGAAAGAATGTGATTAAAACATCCCCTTTTTTTTCTCTTTTTGAGACAATTTTGGATATAATTTCATTTTTTATATTTTTATGAAAAATATTTTGAAGCTTGCCATATAATTGGTAAATACCTTCATCTGAGAATCATTTAATGCCACAATCATGATTAATATTATTATGTCTCAATATACAAATGGAGCAATAGAATAGTTCTAAGCAAACTTGAGTAAAAAGATAATTGGTAGTAACCACTCTGAAGCAAAGTCAAACACCCAAGTTAAGATATGTGAGTACCAAAGAAAAGTTAATGGGCATACTTTTGTTGGAAATGAAAACACAAACTTACTATGGTATTTGTTATAAATACATCATGTCTGGGAAGGGAGGTGGCCAATTAGAAAATTTTACTCCTTTTGCATGTATGAGCAACTGCTATGAATTTTTCAACTTGAAAAAAGCTATAGAGGAATATTAAAGAATGATATTCAGAAAAGAGATTAAGGGTGATTTCATTGACGTTAATGCAACTAAAACTTGCTCTAAGAATTGTAGTAAGACTGAATACTCATTGAGAGACTCATTATAAATAATATGCACTATATATTTAAATATATATGTGTGTATGATTATGCATCTCTGTGTTTGTTTATGTAGGGTCTAATTTGGACTTTAGTAAACACAAACATATAAAAACTCCTCCAATCCCTTTTTCTTCCTTCCCTCCCTTCTTACTTAAGTCCTTTAAAGTCTTACCAAGTTTATTTGCCCTAAAAAAGCCTTCCCTGAGCACTAGAGTCCACATAAAGTATAGCAGTCCAAAGATAAAAAGGGTTTCAAAGTTATCATTAAAAATATGGCTCCATCACTTATTATCTGGGTAACATCAAACCTCTACAAGCCTCAGTCTCTTCATCAATAAACAGAAACAAAATTACATGCTTATTATTATTTTTTTAATGATAATTACATGGGAAATATATGGAAAGTTGATGGATCAATGCTTGGGACACATAAAGATTTCAATAACTGGCAATTTTTATCATTGGTCCTAGATGTAAAAAATCACTTCAATGTAAAATTATTCTTAGCCTTAGGTTTGTTGTTTTTTTTCTTTCATCTGATTCATAAAACTTTCTATAACTCTTTTCATTTTTCCTAAGGATAAGCATACCAGTTGGCACAGAGATCTCAATTTGGTGAAGTAAAGCCAAATAATTTTGAAGACTGAAGGGATCACAGAGATTATTTATTCTGTTACTCTCATTTTCAGAAAGTATGGTGAGGTAGATTTAAGTGACTTGCTTATAATCACTAATTTACTTCTGATACACTAAAAACAAGATTCCAGGTTTTCTGTCCCTTGATCATTACTATTTCTATTTTTTTTTAAGATTTATTTATTGGGGTGGGGGAGAGAAAGAATGAGCCAGGGGAGGGGCAGAGAAGTAGACTCCCTGCTGAGCAGGGAGCCTGATGTGGGGCTTGATCCCAGGACCCTGGGATCATGACCTGAGCAAAAGGCAGATGCTTAACTGACTAAGCCACCCAGGCACCCACTATTTCTACTCTTATGCATCACTTTATATCAAATATAAATATATAAAAAGAGAGATAATTTTTTATCTATTTTTATGGCTATAAGTTACAAAATATTTTCTCTACAAATGTATTTGCTTCAAAGAAATTAAAACACATCTTAATTACATTTTGTATTTATTCTAGAAATTCAAGACTGTCTACTTCACAACCAGACCTTCTTTGACTGTATCCAAGACAGGGGAATCAGGTGATTTCACATGTAAGACAATTTCCTTTGCCATCATTACTCATCTACTGCCTTCTCACTCTCTATGAGACGGAAGGTTGATCTGCTTGTGGGGAAGTGAGAAATATGCCATCTGCTCAGTTTTCATTTCCAAGCAAAGGTAGAACCCTTTTTTTTCCCCTCTTTCCTTCAGTTTTAGCTATCATTAATTTTCATTCATTGTCTGTTCTTAAGTGCCTTATTCTGCACATATCAAAGAGCTAAGGAAGATATCTGCTCTTTCAAAATATTGTTGGAAATTTTGAGTGAATAATACTGTAAAAATTTACTCATCTAATGTTAATTAATTCAGGATTTATTCTTATATGAAAAATATATGGATTTCAGAATTTGAAATCTGTAGAAAACCTCATTTGAAAATCATTTACATGTTGGAAGTTAACAAATGTAAGAGTTACTATATTTATGGATTTTCTTGACACCTCCAGGTCACTGCTCTTTATTCCAAAAAGAAATAACTATATAATCTATTTTGATCATGATAACCAGTCATTGAATATACTTTGACAAACATACATTCATGCAGTAATTATGCTTTCCAGAGGAAATATATGCTGATGGTAAATGGATTAAGAGTAATTGAGAACAATATAAAAATCTATTAGACTAACTGAACACTTGTTCATTTCTTTGATCTCTCCTTCCACATATCATCTTTTCTTCCTCAACTTCAAAGAGAAAATGTGATGACTGGTCAGAAGTCATCAGAATGGATAATGGTGGAATGAACTAGAGTTCAACAGTCTGGGATTCAAAACAGTCTTCATACGAACATGAATAAGCCTACATAAGCCTCTTAAATGTACTGAGCCTCAGTTTCTTGATCTGTAAAAAGGAGCTAATATCTATTTCATGGAACTGTTGCATGGATGAAATAATTAGTATATGCGGCTGAACACAATTTCTAGAACACAGTATATTCTCAATAAATATTAGTTTTCTTATTTTCTTCCTAACATATGACATCTTTTCTTCCTCTATAATGTTATATTGCAGACTCTCAATAATTCTTTCAAAATTTTTTGTCTTTATCTGCAAAATAAATTTATTACATAATCTTAATTTATATATCAAGTATGTTTAAATGTGGGTTAAACTGGTATACCTGGCTGGCTCAGTCACTAGAGCATGCAACTCCTGATCTCATAGTCATGAGTTCAAGCCCCACGTTAGGCGTGGAACCTACAGAAAATAAATAAATAAATAAATAAATAAATAAATAACAAAAACAAGTGACATTCTAGTCAATTGTTATTTTATTTATTTTTAATTTAAATTCAATTAATGAACATATAGTGTATTTCAATTATCATTTTAATTGACATATAAATATTAAACATTATGTTCATGAATGATCAGGTTCTAAAAGATTTTAGAATTCTAGTAAAGAAATAAGACATGTACTCAAAATATAGTAAGATAGGCTATAACTCTATAAAATTTTGTTTCTTACTTATAATGGATTCCCAGTGTCTATTTCAGTTCAACTTATACTAGGTACTCAATAAAAAATTGAAGAATTAATTATTGAAATCATGAATTAATGGAACATGATGAGAGCTGTGAGGGTATAAATTCAGAGGAAGGAGTGATTTTTGCCTGGAGAAATATTGGACAAATTTTCATGATGAAACTAATTCCTAAAATCATAAGTTTTAAGGAAGGAAACTTTAAGGACCATTAACCCCAACTCATTATGTTTTTGTAACTTTTAATTTTTATGTAATTTCAAATAAGAGAAAATTCATAATGATTATATACTAACTCTCATTTATCCCTTACCCAAATTATATGTTGTCTCATTTTTTTTTTAAAGATTTTTTATTTATTTATTTGACAGAGATAGAGACAGCCAGCGAGAGAGGGAACACAAGCAGGGGGAGTGGGAGAGGAAGAAGCAGGCTCATAGAGGAGGAGCCTGATGTGGGGCTCAATCCCACAACTCTGGGATCACGCCCTGAGCCGAAGGCAGACGCTTAACCACTGTGCCACCCAGGCGCCCCTGTCTCATTTGTTTTATCATTGTTGATAAGAATTATTTGAGAGTAACTTGGGAAATATTGTGCTTCTTTACATCTTAGTAATTCATTTGTATCTTCTAAGACAAGGGCATTATCTGCATAACCATATTACTATTATCAAAAGTGGATATTGATTAATATTGATACAATTGTTACCTAATCCATAGTCCATATTCCAATTTCATCTATAGTCCCAATTTTATTTTATAGCTGTTTTGCTCCTACCCTGGAACTCGATTCAGAACCACATATTGTATCTAGTTGTTTGTCTTTTTAGTCTTTTTTTTTTTTTAAAGATTTTATTTATTTGTGGGGCACCTGGGTGGCACAGTCGTTAAGCGTCTGCCTTCGGCTCAGGGTGTGATTCTGGGATTGAGCCCCATATCAGGCTCCTCTATTAGGAGCCTGCTTCTTCCTCTCCCATTCCCCCTGCTTGTGTTCCCTCTCTCGCTGGCTGTCTCTGTCAAATAAATAAATAAAAATAAACAAAATCTTTAAAAAAAGAGATTTTATTTATTTATTTATTTATTTATTTATTTATTTATTTGACAGAGAGAGAGGGAGAGCACACAAGCAGGAGGAGTGGCAGGCAGAGAGAGAGGGAGAAGCAGGCTCCCAGATGAGCAGGGAGCCCGATGTGGGGCTCAATCCCAGGACTTTGGGATCATGACCTGAGCCGAAGGCAGACGCTTAAGCAACTGAGCCACCCAGGTGCCCTTCTTTGGTCTTTTTAATCTAGAATAGATACTCAGACTTTCTTTTTGTGCCCAAAACATCCTTTTTTTTTTTTTTTTTCAGAAGCATGAGCTAGTTGAAGTCACCTCAGTTTGGGTTTGTCTGATGTTTCCTCATGATAAGATACAGATTATGTATTATTTTTGGCAGTAATACCACAAAATGATATGTTGTCTTTCTTACTGCATTATATCAAGAGGCACACAATGTTGCGTTGTCCCAATATTTAATATCCATTGGTTCATCATTTGTATTTTGTTTTTACTCCAAAAAATATAAGAATTTAAGAATGTATAATTTTTTTCAGTATGGAATCGTGGATTCTTATTTTACTGAATACATTATAATTCATCATTCATTATATAATCTGATGCTCAAATTATCCTTTTATGTCTTTCTCATAGGTCCCCATTATTCTCTTAGCACTTCCTTTCTTTCTTGTGCAATGAGATGTTCCAAGAGAAATCTTTTACTTTACCTGCCCCAGTCCTGGAACAGAATTGAATCTGTTACCAGAGATTGCCAATCAACTTATTTTTAAATGAATGATTGGAGGAGAAATGCATATGAAGTTACCTTTTAATTTAAAATATTGAAAAATCATATTTTCCATTTTATAAGGGAGTAAATTCATGGTTTCTTATGTAAATTGTAGGTGATAGTAAGCTGGCAACCAAAGCAAAGAAAAAAAAAAAAAAGGAACTCAAGACAATAATTCCATTGCTCCTTTTGTCCTACACATCTCTGTTATCTTCACTGTCTGAGAGAAATAAATCTTATTTTCTTTCTCCTTTCAAGTACATTCCTTTTTCTGCTTTTTCTTTCCCCCTTGCACCCCAGTCCAACTCCTGGATCATGGTTGTAATAAAATTAAACTTTTACCAAAGGTAAATAAAGCTTGTGTTTTCCTCCATGTACAAATCTCCAAGGGAAGAAATCTCTAAATGTTTAGCTACCTGCTTAGAATTTGTATGTGTTTTAGAGGTGAGGGAATAGAAAAATAACATACAGGAATTAATGTGCCAATAGATTATCTTGTCCCAGCTCTTTCTACCATATTGGAAGATCATTTTTCCTTGCTGTCTTGATAACTAAGTATCCAACATATTGCTGTATATTTGTATGTGATTAGAAACATCAGATTCAGCAGGGGTAGACTGTACGTAAAATTGCTTTCCTGCTGCACTGGGTTCATATGAAAGAAAACCAGAGAGTAAATCAATTCACTCTATGTATCTATGAATTTGAAGTGTTCAACCTTTCCAGGACATGGGCTAATAAATACACTGAAAGAAAGAAATACTTAACTCTAAGGAATAGAACTCTATAGATACTTGTTAAGATATTGTTTGGAGAAAGGGTCAAAAACTTTAGAAGATGGAACAAACATTTTTTTTAAAAGATCACAAATCTCAATGTTTAGACTTACTTATACTAAGTAGGTCTGAGGTTAGTGACCACATAACATTTTTCAAATGGGAAACATCTAATTCAGACAACTTAGGGCAGGTAATAATGCATTGCTGAACTATAAAACCAGAAGGCAGAGGTTTGTGGATAGGGATTCAACACATCTGGAGTATATTTCCAGAGCCATTGCTGAATAAGTAACAGGATTCTCATTTGGACAATTTTTGCTTGCAGGTGGCAAAATGAGTCTTTCCCTTTGCTCTAGGGGTTTAGAACCTAGAATCTTGGCAAAGTATGGAACTCCTTTTGTTTATGCAGGAACAGATAGAGCTGGGAGTTAACATTCATTTGTTATTTCCTTAGGGATAAAGTAGGTTAAATTATCAGCAGGAAAGGTAGCTGTCTCTGAAAAAGCTAAGGTTGATGACTTCTACATTTTCTCACTTAATATGCATCAAAAAGTGGACACTGACCTTCAATGAGTACAGCTTTCATTTATTAATGAAGCAATTTGCTGTCAAATTGTCTCATCAGATTCCATTAGTCTTCTGGGATACAATGGATAAGGAATTTAATTTTATTATTTTCATGGGATCAGACCACTGGGACTGAGTCTAATTTAGGAAGGCACAGTAGAACACGTATTTTCTGTAGATTCCTTAAAAATAATATTTTAATTCTTTTGAAATAATGGGTTATAAAAGGTCTTATGAACTGATTTCATTTTTATAAGCCCTTAGACTAGACAACAGAGTTCCAAATGGAAGCTGTGTCTCTGCTGCACTGTCAGAGAAAACCATGAAAGATAATCTCTTTGCAGAAAAGGAACACATCTATCCAATAATGCTTCAACACTACCATTCAGTTTTCTTCCCAAAGTTCAGCTCTACTTAAATCAAGGAGAGTATGTTAGGATCAGATAAGTTTACTTGAGCAGAGCCAACATGGGGGAAATGGAAGGTCTAAGAGAATTCCTCTGAGCCGATAGTTTAGATATGAGTCAAACCTTACTGAAACAAAAATGGAATTTATGATTCTATTTCAATCTTAATACTACCTATTCTGCTTTGATAAATGGTATCCTCAGCATGTGGGTTTCCCTACTATTAGCAACACACATTGGCTATGCACCAGGACCATATTTGAGAATTCAATCAGTATTTTCTAATTCCACTAAACAGTTAGTGAGACTAATTAAGATAGATTTGATTCCATCTGCTAGATGTCTTTCTTTATATCAAATTATACCACAGAGTATTACAAACCTAAACTTTGTTGCCTTCGATTCCTTCTGAAATGTCTTTGTTAGCCTGTAATTCAATATTAATGTTATGCTATTGGACTTTAATAAGGATGCTATAAGAAACAGGTTTATCATAAGCATTTCTTCTATGATCTTACTATTAATAACAGTATGCATTATTTTTTTCAATTGTTGCTGGTAAATATTTTCAAAATAAACTGCCATTATATTTGACATAAGAAAAAATATTAACATTATCTTTTAATTGGGTAGAATAATTAGAATTTTACCCCAATTCTCCATTCACCTTGGTTTTTAGAAAGCTTGGTGTAAATTAATATTCAGTCCTCATACTTTGATGTACCATTTATTTTTTTTCCCCATTTCCTTACTTTCTATTTAGTTTTGGTGTTGTATGGTGCTCTTGATTTAGTCTTTTATTGAAAATCACCACTAAATTTTGGGGATATGTGGGACATATGCATTTTATAAAAATACATTCATCAAAGTAATAGTATTCTGCAAAATAGAGCCACCATAATCTTTATTTAAAAAGACAATTTGTTAAGTGTTTCTTTAAGGAATGTATGATAGAGGGTGTAGGATGGGGAAATTACTAAAAATTCACTCAGTGTATTTTTAGCTTCCTTTCTATAAATTGAATATTTACTAACCTATAATATTGATCCAGGAATAACTTTCAAGGTTTGTTTAATTTACACTGTATAATTTATTATCAGAGTTTGTCTACTAACTGAAATGGATGTTCATGCTGCTTGTAATACAAGAGTCATGAGTTCAGTTCTTGAATAGACCATTTATATTTGCTTTATTCCAACACCCCAACGAGTACGTATATCTTTGGCTAATTCTTAAACAAATGTGCACAGGCAGACATTAGGTTGAATGGATATGAAAAAAATCAAATATTTAAATGTGCAAATGTAAAATATTATCAATGATACAAATACAAATTATTTAAATATACAGACAAAAAATATATGTTATTGGTTAGTTTTGTCCAGAACTAGGACATCAATCAGTAGCAAAAATTATAAATATGAGAGCAAGCCAGACTATTTACCTTTTGGTGTTAGCAATTATTGGTCAACTATATGCAGATCAACATTCTTTTTGATATGTAAATTTACAGGCTTAAAGTTAGTATGTTAGCATTGCAAGATTTTCCTACATCTTTAGGAAGCACTCTACTTCCAGGGGCGCCTGGGTGACTCAGTTGTTAAGCATCTGCCTTCAGCTTGGGTCATGATCCCCGGGGTTCTGGGATGGAGCCCGCATTGGGCTCCCAGCTCACTGCTCAGCGGGGAGCCTGCTTCTCCCTCTTTCACTCCCCCTGCTTGTGTTCCCTCTCTGGCTATCAACTAAGTAAATAAAATCTAAAAAAAAAAAAAAAAAGGAAGCATTCTACTTTCATATAATCCCTACTCCTCAATCCTTTTGCATCCGAATCCATTAATTTTTACCATATCCTCTTTCTTACAGCAGAGGATCAAAAATATGTACTATATGCAATATACACAAATTTAACATAGAATACACAAAATTTAATTTTGTGATGATAAATATAACCTTGATCTCAGCAACCTAATTCTTGCTAACAGTTTTGCTTTAAGACACATTTTGAAAAGACTGCCTTGTGAGTTTAGGACCATGGATCTTTTCTAGCCGTTTCTTGGATAAGGCCACCCGGTAAAGATGTACCTGGAACAGATTCCTCTGGATATTAATAGAATTGTTTATGCCTATTATACCATTAGACTAGATTGAGAAGACGTAAGATAAAGCGTGAAAATATTATTTTTCCTGTAGAAAAATTCGTAAGGAAGCACCCTCTTACACTCTGCGGTGGCCTATTTGTGATGGTTGTGAGCAGGGATTAACAGACCACAGCCAGGGGGCCAAATTCAGCCCATTGCTTGTTTCTGTAAATAAAATTTTATTGTAATGCAGCCATGCCTATTTATTTGTATATTGTCTATGGATCTTTTCACGCTACAGTAGCAGGGCTGAGTAGCTGCTACAGAGCTTATATGGCTTACAAAGTTTAAATTATTTACTATCTGGCCCTTTACAGGAAAAAAAAAAATGTTTGCTAACCCCTGATATTTAGTAAGACTTGCACTGAGCAAGTCATTTAACAAATTTTCCAGGCAGTGTGAATTTATTTATGATAGGCTTTCTTCTTTGCTTTGGTAAGTAGGACATGCTTAATCAAACTTGATATCTACCACTAGCATAGTGTCACTATGTTAAATATGTTGTGTACTAATGTAACTCCATCTTCCTCTTACTGCTACATTTTTGTTTTATTCTCCATGTTTTCTTAACTTCTAAAAATCTAGTTTTGCTGTATGTATATCTGCACCAATTCTCATGGAATCTCTACATTTTACAAAGAACACTGTCTAATTTATTCGCATTCAAATGTTCACCTCTCTGCAAAATTAAATTTTTCCCACAATAAGTCAGGTGGAACATTATCTTGTAGAAAACATGTTTTGGCAATTAAGGATAATGTGGTTTTTAACTTAATATAAGATAATTCAGCTCCAAAACTTTCTCTCCTTTTTTCTTTTTTTTTTTAATCAAAGGACTGGCATTCAACATTCAAAAATAAAATGTTTGAGGAGTCAGCATAAAGATAGTAATAAGACTATAACAGTTAGGCTTAAGTACACCTAGGTTCAAATCCCAGCTATACCACTTTTGAAACATAAGTAAGTCATTAAACACTTTAGGGCCTTACTTTTCTCATCTCCCTGTAATGTGGGAGAATATAATAAAATTTCACATGATAAATATGAGAATTAAGTGAGATACAGCAGAGATATTTGTCTGTATTGTTCATTGTCATATTATTAGTGCTTGGCACATGGTAGGCACTCTAGATAGATGACAGACAGACAGACAGATACATAGAAGCACCTTGCAGAATCATGTCTTACATTAAATATTCGGTAAAAATCAGTTTCTGCTTTCTTTTTAGACATATTCATTCACAGTAAGTTTCTTTAGTCTTATTTAGAAATAGTTACAAGTTACTGGAGAGGATAACTTTTTAACCTATCATGCTGCCAGTCAGAGACGAGACATTCTGCTTATATGCAATGCACACATGAGCTACTTTGAAGTTTGGCACAAAAATTCTCAGAAACATGTTTTTGTGGAGATCTTTTTAACCCAAATTCTTAGTTCCTGGAGTTATGGTTCCATCTCTGTTAAAGAAAAATTGAATCTGCAGTGAATAGTGGGAACCTTGGGAAAAGATGTCTCTCTTTCTCTTAAGTATCTTAGTTCAGCTCTGAAGTCCACGAAAATTCACAACTTTAGGGTCTGGCACAAAGAATATTTTGTTGGTAAGCCTTCTAAGAAAGTTTGTGTTTTCTCATTCTTGGTGAACTTTTTAATCATTTTTCAGCAAATCAGTAATATAAGCATAAATAGGAAGGAAGATGCCCCTGACTTAAGAATCGACAATATAATTAAGTTTAGGTACCATTATTATAATTCTGAATTACGGAAAAAATGAACAACAAACGGGAAAAAAAAAGTGGGCTGCAGAATGGGGAGTTGGAGTTGGTCTGTCACTAGAAGATGAGGTCAGTTCAACTGGTGATAAAAAGAGGAAAAAAATATAAGTAAGCAATCAGATCATATCCCTGACTAGTCTGCTGATGCATTCATTTATTCATTAAACAACTACTTATTGATCATTTATATGTTAAATAATAGTTTTACATTAGTCGTTAAAATAGACCAGGTCCCTGTCCTCAAGGAGGATGCCTATAATCAGATGGTTAGATTTATCCTCTTTTACAGATTCCTTAGGAATTCATATTAATGAATGCCTTTTCTCCTTTATTATGTAGTGCCCCCCCAATCATATGTTGAAACCCTAACCTTGGTATTGGTATTAGAAGGTGGGGCCTGAGAGAGGTAATTAGGTTTAGAAGAGATCCTGTGAATGCAACCTCCACAATGGGATTATCGTCCTGGTAAGAAGAAAGACTAGAGCTTGCTCTTGCTCAGCTCTCCCTCTCTTTAGCACTCTTTCTCTCTCAGTGTCTTATGACAAAGCAATAAGACAACCATTTGCAAACCAGGAAAGAGCCCTTACAAAGACCTGACAATGCTGTCCCCTTAATCTTGGACTTCCCAGGCTCTAGAACTGTGAGAAATAAATTTCTGTTGTTTAAGCTGCTCAGTGTGGTATTTTTGTTATAGCAGCCTGAGCTAAGACACCCTTCAAAATAATCCATGATGTTTATTTTAACTTGATTTAATCTTCATAAAAATATTGAAATGGGGTAGTGTAAGCAGAAAGAGTTAGAGGTCCCCCCAAAAAGAAAAGCTTTCTTGACCTAAACAAAGTCAATTTACGCCTCCAGCCATCTTGTGAAAGGATGTTAAGAACAAACAGCCACTATCTGGCCAGGAGACAGCCAAAACCCACCCAAAAGAAGACTGACCCGACACACATTCTTGAGTTATCTTTGCAGGATCTAAACCCCTTTGAGACTCAGATACAGGACCCAGGAAAGCCAGAGAATTAATGATGCTGACCAGTGCTGACCCTCGTGACTTGGACCTGGACTCTATCACCTTAAGATGACTTTTGCCCCAGTTCCACGCTGAATTCCCCATTGCACAAACCCCTTCATGAATATGTACGTACCCTTAGCTTAAAACTTCCCCAATTTTGTTGTTTGGGGAGACACTGCTTGGGAAAAGATCCTTAGTGTTCTCCTTTATTGGTTGCAAGTAAAACTCTTCCTTCTCCTATTCTTTGGTTTCATAGTGTCTTTTGGCTTGACACTCACCAAGAGGTGAACCCTGTTTTGATTGGGTAATGTATGTTCTAGGATCAGACAGTCTTCATCAACATGACACAAAGGAACGCTTGAAATGCTCCATGTTTTAACCAGTTACTTCATTCAGTGTTGAAGTGGTGGGTTTTGTTGTTGTTATTTTAATCAATTTCTTCTGTACAGTTTGCAACTAAAATTAATTCACCATTCAGTAGGGATTCATTCTCAATTTAATTTCTTGACCAAACTGCAATTTTACATTAAATTACATTCTTATGGATCTAAGTTGAGTGTGATTATAATGATTAATAAGGCCATGCAACTTTATAAATTAACCATAATTGGCCACGTGATTGGGAAGGTAAATCCCATTATAGAGGATTGGATTTGAGAAAGTGGAGACAGGGTGGGTGGGTGAAGGGTTTACACACTGTTATAGATGCTTTGTGGAAATATCCATTAACTAAAGGGATTAGTATTTATTCATTTGTAAACTTCTTTCACTTAGTTCAACCTTTTTTCTTTTTTTTTTGAAATGAATAAATGAATGAGTTAGTGAGTGACAGTAGCATTTCAAGTGCTCCTTAAGATAGCAAAATAGTAATAATCTTTTGAAATGGACTATAATTTCCTACTAGGAAGAATATTTTTTCTACTCAATTTTGAGTTCATTTCATGTAAAGAAGAGTAAGAAAATGTTCTATGTTTTAGTCTAAATACCTTATAAACCTCATTCATATACACTATAGAATTTAAAAACATGAAAAAAATTTCACTCTAGTACAATGGAATTAACTACCATTTTAAAGTGAAATTGACTTTATGAATACATCTATATATATATATGAGATATCTGTGTGTATATATATATATATATATATATATATATATATGAGATATCTGTATATATCTATAGATCGATCTACCTATCTCCAGGAAACATGCGTACTCTACCTCCTATACCACTAAATAACCCACAAACAATTTTGTTTTAGTTCACTTTGATAATGTAAATATCTGGTAGAAGGCAACAAATAATCTTTAATTCTTCAAGTTGCTTTTATATAGTCTTCCTCTATTATGTTTGCTACCACTGCTACCAAGCTGTAGATACACAAAATGGATGTTATTTTTATGTTTCAGTTTGACTGGACTAAGGGATGCCCAGATAGCTGCTAAAACATCATTTCTGAGTGTGTGTGTGTGTGATGGTGTCTATGAAGAGATTAAAATTTGAATTGGTAGACCAAATAAAGAATGTGAGTAGGCTTCATCTAATCCATTGAGCGCCTGAACAGAAAAAAAAGATAGGAGGAAGGATGAAATTCACTCTCTTTGCTTCAGCGGGGACATCCATTTTCTGCTGGCCTTGGACTTCAGGTGTCCCTGGTTGTCCTGCCTTTGGAATTAGACAGGGATTTACACCATTGGCTCCCCTGATTTTCAGGTCTTCACACTCAGACAAAATCACATCACCAACTTTCCTAGTTCTCCAGCTTGTAGAAGGCAGATAATGGGACTTCTTAGCCTTCATAACCATATAAGCTGAAATCTATAATAAATCTCCTGTGTATATATTTATATATATATATAAATATATACACACACACATGTATATATATATACACACACACACACACATACACACACATATGTAAATAAAATATACACACACATAATACATATATAATACACATGTATACTGTATTATATATGTACCTATATATTATATTATATATATGTATATGAGTAGATTTATTATAGAATCCTCATATATATTACATATATTTATATATTTGTAAATATATATTGGTTCAATTCTCTGGAGAACCTTGACCAATACCATGGGGATGTGACATCTAGGCACCCAGGCTTTGAAAAGCATTGGGCAGGTCAATCAGACAGCTTACTCCCTAACTGCTTGAACCTCTTGCTTCACAAGAATATAGAGAGTGACAAGAAAAGAAATATAGCAGTTGGGATACTTTTGATTGTAAGTAACAGAACAAAGAAATAAATATAGTAACAGCTACAAAATCTTACACTTGCTTACTATAGGAAAAATGTTGGTTGACAAAATCACGATAGCTTTAGTCATGGTAAGCATTTTAGCTTAATCCCTTTGAAGTACTGTCAGTTCTGCCTTATGCTGCATTAGGTTCCTAGGATTATAATAACAAAGTTACTGAAAATAAAAGAATTCTTTTTCTTATGGTTTTGGAGGCTAGAAGTCTAAAATCAAGTTGTCAAAAAGGCCATGCTATCCTGAAGACTAAAATCCATCCCACACCTTTCTCTTAGCTTCTGGTGCTGCTGGCAATCCTTAATATTCTAATCTCTGCCTCCATTATTATGTTGCTTTCTCTCTGCATGTGTTTCTTTTCCCTTTTCTGATAAGGACACTGGTCATATTAGATGAAGGCATCCAACATAAGCCTGTTGAGCATCCTTGTCTTTGTTTAGTTCTTTAAATGATGGATATTTTTCAAAAGATGTGCAGAAAGGCTTACAAGGACATCGTGAACTAGCTTGACTCAAGTCTGAAAAACTGACCAAGGACAGGATTCAGAACCTCACAGCTTCATTGGCAAAGGTCCTATTCTTCTCCGCTTCCATTACAACAATAATTTCAAAGACAATATTTATGCATTAATTTTTAGAGCTCTGTGTACATTATACTACTGGCTTCTAACGTTTTTATATCTTTTAGAATGCCACCCTATTTTTAGTATAACATCAATATAACTTATAATAATGTTATCACTTGGCCTCAAGAGTAACAGTTTTTTTTCAACTTTGATCAAAGCATGATGGTTTTGTCAATTTGCCTTGCTTTAAAACTTGAATCACAGAATTGCTTTTTATTTAGTTTAGGCCTATGGTCTAGCTATACCTGGTTCAGGAGGTGTCAGTCATTTTATTTGCTCTAGAAACTACACTTAAGGTTTATATGTAGGCAACTTTTATTTTTTCATTTTCCTTTAGTTTTCTAGAAATGTCCAAGGAACTTTAAGCTACAAATTAATTAATATTCTGTATATTTCTACAGGAGAGGAAGAATGTAGAACTCCTTACTTAAGGAATGCTGATATTTCTCTTGGATGTATTGTTTTCAGATCTCCCTCAACCAATAAATACACACAGTGCTTTTTCTCTAAGTTTATCTAGAGGATTTTGTAGAATTGTGGAGACCTGTGTGTAAATGAGATAGTAAATGCAAATGCTATAATCTATGTACAATGTTGTACACAAAACAGAAAAACAACTTAAAAAGATAAAAACTTAGACCAGAATCTATTTTTTCTTAGGTGTAAAAAGGAAATGGCATAGAAAAACATCACGAGAAGTGGTGCTCAAGGAAATTAGAGAAGAGCTAGTAAGGTAGACAAATATGAATCTAAGTCTAGGATGTCCATGAGAAAGGAAGAATGGACAATAAGATAAAAGAAAAGAGGTCAAAAAAGGCAATTGCTTTGCTCAATCACAAAGTCTAGCTAACTTGCTAGAGTACCACTCTTCCACAGGGAAATGAGCATCCTTGCTAAAGATCAAGGAGTACATGAACAATGATAAAGTTGAGATTGGAAGTCTTTCATTGTAGCCTACTGATGTTAAATAACCAACCTGGAATGTTTTGGCTTCACCACTGTAGTTACTGATTTGTCTTGGGTGTAGAAGTTAAAAATATCTAAGCTATGGAACAGAGTAAACTCCTTAGCCTGGTTGCCAGATTTTACTTCTAGGTAGGTTAAAAAGCAAGTAGGATAGTTGCAAAGTGCTTTCTTAGAGTGGTTAGGAAGGGATTTAATAGAGGAAAGACAGGGTGCCAGTAAAGGACAAATGACACAAAAGAGAAAGAGAGAAGAGCACAAATCACTCCAAAAATATATTTATTCATAATTTAATGAATATTTACTGTAATTTACTTTGGGCACAGAGCAAGACATAGAAAGAGATGGTTCTTGCTCCCATAGAGCCAACAGTCTCAAAAGGCAAAGAGTCCTGGGTTTAAATTCCAGCCCTGCCACTATATTGGGTAAATTTTAGCCAGGTATTAAGACATCTGGAGCCATAGTTTCTTTTTGATATATGAAGTAGGGCTAAGAGTACTTATCCTAAATGGCGGTTGTAAAGATTTAATGAAATAAAATGCATAATGCTTGGGTCCATATCTGCCATATAGTTGACATTCTCTTTGCTTTCCTTTTCAAATGTAGTGAAAGTTAAATAATGTGACAGGCACAGAATTCTATGAGCACAGGGGAAACCAAATAAAATCTTGATTTTTTTTTAAAGATTTTATTTATTTATTTGACAGAGAGAGAGAGAGAGAGAGAGAGAGAGAGAGAGAGCACAAGCAGGGGGAGCAGCAGGCAAAGGAAGAGGGAGAAGCAGATTCCTCACTGAGTGGGGAACCCAATATGGGGCTTGATCCCAGGACACTGGGTTTATGACTTGAGGCGAAGGTAGAGGCTTAACCAACTGAGTCACCAGGCGCCCAAAATCTTGATTGTTCTTAATTACAACTGAGGTGACAAGACACATTGTTGACAATATTATTTTTTTTTTAAATCAGGGATTGACATTTGGGAAAGAGTATTAAATTCTTAGATAAGAAACTTCTAAAGAATGAAATTATTCATACATAGAACTGAGTTCAACTATTGAAATCTTAGATTTATGTATGAAAGGTGTCTATCCATTATACTGTAGTATGAACTTCAAATTTTTCATCAAATCATGATATTTAGTTATAGTAAATCCTATATATAACTTCCTTTGTTCTTACATATATATTTTTAAAATGGTCTCATTCGCAAGAGTATGGGCTAAGATCAAGTATAGATTATGTTCTCAAAACTATGAGATGTTAAACGTTTCACATGCTAATAGTCTGTGTTCCTGGCCTTTTAAATAATGGCATAATGTTAATGACCAAGTTGCGTATCACTCACTTATGTAGGTGCCTGTCAGGTAATAAGCTTTCCTAAAGAAGGAGCTATGGTAATTATCGTTGGTCTGAATGGATGTATTTCTCATGGTCTTTTTTTTTTTTTTTTAAATTTCTCTTCAAGTCTATTTAAAATATTATAATGTTAGTATTTTAAATTGGCAATACCCAAGGTGAAATTACAAACTGCAGTGTGGAAGCTAGTCAATTTAGACTTTATTAGGTAAGGTCAGAATCTTAAAATGAGAAAAAAAGCTACATCACCTATATTTATCTTCCATCTGTTTAGAAACTGTTCAGATTGCCAACACACTGATGCATCATTTACTTATAATAACGTGTTAATCACAATAATGAGCAATCAATTTTCAGATGTTAAATGAACACTCAGAATAGGAAACCCTGTCATTTAGAAGGCCAGTTAATGAGAGCAAGGTGGAAAAATTGATTAGGCAGTTGACTTTTTTAATACAAATGTTTGTCACCATGAATTCAAAGTCTACTAAACAATTGAGCTTCTTTATGCTGATTTTTGGCAAACTAAAGAGAACAGACTGCTTTTAAGGGGGAACTTCAAGTACAACTGCTTCACTGAGAACTTACTTCATGAGAAGTGTTTATTTCATAGGTTTTCCCACGTAATAGATTTTGCTTGCTAAGTTTCATATCTCATAAATAGTCCATGGTCTAAAGCAGACGTTGGCAAACCATAGCCCACTGGTCAAATCTAGTCTGCCACCTGTTTCTGCATAGCCTGTGAGCTAAAATTAGTTTTTATTATTTAAAAGGTTGAAATAAATCATATTTGAAAAAATAAATTTGTGACAAATTACAGTAAGAAATTCTAATTTCAGAGTCTATAAATGGAGTTCTATTGTACCACAGCTAAATGAATTCATTTGCATATTGTCTATAGCTGCTTTTGTGCTACATAGGCAGGGTTGTGTGCAAAGAGAGTTTCAGCTGGCAAAGCTGAAAATGTTTACTATCTGACTGTTTAGTGAACAAGTTTGTCAACCTCCAGTCTAGAACTTATAGTATATGTGTAAGTATTATGGGGACAGGGGTGAAGTGTAACAGAATTTCTACTCCTTATTCTGCCAGTAGCTGAAATGGAGCAAACCGATTTTGTCTGTTTGGTTATTTTAAAACTTTGAGCTAATATTTACTTTCTTTTATGCTTAATCTGATTCTGCTCTAAAAGGAATAGTCTTAATCTTCCATTGGATAATGTTCAATATTTATTCATCTAGGACCCAGATTTCTCAATTCAATTGAAAACAAGAGACTGAATTGTATTTGGGTATTGTGCTTGGATATTTTGAATACAAAAGGAGGTTCATCTATGTAAGAACAAATTAAGACCCTGTTGTAACCCATTATGCCATGTTGCTACTTTACATTCTCAGTGATAAGACATGCTTCTTTAGATCTTTCATGTTAGATTATCTAACCTAAGACACTGCATGCATTTCGTCCTAGGTCTGGTTTTAAATACTTTACATATATATTAACACAATCCTCACAATAATCCTATGATCTCCCTACTGTTTTATCTCTATTTTACTGATAAGGAAACAAGCAAAAAGGATGTCATAAGCTGTAATTCTGTTCAGAACTCTCTATTTCTAGAATTTATGAAATTCAAGACCTCTGAAGCCAAACTTGCAATAATTTTGGAGGAGTGTCCTGGTCACAATGTTACTGACTGGGGCTGGCCAACCTTCCTTTATTCCTTTACTTTAATGTTGCATTGGGATGCTGAGATTAAATCAGGATGTCTTAGAGTTCATCCATTGAAAAAGTATTTCATAGTTGCTCTATAGGTGAAACCATCCAAACTTCATAGAATCTAAATGCCTTAGTTCCTCATGACATTGAAAAGGGAGGATATATCAGATGCACTCCTGTCCACAGAGTTTTGAATGACTTAGTAATGAGCCTTTGTTAGTGATTCAATAGTATCACACTGCTGATGTGAATAATTTGACACTCTTCCTTTATCTGAGCAAAGTGGGACAATCTTGTGGAATATAGTTCATTTGCATAATGTTCTCTCTAAGAAAAAATCTACATGGTTATGCAAACACTACATATATTTAGAAGTCAGATGCATTATGCATGACTATTCATAAGATTCAATTATTGGAATATTAATGTATTCTTTTTTTCGGCCTTCGATATTCCTTCCAGCCTCCCTCCTTACCTTCATACCCCCAACTCAACACAGGTGGCCAGACATTTGGATTTTCCTGTGTCAGGGGAAGGCTGTTATTCAGGATCAAAAATGGAAGATACTCAAAGGCATTCTGCCTTCCTATAAGTGATGGGGGAGAGGTAAGCCCTTTGATTTAAGAGAGAGTGAACTCCCTGATCCTAGGAAGGAGACTAAGGCCCTAGAAGTAGCCTTAAGTGGGGGTTCTCCTTTCCCAGTAGGAGCCCCAGAGAGGTAACTGGAGCTCAGAGGAAAATGGCATAACTGTAGGTGGACCCAGGTACACAAACGCAGCAAAGATGCTTGTACATTGAGCATGGAATAGGAGCAGTCCAGCTGTTGAATATCTAGGACCTATCTTGGCCCAGACAATGCAGTGATTAGTGGTGACCATAAAGACTGAAGATAAGAGCCCCTTCTTTCTTTTGTCAGCACTACTTAGGCTTCTCTGGTTTCAGGGCAATTTTAAGGAAGAAACTAGTCTTCCAATTAATTGCGGAGAAGAAATTTTCCTCTATTCTAGCGGGAAAGAGGCTTATAGCTGGAGTTAATTTGATTTAAAGAAAATAAATAGGGGTGACTGGGTGCTCAGTAGGTTAAGCATCTGCCTTTGGCTCAGGTCATGATCTCAGGGTCCTGGGATTGAGCCCCATGTGGGGCTACCTGCTTAGTGGGGAGCCTGTTTCTTCCTCTCCCTCTGCGCCTCCCCCAGCTTATGCTTTTTTTCTCTCTCTCAAATAAATAAAATCTTAAAAAAGATAAAGAAAATAAATAAATATGTCATTTCTTGCATACTTGAGATTGAGGGTTAAAATTCACAGCTACTACATATGTACATACATATAAAAAAATTCTTCTGAGTATCCCCAACTCTGTGCCCTTATATCATTCTCTCTTTGAGTCACATAAAACTTCGCCTAAGTGAGAATGAAAAGGATTATCCATTGACAAAATACATAAGCTATTACTTCAATTTCTCAGCACAGTACCTAAAACATGGCACCTTGGCTTCCTCTAAAAAGAGCAATAGCATGTGCTTCACTTATTATTTTCCACATGAATTTCCATTAGTTTTAGACACTTCTCCTGAGGTGTTTCTTCTGTCCCATTGTTCTGTTTTGTTTTTTCCTCACTATGAATGAAGACCTAGGATGCTTGGGTTCTTAATCTATCTGACCAACTGAGTCACAGAATAGCCTCTGGCAGCCATTTTAATTTCCTCTGACTATAGTACAGCTGTCAGAAACACCCACCAAGTCCTCTCAGAGTGTATCTGATATTTCTACTTAATTATTATTGGTGATGGATTTGAGATTCTCTGATGAAAATGTCTATTGCAGGGCAATATGTTGTAATTTAATTTGGAACTATTACCCTGACTTGTTCTGCTTTCAGAAGGACATGAAGAAATCAAGCTTTGTATTAAATAACTTTCTTTGTGAGGTAAATAACTAAGAACTAGGAATAAAAGTGGAACATTGCAAATTCCATTCAGATGAGGCCAAATGGCCTATTCTATAAGAAATAAAGGAATTTAACTAACCATAAGCCTGTTTATTGCAGAGAGAGAAAATATTATCTTGTCTACTATTAATGGCATTTCTTAAATAATACCCTATTATTTTACACTAGACTTAAATATAGTATTTTATTTTCTAAATCCACTTTTTATTGAGGTTTCATTTAGTCTATAAATTACTTTTATTTCACTTGGGGCCTCTGAATGCTGTGCGGCAATAGATATACAGAGATTAGACACTGCTTTTTTTTTTTTCTTTCTTCTTTTCTTTTCTAAGGATCCATTAACAATACAAATAAAGAATTTCAATTTTTATTTTTAAACAGACAGTATCTGTGGTGGTGTTTGGAAAGGGCATTGGGTTGCCTAATCTCATTTTAGAGAAGTCCTATTGTAGTTATGATTTGGATAGAACATGGTATTTGAAGACCATTAATAAATCCTTGGTTCCTTCTGCAAACAGAAAGGTAGAATAAAGTAGACTGAGCTGCATACAATATGATGTTCTTAACAACAACAACAACGAAATCAATATGACTGATCATTGACTTCTTGTGAACCATAGAGGAAAGTCTTCTTTGAAAATAGGGAGAAATCAATATGTGCCAGCAAGATGTGATGTGAGGGGTATTTGAAAGGCCCTGATGTATAAATGCCCCAGTGACAGTGTGACGCTGTTGGAAAACACTTCCACAAGTAACAGTTTCCTGAGCTCTCTGTCCTTAGCTTGTTTATCCTTATTTATTTTTTAAATTGAATTGTTCTTGGGCATATGAAATAATTATTTAATCTAATTGGCTAAATCTTGAAGGTGGCTTTTGTCATTGTCTCAAGATCTGACTACATGGGAGTAATAGCTGTCTTCTCTCAGGTGAAAAAGCCTTGAAAAATACCTGAGTACTAGTGGATGACTGGAGGAAAAAAGGGAAATGTCATCTGCTCTACAGTTCCCTTAGGAGTTATTCTGTCCATAAGTTTGTATGTGTCCTTCTTATACTATTAAGTTTCTTCATGGTGTTTACTATTTTTTTTTTTTTTTAATGCTTTGATGATACTGAACACTATACATACTGAAAATCCAGTGGTCTGGGGGTTAGTATTTTCCTCCACCCCATATCCCAATGCTTATTTATTTCATATTTAGTATTCCTCTCTCTTTATGAACCAAATTACCATCAATTTCTTAGCAGGATGTGTTTTATGACAAAAAGGCTTTGTTCCACTTACCGAGACATGATAGTATAATGTTAGCACTCTAGAACAGACTGCCTTGGATTGAAAAAAAAAAAAAAAAAAAAAAAAAAAAAAGGCTCTCTTGTTTCCTAGCTGTGTGACTTGGTATAAATAAATAAATAAATAAATAAATAAATTAATTAATTAAATTAAGATGGTAATACTACCTACCTAACATGGTTTTTGGTAAGATTAGGTTGTGTGTGTGTCTGTGTGTATCAATTAGGATATTACCTGACACACAGATTGGGCTAAATAAATGTTGTTACTGTTTATTATTATTTATCCAATAAATATTTATTATGCATGTATTATGTGTCAGAAATGTAGTGTCTTCATCACCAAATATACCACAGCAAAAACAAGACAAAACAAAGACTATACTCATAAAGCTTATATCTTGAATTATAACACTCAGTTACTATCATTGCCTATTATTCCTGAAAGCAAGGAAAGAAGGCTACTACCCATTATCAAACTGGCTAAAGAATGCAAATGGTAGAAGAGGCTACAAAATTGTATTTTGCTTTGGAAGATGTATTTTATTGATTTTAATGCATGGGTGACCAGTAGCTAACACATAACAGCTTAAATAATTAAGATTTGAGAGTTTGCCACAGACTCATTCTAAGTAAAAGTATACATTGTTGCTTATTGCTTTTCAGATCATTTGTTGGGAGTTCTCACTGGGTCACTGATATCCCTTACTTTTTAATCATGACAACAAATCTCCTTAAACCCTCACAAAACACATATCATCATTTCGCATTGTTTCAGTAGTCAATCTAATGGAAGTTTATCCATTCTGCTGAACCAGGAAGAGGCCTTTAGGAATTATACATTCCAAAGACCAATTAAGATCAAATAAATCCAGTAAAATTTTATCAATATTTCATAGAAATAACACCTTTTAAAATATTACAGTACAATACTCATTTCTTGGCAAATATTTCAATTTCTTCCTTCCTTCTCTTCTTCCTTCCTTACTTCCTTTCATGGCTTTTTTTCACATTTGTCTTCAGTAAATTCAGAGAATAACTCTGAATAACCCAAATTATCCCAAATGACCCTTTCAACTACTCCTCTTCAGGCAACTGGTTGACTTCTTTAACCTTCCTTAATAGGCTGATAGGAGAAGGCATAATTTTGAAGTCATTGGATTAGATGATTTATTTGGCAAAACAAAAGAATGATAGAATTTTACAGTTGAAAGAGGCGATATGGATCAGCAAAGGCAGCAACTTCAAGTTTTATTTTTTAAGCTGTGTAATTCTTTTTTCAAATGAAAATTAATGCAGAAGTCCAAAGTGTAAAACAGATAAAAGGAGAGATGCTCTGACTGAAATGAGGTGCAAGCCCTAGAGCTCAACTCCTGTGGTGATGGCAATAGAATTTGCTGCAAGTCAAGAAGCCCTTGTTTAAATGTCCCTGACCAAATTCAAGTCCTTCATTTCACATTTGAAGAAACTGGGTCTGGAGAGGTAAAAATATTTAAGGCCAGAGATGCAAGATCAGGAGTAGAACCAAGTCTGTAAACAGGTATTCAAAACGTTTTCCTTGATATTAGAAAGTAGTATTTTACACTACAATTAAATTAAAGGTTAAGCTAGTTGATGCACTAGTGTTCCAATGGCAAGGTCGTATTTTAAGTAGTGCATGTGGGCTGGGAGATATTGTTACCTCTTTGGAAAATAAAATCTGCCACAATCCTTCTTCTGACCACATTCCAGCAACATGAAAAATACACTTAACCCTTCTCATGCATATCTAAATTTAATCTCATTGCTGCAAGTTGAAAGTCCATGATCTCATGAAAACCAGGTTCATGTACATACGAGGCTTTAATTTCTTAAGGAATCTCCATCCTGTTTTTGGTAGTGACTGTACCAGTTCATATTGCTACCAATACTGCATAAGGGTTCCCTTTTCTTTGCATCCTCACCAACACTTATCTTTTGTCTTTTTGATGCTAGTCATCCTAATAAATGTGAAGTCATATCTGTGGTTTTGATTTGCGTTTCCCTGATGTCAGAAAGTTTACTCCTGGGGCGCCTGGGTGGCTCAGTCGTTAAGCGTCTGCCTTCGGCTTAAGGCGTGATTCTGGAGTCCTGGGATCAAGCCCCACATCAGGCTCCTCCACTAAGAGCCTGCTTCTTCCTCTCCCACTCCCCCTGCCTGTGTTCCCTCTCTTGCTGGCTGTCTCTCTCTCTGTGTCAAATGAATAAAAATAAAAATCTTAAATAAAAAAAAAAGAAAGTTTACTCCTAATGTTTTCTACCAGAAATGTTACTGTTTCAGGTCTTACATTCAAGTCTATCCATTTTGACTTGATTTTTGTGTATGGTGTAATACAGGGGTCTCTTTCTATTCTTTTGTATGTGGATATCCAGTCTTCCCAACACCATTTATTAAAACAAACAAACAAACAAACAAAAAAACCCTTTCCCCATTCTATACTTTTGGCACCTTTCAAAAATTAATTAGCTACCTATTCATGGATTTATTTCTGGGCTCTCAGTTCTGTTCCATTGGTTTATTTGTCTGTTTTTATTCCAATACCCTACAATTTGCTTTTGCGATAGCTTTGCAATACAGTTTGAAGTCAGGAAGTGTGATATCTTTAGCTCTGTTCTTTCTCAAGATTGCTTTGGCTTTCAGATCTTTGTGGTTTTGCATAAAATTTAGATTTTTTTTCCCATTTCTGTAAAAACTACCATTGAAATTTGATAGTAATTGCACTGAATCTGTGTTGTCTCAGTCACCTGATGGGTAGGAGTCACTCAATTAGTTTCCGGATTTCTCTCAGAGGGAACTGATCTGCTTGTACATGTGTATTTGGGGCCTCCATGGGAGGAGGGAAATTCAGGAGCCTCCAAGTTTCCATCTTGGTGACATCATTCCTCTTAAGCTTTCCCCCCGCCATTGTATTAACAGTAGCTAGAAGCTAAGCATGTCATGCAACATTTTCCTTGCATCTTTCATTAAATCACAGAATTCATTAGGTTTATTTTCTATATTTTCACAGGTAATAATGTTTGTTATTTAATTTTCTGCCATTATATAAGTCTTTTACCCTCCATCATTCACTTGCATTTTCCTGCCTTTCCTTTAGGCCTTCAAAGATACTTTTCTGAGGGTTCTTTAGGCTTCTACTAAAGAGCCTCAAGGACTTTCAGATTTTGCTCATCATCCTTTTCCCAAAAGGAAAGCCACATATTTTAGGATTTAGTACAGCAGCATCTCTCTGATCTGAATACAATAGATGCATAAAAATGTATCTCAAAGTTAGTGAAGTATAACAACAACTTATTATTAGTATTTCCCATGCTTTGGGAATTGACTCTGTTTAGCCAGGCAGATCTCCTTAGGGGTCTCTCATGCAGTTGTCATCAGATAATCACCGGGTCTATAGTCGTCTTTAAAACTTTCTTACATATCTGATAGCTGATGATAGCTGCTGCCCAGAAGCTGCCTCCTTTCACAATGTGGCCTAGGTTTTCTTCTATTATAGTGACTAGATTCCAAAAGCAAGTTCCACAAGAAAGAAACAGGCAGACCGTCTGTATGACCTAGCCTCAGAAATCACATAGCGTCAGTTCCACTACACTCTATCAGTAAATGGTCTAACAACATTGCACCCAACTCAAGGGGAAAGAACATCTACAAACATCATTTGTAGATGAAGTGTTAAGGTCACAGAGTAAGAAGTCCATGAGTGATAGGAGATAGCATCACACAGGTCTTTGTAAAAGATAACTGCCACAACCCTGTACCATAAAACATCAGCTGTAATATATCACACAGTGATAACAAAATAAAAAGAAAAAAACTTAGAATAATGATATCTGAGTATTTCCTAGTAAATGGATGAAAACAACTTAATGTGTTTATTAAAAAATAAAAAAATAATTAAATATTTGCCACAATAGGGATATTATTTGAAAAAGTTGACTATCTCAATGTTTTGGTATTTGAAAATAGATCTGACAAAATGTATGATAGTTGTTGCTAGGAGAACGTAAATATTTCACAATAAATGAGATGAGTCATAGTACTACAAATAAATATTTTGGATATCAAAGAGATAAAATAGTCTGATTAGGCAGTTTTAAGACTGCTGACATCACAAATTGGGAATTACTTAAGTCATACTTAGATGAGGCTCAAGTGGATGGCCAGCTTAGAGAATACCTTTTCTTAGCTCATTTCTTTTATGAAGTCACACTACCTCTAATAGTAGATATATCCATATATCCCCCCTTGCTGTTCCTTTGCATTTAAAGAATTCCTTTTAAGGAATATTTATTGCATGCCTTTTAAGGAATATTTATTGCATGCCTAATATGTGCTAGGCATTATGTAGGTCTTTTTAAAATGGTATCTTATATTTTCTCTCCTGAGCCTCTGTGGTATAAGTATTCTCATCACTGTTTTGTCTTAGAATTTGTTTGCTTGTTGCTTAATTTTATCCAAAAATTACTTTCGTTAAATACTACTGACATGTAAAAGCATAGCAAAGCATATAGTGAACATCTGTGTACAGATCATCGAGCTTAAATATTTCAAATAAAATTTAAGTTCTCTGGGTAGCTTTCCATGATCCCATTTCTCTCTTTGTCATCCAAGAAGTAATTATTATGAATTATATTACTTCCTACCCATGAAACTATTTTTATATTATTTTGCATATTTTAAAATGTAGAAGATGTTATCATATCTCTGCAACCTTTTTCCCCAAAATTGTTTTTACCTTTATGCACATTTATTTATTTTTATTTTACTATTGTATCAGCTGTATAATATTCATTAAATTTACCCATTATTTTTTCTTTTAATAAACTTTTACATCATCTAAAATTTTTATCAGAATAAATCATGTTGCAATGAATATTTTAGGTATTATTTACTGGCTTTTGCTATTCTCTCAAAATATAAATTGTGATTTTTTAAAAATTAAATCAACATTTACCCTATATATTACAATTAATATAAAAATACTATTCATTAGTAAACCAAATAGTGCTCTGTGA
This sequence comes from Ursus arctos, assembly GCF_023065955.2. Classification (NCBI taxonomy): domain Eukaryota; kingdom Metazoa; phylum Chordata; class Mammalia; order Carnivora; family Ursidae; genus Ursus; species Ursus arctos. The sequence continues at coordinate 19,393,339 of NW_026623100.1, forward strand.
TTAGCTTTCTCTTCTTTTACTACTCCCCCACCCATGTTATTGTGGGATGAGGAGGTGTAAGGCAGATAAAGTACGTTTTCTAGTCTTTTAATTTCTTTATTGAATAATTAAGAAAAATGCATTTTAGAAGGATATAAATAGTACTTTGATAAAAATTTAACTTATTAAAATAAAAAAAAATGTGTCAAAGAGGAGAAGGTAAAGAAAAAGAGGAGAGGTAAGAGTAACATGGTATCTTGAATATCTTTTTAAAGATTTTATTTATTCATTTGAAAGAGAGAGAGAGAATACGTGTGAGCATTGCGGCAGCGGGGGAAAGGGGGAGGCAGAAGTGGACTCCCCACTAGCAGATTGATCAAGGACCCCAACCAACAGGGTGAGGGGCTCTATCCCAGGACCCTGAGATCATGACCTGAGCAGAAGGCAGATGCTTAACTGACTGTCACCCAGGCACTCCTAATATCTTGAATATTATACACTACGTATTCAAACATATTCAAATATGTTTCCATTTTATTTATTGAACACTGGATATACTCTAGTTGACTCTAATATTTCCAGTATAAAATAAAATAAACGTCTTTAACCCAATCTGTCCCTCTAGCTCCCTACTCATTCTCATTGCTTCCCTTCTGATGTCAAGAGAATAATGACCTCCCCAAATATGTACATCTCCTAATCCCTGGAACCTATAAATATGTTATCCTTGAAACAAAGATTTGCAGTGATTAAGGGTATGGACACTGAGATAGGGAGATTATTTTGGATTATTCAGATGGGCCCAGTCCAATTACATAAACCCTTAAACCACTTTCTGGCTGAATTAGAGAGAGAGATGAGATGATAAAAAAGGGTTGGAGTCAATGGTGCTGGTTATGAAGAGACTCAATGTTATTTGCTCATGGGGCTCTGAACCAAAGAAAGGGGTAACATATAGAAGCTGGAAAAGACAAGGAAACAGATTCTCCTCTAGAGCCTCCAGAAAGGAACATAGCACTACCCACATCTTGATTCTAGCCCCAGTAAAAGCTGTGTTGGATTTCTGACCCACAATACTATGAAAGAATAAATCTGTGTTTCTTACACTACTAAGTTTGTGGTAATTTGCTATATAGCAGCATGCGCGTGTGCGCGCGCGCGCACACACACACACACACACACACAGTTATATTTTCGTAGCTAAATTTCTTGAAAGAGGCATCTCTTGTTGCTGTCAACATTAATTCACACTGAATCTTCTCTTTAACCTACTCATTAGGCTTATATCCTTACCACTCTATTCATTTATTATCAAAAGCATCTTTAGCTTCATGTCTCCTACATCTAATGATTATTTCCCTATTGTTATCTTAACTTTCACCTTAGCAATATTTAGTTCAGTTGATCATTTTTTCCTTACTGAAACACTGTATTGCGATGCCTGAGTGGCTTAGTTGGCTAAGCATCTGCCTCCAGCTCAGGTCATGATCCCAGGGTCCTGGGATCAAGTCCCCCATTGGGGTCCTTGCTCAGTGGGGAACCTGCTTCTCCCTCTGCCTGCTCCTCCCCCTGCTTGTGCTCTCTCTCTTTCTCTCTGACAAAAACAAACAAACAAAAACCAAAAAAAAAAAAAAAACCCAAACAAACAAAACAACAACAAAAAACCCCACTGTATTATTTTAGATTTGGATTTAGCAAAAACCGACCTACTTGATCTTCTCCCTACTTTCATACTCTCCTTACATGGTTTTATCCATGTCCATGTCCATAAATACAATACATATACCTTTCTCCATCAACTTTTAATAACTAATTTCTATTTATCCTTTTCACTTGGATATCTAATCATATTTAAAAATATGGCTTATGACAAAATTTCTAATTTGTGCACCAAATCTTCTTTTTCCCACCCATTTAGTTGCTCAAACCAACTTCTGGGAATAATCCCATATTTGTGTTTTACTAACCCCTCACATTCAATCCTTTGGAAGATAGTGTCCACCCTACCTCCAGTCTGTTCACTTCTCTTTGTCACCTTTACCACTGTTCTAAGTCAAATCATTGTCTTCTCTTGCCTGGACATCACAAAATTCTCCTGATAGTCTTCTTGCTTCTGCTCTTTCCATCTTGTTTACCGCATGAAAATTTCATTCATCACATAGTTGCCAAAGTGATTTTTTAAAAAATGTAAACACACAACATCATTTTCCTACTTAGAGCACTCCAGCGGAATTACAATTTATTTACAATGGAATTCAAGCTCTAACCTGGTTTATCAGTTCTGTATCACATAATCCCTACTATTTCTCCGATTCATGTCATAGAACATTCCTCTTATCTGCTAATCTTTAACTACAGTGTCTTTTGAAATTACTATTTCCTCTACCTGAAAGTCTCTTTCCTCAGGATCTTCACCCTGCTGGAATCTTATCATTACTCCGACTTCAGTTTAAAGGGGAGCTCTCACAGAGTGAGGTCTTCTCTGGTCATCAAAGAAAAAGTAGTCATCTAGTCAGTATCATAGTTCATTTTAATCTCCACATAATATTTATCAATTTCTTTTCTTCTTTATATGTGCATTGATTTGTTATTCGTTTCTCACTAGAAAGTAAGTTCCATGATGACAGGGATCTTATCTGTTCACTGCTATATCCCCAGATCCCAGAAAAATACTATTCATGCATTATACCCTCAATTTGTGTTTAATGAGGAAGTTAGATGTCTACCAACTTAAAAATTCTAAATTCCATGTCTATATAAGACTTAAGAATCATAAGCATGCTCAAATGTGCATAATGTTTTGATAATATCACACAAATATGTTCATATTCTAAACTAAAATCATTATAACATAAAAGGAATATTAATTTACTTCAGCCAAATATTTTAGAAAGAATATCATATGGAATATCTTGACTTCTAAATTCTAGGTTTTGCTCTAACTGTATCTCATATTAGAAATCCATCCCCTTGAATCTTTTCACTAATGTGTACAATGATAGGCTGGGTATAATATTCTAAAAACGTTATAATTTAACTAACATTACATGTTGATGCTGGTGAAGGAGCATTATTTTGATTCAGGATTCACCTTCCTTTTTCTCTCAAGTAGGAATTACTGTATATGTTTTGTTCGGATTACAGATAAGTTAATACAGATAGGTGACTCTTTACTATCTAGAGAAAATAAATGGCAGTCTTGTAGAAAAGTTCTTTCTTTAATGTTAAATGGGTTTAAAGTTTGAAAGTATTCCGTAGGATTCCACTTTTAATAAAGACAATCATACTTCTTATAAAATTAAATCTCTTTATGATCTTTGAATATACTTGCATTATAGTTCCTTTAGCATTATGGGTGGAATAATTTGGAATAAAGAACACCTGCCAATTTGTAACCACAACCAGAGCGGTATGTGCCACAGAATAAAAGGTAACATTACTTTAGAAGTATTTTCTTGCCATAAGATGAAATATTTCACCTTTCAAATTGCTTCACCTATATGTTTATTAGTTTCTTTAACAAATATTCATGAGACTTCACACATTCTCACAAAAAAACTCCCTAACATGGAAAGAAATCTCAATTACTTTTCAGACCTAGTGATACTTCTGTAGATATTGATAAAAAGCCTCTTATATGTATGAATGTAACTTTCTTTCCTGAATATTTTTCCATTACAAGATGTTTAATAAAATGCGGCAGTTATTGACAAAGAAATTTGATTATTTTTTAGCATATCACACAATTTACTAGCTTGCCAACATTAGACAAGGCCAAATAATATATGAAACTGCTGAGGAATTTGATTATACATTGTTGAATATAGAAAGAGGATGTCCTGAAAAATAAAAGATGCAGCTATCACTTTGCTCTTTCTCACCTCATAATCACTAATTGCAAAGTACAAGACTGAAACATAGTAAGATCATGTAATTGTCAATTTTTATAAATATATGTTGACGGCCTTTCATGTAACAGTTTTAAATCCTGGACTCAAACCTCATGGAGATGTAGCAGCTGCCCACCAAATTTCAAAGTTCATTTTTCAACAATACAGATTAGGCAAATTTACTCCTTTTGTTCCCCATCTCTTACGTCCCCCAATCCAAGACTAAGATTGCATATCTGGCATTTGCATTGTTAGTGACTATGACGGATGAGCTCGGGTGTTGGTAAACTAAATACAGCAATATTTCAGGAAGGTATATGAAAATGAGAATACTGCATACCAGTAAAGGTGTGCTTTCTGAAATGAATGGAGCTGATGGTGATGTAAACTATGAGAATTCTTTTGGAAAGCAATCTGATATTCAAGAATATTACCAAGATTCCACAATTATTAATTCATTACTAATTTTGTTTCTCTTATATCCATTTCTTTCTGCTACTCGATTATTTTATTTTATTTATTTTAGAGAGACAGAGAGAAAGAGAGAGACAGCATGAGAGAGACAGCATGAGCAGGGGAAGGGGCAGCAGGAGAGAGGGAGAGAGAGAATCCTCAAGCATACTCCCCACTGAGTGTGGAGCTCAAAGCAGGGCTCCATCCCAGGACCCCAAGATCATGACCTGAGCCAAAATCAAGAGCTGTCTGCTTTACCAACTGAGCCACTGCTATAGGATTATTTTTAATCAAATTCCAAACATCTTTTAGTTCATCTGTGAAGTTCAATACATTCATTCTAAGACACAGATCCTACTTTTGGAATATAACCACAATTCCATCACCCTACTCAGAAACCAAGATAAATTCTTTAATAGCCTCACACAAACAGTAAGTGGTCACATTTTCCTGATTGGCTTATAAATCTCTTCTACCTCCTCCCTGCTTTCCTCTTGTCCTCCTTTTAAAAAGTATTCATTGAAATTGGTTGATATGTCTTTTACATTTCTTTCAATCTATATTAACATTTATTATCAGTGTCTTGGCAGTAGAATATGAACAACTGCTTCTGTGTCCATTTGCTTGTTTTTGCATTTATGTAATGTGCAAAATAAATAGATTTTATCTTTTAAAATGAATACAATATATTCATAAAAACAAATTCCAATTTGACTAAAACTTTGAATTTAACTAAAGGTGAAACAATGAGGTTAGAAAAGTAAAGTATTTGGCATTATAGAGTGTAAGAAATATAGTGATTATTGATTTTTAAATATGTAATTGATTTCTTTGTCCAAGTAATATAATGTGATAGCTAGGCTACTTCCCCTCTCTCCTCTTTTGTTCATCTCCTATGGTATATATTGGCAACCCCTGAATTTCAATTAAGTTTTTCCCCTCTTCTGTTTTTCTGCTTCCTACCATAATTAGCTTTCTAAGTCTCTAGTGTGTTTAAACAATTTACTCCAATTAATTTGGATCAGGTGATTTTGTACACTCTTCTGACATAGCCAGATACTGGGCTGCCCACAATAATATCATTTTCTGATAAACAAATTGGGCTAGAGAAGAACCTGAAAGTGTAGAAAGAGTATACTGATTAATAACCCATTTCCACTGTATTTTCCCAATGTGTATTGTCAGAGGAAAAGAGAAGTTTAGGATTGATTTATGAGATGAGTGCACATTTGCACATCCCATCTAAGCAGCATAAGAAAACATAAGTAGACACTCAGTCTCTGCTAATAGCTTTTCATTGCTGCAGAGCTTCCATGTTATTATTCCCTACCTGTAGTGAGTGGATAGATTTTGAGGCGAAAGAAATTCTGTTTCAGATACCATAGCTATCTTCCTCCAATCTTCCATAATATAATACCACTCTGCAGCTTGTATTTTTCCATGAATTTATGCTACAGAGAGAGTCTATCTTTTACGATGGCCTAACAAAAAATGAGACCTTGTTTTATACTTTTTGCTTATAAATGATATTGCTCGTATAATAGGCAAAACCAAACATGGTCAGAGTGTTCTTTTCATACCTTTCAGTTATTCTTTACTTTTCTCAAACTCTGCAGATAATCTGATTTCTTCAAGCCATCCAGCCCAGATCTATCAAGGGTCCTGGTAATCTTCATTCTTCTCTGCCATCAAAAATTTCCTGTTCTGTCAAAAGGTACAAAATAAATAAATAAATAAGCTGTAAAATAAATAAGTTATAAAATAAATAAGTCATGGGGATATAATGTGCAGCATGGTGACTATAGTTAATGATACCGTACAGAAAATTTGGAAGTTAAGGAAGTAGACTTAAAAGCTATGTATGTTGATGAATGTTAACTATACTTATTGTGGTGATCATTTTGTAAGATATACAAAAATGGAATCATTATGTTATACATCTGAAACCAATACAATGTTACAGGTCAATTATACCATATGTATATTTGACACTGAAAAAATAACTCCTTTTCTAATCCACTTGTCTAACAGTATATCTTGTTAATGTAACATATTTTCCCATATTAATGTGATGACTAGTGAATACATGAAAATCCACCTTCACTGAGCATCTGCTATTTACCACCTGGGGGTTTTATTGTGTACATTACATTTTGTAACATTCGTGAAATCATTCCTTATAATCTTCACTGATCCTGAGGAAGACATTTATACTCTTTTATAGTGGAGGAAACTAAGGTTCAGAAAGACTAAATAGCTTGGCAAGTTTTACAAAAATAGGAAATGGTAGGGCTGGGTTTTGAAACCACAACTGCCTGATTGAAAAGCCCATGATTTTTTTTTTTCTCCCATTTTCCACTTCTAGTCTCCCCTACCCCCAGAAAGTATCATAGATTTTGGAGAACTGGGTCTGATTTTATCCATGCATTCTTTTATGGTATAAAATGTCTTACGTGTGCATGAAATTGGCAAGCAGAAAACTGCTGTTACAAATGCCAACCGCAATTTCACAGGATATTTGTAGATTTGGTAAATGGCAAAATTTAGCTTTTTAGCACATCTAAAAGGGAACTTGGTATCATAGTCTATCTTCTGACATTCGAACAAAAATAGAGAAGTATATTTTTAGAATGTAAACGTGTCCTTGCAATATGTTGCCAACAAAATCTATTGGAGTTAGATTTTTAAATGCCCATTTAAAATTTAAAAATTGCCTGAGGAACTAGTGCTATGAAGATAAAGCTTGAACTTAATGGCTATTTGCTTAGCAGAAGTCACATATCATCAATGGAAAATAGAGTACTGAATCCTTTTTTAATAGACACCTCTAAAAGTAGGATTTATTTTTCACAACTACAAGGATTAAGTTATATCCTTTGCTAAGTATGTAAATGTGACTAATTGAATTAATGCTCGGTCCACAAGCCAGCTTCTTCTTCTGCATTATTAACAACTATGATGAGGAAGCATATTAATAACAAAAATAACACGAGACAAAAATCATTACTTCTTCCAGGTTAGCAGCATGGTGAGAACAGGTGAAAGGTTACTGAATAACCATTAATAGCAGGATGGTGTCATAATGCCCAAATATGAATTATGCAGCTTAGTCTATAAAAGTATTCCTCTGAATCCCCCTGAAAAAAACAATGATGAGTTACATGGAAAAAGTGGAAAAATTAATTATTAAATCTGTCTGCACTCATAAAGACCTCCTACCTAAACACTAAATATTTCAAGTTGCAGTTTGACCTTTCGTAGTCCTTTTACATAGGCTCCCTTTCTTTAACAAAATGCTACAGAGAATGGAAGTGTTGTCAATTAAGTAAAAAGGGTGTTTGCATCAACCTTTTCATGTGTGGAATTTAATGACATTTTAAGGTTAAAGTAAAAGTCAAACATCGATTTTTTTTTTTTTTTAGTGTCTTCCCCTAATGCACCTAATGAATAGACATTCCAATAAAAACCTTTTAATCCATTTTAAACCTTCCACTATCAAAAGACTTCTTTTCTTTTATTTTCATTACCAAACTTTTTTTTTTTTTTTTATCCCCACTGACAAAGATTCAGGACAGAAAGAAACGCCAAGTCAAGATGATCTAGGGAATCCAAATCCAGAAAATCTTGATAATGATGTATTCTAAAATAAAGTTAATTAGATGAATTACACCCATGCATACACCTTTTAGATATCAGGAGACTGGAAATCCAGAGTTCAGATAATATCAGATTGGATGCTGACGATTTTCCAGATATTTGAAAGGATGCTTAGATCTCTTTCACTTTACTTACGAGGTACAATATAGAAGCATGCTTGTATCTACATATTTTGCCAACATAGATTGGCCTAGATAAAATATGTAGTTGAGTCACACATTATCAGTAAATTTTGTCTCATAACATCATGAACTGCAATATGAATTATAACGAATATGATCCTTTAAGTAGAGCTTTGCAATTTAAATTTAAATTTGCATATGTAATATTTAGCTCACAAGGTGATCTTGGGTTGAAATGAGATGATCTCCATTTTATGGGTAATTCTCAATGGTTTATTAAAGTCACAGTATCATATTATGATGTACTATACCCTGGCTAATGGGACATAATAAAAAAAATCACAGTATCAGAATAATTATTATTTCCTTAACAGATTTTTATTTCAAATTCTGAAGATCACTGAAAAGATCAGCACATTAAACATATAAATAAGTAATTAAGCTTTCTCCTAAGTGCTAGATAATAAATAATAATAATAATAATACAGTGGTTAACATGTATTTGGTACTTACTGTGTATATGAAACTTTCTGAGTGTATTATATGTACTAAATATTTTAATACTCATAACAACCTTAGCCAATAGATATATTGTCATCCCATTGCACAGACAAGAAAAATGAAGGAGAGAATTTTAACTAACTTGCCAAAGTTTCCGTAGCTGGTAAGCTTCTGAGTTCACATTCAAACCTTGGTTATCCATGTTGTCCAATGTCCACATAACTTAACTGCCCTGAGGTTTTGTTGGATGTGCTGAGGGATGGAGTTTCCATCCACTGCTGGGGAGCAAATGCTGTGGAGCAAATGATGGTAATTTTTGAAGCTTAAATAAAGGTGAAGAAAATTAGGATGGTCTACCGTGGTCTGTGTGTATGCATTTCTTAGGGTTAGTTAGGGGTTCAGCAAACCAGATCAGAATGAAGTAAGAAGGTACAAAAGAATAATCTCAATTAATTTCCTTTGCTAACAAGCTTCTGCTCTAATCCCAAGAATATCAATGAATACAAACTGAGTTCAGAGTCTCTTCTTTAAATTTCCAGAGCACACAGTAAAAAGCCTCATACACTACACATTATTCGTTTCATTTTAAACAAGTCCATAAAAGATCTTCTCAATTCCAGATCCAAAACAGCTGGGGTGTGCCATAGCTGTAGAAAAGTATAGAGTGTCTTGAAATTAGAATCAAAAGATATATTTTGAATCCAAATTCTTTCATTAACTTGTTGCAAGATTGTGGAATACGATTCACTTGTCCTTGCTGAATTTTGGTTTCCTCTTATGTGTGATAGGGATAATATTTTTTTCACAATGTTGTTATAAATGTTAAATAAGATCTTATATATAAATAACAATGATTAATAGCAATAAGGCCAGATGATAGGACATTTTAGTTAATTAACTATTTGAAAAAAAAATTAAAGATTGTAAGAGAAAGAGAGAGTGCAAGAAAGAGTGAGAGCGCACAAGCAGGCTGAAGGGGCAGAGGGACAGGGAGAAGCAGACTCCCCACTGAGCAGGGAGCCCAACGCCAGACTGGATCCCAGGACCCTGGGATCATGACCTGAGCTGAAGGCAGACACTCAACTGACTGAGCCACACAGGTGCCCCATAAGTGATTTTTAACATTTTAGGTTCCAAATGTCTCATATTTTAGTTTTATTTGTGCTGCCATATTTCTAAGTAGATTTAAAATATTTTTTAAACTTCAAAATTATTTGGTTTTATTTCACTGAATGGTAATGCTTATATTTTCATATCATCAATCTTTTATCCTGATAAATAGCTTTATTTTAGAAACATGAAATGATACATAAATTGGCTGCTTTGGAGTGTGAAAAAGCATTCAAAAAACCCTTCTCTTTGTATAGTTGTGTTCTACAGAGATTCTCCTAAAAACAGAGGCTCTTCACAGTCATAAATAAATGACTCATAAAATAATTACTTAAAAACATCCTCCCCAGCCAGGTGATGTCATCCTAACACAATCCTTACTTTGAGTTTGAAAAGCACTGTCAAACTGGGCATTTTTAGAGTCTGTGGATTCAAACTGAAGAAAGAGAAGAAGTTGGAAGTGAGGTGGAGATAGGATATTATTACTGAAGCCAACTCTGAACCTAGACACCCAGACTATCCTCCAATTTTTACTATATTTCAATACATTTGTCAGCTTATTTTGTTATATAGTTGTCACCAATCTCAGGTTCACATTTACTAAGGTTAACAAGGTTTATTTCTAAAATTAAATATGTTCAAGAGATGAAAAGGTTTTCACTCATGGCACAGAGTTGACTAATCGGATGAGATTATTCCCCTCTACTTCTTCAGTAAATTTGTTTGGAAGTTGTGACTGATGGGACAAAATGGAGCAAGAAATTTTGGAATAAAGAATATTTTAGGAGATTGGTAAGTCTGGCCAGTGTAACATAATCAAGGCCTTCAAATAAGATGTGGGGATGAGGAAACTATAGAGGGCTCTTGGAGGGGGGTGTGTGTGTGTGCGTGTGGGTGTGTGTGTGTATGTGAGAGCGAGAGAGAGAGAGAGAGCGAGAGAGAGAGAGAGCGCATGCACAGGAAACACAGAAAGAATAATGGGAAGAGGCTCGCCAATTCTCTGGCTCACAGCCCAGGCTCCAATGAATGCAATGGATTTCAAATTAAACTTACTTTCCAAGAAAATGAAATTCAATTCAATTCCAAAAATACAGGCATTGTGTTCCTACTATATGTAAAACATGACTACTCAGGAAAACAAACAAATAAATAGTCTTTTTTTCCACATCTTTATACTTAGTCCAACAAGGAAGACATATAATGATATAATTTTTTTTCAATATAACCATAAAGCCACAGAATTTTTATAACTGGAAGAAACTTAGACACCATACATTTTAATTCTCTCAGCTCACAGAAAAACAGAGTCCAAGTGAAATAAAATGATTTGTCAAGAATCTCAGAGAAATCATCTGATATTATTCACCTACCTGAAACAGATTTGTCACATGACTGAGAAGTAAATGAAAAGGCAGTCAGGAATACACTATGATTGCTCTCATCCCAAGTCTGTTTATAAATAACTTAGTTTCATATATATACATATACATATATATATATATATATCTATATATATATATATATATGTATATATGTATGTATATGTATATGTATATATATGTATATATTCACATATATAGATTCATATATATATATATAAATATATAAATGAATAAAAATATATAAATGAATATATATATAACTTGCTGTAGAATCTCTTTGACCCTAGGTTGGCTCTGAGACACAACTGTGAACTATTTATTCCCCATTTTTCATCAAGATAAGCTTTAGCAGGCTTCTCTTCCTTCTTAGGAATTCCCCAATTCTCCTGAGTCATTATAAAAACAAATAAGTTAGCCAGTCAGTATAATTTCCAAAGTTATCTTCAGAGTGTTGCAGAGTTAGCCAACAGGCCAATTCCAAAGCACTAGTCACACTCAAGGCCAATTAGAAATTATCAGCATCTGCAGGGGTGCCTGGGTGGCTCAGCTGATTGAGCATCTGACTCTTGATTTCAGCTCAGGTCATGGTCTTGGGGTTGGGAGATTAAGTCCCACATTGAGCTCAGTATGGAGTCTGGTTGTCCCTCTCCCTCTTCCTCTCCCTCTGCTACTTCCACCCCCACAATAAAGAAATAAAAACAAAAACAAAAACAAAAACAAAAACAAAACAAAAGAAATCCTCAGCATCCCCAATGAGTCTTATGCACTTGGTTCAGTCAGAACAAAGGCCACTGTCTCCATAGCAATTGTTGACTGTCAGCTGTCAGTTGAAAATGATCTTTGGAGTGACTTTTCAAAATCTCTCCTAAAATGGTTGGAAGGTAACTCAAAGTGGACCTGAGATATTTCAAACAAATTGGCTGGTTAAAGCATCCAAGGTCTGAACACTGATCATGTTCACTACAGAATTGTACATTAATTTCTTCCCAAGTCACAGAAGCCTTCACTTGGTTCTTTCCTCACTTTAGAAGTCTTTCACTCATCAAAGGAAATGTTATACAAAAACATTCTTGTCACCCAGCAGCACCAATTCACCCCAACCCAAACATTTCTCCAGAACTCCTTCCTGATTAAACACTCTGCCTCTCAAGTCTATTCTTTTTTTTTAAAGATTTATTTGAGAGAGCCAGTGAGAGAGAGAGAGCATGAGTGGGGGGGGGAGGGGATAGAGGGAGAGGGAGTAGCAGACTCCCTGCTGAGCAGGGAGCCTGACACGGGGCTCGATCCCAGGACCTTGGGATCATGACCTGAGCCAAAAGCAGATGTTTAACTGACTGAGCCACCCAGGCACCCCTCAAGCCTATTCTTTAATATCACCTCTTTAGCTTCTGGGTAGAATGAATCCTAATATACATGAGTCCCTGATGTAGAACTAAGAAGGCTGTGAACTTCCCAATAGAAGCACTTTTTCTACTGGACTCTTTATGATTCAGGTAACTAGTGTCACTGAACCCTCAGGGTATCAGCTATGTGGTCATTATGCAATCATGAAAACCCAGGGCCCAGTATACACATGCATCTTCATTAATTTTCTCAATCATATAACCCAGTGACTACATATCCTGTTCTGGAGCAGTTCAGGTTTTAGGAACTAAAGTCTAGATCTTGTCATTTTCCTGCCTGAATTTAAAAACAATTATAATGCATCAAATAGTCTCTGTCCAAGATTTGAGTAATATTTTTAATTAAATATCCAGAAATTATAACAGACCAATTAACACACTAATCATTCTTTCCAAACTCTATGGCAAAATGTACAAAACCATAGGAGGGAGTATAATGTCAGAGTAGAAGGAAGGTATATTAAAGATGAGATAGAAGTTGGTTCAAATGCTGGTTCTAATTCCAGTTAGCTTTTTGACATGGGGAAAATCAGTTATCTCTTTTAATCTGTCTCTGTATTTGTAAAATCAGAATGATAGCAACTGCCATGTAAGTCATTTAGGTAGATTAAACAATTAAAGATATGTGAAACACAGGACCTGTGACAAATGGAGGTGCCCAATAATAAGTGTTAATTAGCCCTATTTTCAATTTCTTCTTTACAAATTGAAAAAAAAATGAACAAAATAATGCTTAATATGAATATTAAGCAAGCTGTAGGCACAGTTACTCTAGTAATACTGCTGTATTTAGATAAAAAGCAGCATGAAAGGATTCTCACTTTTCATTAGTTTATCATCAGTTATAAATGCAACAGAATCTACTTATGGGCTAACTATAATATATATTCTTGATATCTCTATTTGTTTTACTATTCCATAACAATACTTAAATGTATATGTAAAGTGCTACAGGGAAAAAAATACATATGGCAGGATTTTACTTACATGTTTATTGGATTAAAACAATAAAAAAATTGCCTAATTCAGCAAAATGTTTGATATGGTCTTGGATCTTCCTTCTGATTACTCAGCAGAAATCAAGGCAAAGGTTTGTCAATTGTTTGTATAATGAAATCATTACAGATGGCAAAATTTGCCTCTCCAGGAACATTTGTAGCATTCAGGGTCCCTTAGAAAAACAAAAACTATTCGGAGTTCTAAGCAGTTTATGCAGGAAAACATTAAATGTGAAGAAATAGGAAGGCCTGCCAGAGTGAAGGTCAGAGAAACTGATCCAGGAAATCAGAATGTGCTGGGGAAATCTCAAATCCGTGGTCTGCAAACCCCTATGCCTATTGCAGCTTCTTGCAACAGTTACTGCCTCTGCTTCTCTTCTACTTCCTAGAATTCTCCTGAGTATCTCTCACTGGTAAAATGGAACCTAGAACCTTCCCATCAGGGATCCTGAGATACAGAATAACCAGGCTTCTAGCCCCTGAGATACAAGGGAGATCACCGCAATGAAATAATTTAGGTATTCAAAGACAAGGTGTCATGACAGAAGGATAACAGTAGTGACAAAATTATCAGGACATGGTCTCAAATTGAGCTAGGCAGAAGGCTGGAATCATAAGATGACAAATAACTATGGGGAGAACATAATAAGCCTCTTTAGGAATGTCTAGAAATATTGGGGTTTATTTACTTGGTTTTTTTAAAGGGCAATCCTAGAAGAAAAATACTACCTTATATAAGGACTGAAATTCCAAATTTTAATTAAAAGTGGAAAAAGAACTGAAGTCCCATTGCTTTTGAATACCATTTCAGAATATATTTAATAAAATGTCAGTTCATATGTGTGAAAATTATTGTGAGCTTTTTTCATTTTAAATGTGTGGTATTGATTTATAAAGATTTACAGTAGATTCTTTCACTTTATCCTCCCCTCATCCTCTAGAATTAAACACAGACAGACACACATACACAGAGACAGAGGCACACACACGTGCCCGCACACACACTCACATACTCACACAACCAGACTTGATCATGTTTTTATATGCAGAAGACAGAAGCAGATGGTAGAACTGTGAATTCCTAGCAACAGACTTCGAGACCACAATATTATTCTAGCAAAACAACAAAACATACTACTTATGTAAACTGATCGATATATAAACTCATTAGGAAGTCCAAATATTTCTAGTAATTTATTAAAGAATTAAATCAGTGGTGATACAAAGTTAATAATATATTTTGCTTGAGTCTCCACCTTTATATCATTTTAGTTTTCCAGAGAAGATAAAAAAGAAATACAAATATTTAACTTTTTTGGCAAGGAAAATTACTCAAAAAAGACATAGGGAAAACTTTTTTTCTTGTTGTTTTAAGATAAAACAGAGCATGAGGCTACAGCTTACTTAATGTAAGGGAATATTTAAAAACAAAATCAATCAAACAAATAAATAAGCTGCTTCTTATCATTCACAAGGGCACCCTTAATACAGATATTTTATATTTGGAAAGCACAGGGTTCTAGCCTGGTAGAGAGTGCATGCAGGCCTGCACCTGTGCAAACACACACACACACACACACACACACACACACACACACACACACAGTAAAAATACATTTTTTATTACCCAGGGAAATGCTGAACAATAAGTCTCTAGGACAGTACAAGAAACAGAATACTCAAAGAGCTGAGATATTAAGGGAGAAACTGATTTTGCTGTGGCGTTTGCTTTATAATATTAGAGTCTATGTAAAGAACCTCGGGCTGATACAAATAAACTATCAAATTGTCAAACCATCTTCAAAATCTATTGGAGATAAAGCCTAGAATATAAGTTACAGCTGCTAATCCAATTAATACAATGAATGGCCTATGTTCATGAGCTGCACATGAAAAAAAAATCGTAGGCCAGGAAAGGATGTCCAGGAGTCATTTTCCATCTATTGGCAAGATTTCCCTTAATGCAAAATAGCTTTGTTTTCACACATTGACTAAATTTATTCTGTTTCAGTTAGGCTTCACTAACATTTAGAAAACACTTTTATAAAATCTTATCTAAGTTCCCAAACACACACACACACCTCTATTTATTTATTTATTTATTTATTTATTTATTTATTTATTTAATCTGCTCTAGAAAGACAAAGTAAATCTATGATCAGATAAAACAACCTGAGAGACTTTGCTTGGAGTAGGGTCATATGTATAGGGTTATCACTGATTTTTTTTCTCTATTTTTCAAAATTTAGATTCAAATTTTACAATATCAAAAATCAGCTAAGTGTTATTATTTAGGACTAGCTGAAGGATAGTTGCTTATACTACCAAATTCACATGATCTAGAAAATTAATGTATTTACTTCTTCCTCAATACCAACCAGAATAATCCGTTGATCAAGCGAAGTCTAGTTTATTCCTGCAGTACGGGAGCACCCCACCTTGACAGAGTGTTAGTATTTACTCAGAAGGGGAGGTTAAGGGTGACTAATGATAGGGTTTAGAGTTTTTGGTGGTAGTAGTTCAAGCTGAGTCTTTCCATGTTGGATTTCACAGGCATTGGTCAAACACTGTATTATAATAGTGTGTCATTGAGGGACACAGTGAAGGTATAGTCTCAATGAGTAAATAGCTGTTTGATAAGCAAGCAAATTAGCTCAGTAGAGTCATCTACTGTCCCAAGAAGAGCTCTACCTGGATGTACAAGCTATCCTCCTAAGAAGTAAACTGGTTTAAAAATCTAGTGTTTGAATTAACAGAATTTGGGGGAGTTCCTGAGACTAACAAAAATATTTACTGACTTACAGCCTTACCTTCTTGGACAAAAATTTTCTACAACAAATAGGAGAGAAGTGTTGATGTAGGGCCTTCGATCTTAGTCTCCAGAATGAAGCAAAGAGGATTCAGGCTTTCAGTTTTCACCAGTGAACTCTCCTGGCCCAGAATATCAATATATCAACTTATATTTGGAGATGTATCACGGCCCTTCATGATGGATATTGAAACATCTTCTTAGGCTTAAGTTCACTGAAGAAAACATTGTTGAAAAGCAGAAAAACTGAGGTATTGTGTTTAATGTAAACTTGCACATTTAACCTTACGAGGCATTAAGTCAACATAGGCACAAACCAACAGGCAGAGCAGTGGGAAGGAGACCTTTTCGCATCCTTCTGAGCCATTGTGATGTGAGAGCTATGCTGGCCCAAACTGAAATAATCCCCTACAGCCCTAAGGAAGGGAGGTGGAGGACAGAACAAGGTGTAAATAACTGTAGACCCTATAGGACCTTCCTTTGCACAAGGAGATAGACAATCCCCAAGGACAAATAATGGAACAAGAATTGCAGACCACATATCTGTCTCCTTTTTTATGACTCAAATGGCTTGGGCCCACACACTGCTAATGTGTGAGGGAGGGATGGTGCAGGCGGGCTGTGGGCAGAGGTTCCCAGCATCATTTCAGTCCTGTGAGTATGAATGTGTGGTGGTGAGGGAAGTGGGCTGGAACCAGCAGTGATCAGAATAGTCATCTTCTCCCTGACTTCAACTGCAGTGAAAGAACATTTAGATCCTTTCATCACAATGTGCCAATTTCTCTAAGGGTGGAAAAACGGAAAGGATTTATTTCTGTGTAAAATGAGATAACATTTAGGTTCATGCTACATTGGATTATATTTCATTGTGCTTGGCTGATTTTATATACATAAAATGTATATAAAATACATTTACAGGAATATTAAACAGGAAGAAATGCTTGCATTTCCCAAGAGTAGTGGATTTTGTCAGATAATTACCCAAGGTACAGATATAAACAGTTTGACATCGGATGCAAGTCCAGAACATTATCTAAATGGTCTGCATCAGGTCATATTTCTTTTTGCTTGTTCTTAATTTAAAAGCTACTTAATAACAGCCAATATATGTATAACACTTAAACTTTTTATAACATGCCTTATTTGTATTGCCAGGATTTTTAGCCTATAAAGGAAACATGTCTGAAGGGAAATGTAAAAAAGCAAGAGAGAGAGGTATGTTATAGGTTGGGGTCAGGAATGCTCCCAGAGAACTATAAAATATTTAACGATAGTGTAAAATGTATATTTTCGCAAGAATTACACAAAATATAAATTATTTCTGCAAACATATTATAGGAGTGAATTATAAACAATAAAATGAAATTTCTACTTCTCAGCTTGCCTGAAGTGACACTTACTTGAAAGAAAGTAATTTGTTATAACAATCAAAAGAAGACCTGGCTGACGAAGACTTTTGCACGTGACTGAGGAAGAGAATCAGTAAGAGACTATGAAGCTGAATTTATATTTCATATAAATAGTGTGCTGAAGGTAAAAGAAATTTAAATACCGGCTTTATTCTACCAATAAAGGTGTTAGAAATGAATTTCTTCTTTCCCAAACAGAATGCTTAATGGACTTGTGAACTTTACATTTTAAGTAACTGTTTAATTTCATAATTTTAAAGATCTCTCCAATCCTTCTTATGTTAAAAGCTATTAAAATCATTGGTGATATATTTTCATTTTTAAAATGACAAAGTTTGCAACTTAAAAAGTACTTAATGATTTCCATCTTTTTCTCAAATACATTATCATAGAAGCAGCAATTTTATGTTTCCTGTTTATATTAATTTTTACAAAATAAGGCAAAAAGGCAATAAAATACTCAAATAACTTTAAAATGCACTATTATATAGGCTAAAGTGGTGGCTGAGATAGGAATATCGGCAATCAAATCTTGCCACATTGATAAAGAGACAGAGAATGGTAAAGTTATCATTTGCCCCGGTATCCTAACTCGCAATTTGAAGTGCATCTGACTCTATCTCATCACTCTTCAAAATTATTAGAACTTGGTAAGCACCATGAGAATATAGACTTTGTTGAAATTACTCAGTTCTGTGTCCTATTACACAGAATTACTTGGAATATATTAGGCCAAAGATGAATGATGGTAAAATTAATAGGAAGACACAATTCTTATCCATGTTGCAGTGTTGTTGCTTATTATCTATTTTCTATAATAGATACACCAGGTAAGTGTTATCCAACACAGAAACATATCCCATGACTAGGCAGTAGAACAAATGAAGAAAAAGCTGGACCCAGAGATTGCAAACCTCACAGGGAAGACAACTGAGGAAGGTAATAAGGGTAAAAGAAAAATTAGTCTAGGTGCCAGGTATCAAACAAAACACTCCATTTCCTGGAAATGAATTAAATTAAGGAGACGGATAGCAGATCTCAGACCCAGAAAGGCTGGGATAATACACAAAAGATTCAAGAAGGCTCTTTTGCACAAAAGGGGATGAGAAGGAATGGGTAGTAATGTTTAGATGCAAAACAGTGATTTGGTCACTAGCAAGCGATGACTTATTGTGACACATGCAAAAGTAAGATATGGCCAACACCAAGCCTGTATTGATACTCAATCTGAAGCTCCATACCCTGGATTTCTTAAATTTTAATAATCTCGAGAAAAAAATGGTTCAGAGCATAAGAGCTATAAAGTTAGTTCCAGCTTCTAGAAAAATAAACACCCAAAAATAAACACCATTATAAACCATGGTGGCAGATAATTCTGTATACTAACATGATTATTGTTAATGTGTTGACTGTGCCTCCGATGTGCCTCATTGGAGTTTGCCAGGTGCTGTTATTGATTTCAAAGTATGGTTTCAAACCTCAGAAAAAATCTTCTAAATGCCTTTAAACAGAAACATGAGCATACCATATAAAGCAGTTGAATCACTATGTTGTTCTCCTGCACTAATGTAACATTGCACATCAACTATATTCAAACAAATTTTTTTTTTTTTAAAGAAGCAGCAGTAAGAAGAGCCTAAAGTAAGACAGGAGAGTTCACTTAGTTTATCTTAAATGTAAGCATTAAATTTTTGTTCCTTTTTAAAGTAACCAAATTCAGCAATGGATTGTTTGGTATGACTAAAATGAAATAAAGAAGTATAGATTTCAATTCCTGTCTTCCTTAATTATTACCTTCATTATTACCCCTCTTATGAAGCACTGAATTATATACTTTTAATATTATACTTCAATATTTAAAATGTAAGTAATAACATACACATATATAAGACACAGAATAGAAATTATAACCATACTGGAAATAGTTTTCATTATAGTACTTAATGTGGACCAAGATAAGTACCTCCTATATAGAATCCTATTTAATCCTCAGGCTTGGAAAGGCTGCTATTTTTTCTAAGGGCAAATAGCAAAGCCAGTTTCTGAACAAGGGACTATTTGATTCTAAATCCCATTACACTTACTATATGTCTAGAAGGCTTAAAATACTAATCTCTAAGTACTATCAATGAATGTAAGATTTGTTCCTTTATAATAACCATATTTATTATCTCATCATTCCAAACTCACAGGTCTATTCCTCTCTGTCATATGGTAAACTAAATATATCATAAGCAAAATATTTTTATTTGTGCTTTCTTGGAGAAATGTAATACTTTCAAGATAGAATTGTGTGTAGGGAACACTAAGTTTCCATACTGTAAATGTGCTAGTGTGTTACCCTTGAAACACACTGGTAAAGAAGAATTTATTTTTTAGTGCTATGAATTCCAGCTACTAATGGGAATTAGGGTGTGTAGTTTAGGTATTCCATTCATAGAAATTATGTTGTCTCATTTTCCGTAAATTAACACAATTAGAAATAAGCTCTGACTGCCGGATGGGTGTCAAATTAATTTACATATTTTCTCTGATGGCCTGATGCAGTGTATCTATGCCAGAATTCAATGGACCTGGTCAAAGAGAACATCTAGCTCGATTAGGGTGTTTCCTTACCTGAATCAATTCACTGTTGTTACTGTCTCTCTGTGGAATAAATAACTTAAAACTTTCAGCAGAAACTCTTTGGAGTGTTCATTTTAAAAGACAGATTTTGAGAGTCTAGTGCCCCAAACCCAAGGGATCAAGAAAAGAAAGATACAGAAACCAGAATGAGATGATCATATTCATATCAAAAGTCAGAGGTCAAAACAGAGCAGAGATTAAAAGGAACGCTCATAAATCAGACCATAGTCTGGAGGGGGAAAAAAAAAGATCAACAAGAAAGGTGAACCAAACAGTAAAAATGTTAGAAGCTTGGTGAGAGTATCTTCCCCTTTCTGTGGCCCTACTGTATTGCAACGCCGACTGCTACTGCAGGGTTAGGACACAGCTAACTTTTTTTTGTTGTTGGGCAGAGGACGCCAGCTAACTGTCACGATTGCACATTTTGTGTTGTATTTGCCAGGTCTCCGAAGGGAAGTAAAGGCTTGTCCATATTCCCCCTTGGAAGGTAGAAATATTTAGATTAATCAAGTTTAGCCTACTTTAATAATGTCCCTTTAGTAACTAAGTAATAGAGTTATTAGAGGAAAAAAAGTAAAAAAAAAAAAAAGTTCTCCTGTAAGACCATCAATTTTTCACACTATTGCAATATACTGAGGAAGATTCTTCTATAAGCCTTATGTTAATAAACTTTCCTTGATGTTTTGAGATAGCTCATAGTTAAAATGTCTATTGATGTTGTTTTCCCCTTTTGTTAAGGCAACCATAGCAGAATCTGATGTAGAAAAGTCAAGGTCTCATTTTCTCTCTCTCTCTCTCCACATAGATACACACACACACACACACACACACACACTTAGAAATATGTATATGTGTGTCTGTATATACATATATATATATATATGCAGACACACATACACATTCATATATACATACACACAAATGACTATAGTCTATATATACACATATACATACATACACACATGATATTTGAAAAGGAGGAATGACTACAGTCTATGCATGGTAAATTCATTTCTGGCTAACCTTTTGAGTCAAATATAACATTATAAAATATATTAAATAAGTATTTTGTGACTTTTAGTGGTCATACTTTAAAAGTACAATTTTTAAATTCACATCAATTATGTACTATGATTTGATCTTAAAATGTCTGAAACACTTCTGGACTAAAAATTAGTACCCAAGAAGATGACTGAGGAAATGTTTGCATTTATCAGAATCTGAGGGATTTATGTGCTGAGTTTGAGGGAAATGCCCTCAAATGTGATTCTAACAGAGTAAATGCATGTTCTGCTAACTGAGCAAGTGTCATCTCTTACTCTTACTCCAAGGACGTTGCATGTTCTGCTAACTGATGGCAAGTGTCATCTTTTACTCTGCCAAGTCAAATACTAAGGTAAGTTTCTATCAAAATTCCCAGAGTACTGCAAGTTAGATATGTTTATAGAAGGAACTTCTAGCAAGAAATGTTTGGAATGGCAAAAGAAGTAAAAGTAATAACTTTTTATTCTTGGAGTTACTATCTGGGGAAATGTAAGGCAGTATTTCCTAAGTCTTAGCTACCACCTCATTACAAACATTTCATTAGTGTTTTCCAGCTGCTCATTTGTCTCTCTTCTCTCCACCTGCATATCCTCCCAGCCAATTTTCAATAATGGCTGTCCCTTTTCCCAGCCCTCAATGTGCCAAGCACTGGACAGATTCTGAAAGGCTTTGCTTCAAAGTAAAATGGAGAATCTGGCTGGGACTTAGCTGCCATGGAGATACCCTCAATATTTTTCTTCCAATGCACATTTGTCTGAACTGAGCATTTTCCCCCTTTCATTTTCTTCTTAATGGCACCTCTTCTTTCCCAACTGCTCTAAGACTTCCACAGATTAAGAGAAAAGCAGCATTCTCTTTGTTTCCTGCTTCCACATCTTTAGCATAATTTAACCACTACTTCAATTTTGAAGTCCATATTTACTTATCGAAATCTCTATTCCTATTGATATCATCCTCCAGAATTCTCTTCTATTTCTGTTGGAAATTTCAGAGTCTATTTAACCTACTTCATTTCCATCCAAGCATCTGACAGTCTGGTGCTTCACATGAGCTCTTGTATTGAAAACTCACCTAAAATCATGTACATATTTTGTCTACTCATTTCAAATTACTCTAATTTACCTTTTCAAACCATAAAATCATCACCCCTTTGTAGCCAGTGTCATTTGGAGCTTTCTAGATTTAATTAGAAAATAAGACAATGTTGAAAATCTCTTCTAATTCTAACTCCATTACCCTGTTCGACTACCATCAACTTTGTGCTGGAACGCTAATAGCTTTATATTGGTTTTCTCTGAACTTACGACTCCATTTCAATCCATTCTCCATTCTGCATCCAGAGTACTTTTTTTTTTCTTTTTCAAAATCTAAATTTGATCATGTCCCACATTCTTAGCTTTGCCTCCGTTTCAAAAGTTTGCAAGTTTGTGTGTGTGTGTGTGTGTTTTTATCATTATTATTAGAAAGATGGAGGCAGTGTTATATTGTTAAGTGTTTGACAATCAGTTGGCAGGGAAGATTTGGGGGGATAAAAAACCCTAATTTATAGAAGCTGCCAAATTTCCTATGTTATTTCTACAGTGGTCAATTTCAAACTAGCAATATAACATTGCTGAGTGAAGAGTTGTCAAAAGATGTGCACAATCACCCATGGAGAGTCAGTGTAAGCTGACTCTAGAACAAAATTTGATGGAGGTAAATTACTTAACCTGAACTTTAAGTCCCTGCTTCATCTGTCCCCTTTGACCATGTTAAACTGTCAACTAACCACTCTGAGCCTTTAGTTACTCAAATGTAGTCTATGTTCTGGTTGCTTTAGCCAGAGGGAGTTTGTATATATTATTCCAACTATCTAGAACACTCTACTTCAACCCTGCCAAAATTATCTGCTGTATTGAAATTTTTTTAGGGAAGTCTTTTCCTTGAGTCCTACGGCACTCAAACTAATCCAGACCCTCCTGTTGTGTGCACACTGGGCATTACATACTTCTTGTCTCTTAACATTGTTGTCATTTTCTTTATGTTTATTTGTGTGACTGTTTTATAAATGTCTATCTTCTCAACCAGTCTGTAAGCTCTGCAAATGCATGAGTTATGCCAGGGTGGGCTCATGATTGCATCATCAGTGCCTATGTCCAGCATAGTTCTAAGCATATAGTAGTTTCTAAAAATAACAATGACAGTAGCATGTTGAATGAAAACATAGAGAGATCTTTATCCCTCTACTGTAAAGTACTTAGAATATACTATGGGCTCATTCAATGGTTTTTGAATGTTTAATTGAAGATTTCCTGTATTCATCCCATTTCCTCATTTATGCTGAAATTCTTTCACCTTTACTAGGATCTTTATTTCTCGATATTCTTCAACTCAATATTATTTTCTACCTCTTACCTGCACCTTGTAATTTTCTCCTCGATCTATTATGATCATAAGTCTATGTTACAAATTATTTAAAATGCTGTTGTTATAACCATAACCTGATGAAACATAAGCCTTTATCACATTTAGTATGGGCACTACATTGTCACCGTTTAGGAAAAATTAATTGGTGTTAAACTAAATCCTATTCAGAAGATGTTGGATTGAAAAAAAAATGGTAGTAGAGGCTCCTGGTGGCTCAGTTGGTTAAGTGCCTGCCTTTGGCTCAGGTCAAGATCTCAGGGTCCTGGGTTCTAGCCCCAGGTTGGGCTCCCTGCTCAGTGGGGAGTCCACTTCACCCTCTTCCTCTGCCCCTCCCCCGCTCATGCTCTCCTTCTGAAATAAATAAATAAAATCTTTAAAAAAAAAGAGAGGAAAAATGATAGTAAATCAAAAAGTGAAAGATAATTTAACAGAAAGTTATTAAAAATCATATATAAGAAAAGAAAATTCATTCTTGACACAGATATTTTGTGAGGAAAAATATGATTATTTACAAGTAAATGTTAGAAGTGGGATCTTGAAAAACACTTGACAGTACTCTATCACAGACACTCAGAGAAATGCAAGTCACTACATAAGTGGTAGATTTAATGAGTTCACTCTGACATTCTGATTGCTAATATGGATGAAATATATGAATGAACCCAAATAATTAAGAAAGGTACTCATAAAATCACCAGTGGCATTTAGTAAACATATTGTGATTCTAGTGAACCATGTTATGTAGGTGTTGACACTTGAACATAAATAATGTAGTTTTATAGAAACAAACACACTTAGTCAATATACAGTCTTTCCTGCTTGCAATCTCTGATCTTTTCCTTGGTACTATGTTCAATAGAACATCTGTTGCAGTTGTATATACTGTTTATTTTTTTTCAATCTCTGAAAGTGAAGTGACTTTTTTTGCTTCTGCATCTTTTGCTTAAAAAGTCAGACACCACTGTTTCTTCCAAAAAGTCAATCTTTAAAAACTAACTTTAAAATATAAGAGGCAGAGAATCTTTCTATCAAGATTTCTGTTTAAACACTATGTTTAAAGTGCTTGTTGCATAGTGTTTTAGAAACTAGAGGTATTTCTTTTGAAGTGCCAATCTAACTATTGTCATGATTTTGATGGTAATTATAGTGGAATGCCCATATTTCAAAGAGTAAGATCAGAAGTTCATTTTAATCTCGGCACTGAATGAATTCGGCAGTGTTTCTGTGCGTTTTGAATCCTGAGTACACACATTTGCAATGCATTTTGATGTAACAAACTCATTGTTTGGGTTTATCTGGACGGTTGGACAAATTGGCTATATTAGCAAATAGTTCAGTGGTTTACATATAATATCTAATATTATAATATTTGGAGCTTATTTTAAGTGTAGACATTACCAGACAGATATCACCTACTCTTCTGTGGAAATTATTTGAGTATAATCAAACCACAAATTGAATAATAGATATATATTTATTTTAGTCCTTAATTAGGGAAACGTTAAAACAGATTCTATGAAGAACACAAAAAAGTAATGTCACTCTTTGGTCCCCACTTACAGGAATAAGAGAAAAACACTGAAAATGGATAAAAAGAAGAGTAAAATGGCTAACTATACAAACAAGAATATAACAAATCACAACGTACTATCTGGCTAATTCATCAAATGAGGCATCTATGCAAAAAATCCCATAGCAACGTCCTTCCAAAAGTAGAACCCACAGGAGATGCAAGAATAAATAAGTGGAAACACATAGTATTAGTTGTCTTTCACACACTATTTTCAAACCAATACAGGTAAGTAGACAAAAATAAATGAGGATATAGAAAAGTAACAGAAGTAGAAATGTATATATCATAATATATTGAAATTGGCACTAGATAATAATGAATATACATTTTCAAAAATATATAGGGGATTTGTGAAAAATCGACCATATGTTAGCTTGCAAAGGAAAACTTAATAAGCCTCATAAATCGAGATTAATACTAACAACAATCTCTCATTGCATTGCAAGAAAACTAGATTTTAATAACAAGGTAAAAAAATCAGAAAGGCTTTTCTACAGTGAAATAAATATATTCTGGGATCAAAGTGGAAATACATACTGAAATTTAAAAAACAACAATAATAATAATATAAATGAGTACATCCTAGAATTTATAAGATAATATTTAAAAGACACTATAGGAAAACTCACAGCATTAATTACTTAAATCAACAAAAATAAATGAATGATAATGAATGTATTAAAGCTTCAAGTAAAAAATATTGAAAAACTATTCTGAAAGAAAATGGAAGAAATGATACAATAAAAGAGAAAACAAAGCAGAAAGTAATGAGTAAGAACAAAAAGCCTTAGGACTAATAAGAAAATGTAAAAGTCAATGCTTTATTAAAAGGTCATTAAAATAAGTAAATCCTTATTCAACCTAATTAATGAAAGGATAAAAAAGGATAAAAACATAAATGTAAGAAAACATGACAAAGGAAAAATAACTATAGAAACAGAAGTTTCACTCTGCGTGAGTGCAGCCAAAGAATTAGGCTTCCCTCTTCTTCCATTTCCCAGCCTAGGGCTACAGTTTCTCTCCAAGAATGGCCGACTGCCAGCATTTCTCATCTACATCCCGCCAGCAGTTGGTTGTAGAAGCTCTCTTCTAGGCAAAATCAGCTGAGAGGTCTAGGGCTTACTTCTTTCACTCAGCTACCAGTCACAGCACAAAAGTTCTACTCCATGCAGCAGAGGCAGATAATATTGGGCCCCAATTATCCATCTTTACCTTATTCACAGGAGAGAAATTTCATAATGGAACGTGAGTTGAGAACAGGGGATGCCCCCCTCAGTGACTCACTTATAGCTCAGAGTCCTCACTCTGTCTTCATGCAGTTCAAAAAGCAGTGACACAGAGATTTTCCCCAGGGGGAGTGGAAAATCCTAACAGAGTGCTGCATAGTTCACAGCTCTCTTTAAGGGGACTGACTTTATTTTCGTTGAAATGTAGAAGTTCAAGACTAAGGTCACTGTCAAAAACAATGGGGGCATTGATGGTAAGCAATTAAGAAGGGATTGTCAGTTCCATGACAGCAACAAGTGAAACCACAGGGCAGCTAGAAGTTTAATGGAGAGAACCAGAAAAAAAGACAGATAAAACAAGCTTTTAGGGGCTCAGAACAGCATCAAAGACTGGCCTCAAAGACTACCCCTTCAAAGAGCTCAAATTTAATTTGATCAGACTATGGAGTAATTTATTCCTCAGGGATAAATTATTGTCAAAAGCAATAGAACAAACAGCTAGCAATTAGTAAGGGCTAATAGTGGAGAGATTTTGTCACTTAACAGAACTCCCTTACAAAAAGTACTGAAGTAATTTCTTCAGGCTGAAAGCAAGTAACCCCAGAAAGTAAAAGAATGGGGGAAAAAAAAAACAACAATAGCCAGCATGAGAGGGCTGGAATGGCTTTAAACAACAATAAAATAACAATATAAAAAAAGAGGGACCTTATATAATGATAAAAGGGTCAATCCACAAGAGAGATATAATAAATATAAACATATATGCACCCCTAACAAGAGACAAAATCCATGAAGCAAAAATCGACAGAACTGAAGAGAGCAAGTAAATAAAAAATAATAGCTAGTAGAGCAACAGGAACTCTCTTCCATTGCTGGTAGGGATGCAAAATGGCAAAGTTACTTTGGTAGACAGTTTGGCATTTTCTTACAAAACAAAATATAAATTTACCATACAATCCAGCATTTGCATTCCTTGGTGTTAATTCCTTTGTAAATTCCTTTGTAACCTGAGATATGGAAAACTCTTTAATCCAATTTCAGAAATAATATAAGAAAGGAATGATGAATTCAACTACATTAATATAAACAGACAAATACATGGACCAAATTAAAAGCAAAATGAAAATACTAAAGAAAATATTTGCAACTTGTATCACTGACAAGGAATTAATCTCATAAATATATAAAGAGCTCTTAAGATTGACAATAAGAACAAAACCTAGTAGAACATGGGAAAAAGACATAAATGGGCATTTAAAGATGAAGAAATGCTCTTTAAACATATGAAAGATAATCTAGCTTAAAATAAGAAAAATACAAAATATAAAGGTGTGCACATTCTCCATTGGTACAGCTGTTAAAAAACAGACTCTCTTATAGTGTTGTTGAAAATACAAAATGGTACAACCCAATGTTAGTACTTCAACATTATCTCTAAAAACTGCATAAAAATTTACTCTTACACAGCAGGTCCACTTCTAGTGATCTATCTAGAAGTTACATTTCCACAAATATGAAACAACATATACACAATGCTATTATTTGTAATAGCATTTGTAAATGTGATAGCATTATTTTAAAACATTGGTAATAAGTCCAAATATGTACATTAATAAGTAACATATTTTATAGATTGTGGCATACTCAATTATGAAATCTTAAAATATAATGAGAAAGTCTGTATTTAGAAATATAATATGATTTCCAGGATACAGTTTTAAGTGAAGAAAAAAAGTTTCAAAGCACAAAATATAGTATGTTAATGTTTTGTGTGCAAAAGATAGTAAAACACACGTGCACACACACGCACACTTACATGCTTCTTAGCAAAGAAAATACACTGGAAAGATAAACTGGAAATTAATTTATATAAACAGATTTCCTTGAGGACAGGGACTGGAGTAGAAGGAATAGGAATGAAAGCAAAATTCAGCATATGTTTTAATATAATCTGACTTTTGAACTGAATATTTTTCATTTATAGTTAAAAACTAAAATACATGAATTCATTTAAAAATATATCAATATTCCACCATTTATCTATTTACTCATACATCATCTGTCCATTTAGTCTACAAATATATATACATATATATATATGTTTTATTTTAGAGAGAGAGAGTACGCATGTGAGCAGGGTGGAGGTGAGGGGCAGAGGGAAAGAGAGAATCTTAAGCGGGCTCCACACCCAGCATGGAGCCTGATGTGGGGCTCAGTCTCACAACCCCAAGATCACAATCTGAGCTGAAATCAAGAGTTGGACACTTAACTGACTGAGCCACCCAGCTGCTCCTAGTGTACAAATATTTACTGAGTACTTTCTTTGGGTCAATAACAGAAATATAACAGAAAACTAGAGAGTATGGTCACCTGTTCTCACAGAGCTACTTTGGCTGGACCTCTTCTTCTCAGTAGGAATGTTCCATCCAGTGGGCCACAAAGTCCACTTTAGACCTTCCTGGGCTCTAAAGCATTTTCATGCATAACCCTTGATTTAAAGAAATGATTTATTATGTCTAAAAGTAAAAATACAGCTATCTGAAGAAAAAGGTCAAACAGTATTTGTTAGAATAAATAAATAAATAAGCCCTATATGGAGAGAAAAAGTATCAAAAATGTTTATCTATAGGCCCTCATATTGATTATTATTAATGGGTAAATATTAAGGAGATGTTAAAAAGAATAAGTCATTAGTGAGGAAAAGGTTTTTTTTTTTTTTAATGTCATTAAACTCTAAATTTATTGTAATAAACAAGAATATGCTTTATCCTCTCCTCTATTGTTTGTAATAAAAATACAGTGCTCAAAAATTTTTCTTGGTCCAGAAAAATTCATCTTAAATACATACTTGGAAAAGCAATTACTAACCCCGTTTTTGTTTACTAAAGGATCTTGGAGATTGAGAGAAATGGATGAAATGCTGAAAACAAAGGGGCAGTTTTGACTTTCATAAAGGTGAAGAAAGGGTCTCTGAACATTTTAAATGGTTGAGGTTAATGTAGATCCCAGACAAAAATCCTATAAAAGATTAAAAAAAAAGATTTTATTTATTTGACAGAGAGAGAAAGAGAGAGAAAGTACAAGCAGGGGAGCAGCAGGCAGAGGGAGAGGGAGAAGCAGGCTTCCCGCTGAGCAGGGAGCCTGATGTGGGGCTTGATCCCAGGACGCTGAGATCACGACCTGAGCTGAAGGCAGATACCCAATCAACTGAGCTACCCAATCGCCCCTAAAAGATTATTTAAATTAATATATTGCAAACACTAGAGGAGGATTTCTGAGAGTCGGTATAGGCTGAATTCCTACCAGTTTCAATCCAGTTTTCCAGCTTTTGTGATTACTGGATCAGAGAAGTGAGGTTGATATGGATTGCCATACGGATAGCAAGATTTTCAACATTGTCTTATATGATATATTTCATTTAAGAAATATAAATTTGATTAAGAGCAACTGAGTGGGTATATTACTGGTTAATGGATTACCCTAAAAGAGTGATTACTATCATCAATTTTACTTTAATATTATATGGCTAATTTGTGGACTACATACAAATTTATTAATGCTATATGTTTCTCCTACTGATATTTTTGCCTCAAATTCAGTTTCTCTGGTATTTTGATGGTCCAGTTTTCTTTTAGGTAGCATGGCCTGGCATATCTTGTTCCATCATTAATTGAATCCTTCTCTGTATGGTATTGTTTGAAAACAGCATAGAACTAAATTTTTTTCTTTTTCTAAAATATAGTCCGAATCTGCTGTTTAATAAATGAATTCATTTATATTTTTTATAAATATTGATACTTAGAGGTTATTTCTTCAATATTAGTATTTTTTTTTAAAGTTAGAATCTTACCCTGTGTATATTTATTTTTATTTCTTTTTTGGACTAAGATGTTGAATTAGGCTGTTTCTCACCATTTCTCTCTACTTTACTTTTTACAATTGTGCTAGGTTGAAAGCAAAAGATTATATATTTTTTGTATTCTTTAATTTGTTAACCAAAGCAGTTAATTAATTAAATGTCATAATACATATCCTATATGCTAAATTCATTGGAGTAACTATGTTGGGGTGGGGGAAGGAGTAGGAGTTGAGTTAGATAAAGAAAAAAATAACAGCAATATAAAATGAATAAGGGTCATGGTGCAGACAGATGGCTGTGATAGCCATAACCTGTCTACTCAGTGTGATTAATTCTTCTCTATAGTCTTGAGGTACTCAAAGTTATTGAAAATTTATCTTTTCCTAAATTTGGCATATTTTAGAGAATTTAATTAACTTTCAAATGACCCATATTTATTGTTAGATTTATTTTTTATTATAAAGACTACTATTTTCTCATGTTTTGTCAATTTCTTATTTTTATATTACATGTCTTTAACCTTTCTTTCAGTTCACTTTGCTTTTTACAAAAATGTATGCAAAATGTTGGCAAACTCTCAAAGTCTTTGAGCCTGAAAGTGTCTTCATTTTGCTCTCACTCTAGGTTGAAATTTCACCTCAGTAAAAGCTCCAGATTGTCAGTTAACTTCTCTCAACACTGTGAAGGTGAAGGTATCATTCCATTGTCTTTGGCTTCCTTTGTTTTCCAGAAGTTCCTGTCAATGTAACTATTGCTCCTTTGTAGGTAATCTCTTTTGTGGCGCTGGCTTTTAGGATTTCTTCAACCTTTTCCATTCTGCAGTTTCACTACAAGGTATCCAGTTAAGGATCTGAGTTTATTTATTTTTCAGAGCTTTTGATCTGAGGCATATTTTCTTCCTTTAGTTCTGAAAAATTATGAGCTGCTATCTCTACAAATATTACTTTTATCTTATTCTTGTTTCTCCTGAGAAAAAGTTTGGAATCATACTGACCGGATTCAAATTCTGACCAATAATTAACTGTGTGGCTATAGATCGTTTATGTACACTTTTGTTCAATGGTTACCTCATTCAGGAAAATGGAGCTAATACACACAGTTTCTGAAACCATGCTTCTTTATTACTCCTTTGTATATTCCATTTCTTTTTTTTTTTTTAAGATTTTATTTATTTTCTTGAGAGTGAGAGAGTGAGAGTGAGAGAAAGGGAGAGCACAGAGAGAGAGGGAGAAGCAGACTCTCCCGAGCAGGGAGCTTGACGTAGGAATCAGTCCTAGGATGCCTAGATCAAGGCCTAAGCCAAAGGCAGATGCTTAATGACTGAGCCATCCAGGCACCCCTGCATTTTATATTTCTGTGTGTCTTTTCCTAATGATCTCTTCAAGCTCGTTCTGTTTAGAGTTTATCCTATTTTTTTCAGTAATATCCATTATATCTATCTTCATTTGCAAGGTTCTAATCATTCTTTTGTGTTTTGTCACTTGTTGTTTCCTGCTTGTTTTTGTTTCATTTCTTCCTTTTTTTCATGAAGTATTTATTTATGCATCTTATACTTTTGCTTTGCAGACTCTCAATTTTTTCGTTTGTAGGGTGAATTTTAGCTTCTGTATCCATATTCATTCACCCTACCAAGCAACTTCAGGCTGACCCCTAACTGGCCCTACCAAATCCCAGACCTGAACTAGATCTTTAATGGTGTTTCCGGATCTTGTTCAGTAATGACTGTGTAGGTTGTTGCAAACATAGTCATTGAGACAATGAGCTGTTTGGTTCACTTTCTGGTCAAGAAGTAGGGTTTTTTTCCCTTCTATCTCCCTTACTCAATCCACAGCTTCCTATATGATATATCAAAATAGGTCAGCCAAGTTTTTTTTGTTTGAATATTGTGATTTAAAAAGAAAAATGTCCTTGATTTTTTTCCTAGAATCTCTATCCTACCTCACTGCTTCAAGAGGTCAGGTTACTTTTGGTTCCCTGACTAGAAATGGATATTACCCCATGGGAACTTACCTCCTTGGTCAACAATGATTCCAGACACAAATCTAACATTCCCACACATCATAACTAATCTCTGCTTTGTATATTGTATAGTTTTGTTCCAAAACTTATTTATCTTGTTTTTGAGTTCATTTTAAAAAAATCTATTTCCATGTATTTGTCATTAGTATACATCTGGAGTAGGCATAGGGTAGGAAGACACCTAAATGGAAATTCATGGTATCATCTTGACCAGAATTCCTCTATTGCTTGCTTTTCAGTGCTTATTAATTCTTCGTAATTCTCCTATTTTTTGACATTTATATTCCACCTCCATGATCTGTCTAGTACTAAAATACACCGAATATGAACAGCATGCTATTTGAAAACAACTGAAAACACTGAGTGTGTTTAGTCGAGAAAACAATAGGCTTGGAAAGAAAAGTGCTAAATAACAGTTTTCATATATTTGAAAGGATGTCAAGTGTATTTGTTGAAGTAAAGAGAGTCATTTTGTCTAAATAGGGAGAAACCTTGAGCTATGCAAAGATGGAATGACAGCCTAGAGATACAGTGACACTCCAAACCCTGAAGTTTTTATTCATAGACTGGGTGGCCATTCAGTAGCTTGTAGAGTGGACTTAAATATGATATATGAAAGTGGGTAAGAGTAGATAAGCTGCAGTGAGATAGTGAGTGAGATAGTGACTCTAGTGGAAAGAGGAACAGAAAATTCTGAGATTATCTTTTATAGTAAAGTTGCTGTAAGCTTGAGGCCTCCATCCATTCCTAAGAAAATGGATAAGACTTTGGTCATTTTGTCAGTTAAAGCAATTTGCTATTTATTTCAGCTAGTTTCTTATGTAATAACAGAGTTACTTTTTCTTAAAAGCAGCTTTTGTTTATAGAACATGTTACTTTGAGGTTTAGTGTATTTTACTTAACAAATACAGTACCTATGGTGAGCGGGAAATACTTGTGTGCTTCTTAAGCATTAACTCACTTAATTTTAAAAAACCCATATGAGGCAGGTAATAATACCTTTCTCACAGTTTAAAGGTATAGAAAACCAAGGCACAGAGAGGTTAAGTAACATCGTTGAGGTCATAGAGACAATAGTTAACAGCAAATAAATTCAAATGTAGGAAGTCAGGGGCGTGATCTTTGGACTTAAACATTACACTCTTCAGCATAAAATCAATAAATCACAGCTACCATAAAGTTCTTTAGCAAGTATGTATTTTATGTTAGAGGATACTGAAAATGTTATTTATATGTTAAATTTGGAATGAATTCATTTTATATAATAATATGCAGCAGTTTCATTGGCCCAGAATATGTCATCTATTATAAAAGTTGTATATGAACGTAAAAACAAAAAAGGAAAATAGAAATGTTATAATAGAATATCAAGCTAAAATTTAATTATTCACTGGCACCTTTAAATTCATTGATTGTCTCTTTTTCCAAATGGATTTTGAGTGTTAAGAGTGGAAATTAATTGGTTAATGCACGCTTGCCTTTTAAAGAAGGAATGTTAAGGTAATCATGTGAACATGTAAGTTTCACTAAAGAACTCCAGGATATAAATCACTTCATTAGGAAACCTAAAATAGCATTAACATTCCATCCATGACTTATCTAGCAGCAGCCATATTTGTGGAACAATTTGTATGTAAATTTTTAAAAATAAGTTGATACTGAGGTTATCTAAGGATGGCTGCTTTATATGAATGATTTATGAACAATTGTGATCATGGTGTTTATCATGCAGACACAAGAAGTACATTGAGCCAATGTAAATCATAAAAACTGAAGAAAGGACCCAGAGACTATTACACTGATACCATGTTCCCAGAAAACTGTGTCTTCATTCATGTTCTCCCAAATTGTTGATATATATACATAAAATAATGCCATGGAGAATTTTCAGCATGTCTAATAAAATATGTTACAGATGCATGTTGTTTGCATGAAAGGTCTCAAGTGGTATTCAATATTAGAAGATTTTCTTTTTTAAAGATTTTATTTATTTGAGAGAGAGAGAGAGCCCTCACAAGCAGGGGGAGGGGCAGAGGGAGAAGCAGACTCCCTGCTGGATCATGACCTGAGCCAAAGGTAGATGCTTTAATTGACTGAGCCACCCAGGCGCCCCAGATGACTTTTAAATGTATGAAAACTCAGATGGATAGTTTTTGAGATAGATGACACATAGATAGGTAGATAGATTGATTTTGTTGCTAAATAAAGAGAATACTTTAAACTCTAATTTTCATTTATCAAATATCAGAAATAAAAGGCATGGTTACTTAAAAATTGTGGACTTAGCTTTCTTGCAAGTGCCCAAAGTGACAAAAAGTTCTGATACTTTTTTCCCTGGCAACATAGACGGGTGGGTGAAGATCAAGAAAGACAAGGACTAATTAAGAGAGAATG
Organism: Ursus arctos; assembly: GCF_023065955.2. Classification (NCBI taxonomy): domain Eukaryota; kingdom Metazoa; phylum Chordata; class Mammalia; order Carnivora; family Ursidae; genus Ursus; species Ursus arctos. Next base: position 19,428,198 of record NW_026623100.1, read on the forward strand.
CTCTCCCTATTTAATATTTTTTAAGTTTATGTGAAAATGTCCCTGATGATATTTTAGTTAACAGCTGCTTTTAAACTAAGCCAGTTGATTTGGTGGCAATAACCACCTGCTCTGATAAAATGATGAGAAGTGGTCTATGGAATTTCCTGTAACTATGGCCATAGTTAAATTTGTAATCTATGTGTACATACCACCACAGACTGATACTGACACAAATTTACCTTTATTTGGTCTGGGAATGGTTTTACACCCATTCATGTGTAAACAGAATCAGGCATGAAATAAGTGCAGATGAATTATCTCTGTAGCAATAGTAATTATTTCTAGAGAGATAGTGACCTACTCTGAGTTATGAAGTAAACAGTCAACAATGATAGTTTCCCTTACTAATGCATTGACTGGTATTTTCATCCCTTAATCCATGCTGGGTAACTGTGATGCCTAATGGAGACATCTGAATATTTTAGATGCGGCATTTGCAAAATAGTTTTTAGATAGGCTCACCGTTATAATAAATATTAAACATAATATTAAACATAGGTTCCATTTGTAGAGTTCTCATTACGTGACAAGCATTGTGATAAGCTTTTAAAATACTTCTATAGGTATCCCCAAACCCTATGAGGTAAATCCCATCATCATCATGGCTTTATTCCATGCTACACACTTGGAACATAGCATTTACATAGGAAATGAGCAATGTACAGAAAACAATAATGTAAACATTTTCTTCCTCAAGTTCATGAACTCTTTAACCCTTTATCAAAAGAATTCTTGTGATTTCAGGGACTCTAGGTTGAGAACACTTGCAGAATCCTAAGTGGACTAAACCCCAATCAGCACTGTGTTCAAATTTCATGGTGCTTGGCCATTAGGTAGAAGCATCAGTTTTTTGAGGTTTTGACTTTCTCATAAGAACATTCACTGTGTATTCCCATGAGTACACTGACACAAGTGAAAATATATTTTAAATATTTAATCCTATTGTCTCTATTAAGCATATTTGCATTTTGATGTGAAAATGCATCTCACTTTAGTTCAGAAAATGCTAAGCCATGAGATGCCATACATGAATGCAGAAACAGTGTTGCTTTGAGGCTCACCATGAAAATACCCAAATGTTCCAATGAGGTGGCCTAGCCTTGACCTTCAGGGTCATGTTGAAATTGCTTAATTCACAAAACAAGTATCATCAGTGGGACTTTTCAGTTAATTGTCCACATATATATTATGTCTAGAATGTCTTTATTAACAAGGCATGTTCTAACTATCTTTCACTCATTACTGGCAAACTGTCCTGTTTTTCTTCCACCTCTGCTATGCTCTTATAATACTGAATATTTAGAGATGTTCACTGATACAAAATTACTGATTTCTGCAATTTCCTAAGGATAACTTTGCTGTGTACCTCAATGCTCAGAGACAGTTTGAGGTTAAAGTCCCAATTAGAACTTAGTACACATCTCTTCTACAGATGAAAGCATAGTAAAATAATTATTCCCTGGGAATTTCAAAAAACTTTTACAGCTCCCGCTATTGCATTCTTGCCAAAATGAACTATCTGCTCATTTAGTCTAAATTAGAATTGTGTAGTTAACAAAGATCAAGAAGGTTAAAAATGTGGTACAAAGCCAGCACAGCTTAGCATTTAGTATTTCCTTTTGTAAACACTCTTCTCCCATGCTTAGTTAAGTATTATTTAAGATGCTATTGAATCTTTATAGAATGTTCAAATCATTAAAAACTTAAGCTGGACATTAAAACATGTATGAAGTTCTGTCAAGTATTATTAATGATTAAACAATGAGGAAATATGTTATTACAATGTGTTCAATCTTTCATGTCCACTAAATCCACTTGGTAAGTATAAGTGGAAACAATACTAACTGCAATTCTTGCTCTCAAGTAGTCCGTTACATATCATAAAGAAATAAGGGTCTTACAACACCAATCAATAAGTGATGAAAGGAAACCGCACACAGTGGCTGTAATTTGAATGGGCTTTTCATAGAAATCTTATTATCCTCCTACTAGGGATAGTGCTGAACAGACATCCTGCTTCCCACTTTGTAACCAAATGCCTATGCGTGTAGCACTGTGATTATATTACTATCTCAGGCCTTAGATCATCTTCAGCATCACAGAGTTCTGAAGATCCCATTAAGAAATCATTTCAAGGAAACATAAATGTTCTTTGAAATAATCTTCAATGCTTTTCTAATTTTTTATATGAATGTCTCCTTTAAACCTCTTCTCTGGAATGGGGAATAAATCCACTTGTATGTATGCGCAGAAGGATATGTATATACAGTTTATTTACTTTCTATTTTAATTGCTCTCCTCACTAATTATAACACATAGAATGTAAACGTTTGCCAAACTGTATGGGTTGTGCTTAACATGCATGATATTGTCATTTATAACTGAAGTGATCCTGATAAAAACTTCCTGAATATTATTTTTTTATAAAAAGGAAAGAACATTGTTGCAAAATTAGGCTTTTGCTTTTCCTTCTGATTTTTTTGTCTAATGAAAAATATACCAATTTCTCTTCACTTTTAATTGATCCTCATGGACTTGAGGGAGTTTGTTTTTACATACAATTCCAAGGGAGACCTCCCACCTAACGTTTTGAGAAAGTCAGCATCATTCAATTTTCACTGGCCAGAAGTTCTATAAAAGGTCCGGAATTTACATTAAATCCCTCATTTTCTACTTTGGGGCAATGGATCAGCAGAAAGTACAAGATAATCATATTGCTTGTAAGGGAAAAGTAGGCAAGAGCTAGTGAAGACAGTATCTTCTGATGAATTTGTTTTAAGAGTCATTTTACTCTTAAGTGCTTATTGAGGTTTTCATTGTAAAGACCCATGATTTACTCCTACAGTCTGCCTTCTTTCATCTTCCCAGGTAAATTTAGAATTCTTGTGTGTCAAAAATTGTTTAACTTTTTGTCGAATTTCCTGCTGATATCCTAACAGAATTAAAAATGGGATTATTCCATGCAAGTTACAAAAAGCAAACATCATCTGCTGTGACTATCAGGTCCAGGTCCTATTAACACCTTTTCCACTGAGAATGTATCCACCCAACCTTCTACTGTTCCTATGTTCCAGAAAAATAAAACAGAACACAACTATGGTCATCCTACAGGGGTCTTCTTCATGGGCATGGCTGATCAGTGGTAGATAACTGCTGTAAACCAGCCTAGTCAGATTCTCTTTCCTAGAAATTTAGAATTAAGAAAGATTCTAACTCAGTCTGAGTTGTTTGCTTGGACTTAAGTCATGAAAATCTGACAGGTGGAGGTGGAGAGGAAATACATTATGCATGGAAAAGTAGAGAAAGCCCATCTATAAAGAAAATGAATAGGTGTGCAGTTAAAGCAGAGAAGCAAGAGTAAGAACATGAGCAAGAAAAAGGAAAGGGGGGAGAGGAAAAGAAAGGAAGAGGAGATGGGTGGTGGACAGGTGCCATGGGCTAGTCTTCTTATAGCCTTCTAGTTCTTAGTTTCACTTACCTAAGAAAACAGCCAATTTCATTTTTTTTTTTTTTTGGATTCTTTTTTAACGTCACATCAATGGGTTTCATAACTTCTTAGCAATTTCTATTTTTTTCAGAAAGAAAAGATAAGTTCTCACATTTTTGTTTTACTTTGAAGTACATGAGAGAAGTCATGTGTCTAAATCCTATAGTTCTTCCAGGTTTGGGAAACACACTCCAGACTTTTTTTTTTTTCTTTTTTTAACTGATATTTGTAGCATATGCTACATGACTTGGTTTCCTAGGTAACAGCGTGTATAGACTTAGTTGTAAATTTTCTCTTTCCTTGAGCTCCAACTTGGGGGGGTAGTTCTAAAATATATATGAATTTCAGGATCAGAAATTTCCCTCTCATCCTCCACTACCTCTTGCCACCTGCCTCCTCACAGGAACTATATTTATTAACTTTAAAGCAGGATTTGCTGTCCTCTGATTTTCCACAGGTCCTTAGGAGCACATTTCTAGCTTTATGACACTCCCAGCTTATGCTACCTAATGAGTCATAGAAATGATTTAAAAATTTATATATAATGTAAAATTATAATATCAAACTATTCACTGAACATTCATTGAATACCAAAAACTTTGTCTTTTATATGCATTATTCATTTGATCTATAGTACAGTTCCAGACACTAAATATGATTATCAACTCTTTTTTGTAGTTGAGGAAACTGAAGTTTCATAAAAAGTAAATGACTTCAAGTAAAAAGCTAAAGCTAATAAATTAGTTAGATCAAGATTGGAATCCACGTCTGTAAATGACTCATGAACTGAGTCAATATACCATGCCAGATAATCCAAAGCCATGTGTTTAGCTTATACCTTTGTATCAGGGCATATGGGGAGGCAAGACTAGACTAGAATCAGGCTCCCTCTGGGGTCCCAGAAAATACATGGTAGAGATATGCATTGGTAAACACGGAGAAATTTGAATTGCAGCACTTATCATCATGTATTTATCTTTTAAGAGCAGGGAGAGCATTACATATCTCCTGTCTCACCCATTAAATGTCTTACTCGAGGCAGGCTCTTAATAACAAATTGATTGATTAATAATTGGAATCATGAATGCAGCCTGTACTGCCATTGCTAGGGCAACTTCTCTGAATTGTATCCTCTCCTTTTACATCTATAACATACTTCAATACAAAAGTCATCTTTAAGTAATGTTTCTTTATATGCACATTTTTTCAAAAATTTCTATATAAAGCTTGAAAAAAATCCAAAAGCTTGGATTTGGGACTTTTTTTGGTTATTTGAGCTCACAGTGATTTCTCCCACTTCTAACCTCCTGGAATACTGCAATAATGTCACTAATCCACCTCGGAGAACACCAGGGATTGATGGAATCCTGTCCTTTGTCATCGTTTTTTTCAAATAAAGAAACTGAGGGTTAAAGAGATTGAGGGGATAACCTGATGTTCAACCCCACATATAACTGAAAACTGTAGAACAAAAGGTAGAATTCAGGTTTCTTGGTCACAAGTCCAGTGATAAATCTGCTACGTCTCATGTAATCACTTTGGTCTTTACTGCCTTGATCACCTCAATTAGTTACGCTTTTGGTTACAAGCAAAATAAACTCACTTTGGAGAATTTACAGAGAACTGAACATATTCGAGAAGCACCCCAAATTGCACAGAACTGGTGGAATGTTGAAAACCTGGTCCAAAAAATTAGCAGGGGTTGAGAGAGATTGGGCACCCAGAACAACTGCCAAAGTACTGTTATGCTTCATAACCACAGTAGAGAGCTGTGGAAAAAGCTATGGCCATAGGGTCATTAGTGGCACTGCTGTCTCTAGATAGCAGCCTTTACCACCACTGCTACTGCTCCTAGAACGGTTTCCAGCCTGGCTCCTGCTTATTTGCATAAACTTTCCCAGAGTCAAAGTCCCAAGGGGAACAGCCCATGATAAGTTTAGTTCAGAGGCCGACATTTTAGCTGCCAAGGACAGAGAAGACAACAAATATGACCCCTTTAGTTTCCATAATTGAAGATAAAACCTCATCCTTCTTTCTTGATATTTCCCCAAACAGAAGGGATTCAGAGATTGGGCAACTGCCAGTGAGAAGCATCCACTAAACATTCTATTTTATATTGTCAAATAAAAAGTGTATTCGACAAAAAATGGCAACTTAAAAAGACTTTAAGACTATTTTAATAGGGGAGAGAGCTTGAATTCAAAAAGCAGAATTTTTAAGTGCTGGTATGAGCTAGTGGAAAAGTACTGGAGGAAGTTAGACAGGAAGTCAGTCATTGAGATTTGGGCAACTGGGTTTGCTAACTGGTGCTTATCAATGTTAAAGTCCTATACTCCCACAAAGACTGGGAAACAGGGCCCTGTTTTTCTTAATGATTACATTTCAAAGTGTTGACTCCTAAGTTCTTGGAAAAGACATCCTTGGTTTGTAAAACTGGCAACAGGTTGGGAGAAAATTTGTGTCTCACAGGGACTGAGAAATGATTTAGGATAGAAGGTTTTCTAAAGTAAATGTTCTGAGGGAAGAGGATATAGTCAGGAAGAAAACTGTGTATGGTCAGAAAGACAACTATCTAAAGTTTAATCAAGGGATTAGTAACGGGATTAAGGCCTTCTTGGTCTTAGTATGTCTGTGTTCTGGTTCTTCACCTGGAGAGAAAGCTTTATAAGACTTGCATTTACACTGTCTATTTCTAGTTCAAATAGCCCATCACCATACTTTTTAGCTATGGTAGTTGTAAAAGATGATTAAGTATTTGAATGAACATAATAGAACACCATGAAACTTCTTTTAGCTTCCTCCTTTCCCCTACTAAAACTTTTTGAATATCTTACAAAAAAGATTTCTCACATAACTTGAGGATAAAAACAGATAAGTGTCTAAAAATATGAATATATAATTAGATTAAACGTATTTCAAATTGAAGGATAAATAGTTCCTAGGCTAAGTTTATTGGTGACTGTCTGTAGATATTAATAAAGTTTAAATTCTTATCAGCAAACTTCTTTAGAGAAATGCAGTAACAAAAACCTAATCACAGTTTCATTGCTTGTTGACTCTTTGCAGTTTTACTGATTACATTATTTCAATATATTCAAGTTTATATTCTGTTTCACAACTGGTACATTACTTGAACATCAAAAAACCTGTATATTTCCTCTAACATTGTTAAATAAGGAAATGATAAACTTGTAAGAAATAGGGCTGCTGTATTGGGTTGCAGTAAAATATGCAAAGAGAAGCTTGGCCCTCAATAAAACTATCCTTTATTCTGCAAAAACTACTCTAGGGTGACCTTATCTTAATTTACTACACTAAGCCACTGTAACGACTCAAAAACAAGCAAGTTCTAACACTGAACTACAGCTACCTCCAACATACATATTTGGGAAACTGGAGTTCCTGTTTCTAGAAATCCTTGCTGCTACACACATTTTCTTCCCTTAGGACCCCATTACCTTTCAGAACAGCAATAACAACAAATCCAGGAGGCTACTGAAATGAAGAATGCCAGGATAGAAGCAATTGAGTTATATCAATGTATTTCAGATCCAAAAGAACACTTTCAGAGTGATTTCTGTGATGACTGAATGTACTCCAGGAAGCTAGAGACAGGGTTGAAATAAACTTGATTGGATGTGTATGTGTGTGTGTGTGTGTGTGTGTGTGTAAAATCTTAGACAAAAGAATATAATTCTTGATATTATTTATCAAGCCAACTAAGACAATGCTCATGCCTTAATCCATTCTCCTTTGTGGATACAAAAGACACTAGCAAAAAATGGCCCTCTGATGGCAACCTTTATAAAGGATAATATACCTTAAAGCTTGGCCAATGCAAGCATCTCTATCATACAAAGTTATGACTGCAGGCCCCCTGGAGAATCTGTTCTAACCACAATTTGGTGACAGAGTGTTGTAGAAGGAAGCTCTGGAATAGTGAGTGAATGCTGTGAGATTTGGGTTTTTGCTTTGTTTTGATTTGTTTGTTTTTGTCAGCATTGCAGAGGATTGTGTGAGGGCAGTATTTGAGACACAGATTTCCTTTTTCTTTAGAACTTACCACACAACTGCTTGAAGCATAACTGGAATATAATAATGACAATGATGATTCTTTTTTTTTTTTTTAAAGATTTTATTTATTTATTCGACAGAGATAGAGACAGCCAGCGAGAGAGGGAACACAAGCAGGGGGAGTGGGAGAAGAAGAAGCAGGCTCATAGCAGAGGAGCCTGATGTGGGGCTCGATCCCATAACGCCGGGATCACGCCCTGGGCCAAAGGCAGACGCTTAACCGCTGTGCCACCCAGGCACCCCAATGATGATTCTTTTATTAGTAACATGATTTAACATTTACATGTATATTGTTTTACATGTTATATCTATTTGAACCTCAGTGGAACACTGTGAAGTCTACAGAGTAGGTTTTATCTCCATTTTAAAGATGAGAATACCGATGTCATTGAAAAGTAAATGGCAGATCTCAGTTTGGAATTCAGGTTTTCTGATTCCCAGGGCACCAAATTAACAACCATAAACAACTTAGAACACTGGTGTATGGAAAGTACTCAATAAAATACAAGTTATCAGTGTTACTGATATTAATAGTATTATATACTATATTATACTACTTTAGAGGAGAATGCTCTTCATTCAAAAGACAGCAGGGCAATGTATTAGGTATAGGAATTGTCTGCAAGTTGTCCCTGAATGTACTAAGCTAATGTCTATAGTTAGCCTAAGAAGAAAGTCACTGATATTTTCTTCCCATCCAAAGCTATGCTCCCATTTTCCCACTAGGATTCCTCTTTTACCACAAGTACACAGAACATCTGGGAGTCAGGGGTTCTACTGTTATTTAAGATGGCAATCTGCTGCTGCAATTGTCTGCCCTTATTTAAACCAATTCCACTGGAAATCTCAATCACAATTTGGATGGCATGGATGCTAAGCAAAAGAGGAATCATTTGCTACAGTGGAACTCAGAGAAGAGAAAAAAATAGATGAACTTGACTATCAAGCAAATAATTTCTACTCGGCAAAACTGAATGTCGTGCTGTGACTGACAGCTAAGTTTGAACTGAGAAGATTATAAATTAATCCCACCAAGCTAAGAAGCAGTTAAAATCTCAACTGGATTAGGCCTATTTGATTCTTTAGGAGCTGTATTCATTCATGAACTTTGTGGCTCAATGCCTACTGTCAAGATGATTTAGGTGGTTGTTTTTTCATTGAAATCATTCTGTAAAGGAATAATTAACATTCACTAAAAACATTGTAGTAGCCTAGTTCTTCTGGGCAAGAAAAAGTAATTTTCAGTGTCATTTATACTATTTTATTATTTATATACTATTATACTGTTTTGTTTATGAAATTATAAAATTATTATTATTTTGTGTTTCCTTTCTTCTTAAGGACTATCACTGGAAGAAATTAAAGAGGTGACTTGAAGGAGAATATAGTATCATGCTGATATGAAGTTGGTACTCAATACACAAATGAGTAAGTTCAGAAATATTTGTATTGTTCTGAAGGTGGTTAATGGATGATCATTTTTATTGTCAGAGCTCACCATGGGTACTAAACGATTTCTGATTTCTATGACTTAGAAAAAAAGCCAGCCAGAGGAGTTAGAAGAAGTGACTCAATTATTCTGGAGTACAGCTTCACTTACAGTTAGATGGGCAAGTTTGACCTCCTGATGTAGCTGTCAACTGTTTAAGAAACAGAGGTGGGTTCTGGAGATGCTGTTGCTCACAGGCAATCAATATTTAGTTGCTCATTTAACACACATTTATTTATAGACTTCTGTGTGCTACACTGTTTTGTGTGTTGGGTATATAGCATGAATAAGACCAAATTGTCTACTTTTATCATGTTACTCAACTCAAAATTTCAAACAGAAATAGGAATGCATTAGGGCATGCAACTTGCAAGTTCAAGGGGTGAACCTGTCTTTAAATGATGCTGGATTCAAAGAGTCCCAAAAGTTGTCATTAGGATGTTATCCCTGTTTTTATCATTCAGTCTTGTTTTCCTCTGATTTTGCTACTTGTCATGTTTTCTGCATTTGGTAGTCTTTGAATATGAAGGCATACATTGTAAGAGCTGGGTAAATTCCACAGTAGAGACTGTCGCCTTCTCAATTATCATAACTTCTGTTTCAGAACTGAATGAGACGTACAACAATAAAGCAGCATTGCTGAAAATAGAAATTTTCTGATTATCCGAATCTGGAACTGCAGTAGGGATGGGAGTGGGTGGGTGTATGAAATGAGTCTCACCCTAAACACAAGGACTAAGAATAGGAGAAAAATAATTTCCTAAGAAAAACCAGAGTGGCAAGGCCAGAATTGGAGGAAATGGACAAAGATCAAGCTGGTCAATAAACGTCCACTACTTAATTTGTGTGACCAGTTATTCAACTTAAATGTTAAAATATGTTGGAGTGCCTGGGTAATTCAGATGGTTAAGTGTCCGATTTCAGCTCAGGTCATGATCTCAGGGTCCTGGGATGGAGCCCCTCATTGAGCCCCCCATAAGCCCTGCATCAATCCCCACATCTAGCCCAGCGCTGGGCTCCATGCTCATTGGGGTCTGTTTCTCCCTCTGCCCTTGCCCCCAGCTCAAATGCACGCTAGCTCTCGTTCTCTCTCTCAAACAAATAAAGAAAACCATTAAAAAATGTTAAAATATGGTGCTTCTGATTGAGAGATAAAATAATCTTAAAACACATTAGTTAAAATGGCGAAATTAAGATGCTAGAAAAGAAACTACTTGTGTGAGCTTTGAACTGTGGTGCTGTATTCTCAAGGAAATCATAGGGAGATCACCCACTCAACCCCACCCTTAGTTTCAAGTTCTTTTTTTTTTTTTTTTTTTAAAGATTTTATTTATTTGTTTGACACAGAGAGAGACAGCCAGCGAGAGAGGGAACACAAGCAGGGGGAGTGGGAGAGGAGGAAGCAGGCTCCCAGCACAGGAGCCTGATGTGGGGCTCGATCCCAGAACGCAGGGATCATGCTCTGAGCCGAAGGCAGACGCTAATGACTGAGCCACCCAGGCGCCCCAGTTTCAAGTTCTTAAATTGGAAATTTTCTTTGTGTCTCTTGAGGGAGGAGTGAGATTTATTCTTAGGAATACTGATTTATCTCTGGTTCACCTTTAAACTACTAGCCTTCTGGGTGGGGATCTACTACTAGACTTTCTATTTCTATGTTGTCTCTTGCACTCTGGGTCCTTTGGGTCATTTAACCTGATTCAGAAGAAGCTTTCAATAGTAAATATGGCTTTCATGCCTTATTTATCTATCTGACTTTCCATCTTCATTTAGTTTTATCTTACACATGCCTTACCTTCTAAGTTCATGATGTATTTAAAATGATATTTAAAATACTTTTTGGGGGCGCCTGGGTGGCTAAGTCGTTAAGCATCTGCTTTTGGCGCAGGGCATGATCCCAGGGTCCTGGGATCGAGCCCTACATCGGGCTCCCTGCTCCGCTGGGAGCCTGCTTCTTCCTCTCCCACTCCCCCTGCTTATATTCCTTCTCTCACTGGCTGTCTCTCTCCCTGTCAAATAAATAAACAAAATCTTAAAAAAAATTAAAATAAATAAATAAATAAAATATTTTTTTTGCCCAGAAATTTTGGTTGTTTTCACAGAAATGGAGTCTACCTGTGTATGTATTTAATCATATTGCTGAAAACTGATGTCCGAAAGTAGTTTTCTAACTTTATTTTGTTAGCCGTGGAACCATTATATATGTATTTTTAAAGATTTTATTCATTTATTTGAGAGAGAGAGAGAGCAAGCACAGAGGGAGAGGGATAGAGAGAAGCAGACTCCCCACTGAGCAGGGAGCCTGCACTGGGCTCAATCCCAGGACCCCAAGACCATGACCTGAGCTGAAGGCAGACACTTAACTGAGTGAGCTACCCAGGCACCACCATGATGTTTTTTTACTTCTGTGTTTTAGAAAAATTATCTTTGGCTACTGCAAAAAGAACAAATGAGATAAACTGGGGATTGAAGGCAGAGAGATAATTTAGGAAACTAATTCATTTGTATAAGTAAGATCTACAGTGAGTATAAAAGAAAGCTGGGTTAGCTGAAATTTGGAAAAGGTAATAAATACTAGAAAATCAAAGATTTCCAAGTACAGAGATACAGATGCACCAGCCTCAAGAATTAAACATTATCTCTTGAATCCACATTGCTAGGGAATACTAGCATGGTAGTTAGTCTACTAAGTTTAGCTAAAGGACACACTGGAATTAAGTTATAAATTGAACTAAATCACCACAAATATAAACTGTTTCAAAGATCTTTTCACACTACAGTAGCATAGTCTGTTCGGTTCAATTACAGAATCAGAATTAAACTTAACCAGGCATTGTAGCGGATATAAAGCCCTGAATCTCAAGAAGTGGCAAAACTGTGGAAAGATTGGGTGTCAGCGGAATTACTCACTGGTGCCACCTAGGTGACAAAGTATGTAACTTATCAAGTAGCAAATAACATTGATTAGAGGTATTTTTAAAATGTGGTAATTTTTTGAAGACATTTAAAAATGTTTCCCCAACCGAAGTGCGCCAGATATGAGAAGTGAAGTTCTACTTTAAAACTGTGTCCATCAAAATGAAAAAAAAAAAAGTTAGTGAAGGCTCAGTTCCAAAATTACATTTCTTGGGAAAGTCTTCCTAATGGCTCCAGGACTTATTAATTAAGCCATTTTTAATTTTCTCATGAATTTATTTCTGTGCCACAGTTAACATCTTCTTCTGAAATAAATTGTTCTGTAAACAATAAAAATTTATCTCCTTAGATAGTGTCGAGTAATGTATTACAAGGCAACTGAACATTTTGTGTGTGTTTGTGTGTATGTGTAAGTGTGTGTGTATGTGTTCCCCTTATGTTTTGAGAGCTTTGTGGGATGGCATCATGTCTTAAAATAAAATGGCAGAAGTCATGCAACTTCCCTGAATATCATTTTTTCATCTTTTATCTGAGAGAACTAAATAATTGTATCTAAGATCTAGTCAAGTTCAAAGCCCATTTCTATGTTCTATGGTGTCCCTTCTGAATGCAGGTGATATGTAAAATAGTGCTAAGCATGAAGAAATAATGCCTGCGTAAAAGCATGTTGACTATTAGCTGTTAAAATTCAAAAGGCTGAATTTGAGTTTTTGTAAACTGAAATTTGAAGTTTAGTATTTAAGGTTTCTCATTTGTGTGTATATATAGCTTTTTAAAGTTTTGCATATGTGTTAATTTTTCATGAGATTTTTCCATTCAGCTGTGTGTGTGTGTGTGTGTGTGTGTAAATAGAAAAGAAATCTTGCTGTGAATAAATAAAACATCTCCTGTTTTTAAAAACTTTGTCATATTGCTGTGATAGTTTGAATATTCAAATTAAAAAAATATAGGAGGCAGAGTGTTTTTCTTCCATTTTTTATTACCCATAAAGAGAGCTGTTGGAGTTTGTGAGCTAAAAGAAGAGTGAGGGAGGGAGAGAGAAGAGGGAAGAAAAGCTTTGTCAGGCAGTGGTTAAGTGTGTATAATAAAGACATAGTATAGAATGACTCAGACTGAAGAGATCCTGGAGTATACAGACTGAACTACTTTAAATAGATATAGGAGAATCAGAAAATGTCACTTTTTGTGCTTCTCTGTGGGGAAATTGGAAAATAAGTTTTATGTTGAACACAGAGATAATATATATATATATATATATATATATATATATATATATATATATTTTTTTTTTTTTTTCCCAAAGCCATGGACAAGCAGTTACTGAATTCCTACTATTTGCGCTGTTGTGGGCTGTACAGTATGGTAAAAGTCCTTGATCTCAAGCAGCTTAGATTTCAGATGAAAGGGAAAGCAGGAATTAAATAAGAATGGTGAAGGAAATGAGGGAGGGAAGAATGGAGGGAAAGAGGAGTGAGTGAATGAAAGGAGGGAGTGATGTACCTATTATGTGATGCAATGTGTTCAAGTATTTGAGTTTACTTGCAATAATACAACACTCCCATTTAATTAAATAGGAAAGCAGATAAACAACTATGAGATAACCTTTATTATATATAAGTATGTAATCTAAGTTTCATATACATTGATTCTAAAGCAAAACAAAGTGCTAAACTAATTGCTGTTGATTGTCTCAAACTGATCATTACTGATTTAAATTAGCAAAGGATTCCTAAAGATAAATCGTGAAACAAATGTGAAAAACAAAATGATGCAGTGGAAAGCTGCCTTCTGTTTTGACAGTTACATCAATACATTTACAAAACTTCTATTTTAGTTAAAAACTTACATAAATGTAAAACAATGGGTCTTTTGCTTCCTAAATAACTTATGTGAAAATTAAAACAAGTAAAACTTGTAGTTTGCCATGTTGGCTTAATAACACCCTTGCCTCTGATATCTAAGCAGAAACTGGATTTTTGTTCATTGTCTTATATCGACAAACTGTTCTCCCAAACTAGTGAATAAATAATGCAAGGAGAAAACTGGAAGTGAAGACAAATAGGTATGACTGTCTTTACAATATACAGCCTCATGGACATTTCAATGACTCTTTCCTGTTGTGAGTGAAATAATCACAATTATACTCTCCTGTACTCTGAGTAACTAGTGAGAATAGAAAAAAAATAGTTTCAGGGAAGAGAAGTATGACTAAAAACTGATTTCTGGCAATGCAAGGTAAAGTTAGTATTGGGGATATTTAATGTTTCCCAGATTTTCTTAAACACTTCCATTTATATGCACGTATGGCTGATTTAGATAGATTCCAATTTCTATCTTAAAATAACTACCTCTGTCATACAAGATGATTATTTTTACCTATTACTGCTAACGTAGCATATATTTTGGATCAACAAGTTGAAGGAATGTAAGTTGTGTAAATTCATAACTGGGAATTGCCTGATGTCCTTTTTCACTCTAATAAGAAAACAGGAAGGACAGACATCTTTCTATTGCTTTACCCATACAAGAAAAGTTATATGACAGGCATGGCTATTATGTACACACAGATATACATGTATGAATATACAGTCTTTAAGAGAAGTTTTATTTAGAAATTATCAGGAAGTAAAAAAAAATATATATATATATCAAGTTGACCCCTCCCTTTCTAAATTTCTCCCATATCAAAGTTTTAAGGCTTAAAAGTTATCCTGCATACTTTCGTTAGGCTGAGTCACCATGATAAACAGTCCATATATACTATATACTTTACTGTAACTCTTTGTGTTCATCAAAGCCCATTAATTGTTATATTCTCAATCTAGTTATTCTTTGAAATAAGTAAAGAATATAATCCAGAGAATTTCTCTGTAGTTTAAAATATAACGTTGACTTTGGTGCTTATAACAAAATAACTCTTCATCCTCCCTACAATGATCTATGTGATCTGGTATCTCAATCTACCTTATCAAACACCATTTTCTAATACTCTCCCCATGTACTGTCCTATAGCCTCACTGGGCTTCTTCCTGCATTTTAAATGTATCAATTCTTTTTTCCCCTTGGGGTTTATGCATTTATTACTTCTTTGTCCTGAATGCTCTTCCTTTAGCCCTGGCTGTATCTACCCCAAACTTTAGGTCTCAACTCAAATATTATATCCTTAGCAATGCCTTCCTTGATTATGCATACAAAGTGGCTTCTCATTTCCTTCTAGCTTGGCACCTTGTTTATTACACTCATGGCACTCATCACAATTTGTAATCATCTTATTTGTTTACTGATTTATAGTCTGCTTTAAATATTCTTAGATGGACTTCCCATTAATAATATTTTGAAAGGCAAAGAGAAAATGCAGTTCTGTGACAAGAGCTACCCAAACTCTCAAGTTAAGAGATGCACAGCACACTCCAGATTTTTTTTAACCCCAGAGTATGAAGCATTTTGAACTAAAAAGCATCCTACTCTTTTAATTTTAATATACTAAAAGGAATAGTAAAGGTAAGAGGATAATGGGACAAAGAAAGGAAAAAAAATGTCTGAAGCACAAGAAGCATTTACAAAGTCCTTTCCTGAAGACAAGAGAGATGGGAACAAGTATGGTGAGTATGAGAAACCAAAGGGGATTTAGTTTGGATGAAGAAGGTAGTGGACAGGGAGAGTTTTGCAAGATAATGTTAGGGAAATGAACTGAGGGAAATGAGACTCATGGTGTCACCTGGGAGCATCAAACAAAAGATGTTAAAACTTTTGTCTAATTTTACTCACGATTGTAGATCGTCACTTCTTTCATCTCATTAATGTTTGTCACTAGCTATTCCTTTCTCCATAAAACAGCATCTTCCTATTCATGACTGGTACTAAGACAAAGAATTTCTATTCCTGATATATAACCTCATATTTATACTATGGTCCCTTATATCAAAGTTTGAATCTGACCTAAGTTCCAAGCTCATACAACTGTCTGGAATCCTCGGTCTAACACATTTCAAACCCTTTTATTTCTCTCTCAAAAACATAAATGCATGTTTGCTAAAGTGAAGAGAAACTGATGAACAAAACAGAACAAAAATCCTGATTGAGGTCACATCAACAATTTCAACAAATCAACAAAGAAATTAAAGGGAATGAACTTAGTTCCTTCCTAATAGGATTTCAGTTTGTTTCCATATTGCCCCTTTTTTTTCTGTTATTATACAGTTGATGCAATCTAATTCAGTAATGTCTTCTGAATGATTAAGCCATTTATGATTGAACCTGATGAAGGAAATGAGAAAAGCCTCTTAAACATCTAAACAGAATAATTCGTATTAACTGTTGTAAATCACAATCAGAATGCTACTGAATTCAATATTTTGCTCAGGCACAAATATTTCCAGAATTGAGACATTTTCATCAGTATTTGTAATGAAACTTAGAAAAGAAATTAGAACTTCAGACATTAGAACTATTTTTAAAGTCTGCAGAATTTTCTCTCTGAACGATATTTTGTGGAGATGTTAGTGTTCTCTCTACATGAACAGCAAGTGGAAAGATCAGGCCAATCATAGGATTTTTCATGCTAATGCCCTTCAACATAGCGAGAGAAGAAAATAGCCTTCTTAGAGTCTGATAAGATTATTATCTTTCGCAGAAGAATTCACATTATATTCTGAAATCTGTGGGGGGTTATACAGGACAATCTGTAACTGTTTGGTTTGAATTTATTTTTGTAAATATATATGTTTTAAACAATAATATTAATAAGCATGTTCCACTTAACATGCTTAACACTTAAGCATATATACCACTTAACAAATATTAACCTATTTGAATAATATGAATGCATTACTTGTGCTAGAAGGTTTACTCATGTTAATATTATCCTTGAAATAAACATGCTTTGCCATCCCTGCTCACAATTTTAAATGATTTGCACATGGTTAATGATTAGAAGTTGTAGCTCTGTGATTTTTTTTTTTTTTTTTTTTAGGTTGGAACATGCATCTGTGCCCTAACTTGTACAAGTGGGGATACTGTTCCAGTCTTCAGTTCTAGGCTCAGTTGATGCCAGGCAAGATTAATGTATATCTGCAGCTGCATGTTCTTGGATGGAATATGGGTTGGTTGGTTGTAAAATAAAAAGCATATATTTTGTTGTAATAAGATAATATTATACAAAGTTTCAGGCATTTTATATACAAGTATATATATAGGTATTTTATGTGTAAATATAAATACTATATACATATATGTAAATATGTTTGTATAAATAATATCATAGGTGAAGTGAATTACTTTTATTTATTTTTTTTAATGATTTTTTTATTATATTATGTTAGTCACCATACAGTACATCCCCGGTTTCCGATGTAAGGCTCGATGATTCATTAGTTGTGTATAACACCCAGTGCACCATGCAATACGTGCCCTCCTTACTACCCATCACCGGTCTATCCCATTCCCCCACCCCCCTCCCCTCTAAGTCCTCAGTTTGTTTCTCATAGTCCATAGTCTCTCATGTTTCATTCCCCCTTCTGATTACCCCCCCTTTCTTTATCCCTTTCTTCCCCTACTGATCATCCTAGTTCTTATGTTCCATAGATGAGAGAAATCATATGATAATTGTCTTTCTCTGCTTGACTTATTTCACTTAGCATTATCTCCTCCAGTGCTGTCCATGTTGTAACAAATGTTGAGAACTCGTTCTTTCTGATAGCTGAGTAATATTCCATTGTATATATGGACCACAACTTCTTAATCTAGTCATCTGTTGAAGGGCATCTCAGCTCCTTCCACGATTTAGCTATTGTGGACATTGCTGCTATGAACATTGGGGTGCATATGGCCCTTCTCTTCACTACGTCTGTATCTTTGGGGTAAACACCCAGTAGTGCAATGGCTGGATCATAGGGTAGCTCAATTTTTAACTTTTTAAGGGACCTCCACACGGTTTTCCAGAGTGGCTGTACCAACTTGCATTCCCACCAACAATGTAGGAGGGATCCCCTTTCTCCACATCCTCTCCAACAATTGTTGTTTCTTGCCTTGTCTATTTTTGCCATTCTAACTGGCGTAAGGTGGTATCTCAGTGTGGTTTTGATTTGAATTTCCTTGATGGCTAATGATTTTGAACATTTTTTCATGTGTCTGTTAGCCATTTGTATGTCTTCATTGGAAAAAAGTCTGTTCATATCTTCTGCCCATTTTTTGATTTGTTTATTTGTTTCTCGTGTATTGAGTTTGAGAAGTTCTTTGTAGATCTTGGATACCAGTCCTTTATCTGTAGTGTCATTTGCAAATATATTCTCCCATTCCGTGGGCTGCTGAAGTGAATTACTTTTAAAACAAAAATTTACATAGGTGAATAAAATACTTTTCCTTAAACAAGATTTTTTAAAAGATTAGAACTTTTATCATTTATTTGAGAGAGAGAGAGAAGCAGACAGATAGAGTGTGCGAGTGGGGGGAGGAGCAAAGGAAGAGAATCTCAAGTAGACTCCCATTTATTTTTATTTTTTTTTAAAGATTTTACTTATTTATTTAACAGAGACACAGCCAGTGAGAGAGGGAACACAAACGGGGGGAGTGGGAGAGGAAGAAGCAGGCTCCCAGCATAGGAGCTTGATATGGGGCTCGATCCCAGAACACCAGGATCACGCCCTGAGCCAAAGGCAGATGCTTAATGCCTGAGCCATCCAGGCACCCCGAGACTCTCCATTTAGTGTGAAGCCTGATGCAGGGCTCAATCCCATGACCGTGAGATGATGACCTGAGCCAAAACCAAGAGTTGGATGCTCAACTTACTGAGCCACCCAGGTACCCCTCTTTCCTTAAACAAATTTAAAAAAAAAAAAAGGTGATGGATAAAATCAACCAGGATTCACATGAAATAATACTACCAATACTTGTTAATTGTTCAGTGATTCTGATAACACAAAAACTATATAAACCAAAAGAAAGCAATAAGAGCCAAACTTTCATCCACATAGTCTCTAAAAGTAAGACTATACGCTGTATGGATTACAAGCAGTTCTGCTCTTAGACCCAGGCAGCAAGCAGGGACTTCGCCTCAGGTCCTATGTTTCTGGGGCAGCATGTTTTGGATTGCCCCAGGGTATTGAAGCCATGCCCTCACTATAGAGCAGTATCTTTCACAGAACTGTGTGAGACTGGGCCACCAGTCTGGTGTTGAAGAAGTTAATTTAGGTGGCTCAAATCATTTATATAGAAAAGAATGCCACAGAATGTTTTGTCCAGGGTCCCGCATACCCTAAATGCATCCCTGATTACATGCCATTAAAGTTTAAGTTTTATGTTGATAAACATTTACACACTTCTCAATATGTTTTATTCTACACATTTGAATAATAGATTCAAGATGACTTGACAGGGTACAATGTCATTTTGAAGCAAACATAGTGAACATAAAAAATAACTCTCTTGGTTTCTTTCATTGAAAATAAAACCCATCTACTTTTATCAAATATTGTATCAATAAATATTGAAGCTGACAATTAAAATGGGTATTCCAACAACACTCAGGGAAGTCACTATATAGCACATCAGGAAGAAGCACATGGAATTAGAAAAATAGAGGTACTGAAGCCAATGCCATTGATACAGTGTTGTTCTAGAAAGTGTGCTATAAAACAAGCCACTCGAAAACCTAAGGGTTTAGAGCAATACCATTTATTCTACTCATAGATTCGCAGCTTAGGTAAAGTTTGTAAGAGACAGCTTTCATTATTTCACAAAGCATCATCTAGGACATCTCAAACGGGGCTGAAAGATCCATTTCCAAAATGGTTCACCCAACTGGTTGGCAAAATTGCCAGGGTGTTGGCTGGTAGATTAGTCAGCACTGTCAGCTGTCCTCAGATCCTTGCCATAAGGGCCTTTTGCTTACCCAAAATTGGGCTTACCCAAAGCTGGCAGCTTTGTCTAATTGTGGATGTTCCAAGCGGTAAGAAGTAGAAATTGCCAGTACTTTTATGCCTGGGCCCAGAGATTGGCTCTATACCACTTGTGCAATTCTATTGCCCAAAGGAGTCACAGAGCTTCCACTTGTGGAAGGGACAGGACATAGTTGCCATTTTTTTAATGGAAGCAAGGTCACAGAGTATCTATGAGTATCTTTAATTCACCACAGGTAAAAGCAGATAACTACAAAAATACAGTTAAAATTAGTTGTCTGATTCTAAAGGAATTGTCTAGACTCCAAGGAAAGATCTTCCATTCTAAACAACATAGTGTAAGAAAATGAGTGTCCCAAACTGCTTTGCCATTATGAATCTATGACACACCCAATCAGAAGATAAAACCACTTCTACAAAGCTGAAGGAACTATTGTATCATCCATACTTCCATGAAAAAGGTGAGGAAACCATTGTTTCATGCCATTGTTGAACTATTTAAAAAGCCTTAACTGAAGCTATACTAAGCCAGGAATTTATAGGTATGTGAACTAAACTTCTTACATTGTTAAAACTAATTTCAGTGATCTTTTGTATTAGTTGAAACTAAGATTATACTGACTTGAATAGTCATTTTAAGTATATAGAAACAGAGGTCCAGGGACTCCTGGGTGGCTCAGTTGGTTAAGTGTCTGCCTCCAGCCCAGATCATGATCCAGGGTCCTGGGATCTAGCCCTGCATTAGGCTCCTTGCTCAGCGGGGAGCCTGCTTCTCCCTCTGCCTGCCGCTCTCCCTACTTGTGTTCACACATGCTCTCTCTCTCTGACAAATGAATAAATAAAATCTTTAAAACAAAACAAAACAAACAAACAAAAAACCAGAGGCCCAGTCAATGAAATGACTTTCAAACATTTTAACAGCAGTTTGGTAGCAAAATCAGTCCTTAATCTAGTGCTTCTTCCACCACAGTTTCCCTTTCCTATATTCAAGTTTTACTAGATATTATCAACCATGTGCTACATTTACCTTCATATATTATCTTGAAGAAGTTGATTAAAGTATTTTGTTTGAATAGGCAGATATAAAAATATAAGTAAATAAACTAAAATAAGCAAAATGCCACAACAAATTCTTCATTAAAAGTTAAATGAATGTAATAACTTAATGATTCTTTTTTTTTTTCATAAGTGAGTATTTTTACTCACAGCCTTTATAAAGACAAATCATACTCTAAGATGTCTGGGTCAAATATCAGTTGTTGAATCATTTGAAGAGCTACAAAACTCAGATCTCTAGTGTTTCAGTGAGTGGTTTAGTGTGTTAACTTTGAAATGTTGCCTGAGAATCAGATTTGAAAGTTCTGCCTAAAGCCTTCTGAAGCAGACTTCTTGTAATATTTCCCTATTCATCATTAATTGTCCTTCAGAAAATGATATAAATGATTTTTACCATAGGCAAAATTGACTCAAATACAATTTCTTCTGTGCCAACGGCAGATTTGTGAGTAAATAATGATGCTTCATAAGTATAAGAAGGCTTTAAATATTTAAAAAGAAACCGAAAAGTCCTGAATATTGAATTAGTAAAGCTCAATGCTAATGTCAATACTAAAAAAGAGATAATGATAACCCATTCACTCATTCATTCATTCATATATTAATTCATCCAATTAGCATTGTTGAACCTTTGAAGTTATAAGAAAGACCAAATTATGTGAAGAATTATGGGGTAAGGAACAGAGGTAGGAGATCGCCTGGTTTATTCCAAAATATTAGTCAATAGAAGGGGGAATGAACCATGACAGACTATGGACTCTGGGAAACAAACTGAGGGCTTCAGAGGGGAGGGGGGGTAGGGGACTGGGATAGGCCGGTGATGGGTATTAAGGAAGGCACATATTGCATGGAGCACTGGGTGTTATATGCAAATAATGAATCATGGAACATTACATCAAAAACTAAGCATGTACTGTATGGTGACTAATATAACATAATAAAAAATATTATTAAAAAATAATTGTAGCTAACATTAATACTTATTATGTGCTTCAAACTTGAAATTCTATTTGCAAGCACTATCTCATTTAATCTTCATCATAATTTTGTCACTTGGTTTCTGTGATTATCTCCTTTTCAGGGTTGAGGTGACTAAAATGTTACTCAAATGCTCTATGGTGACAATTGAATCAACTGAGGAATAAAGATACAAAGGATGTCAAAAAAGAAGTAGTGTGATAAAACTTTCATTTTTTATTGCATGAATTATTTTCTATACAGATTAAAAATATATTTTATTTATTTATTTTAGGGAGAGCAAGCGGGGGTGGGGGAGGTACGGAGGGTGAGAGGGGAGGGACAGAGGGTGAGGGAGAAGCAGACTCCCTGCTGAGCAGGGAGCCCTATGTGGACTTGATCCCAGGACTCTGGGATCATGACCTGAGCTAAAGGCATATGGTGCTTAATG
The DNA here is from genome assembly GCF_023065955.2 of Ursus arctos. NCBI lineage: Eukaryota > Metazoa > Chordata > Mammalia > Carnivora > Ursidae > Ursus > Ursus arctos. Next base: position 19,450,562 of record NW_026623100.1, read on the forward strand.
GACTGAGCCACCCAGGCGTCCCTCTATTTAGGATTTTTATCAACAATTCCTCTTGCCCCTCTCTCCACCAACATTCAGGCAGCAGCCAGGATTCTCCAGATGAAGAGATGACAAAGCAAAAATGCAGAGATAAAAAGAATCCAGTTATTTACTTCTGAGTTTCAAAAACTGGATTAAACCTAAGACGAATGTTTGAAAAATATGTCATAGCTGGTTTTTCCTTCCCTAGAAACTCTTAAGTTTTGCCTAAACTAGAGAGGAGGGGAGAATAATCAAAGTGGAAATAAAGAGAACTTGGTGAGTTCCTGTGAAAGGGCCCTGGCTGTTCCCCCTCTGACTGAGGCCTAGAAGTGAGAAAGCAAGAGATATGCCTGGATGAATTTGGTAGCCTGGGGCGGGGGGGGGGGGGGGCAAAGGAGTTTATACGCCATTTTCCAGTCAAGCCCAGGGAAGTCACAAGACCTTAAGTTCCCTTTATGAACAAGAGCAGATAGAATGTGTAAGTGGTGTGGATGTCTAGCTAGAAAGACTATGGACAGCCCTGCGATGTGGTTCAGGAGATGTGGGTGCTCTCCATTGTTATCTAGATTGGCACTGATATGACATAGAGCCCAAAGAAACGTGAGTTCTTGTGGTCAAGAGGAAAGAGTAGCAACTCTAGACTAATAACTAGTCCAAATGGAAATGCAGGTATTACCCAGCTATCTCCATCACTGATAGCTGATAACAGTGAACACCAAATATCACTGCCCTTCCTCCTCTCTCCACTGATTGTTCAAAACCATATTAGCCCAGAAGATTAGAGGCAATCACTTGAAAAATAAAGAGAGGAATCCTAACTTGATCAACACTCATCACTCTATAGAATGATGCTTAAATGGAAACTAAGTTCATATATGGAAAAAAAAAAAGAGATTTATATTTCTTAGACACCTGAGAATGATTATCTAAAAATATTTTAACCAAACTGGTATGGAAAGAATAGAATACAAATTGATCATCACCATTAAAAATCCAAAGGTGATTTATATTTCCTTTCTTCCCCTTTCTTGATGACATTTTTCTTGATGATATAAAATGGACTATATATGTATGTATCTTTTCCCTTTATGGGCAAGAGGAGGATAAAATGTGCTCTTCTTTTAAAAAATATATAAAATACAAACATGCTTTCAAAGTTTGGATTCCTTTCCCCAAAAGAAGATTAAGAAATGACAGGTTGATTCTTAAATAGTACAACCTGACAGCTAATTGGAATAAGCATCATAAATGGAAATAAGCATGGATGGGTTCAGTTAGAAGATGATGCCTAAGTAACAATGGACACTGTGGCAGTATGCAGACTTTGCAGTTCTTAGCTTAAAACATATTTAGTATCTTGAGAATATATAACCAATCATAGTTAGACTTCATTGATTACTACTTGCTGGGGATGTTAGACATTAGTAGTATTACCACAATATAAGGCAATCATATTCAGTCAAAATGAGGAGATTTTTGGAATATTTTTGGATTATCAGCTGTGTATTTGATAAGCTGTGTATTTGGTAAGCTTATTATATTCTCTGTGTCAAAGATTCTGATAAGGGAAAAGATGGAAAAAAGTCACGGTACCCCCACAAATATACATACACAACCAACCCATAGAATTTTGTGGGCATTTTCTAAGAAGATGTATTAACCACTGTAAAGTAGAAAAAGTACTTTCCAGGACATGTAAATTGTTATTGTAATTTTATAATAGCCTTTAAAATATTCATACAAATTAGGCCCAGATATCCTAGTACTAAATATTCAATCTTAAAAATAATCATAAAACTCATCAAAGGTTCACATACCAATTATTCTTCAGAATGTTATTTTAATAATAATGACAACTTAATTTCCTAACAAGAGAAAATTAATAAATTAAATAATATACTAGCAGCTCCTAAAAAGTATTTTTGAAACTTACTTAGTGGCATAAATACATCAGAAGATAGGAAATAAACAAAGCAGGTTAAAAGCAAAAATAAAATTAGTTTAATTTTTTCTATCTAAGGGATATAGATAATATTTACAATGATCATCTCTGATGTTAAGCTTATAGATAATTTTTACTTTCTTTTTAATTTTCTGTATTTTCTAAATTTATTTTTAAACCCACTCCTTGCTTTTGTGTAAACTTTTTCAATAGTAAAAGATATTTAAAAACATAAAGTTAAGTGTACAAAATGTAATTTAAAAACCTGAAAACTTGGCTGGATGCTCTTATTTAGTATTCTACCTGCATGGGTCTAGCTTTGAATACTGCTGAGAAGAAGGAAGACAATAGAGCTACAGGGTCAACACACACCAATGCTCAATGAGTCTCCAAAGACTCAGCTTGGATGAGCCCCAAAATATTCAGCTGTGCTACTGAAAATTAACCTGTACCATCTGAACCTCTGAGGTTTATAATACTGAAGATAAAATTTGGCAGAGTTGAAGAGATAAAAATAGGAAGAACAGTTCACTCAGACTCAAAATTTCTTACAGTTCCTAAAATTTATCTTCATTATTACTAAGACTGAATAAAATAATACACTGAAATATGCATTAAATTATAAGCTTGAATGTGTTTATCTAAATACATTTCCATTAAACTTAGTGTTTTTATTTTTAATTACATAAGGAAAATGGATTCAATGTTTGTTTTTGATAAAATTCATGTGCGCTTACTGTAAACACTCCTCACCAAACACAGACACACATGCACACAAACACATGGACAAAAAAGCCAATCAAACAACAAACAGAAGACTAAACGATAAAGTAAAACTTGATGCATAGCCCGTATGTTTCAAGCACGTCTTTGTATAGAACTACACAAATAGATATAGTATCTCAAAATGTTATGAATATTTTCATCTATTTCCCTTAGATAACAAGACTTAAACCAAACTAATATACAGTTTACTTTTAATCTGCATAAAAATGCTGCTCCCCTACTTGCTTTTTTGATTAAATGTGATAAATATTTTCCCTTGTCAATAAAAATAAATCTTTGCCATCAGTTTCAATAGCTGCATACTACTTTATTGTATGGCTATGCTGTAATTTATTTAACCTTCCTCCTAATAATGTGCATTTAGATTATCCACTGCACGAGTCATTAAAATACATTCCTAAAAAGAAGACAGAATAATTACCTAAAGAATTATGAAGATCGTTTAAACAAACGTATACCAAAAAACCCCAGCACAATATTAGATTGATAGTGGCTAAAACATAAATCTTTAAGACTAGAAAAATATCCATAGTCTCATAAAGTAGGTTATAATGCAGATGATCACCTTAAACACACTTAAACCACAGTAAGCAATTATATAAGTGACACGTGTAGAAAACCAAAAAGGTTGGACCTATTATATATACATTTTTTTAAAGACTAGTTCATAGAAGACAGATTAGGTCTTTATATAGTATCAGGAGATACAATCAAAATCAATAGGGGAATTTACACACAGAAACATAATGATTCTGAAATACAATGGTTCTAAAACATCTGTGGCTTAATCAAAATTGTCTCCGCTCTTCATTTCTGGCTTAGATGGAATAACAGAGACCAGATTTTCCCTCCCACTTGAAACAACCAAAGAGTTTTCAGAAACTATAAGCCAGTGTATTATAAGAAAAGGTATGTCAGGCAATGAAGGATAATGGTCACCAAGAGACAGGACACAAATGAGGTAAGCTCTATGACTGTTCCAGCTTTCCAGCTTAATGCCTTGATATACTACTGTTCGACAAACAGTAGACTGGATGATATACTGTTTAAACAAACAAGAACAACAAAAAAGAAAAGGCAATATGGAATTTTTAACACAGGTAAAAGTAAAATGCATTGCAATAAAAAGGTGTGTGGAGGGAGAAAGTGGTTCTTACAGGTAAACTGGTGTAATACTACTTGAAGGCAGGCCATGGTAAGTTAAAGATATATCTTAAAAATGCTAAGCAACTACATAAATAACAAAGATGTGTAGCAAATCAGCTTCCAGAAAAGATAAAACAGAAACATAAAATATATTCGATTTATTACCAAAAATGCAGACAACAAAGAAAAAGTGAGAAATGAACCAATGAGACAAATAGAAAATAAATGCAAGATGATAGACATAAATGTAACTATATTTATAAATGTATTAAATCACCTAAACATTCCAGCTAAAGGGTGGAGATTCTCAGATCTGATTAACAACAAACAAACCTAGTTCTATGCTGAATACAAGAAATGCACTTTAAATAAAAATATATAAATATATTAAAAAGGAAAAGATAGGAAAAGATATTCCATACTGACACCAATCAAAGGAAAGTAAGAGTGTCTGTAATAATATCAGAGAAAATACATTTTAGGGCAAAGAATATTAATAGGAGTAAAGAACGTCATTTCATAATGATAAAAGGGTCAGTTTGTTAAGAATACAAAAAGCCTAAGTATTTATGTACCTAGCAAACAGAGCTTCAAAATACATGAGATAAAAATAGAACTTTAAAAGAGACAATCCAACATTACAGTAAGAAATTTAAATACTTCTCTCTCGATGATTGATAGAACAATTAGATAGAGTATTAATAAGCATAAAGAATATCTGAACAATATTATCATGCAATTTGACCTAATTTACATTCAAAAAACATTTCATCCGACAATGATAGAATACACACTATTTTCAAGTGGACACAGAAAATTTACCAAGATAAACCATATTAAGTCTCAATATATTTAAAGTTATGCAAAGCATATTCTCTGACCACAATGGATGTGTATTAAAAATCAATAATAGGTTTCTTGAAAAAACAAACAAACATGTTTTGGAAACTAAATAACCCACTATTCATCCATGGACCAATAAAGAAATCAAATTCCAGGATAAGATGGATTCATTGGTGAGAACCAGGCAACATTTAGGAGGAAATAATACCACTTCAATACAAACTGTTCGGAATATTAAAGAGGAGGGGATACTTTACAACTCACTGTATGAGATTAGCACTACTTGGATGTCAAAGTCATATAACATAATTACAAAAAAGAAGACTACAAACCAATACCTGTCATAGGTATAGATGCAAAATTCTTTTTTAAAAAAGGTTTATTTATTTTAGAAAGAAATTTGGTGGGGGGAGAGGGAGAGGAAGAGAATCTCAAGCCTACTCCCCACTGAGCATGGAGCCTGGCTCTGGGCTCGATCTCACAACCTTGAGATCATGAGCTGAGCTGAAATCAAGAGTCAGATGCCTAACCAACTGAGCCACCCAGGTGCCCCAAGATGCAAAATTCTTAACAAATTTTTAGTAAATAAAATCTAACAATTTATAAAAGTGATACTACATCATGACCAAATATGCTTTGGAATGCAATTATCAGTTTAAAGGAAATTTCAATGTAATACCAATTTTTAAAAAAAACACCTCATAGAAAGCTTAGAATAGGGATCAATTTCCTCATCCCAATAAAGAGCATTTATGAAAAACACACAGGTGACATACTATTTCATGTTGAAAGACTGAATGCTTTCCCTCAAGGATAGAGAATGAAATAAGGCTAGGGATCATCAGGCAGGAGGAAGAGGACAACAGGGATCACAAAAAGTGGTGCAAGAAACTTGAATGGGTAATGGATATGTTCATTATGTTGACTGTGATTATAGTTTCATGGCTACTTGTATACTTATTTCAAAGATTATCCAAAAGTATACTCTGGATATGTTAACTGCATTCAGTTATACCTCAATAAAGTTGTTAAAGCAAAAAACACTTCTTAGATGAAGTATGTTCAAAGATGGAATAGGATGATGCAGCAATTTGAGGTAAATGTGTTAGATGCAAATGTGATGCATGGTAAGACTACACTGTGTATTTATTATGTTTCCAACAGTAATATTCTGTGATCACAGCCCTATGGTGGGCTCATCCTTTTCAAATGTTCTCTCCATCTGAGATCTGAATTTTCCTGTGGATGGGCTGTGAAATTATGATACCATTTCAGAAAGAATGAAAAAGATCTTGATCACGATTCCAAAATACATGGTTCACTTTCAGTATATTTACCATGCAAGTATAAAGAGAAAATATAATGAAATAAAATAATCCTTATCAGGAGACTATTCACCTGTATTCTTTGCATGACAGAGTACCCCATGAATGAACTGGGCCTTCAGCATCATGAAGTCACAAATGTGGAGTAAGTGGGTTTTCTGGATGTTATGTATCTTTTTTTGTATATTCTTAGGGACCTGAATTCACATCTTTTGTATGTTAGATTATCAAAAATATGCCAAATGAAAGATAACTTCCACATATTGGATAAAAATCATTTCATAGTATAGAAACACTTTTTAATTGCTAAGGAAAAATGTGACTTAATTTTACATAAATGAAGTCAATAGTTAATATGGCAATTTTAGTTCTGGCAATCCAATGACTTAGTAGTCTTCTTTTTATTAAGACTAAAAAGTGAAAAGCTCAGACCAAATAAATCAGTTTAGTCCACATTTTCTAATTCCTGAAAACCCTCTGGATTCCAACTGTAAAGTGGTACCATCTGAATTTGTAACAGGGAATTATTAGGTAGTCACAGATATTGTACCATCTCTAGGGATTTAAATAATGAAAAACACCTTTCAGATGTAAGACTGGAAACTGCTTGATTTATGTTAATGCTGACGTGCACTTAGTGTTTTAGAAAAGGATTTTATTACTATCTAAAAGCAGCACTATATTAAACCCACAAATTAGCTTCTGTTCTGTTAGAATCTAATTATCTTTATGTAGGGCAATAGTCCAGCAAGCCAGGGGCAAAATCTTACCTTTCTAAATGGAGACTTGAACAGGGGAAATGATAGACTGCTAAGCTAAACATTATTTACTTCACAGAGTCCACATGGGAATGGGGTGAGGAGGTATGAACACCACAAGGCATCTGCCGCCAACTCAATGGTAGACAGGAGGTCTAATTTTACACTGACATTTGGTGCTGCTTTTATCTTTCTTAGAATATAATCAAAATTAATTCTTATTTCCTGCTTTCATTTTATTTTTTTTAATCCTTTTGGGTACTCAGTTCTAACTCAAAAGCATATTCTAGTTGTCAAATGTTTTCAGGGTTTGGTAAAGATCAAGTCTTCATCTTTTCTGGGCATAACATGAGATCACTGATTTAATAATTCTCATTTCTTTTATCTTTTACTTTATGATCTGTCATTTATCCTAGGTATTTCTGTAAAGGCCCAATGGTAGTGATGAGGCAAGCATAGAGAAGATAAGCTTGTAAGATGTCCATACAGAAATAAACCTGGCTACAGAAACATCATTGAAAGGCACATTCTTTACTGGGTAGATCAAATATGATTAAAAGCACATTATGTGACTGATGATATACAGTTTGCTATTTAGTTAACTCAACATTAGGGTAAGCTCCAAAATGTTATATAGAGAAGTTTTCATATCACCTCCCAATTCCTCCTAATTATGAAACTGGTTATTGTACTTTTTTTTTTTTTTTTTAAGATTTATTTATTGGAGAAAGAGAGAGAAAGTGTGGGGTGAGGGGCAGAGAGAGAATCCCCAAGCAGACTCCCTGCTGAGCGTGGAGCCCAACAATTTCACATCCCCTGAGATCATGACCTGAGCCAAAACCAAGAGCTGGACACTTAACTGAATGAACCATCCAGGCACCCATTGGTTACTTTATTTAAGCAGGTATTGATAACATGACTTTCATTATTCTTACTTTATTAATTAAATAAATATTTATTGAGCATCTTCTGTGTGTTGGGTAATGTGAAAACCAGTAGGGATGTTTCCACCAGGTGGCCAGACTACAACCAAGATCAAAAGGCATAAAAGTGCCACCCAGAGAATAGACCAGTGCAAGATTCAAGGTCACTGATAACAGAAAACATATACACCTGGCTCAAATTGTACAGCCATTACTTGAAGCAAGGGAGGAGAGTATACAAGATCCAGTTCCTTGCAATGCATTAGTCTCCCCCATGGCCTAACTGGCTCCATTCTGCAGTAAACAATGTAGATTATGTAACTCGAAGCAAACCACTTTATGTGCAATGGAATGATTTCAGCCCCAACTCCCTGGGATCTGAAATATACTGGGGCATGTCTGGGGCCAATAACCACATTTTAAGCAGAATGAATGAGTAGACATCTAGCCTGGAACAGGAACAGAGTTCTCTCATAAGGCAAGCCCAGCACAGGTTGTGAAGACCCTTAACTTCCTAGCAAGGAAATGTTCTAGGCTGAAGGTTCTTAATGTGACTGTCCAGTGGCCAAGAAACTGAAACTGACTCCCTTTTCCAAGGACTATAATGGTGAATAAGGCATAAACATTGCCCTTCTTGGGGAGATGAGTCTAATGAGGAAAAAAGAACACATAAACAAACAGAAAATTGAATGAGTTAATGGCAAGTTGTGTTAAGTGTTTTGAAAAAAGATACAAGGTGCTACTGTATATAACACCATCGAGGGAAGCCGATTTAGAAGGGGTTTTTGGGAAAGACCCTGTGAAGAAGTTAAAGAAATAATACCTAAGTTGAGAACTTACTGGAGGGAAGAAGCTGGCAAAGTGACGAGAAGGGGAATACAATCTAATGAAATAAGATATGAGTTTGAGGACCCTTAGTAGGAATGAGTTATGTGCATTCTAGAAATGAAAAGAGACCATGAAGTTGGTGAGTTAAAGTGTTCATGAGGAGGACAATGTGAAGGTTGGAAGAGGAGAGGAAGACAGAGTGCATGAAATGAACATGAGTTAGGCAGGAAGCAGATAGAAGAGCATGCGTATTTAGATTTCTCTATGTACTTATATATGGTTCTGACGTTAATAGTGCTCATTGTATTCCCCCTGAGATATCACTTGTTAACATAAGCTACTTTATTAGTATTTGCAGATGGTGACATACCCTAGCATAACTTCAATAGGCAATTTAATGTGCATTCACAATAAGTTACCACTCACTTTAAGAAAACAATATTTTTCTTAAATATATGGTTATACAAGTTTGTTTTATTTAATTGCTTCTGCACACTTACTTTAAAAATTTACAGCCTCCTTCCATTTTAACACAAGGCACCTAAAGAAGATTTCACTGAATGGGTGGATAAAAATGGAGGAAATAGTAACAAACATCTATTTCCTCCATCTTTCTGCTGCCATTCCTTCACTCTTCACCCTAGTTCTAGCTCTACCTCCTCTTAAGGGTGGAATGTTGACAACATCTTCTTCTGAGCAATGCCTTCATCTAATTGGTCATTATTTTCCTGCACTGGTGAGGGTCAGAGGACTGAGATTAAGTCTCAGGATGCTTCCAGATGAAATAGATACGATGCCAACAGCAATAATCTTGGCCTACGTCCAGCATTCAGAACTAAAGCATATGTGTGTGTGTGTGTGTGTGTGTGTGTGTGCATGCACACATGGGTGTGTGTTTCGATGATGGTACAATTCTCAATTCTCACTGACTTATTTCCAGAGGACAGTAAGATTTAATTAGTAGAGACTCAAATACTTTATGTAGGGAAGATGTTTAGTAAAACAGTATGGATGGATGGCTGAATTGTATTGGCTAGTACAAAATTATCTTTTGGGTCATGACATCAGAGTCAGACCATCATTATTTTGTCTTGCTTTCTATCTGCTTCAAAGAGAGAAAAATTTTCTTAAACAGATAGCCTGCTTCTCTTATTATTTCCAACCCCAAGGTCATCTTAAACAAAATTTTAAGATACATGTATTGCATGTTGTTTCCTTCAAATTTTTTCATCATAAACCCTGCTGCAAGTTACAAGGAAGGGATGGCTACTCTTTCTTAGCATGGTGATGAAGCCTGTGTCCAATTTCTGTGCGTATCTCACACATCTACTACTATATTTTTCGACAAATATACAAAGGGAATTGAGCGTTAAAAACAAAACAAAACTCTGTCTATATAAAAATGTCTATTTTTAGTAAGTGAAAATTGAGTTTGCATACTCAAATCCTATTGTTACCCTATTACCCTTTTTTTTTTTTAAAGATTTATTTATTTATTTATTCGACAGAGACAGCCAGCGAGAGGGAACACAAGCAGGGGGAGTGGGAGAGGAAGAAGCAGGCTCATAGCGGAGGAGCCTGATGTGGGGCTCGATCCCACAACGCCGGGATCACGCCCTGAGCCAAAGGCAGACGCTTAACCGCTGTGCCACCCAGGCGCCCCTACCCTTTTAAAAACATAAGAAAAAACCAGAGATTCAATTAAACAGAAAATACAAACATATTTCCAGAAAAGCTCATTTTTGACCAACACTCATATACATAACCTGTATATATGTAGCCTGTACTTTTTTAAAGGAAATACTTTTAAAATATGATAGGAAAAACCAGAAAAACCTGCATTCTTGTTGTTTCTTCAAGGGGAAGAACTCTATAGTGATTCTACCACTGTAGTAGATAATCAGATAATCTACTATTCTCACCACTCCTGTTTCCACTAGTACAGTTAACATTTAGTAAAGTCTGTTCTGTTCTAAGCCTCTTAAGCACGGCTCTAAGTTATATATTATATATTATTTTGGCATATATATATTGAATTAAGTGCTCACAATGTCCCTATAAGATAGATATTTTTGCACCTATCTTTTTAAATGAGGAGGAAAATGAAACATACATGTAAAGAAAATTATGCATGTAGTACTGTTAGTAAATTATAAACTGAGGATCTTAAGCATCATGCTATGGTTACTCCCATTTCACAAAAGAGAAGTTGAAGTAAATGCATACATACAACATGAGCCAATGAGCATAAGTGAAGAAATGAATAAAACTAGTTAGAATTTTTAGCCACTTATTCCTGAATATTTTACTACTCCTTTGTTCCATGTTACTCATTTTATAAATTACCTATGATTGAATAAAAATGCAAAAACTCTCTTTTCTTTTATAGAATATCTATTATTTAAGAACAATATTTTAACATTTCTTCTCATCTGAATGGAAACTTATGTTAGAGAGAAAAAAGTCACATCTGCACAAATGCCTTTCAATATTAGAGAATAGTTCTCTATTTCACCATAACACAAAAACAGTATTTACTTATTAGTATAGTTATTCAACTGCTATTTTTGCACTGCTAAGTGCAAAGCTCTATAGAAACACCAAGGTAAATAAGACACAGTTCATTCTTCATGCATTTTTAAAATGAGGTAATATATGTGCATGAAACAAGTATAATCTAAAATGGAATGTGAACCATAAAATAAATGCAAATGAAGATGGAAGTTTAACAGCTGATCTTTGTTCCAACCAACGCTGCATTGTTCCCACTATACATCTTGTTACCTCTGAGTTCCAGGCTGTGTAGTTGAATGAATCTCTCTGGGATGACAGGCTCTTTATTTTTATTATCTGTTCTGTGAAATAGCACTTTATTTTATTTAGACTTCATTATTGAAGGATATTTTCAACATGTATAAAAGTCAGGATTGAGAGGTTTTCTTTCTTTTTTTTTTTTTAATTATTTTGGCACTTAAAAAGGCCATCCCATTGTCTTCCAGATGACATAGTTTCAATAAATCTTTAGTACTTCTATTTTCTTGTATTTAATAAGACATACTTTGAAAATGCTTTCAAGATTTTTTATCTTTTATTTTCAGCAATTTTTAATGAGTCTAGGTTTTTAAAAATTTTTTTCTTCATATTGATTCATTTTGGGCTGTGCTGACCTTCTTTAATCCGTAAAGTTATGTCTTTCACCAAATGTGAGAAGTTTTGGCTATTATTTCTTCAAAAAATTCTGCCACGTTCTCATTTATTTTTTTTCTTCTGAGAGTCCAGTTACACATATTTTAGACCATTTTACATTGTTCAACAAGTCCCTGAGGTACTCTCTAGATTTCTTTTTCTTATATGCATAATTATATAACATATATCATACATTATAATAAGTATATAACATAATAATAACTATAGATATAGAGACATACTTGAATGTTTGTTTTGCAAATTGGATAATCCCTATGCTTTATCTTTGAGTTCATTGATTTTGGTATTATGCCTATCTAGCATGTGTTTTTTTTTTGTTTGTTTGTTTTGTTTTTTGTTTTTTTAAGATGTTACGTTCTTTAGTTTTATAACTTCAATTCACAGCATTTATAGTGTCTCTCTGCTGTTTTCTATTACTTTATTCATTAGCATAAACCCCTGTCTAGTTGAGTATAGCCATAATAGCTATTTTAAAGGACTTGTCTGGTAAGTACAAGATCTGGGTTATCTGGTTATCTTGAAGTACCTTCACTGATGGGTTTACCTTTGAGAATGGGCTACCTTTTCTAGGTTTGGGTTGTTTTGTTTTGTTTGTTTTGTATGACAAGTACTCTAAGATTTTATTTTGGAAATTGTGCACATTATCTGACTATGTTATGGAGAATTTGTGTTCTGCTTGCTTTCTCTGAAAAATATTATGTTTCATTTTAGCAAGGCAACAACTCACTTAAAATGAAACTCAGAGTCCATAGTCTCTCATGCTTCATCCCCCCTTCTGATTACCCCCCCCCCTTTCTTTATCCCTTTCTTCCCCTACCGATCTTCCTAGTTCTTATGCTCCATAGATGAGAGAAATCCTATGATAATTGTCTTTCTCTGCTTGACTTATTTCACTTACCATTATCTCCTCCAGTGCACTGGGTGTTATATACAACTAATCAATCATCAAACTTTACATCAGAAACCAGGGATGTACTGTATGGTGACTAACATAATATAATAAAAAAAACATTAAAATAAATAAATAAATAAATAAATAAATAAATAAATAAAACAAAAAGAATGAAACTCAAAACTCTTAGAGTGAACAGCACCTCAGATATCCATCCAAATCCTTTGTTTTCATAGCTGGGATGTCTTGGGTTCACCTGTGTATGTGCAGTTCCAAGGTCAACCAGAAATTTGGGCATAGTTTATAATCTCATTCACTTTTCTTTTTAGTGTGCCCCTGGAAACAAGATACGGTGGATGATTCTATCTTTCAGTTTACTGGGTCAGTAAAACAGCAAGTTTTTGATCTAGGTTTTAGCTGCTTTGGCTGTGCTGCAACTATACTCTGCTCTCAAGATAAAGCCACTATAGTAAAAATCTCAATCCATGCTAGTTGCTTCTTCCAAGTTTCAATTCTCTCCCCAAATCTACCTCCTTTGCTCACTCTCCAGAGCCCCAAAATTCATAAGATGTCTATTCAACAAAGTATTTCAGAATTTGGTAAGCATTTGGTAGTTGATTTGATTATCACTGAAAATATCATAGGTAGGGATCATCTTCCTTTTCCAGTCTTTATTGTTTCAGTATAATGTACATTTTATAAGCATATTTTCTGCTCTGATTGGCTTACACTACCCTATTTATTACAAATACTGTGTAACTCTTTGGGTTATAGTTAGAAAAGCATTCAATATCTTTCAGAAAAAAGTATAAATCTCCCAGATTCCTTTCCTCAGTCATGACCAAAATCTCTAATTTATAGTGTTTATATAATTTATCTCAACAGTAATGACCTTGCATATATACACAAATTTTTGTAATTCTCTTGTTTATGTATTTACAAAACCATCAAACACATTTTAGATAATGACTTAAACTGAGCAAATGTACAAGACACATTTTAAAGGCTATCTTTTAGACTATCTTTCCAATTGAATTTTCATAAGAGAAGAAATTTATTGACATAAATTCTCCATTCTATTAATGTCACATTTTACTTTTAATTTTTGAAGAATTTTTCCCCTTCTCATCTGAACAAATATTATCCGTTATTTTACCTTGTGAAATTTTTTTAATGAGATCTGATTTCAATATAAATAAAATTTACCTAAAGGGTTACTAGATTGTTTCAATAAAGATCTGAATATTGTTAAATAAGTATCTATATTGGTTTCTTTCCCCAGGATTTTTATCATAAAACATTTGTGCCTCTGATTAGAATCTCAGCTAGTTTATAGGCTCTATAACAAATTAACAATATTTACTACACATTCATAATAAAATAAAAGCTGGGTGATTTGTGGTTGAACAAGTATTTTCATGCATATGCATATATGTAGTATATAAGAAGCATATCTATTAACATAGGGTGAAAAGGCTGCCACCAAATATACATAATTTGTGGGGCACAAAAATATTTTTGTCCCTGGGTTTTTCTTCCACTGGATTATCACTATTACAAGATATTTTGTTGTTGTTGTTGTTTTATATTTAAATTTAAATTACAAAATCCAGAATATTCACATTAAAACTGTACTTGGGAGTACAATACCACATTGGTGGTTTCTGGGTATTAATAAAGCTCTTTGAATCTGGGAAGAGAGAGAAACTGAAGGAAAAAAAATTACTTAGGACAAATTTCACGTGTCGCTATTATCTGTATCCGTATCTGTATCCATAATATTCTTAGCTATATGTGCTGCTTAGAAAAACTACATTGTAAAAAACGTGAACAAACATTCAAAGTAACAGCCAACCCTGGTGTTATTCATTGGCACTGAAAGATAGGGTTTTCCCCACAATTTTATATCAGAGGCAAGAGTTTTAAGTTCTCATAGCACAAATAAAGTTGTAATTGCTTTCCATTTTAATTAAGAGCCAATTTCAAACTTAAGAAGGCTGAGTATCTGTCTATAGTGTTTATGCCACAGGCAGCTGGAGCCACTGAAGAAGGAGAATTAGAAAGACATTTTTGTATGGTGTGTCTGGCCAAAACTGGTCAGCTTTGAAGAGTTTTTCCATTTCAATAATAATCATTACAACACTCAAAAAATATTCCTTTGAATATGAATAGCTGCATAGATAACATTAAGTTTTACTATTCTCACGCTGAACAACTATGACAGGAATTCTTGACCAATTTTTTGCCACGCTACTTTGGCAGCTTGGTGAAGCAAATGGACTCTTTCCCAGAAAATGTTTTTGAAAGCACAAAATAAAACACATAGAATATTAATGGAAACCGATTATATCTAAATTTAATTATGAAAGTATTTTTACAAGTAGAAATTTGAAATATAGTTATATGTGCCTCTTTATTGACATTAAAAATGAGATCTAGCAGAAGGTATAATACGTAGTGTAATTTGAAGTACTAATTAGTGTACATTCTGTTTCAAAATATCTTCAACAGCTGTAACATATGACAGTATATGTGGTCTTTACTGGTGATGGTGTAATAGAGACCACAGTTCTGTTGTTTGTTGCCTTTACTCATAATAGAAGAAAATGTTCAATTTCCACTAGAGACTTATTAATAAAAATATATTTTTCTCATTGAAGTTCATGGTCCCCCTAAATTCTATCCACGATATCTGATTAAAAGTCTCTTTTTTATGCCAAGTTTTTGTTGAAGCACTTTAAACTTTCCAAGTAGTATATGAGTAGTATATGACTACATTTTGTTGAGTGCTGAATATGTCTCAGAAACTATACTATGTGCTTTAAAACATTATCTTGCTCAATCTTCAAAACAATTCTCTAAGGTAGGAATTATTTCCTTTACAAAAAAGCAAGTGGGGGCCCAAACTAACACTGTAAGTGGCAAAACCTGAGCATGGAGATATATGGAAACATTTCTCTATCTCTGTTTTATAGAATACAGACAAATAAAAATTATGAGTTTCATAAAAAGAATCGGACCTGGAATTCAGGGGGCACTTGGGTGGCTTAGTCGGTTAAAAGTCTGCCTTCGGCTTGGGTCATGGCCGCAGGGTCCTGGGACTGAGCCTCGTGTCCAGATCCCTGCTCAGTAGAGAGTCTGCTTCTCCCTTTCCCTCTGCCTCTCCTCACTGCTTCTGCTTTCTCTCTCTTGCTCTCTCTCGCAAATAAATAAATAAAATCTTAAAAAAAAAAAAAAAAAAGAACTGGAATTCAGGTTTTCAGAATCCCATTTTGATGTTCTCTCCACAATGCCATTTCACCATTTGGGATAACTGTAAGAAACTGTTCTTAAATAGTCTCATGAGAGAATGACAATCTTGTGAAAACTGACACTTTAGAATGTGATTTTCTCAAGAGATCATAAAACAATTCCCCCATGAGAAAAGTCAACGACGAATAGAATTATCTCCATCTGCTGACCAGAGGCAGTACACAATATGGCGAGTACACAATCTGAACAGGAGCCAGAAGACGAGTAGAAAAGTGTTGGCTTCTGAGAATCAAGTTCATCCAAGTAAGCCATCCTGAGTTTTTTTCAGATAATCCCAATTTAGAGAGGAAGGAATGAAAATAAGTAACCTAAATATCATCTGAATCTCAGGATTGGCCTTACAATCAAATCTTTGTGGGTCAGTGGTGCCAAATGTGGGTCTGACAATACAGACAAGCATAGAGGTTTCATAAGAGTTAATTCACCAAAATTTTAAGAAAAGCAAGCATGTCAAGAGCAGCACTGATACTTGTAATTTGCGCATTAAGAAATTTTATTCTATGATACATTTTAGTAAGAACTGTAATTGAGTTACAGACTCAAATGGATAGAAATCTTTTTTGACCCAGAGCATTAGAAAAGGCATTGGGAAGGGCTTGACATTTGACCAAAGACTTAAAGTTTGGCAAGAATTCTGTTAGGGAGAGATACATATTAGGAAAATTCAGATAATATGACACATGAACGAGAGGACTCTAAATGATTCATAGTAGAACATTTTATCTAAATTCAGGAAGAGTTTTGAACAGTGTGAAATGACAAGATATTTTACAATGAAGAAAATTCTAGTAGTAGTCTGGGAGAATGGCTGGGAAATAAAAAATTATAGATGTCAGAGAACCCTTAGAAAGAAATTAGAAAATAACAATGTACTTAAAAATACCTGATCTATGACAGTTTCCTTGGAATAGAATAAAATGTTTCCAAAGACACTCTAGAGACATTTTAACTTGAGAAAGATCATATATGGGGATAAAGGGAAAGACAGTGGTCAAGAAGGACATTAGGATCAATACTTTGGTTATCTTGGTAACTCAGAATAACACTTCCTGAGATAAGATAAGACTAGGGAGGCAGTACTAATATTTCATGCAGAAACCTCGTGAGTTTGCAGTGTCAGTGGGAAAGATCTCAATAAACATGTTCAACAGGAATTTGGAAATAAGGTGTTATACTTCGGACGAAGTACTAATATCAGCAATAGTGATGTTGCTGTTGTAGTCATAGAGATGAAAATCAAAGTTACTTGAATGGATGACATTGCAAAGAAAGACAGCAGAGAAAAAACAGAAAATGAATTCAATAATTAGTGTATGTGAGGTGATGAAGGTGTATCAAGTCATCAAATTGTGCACATTAAACTTACAAAATGTTATATGACAATTATATCTCATAAAGCTGGGGAATATAAATATGAATAGTTTGACTAAAAAATGTATAGTAAAAGCTTTTAGTTAAAGTGAAGAAAAGAAAGAGAAGTCAATAAACATACTAGCTCCTAACATTGAAAGGCTAATAGTGAAGTAACTAATGTTTGAAAATTGGGGAAGAGAAACCTAGAGAGGTAAGAGAACTAAAATATAGTCTTGCCATAATTAAAGATGAAGGGAGTCTCAAGAAGATGATGCTCCAGAGTACAAATTTTGTAGGAATGAAGCCTAAGAATAGATTGTTGTTGATTTTGGCAACTTGAAGGTCTTTAATTTCCCTTTTAAGATCTATTTATGGGGACAGAATAAGATTATAGGAATGCATGGAACTTTGAGGAATGCATGGGAAAATAAGAAATTGGAATCTGAAAAGCTACATTTAATTTTTGAGAATACTTTTTAGTTAAAAATAAAAGTATGATACTTGAATAAGAAGAGAGGTTAAGATACGTTTTTTAGGGTATAGAAGAATTGAACAATTTTATTGACCCTTTGGACTGGCAATAGATAAAAGCAGAAGAAAGAAATGGGAAGAATAATTGGGTAAAGTCCCAAAGGAGAAAAGAAGCCAGAAACTGAGAACAAAAATATAAGGGCCATATGTGAAGAAATTTAAGAACAAGATGTCTTATGGAAAGAGAAATACACTGAACTCTATTCTATGACCTCAGAATGGATTTAACTCATTTCTTGCTGACGGTAACAAGAGATTTGAAAAGCAATGGAGGCATCAAGCTGCCACACTGCTAACAACCTAAGTCAAATCATGAAACTAGCAGGAGAGTATGGTCTACAGTGTTCTAATCTAAGGCTCCAGTAGCAGCCCAGTGAGGCAGTCCTGAAACAGAAATACTTGTTTTATTTCTGTTGTTATATACTGTGCCAGTGGGGGAAAATGTCAGACAAGTACTGAGCTGAAGGATAGAGGTTCTCTTAGTATTTCCTACTCCATGATGCAGGTAAATAAATGCAGCCCAGTATATGCAGACCAAGATAATGTGTGCTAAAATCCACTAATTATTGTTCAATATTTCTACTATCTTAAGGTACAAAAAATAGTCAGAAGTTTATGTGACAGTAGTGTTAAGCCTTTAAAAATACTCCATTAAAAATTTACATGACACACTAATACATATTTATATACTTAACATTGAATATTTCTTGCCTCAATTTTCCAATCTGACCTATAACACTCAATGCAATATCGGAATTATTATGAATGATTCTGAAGTCAAATTAGTCTTCTGTATGGGAAAGCAAAAATAGAATTGGGGTTGGGTAAAATAGTAAAAATACGCTTCTGAAAAAAGAAAAGATATCAAATGCAGAAATATAAAGTGAAAAAGCAATATTCAAGAGCAAACACAGACTGCCAGATCGGAAGCATAGCAATGTACCTGGAAAAAATCAGCTGGGAAGCAACAGAAATTAAAACAGATTGCATTGTATGCCTACTGATACTCTCATTGTAGTAGCCTATAACAGAACTCTAGGCACCTCCCCTCACTTTCAATTCCTACTCATTTTTTTTTTTTTTCTTTTTCTACTCATTTCTGAGAGGAAACGGCTTCTAAATTCCAGTGGCAAGATTTTAGTGGGATTACTGCGGCTAGTTTCCTGTCTCTCAAACTCTGAGAACCACAGTTCCATCTCTACCCAATCCAATCACGGGCTGGGTAGAGAAGGGCACGTGACTCACACTTAGTTCTTCCCTGGGGAATTCTCCCTTTAATGTGGATCTGAAGGAGAAGTGATTGTGACTGGTCCCCCGAGCTGAAGAGGTGAATTGCAAGGTAGGGGAGACGATTACCTTTGAACTCCTTCACCAATGAAAAATACCTAACAGAGATGAATAGCTAGATAAGAGAGAACTCTAAAGGTGTATGGCCAAGGTTTCAGTCTTTGAAGTTTTCAGAGCTTCTCTGGTTCCTGCAAAGTGACCTTATCCTTTTTTTTTTTCTTTTTTAAACAACTCCATTATATCTTTATATTTTTCTTTACAGTTATTTTGAGTTAGGCCTTTAGTCACTTATAGTGTAAACAGCCCTGATTAATAGATTAAGTGAAGTGAGTAGTTTAATTGTTTGGTATTTAGTGTTTGTTCAGCTTAATTGTGTCCTATGGAAAAATAAATAATTAATCCGGCAGGCTCTAATTCTGTATTCATGATAATTAGGGTACAGAAAGGTTAGTATTTGATATGGTACAAGTAATCTTCTAAATTAAAAATGATGATAAACAACATTGTAGAAATAATATTTTACACAAGAAACCAAACTGTTTTCAAGTAGTTTGCATTCAAAATATATGCCAATTACAAGTGATGCTTGATGCTTATTACAATGTCTTAGTGAATACCTACATGGAAATCAGTCTGTATTTTTACTGGAAGGTATTTGATAATATAAAAACACTTATTTTGTTGTTGTTGTTACGCATGATGAATGCATTCCTATTTTTAAAATCACGAGACAATATTCATTAAGCTTAAATTTCTGTTGATGTACACACAGTCCAAAATGAGTGTTCTGCCCAGAGGTAACCACTATTTTAATTCTGATATTTATCTTTTCAGAAGTATCCTTCCATTCTTCCACTTAACATAGAAAATGCTTGTAAAAATATATAGAATTATGTGTATATATAGCTACATTTTTCTGTGTGTATTTTAATACAGATGTTACATTCTATATAATGTTAAGCCCTTTTCATTCAGGAATATTCTTGGAAGATTCTTCCATGCAAGCAGAAATAAAATTAAACTATCTAAATGGTGCATCGTTTTTCATAATACTAATACATCTTAGTTTACTTAACCCAGTTCCCTACTAATGAGAATCTAGGTAGAATGTGTATTAGTGAATAGCTGATCTTATTTTTATGCTTGCTGCCAACAACAAATGAGTTCAAATGAGTTGAATGAAATTTGTTTGTTGCACCTGGGTTCCTGGCTACTCTCATTGTCTATTTTTTCTGCTTCTGCAACAACACACAAGACCAATAACTCAGGAAGCACACCACCTCCCCCCCATAATTCACTATATATCCAAAAGAAACACAAAACTCTATGGTTAAGAAAGATAGTTAACAACTTGTCTAAAATAAACAAACACACAAACAAAACTGGTGAATTTTGTAAACACAATTTGGATGCCAATCTTAATCACTCCAAGACTGCATCAAATAATTCCTCTCAAAATTAGGATGCATTAAATTAAAACTCCTTATGCTATGACAGGGCCCGAGTCACAGATTGTACTCATGATCTATTGAATTTTTTTGTCTTTCTCTTTATATTACATTCATTGTGAAAAAAATAATCTGTGCATTGATTTTAGATAATTTTTGAATAATATTGAGATTGAAATTCCTGCCTTAAATATGCTTATGTCTGTAAAGGTAAATTAATTAAGCATTTGCTGAAACTAGAGGTACTTATTCTTCTTTGAGGTTCTCCCCAAAATAAGAAGTTAACCAATGTCATCAAATGATAAAGATATCTAGTGTGTGATATTATTTATGGAAAGAATTGATAACCCTAAATAAATCAAATTCTTCTTAATCGTGCTAAAAAAAGCTTAGCCAATGTGTTATCTTCATTGATATTTCAGGAATGTTGTTTATTTTTTAAACTATCAGCAAGTGTCAGTCATTGTGTCTAATTGTCCTGATAGCAGCAGGTAGTCAATGTGACCAAAAATAAAACCAACTCTTTTCTTTTTCTTTTTTTTATAAAGCTAAAAAGTGGTGACCATATCAACAAACAGAAAAATATTTTGGAAGGTTGAAAACATCTCCTCTTGGTATCATTTAAATATTATTTGTTAAGCAAGGTGTTTTGGAAATAATTAGAGAGCATCCTCTTGTCAAACTTGGAATCTGTGCCAGTTAATGAAATAGAGCAGATGGAAAATTTAAAAGATGGAGGTTCAATCTTCAACCAGTAATCTTTCTACTCTAGTACAATCCCATTGTCTAATGATACGTAACTGGGTTGGATAAGCATCCTTGGCCTCAATGTCACTGAGAACATTGGTTTCCACCTATATAGACCAGTCTTACTTGTAATGTAAGGAAGAAATAAAAAATTTATAATTTGATAGAAAAAAATATATTCTAGAAAGAATTTTGATAGCTGCTGGAAAAAAAGGAGAGAATCATTTTATATTCTTCCAACCTAAATACATATATATATATGTATATATATATTTAGCGGATTTATCCAAATGAGGGCAATAAACAATAGTCCAGACTATTGAGTCTTCTCTAAATCAAGATGTTGGATGCTCTGTACATCTTAAACAAACTCAATCATCTAAGAATTTATTATTAGATATCAAATCTTTTATGTTCTCCAGTTTCATATTTAAACTATGCTGTATTACAGAACCTGTATTTTCATGTAAAGCACTTTATAAACTGAACAGATGGTTCTGTTAATATAACACAGTTGAGTTATTTAAACTTGTATCATTGTTTATACAGAAGTGATCTTAAATGCACCTCAAAAAGGATATGAATAGCTTATTTTAATTGCATTTAATGAAATGTTATAAAATTACACATTACCCAGAGGCATGTAAGATAAAATTAGTATTGTAATTATCATAAATTTAAATTATCAGTATAAAATACTTTATCATACAAATTAATGCCTATTAATCTGGAAATAAAAAAGATCAGTTAGTATACAAAACTTAAATACATATATTTTAAGGACAAATGAAAGAGTTAGTATTCTTTCTCTTTCACATAAGAATTCTGACTTTCTGTTTTTTTTCTTTTTCTTTCTTTCTTTTTTTTTTCTTTTTTCTTTGTTAGAGAGGCGGAAACGGGCAGAGGGAGAGAGAGAGAATCCCAAGCAGGCTCCATGCCCAGCACAGGGCCTGACATGGGGGTCAATTTCATGACCCTTACTTAGATCATGACCAGAGCTGGAATCAAGAGTCAGACACTCAATTGACTAAGCCAGCCACCCAGGCGACCTGCTTTTCTGTTTTTCATAAGAATGTATCACTTAGTACAAATACCTAAAACAGAGAACACTATGTAAATATAGTAATGTTATAAATTCTCACTTTTATTACTATATACAAGTCCACATTAATTTCATCTGTCTTATGTTATTTTAAAATACTTTGTTGCAATTTATCTTTATTTTGGATTATTTTGCTTAATTTTTCTCCATTTATTTTTCCCTATACAATGACTTAACAAGTTTGGGTCTTTTGGATTTTCAGTAATCTGGACTAGGACCAGAAATGGCCTGGAAAAATGATGACAAATATTTACAGTAAAGCCTGGAAATATAGAAAAGTATGCACTTAAATGCTTAAATGGTGCTACTAGATAACCCATCCTGAAATCTATATCCTTTCCTTGGCTGCTTAAAACCAAACACTGTCATATTTTTAATTCCCAAAGTTCCCAGGTACCGTGAGTAAGAAAGAGGCACTCTGAGGAAAAGAACATGGCAACTCAGCCCTATCCATCATTTAAGGATTGACTGAAGGATCTTAAAATGAAAGGTGGGAAATGGTTCACAGATAGACACCATAGCTGTGTGAAAATGTTTATAAGATCATTATATGAAAGAAAAAAAAAATAATGTAGTCTCATTCTAAATATCCAACCACTTTGGTGTAGAGATCAGAAATGTGAACCAATTTAGCTGGAGATATAAAGATGACCTTGCTGATTGTTAGGAAACAACCGACATGAGAATGTGTCGCATTGCAGATTAAATCCCCTGTCACTGAGGCATTTAAGCACAGGCTGGCTAACCACTGGTTGAAAGAAGTCAAGTAGAGTAGACCTGGCTGTGACTGGCTTGGACCACATTTTGAACTCTTCTAATTATGAGATTATGTGACAAAGTGGATATGGGTGTGAAAATGACATTCTACAGTGTTTATGTTTTTGTGCTACTTTAGCTAGTCTTATTTATCTGTTGGAATGGTATAGGTCTGCTGCTTTTGTTCAGTTTTAAGAAATTAGTTAAGGTCAGTATAAAATCATTTTGAAACACTTGTCTTATAGAAACCAAAAAAAAAAAAAAGGTGTTTTCAATATTATTCAGAGACAACTGCAAAACTATGTTTATTGTTTTATCTTAATTTTCTCTTCTAAGAACTTGGCATTAGCTCTTCAAAAAGGCTGGCTATGGTTGCAACTGCCAAAATACACAACAAACCTGTATTCAAAGTACAATCATATTAGGCATTGCATTCAATATCTTTAATAGATTGTATGAAAACAGCCAGGAATCAAATACATATTTAAGCTTAAGAGTAATTAAAGTACCACAAGAAGAAAATAAGGGGAATAAAAATACTACTTGACTTATATTTATTCCAAATCCAACCTGGTGAATAAGACAATTAGTATTCTAGAACTACTTCTAGTTTCTTTCTTTTTTTATTGTTTCTCACCTTCCTTTCTGCTCTATTTTTCCTCCATGGTTCTTCACTTTTTCTCTTATGTCTTTTCCATCATGTTACTGTTCTTTATCAATCCAGAGTTAATGTAAAGATTTAGAAAGTTAGATGTAAGTCCATCTGGAAGATAGGAAGAGTTCCCTCCACTTCCATCTAAGAAGGAAGGCGAGGGTCAAGACACCAACAGTAAAATTAAAGAACATGCTGCATATCTTAGGAAAAAACTTCTAGCAGAATTTTCAGAAATATTTAGAATGTCAGTTTCCTCTCATAAGAACACATGGCTTTGATTTACCAAGTTCAAAGTATCTGAGAAGAAAGAAATTGGAGAATGAAAGGAAGTTATAGCAGAAAACTTACTGACATTTAAAAAAAGGATTTATTTATTTATTTATTTGAGAGAGAGATAGGCAGCATGAGAACAGGGGGAGGGGCAGAGGGAGAGAGAGGATCTCGAGCAGGGTCCCCACTGAGTGTGGAGCCTGATACGGGGCTCCATCTCACGATCCTGAGATCATGACCTGAACTGAAATAGAAAGTCAGATGCTCAACCGACTGAGCCATCCAGGTGCTCCAGAATACTTTCTGATATTTTAAATATTAATGTTGTATATTATAATTATTTTTTTTCTATCTTTCTCCTAATTATCCCTTCACCTTTAGTTTTCTGTTGCCTTGGAAGCTTTTGTAGGAAGAATTAAAAGCTGCTATTAGGTGGCCTCTTCCTTTATCTTGTGAAGGACTCAATGCAAGAGATTGTGTTAGAAATTCTACAGTGAGGGGGAGAAAAAGCAGGGTCATTAATCTGGAGTAGAGACTAAATCCTAACAATGCATTTTTCCTTCAGTAGGCAGTGAAGGTTAGTGTGTATATCTAGAATGGAAGGTATCCAAGGTCTGAGTAAATGGCAAACTCTCAGAGGTATACTGTTTCTGAATGCACCCAGGGTAGGCTAGACCCGAGGAATCAGAATGTTTAGATTACCAAAAGCCTAGCACATCACTACTTGGTAAGAAAGTAGAAAAGCTACTGGCAACACCAAAGGACAACTGGGCTTGGACAAAGAAAATGTCAGTGACAGTCAAAGGAGACTGAATTTGACCTGGTTCCTGCCTTTCTGTGCCACGTAACCCTCTGGGGCTATCTCTCATAACTCTAAGATGGAAGAACTCACTCCTATAACCGAATACCAGAATTTAATTTCATGCTACTTCTTCCTCTTTTATTTATTTACTTTTTTAGAGAGACGGAATGCACTGGACCTGGGGGTGGGGGGTGCAGGGGTGAGGGGCAGAGGGATCGGGAGAGAGAGAATCTTAAAAAGGCTCCATACCCAGCACAGAGCCCGAGTGGAGCTTGATCTCATGACCATGGGTGAGATCATGACCTGAGTCCAAATCAAGAGTGGGACGCTTAACCAACTGAGCCACTCAGGTGCCCCAAATTTCATGCTATTTCTATAGGATGAGGGTTAGAATTAGATCTCATAAATTATTATGCAATAGATGCAGATAGAAGAACATTTTATAAAAATATTTAGCACCTCTAAGATGATGCACTGAGATTCATAAATACCACACAACACCATGAAGGGAATGTGGGAGTTCAGTCAAAAAAAAAAAAAAAAAAAAGATTCAAATTATTTTTTACAGTACTGTTTACATTTTAAAACATGATAGCAAAGCAAAAAGCAGATTCATATATATTATATACCAGAAGTGAACACAATGGAAATTAGTCATGCATCAACTTGGGCTGCCAGTTTATCCCATTTTTGTGTATATGTGGAAATACATATTCTCCTGAAGGAGATTTTAGTTACTTATCAATACAAAATTAATTAGGAATTTTATAGATCTGCAGCAGTCTTTAAAAAAAATGAACCTGGACATTTCTAGTCCCATAAGTGTATACAAATAAGCATACTACAGCAATACCTACAAGCTAGGTTTATTTGAATGCTAGGTGAATCTCAGATATATCTCATTAAATACAGCAGCGAATTGTGTCATTATAAGCGCAAAATTATGTATTTTGTCATAATAACATTTACTTATAGTTTTCAGCAATTATTACGAGTTTAGGATATTTCTTATAAAAGCTATATTTACAATAAAGAACTAAAACAGTAGTTTTATAAATTTCATGCTACTCTTCTTTTGACGTTCTGGATTAATGAGATTGAAAGTATCTGGTAATTGGAGGATGAATTGTTTAAAATTTGTAACATTTAAAATATGAAACATTTTATATATGGGAATAGGATTTTTTCATGAAACTGAGCAACAAAAAATAAAAATCAAGAATTTGAAAGATGATGTCTCAAATTCAATTTAAAACCTTTTTATCTCAAACATCTGTATTTATTAAAAAGTCCTATGATATTTATTGACTTTAAAACATGTAAATGCCCTCATTTAATCAATAAATATTCTTTATTGATGGATGGATAGAAGAAGTGATTTAAAAAGGGTGCCATTTAATGAAAGTTTAGAAAACAGTCCTATGAAATAAAAGAAAAAAAAAAAGTCCTATGGTTTAGCTACGTAAGTGAAATATAAGATACCCTTTGTCACTGGGTGTTTGCCACAAACTGCTCATTCTCTGTCATCTAGTATTTATATACATTCCCTTAGTCTATCAAGACATGGAATCAATGATTTGCTCTGGCTAGTCCTTCACTTCTTTGTCTGCTGCCTTCCTTGTAATGGATAATTTTAATTCAAGGGTTTGAACTATGCAGAAAATCTCGGTAATGAACTAACATTTAACAGATATCACCATCATGACACATAGACCTGGATATGCCACTGGATCTAAAGAATTTAGGATAGGCTCACTTGGTATAGAATATGACCCTATCTATTATCAGATGAATTACCTTTACATGAAAATTAAAAATTCCCAGGACCACAAGAGGAACAAAAGTCACAAGAAAGTAATGATGCAGAACAGTCTAACATGCCTTCCTCTAAAGCCAACAAAAGTATTAGAAAAAATTATATGTATGGATTCCTTTGCAGATCTATTCGGAAGAGCAGGAGTGAACTCCTTAGATTCTGCTTTAATTATGGCTAATAAAGCACAAAATAAAATGATTATCTGACATTGCAACATTGTGCTGTTTTAGCAGGCTAATGATTTTGCATAGGGAACCTTTATAGAAAGAGTCTTCATGATGCATCAGAAGGCTTCCATATTGTTGCCTTACAACAAATGGAACATTGGTGTCTCACTCTGGGGTTTTCTTGCCCAATCATGGGCTTGAGGAAAGAGTTTGGGTGCGAGGTTGGAAGGACGAAAACTGTTCAGGTGCACAGAAGGTTATATAACAACAATTTTGATGACAGGTAAATAAATTTGTTAACGGACACTATTCATTGATAGATGAAAGAAAAAACAAATCAGTCTGGGATTTGGAAAAGGAAGGAAATTTTGGCATATTCTTGATGTCCCAGTAATTGTCTGTTACTTCATATATTAAGAAAATATGACAAATATGGACACTTTCACAGGTGTTTTGCATCAGTGTTTTGGGATGTCTGCTGCCATTTGGATTCCATAATAGGGAAAGAGATCAGCTTTTCAAAAAAGAAAACATGACATTTTGTTCTGGGTGTGTTGTGGAAATCAATATAGATGAACCCATTTTAAGCCTGATAACCCATTAGTGGAATGACCAGATATGGTTCATACCAGAAACAAGAAGATCACAGTAGAAAATAGCAAACTCCGATTAATGTCAGATTCATATTTGCTGATTTTTGTTTTTAGCAAGGCTATTCCAGCAGACTATGGTCAGTTTTGAAGGCCTCTTACTTGGTCACTTAAGATAACTATAATCGTTGGTCAGTCTATGTAAAGGGGTGTCAATTTGCAAGACAACTCAGATTAATGGATAGTGCCTGCAGCTCTTTGCAGAAAAGGATTTTGAGGCTATATCCAGGTGGAGACTGACAAACTGACATGACTACTTGTTATTTTCCATAAGTCCAAAAGTTACAAATGTATTACTTGACCTTTTATGAAGGCAGTATGCTTTACATAGGTGTTTCTTTGCAGAGGTGATATTTGAACTCATATTTGTATGACAAGAATCAATTAGCAAATGTTTGGGGAGACAGGGAAAAGTGGCCCAGGCAAAGGTACAAAAAATACTGAGATCAGAGGGATATACATCTGAGCAAAAACTAGAAGAATTTCTCAATTAATTAAATTCAGAGTTAAGAGTATCATCTTCATTAAACACTACTTTTATACCAGGATTACTGTATTATTGACTATGTCATGATTACTCTTGGAAATACTGTAAAAGTGGTGTAATATAAGGTGAGCTTCTTTATTTCAAAATTACCACTATTTCATTTCCATTTCAATAAGAAAACCAACAAAATATGCAGGGAATAATACATGATGGGCCTTTAAAAAAATTTAACTGCTGTTGTCTCTTGAAAATATTGACTGTTTGGAATAATTTTAAAAAAGTTTAAGATATTAAGAAAACAAATAGTCTCTGCCTCCTCCTGCCTCCATCTCTCCAAACAAGCATGTCAGTATCACCATCTGAGTCATGTATATCAACAGTTTGGTTATCTTTTTAGATTTTGCATTCTTTTGCAAGCCCATAATCATTTATTTACTCATGTATAAGCTTTTTGTTCTTTGTTTTATAAACATAACTCCACTTCTGTCTATTACTCTAAAACTTGCTCTTTTCACTAAGCAAATTATCACAGACTTCTTTCAAGGTCAGTATCTGTATCCATATTATTATTTTTAACAGCTGCAGAATATTTCATATATAGTATGTCAAATATATATTTAGCCATTCCTCTATTTATAATCATTCAAATTGTTTCAATCTTTTCTTTATACATGTATACATATACGCACACATACTTGACATTAACAAATAATGCTGCAATAAATGTCCTTAAATAGAAATATCAAGAAGCTAATTTATGTTTTTAAAGCAATTTCCTCTAGGGACTTAGGGATAAAACGGGAAAATATGATTATTGGTAGGCAGCTGTTGATGCCTAGCAAAGTTTCAATTAAATGTTGTTGCAGTTAGTCATAGTATTTACATCTTACATCTTTATATACTGGTGTTTTTGTTTTACAGAATAAGTGTAAATAAACTTTACTTCTGGGTCAAATAACAATCACTTTCTATTTTGTCAGATAATGTCAGATTTCTTAAAATTGTTAAACATGTATACATATTCTAACTGGCAGCCTCCTATAGTGGTTATTTCCCCCACATCAGTCTCTAGGCTAGATATACATGGGAGAAAATATTATGTCATTATTTTATATTTCATGTTTGATTATTAGTAACATTGAATATGTTTTATATAATATGCATATTAGTAATTTTAGTTGTTTTATTGTAAATGTTCCTTTTTACATCTTTTACAGTTTAACAACATCCTGGTAGTTAGTGTATCTTTTTGTTTTTAATTTTTTTAGAATTAATTAGTATTTTATTGTTATTTTTTAAATTTTTTAATAATTTTTAATTTGTTATATTAGTCACCATACAGTACATCCCCAGTTTTTGATGCAATGTTCCATGATTCATTATTTGCATATAACAGCCAGTGCTCCATGCAGTACGTGCCCTCCTTAATACCCATCACTGGTCTATCCCAATCCCCCACTCCCCACCCCTCTGAAGCCCTCAGTTTGTTTCCCAGAGTCCATAGTCTCTCATGGTTCATTCCCCCTTCTGTTTACCCCCCCTTCATTCTTCCCTTCCTTCTCCTACCGATCTTCCTCCTATTTCTTATGTTCCATAAATGAGTGAAACCGTATGATAATTGTCTTTCTCTGCTTGACTTATTTCACTTAGCATAATCTCCTGCAGTCCCGTCCATGTTGCTGCAAATGTTGGGTAATCGTTCTTTCTGATGGCTGAGTAATATTCCATTGTATATATGGACCACATCTTCTTAATCCAGTCATCTGTTGAAGGGCATCTCGGCTCCTTCCACAATTTAGCTATTGTGGACAATGCTACTATGAACATTGGGGTGCACACGGCCCTTCTCTTCACTACGTATGTACCTTTGGGGTAAATATCCAGTAGTGCAGTTGCTGGATCATACGGTAGCTCTATTTTTAACTTTTTAAGGAACCTCCACACTGTTTTCCAAAGTGGCTGTACCAACTTTCATTCCCACCAACAGTGTAAGAGGGATCCCCTTTCGCCACATCCTCTCCAACATTTGTTGTTTCCTACCGTCTCAATTTTTGCCATTCTGACTGGTGTAAGGTGGTATCTCAAGGTGGTTTTGATTTGAATTTCCCTGATGGCTAATGATTTTGAACATTTTTTCATGTGTCTGTTAGCCATTTGTATGTCTTCATTGGAAAAGTGTCTGTTCATATCTTGTGCCCATTTTTTGATTTGATTATTTGTTTCACATGTATTGAGTTTGAGAAGTTCTTTGTAGATCTCAGATACTAGTCTTTTATCTGTAGTGTCATTTGCAAATATCTTCTCCCATTCCGTGGGCTGCCTCTTAGTTTTTTTGACTGTTTCCTTGGCTGTGCAGAAGCTTTTTATCTTGATGAAGTCCCACAAGTTCATTTTTTCTTTTCTAACTCTTGCCTTTGGAGATGTGTCATGAAAAAAGTTGCTGTGGCCGATGTCAAGGAGGTTGCAGCCTATGTTCTCCTCTAGGATTTTGATGGATTCCTGACTCACATCGAGGTCTTTCATCCATTTGGAGGTTAGCTTTGTGTATGGTGTGAGAGAGCGGTCAAGTTTCATTCTTTTGCATGTAGCTGTCCAATTTTCCCAGCACCATGTATTGAAGAGACTGTCTTTTTTCCACCGGATGTTTTTTCCTGCTTTGTCAAAGATCAGTAGCCCAAAGAGCCGAGGGTCCATTTCTGGGTTCTCTATTCTGTTCCATTGGTCTATGTGTCTGTTTTTATGCCAGTACCATGCTGTCTTTGTGATCACAGCTTTGTAGTATAGCTTGAAATCCAACAAGTGATGCCCCCAGCTTTGTTTTTCCTTTTCAACAATTCCTTGGCGATTTGGGGCCTTTTCTGTTTCCACACAAATTTAAGTAAGGGCTCTTTGTTCCAGTTCTTTGAAAAATGTCATTGGTATTTTGATCGGGATAGCACTGAAAGTGTAGATTGCTCTGGGTAGCATGGACATTTTAACTATGTTAATTCTTCCGATCCATGAGCATGGAATATTTTTCCATCTTTTTGTGTCTTCTTCAATGTCTTTCAAGAGTGATTTGTAGTTTCTAGAATATAGGTGCTTTACGTCTCTGGTTAAGTTAATTCTAAGACAACGTATGGTTTTTGGTGCTATTGTAAATGGGATGGATTCCCTAATTTATCTTTCTTCAGTCTCATTATCCGTGTATAGAAATGCAACTCATTTCTGAGCATTGATTTTGTATCCCGCCACATTACTGAATTGCTCTATAACTTCTAGTAGTTTGGGGGTGGATTCTTTTGGGTTTTCCATATAGAGTATCATGTCATCTGCGAAGAGAGGCAGTTTGACTTCTTTGCTGATTTGGATACCTTTTATCCCTTTTTGTTGTCTGATTGCTGTTGCAAGGACTTCTAGTACTATGTTGTATAATAATGGTGAGAGTGGGCATCCTTGTCGTGTTCCTGATCTTAAGGGAAAGCTTTCAGCTTTTCCCCATTGAGAATGATATTTGCTGCAGGCTTTTCATGGATGGTTTATATGAAATTGAGGAATGTACCCTCTATCCCTACACTCTGAAGGGTTTTAATCAGGAAAGGATGCTGTATTTTGTCAAATGCTTTTTCTGCATCAATTGAGAGGATCATATGGTTCCTGACTCTTTTCTTGTTCATATGATCTATCACACTGATTGATTTGCGAATGTTAAACCACCCTTACATGCCAGGGATGAATCCCACTTGGTCTTGATGGATAATCCTTTTAATGTACTGTTGGATCCTATTACCCAGGCTTTTGTTGAGAATTTGGCGTCCATATTCATCAGGGATATCGGTCTGTAATTCTCCTTTTTTTGATGGGGTCTTTGCCTGGTTTGGGGATCAAGGTAATCCTGGCCTCATAGAATGAGTTTGGTAGTTTTCCTTCTGTTTCTATTTTTTGAAACAGCTTCAGGAGAATAGGTATTATTCCTTCTTTGAATGTTTGGTAGAATTCCCCAGGGAATCTGTCAGGCCCTGGACTCTTGTTTTTGGGGAGGTTTTTGATCACTGCTTCAATCTCTTCATAATTAATTGGTCTGTTTAATCAATTTCTTCTTGTTTCAGTCTTGGTAGTTTATAGGTTTCCAGGAAGGCAACCATTTCTTCCAGGTTAAGTTATTGGCATCAAGCTGTTGATAAAAGTTTCTAATGATCCTTCCTATTTCTTTGGTGTTGGTTGTGATCTCTCACGTTTCATTCATAATTTTATTAATTTGGGTCCTTTCTCTATTCTTTTGAATAAGTCTGGCCAGTGGCTTATCGATCTTATTTATCCTTTCAAAGAACCAGCTTCTAGTTACTGTTCTCCTGGTTTCTAATTCATTGATCTCTGCTCTAATCTTGATCACCTGCCTTCTCGTGCGTGGGTTAGGTCTGTTCTTCTGTTCCAGCTCCAGCTTCTTGAGGTGAGAATATAAAAACTGCATTTTAGATTTTTCTATTTTCTTGACTGAGGCTTGGATGGCTATGTATTTTCCCTTTAGGACCACCTTTGCAGTGTCCCATAGGTTTTGGACCAATGTGTTTTCATTTTCATTGGTCTCCAAAAACTGTTTAAACTGATTCTTAATTTCCTGGTTTACCCAATCATTCCTGAGCAGGATGGTTCTTAGTTTCCAAGTGTTTGAGTTTCTTCCAAACTTTTCCTTGTGATTGAGTTCCAGTTTCAAAGCACTGTGGTTTGAGAATATGCAGGGATAATCTCAGTCTTTTGGTATCAGCTGAGACCTGTTTTGTGACCCAGTATATGGTCTATTCTGGAAAAAGTTCCACGTGCATTCGAAAAGAATGAATATTCTGCTGTTCTGGGGTGTAGTGTTCTGTATATATCTATGACGTCCATCTGATCTAGTATGTCATTCAAAGCTCTTGTTTCTTTGTTGATTTTCTGCTTAGGTGATCTGTCTATTGCTGAGAGTGGAGTGTTGAGATCCCCTATCATTAACGTATTAATATCTATATGTCTCTTTATTCTGGTTAAGAGTTGGCTTGTGTATCTAGCTGCTCCCCTGTTGGGGGCATAGATATTTATAATTGTCATATCCACTTGTTGGATACACCCTTTAAGAATAATATAGTGTCCTTTTGTATCTCTAACTACAGTCTTTAGTTTAAAATCTAATCTGTCTGATATGAGAATTGTTACCCCAGCTTTCTTTTGAGGTCCATTGACATGAAAAATGGTTTTCCATCCCTTCACTTTTAGTCTCGTTGTATCTTTAGGTTCAAAATGAGTCTCTTGCAGACAGCAAATGGATGGATCATGTCTTTTTATCCAATCTGCAACCCTGTGGCATTATGGGAGCGTTTAGGCCATTCACATTGAGAGTGATTATTGAGAGATATGATTTTAATGATGTCATGTTGCCTGTGAAGTCTTTATTTCTATAGGTTATAAATTTCTGTTCTGTATCACTCTTGGGGCCTTTTTACTTTTATAGAACCCCCCCTTAATGTCTCATGTAGGGCTGATTGGTGGTAACGAGTTCCTTAGGTTCTGCCGACCCTGGAAGGTCCTTATGTCTCCATCGATTCCGAATGACAGCCTTGCTGGATAAAGGATCCTTGGCTGCAAGTTCTTCTCAGATAGAGCTTTGAAAATACCCTGCCAACCCTTCTTAGCCTGCCAGGTCTGTAGACAGGTCTGACATTATTCTGATATTTTTACCTCTGTATGTAAGGATTTTCTTCCCCCTGGCCACTTTCAATACTGTATCCTTGGATCCAATATTTGCGAATTGTACTATGACGTGACATGGTCTAGGTCTGTTCTCGTTGATCTTGGGAGGGGTCCTCTCTGCCTCTTGGACACGAATGCTTATTTCCTTTGCCAGATTAGGGAAGTTCTCAGCTACAATTTGTTCAAATATCTCTTGTAGACCTCTCTCTTTCTCTGCCCCCTTGAGGATGCTGATGACTCTTAGATTGGAACGTTTCATTGAGTCAGTAATCTCCCATAATCTACATTCTTGAGATTGGATTTTTTTGAGCCAAGTTTCGGTTTTAACTTTCTCTTCTACCATCCCATCCTCCAATTCACTAAGTTGTTCTTCTTCCTCATTTACCCTGGCCGCCAGAGTGTCTAGTTTAGACTGCGTTTGATTCATAGCATTTTTAATTTCTGCCAGATTCGCTCTCATTTCTGCCCTTAGAGATTCTATATTTTCGTTAATACTTTTTTTAATCCTACACATCATCTTTTTTTTTTAATATTTTATTTATTTATTTGACAGAGACAGGCAGCCAGTGAGAGCGAGAACACAAGCAGGGGGAGTGGGAGAGGAAGAAGCAGGCTCTTAGCGGAAGAGCCTGATGTGGGGCTCGATCCCAGAATGCTGGGATCAGGCCCTTAGCCAAAGGCAGACGCTTACCGACTGCGCCAACCAGGCACCCCTCAATCCTGTACATCATCTTGACCATTGTTACTCTGAACTCCATTCCTGACAATTTGGTTATATCCATATCCATCAGTTCTGTGGCAGAAGCCACAAACTCATTATCTTTTCTTTGCTCGGGGTGATTTTTCCTCATCATTCTGATGAGGAGAGGTTGTAGGGATGCCCAGAGCCCAAATTACTGACCAGGACCCAGGCAGCATGCACTTCTTTTATAGGGACCTTAGGGATGTGGGCTTCTTGGTTTTTCAGCCTGCTTTTTGGGGAAGGGGCCTGCCACGCTGATACTTAGGCAACCCAGTTTGGGTAGAGTTGCCCTGTCCCCTGAAAGGGGGGATGGGGATGGGCACAATGTGAGCTGGATTTCCGGGCTTTTGTTCTCTGGCGGCTTTCCCTGGTGGTTTTCTGTGACTCTTCTGAGAGTCAGAGCAGCAGTGGCCGTATCCTAGCCTCTGTCTCAGAACAGAGAGATCGCAGTCCACTCTCGACTGAGCTCTCTTGGCCACTTTAACTTTGTTTCTGTCAGTGCTGCTAAAAACCTTGCAGCGTCCCGGGATGTGCGCCTCACAGCCACTCTCCCAGCCCTCACTTTCATGGCCAGCACGTCTCTGTCCTTTGTGCTTGTAACACTGCCAGCTGCCCCTGGTTCCCGCGTGTGCTCCTGTGTTCCCTGTTCCAGTGTGGTTCGCGAGTGCTCTGGAGCACCAGTTTTCAGTCGGGTCGTGCACGCACTTCTGAGTTCCTGGTTTTAGTCCAGTTCCAGTGAGCGCTCCGGGGCTCCAGTTTTCAGTCTGGTCGCATGCGCATTCCCAGGCTCACGGTCTCAGTCTGCTCTCTCACAGGTGCCTGTCCGCGAGTCCGGCCCGCTCCCCAGTGCAAGTGGCTACTGCTTCCCGGTGCCCGAGCACGTCAGCTCCCTCCCCCTTCCGTTTATTCCGATATCTGTGCAAGGATTCACGGCTCCCTGCTTCGTACCTCAATATCCAGTGCTGGAGATGTTCGTTTGTAGAGATCCAGATGTATCTTCCTGTGTCTCAGGCTGATTCCATGGGTTTTCAGGATGGTCTGGTAGATATCCTGCTCGACTCAGGGGACCAGCTGAGAAAGGGGTCCCCTACTCCTCCGCCATCTTTTCTCCTCCTTGCAGAAGGTGGTTGCTTTTCTGTTCATAGAGTTTCTGCTACTCTTTTCTTCATTCTCCAGTTGCGTTCATAGGTATTCACAATGGTTTGGTAGCTCTCTAGCTGAATTCCTGGGACCAGACAAACTTCAGGTCTCCTGCTCCTCTGCCATCTTGGAACCAGAACCTTGTTTTTAAATTTTAAATGTGGTCATATTATGCCATTATTTTTTTCCTAATACTTATCATAGTTTTAATCTTTCAATTTAAATGGTTCAATTCATTTTCAATTTATCTGTGGGGGACTGACTCTAAAACTTATTTTCCTTCAAGTTTGTAGCCAGGTGCACCCTCCCAACTTGTTAAATAATTCAACATTTTCCAATTAATTGAAATAGTATCTCATCATACATTAATTCCCCACATGTAAAAGGTCAATTTCTGGGCTCCATTTTGTTTCAAAGATAAGTTTGTCTATTCTTGTTTATAAGATATGCTCAACACCCAATACATTGTCCTGGTGTTAGGCAAGAAAATAACCTCAAAGCAATAACCTCCTCTCCTGAAATATTCATGGTAAAACAAGCGTAACTTAACCAAAATAAAAGATGAATTGCTGAAAATACAAGAAAAAGACAACTATCTGCCTATGTATACATTTATCACGGTATACAGATTTTCCATGTATCCTTGTATTGATTTTCTCTTCAGTATGAGATGGCAACAATATCCTCAAATATGTACAGACAAATCAACATTTACTGACACATCACTACTCTTTGTATAACAATGATTTGTTAGAATTTAAATATTTTGTTAATTTTTCCCAGGTAAATGTTGCTCAAGGAAAAATGACAAAAAAACAAAACAAAACAAAAAAACAAAAAACACCAAACAAACCTTCTTTGTTTTTTAGAGAATCTGGATCCAACCTCTATTTCAAAAGAAAGCAGAGACTACACCATAAAGTTGAGTTGAGCTATGTTCAGGGAGATAATGCACTCTGGTGGGGGATACTTTTCACAAAATCTGGTTAACTGAAGAGGGTCTGAGAAAAGATGACACTAGGGGATTATTTTGAGCTAAATTCTCCATTTTCTTCCAGTGAGGTAGTAACAAGGAATATGATTAAATTTTGCCTTTTTTTCTCCTCTGTGTTTATCTTCTTTTTATTGTTTTAACCTAGTTGTAAGGAATGAGGATGGGAGCTTAAGAGATTTCAAGTAATTGTTGATCCAACACCTACACTCAAACCAAAAGCATCATTTTTCTTTCTAGTGTATCCATTATGCCATAATCCCTGATGAGCAGACAACACAATTGAGGTAACACAACACGATAAAAATGTAGTTAGCTAACAGGCAAGGTAAACTGAATAAATAGTAAACTGCATTCTTGGCATTCAGGCATTCAGACTTCCTTCACTTTGATGTGTATTTCTGAAACCTCTCTGTTCATCTAAAGTTTGAAGCTACAACTATATTCCTCTGGGGGTGGTGGGAAGGTGGATGTGTGGAACAGAGATTGTCAAGTATTCAGTGTGAGGAAATAATAACATTAACACCTCTGGACACTCACTGAGTGACAGACACTTTCTGAGTACTTTGTGTGTAGTGTCTTATTTAGTCCCTATAGCCACCTATGACATAGGCTGTATACTATCTCCATTTTACAAATCAGGAAACTGAAGGGACAGCAGTGAGAAGTTAAGGGAATTGTGCATGGTTACACAGCTAACTGGTGACTCCAAAATTGAAAATCAACAACCTAAAGAGGCTAAATGTTAAGAAAATATATGATGGTAATCATGACATTTCAACCTCAACATTTTCAAGCCTTTTTCCTCACTCTCCCTTAGAAAAGTCAAAATTGGGAAGAGATGTAAGCCCCCAATTCTAGCTATGTCTCTTTCCTTTAACCTAGATCATGTCAGAGATTACAAAGTTGTTTTTATCAACTTTCTTATGGTCTGTAAGCATTCCCCCCCCATTTCATTTGCCTGCAGGCTCCTGGTTCAATACAAAATCAAAAGCTAGAGACTTCCATAGTGATTAGCTGTATTGCTCTTAGACATTGAATCCCCCTTAATTTGAGGAAGGTTGGTCAATATTTTTAAAATAGGTGTTAGGTGACACTTCCATGGAGAGTGAGCTATATTAGCCCAATAATATTATTTCTCCTGATATCTGAAATCTAAAAATACACAGGTTATAAGAACTTGAGAAATTGGTCATTGGAGCTGAGGCAATCTAATGGAATCAAGAGAGAGGTCCTATATTACTAGAGGTCTCAGGATTTCTGCTTTTCTACATTCCACAGGTTTGCTTATTCAAAGTGTGTTCTGGTATGTATGAGAGTATTCCATAGTCACTTTTTCTGACTTTGCACAAGTTTAATTAATATTCAACTTGTGCCTTTTGATCATGAGGAAGAAGCAGTAATTGCTAGAAATTATAAGACTTTAAAAAATGTGAAACTTGATCTAGATCTTGACTAACTAGGGCGTGTGTGTGTGTGTGTGTGTGTGCGTGTGTTGCAGGGATGGCATTTCAATGGGGATTGAAGAACAGATTGATATGAAGGGGAGGCTCCATCATTGAGAACATCAATATGTCTATAATAAGGATTTATGGGGAAATATAGATTTTAATAAAATTTTTAGGGATATATACATTGTTATAGGGGCCAGGTTGTACAGGATTTTGAATGGCATTAAATATCATGAAAGCTTTAGAATACAATATTAAAATATTTATTAGTGTAGTATTAAAAAAACAGTATTTTTTTTTTTTCCTTAGGGTTATGTATTATGCCCTCACAGCAGCCCTATGAGGTAGTAGCTCTGAGGCTGGACAAAAGGTCAGGGTTATTAAGGAAAGAGTTGTGCTAAGGTTAAGTGTCAATGTATGCTATAAAAAGTCATGGGAACAGAGTTTATAGTAATGACTATGTATCTTCTTTTTTTTGGAAGGTTGAACAAAGAGGTTGTTCTGTACCT
This sequence comes from Ursus arctos, assembly GCF_023065955.2. NCBI lineage: Eukaryota > Metazoa > Chordata > Mammalia > Carnivora > Ursidae > Ursus > Ursus arctos. Next base: position 19,489,152 of record NW_026623100.1, read on the forward strand.
CTACTCTTTAACACATGGTACGTGTAATGTATATTGCTACTTATTTAAAATGAAAAAGAAATACTTCTATAAATGCCATGCTAACCTGAACTTCAAACTCTGTAAAATGTGGTTTACATATAAAAACGATAGAAAATTAGAAGGAAAAAAATTAGCCTTTTAATGAATCTTAGAAAGAAGGAATATGAAGCCAACCAATCACAATGGAACAAAATACACATTTATCAAAATTAGTCTTGGCATTTGGTTCAACTTTGATGTCTTCATCTCTTGGGTTTATCATATTAGTGAGACTATAAGGCAAATAAGAAAAAAATTGTCTAATGGTCTTTATGTTTCTAAAACCAGGATAGGATTACAAATCCCTAGGGCCCGTAATGGCCTCAGCTGGGTTTTATTGTACTGCCTTAGAAGAACTGATTAACTTATAGAGTATGATGATTTGTGTGTCTAATGTAGTTACATTCATTCAGCACCAAAGGGGGAAAAAATCACTCTTGGGATTCATGTAATATTCTAATTAATCCCACCATGCTTTGGTAGATAATTTATGGGACAGTAATAGGGCCCAACAAGCTTCCGATTACACATACACAAAGTAATCCTTAGTATTTCTATTACTGATTTACTTTCTTAAAGGTGAAGAGATATTTATAAAGGATTATTTTCAAATTAACAGATTTGAACAGAATAGTGTTTGTGAAAAAAAATCAAATGACCAATTGGGAAGTAATAATTGTATTGTTTGAACAAGATATAGACCCATTCTGAGATATTTAAAGAAAAATATAATTAAAAGGCAAGTTTTGTTTTATTGACCTTTGAAGATATGAAGGAGAATTACTGTTTTAGTCTGTCCAGGTTTCTGTTTATTTTTTATTTTTCAAATATTTTATTTATTTGAGAGTTCAGAGAGAGAGTGCAGAGAGAGAGAAAGAGAGCATGGGCTAGGGGGAGGCAGGGGTGGGAAGAAGCAGGCTCCCCACTGAGCAGGGAGCCTACATGGAGCTTGACCCAGGATGCTGGGATCATGACCTGAGAGGAAGGCAGATGATTAACCGGATGAGACACCCAGGTGCCCCTGTACAGGTTTCTGTTTAAAAAATGGATAAGCGGGGGCGCCTGGGTAGCGTAGTCGTTAAGCGTCTGCCTTCAGCTCAGGGCGTGATCCCAGCGTTCTGGGATCGAGTCCCACATCGGGCTCTTCTGCTGGGAGCCTGCTTCTTCCTTCCCACTCCCCCTGCTGTGTTCCCTCTCTCGCTGGCTGTCTCTCTGTCACATAAATAAATTAAAAAAAAAAATCTAAAAAGAAAAAAAAAATTACAAAAAAAAAAAATGGATAAGCGAATGTAGACTTTTTCCTGCAGTAGAAATAAAAAAGCCCACTATATATGTGTGCGCATATATACACATGTGCGTTTATATGTATTATATATAGAGACTTCCATGTATCCTGGATATGTCATAATAGTTAACTGTATAGAAAATATTTGTGGGGCACCTGGGTGGCACAGCGGTTAAGCGTCTGCCTTCGGGTCACGGCGTGATCCCGGCGTTATGGGATCGAGCCCCACATCAGGCTCCTCTGCTATGAGCCTGCTTCTTCCTCTCCCACTCCCACTGCTTGTGTTCCCTCTCTCGCTGGCTGTCTCCATCTCTGTCAAATAAATAAAATCTTAAAAAAAAAAAAAAAAGAAACTAATTGTTATATATATACATATAAAATATATATTATATATACACATATACAAAAATGTATTTCTAGATCATGATCTATTATTAATTGTTTAGATATTTCCCAAAAATTATGAAAGGACTTGAGATCATTAACCTCCTTCTAGTTTCTCCAGGTATTCTAAAATCAGACAGCTAATCTCACCCACAGCTCACACACTAAATCAAGCAAAAAATCCAAAGAACTCTTAAATAAACTCTGCTTCTCTTTTCTATTCTCTTTGCAAAAAGTGACTGTTTATGTAAATCTAGATGATAAAATGTCAAGGGACGCTGAAGTCATTTTTGTAGGCAGAGATGAAACCTGTCAAAGCATTATGACACATGAATGTTGGGATATGAATGGGTAAGACAGAGGTATCGTTAAAGCTTTGCTAATATTCAAGTGGGCTGAGTTTCTTCAATCACCTTAGTTCACTTCCTATCCTGGATTTCTAATAGGCGGGAGCTAATGTATAGTTTAAATATAACTCCCATTCATGAAAAAGTTTGCTTATAATCTTATACTGTCATTTAACTTTCAATAAAGCAGTAAATTATGAAAGGAAGAAAGTTGTATATAAATTAGGAAAAATAATGTTAAAATTAATGGAAATTTATTCAAGTTAAAATTACAAATTGATAGAATCCATTATAGGTAATGTAGATTTTTAAAAAGTAACTCCTCAAGAAAATACAATTATATATAATATATATATTTATATATTATATATAATGTATTTTAAGATATCTTTATTTATTTTAGAGAGAGAAAGAGAGAGAGAGAAAGAGCACGTTTGTATGTTTTCTCACATGTGGGGTGGTGGGCAGAGAGAATCCCAAGCAGACTCCCCTGAGTGTGGAGCCCAAGTCAGGGACTCAATCTCATGACCCTGAGATCACGACCTGAACTGAAATCAAGAGTCAGAGAGATGCTCAACCTACTGAGCCACTTGGGAACCCCTGTTTTTTTTAAATTTTCAGGTTTCTATTCAACATTCTTCTTTTTATTCTTTTTAATTGTGTTTCTTTTCTACTCTCTTTTTTTTTTTTTTTTTGGTGTTTTCTTTAATCCATCTTTTTTTTTTTTTTTTTTTTTCCTAGAGGCTTGGAAACTTTACAACTTATGTTAAATCTAGTAATTGCATTTGAGTTTGTATTTTGCAAATTTAAATTGATAACACTGAATGCTTAGTGAATATTTTATTTATGGCCTTTCCCCAAATGGAATACTTAATAACAAACCACTATCTTTATATTTTCCTCCATTTCTTGTATCATGAAACATCTGCTATATATTTCCAGGTTTTAGGTTTTTTAAAAAATATATTTCTAAACAATTTTTCTTTACATTTAAACATATACATATTTTTTATTTTAAAAAACCCTTATTGGAGTATCTGCTCTCTTTTCTTTTCTCTAATTCCTCATTTCTTTTTGTTTTCAATTGAGACTGTGATGATAAGTACTCAGCCCTTACATATTTGAAAATGTTGGTAATTTGCCATTATACTTGGATTTGGGAAAACAATAGAGAAAATAAAATCAATGAAACAAGAAACCTGATCCTCAAAAATATTTTAAACAATGATAAACCTCCAGCAAGACTGAAAGATTTAGGGGAGGAATATTTAACTCCTAAGTCTGTAATAAGTTAATATTGTCAGGATCATTAAATATGGAAATATATGGACCTCATGGTCACGATAGCCAGTGATAAAACTCTTGTCCAAGGAAGCTTGAGTATCACTTAAGGGTTCCTATTTAACACAGTCATATAGTATAACTCATCTTCTCTCACAGACTCACCAAATCCACAACTACATAATGAACAATTTCCTCTAAAAACAAAAGCAAAAAACAAAAAAAACAAAACTAGTTGTGCAACTCCTACACATCTGGCAAACAAGAAAACAAAACCAAACCCACACTGAAGGAGTCGAAGAGGCTGAGACAAAACGTCACCATAAATACCACTCCTGGCTCAGCACCCCGCAGTATGGAGGGAACTCACAACTCCAAGTGTCTCCTTGAGGAGTGAAGGGTTAGAACTCCACATCTGGGGGCACCTGGGTGGCGCAGCGGTTGAGCATCTGCCTTCGGCCCAGGGCGTGATCCCGGCGTTATGGGATCGAGCCCCACATCAGGCTCCTCCATTATGAGCCTCCTTCTTCCTCTCCCACTCCCCCTGCTTGCGTTCCCTCTCTCGCTGGCTGTCTCTATCTCTGTCGAATAAAAAAAAAAAAAAAAAAAACTCCTCATCTGTAACCTCAGCTTTTAAGACTTACACATAAAATATCTAGCTTTGAAAGCCAATAGAGCATATACACACAACACCCACAAGGCTGTAACAAACTGAGAAACAATTCTTAAAGGGCTTATACACACAGACAAACTGGGCCCAGGGCCCAGGGCAAAGGCAGCTGACTGAAAAACACCTAGACTTTATGTGAAAGCACCTCGTTTGCTGACCTTAAAGCATCACCTTGAGGGCCACGGAGCCAATTTAACACAGTTAAGGGTCTACTGAAATACTCTCCAAAGACAGTCTTGTATACACGTCTGTGCCCCAGTTTTTATGTGTGGTGCTTCAGAATTTGTAGCTGCCAGCCTGGTGATGCCTCTTGATTGCCTGGCTCTACTGACCACTGGGGCTTGCATTCATGGTCCTCATAAGGCTGTAGCAAATGGAAAGATTGTTCTTGCTCAGGCACTTCTCAGAAACAACAGACAAACACTCCTACAGCCTTACTTTGAAAGAGGCCTATATGATTGACTTGGAACGTCAGTCTGAGGAGCAGGCTCACATCTACTGAGGTCTCCAAGGACAGAGCCTGGTGGGTGGCATCTTTGCACTCTCTCTCTGCCTCACTCTAGGCTTCCAGTATCTATGCAAAATGCCTATTAACTTATCGTCATTGCTGCAGTCTGAAAGGCATGCTTCTAATTAAATACACATCTGGGGGCTGATTACAATCCTGTCTAGAGACTGGAGAGGTTGGCATTCACCATCTCTATGTTCTTCCTCTGCCCCTGCTCCAGGTTTCAGAGAAAGGAAATTGTGTGCAAGGCTGGCACCCTGGTTTTGTGTCTGCTACCAAGAGAACATATCACTTAGTAGTAGCCTTGCTCTAGTGGCCAGGAGGGCTTGTGTTCATAGATTCAATGGAATGGTAGTAAAGAATAAAATAGTTCTTACTGGGTATTATAATCAGGGCTCAGAGCAGAAGATGGATAGAAAAGCCCATCTCCCAGTCTTCCTCTAAAGCAGGTGTATTTGCATACTTTAAATGCTGCTGCCTGAGGGTCTGGCTTCTGATCAGCCTGAATGTAGGTGCCAACTGAAATCTACCCCTTTGGGACATGTCCTGACAAATCCTTAATTACAGAAAGGCACTAAAAGTAAAATAAGCTGCTTAAAAAATCAAAAACTTTTAAGAAATAACCAAAAGCCAGGGCAGGGTTAAACAATAAGGACAATCTCCTATACAAAGCTACTCCTTCAAAAATACAAGCCAGGGGGACCTGGGTGGAGCAGTTGTTAAGCATCTGCCTTTGGCTCAGGGCGTGATCTTGGTGCTCTGGGATCGAGCCCCGTGTCAGGCTCCTCCGCTGAGAGCCTGCTTCCTCCTCTCCCGCTCCCCCTGCTTGTGTTCCCTCTCTCCCTGGCTGTGTCTCTCTCTCTGTGTCAAATAAATAAATAAAATCTTAAAAAAAAAAAAAAATACAAGCCAATATCCCTGATGAATACAGATGCACAAACCCTCAACAAAATATTAACAAACTAAATTCAACAATATATTAAAAGAATCATGCACTATGATCAAATAGGACTTATTCCAGGGACGCAAGAATGGTCCAACACCCTCAAATGAATCAATGTGATACACCACATTAACAAAATAAAGGATAAAAATCATGTGATCATCTCAATAGATGCAGAAAAAGCATCTGACAACATTCAACACACAAACCCTAAAGACTTCACCAAAAACTCTTAGAACTAAGAAACAAATCTGGTAAAGTTGGAAGATACAAAATCAGTATTCAAAATCTATTGCATTTCTATTCACTAATAAGGAACTATCAGAAAGACAAATTAAGAAACTATCCTATTTACAACTGCATCAAAAAGAATAAAATATCTAGGAATAAATTTAACCCAGTAGATGAAAGACCTATACACTGAAAACTATAAGACAATGGTGAAAGAAATTGAAGAAGACACACATAAATGAAAAGATACTTCATGTTCATGAATTAGAAAAAAATAATATTGTTACAATATCCTTACTACCCAAAGCAATCTACAGATTTAGTGCAATCCCTATAAAAATTCCAATGGAATTTTTCACAGAATAAACAGTCTCCAAATTTGTATGGAACCACAAGAGACCTAGGATATACAACACAATATTGAAGGAAAGGAACAAAGTGGTGGCATCATACTCACTGATTTCAAACTATACTACAAAGATCTAGTATTCAAAATAGTATGGTACTGGCATAAAAACAGACACATAATTCAATGAAATTAGATAGAGAGTCTAGAGATAAACCCATGCATATATGGTCAATTAATCTATGACGGGAAGCAAAATTATAGAACTGGGAAAAGAAAGACTCTTTAAAAAATGGTGTCGGGAAAACTGGACAGCTACATGTAAAAGAATGGGACTGGATCACTATCTTACACCATATACAAAAATAAATATATATATTTGACTGTCTCTTCTGTCAAGGGCAACAAAGGCAAAAATAAACAAATGGGATTATATCAAACTAAAAAGCTTTTGAACAGGGAAGAAAATGATCAACAAAATAAACAGGCTACTACTTAATATCACAAAAGCAAAGAATCTGATTTAAAAATTGGCAGAGGACTTAAATAGACATTTCTCCAAAGAGGACGTGCAGATGGCCAACAGAAACATGAAAAGATGCTTAATATCACTAATCACAAGGGAAATGCAAATCAAAACCACAACAAATTATCACTTCACACTGGTGAGATCTGCTGTTATCAAAAAGACAAAATGTAAGTGTTGGTAAGGATATGGAGAAAAGAGAACACTTGTATGTAGTTGGTGGTAATGGAATTTGGTGCAGCCATTATGGAAAACAGTATAGAGGTTCCTCAAAAAAATAAAAATAGAATTACCATGTGATCTGACAATTCCACTTCTAGGTATTTAGCTGAAGAAAATGAAAAAAAATCAACCCAAAGTGATACATACACCCCTATGTTCTTGGATATTTACAATAGCAAGACATGGAAGCAACCTAAGCGTTCATCAATACATGAATGATAAAGAAGATGCAGTATATACATATAATGGGATATTACTCAACCATAAAATTGAGTGAAATATGGCCTTTATGACAACAGGGATGGAGCCAGAGGATATTACACTAAGTGAAATAAGTCACACAGGTAAAGACAAATACTATATGATACTTTTTATATGTGGAATCTAAAAAGCAAAACAAACGAAAAAAACAAAACAAAACAGAAACAGACTTCTAGATAGAGGAAACAAACTCTTGGTTAACAGAGTGGGAAAAGGATGGGGGCTCATGAAATGGGTGAAGAGGTTTAAGAAGTACAAACTTACAGTTATACACTAAATAAGTCATGGGGAAATAATGTATAGCATAGAGAATACATTCAACAACATTTTAACTTCGTATGACGACAAATGGTAACTAGACTTATCGTGGGGATGTAAATGTAAAATTTATGTTAATAAATGTAAAATATCATATTTTTCAAGTTGGTCAGATACTTGTATTCTTTGTTTTTCTGCCTTGTTTTTGTTTTTGTTCTTTTTTAAAAATATCAGACCTGTAAATCCTGTGTGAGGCCAGTACTATGAAGCATGGTGGTAAAGAGTGATTGATGGACTCTGTAGCCAGTACAAATCCCAGAGGCACCAGGATTGCATGTAGCTGACCTTGAACAAATTTCAGAGTCAATTCCTCAGTTTCTTCATCTGTAAAGTGGGGCAATAATCATATTTACTGCTTGTGGGTGTTGTGGAAACTAACTGAATAACGTGTGAAGTGCAGAGAACACTGTCTGTCACGGAGAAGAGCTGTTGCTGCTTATTTTTGCTATCATCTGTCATTGTTGTTGAGGCATAAAAAAATAAAAGCCAACAGTTTTGTTTACATGTTCTAAAATCAGAAACAATCTACAAACAACAACAGCAGCAGCAGCAGCAATACTCAAAATGGATTAAAGACTTGAATATAAAACCTGAAACCATAAAACTCCTACAAAAAAAAAACATAGGTGGTAAGCTCCTTGACATAAGTTTTGGCAATGATATTTTGGAATTGACTCTATAAGCAAAAGTAACAAAAGCAAAAATAAACAAATGGGACTACATCAAACTAAAAAGCTTCTACACAGGAAAGAAAACCATCACATAAAGAAAAGACAACCTATGAAGAGAAGAGACTATTTGAAAAAATCATTATCTAAGTGTTTAATATAAAAAAATACATTAATAACTCATACAACTCAATAGAAAATAACAAAACAAAAACAAAAAAACAATTACAAAAGGGCAGAGGATTTAAATGGATTTTTTCCAAAAAGACATACAGATGGTCAATAGGCACATGAAAAGATGCTCTATAGCACTAATCATGAAGGAATTACAAAACATAATGAAGTATCACCTCACACTTGTTAGAAATGTTATTACCAAAAAGAGAAAAAATAACAAATATTGGTGAGGACATGAAAAAAAGGGAACCTCTGTGCACTGTGGGTCGGAATGTAAATTGATTCAACCACTATGGAAATATAAGGGCTTCTAAAATAAAATAATATAAAATGATTAATAAATTAAAATAATCAAAGTTAGAATAGATATCAATGAAAATGAAGCAGCAAGTCAACAGAGGATAATCAACAAAACAAAAAGCTGATTCTTTGCAAAGATCAATAAAATCAATAAACCTCTAGCCAGGCTAGGAGAATAAGGGAAGATGCAAATTATTAATATCAGAAATGAAAGAGGGAATATCACTACAGATCCAACTGACATTAAAATGATAAAGCAATATCATGAACAACTCTACACCCACATATTTTTAAACTAGGTAAAACAACCTGATTCTTTGACAGATACCATCTATCAAAACTCACATAAGAAGAGACAGTTGGTTAGGCTTAGAGCTATTAGAAAAATAGAAATGATAATTAATTTTCCAAAATAGGAAACACCAGGCCCTGATAGATTCACTAGTGAATTCTACTAAACATTTAAAGAAGAAATGATATCAATTTTCTATAATCCTTTTCAGAGGATAGAAGTATAGGGGCCACTTATTAACTTATTTTATAATACCAGCATTACCCCAATACCAAAATCAAATAGCGGTATTATAATAAAGGAAAATTACAGAACAAAATATGTCTTGAACACAGATTTAAATATTCTCAAAGAATATTAGAAAATGAAATCCAACAATGAATAAATGGAATTATATGCTACAACCAAGGTATACAAGGCTTATTCAGCATTTGAGAATCAATTTATGCAGTCCATCATGTTAGTGGGCTAATAAAGAAAAAAATCCATAATAATATCAAAATATGCAGAAAAAAATTTGCAAAATCTAAACACCCAAACATTATAAAACTCTCACAAGACAAGGAATAAATGAAAATATCCTCAATTTTGTTAAGAACATCTACTAAGTATCTACATCGATTACCATACCTAATGTTGAGAAACTTGAAGCACTCCTCCTAAGATCAAGATTAAGGACTCCCTCTCACCACTCCTTTTCAACATTATACTAGAAGTCTTGGGTAAGGCAGTGAGATCAGAAAATAAAATAAAAGTTATACAGTTTGGGAAGGAAGAAATAAAACTATCTTTGTTTACAGACGACATGATCATCTATGCAAAAAATCTGAAAGAATCAACAAAAACTTCTGGAGTTAATTATAGCAATGTTGGAGAATACATTATTACAAAAAATTCAACAGCTTTCCTATATATCAATAACGAACAAGTGAAATTTGAAATTAAAAACACACTGCCATTTACATTAGCATGCCAAATTATTAAATACTTAGGTATAAATCTAACAAAATATGTACAAGATCTATAATGAGGAAAAGTATAAAATTCCAATGAAATATAAGAACTAAGGAAATGGAGAAACATTAAATGTTCATAGATAGGTAGACTCAATATTGTCAAGGTGTCAGTTCTTCATAACTTAATATATAGGTTCAATGCAATCTCAGTCAAAATTCCAGCAAGTTGTCTTATGGATATGGAGAAACTAATTGTAAAATTTATATGGATAGCCAGAAGAGTCAGGATAGCCAGCCCATCAATGAAAGGGAAGAACGAATTCAGAGGACAAATACTGATCCTGGGATCATGACCTGAGCCGAAATCAGGAGTCAGCTGCTTAACCAACTGAGACACCTAGGCGCCACTGGCAAAGACTTTTTAGCTACAATACCAAAGGCCTGATCCATGAAAGAACCAACTGATAAGCTGGACTTCATGGAAATTTAAAAATTCTGGTCTGTAAAAGACAATAAGAGAATAAGAAGACAAATGACAGACCAGAAGGAAATATCTGCAAAAGATACATCAAATAAATGACTGTTATCCAAAATACATGAAGAACTTTTAAACCCAACAATAAGAAAATGGGCAAAAGACTCGAACAGACATCTCACCAAATAAGACATACACATGGCAGATTAGTGTATGAAAAGATGTTCAACATCTTATCTCATTAAGAAATTGTAAAATGGGGACGCCTGGGTGGCTCAGCCAGTTAAGCGTCTGCCTTCGGCTCAGCTCATGAACTCAGGGTCCTAGGATCAAGTCCCTCACTGGGCTCCTTGCTCAGCAGGAGCCCACTTCTCCCTCTGCCTCCGCTCCCCGTTTGTGTTCTTTCTCTCTCTGACAAATAAATAAAATCTTAAAAAAAAAATTGTAAATAAAACTAACAATGGGGGGTCCCTGGGTGGCTCAGATGATTACGTATCTGACTCTTGATTTCAGCTCAGGTCTTGATCTCAGGGTCATGAGGTAGAGCCCCGTGTTGGGCTCCATGCTGGGCGTGGAACCTCTTTGGGTCTCTCTCTCTCCCTCTTCCTCTGCACGCCCCCCGAGTCACTCTCTCTCAAATAAATAAATAAATAAATAAATAAATAAATAAATAAATAAATAAAATGTTTCTTCTTTTTTTTTTTAAACCTAACAATGAAATACCATTGCACACTTGCTAGAATAGACAAAATGGAATATTGACAAAACCAAATGCTGGCAAGGATGTGGAGTAATGGAACTCTCATTCATTGTTGGTGGAAATGCAAAATGGTATAGCCACACTGGAATGCACTTTGGCAGCTTCTTATAAAACTAAATATAATTTCACCACAAGACCCAACAATCATGCTCCTAGTTATTGAAAGAAATGAGATGAAAATGTATGTCCCCACGAGAACTTACACATGGATGTTTATGGCAGATTTTTTTCATAATTTCCCCAAACTGGAAGCAACAAGATGTCCTTTAATCTGTGAATGGGTATATAAGCTGTGGTATATCCATAAAATAGAATTTACTGATAAAAGAAATGAGCTAGCAAACCATGAAAAGACATGAAGAAAACTGAACATTTGCTAAGTGAAAGAAGTCAATCAGAAAAGTCTCCATAGTATATGATTCCATTTATGTGATGTTTTGGAAAAGGCAAAACTGTGGAAACAGTAAAAAGATTAGTGGCTGCCTACTATATGATTCCATTTATGTGATGTTTTGGAAAAGGCAAAACCGTGGAAACAGTAAAAAGATTAGTGGTTGCCTGGGTAAGAAAGAAGGGCAGTGTGAATAGGCAGAACGGAAGACTTTTAGGGCATGTATGATACTACAATAGTGGTAGATAAATGTCATTATACATTTGTCAAAACCCATGGAACGTACAACACCAAGAATGAACCTTAAGGAAAACAATGGACCTAGAGTGATGGTGCTGTCGGTGTAGGCTCACCAACCGAGGCAAATGTACCACTGTGGTGAGGGATGTCAATAGGAGGGAAGTTTATGTGTGGGGACAGTCAGTTTATAGAACCCTACTTTCTGCTCAATTTTGTTCTGAATCTAAAATCCCTCTAATGCAATAAAGTTTATTAGCTTAAAAAAAAGGAACTTGATGAGAGACACATTTAAAGATCAGGAATAGTTAAATGAATACACAAATAGAGCAAAGCTGTTTTACAGGGAAGGGAAGCCAACTGAATCTCTATTGGATAGAATGAAATGTGCCTATTTATAGATCAGAGTTATTTTGCACTGTAATCAGTTATCTATAATTTAAAGAGTTCTAACTAGCCTTCATATAATCAGAATGAGATGACCCCGAAAGACATCCTCTAGAATTTAAAAAAATGCACTGAAACATAAATATTATTTTACCCTAAGACCTTGCTTCTTTTTATAGTTTCTATAGAATTAATTCCAAGAGGGAAAACCAGTAGCTCATGTTGATTCACGTCTTCCTGAGAGTCAGAAGTAGAGGTGAACACAAACTGCTTCAGTAACTTCTGTAAATTTATCAAACTTTCTCTTCTACTATTGGTATCCTTTCTTATTTTCCAGCAATATTATGGAATATTTTTCTTTGAAAAATGCAAAAATAATAGCAATAGTTTTCTATTCTTCTAAGGGATTAGGAATCCACGTTTGGTAAGTCATTTTTAAAATAACCAAATTTCATGTTTAAACTCCCCCCTGCTTTTTTAAAAATGGAGCATTAATATAAATATACTTTTTGGGACACCTGGGTGGCTCAGTCAGCTAAGCGTCTGTTTTCAGCTCAGGTCATGATCCCAGGATTCTGGGATGCAGCCCTGCTTCTGGAGTTCCCTGCTCAGTGGGGAGTTTGCTCCCCCCCCCCGCCTTTGTCCTTCCCCCCAACTCTTTCTCTCGTGTGTGTATTCTCTCTCAAATAAATAAATAAAATCTTAAGAAAAATTAAAAATAAATAAATACACTTTTGATATCATCTGATAATTTTGGATTTCCACATTTTAAAATATTCTATGCTAGAGCATGAAGATGTAAATACTTGCATATTTCACTTTAAATTTATATTGATAACAAGTAGATATTGCCTTAGAAGTGAAAATATTTTACCTAATAAGAATGGTTAAATATTCTGAATGCTGTAAATTCTCAAATTTATTATCAACCTGATATATTACATATTGAATACCATCATTTGATGATCCAGCAGTTTGATTGATTTAATATCTTTCACAGTTACAGTTCTGAAATATATATTAAATACATATAATATACATATGTCATAAATGCTAATGGTCTTCACTGGCTTGCACTTTTTGTTTTAGTCATTTAATGTAAATGTATTCTCTTTATCAAGTATGCAAATAAAACCAGAATTTGCATTTATGGAAAGAGCTCTTACGTATATAAAAATAGTGAAAGTCACCTGAGATTTTTAAAAGGAGAATATAAGTATCACACAAATAGCATGTATATTGATCATATTAACAGTCTATTTTCTTGGAGCACAATAATCATTCTAGAATATTCCTTTGTCAGTTAAGTCCTGGCAAATTACTATCTGATTTTCTTTCTGCAACTATCTTTCCCTATTCCCCAAACCCAGTACTCCAAAATACAAGAATGATACAGGATCACACCATTGAATTTGTTTTTATGATGCTTATCTCTACAGCTAGGTGAAAAAACAAATCTTAAACAAGAAAAACACAGAATATGAGCAATGTTCAGAAAGCCCAATCCAAAGATAGTGCTGACTTGATTTTTTCTTATTTAAATGCAAATACTTTATCTTGCTGAAACATTCACTTTCCATTTCAGAGGCAATTACTGACTGTGCACAGCTGTGCCCCACCCCTCAATTGTCAATAATGTACTATTTCAACCATAGGAAAAAATTATCCTTTAACTGTTGTAACCAGAGTATTTTTGGATGCATTAGAATCATCCTCTTCCATGTCACAGGCTTCACTGCACTCCAATTCCAATTGGTTTTGTGACTGCTACGGTCAATTCTACTCAGGGTTCCTGACCGTAGATAACGTTTCCAAGGCAAGGATTTTCAGCTATGAATATTCTCTGTCCATTTTGAGCTTTCCCCTCCACCTGTCCTAAACCTGAGCTGTTCCACCATCCATCTTTGAGCTTTGACAGTGCCTTCATTAATGTTTTCAGAAAATGCTGTGCTCTAAGAAGTATGTACCGTATTTATTTAGAATAAAACTCATTATATGGCTAGTATTCATGAAGGGAGAAGACTAATATTTAGTAGAACTATGGATTTTTTGAGACAAGTGCTCATGATACAGCTTTTACATATGGTCCACTAGTACAGCCTTCTCAAGCACCAAATGATTCCCAGTTTCATTAGATAATTAAAGGATGAAATAAGCCAAGGGACTTACAGAGTTCTCTCCTGTAAGCTGAATTGCCAGAGAGGATGGAAATGTAGAAGAGAATAAAATAGCTTCTCTTCAAACGTAAAAAAATAACACCTGGATTTTTTTTTTTTTCAATTTTAATTAAACAGGGCACTATATGTGGAATGATGACTGTATTTGTTAATACAAAGAATACATTTTTAGAAAAAAATAAAGGCTTCCAGAAACACAATTGTGAGTTAAAGTTGATAACAAATACCAGATTGAAACAGCATTTTACATACTATAAGGGATTTTGAATGTGAATTTTATCCTCACAAATTTTCACAGGGACAGCAAGATAACAGTATCCTGATGTGGTTCTCAGAGTGAGATGGTTTGGGTTTTACTACTCATTCCACAATTTCCCAGCTGGGTGACCTTGTGACTTTCTTTGGTGATTCATAAAAAGGGGACATTTAATATTAAATGAGGCAATGCATATAAAGGATTTGATCCATTGTAAATTTTTTATACATTTATTATTGTTATCATTATATAAGTTAGAAAATTTTAAACTGGGAAGTTTAGCATACTCATCTTGATAAAGCTAAAATATGGTTTACTGGGCTTTAATCCTGGGTGACTGTAATTTAGTCCATAGTGGGTCTGAAGACAGAATCTTTCGTTTAATTCTGTGCCCCATATACTGACCACATGCTTGGGGAAACATTACTAAATCTGCATAAATTTCAATTATCATATTTAAAATCAGGGTGATAATAATAATATTTTGAGTGTTATCCTAAAATATAAATGACTTAGTGTATATCAAATAGCATTAGCACACTGTCTAGCATTTAGAAATCACTCTATTAATGTACAATATGATCATTATACCATGCAATTTCTCTGATATTTTTGAAGGTTAAAATGTTTTCTATTTTCTCAATAATCAATTATTTTGGTATAAAATTTTGTTCATTTACCTAACATTTCTACTTTCAGATATGTGGTTTATTTTTCAACAATCTCTAATGTGACCTATGTTGACTGGATGCCAAAGTAGTCCTGAAACTATTATAATGACATCTTGAATGATGTAGGAAAGACATTGGGGTTCGAAGCCAATGGCCAGGAAAGAATTTTTGAGATGTCTTTGGTGCAAAAAGGTGATTTTATTAAAGCATGGGGATATGACCCGTGGGCAGAAAGAGCTGCACTGGGGTCATGAAAAGTTATATACTTTCAAGTTTGGAGGGGGTTAGGTATAGCATAGGTTTCTAAGGAATTTTAGAAGCAAGGTTTCCAGGACCTTGAAGGGGCTAGCTATTGTTGGGAAAGTGTCATTTATTACTGTCTAATAAAACTTAAGTCATGAGATCCTTCGGATGTATATTGGTGGGCCATATGCTTGGGGGATGATTGCCAACATGTATCTTGGGGGGTAGAGATAAAGGAAGTTTCCAAAAGAATTTTTATATGTTAAAGTAGGCTTATAGGATGGGGGGGGGGGGGGGAGTTGGGCTAGGATTGCCTTTTGCCCTTAGCAGAGTGTCAACATCAAAGCAGTTGAATCCCTAGAGGAATGTCACCCTGCCTGTTTCAAGGACTTGTCAATGGGCTGCAGGTAGTAAGGGAATTTAATAATTTTTCTTCTGCCTTTGTTTCCCACATCACTGAATAGAATCCATAGATATACCTTAACTTGCCTGGTGCATGTTGATTCTTTTAAGTAGGAGCATGCAAACGTAAAAACAAAACCAAGCTTAAGGCTGTACTGACTTTCTCAGACAGATGGTTCATAACATAAACCTTTTGCTGTTCTGCTTTAAAACAATCAGCCCTTCCAATAATACCTTGAACTTACCATCTTATTAGGGAAAAAAAAATGGCACATATAGTAATGGCTTTATTCTGAAACCGATTAATGCAACTGAATGCTACCATGACTGGGTGATTTAAATTAATCCAGAAAGTTCAGCTGACGCCTTTGCAAGTCTCAAATTATCTGTCTCTGCATAACTAAGTCAACTGTTAGCCATTGGTATTCAGAGAACTTTCAGAACATAGTGGGGCCTGATAAGAGAACATGTGGCTCCTGTTCTTGAAGACATTTCGGCTGTTAAGGAAATGGGACCACACATGTTTATTTTTGTTTATTAGACATAAAGAAAAAAATAAGTAGTTAATAATCAATTTCTCACTAGAAAAAGATAAAACCTAAATTTAAGAGGCCAGAGGAGAAAGAATACAGAGGGATGAATAGGATAAATTAATGACTGGACTTCTGTAGAAATACTTGAGAATATAAGCTTTCAACATTGATTTAAAAGCACAGAGATGGAAAGAAGGAGGAGAGAAGAAAAATGAAAAAGCAGAAAGGAATGAAGAAAAATAGGCACACATAAAAAGACAAAGTATTAACTTCAGTTATTCAAACTGACCACCTCACTGAAAACAAAACAAAACAAAACAAAACAAAATGCTTGTGTGTGTGTGTGTGTTACTTTGGAAGATGACCTCAGTCCTTTAGCTCTCCCTGTAGCCACAACCTTTGCAGCTTCTCTCATTAAGGCACAGAGTCTATTTCCCTGGCTCTTTAATTTGGGAATTTAAGAAATGATGGGGTTGCCAAACACAGACCTTGGCTTCGAGAAGCCTTGTGCATTTCCTTACTCTCAGCCGACTGGCATTGACATTTAAATATCTAAACAAGTCCTGACTAGCCTTCTGGAAGATAGGACACTATGAGAACATCTTCCATGCACTAACATAATACCAGCTATCAGAATAGGTCTAAGATAGCTGATTCAACCCAGCTGAGGCCTCAGGGATGTGAAAAACTCCAACAAATTCAATCCACAGCTCATATACCAAAATACCTACAGATGTAAGATCAAAGGGATACTGGACCAGCTAGGTCCCAACTGACCTGGAGACTGATGAGCTAAATAAATGTTAGTGGCTTTAAGCAAGGTTTTTAGGTTATGCGGGATGTGTGTGTATGTCTGTGTGTGTGTGTGTGTGCACATGTGTGTGTATGTATGAGAGAGAGAGAAAGAATGAATCAATGAATGAATATGAAATACTGGGGAAATGAATAAATACCAGGACAATTTTTAGAAGAAATTCAAACCCAGAGAAGTAACTGACTATGAAAACACGTGTCCACTTCTATTCTGAATGATATTTGTTGATATTGCCACTTCAGTTTTGGTTTTACACCTTCAATAAGCCATGATCACATACGTTATGGCCCAGGGCTCACTGAAAAAGAATCATATGATACTCTCCACCTTAATTGGAAAGCCCAAATATCTACAATCTCAGGGTAAGTATAAGAATGAACTAAACCTAAAAGTGGAGCCCTCCATTCCTCACTCCCCAGACTTAAGATATTACAGAGAAGGATACCTGGGTCTGTCCTCATGTACCCATGCACTGCAGGTATGCCTAGTCTAGGCAAGTTTGGACAGTTTCATTTGAGAACTTGATTGACTGGGAGTACCCAAAGGCACATGGCAGAACTAACACAAAACATCTCTGCAGGAGAGGACAGTCACTCTAAGACTTTGGAAATACCTATATATAGCTGTTTCTTAAGGGTAATGTTTAAACAAACAGTAAAAAAAAAAAAAAAAAAGAGAGAGAGAGGCAAATTGTATACGAATAGCAAATAGAAGAGACAGTATAAATTCAGTAATATATACATCAGATACTATAATTAGTCAATATGGACTATGCTTAATATATTTGAAGGAACAAATGGCAAAGTTGAAAATAACTGTAAAGAATAGGTAAATGTAAACTGTGACACAGCAGAGTAAAAAAGGACCAAACTAATCTTTTATAAATAAAAAAAATTAAAAACCAAAATTTAAATATCAACACAATGGATTTGCCAGCACACTGGACAGAGTAGGAGACAGAATAATGAATCAGAAGATAAATCAGAAAAAAATAATATAAAATGCAGAATAGAGAGATTAAAAAAAGAAAATACAGAAGAGTATATAAGAAATGTGAACTGTAGAATGAGAATGCATAACATGTGTTGGACTGGAGACTAACAGGGCTGGGGGACGGGGGAAAGATGCAAAGGCTATATTTAAAGAAATAATGGCAGAAAAGTTTCCATTACTAATGTAAAAAATCCACAAATTATGGGTTACCAGAGAATCCCAAGAATGATTAAGAGAAAGAGAAAAAGGGAAAAAAGAAGGAAGAAGGAAAATTAGAAAAAAGGAGGAAGAGAGGGAAGGAGGGAGGGAAATATCTATGTGTTTTTGAAGCTGGAAAGACATTCAAGAAAATAAAATGTCCTAAAAAAAGTGAAAGAACAAATGCTTTGGAAAAACAAGGCAGCTAAACCAAAAGTATTCTTTGTAATAGCAACCCAAAAAGCTGAAACCTGTGGAATTATATCCTTGATGAGCTTAAAGAACATAATAGTCAACCTATAATTTCTATACTCTGGAAAATATTTTATTTTTATGAAATTATTATGAAATATTTTATTATGAAAGAAAAATAAACATTTTTGAGGGGAAAAAAAAACTCCTCAAAGAGATATTCACTAAACAAAATCCTAAAGAAAAAATGCAGTACTCAACAGGAAGTCTGAAATGATAAAAAAGAAAATTACAAAAACATTAACAATTGTGAAAAAAATATTCTATATAAAATGCAATAATCATATGTAATATTTTTAAAATTGAAATTAGGTTAACATGACAGACAATAAAATACTGGTCAAGAGTGAATTAACTGGAAATGGGATGTTATTAAGTACTTTTAATTTAAGATAGGAAGATAAAATATTTATTGAACTTTAAGGTTTGATAAAGTAAGAAAGATGGCATCATTTCCAGGTAAACATTAAGAGACAGAATTGGAATTACAGCTTAAAATTAGAGTGTGAGAAAAAAAATGAAAGATTAAAAAATACCCATAAATTAAAAAAAGAAGGATAAAGGATCAGAATCAGTACATCAGATAGAACAAATGAAGATTTCAGATTTAAACGCTTAACATATAAGTACTTACATCAAATAAAAAAAAAAAGGGTTATGTGCTTCAGTTAAATATTAACAAATTAGAGGAAAGAAGTTCAACTATATGCTGTTTATAAGGCGCATCAAAAACAAAGCAAAAGAGTTGAAATAAAAGGATGGAAAAAATATAATAGAAATTGGTGTCCCTTTATTAATATTGACAAGTTAGATTTTGACCATGCATGACAGATATTGCTACAAATAAATAGTTTTCATAACGATAATGGTTTACAAGGAAAATGCAGCATGTTGAAAACTAATACAGATTCAAAAATTTAAAGAAAAAGTTGATAATAAAAAGAAAAATCACAAAAATCTACTAATGTAATAAGAGATTTTAACACATTTCTCTAGATAATTAATAAACAAATAATAAGGAAATAGGATATTAACAAGACAATTAACAAACATGACCTAATGTACATATACTGAATGGTGAATCCAACTGATGTAACGAATCTATGTTTTTTATTCAGAAGCATTTATAGAAACTGACCATATACTGGACCATAAATACGTGAAACTTATCAAGAGGAAAGAACAAATCCTTCATCTATTCCATTTATGTTTATTTAAGCACAGACACTTTCAAAACAAAATTTCCTTCTGAAATGTCTGTGAAAGAACGTGCTAATATTGTTCTTTCACTAAAGGAGCTATTCACTAGATCAGCTTTGTAGAGCCTTTTCTTTGTTATAATGTTTTATTTTAACTCTCCCTTTCTATTCAAGTGCTATTTGCATATCTGTCACAGTGTGTGGTATCATTCTGAGGCAGAAATGTGAAGGCAGCTGAAAGTAATCACTGATAAAGAAAGATGCTGTCACAGAAAGTTTCAGTTTTATGTCAGTGTACAAAAACTACCCATTAAACCAGGCTGACATGAGTTTGAATCACAACTCTCATGCTTGCTAATCTCTATCATGTGGACAAGTCTCTCTTATTTCAGTGAGTGTTATCTTGGGTAAAATTTGGGTAATGGTATCTTCTTTCCTCTCCCTCCCGTTGTGAGGGTTAGGTCAATAAATGCCTCAAACAGTCCTCTGCCCAGATCGTATGATGTACACTGATGTATGTTTGTTGATGTCAGCTATTACTATCATAATACATGCCCACATCTTAATCACATTTAATTTTAAACATAATATATAATATTTTATTACATTATAAATTTACTGCCAACTTGAAATTTGGGAGAAGAAAGTATATTTAAGTAAATTTTCAAAAGTGGGAGTTCAGATGGAAAACTGACTCTCAAAGGCAATGTCAAGAGTTTTCCATCTCTTGGGTACTTTCTTTTCAAGATGTTCTAGTCAATGCAGCGTGATGTGATCTTAAGTTGTTAGGAAGATGATAAGATAATCTAACTGACCTTTCCACCTTTAAAACCTCTATGATCTTCAGTTACAGGGTTTTTTTCTTTTTTCTTTTTTTCCCTTTCCCATTTGCATTTATCAGATTTCTGTGAGAACTGACAGCTTTACATTCCATAGCTTATCTTTTCAATCATAGGTCTATTACCCTCTTTCAATATCAATTACTTTTATTTTTTAATTTTTTTCCATTGAGAGGAGTTGATTTGCTACTCACTTCCCAAATGAATGCAAAATCTGAGAAGGAAAAGAAGCTGCTTATCATTAAAAATATATCACCACGTTGCTTTGTATTGATGGTTTATCTCTAGGCTCAGTTGCACATCTAGTTTCCTCCAATTTTATGTGAGAACATTCCATGTGATCTTTTTTACAGATATTTAACACCATCCTCTTCTACCACTCTTATGCTTTTGGTAAGCTCCTACTGGAATCAGGATTTAGGTTAAAACAGTTACACTAACTCCTGTGTTCCCAAGGCTCACCATGTATAAAAATATCTTGATACAGAAACAATCCACAAAGGAATGTATAAAATGCCAACTAGATTAGCATTTTCTGAAGTCTGACCTCAGAAAACATTACAGATATTTTCTAGACATTTTACTCCCAGTTCCTCTAATAATACTATGAAGTAGTTATTTCCATTACTATTTTAAACGTGAGTAAATACAAAGAGGCTGAGGTTGGAAGTCTTAGTGAGGATCACACACTCAGAGTTGAGGGAATGTTACTTTGATAGAATTTGAACATGAGCATGTCATTTCTCCACCTCCACTAACTCTTTGGGCTAGCTGTTACCAGTTTTGTTCAAGTTCTACATTCCTGTTATTTATGGTGCTTACAACAGCTTTCCGATGGAATAATACTTATGTACAGGTTTTATAGAAGAATCCAATGCATTCTTTCTACTGCAGATAAGTTGGATCACTTTGGTACAACAACACAACCACACTATATACTTTAAGAAAAAGGAAAAATACATGCGATTTACTAATAATTCATATTAAATGTTCAAATGTGTTAAGTAGCATAAATATGGCTACATTCCCAGGTATATACCCCCACAGAAATCATGTAAACAGGGGATTTAAACCTAATAATGCTATTAACATAATATTATATATACACACACATATGTACACACGTATATTATATTAGATAGATACGTAGATATTATCTATAAGTAGATAGAATCTATAGCACAGTTTCTATGCATAAACAGATAATTAATCTATTTAGTGTTACACAATACCACAGCCTAAATCTTACTATGGGCAGTCACATTTCCTTAGAAAAATCCTTGCAGTTTCCTCTTTATTTAAAGTCTTTTTTTTTTTTTTTAAGGTTTTATTTATTTATTCATTCGACAGAGGTAGAGACAGCCAGCAAGAGAGGGAGCACAAGCAGGGGGAGTGGGAGAGGAAGAAGCAGGCTCATAGCAGAGGAGCCTGATGTGGGGCTCGATCCCACAACACCGGGATCACTCCCTGAGCAGAAGGCAGACACTTAACCGCTGTGCCACCCAGGCGCGCCCTTTATTTAAAATCTTACACTTATCAATAACTTCAGTAAAATTATTCTTTCAGCCTTCATAAAAGACACCTCTTTGAAAAACCACATTCATAAGGTAAGATTTTTTTGAGTCACCTTTAAGAGTTTGTATTTTCAAGGATTTTATCATTATTAATTAGTTAGCTTGTTAAATGTTCCTACGAAAGAAAACATTACCAATGTCCTGGCATTGAACAATGAAAAAAAAAGGTGAATTCTCTAGGTTTCTCACACTAATTCAGTTTCTTAAATCATTCAAAACTGACTACTAGTATACACAATACTGCTAGTTCATAAATTTATTCACATAATTTTAACAATGTTTAAAGAACCAAAGTGTATTTAAATTTGTATTATTTTGACTTCCCTAACCCAAAACTTTCTACAAAACCAATTTTATACACATGCCCAAGTAGGAGCCAATTCAGATTTAGTCTACTAGGTTTATAATAAGTTTATATCACTTGAGAGACCCCCTTTAAGAACATGAATACAAAATTAGACCAAAAGTTAATGTCTATTTGCCAATAAAATATTAATAACAAATTATAAGTTATAAAATGTTGTCAAGTACTACAATATCTCAAGACCAAAAGATAAAATAAAAGAACAGAAAGATCTTTCTTTTGGCACTGCTGATCAAAAACTTTTCTATTTTTGACAGTTTAGAAACGTTTCAACTTTATAGCACATTATTGGTAAAATCATATATATTCTTAGAATTGTAAATTTTGAAATGATAACCATTTTCTTTTTTATATGAATTGTTATAAAGACCTGTTTTGTATTAACTAGAGGTTTGTGCTCTATAAAAAAGAACTGTAATAAATCCTGTCATGCATAACATTTGTAGTGAGTTGAATTATGTTCCCCAAAGATATGTTCAAGTCCTAATTCCTAGTACCTGTGAATATGCTCTTGTTTGGAAATTGGGCCTTTGCAGATATAATCAAGTTAAGATGAGGTTATACTGGGTTAGGGTAGACCCTAAATTTTGTGCCTAGTGTGTTTATGAGAGAAAGAGAGAGATTTGGACCCAAAGACAGAGGACACAGGCTCAGAGGCAAAGACATGTGAAAACAGAGGCGGAGGTTGGAGTAGTCCATCTACAAGTCAAGGAACACCAGAGCCAAATGAAGCTAGGAAGAGGCAAGAAAGGGCTCTTCCTGAGAGCATGACACTGCTGAAACCTTGATTTTGGACATCTAGCCTGCAGAACTATGACAGAATACACTTCTGTTGTTTTAAGCTAACCAGTTCATGCTAATTTGTTGTAGCAGCCCTAAGAAACTGACACAGAAACCATCAAAAAGGAGAGCTTCAATACTAAGTGTAGTGGTTTTAAAATATGTTTACAAATGCTTTTATATTCTTCCCATTCAACACATGCAGCCTACTTTTCTTTTCCTTGAGTGTGGGCCAGATTTAGTGACTCACTGTTAAAGCTTAGAATAAAGCAAAAGCAGTGTGAGACTTTGGGGACAAGTTATAAAAAGCATTGCAACTTCTTCATTGCTTTCTCAGATCACTTGCTGTGGGGTAAACCAGTGGCTGGGTCATAATGACACTCAGGGAGCCCTGTGGAGAGGCCTGGGTAATGAGAATCTGAAACCTCCTGCCAACAACCATGTGATTAAACCATTCGGGAAGCAGATCCTCTAGCCCCAGTCAGGTTCTGACTGAAGACTCAAGACAGACCAGAGCTGGAGTGCACAACTAAACTGTTCTTGGACCCCAGACCCTCAGAGTCTGTGTGAAATAGTAACTGCTTGTCATTTTATGCTACTAAATTTGGGATAAGTCATTATGAAATGATAGATAGAACTAATAACCCAAATACATTCCTGTCAAGAAAAAAGTTTTTGTTTTCATATATTAAAAACTTTAATAACAATCTAATATACTTTGATTTTATAAGTCTGATGATTAGGAGATCTTCCACAGACTTGTTTTTGGGTCTCAATATATTTTAAGTTTTTATTTAAATTCTAGTTAGTTAACATTCAGTGTAATATTAGTTTCAGGTGTCAATATATCTTGCACCTTGAACTCTGGCCAGAACATTTGTATCATGATAGGAAAATTCCTGGAAGCCCTTGATACAATGAGATGGCTAACAATTACTTAGATATGTGCCTGAGTGAGTGCAAACTGCATAAATATATCTTTCTAAACTCAATGTAAAAGTATGCCAACTCAATAACCCTTTAGACAAATCTACAAAATACTTGTTGCTACTCCACTGGTATTCTATAGGAAATAAGGAGAGAGTGATAGGAATAAAAGTGGAATAAGATAGTAGTTCTAATTGATTATGGTCAAAATATCTCATTTTACAAATTAAAACAAACAAACTTGTGACCAGGTAAACAGATTACTAAGGCCCCTTTCTAGAGCTGAGAATGAGGCCCTTCAGGAGAGGCACCCTAAAGCTTCTGTTTCATTAGCTTCACTATATACCTCTTGGTCCAAAATGTTTTAAAAGCTATATATTTTACCCTGCGTGTATAAAACCCTAAAGTGATATTATATCCATTAAGTTTCTAAAACTACTGAAGGTCAATATAAGGCTATTTTCATAACTTTGTGAAAATCAAAACACAAGACTTAACTAGAATGTGAAATGAATATTAAATGGTATTTTAAATATGTTACAACAAGCTCTGATTCTTATAAAAATAACTACCACAGAAATGAGCATGCCAAATATTTAAACTCATTTGCTTTTAATTGTTTTCTGCTGAATGATGAAATGTAGAAAAGAGGAAATGCCATCTGCTAGTTCATATTTTCAAGAAATGATAAAGAGTTGCCCGATCACCCCCTTTTCATAGTGCTGCCTCAGCATTAAAATGTGCATGACAACAGATTTCATACTAAGGAAAAAGAGTGTTTAGAATAGAAGAAAGAATTAAGTTGTTTTTTTTCTCTCTCTCTCTCTCAGTACAAAGAATATATAAAAATGTAAGTAATAAAGCAAATACTAATATTTGAGATACATTAAAATATAAAAAATAATACAAAATAGTTGGTCAGTTTCCACTTTGCCTTATAAAGTGTTTGGAAGTCATCACTCTCATCTAAACAGTAAGAAAAAAAAAAAAACTGAACATAAAATCAATTCTTCTTAGATCAACTACAGAGTTGAAGTTACAGGGCAAACCACCACCCCAAACACTGGAGAGACAGGTAAATATAGACAATCACAACTTACTTGGAGCTGAAGCCACTGGTAGGAACATTAAAGTGGTAACTGATGAGTTGCGGGAGACTGAATGTAAACTAGCTTGATAGGTAAAACCTAGGGGCTTTGTCTTGGGCAGTGGATCCAAACTTTGGAGAATTTTACTTGCAAGTGCCCACCAGGTTCTCATGGTAAAGATCAAAGAAAATTCCTCTCATGCTTTGGGAAGAGGGAGGGGAAAATAGCCATTCTAAAATATGTCTAGGAAATAGTATTTATTTTGAAATACCCCAAACATTCTGTGATTAGGGGCTACCCCTAAGGGAAAATACTCTGCTAGAGTCTTGTGTGGCAAATATGTAGAACAATTAGATAGCTCAAGACCTCCTGTTCTTTCTGTCTCACATAGGGGAGAAAAAAGGAGCTAGGAAACTCTTTTAAGGTTCACACCTAGGTACTCTGGCTCATTAAAAATAGAGAGATCTTATCATATATTTATAGAATGCTTTTTGTCCTCAATGCCTTATCACCACTTCAACAATATAATAAAATGAATTGCAACTAAGAGAGCTGCAAATTACAGTCTCTATTTGAGAAGAAGTGTTAATAAGGGAAATCCAAAGAAAAAAGGAGATACAAAAACAGGGATATTAGAAATTGAAGCCTCTGATACCTCCTGCTATAGCAAACATTAAACACAGCCTAACTCCCAGCAAGTTAAAAATAAAACCACACATGAAAAGCCCTTTCACTTCAGTTCCTATTATTATCATGTCCAGCCTTCAACAAAAAATTAAAGGTTTGCTAAAAGGCAGGAAAACAAACAAACAAACAAACATGGTATGAAGAGACAAAGCTAATAGTAAAACCAAACTCACATGGTAGAGATTTTGTAATTGTCAGGCAGGAAATTTTAAATCACTGTAGTTAATATGCTGAAGGTGCAGATAAAAAAAAAAAAAACACAAACATGGGCAAAATGCAAGAACAGATAGGTAATATAAGTAAAGATATGTAAACTCTAAGAATCAAAAGGAAATGCTAGAAATTAAAAACATAACACAACTAATAAATGCCTTTGATGGGCTTAACAGTAGACTGGACAAAACTGAGGAAAGAAACAGTGAACTTGAACGTATGTCAATAGAAATATACCAATCTGAAATGCAAAAAGAAAAAAAAAAATCAGACTGTCCATGAACCATGGGATAATTATAAATAGTGTAGCATGTGCATAATAGGAATACCAGAAGAAGTGGTGGAGAAAGGAGAAGACAAATCAAAATAACAACTGAAAGTTTCAAAGTTTAATGACAGATGCCAAACCACAGATCCAGGAAACTTAAAACTAAGCAGGATAAGCATCAAGATATCTACACATAGACATATCATATTCAAAATGCAGAAAATAACAAAGAGAAAATCTTGATTGAGGCTAGAGAATAAAAAATACCTTACCTTAGAAGAGAAAAGGTAAGAATTAGATAAAGATTTTCTTCAAAAATCATGCAACGAGAGTGAAGTACTTAAAAGTGTTAAAGAAAAAAAAAAAACTAGAATTCTGTATGCAGCAAAATTTACCTTCATTTTGGAAGAAGAAATACAGACTTTCTCAAAATAAATAAAAAAACAAAAAGTAAGGGATTTTGTTGTCAGTAAATTTGACTTGCAAGAAATGTTAACCAAAGTTCTTCAGAGAAGGAAAATGATACAGGTCAGGAACTCAGAACTATATAAAGAAAGGAAGAGTGGTAGAGAATGAACACAATGAAGGTAAAACTTTTATTTTTCTAATTCTTAGCTGATCTAATAAAAACTGTCTAAAATATTAATAGCAACCTTTTATTAGGTGATTA
Source organism: Ursus arctos (assembly GCF_023065955.2). NCBI lineage: Eukaryota > Metazoa > Chordata > Mammalia > Carnivora > Ursidae > Ursus > Ursus arctos. Next base: position 19,516,325 of record NW_026623100.1, read on the forward strand.
CAGGTTATGGATAAGTGAAACCAATGATAGCAACGTTACGAGATGGGAAGGAGGAAGGAATAGGAAGCACTGTGTTCAAGGTAGCTATACTATCTGTGAAGTGGTAGAGAGTGGTAGAGTATTACTTGATAGTGAACTCTGATTATGTATGAATGTATATTGCAAACTCTAGAAATAATTTTGAAGCAGGTATAATAGATATTTAAGAAAAGGGAGAAAATGGAATCATATGAAATGCTTAATTAAAAAGACCTTTGCCCCTTGAAGAATAACACTTTGTGAAGATTCAGATGGCAACAGTGTGAACTTCTAAGCTTGGTACTATGTAAATGAGATTTTAATTGAGAGAAAGACAGTTTTTACCATGTCCTTATAATTATTTGTAGTTATATTCTTTAGAATCATTTCCATTTTCTAATGTGGTAATGACTTTGGCTCAGAAAATACTAAGAAAAAGATGTCTTCTGGCTCTCAACTCAATCATAGCATTGACTAATGGTTTTCTGAACACTCCTATCTATTCCCATGTTGAAAAGGTCATAAAGATCATCTTTCAAGATCTTAGAATCTGGATTATAGGTGATAGACCTATTCCTTTTTCTAAATTATAAAACAATTAGGATATTTTATATAAACATGGGGCACAGCTAATGTTCTACCCTACATGTCTGCATGACTGATGGAAATCTCTATTAGTTTTCACTCAGAATTTTCCAGAAAGAAAACACAAAAATGATGATGTTGACCAGAAATTAAAAAAATATTTTATACTCCCCTAGAGTCTTCTTGTGAACTCTTATAGCCCGTTTTTAACTTCAACTATAGCATTTCCATCTTTAAACTCATATGATATCTATTTCTAAATACGTCCTTTAGATATAAGTTGTGATCTCTTTATTATGGTTGAGGGCAACATTCATTAATATCTGTATCTCCTACTTAACCCAATATAGGCATTTTTATAAACAGGTGTTCAATAAGTATTTATGGACTGCATGGATGAATTCTCAGTAAGCTAATCCCAAGAACTGTTCAGTGACCCTTATTCTGCAGAAGGAATTGTGATAGATATGTGTCAAGCTCAGAGTACCTTTATTCACGGATCTTACATTCAATTAAGAGGGAAGACAGATATCAAGAAGCAAATATAAAAACAAAACTAAGAAAAAAAACATGCTACCATTTACTCACAAAGCTGCCTTAAGAAGCAAATACATATTGTTAAATGAAAACTGACTGATCAGGTCATTCATTGGTAGCTGATTCCTTCTAGAAAATATATCAAACACAATGACCTTTGTTTAAGATATCTTACTTAGATCAGGCCTCTACCCTCCTCTATAGCCTCATCTTCGATTACTTCTCAGTTCATTCATTTCGTTCATTTATGAATTAAAAAAATATTTATTTATTACCTTTTAAATGTCAGGCATTATTTTAAGCACCAATGATATAGCTAGTGAAAAACAGAGCAAGACTTCTGCTCCTATGGAGCTTATATTCCAATGTGTGCATGGGACAGGGGTGGAAGACTTGGAATGAATGAAATGAGGAATCACACTAGTAAATATGTACGTAAGTTAATGGAGATACAGGTAATGATTAGGAATTAAATGGGAGTAAAAGGACAGAAAGTGACTTGTAGTGTTACTCTAGTTGTGTTTTGGGAGATGGCATTCCTTTTTTTTTTTTTTTTAATTTTAATTTTTTTAAATTTTTATTATATTATGTTAGTCACCATACAGTACATCCCTGGTTTTTGATGTAAAGTTCAATGATTCATTAGTTCCATATAACACCCAGTGCACCATGCAATACGTGCCCTCCTTACTACCCATCACCAGCCTATCCCATTCCCCCACTCCCCTCCCCTCTGAAGCCTTCAGTTTGTTTCTCAGAGTCCATAGTCTCTCATGTTTCATTCCCCCTTCTGATTACCCCCCCTTTCTTTATCCCTTTCTTCCCCTACCAATCTTCCTAGTTCTTATGTTCCATAGATGAGAGAAATCATATGATAATTGTCTTTCTCTGCTTGACTTATTTCACTGAGCATTATCTCCTCCAGTGCCGTCCATGTTGCAGCAAATGTCAAGAACTCATTCTTTCTCATAGCTAAGTAATATTCCATTGTACATATGGACCACAACTTCTTAATCCAGTCATCTGTTGAAGGGCATCTCGGTTCTCTCCACGATTTAGCTATTGTGGACAATGCTGCTATGAACATTGGGGTGCATATGGCCCTTCTCTTCACTACGTCTGTATCTTTGGGGAAAATACCCAGTAGTGCAATGGCTGGATCATACGGTAGCTCTATTTTTAACTTTTTAAGGGACCTCCACACTGTTTTCCAGAGTGGCTGTACCAACTTGCATTCCCACCAACGGTGTAAGAGGGATCCCGTTTCTCCACATCCTCTCCAGCAATTGTAGTTTCCTACCTTCTCAATTTTTGCCATTCTAACTGGTGTAAGGTGGTATCTTAGTGTGGTTTTGATTTGAATTTCCCTGATGGCTAATGATTTTGAACACTTTTTCATGTGTCTGTTAGCCATTTGTATGTCATCATTGGAAAAGTGTCTGTTCATATCTTCTGCCCATTTTATGATTTGTTTATTTGTATTTGTATCTCGTGTATTGAGTTTGAGAAGTTCTTTGTAGATCTCAGATACTAGTCTTTTATCTGTAGCATCATTTGCAAATATATTCTCCCATTCCGTGGGCTGCCTCTTAGTTTTTTTGACTGTTTTCTCAGCTGTGCAGAAGCTTTTTATCTTGATGAAGTCCCACAAGTTCATTTTATCTTTTGTTTCTCTTGCCTTTGGAGATGTGTCATGAAAAAGGTTGCTTTGGCCGATGTCATAGAGGTTGCTGCCATGTTCTCCTCTAGGATTTTGATGGATTCCTGTCTCACATCGAGGTCTTTCGTCCATTTGGAGTTTATTTTTGTGTATGGTGTGAGAGAGCGGTCAAGTTTCATTCTTTTGCATGTAGCTGTCCCATTTTCCCAGCACCATTTATTGAAGAGACTGTCTTTTTTCCACCGGATGTTTTTTCCTACTTTGTAAAAGATTAGTTGCCCAAAGATCTGAGGGTCCATTTCTGGGCTCTCTATTCTGTTCCATTGGTCTATGTGTCTGTTTTTGTGCCAGTACCATGCTGTCTTTGTGATCACAGCTTTGTAGTATAGCTTGAAATCCAACAAGTGATGCCCCCAGCTTTGTTTTTCCTTTTCAGCAGTTCCTTGTTGATTCGGGGCCTTTTCTGGTTCTATACAAGTTTAAGGACTATTTGTTCCAGTTCTTTGAAAAATGTCATTGGTATTTTGATCGGGATAGCATTGAAAGTGTAGATTGCTCTGGGTAGCACAGACATTTTAACTATGTTAGTACTTCCGATCCATGAGCATGGAATATTTTTCCATCTTTTTGTGTCTTCTTCAATGTCTTTCAAGAGTGATGTATAGTTTCTAGGATATAGATCCTTTACGTCTCTGGTTAATTCCAAGGTAATATTTGGTTTTTGGTGCTATGTAAATGGGATGGATTCCCTAATTTCTCTTTCTTCAGATGGCATTCCTGATTAGGTATACCTGGAACAGCAACCCAAATGTAAAAGAGAGACTCATCTGTTCCATATAGGTACAGGGTATGAGCATTCTGGGCAGCGAGAATTGCCAGTTGGTCAAAATACACTGAAATAAGTATTCTTATCTGAAATGAAAGGCGGACAAACATGATAGTAAAGGTGAAGGATCCTGCAGCTCTAATACATGGCTTCCTTTCATATTACTAGTGATTATTACTAGCATTTACCTTCTAAGTATAAAACTGAGTGGACTTTCTGAAATTCTGAAAGGAGAAATATCTACTTGGTAAAAACAATTAGTTATTTTCTATGAGCAAATTGAAAGTGATACAGTGATAGAGTATTTTAATCTCTGAGGGGCACAAAGATAAAAATGAAAGCCGAAGAGTAGTTGACTGACATGGTTGTGGAAAATTTTAATACCAAACTTGTTAATCATAATAAGCAGATAGGAGTTTTTGACTCAAGCAAGATGGATTTCGGGTATATTGAAGATAACTGTAGCAGAATGACCTACTGCAGAATTTGAGTTTACTGTGTAAGATAAATTCTCACCTGCGGTTGGAAGTCAAAATCTTTTTTTTTTTAAAGATTTTATTTATTTATTTGACAGAGAGAGACAGCCAGCGAGAGTGGGAACACAAGCAGGGGGAGTGGGAGAGGAAGAAGCAGGCTCCCAGCAGAGGAGCCTGATGTGCGGCTCAGTCGCAGAACACCGGGATCACGCCCTGAGCTGAAGGCAGACGCTTAACAACTGAGCCACCCAGGCGCCCTTGGAAGTCAAAATCTAAAACTATTTTGAAAATACTCTTTTATAGTTAGGAATATGTGAACTGTCCATAGAAAAATCTCTTAAGATTCATCAAGTCAAATAGGGCACTAAAAATAATGAGAAAGAGAATGTTATTTGAAATGTTACTATGAAAGTTATATGACTAAATTCATCAGATGTTTGAAAAAGTAAGAATTATTTCAAATTATAAGCCTAAAACTCTATTTTGTAAAATTTGTTAGATTTTTCTTCTGAGGGGAGTAGGAAGAGGGTTTGTGTGGTGCTCTAGAAAAATGGGAAGGTATATTGATACATGATTTGCTTACACTGAACTAGTTTTGATGATAGTGTTTTCTTATAACTATTATATCTTTATACCTTTTAAGTCAATTTAATGAAAAGCAGCTTTCTTCTTTATTGAGAGCAAACAACGAACTACCAAATTAAAGTAACAAAATTATTCATAACTCTGAACCCTTAGATCCTTTACTCTAGTCATAGAGGATCTTTCCTTTAAAAGACAAAAACAAAAACCAAACAAATACAAACTCATGCAAAAGTATTCTACAGACAGCTTCCCCATTTCAGTCTCAAGTTCTATAATCCAGAAACTAGATTAAGCGGAAAAAACTTACATAAAAAGGGAATAATTTATCATAATATTTATATTTTAAAACTTTTGTTCAAAATCTTCATGGTACAATCCTTTTGATTTTAGACCTTGAACATAAGAAGAATGTGTATTAAAAAGAAATTACAAAGAGCTATGGCAATTAGAAACGACTAGCAAACCCTGAGCCCCAGCCTATAATGTTTCTACTAAAATGCCAATTTTAAGTTCAGCTGTGGCATGCCATTAGCACTGCTACTGTGATTTCCATTCACACTCCATTTTTCTAAAGACCACTTGATTCTCTCTACATCCCATTCCAAAAAATACAGGTTTGACTACAATTCTTAGCATAGCATTCAGTCACCACACACAATGGACTTCCACGATACCTTATTATGGTCAAATAGAATGGCTGGATGGAGTTCAAATCCATGATTATTTATTACTGCTAGTTAGACATTTGCGAGCCAAAATCACAGGGAGGGTAATCTAATCATATAATTAAAAGTTTCTACTGGAGGCTACTGTCAAAGAAGGGGTTGGATGTTTCCTTAGAATTAGTAGCAATCCAAAATTTCCTAAGCACCATTTGCTTTGCCCTCAGCATTACATTGCTTTAGAATACAGCAGATATAGATCGACTTCATTAGTTGTTTCTTAACAAAATATTGTCTCAAAATGTTTCACTTGGCAATAAAACATATTTATTGGTCATTTCTGTATGAAAAACTTCTCCCTCAACTTCAACTTAACCATATTCTACATTAATTCAGCAAGTGCGTATTGAGCATTTATGTTCCACTCATAATACCAGAAGCAGTAAGCAAACCATACTTTCAATGAATAGTCCAAACAAGAAATATTGATTAAGTAGTTTCATTTGGCATTGCAATTCCTTTTTCTTATACCTAAAATTGGCACTATGAAACCTGCGCTCAAATTGAATTACTTTATTGTTACACCCAATTCTCTGAAAGACTATCCAAACAAGACCCCAAATCTGTACAATACAGCTATTTAACTTCTCAGGACTTTTTCTTACTAATTGTAAATCACTTTACATAAATCTTATAAGCATAGGAGTTTTCATGGCTGTTAAATAAGCCGCTCAACTGAAGTGTCTTCCAAATCCTGTATATATTTTTCATATAATGTTAAACTCTTATTGACCTTAATAGGAGGCAACAACTGTATTCTTCACAAGAAAAGTGAAGACATGTTAACTTACTAACTTAATTTCTGCTGGTACAACCATTGATGTGTAACAGGAATACTTCAAGCAAAGAACAATAATAGGAAGCTGCAAATTGAGACGAGTAGAACTCTGTAATTTTGTATAAATTAAAGGTGACTGGATTCCCCCTAATTAAAAAAAAGGAAGACTGATACTTTTTATTAAAATGTTAATGCCTTGTCCAAGTATTGATAATACTTTTTTTCTAATTGTTCTCCTCTGCCTAATTTAGTGACTTTTCCTAGCATAATGTTATAATCAATCTAAAATTATTGTTATGCTCAAATACATTAATGTTGTATTAATTGGTCGAAAATGCCCATCGTGGGGTGCCTGTGTGGCACAATAGGTTGGGCATCCAACTCTTGGTTTTGGCTCAGGTTGTGATCTCAGGATCGTGAGATAGAGCCCCTTGTTGGGCTCTGTGCTGAGTTCAGAATCTCTCTCTCCCTCTATCCCTCCCCTCCTCACTTTCTCTCAAATAAATAAATACATCTTTAAAAAGTATAAAAATAAAATGCCCATCTCATTCATTCAAAAAGTTCAAAAAAAAAGAATAACATCCTACATTTCCATTAATAAAAAAAATTGGTAAATAAATTGTGGTGTTTAATGGAATACAATATAAAACAGAGATTAACAAAGCATAATTATACACCAACATAGATAAATCCCATACACAGTTTTTTAAAATTTTTAAAAAATTTCTTTAATAATAATTTTTATTATGTTTTTAATATGTTATGTTAGTCACCATACAGCCATACATACAGTTTTTAACAAGCCAGGCAACTTTTATGATTCTATTCATATAGAGTTCAGAAGCAGATATACCTAGTCTATAAGTGCACAAATCAAGACAGTGGTTGTCCTTGAAAGGTGGGTAATGATGCCTGAACTAAGACACAGTTCCTTAGAAAGCTGAGTTGGGACCAGTTTCTGAAAGACTCTAAAAATAAGGGAGGAAAAGAAATTATTAAGCAGGAAATTGAAAAAAATTAAAATGGAAGAATGATAAATCTTCAGTAAAAATGGAACAAGTCAGAAAAGGGAGGGATAAGCTCTGACTCCACTGGAATAGTTCACTTGATATGACCATAGGTATTGAAGCAAAGGAATGTTGTGTATGAAAACCAGAGAAGGCTTAGTTATGAATGTAAGGACAGAAGAAGGGAAGGAAATAAACAAATTTTCTGTTTCAGATCTGAGTTCCAGGAAGAACAGCGATAGTAATCAGTAAATAATAAAGCTTTCAATAGGATCTCTGAGAAAAAGAGAAGTAAATATTCAAATCATAAAATGTCTCTTTAAATGGATCTGCCCTTAGAATAAATCTTAAAACAAAGAAAAATGAATCTATTTTCTAACAAAGAAGGGCTACGAAATTTTCTCCTGATGCTCAGTCTTTTCCAATTTTTTTTGTGATCACGAATATCAAGACCGCAATTAGTTCTCTCTCCCTTCTCTACTAAGCCAGTAAATTCGTTAGAAACCATCTTAATAAATCTGCTGCCTAGCACAATATAAAAGCTCAATAAATGAAGATATTGCCTAAGACTAGGGTCATTCTCTAATTTCCTTACCAAATGAGGGAGGTTAAAACATTTGGGGTGCTGACAACTATCTAGAACCCTTTAGCACCCAGGCAAAAGAAATCGTTCTGTCCCTGTTTTCAATGGAGCCTTCAAAATAATCCCTGAGATACTGAAGACTTGCTTACTGCCTTCTGCCTGTCTCCCTCAATTCATCTCTACTGGGTAACTTCAAACTGAACTCTTTATGAAGTTTCTAAAGTTAAACAGTCTTCAAGTTGAAATACTTTTTTTGCCATGCAAATTTTCTTCCATAGTCCAAATTTGCCCTGAATAATACACATAGTTGAAATATTTTTTTGTATTTGATACCTGACTCTCATTAATCAAAAACAGTAATTATTCTGTATCCGTCAAATTTACCTCTAGATCATGAGTTGATCTTTGAGTTAACTCACCCCCAGTAGTTCCAGAAATGAATAATGATTATTTTATCTTTGCATTCAGAAAAGTAATTTCTGAGACTTTCACCTCAAGACAACTGTGCAGAAATCCCATATATTTTCCATGTAAGAAGATAATGTAATGATAGATTTCCACTGAGTTGAATTGTGCAGCCTTGTACTGCACGAAATAATTGGATATATTTAAGGGGTATAATATTTAATTTTTAAAACATATTTCTCAGTGAGCTGGGAATTCATTCCATAATTTAAACTTCCACTCCCCTGCCCCTCCCCCTCCTTTTTTTCTTTCAGGCTTAAAAATATGTCCTGTTAAAAGACTTCTGCCTTGTCAAAATTTGACATCTTCCATTTCTTTTGCATGTACTCCTGCAATACAAGGGAGATAATCTTTTAGCAGACATATTGGTAGAGGTGAATTTAAATGTCAGTTTTTCAGTGTGTGGATATCAGGAGTGTATGTATTTGTGATTATTATATTGTCTTGATATATTAACTCCTTTATCATTATATAATGACCTTCTTTGTCTATTGTTACCATTTTCAGCTTAAAGTCTTATTTTATCTAAGCATAAGACATTTTTGTTTGTTTTTTTGGTTCTGTGTGTGTTTTGTTTGTTTGTTTGTTTATTGCTACCATTTGTTTGGAGCAACTTATTTCACACTTTCACCCCTTCAATTTGCGTCTATTTGTCTTTAGAGCTGAGATGAATCTCCTGAAGGCAGCATATAGTTGAATCTTGTTTTTTAAACCATCCAGCCACTCTGTGCCTGTTGACTGGTGAATTCAATTTATTTACAGTTGGGCTGATTATTGATATACGAGAACTTACTACAGCCATTTTATCTCTTGTTTGCTAGTTGTTTGATATTTTCTTTTTCTTTGCATTTCTGTTTACCCTTTTAGGTTGGTGGTTTTCTATGATAATCTGCTCAGTTTCCTCCTTTCTTATGTTTTGTGTCTTTAGGTTTTGTTTTGTGGTTACCATGAGGTTTACATAAAACACCTCATAAATAAAGTAGTCCTTTTCTGTTAAGAGCAACTTATCTTTAATTGCCTATACAGGTGCTAATCATTTTCCTTCTCCTTTTTACATTTTCACTGTCACAAATTGTCTCTTATGCTCTGCGTTATAAAATTGTAGTAGCATTAGTTATTTATGTTTTCTTCTTTTAATCTTCATGCTATAATTGCTTAATACCCTATTCTAAAATTGAATTGCAATTTCCTGTTTCTGTTACCTTACTCAAAGTTTAGTGTACTTTTGCCTTTTCATTTCAGTTAGAGGAGCTCCTTTCAACACTTCTTGTGAGGCAGGTCTAGTGGTGCTAAACTGCCATAGCTTTTGTTTTCTGGGAAAACCTTTATTTCTCCTTCATGTCTGAAGGATAACTTTGCTGGATAGTATATTTTTTTTTTTTAAGATTTTTTAAAATTTATTTATTCGACAGAGAGAGACAGCCAGTGAGAGAGGGAACACAAGCAGGGGGAGTGGAAGAGGAAGAAGCAGGCTCTTAGTGGAGGAGCCTGATGTGGGGCTCGATCCCAGAATGCAGGGATCACGCCCTGAGCCAAAGGCAGACGCTTAACAACTGCGCCACCCAGGTGCCCCTGGATAGTATATTCTTGGTTGGCAATTTTTATCCTGAATATGTCAAGCCACTCTCTCCTAGCCTATACCTTCTTCTTCTTCTTCTTTTTTTTTTTTTTTAAAGATTTTATTTATTTATTTGACAGAGAGAGAGAGACAGCCAGCGAGAGAGGGAACACAAGCAGGGGGAGTGGGAGAGGAACAAGCAGGCTCCCAGCGGAGGAGGCCCGATGTGAGGCTCAATCCCAGGACCCTGGGATCACGCCCCAAGCTGAAGGCAGATGCCTAAGGACTGAGCCACCCAGGTGCGCCCTTAGCCTATATAGCTTCTTCTGAGAAATGTGATAATCTAATGGGGGTTCCTTTGTAGGATACTCTCCCACCCCACCCCGACAGCCTACTTTTAAGATTGTTTCTTTATCACTGACTTTTGACAGCCTCATTATAATGTATCTTGGAGAATATCTTTTTGCATTGAGATAGTAAGGCAATTGTTTAGCTTTGTGGACTTGTATGTTGAGTTCTTTACCCAGGTTTTGGAAAGCTGTTATTTCTTTGAATAACCTCTCTGTCCCCTTCTCCTGGCATAAACCAGTTTCACAGCTCGTTTTCATCAAAGCATATATTTCTAAACCACAAAATAATACTTTTAGTGACGTTTTGGTTTGAACTGTAGTCTAGTATCCTGATAAATTCAAGAGCTTGTCACATATCTATATCTGTATCTATATCTATCTATCATCTGTGTATATATTGTCTGAAATTGTGTATGTCATCCTTCAGTTATCTAGGATCAACTTGATTTCACTGTGAACTTTATATTGGAAAGATACTCTTTAGTATGACACAGTAATATTTGAAACCTTGAAATCCAGGACTGGCAATATGTTTCCAAAGCCTCGTATGAGGAATTATCAATAGAGAAGATTGTTTCCTTATAGGCCATTTCTCTAGGGATAACTATCTAAATCAGAAGGAAATACCTAGTCAGAGCAATTTATCCTTATAATTATCTACTTTTAAATGATAGCCCTAGAGCAAATCCAGAGGGAATTTCACTTGCACTTCCAAACATTTAATAATCAGACCTTTATGGCCTATCTATACTTTTATTGGTCATATATGTATTATACTTCTACAATTTTTAAAGCTCTTTTGAGGAACTAAAAATACACATTTATCTTTGCCTCTTTACTAATTTCAAAAAACTTTAATAGAAGAAAAATAATTGGGGCACCTGGGTGGCTTGGTTGGTTAAGTGTTTGACTCTTGATTTTGGCTCAGGTTATGATCTAAGGGTCGTGAGATCAAGCCCCACACTGGGTTCTGTGCTGGGTGTGGAGACTGCCTAAAATTCTCTCTCTCCCTCTTCCTCTGCCCCTCCCCCCACCACTTGCATACATGTGCTCTGTCTCACTTAAAAAAAAATAAACTGATCATATGTTTAAAAAAGAATAACAGTAATGACATCATCGAATGATTTTTAAATTGTGATAAGATACATATAATGTAAAATTTAACCATTTTTGAATGTACTATTCAACAGTGTTAAGTATACTCACATTGCTATACAAGAACCTCCAGAGCTCTTGTAAAACTTAATTTCTATACCTATAAAACAATGAATCCCCATTCTCCTTACCCCTAGCCTCTGGAAATCACCATTCTACTTTTCCTTTATGAATTTGACTCCTCTAGGTATCTCATAGAATTGGAATTATACAATATTTATATTTTTCAACTGGCTCATTTCACTTAGCACAATGTCTTCAACATTCATCCATGTTGTAGCATGTGTCAGACCAAATGCAATTTCTGCTAGCATTTTATTTCCTTCTAGTCATATTTATACACATTTTACATTTTTTCACATAAAGATTTTGCTTTCTGCTTTATTCACTTAATGTAGGAGGTATTTTCTTACATTTAAAAATGTCTTGAGGGGCATGAGAAGTTTTCTTTAAACAAGCAAAGCCTTAGAAGTATGATTTTAAATAACTGTATGCATAGTTTTACATTGTGAGTTTGCTACTTCCCCCACTCATTTTTCTCCTTGTTTGCCTATTTATTTTGAATCCAGATTCAATCTATAACTTTAATTTGGGAGATGAATTTGTACATATGTTAGCATAAATAAGTTTTTAGCACATGTTTATCCTTTGACTCATTATTTTATTAAAAAATGACTTGAGAACATATGCTATGTGTCAGGCACTTGCAAAGTACTATAGATACAATGCTAGGAAATAATATAAAATACAAAGCTCCTGCTCTCATTGAGACCAGTTTTGTAGGGAAGACATATAAATCAAATAGTTATTTGAACATATCTAAAAGTGCAGTTATGGCAAGGGCTAAAGGTAAAGGCAAATTAAGATATGAGTCTATAGAAGAGTAACAGTAATCATAGAGATCATAAAAAGCTTCCCTAAAGGAGTGAAACTTGAGTAGATATTTAAAGAATGAGTAGGAGTTAGTGAGATGAAAAGGATAAGGAGGAATATTTCAAGCAGAGGAAACGGCATGTACAAGACCTCTGGTGAAAGGAAGTAGATTAGTGAAAAGAAATGAAAATAGATTGACATGTCAAGAGGGCAGAGCATGGGGTAGGAAGACTGGAGAGATAAGAAGGGCCCAAACACACTGCAGGCTCTTAGGCCATGGAAAACCACTCAAGTGTTTTAAGTGAAGGGCTTCAATTTTGAATTTATGCTGAGGGATACTCATACTGGTGAAGGAGCAGAGATTGGATTGGAGGGCAGCCACCATGAATGCAGAAAATCTGGTTAGAAAACTAATTTTGTAGTCCAAAGAAGTGATGGGCACCTCTACTGATGGTGGTAGTAATAAAGATGCAGAAAAGTGGATGGAGATAAAGATTTGTAATCCACACAACTGGATGGATGGTGAGGGAGAGGGAAGTGTCAAGATTGATTCTTTGGATTCTGGGTTGCACAACTGGCGAGATGGTGGTACTACTTGAGAGAACTTAGAGTAGATTTACAGGGAGGAAGATGATTGGTTTAGTATGGGACATGTTCAGTTTTAGCTGTCTTTGAGACATCCAATAAGAGATGGCCAAAAAGGCAACTGGTTATGAACGTCTAAAGCTCATACATAAGGTGTTACCTTAACAATTACTGGGTTTTGTTTTCTTATTGTTTTTACAGCTATGCTGTTTTGCCATGTAGGCTACATGGTTTATATTATCATTTACAATGATTTAGAGCAGCGATTAGGAAACATTTTCTTTTATTATCATTTACAACGATTTAGAGGAGTGATTAGGAAACTTTTTCTAAAATGACCAGATAATAAATATTTTAGGCTTGTGGGATATATGGCTGCTGTGCAAGTATTCAACTCTGTCCTAGCAGCAATGAAAACACAGATAGTATGCAAATGAATGGGAATGACTGTGCTCCAATAAAAGCTTATTTATAAAAACAAGCTGCCAGTGTTGAGCTGTAGTTTGCTCATCATTATTTAGAAAAGTTATCACACTGTGGCCACCTGAGTAGCTCAGTTGGTTAAGCATCTGACTCTTGATTTCATGATCTCAGGGTTGTGGGACTGAGTTCCGAGTTAGGCTCTGCAGTTAGTGCGAAGTCTGCTTCTTTGCCTCTCTCTCTCCCTCTGTCCCTACCCCTGTTCCTGCTCTCTCTCTCTCTCTCTCTCTAAAATAAATAAATAAATCTTAAAAAAAAGTTATCACACTTTAAATTATTTCAGACACCTACATTTATGTTAACATTTCTAACTACATTCCAGACCTATAATTCTCAAAGTGTGCTTCTTAGACCAGCAGTCTCATCTTCTTATTAGAAATGCAAATTTCCCAGCTTATCCAGACTTACGAAAACAGCAGCTCTGTGTATGGAACCCAGCAATCTGTTTCAATGAGCCCTCTAAGTGATTCTGATGCAGCTAAAATCTGAGACTCACTGCATTAGGACAATGGTTTTTAACTGGCACACATCAGAATTACCTGGGAATTAAAAAAAAAAAAATTTGTATTTCAGAACACTACCTAGAATAATGAAGTCAGTAGCTGGGGATGAAGACCAACAAATACCAGTATATTCAGAATGTTCTCAGGTGATTCTCCTATACTGTCAGCATTTAAGAGCCGTCGATTTCATATGGCTATCCTAGAGTAGGTGGAAATTGATCAATTTCTCCTGAAATTTAATTTCAAAAACAATGCACCTAAACTCACAATACCAGGGAATCAAAGTTTAAAAGGAAATAGAGTTAACCTGATTTGGCAATTATATATAAAAGTCATTTCATGGAAAATGGCTTAGTCTGAATAAACAGATTGTAAAACTTAAAACTAATCTTTAGTCCAGCTTGTAATTTGTTTTTTTGCTTTGTTTTGTTTTAAATACAAATTCTATAAAATCCTTCAAATTCTGGCAAAATTTGAGAGAAGAAACAAAAGAAAATTCACCTCCTAAGTCATTTGAAATTTGTTAGAAGGTGATATTTTAAAAAACTTAATCATAAAACTGGATTGTAAAAGATATAAATTATATACTTTGCTTTCATCCACCTCACAAAATCAGGCACGAATTTATATATATATATATTTCCAAAGAGTTTGTCTTTAAAAAATGTGCATGTATAGTCATTATCTATGATTGTACAACCTATGCTATTCAATTATACAATGCTATCATTCACATTTACTGATGCCTAATTAAAAATGACTGTAATAGTGGAGACTTAGCATTCATTTTACTTAAATTGACTACTTTGGAAAAAATACTAAAAGTTTCAATGGTGGTCATCTTGTTTCCTCAAACTTAAGAAATGAAAAACTCAAAAACAAACAAACAAACAACCCAGAAATAAAAACTCTCAGCATATTTAAAGCAAATAAGATGCTGAACACACATGTTCCACATAGAATTCCTCGTTTCACTTGCTCAAAAGCAATTTTTTAAAAAAATTTTGTTTGGTATTTTGATATTAACAATGAGTTTCAACATATATATATCAACATATATGTCATATATGACATATATGTTGATATATATGATATCAACTCATATATTAAAAATGAGTTTCAACATATATCATGTTATTTAGAACACATTCCAAACTCTTTTTTTTTTTTTTTCCTGGAAGGAAATTAGAGACTTAAATTAAAAATTCTATTGATTTTTATTAGGAAAAGATTTCACATTTGTAGCAATTTCCATGTCAAAGTGGCTCCAAATGATATTAGTTCCATTTGAAACTTATACCACAATGATAATGGTTTATGGTAATTATTAAGAATTCGCAGATTACCAGATTTTATTCCACTTTAATATTTATTTATCTCAACTGAGTTTAAGGCATTTGTGGAACATTGCAAAAAAATAGTGAAATATTTGTGAAGCACTGAATAGATAAATGGTCAAAGTGCACCAACTTGTAATAAGCTGAGGGATGTGTTGGAGGAAATGGATTAATAAAACTCTTCAAATGAGTTGCATCATCTGTATCCAGACCAAAGGGAGGCATTAAAGGACAAACAAGTTCCTCTGCTAAAAGCAAGGATATTATCAAGGCAAAATTCTTGTTAAAATCATTTGGATCATGTAAAATTCAGGACATAAAGGACTCCATACAAAGTTTCCACCTTGATCAATTTTACTTGTTTCTGTAGGCATGGGTTAGTCCCTTGGGTTAGTCCCTTAAGATTTAGTCATATGGCATAATTTGTAGCTATACAACGTAAATACTCATTCCTTTTTTTAAAAAAATGGATACTAAAATTACAGACACAGTTTTCACTCATATTTCTACCACCCACTAATATTGTTGAACAACTTAAAAAGTGTGAAAAGACTATGAGTGAGGGGGTGTCATGTTAAAAAATTTTAAAAAACCAGTCTTGCGATACTTTTTCTTCCTTCAAGCTTTTTGTAGACATCTATAACAGTGATTTTTTTAAGCCAGAAAATAATTTGTATAAAGCTCAGTCATCTCAACTTTTTAAATTTAATCTGATGCCATATCTGTGATTCAAAACATATAGTATACCTCAAAACCACATTGTGAGTCGGGTCTGGAATAGTGTCTAATAATGTACATTTCTAACGAGCTGTGTCAGGTAAAGTTAGAGCAGCTTTCAGATCTCCGTTTAAGAACCACAAACACACAACATCAATAAGCAAGGAATAGCCCATTTAACAGGACAAAGTGTACAATGATTTTATTTAAGAATGTGGCTAATCTAAGGTCATAAAACCTGGGTTTTAGTCTTGGCTGTGAGAAACTGAACATCTGAATGAAAATAAAACTCTGACAATCTTTGGAGCAGCCAGCTCAGAGAGCAAAATTGTAACTTCTGTAGTAACTAGTTCAGGAGGCCAAAGCTCAGCCTCTGAAGATATCAGCCCAGAATAGTTAGGACCTGGACAATGACTGCCAGCTTCCTTCTTTTTGGCACTACTTGCAACTAACGACCAACAGAAAAAGCCAAATATGCTCCCTAAACCGATCACATAAGACAGCTTGCTTCTAGTTAGCCTACCTCCAGGTTCCCCCACACTAGCAACAGTCAATCAGAGGGCGCCTAAAGCCCTTCCTTTTCTTCAAAAGAAAGTCTGCTCATTTCCCTCCTCACATGAGTGATGGCTGCTAATTTCCTTGATATAGCAAGATCTGAATAAATAACCTCCATTTGTTTTCATTTGTGTGGTCCTTGTTTATTTCTAAAGCTCCATCAATTACTAGCTGTTTGATCTTTCATAATATAAATTCTCTGTGTTTCTTCATATATAAAACTTAGTAATCATATTCATAAATGATTGCAATTCTACTCATTTTAAATTCTATTTAATTTGTCAGCTTCGTAGAGGATCAGTAAAAACAATATTCCTTATTGTAATATACCTATGTTTTTGTAAGGTTATTTTGAAAATATAAAATCTATGAGGAAACATAAAACCTACATGATAAATTCTCCCTTGCAATCTATGAAATCTGTGCCAGGACAATTAATAAACTTGTAAACGCTCTTTTACAAAACAAAAATTAACCAAACCAAAGTTGTTTCTATTTCTAAATAGCTGCTGAGAAACTCTATTACATTTCTGCATCTTTATTTCTTTTGAAGATTTTATTTATGCATTTGAGAGAGAGAGAGAGCGAGCATGAGAGGTGGGGAGGGTCAGAGGGAGAAGCAGACTCCCTTGAGTGGGAAGCCCTACGTGGGGCTCGATCCTGGGACTCCAGGATTATGACCTGAGCCAAAGGCAGATGCTTAACTGACTAAGCCACCCAGGCACCCGTACCTCAAATTACTTTTGAGACAAGCAAAGTAAAAACCAAGGCATGTACATAGATATGCATGTGCAATACACACAAACACATATTTTAAAAGAATTTCAATTACACAAAAAATGCATGTTAAAAGATAAATTATATAGATAAGAGTAAAATTGTCTTGAACTACCACCCCAAATCAAATCTCCATATCTTTTGCAGAGGTGATCACCAATATTAATTTGATGTATACATTTCCTACATCTTTTCTATGAATTTACAAACCTGTACCGTTGAGGCCTTTTCACTGTTGTAACTCATTTGTTCCTCAGGAAAATATGCTTGTCTTGATATTTTCTTTTCTAATTACTATTTTCAATAGTAAGCCTATCATTTACAGAATTTTTTTTAACTCAAGTATAAAATCATCTAGATTTCAAATAGCCGAAGATTTGAAAAGTCTAGTTAAGAAATATCACTAATACAGACTTCTATGGAAATACTACTGTGCTACAGACAAGTTTTGGCCCAACTGATCTGATCTTTTTTTTTTTTTTTTTCCTAATAACGAAATATGATATACAGACTTAGTTTTGCCCTGTTGGGACACAGCAGAAATTGTTTGGAAGAAGAATGCCTATCAGAGGAGCATGAGACATCACAAGTGGTGGCTGACATTAGTACAAATTACCTTGAGTCAATCTCGCAGCAAAACACGTATAAAAATAATGGTTCACGTTTATTAGTGCTTATTCCTTGCTTTCTAGGTACTGATTATTTTAATCTTTCTATCAACCTCATTTTATAGATGAGTCAACTGAGCTCTAGAGGAACTGAGTGAACTCACAAGCTTACACAGCTGGTAAACAGCAGATGGAACGTTACACAGAATATCCACATTCAGAAACTAAACTCTTAACTTCTACACGCTGCTGGTTCTCAAAGAAAATAAATATACTTCTCAAAACGTATACCACCAAGAAAAATGAAAATCCATATACGAAACACTGAGACCTGCAGTGAGAATCTTTCACCTTTGCCCCAGCAAACCACTATTCTTATGTGGCTGGGGAGTATCACCCCTCTTCTCAGTAGCTTTGCAATGGATTTTAGGTCATATTTCCATAGTTAACAGGACAGCAGTTTCCTCCTCCTTTCCCCTGACTTTGTAATGTAGACTGGCAGCTGTAGGGTTTCAAAAAAGCATTCTTTTTAAATCTGACTCATAAAATACATGCTAATCTGCATGAAAATGAGCAGGACTGAATATGGAACACTCTTAGGCAAAAGATGGTAGGCATAACTGAAAAAGCCCTCTCAATGTAGTCTGAATTTAACATTTAATTTTCTTATTAGCTCCAGAAGGGCAGGCTGATTTTCCACAGGTGTAAGCAATATACATAATTAATGCCACACCTCAGGTCTCCTAAAAAGCTCAGTGGCCTGCATTAACCGTATACATGCTAGGCTGAAATTGGATCATATCTGATATTCAGTTTTGATGTTGCAATTATGAATGATGTGATTCATATATGCATTTGAAAGATGTTATCATTTCCTTTTGCTTTTAAAAACAGCTTTACAAAGTCAACATAGCGTTCTCTTGGGAAAAAAGAAAAAGCTCTCATTAATCCATGAACAGGAATCATGTAGACTGTTAAAGCTGCAGTGAATGTGAATAAAATTGGGCTGAATAATGACATTTAAAGTAAAACAGAAAGATCTACAATTTATTTGCCATTGCTGAGCACTGAATGAACAGTTAAATTGCAGTTATTTAGAACACAGGGCTTTTCAAAAACAATTGTTTGGCATCGAAACCATTTCCAGACTTGAATTATGTGCATCGAAGATATTTTCTAACTATTTTCTGTACAAAGAATGGATTCAAGCCACGGCTGCTCAGAAGGCGAAAGGGCTCCTAACTGCCAAATTCAATTTTCAACACTGCGGTAAACAGAACAAAAGAGACCCAACTGGAATTCACCTGAGTTTTAGTGACCTTGCCGAAGACCTCTTTACAGCTTTGAACATTATATGATTTCTCTCTTCTTGTTACTTTCTCCATATTATTTTATCAACCCTGACTTCTTCTGCAAAATGATATGACAAAATTCAGTAGGAAAACAAACAAACCAACCCTGATTCCAGTAAGTTGGTCTGAAATCAACAGAAACCCAAGTGGTTTACTTTCTGCTTATCTTTAAGGAGAACTCTCTCCTTCGTTCAAATAGGATCCTAAAAGGAATGATTGTTATTGGCTAGGTCAATGGTAAAGTAAAACCTTGTTCCACTTATTCCTGTAAACTATCTCTTTGCAGATAAGGATATGCTGATGATATTACTGACCAGTCAACTGGGGATAGTTTTCTATTACTGGAAACAGATTAGTATTGTTCCAGCTAAATGTGAACAAGAGGAAATAATTATAAAATGGCTGATTGGGACAAGGTAAGTTCTGTGACTATAAAATAGGAATTGAACCACATGAGGATTTAGTTTTTTTTCCTCACATCTGGGTCACTCTGCCTAACTAAACTAGTCAGTATAAATAACCACCTAGATTGACAAATTATATCTACGTAAGGCCTTTACTTCAATGATGTTATTTATATCATTTCCTTATTTTTTTTACTTGTAATAAGATAATTATTATATGGTATTAATCCTTTTATCAGAAATTCATTGATTTATGTGTTCATTCAAAAAATATTTATGAAGACAATTTTTATTTTTATTTTTTTGTGCCAGTAGCTGTTCTGTATGCAAGCAGCAAAGAAATAGGACGATTCCATGTGCTAGAAGGAAAATGAGCCAAGGTATTATGGGAAATAGTGATGTGGGCAGAGCTTTTTTTATATTATTATCAGGGAAGTCTTTTCTGAAGAAGCCATATGAATACTGTGATTCTTCAATAGCAAACAGAAGGAACAATAAGTTTAAAGTACCTGGCAAGCTCATCTAATTGGAGGAATTAAAGAAATAAAGCACAGAGGATACAGTATGAGAAGGTAGAAAGATAGGCGATTATGTCATACAGGTTGTCTGGGGCAAGATCTTAAATGACACTGTGAATTCTGGGGAGAAGTTTGGATTGTATCCTAAGTAGGCACTTAGGGGTGTGACATGACTTACATATTCAAAACATTACTCTGGTTGCTATTTACAGAATAGACTTTGGGGTTGGGAGGCAAGCATGAAAGCAGTATTACCAATTAGGAGGCAAATAAAGTCCAGACTTCTCTTCTGATTCTTCCTATTTCTTTAGTGAAGTGAAAGCAAAACACAAGGTCACTGGGGGGAGGCATGAGGGGTTGTTGGAGGTGTAAGGGAAAGAGGAAAATGTATGATGTAGCCATCTGGGAAAGTGGGAGGGTGAGTTGACCACGTAACTGTAATACTTTATATTACGCTGAGGGGGTTTAAGGATAGAGGCTAAAAAAGACTGAGTCAGTTCATCCAACTCATTCAGTAGTGGAGAAAAATTGAGATAAACAAACCATAGCAAATCAGGTCTAAGCTGATAAACCAGCTTGAGAATAATTTAAAGAGCTATTTTATTGAAACTCTGTCTCTTGAATTACTAACTCTTTCATATTTCCTCTCCTTCCCTCTCTTCCTCTCCAAGGTAACAATGAAGAATGTAGGGTTAAACCTTACCTGGCTATGTGGAGAAGGGGGAGCCCCAGCTCTATTCTGTAGTGGGTTGATGGCCACTGAGGTGCCATCTGTCTTTTTGAGTATATTGAAGGTACTCAGTTCTGAGTGCCGAGAACTGTCCAGAGGGTCCTGGTGAAATATTCCTCACAGTCAGAGGTCTATTTGTCTCTAAATCAGGCCTCTGATTGTCCATAGTTCCTCTTAGAGACTCTACATTCTCTCACCAAGGTTCATGAGAACACATGAAGAACCTATCTGTCTCATGATAGACTGAGCCAGGAATCCTGCCCAAAGCCCATTTATCAGGTTGCCTTCCATAAAAATTTTAATTCCATTGCTTCTGAGATGTTTTTGTCAGGGTACACTGTGAAAGCTGGGAGTCTTAAAGGATATGCACCTTCCCAACACTATGTCTGAAAAAGCACCCAACTATCTTCAATTAACTGTGACTCATTTTTATTTATGTAAATTTTTCTAAGTCTCTCTCTCCCATGGTGCAGTCTTAGGAAGAGTGATGGAGGTGAGGGATTAGAGTTGGTGGCAAGAACACTGACATTGTATTTAGTCATTCTTCTTCCTACTGACCTAAAGTAAAACTAAAAAACTTAGTCCAATAGATTGGTCCCTTGAAATGTTAAAGGAATTACAAAATTTTAGAAGCTTTTTTAAAAAATCTAAAAAAACAAACAAAAAGTAACTTTCAAGACTTGTTAAAGATAGTTAGAAAATCTGCTGTGAACTCTGAGCTGGCCAGTAGCCTCTTTGTTCCATGGTACATAAGGCTTAGAGATGGAAATAACCAAGAACTTGAGATTTCAAATGCATTTTTAAAAATACCCGAGATGGTATCTTTCCTCCAAGGATATAAAAATTTAGACTCCCCCCCCCATCTAAATGGTAAAATGAGAAGGAAGCTGTGAAATAGCTTCTATTTCTTAGAATACTTATACTATACATACACACACACACAAATATATATGTAATTTTTTTTTTTTTTTGGCTTGCTCGACAGAGAAAGCTTATTTAATTATTCACAGTTGCTGATTGAAAAAGTATTTGGAATTTACATACTTGTGGCCAAAACTGAAATAGGAAAAACTGAGTGTTTTGTAAAGCAGACTCAAGGGTTCAAATATATTTCAAAAATAAAAATGTATAATGCAGCATTAAATGAGAGACCATGTAGTATAGCAGCCCAGCCTTCTGAATCAACGTTTCATATTCTATTCCTGTAGATTAGCTCTGTAAATTTCAGCAAGTTGCTTCCCATTTTTGGCATTAGTTGGTAGGACTGGGAGCACCCACAGAGGTGTTGTGAAGATTAAGTAAGATAAATGGAAGCTGCCGTCACCAGTATTGCTGTTGTGTCATTATTATTATTTATTATAATTTAAAAAGCCCAATCTACTATCCAAGACACTGCAATTTAATAATGTAAATAAAACATTTAGTCAATAAATTAGTCTTATATACAGTGCCCATTATATGAGAGATAAGAGAGCAAGGGAAAGAGTTCCAATTCTCAAAGTTATGATAAAAGATACAGTATGATCAGAGACAATAATAGTAATAAACAATTCTCAATGGGTTTACACAGAGCCAGTAAAAGCCTTTCACAGGGGACTATAAACTGATTTCAAACCCATAACGTTGTTGAACATACTCTTCCTTTTAAAAGTAAGAAGAGTACTCAAGACAAAAGCTGCCTTCCCTAGCAACATCTAGGCTTCATGTTTTACCCACAGCCCATGTGCTGACTTAGAAAGTCAGGGAACTGCTACTTTCAGGAAAATGCACCTTGCCAGAAATGTTACCATGTAATTATCCTTGTGTAGGATGGCTTTGATGATGTATCATACCCTTAATGACTCTCCTTCCTCATTACTGTAAACCCCAACCCTGTCTGATTTGGATCTTTATCAATAAGTCCCACTAGCACCAAAAGTGTACCTTACAAATATCTTCTCCCTGAATTCCCGTAGCTTTCATTTTGGTATTGAGCCATGTACTGGAAGATATTTTTGTTCCGTGAGAATGTGTTCTATTATTCCACTTACATGGAATTATCTTTTAGGCATCTCTGTCTTTCAGAATGTGTGACTAAGAACTGAATACCTAGAATGATCCAAATATATTTTATGGAATGGACTTTATTGAATCATTATTAATTTCTTTGTAGCCCCTACATGATCTGAACACCATCTACATTTTTCTGAATTAATACTATACCCATAATTTTCCAGTTAAGAAGAGAGCCTACTGTAGAAAACTCAAGTTTTGTTTTGTTTCATTTTGAGTTCTTTCTTTGCCTCTATAAGAGTTCCAAACATAATTAATTTATGAGCACCAGGCTTGGGGTTTGATTATTTTAAAGCAAATCAGCAATATGTCTGCACTGAAACCACAGCTGCTGTAGCTACACATTTGCATCTGGACTCGTTGTCTTATCCAAACCAAATTTGCTGCACCATCAGGCTCATTTGGAATCTCAGTTCTGTGGGTGTTGGTACTCAAATTCAAGTCACTTGAATAATCTAAGCATTACAAAAAGAGAGAGAGAGAGAGAGAGATTGAGAGAGACAAAACTCCTTTATCTGTTTCTATGTAGCCCACAATAAGGTAAACACATAATTAAATGTTATTCTATGACAAGCCTAAGTATGCTTTTGTTCATTTATTTAAGTTAAAAATGTAATTGCCAAGGTGATTATCTTTCCCATGCTGATTATTGCTATGACCTATGTTTCAGAGAGCCTCAGGCTTAAATTGGTTTATTTTGCATGGCTACTCTATTTTTATATTTTTACATTCAACAATGAGTTAAACATAAAACATTGTACATTCACATTATGAACATTCAATATACTAACAGATGTTCTTCAAATATGAAGTTAAGAGATATAAAGAAAAGGTACACACAAATACACACACACATGCACACACATGCACACATACAAACTGCTCATATTCTCCTAGTATAATAGTGGATCAAATGAAATAAATTGTAACTTCCCTTAAATATGCCCCAAGTCATCAAACCTCTCTTCAGCTGAACACAGAATTTCCTGCTCCTGTGTCCAGCAAAGAGCAAAGACTATTCTCAACCAAAAATCAATGAGTATTATTGTCTTCATTTGTGCATAACATATATTAATAGAAGTATTAACATGTGAAAACAATATTGGCAAACTGGAACACATCTAAAGATGAACAGACAGGGTAAGGAGTTGATGGAAAGTGGTGAGACCTGAGCATTGTTTTTCAAGGAACGAGAAGACTCATTAGAAACATGATAGCTAACTTCATATATTTGAGGGCTGTTGCGTGAAAAAATAATTTATCTGGTTTTATCTGAACTCTGAAGGAAAATCTAAAACACACAGGTGTTAGAATAAGGCAGACAGGGGAAAAATAATAAATGTCTTTGTAAACAACAGGAGCTGAATGATAATACAATGTATGAAAGACATGAATTTCCTGTCACTGGTGGCATTCAAATTTGGACTTTAGAAAATATCCAAACACCTTAATGCGGAGTTGACCAACATGTTCCCTAATGTTGTCTCACGTGACCTTGAGATTTGCTTATTCAGAATGGAGCCATTTACCCTTTCTGGTAATAGACCCAAGTAGTGTATCCACCTGGAGTAGTATTAATATTTTAACCAAAATATATTTAATGATCAATTACCGCATTTGGTCTGGAATAGAACAAGCTTGCATCTATTCTTCCAGCATCATTATTAATAGTGCCCATCCTTCACTTTAAATACTCTCAAATTTGAACAACAAAAAAATCACACATTTACAGTAATTATGTTGGCCATTCTTTCAAAGGGTTTAAAACACCAGAATTCAAAAAATAGAATATATACTACTTTTAAATCCTCTTGTATCTATTAAGTTAATAAACAATGGATATATTTTTAACACAATAAAGTAACCAACAATGCCATTAATATAAAAATAACATACCATAAAATTTCATAGTGCTACTTAAGGGAAGTAATGATACTGAAGTTAATTGTTTTCAAACATCAAGGTACAATTTTATTTCTTTAAAAATTTAATGTACATAAACTTATCTAGAAAATGCTCAGGAAAAGAGAAAAATAGGTAATATTTTACTTTTAAAATGAACAAAATTGGAAAATACTTCAGGGGAATGCCCTGTAAAATATTCTGCCTAGAAATAGCTTTCAGATGAATGTATAGAAAAATGAACACTTTTTTGTCCAAGAGTTTCCATTTTTATCATGCTGCTTCAGGGTTTAAGATTTATTTAGTCTCCACACCAGATGTATTTACAAACAGCTGACTAAACAATATTCACTTCTACTCTAACATCTTCTTTCATTTCCCTATGGTATAATTTTAGCATTAATAATATAGAAGATAGTTGAAGTTTGATTAAGAAAGCATGGCTGACTGAAGTATCAATTGGTAAAACAAATCATGGGATCATCTGATGATATTAAAAGTGGAATTAGCTTAATTGAGTAAAATTTAGAAAGATATTTTTAAAGAAATAATAAAAATTATTTTATTCTGCCTAAGATTTCTGATACCATAATATTAGATAGTTGAAGTTTCATTTATATGATATCTGATGCATACCCCTTTAAGACATTATATTTCTCCTTATGAAAAATTAAAATAGAGTAATGATGAACAGGAAGACCTACCTACTTTAAAAGGTCTTCAAGGAATAATCATATCAATTCTACTCATTCTTTAAGTTATTCAACAATATTTACTGTTTGTCCTCCATGTGCCTGGCAGTGGTCTAAATAAAACAAGAGCTGAATATTCTGTGCCATGAAATATTATAAGTAATTTACATACATTAACACTTCCAATCCATACAACAATGCTGGAGAGGAAATTCCAAGCTGGGATTTGACTGGATAGTGTGGGCCTATACTCTCAACTGTTAATTTCTTCTTCATAGCTAAAGTTTTTTGGCAATGGCCATAATTTTGAGTACCTGATTAGCTTCTCTTAAAATTTCATATATGTCTGTATCACTTCCTCAAATATATATTTTTTAAGATTTCATTTATTTATTTGACAGAGAGAGAGGCAGCGAGAGAGGGAACACAAGAAGAGGGATTGGGAGAGGGAGAAGCAGGATCCCCGCTGAGCAGGGAGCCTGATGTGGGGCTGGATCCCAGAATACTGGGATCATGACCTGAGCTGGAGGCGGATGCTTAACGACTGAGCCACCCAGGCACCCCAATTTCTCAAATATTTTATTTTCTTCAGTAAAGGCTGTGGCTAAGGTTGTTTTGCAGTTACAATGTTTATTGCTAGTTTCTTTGTGTAACCTGAGAGTATTTGGTTACATTTATAGTGAAAAAATAGAAATACTATATTAAAGTGCTTGTAGATTAGTATAATGTGAAATATTCTATGAGTACATAGTATGTAAGGATGGAATCTCTATCAAAGAGGAGGAAAAATTCCAAGAGCTAGAATGATGGAGCAAAAAAATATAAGTACTATAATGAGCTGCCTAAATAAAATATCAGTATGTATCAACCATGTAATACTTGTTTGCCATATCCAACAGTACTCAGATTTTGCCAAATAATCTTACCAAATATCTAATCAAAATCACATCTAATTATGATTCCATTACCTGAAAAGTGGCATTATGATGAAATGAGCTTTAAAAAGAGAATATAATTGTCGTGTTGAACCTGTTTTGAGGATTATTCTATCTGCATATGGAATTATTGATAAAGCCCTAAATAAAAATGTGATGAGTTCATCACACAAAGAAAGAACATACCACAGTCTGAGATGTTCATTAGTGAAGCTCTGATTGTGACAAATGAAGTTCACAGAGTAGTTATAGATAGCAAAATATAAGTGCACAAACCAGATCTAAAATATTACATTCTATAATAGTAACCCTATTTCAGGAGGGACAGAGACAAAGGCAAATGAATAGGGCAGTGAGAACACATAAAACCACAACATATAAGGACTGGTTAAAATAACAAAATTCCCAGAGGTCATGTCATAATATTTATATTCAAATATTGACGTTATTTACATATATTTATAAACTTACATATATATGTGAGAAATACAATAAGATGGAATTTAGCACCATTAAAACAAATTCTTAACCTTTCAATTTCCTGAAATTGTTATTGGTTGCTTCAAAATAAGGGAGATTCCCAATCTTAAAGATATCTAACTTTAATTATCCCTTGGTTGGCTATGAAGAAGACTGAAGCATTACATAAGCAGGTGAACCACAGGACTTGCATGATTCATTTTACAAATAAATTCCATGGTGGTTGAACCACTGAAACGGGAAGAGGTCTCCGGTAGGGCCTAAATTGATGAGACAAAGGGGACTAAGTCCTAATCTTAAAAATAGCAAAGAAAAAAACAACCAAACAAAAATTCTCTGTTTAAAGGCATAAATGTGGGAAAGAAACACATTAAAAAGATGAGGAAAAAATAAATATATGGAGGCAAATTCAGGAAAATGGCACTCACCAGAAGTCAAGGTACAAGGGAATTTTGAAAAGGATGTCATCAAAAGCTTCAATTCTGGAATGAGATTATTTATTTACATTTTCATTCAGCAAAGACTTAAACTGGTACTGTGTGCAAGGAATCCTGAAGGACTGGGGATTTAGTATCAAACAAGAGATACAATGCCTACTTTTTTTAGCTTCCATTTTAGCAGGGGTGGTAGACAGTACAAAATTAATTTTACGATGTATTATTTAACCACAATAGCAACATGATACAATGTAGAAATTGAGGTTGTTACGGAAAAAATTCAAAGCTTCATGAAATAGTGGAGGGTTATTTAACCCAATCTGGCTTAAACTTTGAGACTTCTTTGAACATGTGACAATTAAAGTAGCTTAGAGATATGAGAGGGAAGTGATTTTGGCAAAATATATTGGAAGGAACATTGATTAAAGGAACTTAAAAGAGCTGGTGTGACTAGAATGCAAAGAACAAGAGGAAGAGAGGCCTGAAATGAGCCAGTAAGATGTGGGATTTCAGTTTTACTCTATGAAAATTCATATTTAAACAGGGGAGTGAAGGAATCAATCTATTTTTATAACAATCACTCTAGATGCATTTTGGGGAATACGAGAGGTAGGGAGTAAGGAGAAGACAAGGTGGATATAGAAAGACCAGCTAAGATGTAACTGCAGTACTCCAGGCAAGTGACTGGCAATATGGCCAAGAAAAGTAGTAGTGAAAATGAAGTAGATCTATCAGCTTTGAGAGACAGATAAGGTCTTTCAATTGGAAAGAAAGAAAAGAGACAAGAAGAAATTATAGTTGCTGGAAAGAATAGTGGTAAGTCTGGAATTAAGGCTTCTGGAGAGGCAGAGGGAGACAGCATGCAGAACTTAAGAATTTATAGGCAAGAAGAATGGGTGGGTGACTTGAAGTTTTGTATAAGAATTGTCCACTTTACAAAATGAACTACCATATGTTTCTCTTTTCTGAAAACTGCTCTTTTATTATGCTCAAGAAAGGACAGGGTTTACAATCACCCCATCTGTACCTCATGAGGGCAAAGTGAGGCATGCTACTGATTTATTCTTTGTTCCTGCACCGGGTTGCCAGAGGTTTGGAGGGCAGTGTACGACCTACTGAAACCCTAGCATCATTTCTTATAACACCTGAATTATCACTATAGGGCTCCAACTCAAATGCTGACCTGGAATTGCTTTGGCTTTTGAGTCACACCTCAATTATACCACATTAAATGATTTGTTTGTAGAACCAGTGCTTAGAAAAGGAAATTGAAAGAGGCTAGTGCAGAGAGGGAGAGTGGAGAGTACTTGATGAGAGAAATATAAATAACAGGGATAATAACATACAAAGGCATCATCAGTTGTACAAATCACAATTTCAGGGGATTTTCAGTGACCAAGTCTAACAGCAGAAGTTTAAAGGGAAATATCAAAAGCTTGCTTCACCTCTAGCAGTTGAAACTGACCACATTAGGGAACAAAATGGATGAAGACAGACAAAATATAAAGGAGCTGGGTTTTTATATAGCATTTCAAATTACGTATCTGTAATATTACATATTTGTAATATGTAAATATTACATATTTACATACATTCAAGGAGAATTTCACTTGAAATAAAAGGCAAATTATTTATTTTACTTTTATAAGACTACACACACACACACACACACACACACACACACAGAGTGAGAAATTTACCTGTCTACCCAGAGTTTACATAATTCCAAGCCTCAGCTATTCACCTTTTTACCCTTGGAGAAAGATTTTTGATTGGAATATTTAACCATTGTATTACAGCTTTGAATAAATAGTTGCAAAATAGCTCAGACAGGAAAAGAAAAGATGAAGATTATACTGATAACACCAAGCTAAAGAACTTGGACTGGGAGTCAGTAGGTCTCTTAAACTTTTTTGTCATTACCTATAATTCAAGGACAACGATGTCTAACAAAAATGATTTATAAAGATTGTAAGAGATTAAAAAACAAAAAACATAACGTATAAAAAATTTTGCCAATCTAATGAGGAAAAATAGTGGTGTGGAAAAAACGGGAGATTTGGGCTCAACAGAAACTTTTCTTAAAAATGTATTTTTGTGACATTATTGAATCTAGCTTCCGAAGCACAGATTTTCTCTCCTATTTATCTCTGATTTATCCACTTCTCTACCTGCCAAACCAGTCCAAATCACCATCATCTGTCACTAGAGCACTGTTATTTCTTCCTTATGAGGAAAGATCCAGGTTTTGTAGAACCTGATTTATACAATTGAGAGTAGATCTTTAAGGAAATAATATACAAAATTATGAAATGAAAATATTTATTTACAATGGAACATGAATCTATAAAATACAAATTTTAAAACACTGACAAATACCACAAGATCTGTTTTTATTTTAATCAATGACATACCTGATATATCTTTAAAATATTTTCCCTCTCTTCATTTGACAAAAATTTGGTAATAATTTTCCATAAAGAAGACAGAAAGATTAATTAATCTTCCCTCTGCCATGGTTAAGAAAAATGTGGGTTTTGTTTGTTTGTTTGTATTTTACTATTGATAGTTTTGATGCCTAAAGCATATCATTTCACACCCAAATATACTGGATATTTAAATACCATAATATTGGGTCCTTCAAACACAAGAATTTTGATACATTTTAGTCTGCACAAATACCATCAAAAAAGAAAACAGACACACACACAGCACTTAAAACTCTATATGCTGCATTATCAGGAATATTCCTCCCGGGACAGAAATGTTGTTTTTCAACTTAGAATCTATAAAAAACAAAATTCCACTTATAATTTTAACCATATCATGATTGGAAGATTTTTCCAAAGATAGCTTTAAACATTGCAAGCTTTGAATCTTCTCTCCTTTGTAAGTCTGCAGGTGGGGACCAAAGAGCATATTTACATCACAATAGGACCTATGAACTTGCACCTTTTCAAGACACAGAGGAGTTGGCACAGTGAATGTTAAGGAGAGCTATAGGAAGCTGTATCTGCTTTGGATTGGTAGAAATAGGCAAACTTTACATGGTAATGATGACAAACTATATACATATATCCCACTAAACCCAAGTCAACTGTATCCACATTATAAACTCCCATTAGCTGGATCCCCAAAATGCCTACAGCCACTTCAAATGTCACCTAAGATAAGGGGAAGTGTGAATGGAAAGTCAAAGTGGAAAGTCAGAGTGGAAATAGAGGAGGTCTTCATCAATTACAGTTAAGATGGTTTATTACAGCTAATGTAAAAAGGAAAATGTGACCATGTGATTACATATCTAGAATGCTAGGATCCTTCTAGTGCCAAACTTGGCAAGTGAGGGGTCCTGAAGCTTAGTCTCCTTACCTTTCTGGTAAATCCTCCTCTGCTTCTATGTGTCTTTACAGGTATGTTATTAGCCTTTTAGGCTGAGCAATTCTTTCTTGTATAAATCATATGGTGCCTCCCAGGGCTCTTATCATCCTTGACCCTCTTGAAATTAGATACCAGCAGCACCCCCTGCCAATCATTTACCATCAAAAGATGTCTTCTTCCAAATGCAGCCTGGGGGAAGAGAAAGTATTACCCCTAGCATGATAACCATATTTCTAACCATATTTCAATAGCTTGAGTAGTTTTTAAGAACTTAGTACATTATTTGGAGCCTACATTCAGTATTAGAAAAAAAGAGATACAAATATAAAATCAAGAAAGTTAAATAAAATCTCTATAATGCTAAATTTGAATTGGAAATGCCAATATCAAATATGCATATATATTTTATAGCAGTATCACTGAAAAGGCCTAGAAGCACTAACAATAACAGTAGCAATGAACCCACTTAGGACTAGTCTCAAAAACCAGTGCTTCTTGGAGGAATGGCAGATGCCTGGTTTTGGCAACTTGTTATTTCAGAAAGCAAGTGAGCTATGTGAGACTAAGGAGAGCCATGCCAAAGGAACACAAGATCCAAATTTAAGAAGCTTCCTATTGGCCAAAGATGGGACAATTTGAATATTAAACAAGAATGATTTTTGCAATTGATTAAGACGTACTGGGTATATAAAATCACATATGTTCATAATGATAAAAAAAAAAAAAAAAAAAAAAAAGCCAGGGGCTGAGGGAAGAAGCCAAAGCACATCATCAAAAGCCATAACTCAAGCAAACAAGCTATCATACACCGTTTCGAGATAATTAGGAAAAGCTGAATAAAGATTTGACCTATGGGGTTAAACATGTGTTCTTTTAGACCCTTCTTTTTACTGCCTTTTTCTAAGACCTGACCAGACACATTACCTTTTATCTTACTAAGTCATCTTGAGCTAATCTCCTCTTTGCCCGTTTCAGCCAGAGAAAGGTCTTCAAGATCCTATAAACTGCTAAGGCCATGCTTGCTTCACAGCCTCCACCAATGCCATTCTCTCTTCTTTGCTAACAGCCACACATGACACCAAACTCAGCTACAATGTTACAGAAGATCTTTCTCTCATTTTTCAAAGCTTTTGGCTGTCATGTCTCAGATAACACACTTTGACTTCCTAGAACTTACTCCATATCACAGTAATACACTTGCTTTGCATTTATTTGTAAGAATCTGCCATCACCACTAGAATAAAAGATCTCATAGGTAGTGTGCTGTGTCTCTTTTGTTCTCTGTTATATGGTCAGTTCCTAGGACAGTGTCTGACACATAGAAGGTACCCAATAAACATTTTCTTTTTTTTTTTTTTTTAAGATTTTATTTATTTATTTGACAGAGATAGAGACAGCCGGCGAGAGAGGGAACACAAGCAGGGGGAGTTGGAGAGGAAGAAGCAGGCTCGTAGCGGAGGAGCCTGATGTGGGGCTCGATCCCAGAACGCCGGGATCACGCCCTGAGCCGAAGGCAGACGCTTAACCGCTGTGCCACCCAGGCGCCCCCCAATAAACATTTTCTGAGTGAAGAAACAAAATGCAATTTTAAATTAAATACTTATAAAACATACCTAAAAATAATAGATGGGGACCTGGGTGGCTCAGTTGGTTAGTGTCGACCTTCAGCCCAGGTCATGATCCCAGGGTCCTGGGGTCGAGCCCCATGTTGGGCTCCCTGCTCTGAGGAGAGCCTGTTTTTCCCTCTCCCTCTGCCCTCTTCCCTGCTCATTCTCTCTCTCTCTCTCAAATAAATAAATACAAATCTTTAAGAAAAGTAATATAAAA
This sequence comes from Ursus arctos, assembly GCF_023065955.2. Taxonomy (NCBI): domain Eukaryota; kingdom Metazoa; phylum Chordata; class Mammalia; order Carnivora; family Ursidae; genus Ursus; species Ursus arctos. Next base: position 19,548,772 of record NW_026623100.1, read on the forward strand.
AGTAATGTATGTGATTCATACAAAACACTTTTGGAGATGAATGTATTCATTGTACCTCCTGCACTTCACTATACCCAAATAGTATGTTGACATCATCACAAAAAGCAGGCAGGTCTGATAGTATGTGGACATGTCTTCCTAAATCTGATTATTGACTAAGTTCTAACATAAAGCCTTCAATAATAAATCTTAAAAATTTTTTTTTGGCCTTACAACATATGATATTTACTCGAAACTATACAAATTTCTTCCCTTCCCTGCTTCTTTACACACGGAACACCAACATCAAATTATAAAACAAAACTTTTTTTCCAAACATATATAACTGGACTTGCCAGAAATTTAAATAAATGGAAATGAAAGAGGCTTCTCTGCTTCAGTAAGGAATGGACTAAAGACTCCCACAAACACTCTTTATTTTACTTTCATTAAATAGGTTTTTGTGAATGCAGCTTCAGCTGAGGCAAAGAATCGTTCATTTTTTCACAAAACTAGGGCTGATTTGGCAAAGATTTTTGTTATGGGCAATGGGAAGATGCTAGTTGATCTGTTTTTGAGAAACCGGATTTAGAATGTTTTCTCCAGAAATTGCCATGAGAAAAAAAATTATAGACTACCCAAATACCATCTCATAAAAAGAAAATTAAGAGTTATAGAGGAGGGAGGTGAAAATTGGAGAGGAATCCTGTCCTATAAATAATTCTTGTCTTTGCACTTTTTAAAAACTATATGATTGTCATTAGAAGGAGCAATTGCAAAAATACTGAAGCAATCTTTACAAAGACACACTTATCTTAGTTTCCTAGACAAAGGAAAACAAACATCTGAAGAAAGTTTCATATAGTATGAGGACGATAATTAACTAATTTCAGTGAGACTTATTTGTCTTCACAGTTCAAATGATCTAACTAGAACTTTCATACAGTTCAACTTCCTGGAAATAATTATATTTTCTTTTTATTGTTCTGAAAATATGGTTTAAATGTCCAAAGTGGAGCAGCATTACTTTCATGATATAATTATTCTTGTATCTGACAATGAACTCATTTTTTTTCCAGAGGTATGGTTGCATAATTTTCCTAAAACGAAATATACCCCTTTTAAACATATAGTTCACTGAATTTTAGCAAATGTACACACTCACATAACAACCACCACAATAAAAATGTAGAACAGTTTCACTATCCTCAGAAGTTTCCTCTTGACCATAGGTAATGAATTTCCTCTCATTACGCCAGCCCCGGACAACCATTAATTTGCCTCCTATCACAAAAATATTGTTATTTCTAGAATTTCATATAGCTGGAATTATATAGTATGTAATACTGTGTTTTTTGTTTTTTTTTACTTATTTCACTTAAAACAATGTTTTGGGTATTCATCCATTTTGTAACATGTATCAAGAATTTATTCTTTATTTTATGATGAATTCTGTGTGTGTGTGTGAGTGTGTGTGTGTTTGTGTGTATACATTTATCCATTTGCTAGTTGATGGATGTGTGGCTGTTTCCAATTTCGGACGATTCTGAATCATGAATGCTCCTTAAAATAATCATTAAAATGACTATGTGTGGACATAAGCTTTCTTTTCTTTTGGTATTTTCTAGGATTGGAATACCTGGGTCATATTTTATGTGTATTTAACTTTGTAATACAGGTATCTTTCTCCAAAATGGCTTTATTATTTTGCATTCACACCAGTAATACTGGCTTCATAAAATGAGCTAGGAAATATCCCTTCTTTTTGTTTTCTGTAAGAGATTTTATAGAATTGGCATTATTTCTTCCTTAAATGTTCAGTAGAACTTACCAGTGAAATCATTTGTACCCAGAGTTTTCTTTGTTGGCAGGGGGGGTGGCGAGGGTTAACTACACATTCAATTACCTATATATCTATCTATATGTGTGTATATATGTAAACAGGTTATATATAGATATTTTTTTATAATAAATAAATCTCTCTGTGAATAGATGTTTGTGTGTGTGTGTTTGTATTCTCATTAGTGATATATGATTCTCTCACCATTCAGGTATTCTATTTCTTCTTTAGTGACCTGTTGGTAGTTAGTGTCTGAATTTATAGGTGTAGGGTTTTTCATAGTATTCTCTTACTATTCTTTTAACGTCTGTAATTTCAGTTGAGATGTCCACTTTTTTTTTTGGTCTTGATTTAGTTGTTTCTTTGCCCTCCCTCTCTTCACCCCCTTGATGCATCTGTCAGAAAGTTTATCATTTTTTTAACATAATTACTTTTGATTGAAAATATTTTCTCTATTTTTTGTTGTGTTTTTTAATTCATTAACTTCTGCTCTAACATTTATTATGTACTTTTTCTACTTCCTTTCAGATGCTTCCTTTTTCTTCTTTAGCTCTTAACTGGAAGCTTTGGTTATTGACTTTAGATCTTTTCTTTTTTTTTTATTAGAAGCTTTCATGTTATAAATTTCTAAGCATTGCCTTAACTCCATCTCACCAGTTTGATAAGTTTTATCTAGTTTTGCTCAGTTCAAAGTATTTTAAAATTTCCATTCAGACTCCCTCTTCTCCTTTGTTATTTAGAAACACATTATGTAATTTCCAAGTATTTGGGGATTTCCAGTATCTTTCTTTTATGGATTTTTAGGTTATTTCCAGTAGAGCTTGAGAATATGCTTTGAATAATTTCTATTCTTATACATTTGTTAAGATATGTTTTATCTCCTGTAATTTATAATTTGCACTTGGGAAGAATGTGCATTGTGGTTGTTGACTGGAATTCAATAATCTGTAAATGAGATCAAGTTGATTGATTTTTTTCCTCCTGCATTCTATTTTTCTGTGTACTCATTCTGTCAATTAATGAAATAAAGGTGATGATTTCTCCTAATGATAATTGTGGGCTTGTCTATTTCACCTTTCAGATCAATTGTTTTTTGTCAAACGCATTTTTAAGCTCTATTGTTAAATCTGTGCATATCTAGGATTTTTATATCTTCTTAGATAATTGTCTTCTTTATCATTATGTACTACCCTGTTTATCCTTGATAATATTCCTTATTCTGAAATCCACTCTGTTTGATATTAATACAGCAACCCCATGTTTTTTTTGGTAGTGTCTACATGGCATATCTTTTCTAATTATTTTGCTTTCTTAAAAAAAATAAACCTTTCCTTCAGAATGATTTGTTATTTACATAGAGTTGCAAACATAACACAGATAATTCCCATATCTCTCTCACACAATCCCACTGATATATTTTATATTACCATGGTTCACTTTAGACACCAATATTATTACTTTTCCAGCAACATTATTTCTCTGTCCCAGGATTCAATCCAGGATATCACATTTATTTAGTCACCATGTCTCTCCATAGTCTCTTCTGGTCTGGGATGGTTTTGTAGTCTTTCCTTATTTTCACTGTAATTGAAATACTTGTAGAATGTTTCTTATTTTGGGTTTGTCTAATGTTTTCCTCTTTACTAGATTGGTGTAATAGGTTTTAGGAAACAAAACTGCAGAGATGAAGTGTCCTTCTCATCCCATCATATCAGGAAGTACATGATACAAACATGAGATATCACTGGTGATAACAATCTTGATCATTTGGGTAAGGCAATGTTTGATAGGTTTCTCTACTATAGAGTTAGATGCTTAACCAACTGAGCCACCAGGTGCCCCAATAATTATAGTTATTTTAAATTTCCTCATAGTTACAACATTTCAGTCATATGTGAGTCTAGTTATATAGATTTCTTTACCTATTCAGACTGTGTTTTCTCTTGTCTTTTTGTATCTTTGTAATTATTTCTTGAAAGCTAGACATGCTGTACTGGATCATAGATACTGAGGTCAATTTTGTTTATGCTTGGAGATGAACACACCTTTACTTCTTTTTTTTTTTTTTTTTTTTTTTTTAAGATTTTATTTATTCATTTGACACAGAGAGAGACAGCCAGCGAGAGAGGGAACACAAGCAGGGGGAGTGGGAGAGGAAGAAGCAGGCCCTCAGTGGAGGAGCCCGATGTGGGGCTCGATCCCAGAGCCTAAGGTAGACGCCTAACGACTGAGCCACCCAGGTGCCCCACTTCTTCTGAAAGGGTTTTTGGTATGGGAGGTTGTGTTATAGTCAGCAGTTGGACTAGGTGTGAAGATTTTAGTTGTTGTGGTCACCCCATTCCATCACCGGCTTTAATTTTCTCTAGTGATACCTTGTAATATGGGGAGGGCTGTATTACACTGTTATTTTTATTAAACATGTGCTAGCATGGAGGTGGGAAGGGTAGCAAAGGGAGCATTTTCTAATTTTTTGATAAAGATTCAACCTTAGGGAAGCACTATAAAGTTGTGTATTGGGATAATGAACTAATTTTTTTTTAAATCTTCACAAAAATGATATGTCAATTTTATTAAATAATGGTAACATCTTAATTGGAAAACAAGTGGAGTAAGAAGGATTGCAGGAAAGATTTAATAAGAAAGTTGCAAAACTACCATGGTAAAATTAATATATTAATCTCTGTATTTTGTTCTGGAAACACAATACAAAAGTTATTGTGTCAGGATTATCATATAGTGGTTACAAGTACAATTACTGTGTAAAGTCTTTCTACTCTATGTATACACATAAATGAATAGTTATTTATAACTAGCAGTCTCCCTGGGGGGGGGGGGGGAGAAAGGTTCTGTCTCTGAATCCTTCTTTTCCCTCTACTAACTTCTTGTCAAACTCTCTAATAACTTTAATTTGGCCAACCTTGATGATCAATACTCAATATACATTTTCATAGGTCTATCAGCTAAGTTAGACATGACAGATCACTGGTATGTTCTTCACAAACAACTGCTTCACCTCCCTAGCGACTTTACACATTTCTCTTTGCTAAACACATCTCAACGTCTAAAGGTTAAAATGTCCCCTGGATCACTCCCTAACTACTCTTTGAAAGTAGCCCCATGATAAAATCTTAGTCTTTAAACATTAAACATAAATATAGTTCTTATATGCTGATAATTTCTAAATTAATATCTACAAACTGGAGCTCTGCCTTGTATGCTACACTCCTGTATCTCCAGTTTCCCAGTCAATATCTCCATTTAAATGTCCAATTAACATATCAAACTCAACATATCCAGAAACAAATGCTTTTCCTGTACAGCCTGCTTTCTCTTAGTTTTCCTCTTAGGCAGATTAAACTCTATGATATCATCTCTCTCTACTCCTTTTCTCATACCTCATATACATCCAGTTTAAATCCCTTGGTGCAATCCTCATAGATATATACAATATGCACTCTTTTTATTCCACTGTCAACATCTTCTCTTTTCTGAATTACTGTAAGAACCTCGTAAACACTTTCTGTCCATTCTTTGCCCTTTAAACATTTACTCTTCACATGCCAACCACAGTGATTTTTTTGGAATACAAGTCATATTGTGTTGTTTCTCCTTCCAAAAACATCTGATAATGGACCATTTTACTCAGAATAAGAGCTATAGTACTTACAATCACCTATGAAACCTAGATGTTCAAGCCTCCTTTGTATCTTTATAACCTTATATACTGCCTCTCTTTTCCTCTTTCACTTCAGTCCAGCCATACTGGCCTGGCTTCACTTTTCAAATCTGCTAAACACTGCAAATTCAGGGCTTTTGCACTTGATTTTGTCTGTCTGAAGTGTTTTTCTCTCAAATAGCTGCATGAATTTCTTGCTTCTTTAATTATCAATTAAATAAATTGATTAAATAAATCAGCTATTTCTTTAATTCTTAATTCTTTTTAAATAATCTTATAAAATAGCAACACTCTATCCCCAAAACCCCTTATGCCCTCTACTGTGTTTTCAGTTACCCACAGCTCTGCCTAAAGTAGTATATATTTATTTGTTTACTGTCTATCTTCCCATTAGGATATAAGTACCTAGATGGCAAAGAAGCTGTCTACCCTATTTACTACTGTATTATCCTTGCCTAGAAGCACATTTGACCCATAGGACTGAATTGATGGTATGTATGCTGACTGAGTAAATGGACGAATAAATCCCAGGCATTTTACTGTCCCCCAGAATGTTTTCCATGGACAATTCTATATAATACAGTGTCTTTTTGACTAGAGGCTAGATCTAGACTCCTCCAGTTATTTATAAAAATATTAACCATCTTTTTATGCATTTCCCAAAGGTCATCTTCTGACAGTCACCAAGAAACACAAATAACAGATTATTGGCCTACCCAAAACTTAACCCTCAATAGCATGCAATCCACTAAGTTTACAGAGAAGCTGTTCATTTGTATATATGGCTAGTGGTTAAAGTTTGCTTTAGAGCCAAGCAAATATTTTCATCAAAGGAATTAGGACTTGGAAAAAAATCTAGTCTAAAGATTAAATCACTTATTGTAGAAGGAGATGAGATTTAAAGTGTTTTTACTATTTCTGAATTGTGTCTAAGACCGTTGGTAATCCAGGGCTATGTCTAATGAGGCTAAAATACCCAAGAGTTGTGATGTTAAAAAAAAAAAAATCCTGTAAATTTTATTTTGTTATTGTTATAAATAATATTTTATATTATCTGTAAGTCTATTCAAATAAGAAAGGATACATTTTTGGTTTTGGTTTATAGCCAAAAGAGAAATCCAGTCTTTAGTTAGCTTCTAAATCTTTATGTCACGGGTATATTCTTCAATTCAAATAAAAGAGTCCTTTTGTTAAACCTTGCATTCCATCTATCTAGCATCAAACACAGTGAAATTAGAAGGTCAAATAAAACTTCTAATTAAACACACAGGTTAAATACATAGATCTAGTGTCTGGATTTAAAAGCTAAAACTGCCTTAGAGTCAAAGCATACAGTATTACAAATTTAAGGCAAGCATATTTAAAATGCACAGTGCATACACAAAGTCCTCTCCAACAGCCGCAGATGACTATGACCCTATTCTACCACAAGTGCATGCATCAAGGAATTATACCATAAACACACCCAAGAGAAATCCTCGCTGGCTAATGATGAAGGATGTATAACCCAGACTGTATTTATCATTTTGATTTTAACACAACTATATCCCAATATTGAGACCTTCAAGATTTGTTTATGGTAATAGGGTTTCCTGAGTTCACACTGCTCTTGAAACCAGCTGCAAATATCTCCTCAGGCAATTCTGTATTACTGCCTAAAGTATCAGCGATGAATTCAGTTCAATCCCACTCAAACACTGTGATTATGTACTATAAAGAACACCAAATTATTAAGTTCATATAGTATGATTTCCCCAACTGTGGTTACGTACGGATCAGAACTGCTCCCTGCACAGCTACTGTCCTGAGAGAGCCAAAACAAAACAAAAACAAAAACCCCCCAAAACCCCATATCATGGTTTATAACAATGCATCCTTTTTCCTTTCCTTTTTCCACAGATACAACAAAATGATCAATAACTTTATTATTATATATACAAACTCGAATATCAGTAATACTGAAGAAGATACGTAGAGGAGGAGGAGGTGGTCTGCCTCAAAACTCTTCTACAATAATAAAGGTAAAAAGAATTAAAAATATTGAGATAGATGGACAGGAATAGAAGGACTTGAATTGCAAATGACTTTCTAACCTGCTTTCTTCATGATTTAAAAAGCAAGACTGACTTTGTCACAAAATAATTTGCATATACCAGGACAACTTTCTTCGAAACATCATAAAAGTTGTCAATAGTAAGTTTAGAAAAACAATCAAACAGAAATGCATTTTTAAATTTTTTCAATAATTCTTTGTTACCTAGTTTAAAATTCTTCCATCTTTTCCCAATATCCTCAGCTAACTTCATCTCCATTTCCATGATTATTATATGAGTATTCAAATATTAGCTCTCAAATTTAAAAAAATCCTCTCAAGACCCCTTATTTTTTTCCAGCAACCACCCCAGCTTCCTCTTTTCACAGTAAAATGCCTCACTGTTTAGTCATTATCTTTATTTCCCAATCTCCAATTCTCCCCTCAATCTACTTTTCCTGGGCTTCTGTCTCTGCCACTTCCACGAAGTAGTTCTTTCCAAAGCTATCGATGACAATGGAAGCTATTCTTAATTACTTCTTTTCCCATAATCCATACTCAAACCATTTTAAAGTCCTGTGGTCTTTAATTCCATAACATTACCCAAATGCCTCCAATTTTCTCCATCTATATGACAACTGCCTAAGTAAAAAATATCATTATCTTTCCCTTGGAATTTCCCTGGTTTCCTCTTTGATCTCCCTTCTATCCTCCTTTCTAATCAGACAACAACCATAATAAAATATTAATCAAATAATATTATTTAGTAGCTTTATTTCCCTGCTTATAATTCTTCAGTTGCTTTATTTTGCACTTAAAATTTAAATCTCCTATTATGTTCCATGGAGCCCTATATTTTCTGGTCCCTGTCTGTCTTTGGGCCTCTTTTACCAAAATATCTTCCGAATTCTGAAAAGCAATACTTTAATTCAGTGGACTCTATTTTGAACAGGAATTTGAGACCATCACTGAAGGTTGGGAAAATTTGAACAGGAATCTTTCTTCAGAATTCCTAAACTGACAACAGTATTTCCAGAGGGTGGACAACAATCTTCAATGACCTATAACTGACAGAAGTATATGAACCAGGGAATGTGGTCCTCCTGTCTGCTTTCTTTACTCCTTCTTTCCTACTTTCTTCCAATTTGGAACAGGTAGCCGGTTTCTCCACTCTGAACTTTTTTTTTTTTTTTTTTAATTTTAATGTTTTTTTATTATATTATGTTAGTCACCATACAGTACATCCCTGGTTTCTGATGTAAAGTTCGATGATTCATTAGTTGCGTATAACACCCAGTGCACCATGCAATACGTGCCCTCCTTACTACCCATCATCAGCCTATCCCATTCCCCCACCCCCCTCCCCTCTGAAGCCCTCAGTTTGTTTCTCAGAGTCCATAGTCTCTCATGCTTCATTCCCCCTTCTGATGCAAATCTCCACCTCTCCACAACACCAGCATCCATTCTGGGAGTCTGTTGTAAAAATCTACATTTTAATTGAGACTCATTCACATAAGAATGTTAATTTTGCTAGGTAGGTATATGTATTCTAAAAATGCTTCATATCTAATTCTTATATCATAAGTTTTACCATATAATTAAAGCTTTCTTAGAAAATACAAAAAAAGGTAAAGGAGTTGAAGTTGAGAGCAGACAAAAAGAGGAATATCATCAGAGCACTGTTTCATAAACCTAAACTCACCTTCTGACCAACCTGGCTCTGAGGGCAAATGCTTCTCTTGTTCCTATTGATTTTATGGTATGGATCTGACTTTGAGTCTCTCCCCTTCTCTTACTTTCCCTATCCTTAATTCCTTCTCTTTCTTGATATTCTCTCTGTCATGGTCTTATTCCAGGCCTTATGCAAAGCCCATCAGAGTTATAGCAATAGCCCCAAATCTTGATCTATTCTCTCTTTTATACTATAGTTAGGAAACCTTTTAAAAAGACTATGTGTGATGTTCTTAGGAAATGCAAAATGTTCAAAAAGGTCACTAACCTACTCAAAGTCCTTCAACGCCCTCCATCGCCTTCAGATTAAAATGTAAACTTTTAGATCCATCTATGGGCCATTTGGCCTGATCCACCTCAGAAGGTGTTTCTCCTGACGTTGTCCAAGTACTTAATGCTCCAGATTATGAAAATCATAATTTCCCAAAGGAACCAAATATCCCATGTCTCTATGTCAAATACACGAGTGAATACATTTTTCAGAAAAGGTTATTAGGAGGAAATAAGATCTGAAGGCAGTATGGAAGCTCGAAGCAAGAACTTGTTCCCCATACAAAACTAAATTGAAATGAATTCCCCAGAGAAGATGAAGCATACTGAAGAAAATAAATCACTGACTAGGATACATGGCTTCTAGTAATCATATTTACATGTGCCATAATAGGGGAATGATTTGATATGTTTCCTGCTCCAACAGAATGACTTGACAAAGAAGTTTAGAAGTTTTAAATAATAAAGGTACATGGGGGTGCCTGGGTGGCTCAGTAGGTTAAGCGTCTTCCTTCAGCTCGGGTCATGATCCCAGAGTCCCGGGATCAAGCCCCACATCAGGCTCCCTGCTCAGCAGGGAGTCTGCTTCTCCTTCTGCCCCTCTACCACTCTCCCCGATTGTTCTCTCTCTCCCAAATAAATAAATAAATAAAATCTTTAAAAAAATAAAGGTACATGAATTATTCTGGATCTACAACATTGGAGTAATTTAATTAGGGTGTGACCACCCTAACACTATCAGAGGTAATGGAAAATTTAGAGAAAACAGTGCTGACTTTTATGAATAGTAAAACATTGAAAAAAATGATGCTGCAGAATTTTAACGCCTTTACCCAATGATTTTAAGGACTTCACTATTCCTTCTTTGATTAAACAGCTTCTTTAATATAGCAAGCAGGTTAATACAATTAGTACTCAAATTGGTATCAATGGTCTCAAGTATAAAAACACATAAAAAAATCACAGAAATATTTTCCCAACTAAAGTAGTAACCGCACAGTCCAAGAAAAGAGATGACGACAGATGATTCATTAAATAATTAAATTTGTATTGTTTAAAATCATTGTGCAATAGGCGAGGGAATGCTTAATTATCTATTATATGTAAGTAAATTTAAATACTTTTATCATTTAATCTTGACATTACATCTACATTATAGGTACCATAACCACCATTTTACAGAAGAGGAAATTGAGACTAATGGACTTTAAATATCTTTCCGAGGAAACATGGAAGGTGAGCAGGAGAACTTGGAGTCAAGCCCAGAATTGCTACTCCTAATTCCCAAATGCAGATAATAATAAATATCTTACAATTTCTGTGATTATTAAATGAGATAGTATATTAAAACTGCCCATCACAAGGTTCAGTTGACACGGAATTTTTTTTTTTTTTTTTAAAGATTTTATTTATTTATTTGACACAGAGAGAGAGAGCCAGCGAGAGAGGGAACACAGTCAGGGGGAGTGGGAGAGGAAGAAGCAGGCTCCCAGCGGAAGAGTCTGATGTGGGGCTCGATCCCAGAACGCTGGGATCATGCCCTGAGCCGAAGGCAGACGCTTAATGACTGAGCCACCCAGGCACCCCAGTTCACACTGAATGTTAAGAGAAAGGCTCCTTCCAGTCCAGTTACAAGGGTATCTCCATAAGCAAGGATTTCGACAACTTTATAAGAAAAATATCAGCCAATTCCATACATATCATACACTTTTACTTAAATTCTCTAACCTTGGGGTTGTGAATTTCAATGCCTCATTAGAGGCAGGTCAATAACAGCAACCTGCTGGTGGGGCTTATGGAGAATTGGAAAGTGCATGCCACAGGTATGGGTATTAAATTAAAAACAAAGCAAAACACCAGCTGTTCAGGGATAAAAGCATTTTCTGACATACTAAGCCTGGGGGCAACAATTTGTGAACTTGACCCACATGCTGAGGGCAAAGCCAGACCCTTATTAGCTTGGTGTAGAATCCAGAATCAGAGAGCTGATATTATATCCCTCTCTATTTCATCCTAAAGGATAACCTCATCTTGTGCAAAGTGTCCACAACCTCTAGCATGTAGTCATAGTGATATTTTCTAATTTCCCAATGTTTAGCATCCCCAGCCAAGACTGACAGACCAAAGATAACACCCAACATGGGATCAGGCCATCATTTCTCTAGTTGAGATCCTGCTTCTTTCCTCTGAAAATGTGAACTAACGGCAGAGACTGCAATTGAACTTTGCTGAGCATTCAAGCAGAATGATAATTTAGAGTAGACTTGAGTTATAAAGGCATTCCTAGTTCACAAGGAAGCTAACTATATAGGAAAGCAAGAACAACAAATAAGTAGGAGCTGACAGCAAAAAAAGTGAGCTGAAAAGAGAAGACTCACATTGGGAAGGAGAGATGACAGACAGAGAAGGAGACAGACGATGTAGCTTTTCTGGGTTACATAAATAATTCCAGTTCCAACCTTTCTGGGTCTTTCTTGAGGTCTGGCTGTACCGTAGCACCCAAATTACATTTCCATGTAATTTCCACTACATATCCACAATTTTACAATATATCACCCATTTCATATGAATAGATTTGAGTTCGTTTTTAGAGCTTGGAGCTTAAGGGAACTTGGCAAAAACGAACATATCAATTTCTCCATTAGATGCATTTTTTGTTGTTTTTTTTTCTTTTTGTTGTTTTTGCAATCCTACTTTACACGATGTGTAAATTCCCTCTTCTCAGGAATCTGCATTACATCTATGTCAATGCTTAGAATATCTTGCTATTTTTTTAAGTTTCCTAAATTCCCATATAATGCTGAGACAAGAAACTGGGGACCAGTGGGTAGGGTACTAAGAATACCTCTGAGAGCCACAGGTCTCTAGAGATGTATAATTGCTTCATTTTTATAGATATTCCCAAGTCTTTCCAAAAGCACAGGCACTAATGATCAATATAATACTATAGCGGTTTTATTGCAATATTGTTGGCATTGAAAATTTATTTTAATTACATGACAGTACTAACATATAATAACGCACAAATAAAGTACTGCTGATGCGGTTTTTGTTTGTTTTGTTTTGGTGCGGTAGCAAGAACATGAATGAGAAAGATATAGCTTGGGTACTCCTGAAAGAGGACACTCTTGAGTATTTTTAGAGAGGACAACATGATATAGGAAAAAAAAAAAAAGAATATGAGAAAAATACTGAGGTCTTGATCTTAGTCTTGAGGCTAGCCAGCATGTTATTTGGAAAAGGCACGTACACTTTTTGCTTTATACAACGGCCACATCATTTGTAAAACATCAATTTGTTTACCAAACGTGTGTATTTGCTATGTGTTTAGACTGGTCTAAGTTATGTGATATAGAGATGAATTATGGGTGAGGGGATGGGTTAAATAGATGATGGGGATTAAGGAGCGCACTTGTGATGAGCACCAAGTATTGTACATAAGTGCTGAATCATTATATTGTACACTTGAAACTAATATTACACTGTATGTTAACCAAAACATAAATAAAAACACAAAAAAATTAGAACATTCTCTGCTCTAGAGATAGAACATTCAGGCCAATTCTCCTGATAACAATAACTAGAAAATATGAAAAAAAATTAAAAAATCTATTTGAAATTATCAGAGCCTCAAAAGTGCTGAATAATTATTAGGGCACATTCCAGGGAGAATAGATAATATGACATGAGAGAACAGAAAATGTGAGATCAAATTGGGATTGAAGGGGGTGTTATTCCTCTAGAGATACATGCCAGTGCTAGAAGACATTAGACCTGAGAAGCTAAACAGTTCTGAGAGACTCATGCATTGGGTGACAAACATTGGAGTTCAGAGCCTACCAAGATGAGAAAAGAAGCAGATAACTCCCCTAGGTTTTCAGTATATGTGCTGCCGAAGCGAGCACTCTCCCCTAGGTTTTCAGCTGGAATCACAAAGCATTGTACCCTAAATATGAGGATGAATCAGAAATAGAATTATTCTCTAAAGGATTAAAGCCTAGGTGTTTTTTTTTTTTTTTTTTCCCAGTTTTACTGAGATATAATTGACATATAATACCATGTAAGTTTAAGTCGTACAACATGATGATATCATACACTTATATGATTACTGCAGTAGGATTTGTTAGCACTTCCATCACCTCGCATAATTATCATTTCTTTTTTGTGATGAGAATATTTAAGATGTATTCTCTTAGCAACTTTCAAGTATATGTTAGATCCCCAGAATTTATTCATCTTATAACTGGAAGTTTTTACCCTTTGACCAGTATCTCCCCATTTCACCCATTCCCACCCCCCGACAACCTCCATGCTGCTTTCTATTTCCATGAGTTAGGCTTTTATACATTCCACATATAAATAAGGTCATACATATTTATTTTTTTCTAATTTATTTCACTAAGTATAATGCCTTCAAGGTCATTCATGTTGTTGAAAATGTCAGAATTTCCTTCTTTTTCATGGCTAAATGACATTACATTATACACACACACACAATGCCTACATACATGCCATTTTCTTTCTCTATTTATCCATAAATGGACACTTCAGTTGTTTCTTTATCTTCACTATTGTGAATAATGCCACAATCTACATGTGGTGGGGGTAAAAATATCATTTTGAGATCCTGATTTTATTTCCTTTGGATATATAACCCAAAGGTAGTTCTATTTTTAATTTTTTGAGGAAACTCCACAATCTTTTCCATAATGATTATATCAATTTACATTCTCAGCAAGACCACACAAGGGTCCTGTTTTCCGCTCATCCTCACCAACACTTGTTATCTCTTGTCTTTTTGTTAATAGCCATTCTAAAGGTATGAGGTGATAATCTCACTGTGGTTCTGATTTGCATCTCCCTGATGATTAGTCACCCTGAGCATCTTTTCACGTATCTATTGGCCATCTGTATGTCTTCTTTGGAAAAATGTCTATTTAGGTCCTCTGCCCATTTTTCAATTGGATTGTTTGTTTTTTGCTATTGAGATATATGAGGTAGTTATATAGTTTAGATATTAACTCCTAATCAGATACATGGCTTGCAAAGAGAATCTCCCATTCCATAAGTTGCCTTTTTATTTTGCTGTACAGAAGCTTTTGCAGTTGATGCAGTTCCCCTTTTTTTATTTTTGCTTTTGTTGTCACTCTTCTGGTGTCATACGCAAAAAACTGTTGCCAAGACTAACATTAAGGAGGTTTTTTTCCTGTAGTTTTCTCCAGGACTTTTATGGTTTCAGGTCTTATGTTTAAGTCTTTAATCCATTTTGAGTTAATTTTTGTGAGTGGTTTAAACTGGAGTCCAATTCAATTTTTCTGCATGTGATTTTCTAATTTTCCCAGAAACATCTATTGAACAGTTATTGATTTCTCACCGCAACAATGAAACAACTTCTCAATGAAACATTGCCCTTTTGTCTTGGAAGACAATGGAATATCTTCAAATTTTGAAAGTGGGATCAGGGATATTCTTTTTTAAAAGTCTTTATGCAATCAAATTGTTTTCAAAGTGAGAATAAAAGAAAGAAATTTTAGACCAAAAAAAAAAAAAAAAAAGGAGAGAATTTGTCATAATCAGACCTGCATTTAAGAAAATACTAATGCATCAGGTGTAAGGAAAACGATCTCAAATGCTAGCCATAACATGGAGACAGAATGACAAAGAAGTTAGAATGGATATTTGTAGCAGAAAGCAACAATAATACCAACAAGTCTCATAGACTTGGGATTTACCACTTTTCAGGTCAGTCTTAAATATTCAGAAGCCCGACTGTGTTTTTGTTTTTGTTTTAAACTAGAAAACTACTTATTCGCTTTAACTGTTCGAGTTAGTTCATTTACTTGGAGCCCAGCCAGTGGGTTGAATATTCTCTTCCAGGAGGCTCCTTTATTATTATTATTGAGATACAACTGACATACAATGTTATATTAGTTTCAGGCGTATGATGTATCAATTGAACAATTCTAGACATTACTCAGTGCTTACCATGATAAATATAGTCACTGTCTATCACTCTAGAGCATTATTACAATATTATTGACTATATTCCCTATGCTGTACTTTTCACCTCCACAACTTATTTATTTTATAACTGGAAGTTTGCACCTTTAGTTTCATCCTTTATCTATTTCACCCATCCTCCCACCCACCTCCCCTCTGGCAACCACCAGTTTGTTCCCTGTATTTAAGAGTTTTGTTTTTTAGATCCCACAAGTAAATGAAATCATATGGCATTTGTCATTCTCTGTCTGACTTATTTCACTTAGTATAATACCATTTAGGTCCATCCATGTTGTTACAAATGACAAGATCTCATTAGAAGCCTCATTTTTGCTAGTAAAATGACAACACATTTTTCTCTCAAGGGAAGACTCCTATTCACTGAGATTGCAAGACTAATGTATAAATTCACAAAGCCAAATTATTAAATTATATGTACACCTCTCATACTAAAAATATTCACACCCATATGACAATCCCATTTTCTGCATACTATTGTATTATTTTTCTGTGAGAATTATCACTAAAAAGTGAGAGAATTTTTTGAATAACCAGACTAGTCTTTAGACAAACCTATTCAGAATACAACTACACTTCAGAATCAGGCTTGTCCACAAACATCGCATAATATGAATTCTTTGCCAAAGGGCCATCTCACCCCCAGTCCATTAGCTAAGGCCACTACTAACATATCTATGAATATGGTTTTTTGATCCATCCATGGATAATAATCACCAGTCATGTCCCTCCCCGACTTACATCTATATTTGAATAAGTTAATATGGTCAAACCAACACTAGCACTATTAAGTTTTTTGAGGTACTTTGCATATGACTATTCTACTTTATTACAGGTTGATTTTTTATTTTAAATAACAGACAGTACTCATATATCTCTTATTTTTAACACTTTGATGACTTCATCTATACACTGACAACAGAAAAATTACTGCTATTCTTAAGTAAAATAACTAAAAATACATCAAATGTACAGGTATGTGTGTTATACCACCTTGACTCTGTTAGTTATTGTTGCTCTAAAAAATATGATAAAAATTTTAACAGCTGCTTTTTCAACTTACCTGGTGAACAATGACATTTTTCACACCATTTGCAGCTTCATAAGGACTGACTGACAGGAAGTGTAGAATGTGTAAATGGCTCTCTTTGACATGTTATGGAAACTGACAATCAGTTAAAACTTGAGCAGTGGAGCAGTAACATACAAAACTAGAGATATGTTTAAAGTGTACTGGAAGGGGCACCTGGGTGGCGCAATTGGTTAAGCATCCGACTAGTGGTTGTGGCTCAAGTTGTGATCTCAGGGTCATGAGACTGAGCCCCATATTGGGCTCTGCACTCAGAGCAGAGTCTGCTTCAGATTCTCTCTTCCTCTCCCTCTGCTCCTCCCCACTGCACATACTCTCTTTCTTCAATAAATAAATCTTAAAAAAATTCAATGCACTGGAAAAAATGAACACCACTTCAAGATTCTGGACCAAAAAATTGAGAATCTAGACAATTAGAAATTAACAGGAAAACGTTACAGCAGCCCCTTCTGTCCCAGAAGATTGATTTACTGTAGTTATATGGAAGGAAGGTTTTTGTATATATCATTGTCCTAAAGCACTAAGGAAATTGTTAATAGTAGATAATGCATATGGTAGGTAGGAATGACTAAATAGGTGGAAGATGTGAATGATGACATTGGAATATTGAATTAAAGCCTTTCTATCCTTTGGGGACTTAGGGAGAATGTGCTAGGTTTTATTCTTTACTTAGGCACTGCCAATTAATGAATTATAACTGTAGGCTAATAGCTCTGCTTGAGTAAGGTCTTTCAAGGGAATGCCTTATTAGCAATAATGAGGCTCCCCAGACAAGGAGAAGGAAAATCCAATCATTTTACAGATGAGGAAACTGAAGATCAATGAAACTATCTAAGTTTTTAAGATTTATGTAAACATTTATGCTTAGATAAATAAACTAGTTAAAAATAAACAAGATAAGTAAGATAAAGCCTTAAAAGCAAAATGTTTAACAAAGACTAGTGGTATTACATAACAAGTTTCACTAAAAATTATGAAGTGATCATCAGATAAGTGAATGAAACATACATAATATAGAGGAATTGTATTTACAGTATATAAGACTGTATAGTTTATGAGACTTCCTCTGAACTCAGCACTATCAAACCATCTGTGTTATATCTTATCCAATTTCTAGCATGATCTCTCAAGCAGGGCTCAAGTAAACTAGAATCCATCTCCTGAAGGAGTCCATGGCTTAACAGGCAAGGAGATACTATAGGTATTATTGATAAAGAATACTTGAGTTGATTATGATAAAAGAAAACAAAACAAATTTTAGAAAAGAGCAGAAACCAGCATCTATTTATTAAAGTCAAAGACAACAAGTGAAATTGTAGGACCTGACAAAAAACAGACATAAATCAGTAATCTACTTCTTTGTGTGTTGACAGCTCTTAGATTAAAATCTGCTTGTATCCATTTTATTGGACTGATTCAATTACAGCTTTGAATATGGTTTATTGGCCTCATTCTTCAGTCCCATATTAAGATGGTTTCTTGTTAATTTCATTATTTCATAGAAGAGTCGCTAATTAAAACTGGATGAAACCTAAGTGGACAACCTAAATTGATCCATTTTAAAATAAGTAGATCACAAATTTCACTGACTAGAGATCTCCTGTTTTGAAGAAAAAAAGTCATAGATTTTATGTGAAAGGGACTTAAGCAATGCCAAATGGTAAAAAGAGCACAAGACTAGGAACCTGGTGTCTGTGGCAACATCAGTGGTTCCCAAACTTACTGGATCTTCAAAATCACACCCAGTCAGAAATTCCAACTGAGTAGTCTTGGGGTGAGTTAGTAAATTGTTAACCGGTGACCCCTCCCTCAGGTAGTTCTAACACTGCAGGTAGTTCTAACAATCAGCTAGGTTAGGGGCTCATTAAGTTAAATCATCATGTAAGAGGTTCACATGAGATGACTTTTTAAGTGACATTTGATTGCAAATTTTATGTTTCTGATACAGCCTCTTGCCTAGTCCAGGGGTTTATTCTAGAGAATGCCTGACAGATGATTCCAACCATCCCTCAGACAGAACTTGCTCTCTCTCTGGAGGCTATTCGTTCCATTGTTATGAAGCGCCCTATGCTGAACCAAAAAGTGCAACTTCCACTGATTTGACTGAGTTCTACCCTTTGAAAATATACATTCCCCTGCTGTCTGAGAGCCCTTCAAATGCTTAAAAACTTATCTTGCATTTTTCCTACATAATTTCTTTTTCAGGTCAAAAAAGACGTAAAGAGTACAGACATAAAAATATATATATGTATATTTCTTGATAAGTTACTTGAAATGCAACAACCTCTCAGAATCAATAAGATGTTGTTTTGCCAGAAAGAAAGAAAAATCAGTGAAGTAATCTGGAGTCTTGTATCAATAGTTGCAGTTAGAGGAAATCTTGCCAAGAAGAAGGCTGAGGAAAATTGTAGGAGTGATACAGCCTACCAACATATGGGGTGTGGTAATTTCCAAAGTGAGGAATGGAAGATGGAAAAGAAAAAAACAATAACAGTTACACACATTTGAAAAACTTTTAAAATTAAACTGTGTAGGCTGTAGCACATATTTTTAAAATGATTATAGTATTTAGGATAGCCTGTTTCTATCAAGGAAAAATTAATCAAATCAATGTCCAGATTATTTTTATATATAGTCATTCAAATATAATTGCATTCATATATAATAAGTGATTCAATTACACACACACAAAAGATGCAGTTTAGAAAACCAGAGGATAAAGGAGGTATGATAGAATCGTTCTTGAAAATATGAAAACATGGAACACCTGGGTGGCTCAGCCGGTTAAGCATCTGACTCTTGATTTCAGCTCAAGTCATGATCTCAGGGTCATGAGATCAAGCCCCTTGTCAGGTTCTGCTTTGGGAGTGGAGCCTGCTTAAGATTCTCTCTCTCTCCCCCCCCTCCCCCCTCCATCTCTAAAAAAAAGAAAACATGATCAAAGTAAAAATCAATTATACACCAATTCTAAGAATGATATAAATAATAGATTATGTCTAGCATACGAGAGAGGCTAATTCAGGAAAAATAAAAGTACATTCTATTTATAGTTCAGAAGAAGGACTATTAAACTTATTTCAAGTGGTGTGGTTATTAGTTACCTAAAAACATGTATGTAATCAAAGCTTCAAAACCTAGTTTTACCACTCCTCTTTCTTATAAAAAGTGTTTTTATTTCTCCTTTATTCAGTTTTTCCTTTATTTTCCACAATCTTGTTATTATCCTCCTCATTCTTCAAAACTGTTATCACACACTTTATAAAATTGTTAGGTCAAAAGTCCTTTTGTCCAACTCTGTTATGGATATTTTTGTCTTTTGACATTATTGATCAGTTTTTCTTGTTGAAATTCTCTACCTTTAAGTTCCAACAGTTAAAATGTCTTCATTTTCATTGTACTTCTGTTGGTCTTTCTGGGGATTTTCTTCTTTCATTTGTCCTTCTACGAGAAGCCAATGTATCCTTGTTTTTTTTTTTTTTTTTGTTTTTTGTTTTTAATACAAAATCAATAATAATCAGCCTTAAGATAAATCTCTACTTCTGAACTCTCAGTCAGCTTCTAATCCCTTATCTCCAGCTCTCTCCTCAATATTTTTACTTGACGTCAGGCTATTATCTCATAGAATTGAACAGTAACAGTGTTAGAGCTCCAACTGACCTGAAGATCATCTAGTCAAATCTCAAGTTTCAGATAAGGGTATAATTTGAAAGACTAACCACTCAAAGTCACTCAGCTCACAGGGGTAGGACAGAGACTAACACAGGAGTTCTGTATTCTCCAGTCCCCAGGTATCTTGTAATATAGCACCACTACCCTTTATACCACCTTAAACACAGATGCACGTAGATTAAATTTAGGTAAAATTTATAAATTATAGACCATAATTTATTAAGGTAAATTAGCATTTGGGGGCAGGATAAGATTAATATCAACAATTTTAGACCAAATATATATTTGGCAATGTTCAAGATTGACTTGCAAAAAAATTGTCGGAATAAGGATCATTTTTGAAGTTTTTGAGAACCTAAAAAATAAATTGTTTTGAGTTGGCTGGCTCAATTCATGTTGGTTGATACACCTGGTGTCTCAACTATTCCTCAAAATTTGGAATCTGCTCCAACACCTTCATTAAGAATGCCCTTACCAAATTTAGATACTTGGGATAGCAGATGAAGAGCTCTACAGACCCAGTTCCAAGGAAACACTGGTGATAACTAGTGAAAAGTATAATAAAGATAACCATTTCAAGTCTGTGAAAATGGTTCTAAAGACATAGAGAAAATTAAGAAATACTATTTCAGAAAATCTGCTAATTCTTGATAAGAATAGTGAGCATCTGTGGCACGTTGACCATGACGTGCTCCCTCAGTCCCTCATTCTCTTTTCCCCTGGACAATAAGCACAGCCCCCACCATGCTTGGTCCCTCTGCATAAATTTCTCTCACCAACAACCTCTCCAGGTGCCTCTCAAGGTTCCCTTCCATGCCCTGACCCTTGATATGGTTGTTTAGCTCTAATAAAGTAATACAGCTTGGTTGTGAATCAAAATAAATAAATACATATAAATAAATGTGTGATGACAGAAGCGCCAATCTAGGCACAGTGACCAAGAAAGCCTAGCTCCCACCCACTGAACTCGCAGTCAAGACATATGGTATTTCAATATTATGGGCAGGCTACAAGAATTTCTCTTGACCACCTCCCAGTTATAAGCTGCAGAGGCTAAATTCTTTGTAAGTGTGGTCAAGAGCGTGGGGGTTCCCTTCCTCAATTCATGTCCCACAGAGCAGAGGATCTGCCCCAGGCTGAGAATTTTCAGGCCCTTACTTCCCTTGCCCCAATTCATTTGTAAGGCAAAAGTTAAATATCTGAAGAGACGAGCTGAGAAGACTAGAGGCTACTACAGACACCCCACACCTTCATAATTGAGGAGTATCCCTTAAGGTGAAGGAAGTCATTGTCCCTCTTCTCAGCTCTAGAGCAGGAGCTCAGAAATTTTGCCTACTGGGATAGGCAGTTGATATGAATAAAGAGCTCCAAATCTCTCTTCAAAGGAACTGAAAATGACTGTGATTTGACTGCTGGTAGCACTGGATTTTCCATTTCTGAGTGGGCTCTAAACTGTCTCTGGACCCAAATTATTGTCATGTCTCTATCAAATGTCAGAATCTCTTTGATTCCAGCTCTGGACCCTGTTAGCTAGTTCTGGCAACAACAAGTCTCACTCAACCTGCCATTACAGAGATATTCTATGAATCATGCCAAGAATCTGGTCAAAGCTCTCAGGGCTTGCTCATTTTATTCTACCTAAACCTAAACCTGATTCTGAACTCCTGTATCACAAATTCAGAGCAACAGACTAGATTGAAACATTGTTTCAATCGTAACTCAGTAAAAATTGCAAGTCCTGGGGCACCTGAGTAGCTGAGTCAGTTAAGGGTCTGCCTCTGGCTCAGATCATGATCCCAGAGTCCTGGGATTGAGACCCCTTCAGGCTCCCTTCTCAGCAAGGAGTCTGCTTCGCCCACTCCCTCTGCCCCTCCCCTCTGGCTTTCTTCCCTGCGTGTGTGCTCTCTCAAATAAATAAAATCTTTTTTAAAAAGTGCAAGTCCTTTCCCAGACCAAATTACATCATATAATATTAAATTTTGTTGAAAATAAAGTGTAAAATTATGGTGCCGGTTTATTCCCCTTTAAGGACATATTGAGTACTTGATCAATTTAGATTAAAAAAAAAAAAAAAAAGCAAACTTAATAAGCATAGGAGTGTGTATAATGCAGCTAGCCATTGGCTGGATTTTAACTTTTGTTCCTCCTTTCAAATCAAAGTACTTTTCCATGAATGCTTTCTCCCACTGAAAATTCCTAACAACCACTGGTCTGCTATATATTTCCTGTTAATTTTCATACTCCTTTATAATGTCATTAAGTTTTTTCCTTATAGTACAAAATTCAGTCTTTAGATTCTCCTTCAAAACTATGTAAAAAAAAATTGAGACTGACATATTTTCAAGGACATACATAGGAAACTTTAAGGAAAATTATAAATAGTTCACAAGGATGGTAGCTAAGCATCATCCAAGACCTGTATTCCACTTTTTTGTTTTTAGTTTGAGAAATAAAAATTCACATTTCCAGACAAAAATTAAGGCTGACACATTGTTCTTCCCCTTTCTCCATGTAAGGAAATTCTTGTTATTAGTGTAAATGCCTCAGTAGGACTTAAAATACGCAAATGCCTCAGAATTTTAACTTCTCAATGTTATTAGTGATTGTTACCACTTTAAGAACAATAGGTTGCTTTTTTTTTTCCAGTCAGCAATCTGTAACAATTTTATAAATGTATAAACTGACCTCGAGGATGTGCACCTCAGACTGGAGTGGGACAGCTGAGTTGCCGCGAAGCCTGAGACATTGGCAGAGGAGGGATTCCGACCACGGGGTTCCAGGCCAGAAGCCAGCGTCAGTCACCGCCTCAGCGCGAACTGAAGCTTTCTAGAACGCTTTAGCGCGCGGCGGCTCAGCGCGTGCGCAGTTCCCCGTCCCCGCCCCGTGCGTGCCTCAGGTGGTCTCGACGCGGGCATTTAGAAATGAGCTCGATCCGCCATGCTTGTTGGCTCCTGGGCTGAGGCGCAACCTCCCTGTGACGCTGAGTTTCTGAGGGGAAGGGGACCATGAGGACTGAGGTTTACTTGATAGTTGGCGTGAACAGGACTCCTCGCGGACGAGGACGAGTCTGGGACGATGGGCCATCGGCACCGAGGAACTCAGGTAGATAAAAAAGAAAAAAATGTTTGTATGTTTAGATGACCCTGGAAGACTAGGCGTTTGGGGCACCGGACAGCTCAGCTGAAAATCCACATATAACTTTGACCCCACAAAAATTTAACTACTGATAGAATACTGTTGAATAAAAGCCTTACTGATAATATAAACTGTCAATTTATGTTATATATAATATACTGTATTATTACAATAAAATTAGCTAGAGAAAAGAAAATGTTATTAAGAAAATCATGAGGAAGAGAAGAGAAATACATTTACAATATTGTACTATATTTATCGAAAAAAATCCATGGGTAAATGGACCCAGGCAGTTCAAACTTGTTCAAGGGTCGACTGTATGTTACAAACTTTACATTTAGAAGTGGTGCATGACTTGATCATTAAGGCAATCCTTTTCAGTCCATAGTACAAATGCATATTTTTTAAAGAAATATTAACTGATTTATTTACTAATTTTTGATTTTTTAAATTGAAGAATAATTGACATAAATATTGCATTAGTTTCAGAGTTACAACATAATGATTCTATATTTATGTACATTTCGAAATGGTGACCTCAGAAAGTCCAGTTACTGGTCATCTTATACAAAGTTGTTACAGTATTATTGACTGTATTCCCTCTTCTGTATATTACATCCCAATGACTTATTTCCTTTGTACCTGCAAGATTGTACCTCTTAATCCCTCTCTCCTATTTTGCCCATTTAAGACAGCTGATTTATCGTAGAAGCTACATATTAGAGGATAATGGAAAAAATGAATAATAAATTGCGGGCTGAAAAACTAATTACATGGTGTGTGCATTTTACAAGGAGTATTGTTTACATAGATCGCTGTTCCTGGGAAGCACATTCTGATGCACAGCATCAGTAGAGGAATCCACAGTTGGCCCTGAGCAATTCTGCATGTTTTGGCTGGCTGTGCCTAGAATGTGAGGCTCTGACCACTTTTTAAACATGATATTTCTCAGGGTTGTGTACATAGAAAGGAATCTTGAGACATAACATAATGCCTCCCTCCATGAAAAAGAGCAAATTTATTCACTGCTTATTATTCCCCAGCTCGGTGTCCCTCTTCCTAAGGGAATACACTCTGTGTACGGACATCCATCTGGGCTCTTAATTTTACCACTGTTGGACTTGGGGGCCATAGGAGAACTGGTTCAATTTTTATTCTCATACTGTTTGTTTTGCCATGAGTAATGACTTCATATGCTTCTGGAGCAGAAGTCTTGTTTCTTCTGGCAGCATTCATGAGAGCATAACAGACTAACTTTTAGTTTGCAAGTAAAAGAAAGACAAATTTCAGACCCTGATAGATTTGTATGAAGAAATTTTACTGGGGAGTGCTCTCTGTGGGGGCATGAGAGAAGCAAATTAGGCAGAGGGAGAAGTTGATCTGCCATGTAGTTACACCAAAGGCCTTAACGAATGCTACAAAGAACTTGGGATCTGGGATGACCCTGAACATATGCCCCAAACTGAGGCAAGGCAGTCTGGCCTTTGTGTCCCATATCAAGCCGTCTTTGGATGTGGGCTGCCCGCAATATGATTTTGGGCAAGGTGGCTCTCCAATGACAAGGATAATAGGGAAAACCTGGCAGTGTACCTCAGCATCCACTACAACAGCAAATCAGAAATATCAGATGAATGGCTTCTGCCAAAACAATGAATTTCCTTTGGAAATAATGGCATTTCACTTTTGTCATGCAGTCACATTTGTGAGTTTAAAAAATACATTTCTGACATAAAATATGGTTTTTAAAATTCTAGTGGCATGTGTGAATAGACTCACAACGGTTATTTTGGTCAGTTTTGTGACTCCTATTTTGAAAAATCCACTTTAAAAGCAAAAAGTAATTCTGCCAGTTTAGTGTAGGGTTGATTATGGGCAAAATATTAACAACTAATCTACCATACAAACTTTTTTTCCAGTTTATTCTCCCCTCCTTCCTCATTCACCTGAACACATTGGCAATTTCTTATATAATATCTAGATATCTAAAATGTGGTGTCCAAGAACACGAATTATAGATTATGACAACGTGAATTTGAATTCTCAGTTAAACTCTTAATTTTTTGCTTTATTATGGGCATATTGCTTAAAATGTCTTTGCAACAAGTTTCTATTCAATACAGTGGGAATAGTGTATTTAGATCAAAGCGTTGTTGTTAGCATTTGAGATATTCTGCTTGGCTGTGTGTTTAGATAGGAGTGAGCTCTCATATCTTAACTACCATCATTATGCTTTGCTTTAATTATATCTAGACTCAAAAGCCCTCCCTTCCTCTTATGAAGAACATCCACACAAATATTATCTTGGGTTTACTTCATGACCTGAATCTCTCTACTATTTTTTTTAAGACATGGAAAATGTCTTATTTAACTGTGTATTTCAATGTTTATTACAGTGCCTGACGCACAAAATGAACTTTATTATTGAATTAATGAACAGATGGATTAAATAATGAATTTTCCAATGTTGCTGGTTTGATCCAGAAACATAGTGGTATGCTCAGAAACCTTCATAGCAAATGAAAATGAAAACAGGCTGTCAGTAAGTTTTGAGCAATGAATGTAGTATCTGAGGACAGGGATGGTAAATATTTGTTCAACAGGGGAAGATTGACACTTGACAACAGACTTTTTCTATTCTTTATTATGATAGTGATATAAAAACTTGTAGAGTAAGACAAATAAATATTTTCTTATTATTCAGGGTTATCCATACAATGATACATGGATTCATAAATGGTAACAAGGAAAGACACCTTCTTTCTTTGGAGGAACATCATGGAAGGGGTGGTGCCTAATGTATAACTTGAAGGGCAAGAAAAACTGAGTAAAATTAAGAGATAGGTAAAGGATGAGGTCTTGAGGGAGTATCCTAGAAAGTCATACGAGTAGTATGTGCAAAGTAGCATATGTGAGTGTGAGAACTTATTGGGAACAATAAGTAATGTAGCTCAGGTGGTAAAAATATGAGTAAGAGGTAAGATTGGAGGGAAAGTCTTTGTTTGGATTCCTCCTAAAGAAGAGCCTGAGCCAAGGACTTGGGTGCTTAAATTTTATTTGGAAGGTGATCCCAGGAAGCAAGAGTGAAAGAACTGGAAGGGTTATTCAAGCAAGAAGAAAAAGTTAAGGTAAGAATAACTACCAAGGTCCCTTCTTTGTATAATGAGGACACAATTTCATCAGGGCTTCCGAGAGAGATAAGTAATATCTCCTAGAATTTTTCTCCTAATGGAAGGAAGTCTGGAAAATTTACCTATAGGCACTTAGCCCTTGTCAACTGAGGTGGTTTTGGGCATTAATTCCTCCATATTTCCAGGATGTACCCAGGAGCTCTGCCAGCCTGGCACCACCTTCCACCCCATGAGGAGAATCACTGGGATGGAAGGCAAGTGAAAGATTTGCTGCATACACCCGAGATGGGATATTGTCATAAAGAGATGAATTGGAGAAATAAATGGTGCTCATAAACTCTCCACAGTAGCTGCCGGTGATAATAAGCTGGGCTGAGGGGATGTGATGTGAGGCACAAAAACGTCTATAATATACAGGTAAATAAAGAGGGCCAGACCATAAAGGCCTTGAACACTTTGTTAGGGAGCTTGCAATTTATGTATTTACCTTTATGAACTGAAGCATGTGGAATAAGAAAGTAGTATGACCAGATGCAGATATTTTGGGACATGGAACATCATCCTCTCCTTGACGTAAGCACATGATAGATACATTAAAATCTCAAAATCCAGTTCTTACTAATTTCAAAAGGACTTCATAGTACTTTATGCACGACCTGCCAATCTAGAGAAGAGGTTATTATTTTTTAATTGCCATTGTCCACCCAATTAAAAACTCCTCTTAAAAGGACATTTAGTATAAATTAACATGAAATAGCTCTTAACAAAAAAGTGTGTTATTGAAAAGAGATATATTTCTTTATTGGTAAGTGGTTGCTGTGTAAAAACTATTTCTATTCTGAAACATAGTGACTTAAAAAAGCAATTACTTACTGTTTACAGTATGTTCACTAGGAGCCAGCTGACCTGTGCTGGGCGTGGCTGGAGCACTTTTATTCCTCATTCTGCCAGGCCCAGTTGGCTGGCCAAGTACCTTCTTTCTGTGGGCCTGACTGAAGCATAAAGGAACAAGCAGAAATATATAAGGTTTCCGAAGACGTGGGCTTATAACTGGTTCACTGTCACATCTGCTGCATTCATTAGCCCCAAAAATCAGATAAGCAAACCAACAGTCAAGAGGCAGGGAAATAGATTTTCCCTGTTAGTGAGAAGACACATGGCAAAGTGTGTGTACATATACAGAGATGCAAAAAACTGTGGATGATAATATCTACCGTGCTGTATTAGTATCCCAGGGTTGCTGTGACAAATTGCCACAACCTTGGTGGATTAAAATAGCAGTTGTTTATTCTTTACAGTTTTAGAGGCCAGAGGTCCAAAATTAGTGTTGGAAAGATTGGTTCTTTCTAGAAGCTCTGATGAAAAGTATGTTTCAGATTTCACTCCTGGCTTCTACTGAGTGTAGACAGTCCTTGGAGTTCCTTGGCTTGTAGATGCATCAGTTCAGTCTATCTCCATATTCCATGTGATATTTCTGAGTCTCTTTGTGTCTTCTTTTCTGACTCTTATAAGAAAATTCATCATTACAGTTAGGTCTAACCTAATCTAGGGTGATTTCATCTCAATATTCTTACTTTAATAATACCAGGAAAGGCATTTATTTCTAGTAAAGTTACATTCTGGGCTTCTGGGTGGACATACCTTTTTTTGGGGGGGGGGCACTATTTAACTCACACAAACTCATTCACATATGTAGTGTTTTTAAGATTTTAACCAGGAGTACCATCACTTCCAATTTAGTGTTTAAGTTTAGTACCCTAACTGTATGTGTGTGTGTGTGTGTGTGCGCATGTGTGTGTGTGTGTGTGTGTGTGTGTGTATGCACATATATATACATTTTAATTTTATATGTATGTATATATGTAGTTATTTTAATTTCACAATAATTTGGGATTCAAATACTATAAACCTTACATTTTAAATAAACCAGATTTTGATGATTAAATATTTCATGTGTGTGGGGCACCTGGGTGGCTCAGTTGGTTAAGCAACTGCCTCTGGCTCAGGTCATGATCCTGGAATCCCAGGATGAGTCCTGCATTGGGCTCCCTGCTCAACAGGGAGTTGCTTCTCCCTCTGACCTCTCCTTCTCATGCTCTCTTTCTCTCATTCTCTCTCTGTCTCTCTCAAATAAATAAATAATCTAAAAATAAATAAGTAAATAAATATTTCATGTGTGGAAAAATACTCTACCAGTTAATATATTTTACTGTTAGAATATTGAAATATGAATTATGTGAAAAATCAATCAATTTAATATACAGGTTTGATTTAATTTAAATGTACACATGATATGAAAAATTTTACCAAAACCTTAAAGGTAATAATGGTACCATGTCGTTGCATATTTCTTAATTTTACATGTTTTCAAAGCATACCTCAGTTATGAACGCATAGATGTAGTACAAATCAATCAGATATGCCATAGGTCACCAACTGGTGATTTGGTACAAGCTTCCAGAAAAACTTGGAGCAAAAATGACCTATGATATAATCTTTTTGGCAGTAAACATGCCAACTCAAACCTAGGAAACTCCTGAAAGTATACAAGAATTGCTAAGGAGTTAGATTGCTTGTACTTACTCTTGTCTTCCACAAATTATACAGCGAAACTATGGAATGAAGCAACATTGGAGTAAAAGATGTGGCCCAGACTGGTGCCAGTACATAAACTTTTTATTATCTTTTATTCCCAGTCCACAATGAGATAAGTACAAATTCAGAATATTTACTAACTTTTATTGAAGTTTTATGTTACTTCCATGTCCTATGGATTTTGAACTCACTTCATTGAACATAGCCTAAATCTTTCTGAGTTGCATGTGGAGTCTTAGGTACTTGTCATGCATACATATAACAGTATTTGATAATTAAGGATTTATTTTTCAGCTTTAATCCAAAAATGTATTAAACCTAGAATCCATTTCTTTCCTCAAAACGTAATTCAAATTTTTGGACCTAGCTATTGATGAAGGATTGAAGATATTTTGAGAATACAACATAACTTGAATTTCCTGAATTTGCTTTAAAATCTTTTATGCCATTCCCATCTACTTACCTCTTTAAGAAAGGTCTCTCTACTGCCATTTATCTTGAAACAAAATGTAGGACCAGTTTTGATATAGATCATCCTCTGTCACATACTAATATACATATTGTTCATTCAAAATATGTGATTATGTGTTTAAAATGGAAATCACTATTTCATTGACAACCTTTCCTTATAGTTACAATTTTTAATAACAAAGTTATAAGTTTAATAACAACTATATTAATTGCTTCTATGTACAGTTTTAATTAACTTTCAATGAGAAGCATATAAATTTTGCATTTCTTTATTCCTATATTATGCTTGTTATGATATTTATTGAAATATAATTGCATATTTAGTGGTTCTAACATAAAAAATTGAGTATATCAAAATGTCTTTATCTTTGTGTTTTTTCCTGTTTTATTTTCCTAGTAGTATATACTTATTTAGAAAATATATTGCTCCATAAAATAGTGGTATTTTAAATAAAATGGTGCAGCATGGATAGTTTGAGAAGCAATGAAGTAGATGATTTTTGGCTAGGTTTCATTAGTTATCCTGAAATTAATAGATACTAGTATGTTAATGGTATAAGTCGTATTACTTTTCAAGATCTCAAGGCAATATCCAGAATGCATAGGGATATAATAACAAACAAGTATGGGGACAATCTATTGAATAATTTATTATGATGATATTAATAATTATAAATGTAATTTGACAATTTTATATGCTCTATTGATTATTTTTTAAATCCTTGTGATTTGAGACCTGAAGTGTTCAAACCACCATATCCTAGTTGAGTACGTCCTAGAGGAAATTTGATGGTGATGTTACTACTAAAATATTGTACCAATGAAATGAGGAATTGTTTTTCTAATTATTCTTTCCATCAAAAGTTATATAGACGTATACTTCTTCCATTGGCAAATAAAATTGTATAATACAACAGCTAGCAGTGAAACACCCCCTTATAGGAAAAAAAAATCCAGAAAAGCACCTCAGTTTAGAGAGGGACGGAGTGCAGTATTTTGTATCATCCTTTTGTTTACAGGCAATAATGATAATATATAGCTACAAAATTTTTGAGCACATAAGATGTGTTAGGTATCCACTATATATGCACACACACCCATGTGCATGCACATAACCGTATATTCTCTTTCATGTTCTGAAGAGACCTGTGATTTAGATGCTGTGATGTCTTTGATGTGTGAACTTGGCTAGGCTGTAGGGACTATTATTCAGACAACATCTAAGTGTTGCTATGGAGATATTTTAAAGATGTGATATTGTTCCGTTAATAGAATTGCTGAGGCCATCCTAATGAAGAAGAATTTCCATTTGTGGACAGTAGCTATAGTCCATACCTGAGAGTTTGTCCTGTGGAATTTAAATTTGCTCAGGTACCCCACAATTGTGTGAGCCAATTCTTTGCAATAAATCTCTTAATATACATCTGGGTAAATCTTGACTGATGGAGGTTTTATTGTCTACCTGCTTACAGATTTTAAAAAGTTAAATTCTTTATCCAAGGTGCAGTTAGTTTGTGCCAGGATAAGGATCTGCACTCAGATTAGCAATGCCAGAGCTTACAACCTTAAAAATTGTGCCCTGATATTTTCAGAACAATAGTTTTCAGCTATACATGACCAACATTTAGGTTTCTGTGTAATCAACAGACTTTTCATCTAGCTCTCAACCGGTTATCTCTAAGCAGTGAAGAGGTGGACATTAATATCAGACAGAACCTGTTTCTTGCACATCTTCTAAAGTATGTTGAAAGTAAAAAATAGTTTACTGACCATAGTTTTCATTAGTGAATGTAGATTAAGACAGTCCCAACTTTTTGAGGCTAGAGTTAGGCTCTCCCAAGAAATGGTGCATATAGATATCCAGAGTGGAAAGACCCTATTCTTCTGTAACAGTCAAGATTTCTAGCAAAGGCTATGATGGGAAAGACATAGTTAGGAGCACTTTCATTCCTCTTCTCAACTCTTCATTTAGAATTCTGTCTTTTGGTTTGGATATAATCTGCATTTTTCTTTCATAAATATTTTTTTCTACTTATCTTCACAACTCTAAGAGATAATTAGAGTGGATAATTTCTTTTTATTAGCCATGAAATGTAAGACTTAAAAAGAAATAGAAAAAGACTTGCTTAAGGTCACAATCCCATAACTGGCCAAATCAGAAGTTAAAAGCAGTTTCTCCAACATCATTCTTGGTTTCATGCTCCACATTTGATTACTCTTCAAGCAGCCTTATGTACAGGGTTCCTTCCTTTTAGGTTTCTGATGGCCCAGTCTAGGAATTGAGACACAAGGGAATGCCGGGAAGAAATGTTTTACTTGTGGGTTATGCAGTAGAAATAACAGAATAAATAAGTCAGTTTATATTGTTGCATAACAAATTACCACAAGCTTAGCTGCATAAAACATCAAGCTATGAGCTCAGATTTCCATGGTTCAGAAGTCTGGCATGGCATGGTTGGTTTTTTAAGGCTGAAATCAGGATGTCAGCTACAGTAGCAGTTCTCATCTGGGTCTTGGTGTCTTCTTTCTAAATCACTAGTTGGTGGCAGAATTCAGTTCCTTCTCTTGCTTTTGACATGGCCTCCTCAATTTTCAAGCCAACAGCAGCAGGTCAAGTCTTTCTTATACTTTAATCTCCTTGATTTCCCTTCTTCTTTCTTCTTCCACTTTTAAGGGTTCTTTTGGTGAAAGAACGCTAGACCTGGGTTTCTGTCTTGGCTCTGCAACCACTAGCTGTATAACCTTGAGGGTCACATAAACTTTCATGGCTTTATTCCCTTAGATAAAGAATAAGGACACTGAAGTCTACTTTTTCTCTCAACAGATTTCTTGACGCATATTAATCACTCCAGGGTCCCTTTCAGTTCTAATTTTAAATCATCTGAACAAGCAGTTCAGTAATAAAGATGTACTTTTTGCCAAATACATAACAAGATTCCCTGATTATACTCAATAAAAGTTCATTAAATGAAAAAAAAAGTAGATGAATCTGAAAGGCACTTTTCAAGTTATCTGTATTTCACAAAGGGTAAAAATTAAGCAAGAATAATAGTGCTTCTCAGATTCCTGACCTCTCTCCAAGATTTATGAATTTTATTAACTGTTGATTCATGTGAAACCCAGTATCTGATAGCTATGAGGCATGAACAGCAATTAATTAGACTGGTGCCACTCAAAAAGAAGTAGGACCTAATGCATAACAACGTCCAATCAGTCCTGGAGAAATCCCCCACATAGATTTAATATTGAACTACCAATATAAAATAATGTTTCAAAGAAAAAAATGTGGTTATGCCTCCACTGTGCATGGCTCTATATATTATAAGCAACTATGAAGTTATTTTTTAATCATTTATTTATTTTTGCAATATGATAAGGGTACTCTTTAATCCCCATCTCCCTATCTACCTCGCCTCTGGTAATTGTCAGTTTGTTCTATATACTTATAGTGGCTATTTAAAAGTGCTTTTTATTTTTTTTTTGTTTTGTTTTTCTGCAATGGATTATGGCAACAGCACTGTCAACAGAGGGCTTTAAGTTGTTTTTGCTATACACCTGTTGATTGCAACGTCACCTTCCAAACCTGTGGCTTTGAATAAACAATAAAATACTTTAAAAAATGCCTCATTTAGCAAAATCAGTGTGCACCAAAAGCACTGTCCTCATTGGGAATGTAGGTGTTAATCAAAATGTGCAATCTCAAGGAAAAACTGAAAATAGTCTATTAAGGAAAATTTTAATGAGCTAGAGATTCTAAAAATTATAAATTTGGTATATAGATTTTTATGTAGCTGTCAGTGAAGAGGAGGAGACTCTTTACGCTGAACCTGTTTTGATGGAGCTATGGACAGAAAACAGACTTTAGAGTTGTATGGAGAAAATTTATTGGGAAATGGTCTTAGGATATACAACTTAAAGAAAATGAGGGTAGGACTGGGCAGGCTGATAGGCTGACCTGCAATTTACTCACAACTAAGGCCTTTGTAATCCCGTATCAGCTAATTGTTGGCATCGCTGGAAGGAAAAAGTCCTTGGACTAGGCAATTCCATACAACCGAGGACAGTTTCCAGTAAGAGACACATGGTATGAATCAGCAGCCACTATTCCCAGCAGCTGGGGGTTGGGTGCTGTGTTCATTTCCTGTAGCTGTACTTAAAAAGAAAAAAAAAAAAAATCAGTGGCTTAAAACAACAGACATTTATTAATCTTAAAATTCTGGAGTTCAGAAGTCTGCAGTAGGTCTCACTGGAGTAAAATCAAGGTATCAGCAGGGTCATGTTCTGTTCTGGAGGCTCTAACGAAGAAATCATTTTCTTTTCCAGCTTCTAGAGGCTGTTCTCATTCTTTGGCTTATGACCTTGTTATGTCTTCAAAGCCAGTGAAGTCAACCTCATGCTGTGTCACTTTAATGTGACATTCCTTTTGCCTTCACTTTATTAGAACCTTGTGGTTACATTGGACCCACTTGGATAATTCAGAATAATCTTCCTGTCTCAAGGTCAGCAAGGTAGCAATCTTAATTCTGTCTGGGCAACTTTGATTCCCCTTTGCCATCTGACCTAACATAGTCACAGGTTCTAGAGATTAGGAAGTAAACATGTTTGAGGGACTGTTATTCTGCATGTAACAAGTGCATTGACTCCTGAAGAAGATAAGTGAGTGCAGCACACAATATATAGTTGCCAGACTGGTAAATTGGAGATATGAACAAGGCCCCCTCTCTTTGACAGTGGCACTATTCTCTGGCACTTTCTAATGGTATGTGATATGTATTTTTTTTTTTTTATGGCTTAACTGAGTCAACATTAACATACAATAATCTTACACATAAATTTACAATTAAATGATTTTTCAGTAAATTTATGGATGTATGTAACCATCACTACAATCTAGTGTTAAAATATTTCCGCTACCCTGGTAGTTTTCTCCTGCCCATTTCCAGCAATCTCCACTCCCATGAGCCCCAGGCAACCAATTATCTGTTTTCACTTTCTATGTTTTGATTTTTCTGAACATTCATATAAATGTAATCATATGATATATAGTGCTTTGCATCTGACACATGTGATATGCATATAACACACTGTGCATATCCATTTACTGGTTGATACACATTTAGGTTGTTTCCAATTTAGGAATGTTATGAACAATGCTCATATAAATGTTCATATTACAAGTCTTTGCATGGACATATGTTTTTATATTTCCTTAGAAAATATCTAGGAATGGAAAAGGAGGGCCATATGATATATATACATGTTTTTTTTTTTTTCAACCTGCCAAACTTCTGAAATAGCTGAAGCAGTTTTATTCCCACTACCAGTGTATGAAGGTATCTATTTTTCTGCATCCTTACCAACACTTGTGTGTTTTTTTTTTTGTCTTTTCGATAATTGCAATTAGTTTACGTGTGCAGTGATATTTGAGTGTTTTTCAATTTCATTTCCCTAATTACTAAGGATATGGAACATCTTTCCATGGCATATTAGGCATTCACGTATGTTCTTTGTGAAATATTTATTCAAATCTTTTGCCTATTGTTTAATTGGAATTTTTGGCTTTTAAATATCAATTTGAAAGAGTTATTTATATATTTTGGATACAAGTTTTTTATTAGGTATATGATTTTCAAATATAGCTTATCTTTTCAGTTTTATTAATGATGTGTTTTGAAGCACAGGAGTTTTTTGT
This sequence comes from Ursus arctos, assembly GCF_023065955.2. Lineage (NCBI taxonomy): Eukaryota > Metazoa > Chordata > Mammalia > Carnivora > Ursidae > Ursus > Ursus arctos. Next base: position 19,584,098 of record NW_026623100.1, read on the forward strand.
GTTGATGAGATTAAATTAAACACTGTTTTCATTTTTGAATCATATTTTGGTGTTGTACCTAATATATATAACCCAATGCCCTGAGGATTACCTCCTAGATTTTCTTCTAGAAGTTTTGTAGTATTAAATCTTACATTTGTGTGTATGACCTATTTTGGGTTAAGTTTCATATATAATAGTATGAGGTAAGGTTCTAAGTTCATTTTTTTTTTTTTACATGTAGATAATTAAATGCCCCATGACCATTTGTTGAAAAGATTGTCCTCCTCCCAATTATGTTTGTTTCTTTGCCAAAAATAAATTACCCAAATTTAATAGTTGATTTTCTGGATTCTCAGTTTTATTTCTTTAGTTTATATGCCTGTACACCAAAAAAACCTTTGTTTTGATTACTGGAACTTGATAGTAAGTTCAGAAATCAGATAATATATGCCCTCCAGTTTTATTCTTTTCCAAATTACTAATAATTGCATTTATATACTGATTTCACTAATCACCTTGTCAGTTTTTGACTATATGTTGATCAGTATTTTTTTTTGAATCTGTAAATTTGAGGAGGGTTGCCGTTATAAAAAATAGTGAGTTCTCTAATCCATAAACATGGATATTTATTTATTTAGATCTTTTGAAATCAGCAATTTTTTATAATTTTCATTGTACATGTCTTTCATTTCTTTAGTTAAATGTATTACTGAGTATTATTCTGGTTGCTATTATAGGGAATATTTTCAGTTACATTTTCATAATGTTGATTGTAAGTATATAGAAATACAATTGATTTTTGTATATTGGTCTTATGTGACTTATTAAATATGTTTATCATTTCTGTGAATGGATATTGTGTGTGTGTGTGTGTTTGTACATGCAGTTTCCTTAGGATTTCAACATAGAGAATTATGTCATATGTCACTGAATATGTACAGTTTTGCTTTTATCTTTCAAATATGAATACCTTCAGTTTATTTTTCTTGTCTGATGGCACTAGCTAGAAACTCGTATAATGATGAATAGATACCTGCTGAAAGTAGGTATCCTGTCTTTTTCCTATTTTGAGGAAAAAATTCAGTCTTTCACTATTAAGTATGGTATTATCTATAGGTTTTTATAGGTGCCCTTTATTAGTTTGAGGAAATTCTTTCTATTTCTAGTTTAATGGGTGCTTTATCAGAAATAGATGTCTAATTGAACATAATAAAAAAAGAAATGAATGTCTGATTCGTCAAACACTTTGAATTTACTGAGATGATCCTGTATTTGTTTGTTTGTTTTTGTTTGTTTAATTCTATTAATAGTAACTCTATTATAGCAGAACTTGTGCCTGGTAATATTATTGATATACTAACTTGACTTGAAGGAATGTCAGAAGATTTCCTTTTGTTTTTCCTACCATGATAACACTTATCCTGTAGATCAAAAAACCAGTGTGAGTGTTCTGCTATCAAGTTTAGCCAGCCCATTAATACATTTGGAAACCGAATGTTTCCAAACCCACTATGTGGGTCTATGAATGCAGAAGATTCACTTTGAGTTGGACTTATCCCAGGACTGCATTTATTTCTGGCCACCATCTACCTTCATTTTAACAATGGCAAAACTGTTTGGTGCTTTGGATCCTTGGATATCAATGCCAATCCAGCTCCTATATCCAATAATCTTCAGAAGGTATTGGTACTTTCTTTACCTACCACGTGGTTATCTAAGTAAAATGTTTCTAGGTCCTTATGGTGGAACAGTTTTTGATTTATAGATAAATTATGAGGATAGTACAGAGAGTTTCCAATATATTTATTTTTTCTGTAAATCTTCTTTTGCCTTTAGTCCTACCAACTTTACTCATTTTCAAAGTTATTTAGATCAACACGTTATTTGTTTATCCCGTTCATTAAGGTTGTTTTATACATTTCTAAGTACAGTAAGATTGTTTTATTTATTTTTAACGTTTCACTTTCCATCTTTGGATCCACTGAGGTTCTAAATTATTATTATTTTTAAAAGATTTTATTTATTTATTTGACAGAGATAGAGACAGCCAGCAAGAGAGGGAACACAAGCAGGGGGAGTGGGAGAGGAAGAAGCAGGCTCATAGCAGAGGAGCCTGATGTGGGGCTCGATCCCATAACGCCGGGATCATGCCCTGAGCCGAAGGCAGACGCTTAAGACTGCGCCACCCAGGCGCCCCTCTAAATTATTTTTTATGGTTATGTTTCATTAAGGTTGATTCTTCCTGCTGGAAAGTTTTATAGAGTTTGGAAAATGCATACTGTCACGTATTCACAGTTATAGTGTCATACGGAATAGTTTCATTTCCCCGAATACTCCTCTGTGCTTCATTTACTCAACACGCAACCTTTCCTGGAACTACTGATCTTTCTGTATCATGTCTATGGTTGTCTTTTTCAGAATGTCACAGAATCAGAATTATAGAGTATATGACCTTTTCAGACTAGCTTCTTTCACTTAGCATTTTAGATTCATCCATGTCTTCTCCTGGCCTAATAACTTGTTTATTGCTAAATAATATTGCTTGGTATGAATGTGGAACAGTTTGTTTATTCACATCTATTGAAGGACATCATGATTGCCTCCAGTTTTGGGTGATTATGAATACAGCTGCTATAAACATTCAGGTTTTTGTGTAGACATACATTTTCAAATTCATTGGATACATGTCTTGGAACATGATTGCTAGATCACATGGTAATGCTATGTTTAGCTTTGTAAGAACAGTCAAACTGTCTCTCAAAGTGGTTCTACCATTTTGCATTTTCATTAGCAATGAGTAAGTGTTCATCATTGTCACCAGGGATTTTTAGTTTATTTTTTAAATTTAATTTTCATTTTTTAGTTTAGCCATTCTAATTAATGAGTGGTTGTTCTCCAGGTGATTTTTGTACATGAAGATTTAAGGGGGTAGGTAAGGAAAATTGCAAGTCTTAGAGGAAAATCATTGTCAATTGTTTTCTGAGAATGCAGAGAACAGTCTTTATTAATATAGCTTCTAATAGTGGAGTATATTCTTCTGATTAATTATAGTTATTATTGAATTTTGCCTATGCTTAGGGATACATTAACCTAGAATTTTACCCTCAACTTTAAAAAAAAAAAAATTAAACAGCTTCACAATTAAAGTGGGTCACCAAAACCAAATATTCTCTGTAATGATTAGTATGATTGACCATTGCTTTCAATATGGACCTATCTTACAGGGCTAAAAGTAAAATATTTTAGCAACATGGTCATAGCATAGATAACATTTTGGTTTCTTTCCAGTTGCATTATTTGTAGACTTCTAAATGCCTAGTTTAATTTCCCATGCATTTTTTTTCAAGTGCATTTGGAAATGCTAATTATATTTAGCTAATATGTGTTTAACTTGCTCCCATACTTATATTACAGAAAATACATTTCAAATAAAATGGCCTTCTTTTATGTTATAATCTACACTGTTATTTCCAAATTGGATGATTATTAGGCCTGTATTTAATAGCTACTCTTAGGTTAAAAATACTCAATGTGACCTTTACTTTGAGAATGAAACATATAATTTTCACTATTTATCCATCTGAATTTTGCTATTTAACATGCAATTTTAAAAGCAAAGTAGATACTTTTACATTATTAACTGTCCTATATATATATTTAAACTATAGTCTCATTTTGGATTTGAAAGAATATAATTGAGTGAATATGAAAGGGTAATCTAGTTTCTGCAAATACTTTCTCTTTCAACTGGTAAAATAAAAATATAACAGGAGTCAAATACCTGCCTTCCTCCTGTTTAAAAATAAGCTAACTTAAATAGGGTTTATAACACATTTGCACATGTGTGATCCTATCAATCAGAATTAATCATAGTCCGGTGAATTACCAGATAAAGAAGGGAAAATAAAATCTCATTACATTTTTATCATCTCAGTAAAGGTCTTCAATAGAGTGAAAAATTCCACACATATATATTTTCTCTTATTTAAAACTTACTGAAAGGAAATCACCACTTCCAACAATAATGTGCTAACTTTATTCAGACCAACCTTTCCACTGAATAGAACTAAAAATTCTACATAATAATGATAATGGTAATAATAATAAGCAATGATAGTGTTTGTCTGGAAACATCAAAAAGCTACCAAAGTAGCAAGATTTTGAAGACCAATATCCCCCCAAAGAGAGAAGATTAGAAAGGTGAATATTTGGAATTACTTTTTCTTAAAGAATTTGTTGATTCAAAACCAGAGGCTTGGAAGCAAGGAGAACTTTCTTAATCTAACATAGAGTGGGGAAGGTGGGCTTTTGGTTTCGATGTCAGTGTAGAGATAGGTCCCGACATTTTCATTTGGGAGACCCAAAAGGCTAAAGGTAACAAAAGAGTAAATTAGAAATGATGATCTTTCACAGAGGTTGAAGCCTAACTTGATATCAGTTCAACCCTTGAGTAGATAAAAACACTTGACTGTGAGAAGCAAAAATGAATCCTATTTGAGGAAAGTAATACCACAAAAATGTTGTACTGTCTCTTCAGTTTTTCAACACAAATATGGCATTCAACTAACATTAGCCATAAGTAAAAAAAAAAAAAAAAATGAATCTATACACAATGACAATATTAGAATTAGTGAACGTAGACCTTCTATGATCAGTGATTAATATATAAGAAGATAAACCAAAACGTAGAGAGTTTTAGCAGTGAACTAGAAGGTATGCATTTTAAATAAGGAAATTCTAAAATTGAAAAATACAATAATTAAAAATAAGAATTCAGCAAATGGGTTTAATGTTGCATTATAGGTAATAGGAGAGAAGATTAGAGAACTGAAAGTTAGCTCATATGAAAATATCCACTTTGAAACATAAAAAGACAAAAGGTTGGAAAATATAGAAAAAGAGACATTGGGGACATAATGCATAAGTGCATAATATAAGTTGTGCATATACTTGGCCAAGGAGGGCGAAAACCCTATGGTATTGACAAATCATATTTGGATATATAATGGCTAAGAATTTCCTAAAGTTAGAAAGATAAGCCAGATTAAGGAAGTCCAAAAAACAGCAAACATGATAAATACAAAGAAATTCCCATCTTGGCTCTTTATAGTAAAACTCCTAGAAATCAAAGACAATAATATTAAAACTTGACCAAAAAAAAAAAAAAAAAAAAAAAAAAAAAAGACACATTACTTATTTTCAAACCAGCAACTAAGAGCTGATTTCTTAATAGAAGCAATGGCAACTTTAGAAAACAACAGATAATATTCTAAGTTCTGAAAGAAAGAAATACAAAAATAGAAGTCTAATCTATCACTGCCATAGCAATGCTCCTCTTAAATCCCCAACTGAAGGGGAGTATAGTTGCCTGAAGGCCCCAGCTTCTGTGCTCTGAAATCCATGCTTGAATTAATTCCCAAAGTCATTCTTTTCACAGACTGCTTAGCTAAACACTGAGTGAGGCAGGGACTGACTATGGCAGGCCCATTCCTAAGAGATTAGGGACTCTTCTGATAGGCAACTGTCCTCTGATGGGCTCCCTCACAGACTTGGCAAATTTTCCTTAGAAACATGCTGCAAAATAAAACACTTCCAACCAGTTGTTCTCTCCTTTCTCCCTCTCCCCTTCCTACATCTGTCAGAGTCTGACCTGCATTGCTGTCTGACACTTTCTTTGCCCCAGTCCTTCATTTTCTCTCACAGGCATTTCCCCTAAACAATTTATTTCATATCTAACCCTATTTTGGCACCTGTTCTTAGAATGTCCATCTACTAAAGGGAAAAACAAACAACAACTACAACAAAACCGCCCTACAAAATGAAACAGGAATAGAGATATTTTCACAATAAATAAAGCAAGTAAAAATTGGCAGAATTAACCAGTGACCATACAGCACAAACGGAAATACTAAAGATATCACTAAAGGCAGGAGGAAAATTATTGCATACAGAAGTATAGAAATACAGAAAGAAATGTGGAGAGACAGTAGATAAATCTGTAAGTATAATTAATTTTGACTGTAGAAAATGCTAGTAACCTCTTATGGAAGTTAAAAATATGTGACAACAAAAGAACAAATGGTAAAGAGAGTTACAGGGAATTAAAGTGCTCTTAGGTCCTTGCATTGCACGGGAAGTGGCCCCTTGCATTGCATAGGTGGGTCTTGTGAATATGCTGGGATTCCACTCTGAAAGGTGGCATGATGAAGAGATATACAGGTATAATAAGGTCTTTAATCTCTTGACTTTGAGTTAACCAAAAGATTATCCTGGCTGGGCTTGACTTAATCCTGTGAGCCCTTTCAAAGAGGGTCCAGACCTTTTTTGAAGGAAGACAATGAAAGCGACTCCTTGCTAGCTTTGAAGTAAAGTTGTGAAAGGTGCTCATGTCAGAGCCCTGAAAGCATCTTCCAGGAACTCAGAGTGACTCCACTCACCAGCCACTAAAAAAGCAGTAACCTCCATCTTACAGTTGCAGAGAGAGAAAGTTTTGACAATAACCAGAGAGCCTGAAAAAAGGACTCCGAGTAGCAGCTGAGATGATGGTCCTGCAAGCATGACAGTTTGAATGCAGTCATGTGAAACCTTTAGCAGTGGACCTAGGTAATCTATGCCTGGATTCCTGACCCTGGAAATTATAAGATAATAAGTATATGCTATTTCAAGATGCTCCATTTTTGGTAATTTGTTATATTGCATTAAAAAATTTCACAGCTATGATAAAAACATGTAGAGTAGACTTTTGCACTAGAGGCCTTACTAGAGATAAAGAAGAATATTTTATAACATAAAATAATTAACCCACCAAAAGACATAACAATTTTAAATATGTATGTAATTAATACAGATGTCTTAAATGTATGTAAATCAAATTAAAAATTAATAGGGGGAATAGATAAATCCACGATTATTGTGGCCAATTTTACCATACCTCTCTTTGAAACAACATATTTGTTTTTAGGTCCAATATACATTTTAGGTCCAATACATTTCAAATATATTGCTGGACCAATAATATTGTGACTTTATAGAATTTGAAAAAATAAGTTTCAAAAAATAACTTGCAAATTGAGGTGAAGAGTGATTTCAGATGGCTAGATGGATAGATTTGAAATTACCCTTTATTTTGTAAAGATTTATTCATTTATTTTAGAGAGAGCACACATGTGTTGGGGGGGTTGGGGACAGAGGGAGAGGGAGAGAGAGAACCTCAAGTAGACTCCCCACTGAGTGTGAGCCCATGCAGGGCTGGATGTCATGACCCTGAGATCATGACCTGAGCTGAAATCAAGGGTAGGATGCTTAACTGACTGAGCCACCCAGGCACCCCTGAAGTTACCCTTTAAAAAAAAAAAGTCTTGGGGCGCCTGGGTGGCACAGCGGTTAAGTTAAGCGTCTGCCTTCAGCTCAGGGCGTGATCCCAGCGTTCTGGGATCGAGTCCCACATTGGGCTCCTCCGCTATGAGCCTGCTTCTTCCTCTCCCACTCCCCCTGCTTGTGTTCCCTCTCTCGCTGGCTGTCTCTATCTCTGTCAAATAAATAAATAAAATCTTTTAATAAATAAATAAATAAATAAATAAATAAATAAATAAATAAATAAAAAGTCTTTCAAATCTATTCCTTTGTCAGTGATTTAAACCTTCAGGCTAGAAGAAACATTCATATTACTTGTTTGCATACAGTATTTTTAGAATTAAAAAGCCAGTGATATCATTAGTCTGGGTAGTGTGGCAGAATGATTCTCATTAGCTTTTTATGCCAGTATTTTGTTCAGTTCATTTCAGTGAGTAGGTAAGTACTTAATTAGTGGCTGTTTTCCAATAGGCAGTGATAACACTGAAAAGAAAACAGAAACATACAGCTTTTTAACTTTTACGAAGCTGTTTTTTATTATAATAGGCTATGTTTCAGTGTCTATAGTTTACTTTAAGATGTATCAGAATCTAATACTAAGTATGTATGTACCAGTTTATTCCACATCCTTAGGAATAGTCATTTGTTCTACTTCAAAATGTATACTTCATGGATGGTTAGGATGTCAGATATGCTACATTCTGAAGAAGGCTACTATAAACATGTTGCTTTTCCATGTCTCAACACTTCAGACTTTGTTTACTAGCATTATTATTTTTGAAATTAAAAGCATAATACTAGGTATAATTATAATTATGAATGGAATTTGATGAAATTATTGTTAAGTATTAAAATTATGGATTAGTTTAGATATTTTGGAGATGCTTCCTATCCTTGTAAGAAAGAATAAAGTTTAAGAATCTAGAGAAATGTCTTCTATGCTTCCTTAGGGATGGCATCTAAAGCTTCATCCTTAAATGATTTTGTATCCAGTCATTATTTAGGAGTGATTCTGATTCTCTGATATCAGCCAAAGGGTAAAAAAAAAAAAAAAATTCTCAGTTGAAAAATACTTGCATATGCCTGGGATAAATATTTCATATAAGGTAGTGTTTATAACACCCAAACTTTAGATAGAATTCGTTGAATTTACTGAATATGTTGTATAAAATGTGTAGTGGCTGCTTGTAATAGATACTTGTTTGTGAGTATCTGTATGTCTGGCAGAAATTGTTCTGAGATTTACTTAATTTAAAAACTTGAAATGCAATTGCAGGGAATAGCTAAAGTTCATCAACCTCATATTTAAAAATTAAAAAGTAGCCTAATAGTTGTGCATGCCCATATTTGCTTAGGTCAGTCCATCACAGAATGGTTACACAAAACAAACAGAATCAAGGCACAGAGAAAAGTAATGTAAAAGATAGAAAATGCAAACAAAGTGTTATGGCATTTCGTTAGAAGAACCCACATCTCCTGTTGCTCAAGAAAGCTGTCATAAACAAAAGAGAACAACGAAAAATGAAGAGAGTAGGGCAATACAGATTGGAAGCACCATGAGAAAAATATTGAAGAGGGAAAACACATGGAAATATTTGGGAATAGTAAACAGTGTAAGATAAAATACCCATGTGGTAGCTGCTCAATAAATATTTATTAAATGCAAAAATTAATGAATGAACAAATGAAATTAAATTGAGACTTTGGCTTCAAAATAATTTATAAATATTAATTACTTTCTTGTGAAGCAAAGTAATTAATGGTTTCTTAGGAAGTATGTAATTAAATCATGTGACTGTCCTGCTATTAAATGACTACAACTTTAGGAAGCTTATTCTGGATTGAATAATGGATAAACTGGAGTCGAAAGATATAGTGGGTAAGCAGTGAATAGAATGAGTGAAGTCAAGGGTGCATGGCTAGATCGGTGGGTGGAGCATGTGACTATTGATCTTGGGATTGTGAGTTGGAGCCTCAAGTTAGGTGTAGAGATTACTTAATAAAAACGAATGACTGAAGTCAAGAAGTCATAAAGGAAATAATTACAGAATATAGAATGAGAGTTCTCAATACATAATTGAGGTCTAGTCTAAATAGAAAAAGTGCAAGTACAATATTAAGAACATTTAAGAATTAAGAATGTAAGGGCTTACAATGTACCAGCATTATTTTAAGTGCTTTATTTGTTTTATCTCAATTACTCCTTATAGTCCTGTAAGATAGATAAAATTATTCCTTCCATTTTTCAGATATTCCACTTACAGCATAGAGACTTCAGAGAACTTGCAAGTGATGGAGCTAGAATTCATACATGTCAGTCAAATCTGGGCAGACTCTATAAATCGTGTTCTAAAACATTATGATATGTGAATCAAATGACCAACTAAAGGTCAAGTACTGAGTAGGAAAAAAGACCTCATAACAATAAGCTGATTTAAGTTTTAAGCGAGCATAAACTAGAGTGATTTTGGTGAATTAAGGATGATATGTAAGTTTGTAGTTATTTAAAGTATGCATTATGGGGTGCCTAGGTGGCTCAGTCGGTTAAGTGTCTGCCTTCTGCTCAGGTCATGATCGCAGGGTCCTGGGACGAGCCCCATGTCAGGCTCTCTGCTTGGTGGGGAGCCTACTTCTCCCTCTCCCTCTGCCTACCACTTCACCTGTTTGTGCGCAAGCTTGCTCACTCTCTCTCTCTCTGTCAAATAGATAAATAAAATCTTTAAAAGTATGCATTATCGTATGATAAAGAGAACTGGAAAGTGGAAAGAGGTACTGGACAGGTATTAGCAGGGGGAAAGTGACTTTAAATTTGGAATATATTGCTTGGAATTAGGATACAACTTACCGAGTGTTGAATATTTATCAGTATTTGCACTATACAAATAGATTTAGTGTTGATTGGAAATAGCCTGAAGAAATTTGAAGGCTAAAGTCATTTTTTTCATTTAGATGCAATACAAAAATGTATGATATTAGGAGATGAAGTTAAGGTAAGCTCTATAGAGCAATATATCAGGGACACCTGGGTGGCTTGGTTGTCAAGCCTCTGACTCTTGGTTTCAGCTCAGTTCATGATCTCAGGTTTGTGAGATCTAGCCCCATGCCAAGCTCCGTGCTCATGAGGAGTCTGCTTGAGATTTTTCCCCCTCCTGGTCCCTCCCCCTCCGCTCTTCCTCACTTGCTTATGTGCTCTCTTTAAAATTAATCAATCAATCAATCAATCTTAAAAAAAAGTAATATTTTAATCAATACCACTCTTTAAGTTTTGTTATGTATCTATTATCTTCGGGGTTTTTTACACATTTATATTATTTAATAATATATGGTGATCTTGATGACATTTGTTAGGACTTACTTTGTCCTTGGTAATATCCTGAACATGCTTCTCTTAATCACTTTTTTTACTGTAGGTTTTTACTCTATCCATAAATGTATCTTAAAAGAAATGTAAATAAAACAAAGCACGGAATTTGTCATCTAAACACTTCTGTTAGTGACATCCCATATTTTTTATTTAAAGCAGGCAGAGGTCGTATTTACTAAAACTAATTCTAGAAAATTACATTTTATGTATAACCATTGTTCAACAATACAGTCTGTAAAGTATTTTGTAGTCTCTTCAGTTTAAACAACTTATGTGTATGTAGTTTAAAATTTATTTTATAATTATCTAAATTTTAAGATGACAGAAGTGAATGAAGAGAACAGAGGAGTAGTTTCTGACATTCAGAAGCTGACTTGACGCAGCTAGGGCGTGCTATCCTATTACACATAAATAATCTCACAGAGTACTAACCTCAGAAAAGTTTGCTTGAGACCATGATAAATGAGACAAAATAAGACCACTTCCTTTTTTTTTCCCTAAGAAGAGATGAAACCAAGTTTCTCTACCACCCACAAAAATACCAAATGCCCTATCACTCAGCCAAAATGAATGATTGCTACTTCACCATTACAATTTTATCCTTGTACTAGTCTCCCCTTCCTTTAGGTAAGATTTATTGAAGTACACAATTACAGAATTTCCCTGACTTTGTGGCAGCATCCAATTTACATGAAACTCCCACTTCCTTAGACCTTCACCCAAATCACCCAACCAAAGCCCAGATCCTATAACAAATTATTTCTAACACTCTTTTATAGAGATACCCCATGTTTTCTTCTGGTGTATGTTCTCTGTAACTGCAACATATAATCTACATTACAAGTGTGTCTTTGGCTTGGGTTACTGACATACAATGATGATTAATTTTTTTTTTTTCAGAAATTCTTTCAGGACAATCGAATGCTTACTAAATGACAGGCACTGTATTAGACCCTGGGGATATGAAGACGATAAAATTCATGGTTCTTTACCGTGATGCTTGAATGACAGGAAATCTGATGCTTGAATGACAGGAAAAATGTCCACTGTAATTAGTACTACTTCTGTGAGGTATCTGATGCTTGAATGACAGGAAAAATGTCCACTGTAATTAGTACTACTTCTGTGAGGTAGTAAAGCCTTAGGTTATCTTAATAGTGGAGATGGCCTTTAATTGTGGGCGAAAAGGACAAGTAGCATTCTGCCAAGAAGACAAAGTAATGTAATATTTACTATGGTAACAAAGTGAGCCTTAGACTTATTTTTTTTAGAATCCATGTGTTTTTATAGAGAGAACTATGCTACCCTATCCATTGATGTTGTTTCATAATATTATATGCATCATTTAAAGCTGCCGTACGTTACTTTTGAAAACTATAAATTAGTAGGTAACTATTTTTGGAGCTAGGAAAAGATCAGAAAAATACTATTATATTTATACTGATATTTTATTGGGCAAAGTTGAAAACTTAATTGTGTGTCTTATTTTCTGGACAGTTTTATTAGAGTAAATAAATTGCTTAATCTTAGAAAGTAAACTGTATAGTGAATGGATTCATAATGATATAAAGTTTCTGTGCAGGATTTTCATTAGAAAAGTCAACCCCTACCAGTTCTGTAACTGAAAAGCCACCATTTCAAAGGCATTTTTCTCTACCTGAGAACTGGGGGAGAGTTGAAACAAGCCTCTTTAGAATTCCAGGTGAAAGAAGTGTCTTATGCTATTAGTAATTCAGTTATTCATATTTCACTAATCTTAGTGATTAAATATATTAAAAAGTTTTAAGTTTATATACTAGAAGTCCTACTGGAGTTGTGTATTGATGCTTGGCTAAGCTAAGAACCATCACTGATTTTTGGATTTGACTGCATTAGTCTTGCTACATTCCTTTATGCTTAGTGGATAAGTCTGGAGAAGGGGGCTAGAGAATTTCTTCATTTTCTGCTTCAATGAGAGAAAAACACTTCAGTTTTCGAATAAATCTGAAAGGTCATAGGTCTTAGAATATAAAATTCCCTATGATGTCAGTGAAGTATAATATCAATAACTTACGTTCAAAAGTAAAAGTGCATGTTGTTCTTTCAATTTTCTGCTACCGAGGGACCAATCCCTGTAAGAAGACCATACACCTAGTTCAGTTATTAGTTAAAATTTAGCCTGAAAGTCAAATCTCTTGAAAACTCAATACAGGATAAAAGCATTAGAGATAGTTTTGGATAGTTTTAAGGTTAATGAAAAGGAATAAAAAATATGAACATGCATGTATACACAAAATCACCTGCTTACACACATACACTTTTACCCTATTCTACGGAAAAGCCGTGAGACTATTCTTGATCCTGTGCCGCGTACATACCCCCCCATCTCTTAATTTTCTCTTTAAAAAATTCCATAGATAATATGGATGGGAAAAAAGTGATAAAATCTTACAGAACCACCTCCCCTCCCTGCCCAAAAGTTCACCATTTCCAGTATTTTTACTCACATTTTCTAGAAGCTTTTCTATTTAATGAGATGATTCTATACATATGGTATGTAGTTTAAATAATTATTTTATTACCATAATATGATATATTACCATTTTTTATTTAGAAATCTTTTATTGTGAGAGATTTAATATACTTTTTGTTTTTGCTGTGCTAGTAACTGTGATGAACACTGCCATACATATATGCTTATGCCTTTGTCCTGTTATTCCCATAGGAAATTAGAAAGCGAGTTACTATGCCAAAGGGCCTCCAACATTTTAAGGCTGTTACTGTATATTGTCAATTTATTTTGAATACAAGCATACCAATTTAACAGTTAACATCCATGCTGATTTATTTTTTACACGCATGGCAACATTAGATGCTATCTGGTGATATTTCTAAGATTTATGAATGTAGTGTGTATCATTTTATTGCAAGAGTGCTTTGTGATTCTGAAGAACAAATAATGTACCAAAAATAATTATTTGCTAAACTCCCTAGGCAACCAAACTTTCAAACATTCAGTTTTGCATATGATGTAAAATTTCTATTCAGATACATTGCCATATTATTGGCATATTTTGTTTATTAAATCATTATGTAAAATTAATAATTAAACAATTTGTTTCCATTAAATCTAAGTAACTTTTGTTTCATTACTTAATACGTTGTCATAAAATCATTTTAATCTCTAAGCATCCTCACTCGTATGCAATATGACCACTACCTTTTTCACTTTCAAATTATTGTTGACCTTGATTATGGCTAGTTATTGACAATTGACAATGTAACTTCATGTACAAGAAGACTCATAAACCGAAGTAAAATTCACTACTTTTAGCCAGCTTTTACAAGGGTGAAAATTAATTATTGCTAAGTTATTCACCTGGTTGAATGTTGACTTAGATAAAAGGATATTGAGATAAAAACTTGTCTAAGAAAACTACTTCTCTCCAGCTCTCAAAATTACTTATGTTTAATAATTAGAGTTGTTAGATTTTAACTAATTCAATATCGGTACAGGCTGAAAAGTAGGTTTTTTTGTTTGTTTTTGTTTTGCATAAACTTTATGTGCTAAACCGAGGAAAAGTATGGATAACCAAAGTCATAATTCAACTGTTTAATGTTATCACAGACAAAATTGTCGCTTTAAAAATGTTCTCTGGTTGGGCGCCTGGGTGGTGTAGTCGTTAAGCGTCTACCTTCGGCTCAGGGCGTGATCCTGGCGTTATGGGATCGAGCCCCACATCAGGCTCCTCTGCTGGGAGCCTGCTTCTTCCTCTCCCACTCCCCCTGCTTGTGTTCCCTCTCTCGCTGGCTGTCTCTCTCTGTCAAATAAATAAATAAAAAATCTAAAAAAAAAAAAAAATGTTCTCTGGTTAAATTTTCAGAAACGTAACATTGGATTTAATGGACTATATAATTTGGATATTAAAAGAGAAGTGTTTGTTCACTGGTGAATTCTACCAAACATTTAAAGAAGAAATTCTCATTCATATATACCCAAACTTAGGAGTAATTTAGATGCTTTTCATTAAGTAAATGGATAAAATAAATTCTGTTACTTCCAGATAATGGAGTATTATTCGGCTCTAAAAAGAGATGAACTGTGGCCTATGAAAAAAGGAGGAACCTTAAATGCATGTATTAAGTGAAAGAAGCCAATCTGAAAAGGCTGCATACTGTATGATTCCAACTGTAAGACAGTCTGGAAGAGATAGTACCCTAACGACAGCAAAAAGATCTGTGATTTTTGGAGTGGGGGTGGAGGGATGAATAGGCAGTGCACAGATTTTTAACACAGTGAAATACTCTTGATGATGCTGTAATGATGCATACATGTCATTATACATTTATCCAAACTCAGAGAATGCACAATACCACAAGTGAACCCTACAGTAAAGTATGGTCTGTGGGTGATCATAATGTGTTAATGTAGGTTCGTTCTTGGTAAAAAAAAAAAAAAAAAATGGCACCATTCTGATGAGTGATGTTGATAATGCATGTGTGGGGACAGGGAGAATATGGAAAATCACTGTACTTTGCTCTCAATTTTGTTGTAAACCTAAAACTGCTCTAAAAAATAAGCTCTTAAAAAATAGAATGTTTCTTCTAAAATAGTGAAAAAGATCAGAGCTCCTAGTAAATTATTGAATGACATCATTTTCTCTTGAACTGTGTATTGTTTTATTTCATCTGGCATTTAGTTTTTTTCAGATGATAAATCTGAAGCTAATCTGATTCTAACATTAATAAAATTAGCCTTTTCCCTCCTTGAAAACTTGAAATGTTTCTTATCTTGAAATAATACGTAACTTGCTATTTGTTTCTGCTTAATGTTTTTAGCATTCTCAGTTTAGCTTTTCAATTCCCAGTCTCATATGCAGATTCTCTTCTTTTCCACCTATGATTGCCATTTCTGTTCTGTCTGATGTCTGTTCTTTGAAAGTGACTATTATTGAAGGATTATATTTCTCTATTTCACCATTCATGTCTGTTATACAATCACACTTTCTTATCTCATTATAACTGAAGCTCCCTCATTTATCACCTATAATACAATTATCTACAAAGTTAATTCTGCATTTTGGATTTTTAAGTGACAGTAGGACTTGGTCAATTACAGTTTTTATTTAACCTGAGATTTTCTTTTTTTTTTTTTTTTTTTTAAAGATTTTATTTATTTATTTGACAGAGATAGAGACAGCCAGCGAGAGAGGGAACAGAAGCAGGGGGAGTGGGAGAGGAAGAAGCAGGCTCACATTGGAGGAGCCTGATGTGGGGCTCGATCCCGTAACGCCGGGATCACGCCCTGAGCCGAAGGCAGACGCTTAACCGCTGTGCCACCCAGGCGCCCCTAACCTGAGATTTTCTTATTTAGTTAATGTTTTAGCTATTTTCCTTTCAGTAATTTTATAGTCATTTTACAATTTATTTAAATTTGTTATCTATCCATTTCAATAGAAATATTTGTACTTTTCCCCAAAAAAAGTATGCTCCCCTTTTGTGGTTTGCACAATTTCTTCACAAGTCCTAGATCTTTTTCTCACATTTACTGTATACTGAGTTGGTTTTGATAATTGTTATCTTCGAGACACATATCCTCTATGTACCATTTGGCCTTCTGCAGCATAAAGAGATCTACAATACGCTGGATCCACAGGACAGATTATGAAGGGGCTAGCATTAGCCTTCAGTTGTTTGGCTGCTGGCAGTTTTTACCTGTGATATTATGAAGTAGATCTAGTAAAGTTGTAGGTCTACTATTCCATTTTCAGTGAGGTTAACCAAACTAAGAAGAAACTACACCTAACACTAAGGGAAAGTCTAGTCTGGTGGTTGGATTGGGGGAGGAACATAACCATTTATCTCTATAGAATTGTTAAAAAATTTGTGTTTGTTTTTGTTGAAAATTATCTCTGACTTAAATAATTTTATTATTAAAATTAGGCATTAGGATATTTCCAAGTTTCTATCGTTTCAAAGTCTCAGCACTGTGATTTTATCTTTTGAATCAGTTGGAGAATGAGACGCTGGATCAGAGTTCTATCATTGCCAAGTGTTGAGCAGTTTTATTTACCTGTTCTTCAGGTTCCACCATTCTTTCCCATTCCTTCAGTTACATGGGACTCTGGATTTTCCGATCTGTGGTTTGGTCATTGTTGTTATTGTCTGGGGAGAGTGTGAGGTGGGACTGATTGGATAGCATTTGATCCAATCTGCAGTTAATATTTCTATATTAATGCATTAGTGAGCATTTCAGCATTTCCTGATATGCATAGGTACTCCTAAGTTCTTAATGTTAATGTGGCTTAAGTTCTGAAGTTCCTTTTCTTAGTATGCTGAGAAGTTATTGTAATGTTGTTCTGCATTCTGCAAAAGCTTGATTAAATAAAAGGAGGAGAAAGTTTTCCTTGAGCTTTTCCAATGGTACATGTGAGCACGCTGGACAGATTGAAGATGACTTCTGGATGAAACACACTCTATGTATCAAAGGAACACTTTTGAACCTTATGAACACACTGAAAAAAGTTTGATTTATAGTTATGGAACATTTCTAGAGCTTCAAAGTTATAAGAAGTTATTCTTAAGTTGCAATCTCCCTAGAAATGTATAAGATAATAGATAATAAATAGTGTTTTAAAATATTGATAATGGTACAGCACAACATCAGATATATCTAAACCAGCAAAAGTGTACTACAAAAGTATGCCTAACACAGCATTGGGTTGAAGCAAACTTAAAAGGTATATCGAATGGCTACTGCCCAGAAAACTCATCACATTATAGGGGTTATTATCTATGAAAGATTAGAGATAAAAGTGAGAATGAAAACGATATAAAGATACATTTTAATGGAGATCATAAAGCATATATGAAGTAGCAAAAACAAAGTAACAAAAAAACAAATCAACACCAACCAGCCAAACGAGAAAAAAAAAAAAAAAACATTCCAAAAGGCATTAACAAGGTCTTATGATAGGTCTAGAAATAAAAGAAGCAACAGAAGAAAACGACCTTGACTCAATGTGATAGTCACCCTGTCACAGTCATTTCTCTAGAATTTTATGTTGAATTAAAGTTTGAGAGGATTCTGTTTAGACTGTGCAAGAACTCAAACACTTGATTCTTCATAGAGAAAAGTAAGTTTTCAATAGCAGCAGGAAAGAGGCAGCATCTGTCACTTTTCACTTGATGTTTCTATATGGGCCCAGAAACAGACTGAAGCTAAGAGCACCTGTGTTCCTCAGAATATGCTATAAACCATCTCTTTTTTTTTTCCATCCAAAGCCCATTGCTTTCTATTTCCAACCCATCTTCAGATCACGATTTATCATTATTACTGTCGTCATGATTACTATTATGTATCATTAGACTCTCCATCCGCAACAAGAGATCATTATGGCTTCATTTTTTCCCTAAGGCTTCAACTATTTCCCAAATGTAAATGTTTATTATTGCTTCACAAGGAGACAGCCCTGAGCTTCATTCAAGAACTTCTCTAGGCTTCGAACAGCTCTGTTTGCATTCCCTGCTGGCTGCTTTAAAGCTAAAACAGATGAACAATGCAGATTTAAATGGAAAAAAATTCCTTTTTAAGTTTTTATTTGAATGATTGAAGCAGACTTTATGCAAAATATCTCCAAAGACTATAAAATCTTGATGGAAATAGCACAAAAATGAACTGTTTAAATTCCTTATTCCAACTGGTAGAGACAGCAGGGTGTAGTGGCAGTAACCCTGGATTCAGGGTTCAGGATTCAGGTTGTAGTAGTACCTTCCAGTTTTTACGAGGACTTGGGTAAGGCACTAATTTTTCTGAGGCACTTGTAAAATGTTAATGCTTTTGATGTTGAGCTCTGAGGTTATTCTTAGTTTTAAAGTTCTTCCATTTTAGGATAAAGAATAATGCTTTATTTTAAAGGATCAAGGTAGGACAACATATGTGTTTGTGAGTAAGGATTTGACCAAATTTGATACTCTAGTCTTCTCTAGGGCATGTATGTATGGAGAATCTTTGCTTCATCTAAAAAGGACACAAAGATCTGAACTCAAGTAATTGCATTTTGAATTACAAATTGGCAGTAACCTAAAAATCTTTGAGCAATAAATGCTAATAAAATGACCAACACAGATAATTCTAGTTGTTTCCTCTTGGGGCTGTTAGAGTCACTTTTTAACTGGCCATTAGTTTAAAAAACCGAACTCAAAATCTCTAAATCTTAATCTTCTGACAGGTTGTGACCTTACTTAGCCTTTTACAGCCTATGATTTTCCTAGGTCCTGTACAGTTCAATGATTACATTAGTCTGCACCTGAGATTTCTCACATTATTTCATTCTGTCATGAAAGCATTTCAAACATTTCAAAGAAGATATGGAAGTTCCCTTTATGAGATAAAAATAAAGAACATGTATAAATTACATGCACTAAAACTATTGACAAGCTACTTTTGTATAAAAACCTTCAGTTGCAACAGCTGTTTTATATATTGCTTTTTAATTTTGTGTATTCTAATTTTGTTTCCCCAAATTAAAACATTAATAACTGTGGTAGTTTAACCACATGAACTCTTTTATGATGAGTCATCCCCATAACATGGCAAAATCTTCTTCCAGAGTGCAGAAATAGAATCTTTTTCAGGAATAAGATGGCTTTGTTTTCTTCACTATGTCCAGAATTTTTACCAGCTTTTCTTGGATAGACAGATCACATGAATGTAGGAAGACTGGAACTTAACAAGTATATCAATTCTGAAATTAATTTTATTAACAAATGTGGATATTCTAGTTGAGGTAACTTGATAATGTGGCACAATAGGAAAAAAAATACTGGACTGAAAATCAGGAAGAACTATGTGTTAGTTATTGAACTGAATTTTTTTTTTTTTTTTATATTGTGATAGTTGCTTAGTCTTCCTGAGCCTCACTTTCTTTATACACATAAAATAAGAACATGAAAGAAAAATCTTTAAGGTCCCTTTCATCTAAAATCATTGTTATTTCTCTCATTAATCACCCAAGATTGACCATTTTTATGCACTGGAATAATGGTAAAGAATTAAAAGGAGACGTAACAAAGTTCAAGTTGACATTGAAAACATTCAAGGACAATCTTTATTCAATACAGAGTGATGCTAGTAATCCAGTTATGGACCATTCTCCATGAGCAATGCATCATGCAAATAAAATACACTGTCATGCTGTTCAAGGGGACAATTGTTCCCAACATATTTTATTGTCAGTTGTCAACACATCCACACCTGCAACATTACCAAGTAGTTCCAAGTGTCTCTTTAGAATTGACCAGCTGCAATCCACATATCAGCATTAAAAGAAAAATAAAAACTGTGGTACCTTTTGGATTGCCAATCAGAAATTTCTTTAGGCAAGCTGCTTTAACTAAAATGTAAGATAAGACAATTAACACCGAGGATGCAAGGACAAACAGGCCAAATTATACATCCTATGTAAAGTGTAGAATTTATACAAAGAACTTACATAAAGTTATGATAGGATTAGAGGCCAAATAGGTGGAAATTGATCTCAACATTTATTTACAATAGAACATGAAATCAGTAAATGAAGAAAAGGACAATTGCTAACCCTCATTGAAGAGAGGCATTTTTTTTCCATGTTATATACATATCTATATTTTCATTTTATGTAATTATATGCATAATTTTATATCTACCTATCTATCTATTTCTAGAGAAGATTAGATACATAATTCTGGAAGAAAATAGAAATTGAAATTGTCCCAGGAATATAAAAGATTTACAGAGATTCAAATATCCACATTAATAACCAAGTAAAAAGAGGGTCCAACACAGTTTCAAGATGATAGGCAAGCTAAAATATTTTTTAAATTCTTTTTTGAGTATAGTTGACACACTATTACATTGGTTTTAGATACACAACATAGTAATTAAACTTCTGTACCTGCTATGCTATGCTCACCACAAATTTAACTATCTGTCACCATACAACTCTATTGCAAGATCAATGACTCTATTCCCTAGGCTGTCTTTTATTCCCATGACTTATTTATTTCATAACTGGAAGCCTGTATCTCCCATTCCCCTTCACCTATTTTGCCTATCCTCCACCCCACCTCCTTTCTGGCAACCATAAGTTTGTTCTCCATATTTACAGGTCTGATACTGCTTTTTGTTTGTTTGTTTTTTTTTTTCTTTTCCCCCAGATTTCGCATATGAGTGAAATGATGTGGTTTTTGTCTTTCTCAGTTTGACATGTTTCGCTTAGCATAATACCTGCTAGATTCATTCATGTTTTTGCAAATGGCACAATCTCATCTTTTTTGGTGCATATATCTTTTCGACTTAGGTTCTCATTTTCTTAAGGTCAGTAACCACTAGTGGATTATTGGATCATATGGTATTTCTGTTTTAATTTTTTGGGGAACCTCCATACTCTTTCAACATAGTGCACAAAGGTTTCTTTTTTTCCCCAGATCCTCACTGACACTTTTTGTTTGTTTGTTTTCTTTTTATCTTTTTTATTCTAGCTATTTTATTCTAGATGTAAGGTGATATCACAGTGTGGTTTTGATTTGCATTTCCCTGATTATTAGTGTTGTTGAGCATCTTTTCATGTGTCTGTTGGCCATCTGTATGTCTTCTTTGGAAAAACATCTTTCAAGTCCTCTGCCCATTTTTTAATCAGATCGTATCTGGCATAATAAAGAAATTGTCCATTGAGGCCAGACTTGATAAGATTGAATATGGGACCATTTACCTTATTTTGTGATTATTGGCTAAGTTTCCTTCTGGAGGATCAACAGCCACTAGTTAAAAGAAATCTAAATTCTTAAACTGCATTTAACAACTATGCATCTTTAAAAATGCTGTTGATTCAAACCAATAAAACTGAAAAAACCTTTAGATATATTTATGGCTATTTCTTTCTTTCTTTTTTTTTTTTTTTGTATCAACTCGACTCTATTATGGGGTTCCTGCATATTTGGCTAAATATTATTTCTGGGTGTGTTTTTGAGAGTTTTCCTGGATGAGATTAGCATTTGAATCGACAGACTAAAGCTGACTGCTTTCCCCAATGTGGATGAGAATCATCTTTGAGGGCCTGCATAGCACAAAAAAGTCAGAGAAAGGGAGAATTATCTCTCTCTGCCCGACTACTTGAATAAATCTTCTCCTGCCCTTGTACTGGGACTTACATCATCAGTGTTCTTGTTTTCAGACCTTTGGACTCATATTGGACCTCCATCAGGAGCTCTCCTGAGTCTTAAGCTTTCACATTTATAAATTAAACAGAATTATGGGTTTCTAACTGATATAATTATTAAAGTGTAATTAATATAAAATGTATTACACAAGTTTAAAGCGTGCAATTTAAGTTTTGAAACACATCTATTGGTGTCAGTTAGATGTTAATGTAACTCCTGGCTCCATAAAATATGGGTAATAATTTGTAGGCAAAGAATTTTTAACAGAAATTTAGGGTTTCCTAGGGAAGGCAGGGGAATAGGATTCGAATAAACCAAAGCATATTTTCTTCCACAGCTGGTATTATCCCTTCTTTTGATTTTACTTGGTGTACCCTTACTTCAGCATCTTACGCTTGCCATATGAACAGTATAAACTATATGGGCAATCATTATTCTCAGTCTTTACTAAAGCGGCAGTGTTTTTCTTCTACATCCTCGCTAAACAACATGTTTATACTTCTACTTCCCTCATGACTGTACCAGAAAGCAGTTACTGTTGGTCTTTGGCAGTCTTTGCAAATAAGAATCATGGGAGTGCCCTTAATCAGATTTTTATTTTTGTAAAAACACAGAAGCAAATAAACATAATGAAACATCCTGGTCTCACATTAGACCATCAAATCTAATGGATCCAAGGATTGTTAGTAAAATTCTTACAGGGGCATTCACGTGATATTCATTATTGGAAAAGATAATCTTTGAAACTACATTAAGAAGTGTCTGAAGTGAAGATAAATATTTTTTTGTCCTTCCCACTGCCAAAATATCTTACAGAGAGCTTTTCTACACTTCTTATTTTCTGTAGGAATAAAAATAGAAGTATAAAGGAGAAAAATGAAGGCTATTTTTGAGTTAGCACAGAGTTGATTATATGTTGCAAGCAGTAGAATTATGACTCTTTATTCTTTTCAAGGTAGCAACAGCAGTAATGACTCTAACAGTGATAACTTAGTACCCTGCACTTACATGTAGTCTTTTACCCCAGTTTTAGAACAGCAATTACACTTTACAATAGTTTCGAGTATTGTATGTTAGGATAGCCATTAAGCCCTGTATAAGGATGAACAAATAAAGATGTAGTGACTTATGCTCTTCATTCTATTTTATGACCATCTCCACTATTGAATAAAAGCAAAGCATTCAATGATCAGTGTAAACTTGTGGAATACCTAGTGGGAATTTTCTAAATTGTGTTACTTGAAAAGTTGGTTTAAAATGATAAGGAGTAAAGGTTATTTTTATAAGTATAAAATTGGACAGGATAATGTCATCTTTTTCTTTAAATTATTTCTAGAAACTCAATTTATGGTCTTTACCTGGTTCCCAGAAAACCAAGACAAAAATATATACCGTAATTTTCTTTTATGCTTAAATATTTTTTGTTGTTTTGTGTATATTTTATGATATTCTGTATCAATTTTTTGGAACAAGATGTTAAATTTATTATATAAATGATAACTGTATTCTTTAAACTATGTGTGTATTAGCTGCTTATTTGATTAGAAATTCACCAAATATTTACTGACTGTCAAAGTACTTTAAGGAATTCTAAGAAAATAAGGTAGAAAAATTACTTTGGGATTTTTTGATTAGTACACTCCATTTATTTAGCAATTTTAAAGAATGAAGGAGGCCTTTGAGTGTATGCTTTTGATATTTGAAAATATATCTTTTTAGAGCAGATCATTTGTTTGAAGGAAACCATATTTAATGGATCATAAAACCAAATCTGTTTTCCAGATTGTTAAGGGAATGGAGAATGTCCGGATAATTTGAAATGTCTTCTTTAGAAAACAAACTTTTATTTTAAAATAAACCATAGTAGATTGAACCATCAGCTATATAAACTAGACTATTTTTATGTGTGTGTTTGGTCTAAAAACTAGATGTGTCTGCTGATTTGACAAGGGAAATAAAACTGTCCAAATATCTAGTTTTGGAGTGAGTCCAGAGGTGATTACTTGGCACCAGGGAAGGCAGCAAAGGACAGGAGATGGGAAGTTCTAGTAACGAATCCTTGGCCAAACATGTGAGAGCAAGGACAAACCTTCCCAATGACAGGCTGCCAGCATCACATGTAAAAATTTGCCAAACTGAATATGAAATTATTTCTTTTCTTTGTTAATCTAATTTTAAAAATTTATTTGATCACTAATAACATTTTATTAGTAATTTTGTATTCTCTTCTGTAAGTCATTTGTGTTTTATTAAGTTCATATTATTTCTTTTGTCAGTTCTTCACTGTATATCTTATTTGGCAAAAGTTTTTCAGTTTTTGGTAAGATTTTTAATATTACTTGGTATTTCGAGTTTTAAGTAATTACATCTATTAATATTTAATTACTTTTATATTAAGAGATTATTTCCTCCTAAAATATACAAAATATAAAATGAATTAAATCTATGAAATATATAAGTAAACATTTAATCCTTTAATATATCCCAAATCTGGGGAAGTTATGGCTTGAATTGAGGCTCTAATTAAAATTATTCCTCCTTAGGAATGCCTGGTTGCACAGTTAAGTGTCTGACTCTTAGTTTTAGCTCAGGTTGTGATCTCAGGGTCATGGGATTGGGCCCCATGTTGGGGGGTCCATGCTTAGCACAAAGTCTGCCTAAACCTTTCTCTTCCTCTCCCACTGCCCCTCCCCCCAGCTCTCTCTCTCTAAAATAAATGAATAAATCTTTCAAAAATGTATTCCTCCCTAAAAGCTTATTTTCTTTATACTTTCATTGAGTAATTCCTTCATTTCTGAATGTATTTATATAATAAAATCAACATCATTGACATATTAGGGCTTGCACTGTGATCATTTTCTTTATTGGTACATTGTGTGTGTGTGTGTGTGTGTGATTACCATAAAATAAAATCAACATCACTGACATATTAGGGCTTGCACTGTGATCATTTTCTTTATTGGTACATTGTGTGTGTGTGTGATTACCATATCACACCATTTTAATATAGGTGACTTAAAAATGTGTTTTAATATTGGATGAAGCAAGCTGTATTAGTCAGGTCCCTCCAGAGAAAAACAACCAATAGGATATGCAAGAATATTTATCATGATGAATTGACTCACAAGTATGGAGACCTAAAAGTCCCACAGTCTGTCATCTGCAAACTGGAGATTTAGGAAACCTGGTGGTATAATTCAGTCTTTTTGAAGTCCTGAGAACCAGAGGAGCAGGCAGAGATGAAATGAGATTCCCAGTTCAACAGTGAGGCAAGAAGAAAGGGACAAATCCCTCCTTCCTTGGACTTTTCTATTTATGCTTTCAATGGATTGGATGATGCCCAACCACTATGGCGAGGACAATTTACTTTACTGGGTCCACCAATTTAAATGCAAATCTCATCCAGAAACACCGTCACAGAACGCCCAGAAACCATGTTTAATTTAGGCACCCTGTGGCCCACTCAAGTTGACACATACAAGTAATCATCACAAATTTCGATTAATTTACTCCTTTGTAATATTCAGTCTTCTGCCTCAAGAACATGATATATCTCTCATTTTTTTTCAATTTATCTTTAAATCTGTATTGCAAAATTTTGAAATTTCCATATTTTTATTACTTCTAGGTATGTTATTTTCATCTGCCTAATACTGATTTTTTTTTTTTTTTAAGCTTGCTATATGAATACTAGGGTCAGCATTTATGTTGCTATTCTTGTTCAGATAATGCCCCAATGTTCTTTTCAGTTCCATCTTAGTTAGAAGGTAAGGTACTCCTTCCATGTTCTTTTTTTTTTTTTTTTTTTAAGATTTTATTTATTCATTTGAGAGAGAGAGAGCACAAACAGGGGAAGAGGCAGGGAGAGAGGGAGAAACAGACTCCCCACTCATCTGGGAGCCCGACGTGAGGCTCCATCCCAGGACTCTGGGATCATGACCTGAGCTGAAGGCAGATGCTTAACCATCTGAGCCACCCAGCAACCCTCCCTCCATGTTGTTGTGAGGTTACTTATCCTCAGGTTCAGGGAAGGCTTCAGCCTTCAGCACTCTTAACAATCATAGGTTAGCCCAGAAGTCAACAGGAGGATCTTTACTCAAGGATAGCTGATCCTGACTTATCTCCCTCTTCTTTCCTTTCCTGAGCTGTCTTAATGTTGTATCCTCTCTTCATTTAGTCCTTATACTTGCAGTCAGTTTTTTCTTTTCCGTTCAAGTTGTTCACCTTCCTCTGTTAGGCCTGAGCAGGACGTGTCTTATGTAGTCAATAAGATGGCATGCTCTGAGAAGAGTTAAGTAGTAGATGGATCTTTTCTTCAGGTCTTGGTTCTGCCATAGTTAGTTCTGGGGAAGTCAAATGCCCCTCAGGGTATAAGCAAGAGAGCAGGGTTTGGTGAGAGCAAGCTGATTAGTACTTGGTTATATAGGTTTATATGAAACATACAGTTTTTGTCCAACCCACCCACAAATAATTTGTTGATTGAAGGTAGACTTCTAATGATGTTTTAATTCATTTTCTTGAACTTCCTCAGTATGTTATATACAAATGAGGATCTCTTCCCCATTTTTCCCATAACTTTTCTATTTAACTAAACTTTAATACTTGAGTTTTAATGAATTAGGATAAAATGTTAATGTGGGAAAGTCGATGTGATAAAAGAGTTAATGTGGTAAAACACTAATATTTGCTTGATGTGAAAGTTCAAAGAGTAAAAAAATATATATATATATACATGTATTTATCTGTTATGTTGTCTTAATTGTCCTTTTGTTGCCAGAGGTAACCAGTACAGCAATTTATGTGTATGCTGGTGTTGCCATCTCAGCAATGTAAATATAAACTAACTCCTATATAGTAATCTTGAATATGGTTACAGCATATTGTATTTAGAGATTTAGATATTTTCTAATTTTTGAATATTACAACATCAGTGCAGTGAGCATCCCCATAGTGGATTTGTTTTGTTACAGAGTGTGCATTTTGCTAATTTTAATAGAAACTATCAAATTGCCTCTCATATTGGTCATCCTAGTTTACACACACACACACACACACACAGAGATGAGCACTGTTTTCCCTCTTGGATGTCAATGTTGCAACTTTTATTCTTTCTGTCTTTTTAACAGTTAGGTCTCATGAACATCTCTTGCATAGCGAAAGATTAGGCAGAATACTTGATTTATGACACATTTTTTATCATTGATCACATTTTCTACTTTATTTATTTTTGAATAGTTAGTTTAATAATACAGTAAGCATCTGTGAAGTAGCTACCCAAAACATATGGCGTGACCTTGAAAATAACCTATAGTTAGTCACTATTGCAATTGTGACAAGTGAAAAATTGCCTCATTTTTAAATATTTGCACTTCCCTGACTACTAGCTTTTCTCATGAGATTGTTTTTTCTAAGAATTTTTCTTCTCTTATGAATTAGTTGTTCTCGTGCTTTACCCATTTTCCCACTAAGCTGTTGTCTTTCTATTATTTATTTGTAAAAGTTATTTTTTAAAGATTTATTTATTTTAGAGAGAGAGTGTGTGTATGCGTGCAGAGAGGAGAGGCAAAGGGAGAGGAAGAGAGAGTCTTAGGCAGACTCCCTCTGGAGTGCAGAGCCTGGTGTGAGTTCCATCTCAGGACTGTGGGTTCACAACCTGTGTGGAAACCAAGAGTCGATGTTTAAAAGACTGTGCCTCCTAGGCACCCCCTCTTTTTAAAAGATTTATTTATTTATTTTAGAGGGAGAAAGAGAGTGTAAAAGTTCTTACATATGACTAAATATTAATCCCTAAATATTAATCTATCTCCCTTTCTTATAAGTTTAATTATAATGTCTTAAGTCACAATTAAATTTTATTTCAGTGGGGTTATATTTACTCATTATGGCAGAATGACGCTAGCTATTCACCCAAACTATATTATCTTCTTACATTTTATAGTCTTTCTTATAGTTAAGTATAGGGATGTGAATAGATTCCAGTCAATGGTTATTTGTTCCAAATCTAGCTCTCCAATCAAAATGTCCTGTACGTGATCGTCTATGTTAGTGTTCCCTTACAGTTGGTCAAAATGGGTACCACCCATAGTGTGGCCTTGGGAGCCTCATGACTTAGAACATAGCTACAAAGTGAAAGGGACCTGAGACCCTGAATCAGCCCTTGGAAGAATAACAATGGATTTTTAAATTGAACAAGAAATGAATATTACTGTCTTATTCTTCTAAAACTTCGGGGTTTATTACTTTAAGTAGTGTTAGGAAGATCTCCACCTAATACATAATCTTTCCACATATAGTTAGTATTTAGTTATATCATGATTATGAATACTTTTTAAATAAAGGGAATAAACATATTTTTATATAAATTTCCTAATAATTTTTATTTCATTTTTAATCAATACAGGACTATTTCTTGCATGCTTTAAAATAGGAAGCAATCATATATCATTCTAATAGGTAAAAAAAAATTTCCCCATACTACTTATTAAATTGTCCAGTATTTACATTAATTCGAAATGCCACTCTAACATTAAATTACTGCATATATATCTAGGCTCTTTATTTTTTCTATAGATTTTATCATCTGTTCCTTTTCTGATGCCACAATATTTTCATAACTATATAGTTTTAAAAGTTTTTAAATCTAACAAGGAATTTGCTTTCTTAAATCATCTTTATAGCATAAATTGGTTACTTTACATTTATTTCTATATATGGTCAAATTCTGTTTAAAAAATACTGCTATTTTTATTAAGATTCCACTAAATTTATTTCAGTGGAGAATTGACATCTTTACAATATTTATATTTTCCATCTAAAAATATATGACCTATCCCCTTTTGTTAGTAAAATAACTAAAATTTTTATGATAAGGATAATATTTATTATTATATATGTTACGTTTTCATTTTGTCCAATTTGTATTTATTTGGGAAGAGTTGCATCTTTTATTTTTTAGGTAAACCTCAATTCAAATACACTTCATATACAATACAATGGAATGTTTTAGATTCTATAAATACTTAAAAAATTTTCTATTGTGATTTAATTTTGGTGATTACATTTGGCATTGCAGCATGGTTCAGAAATACTAGAGACTCCTCAAATATCGATGTGTTTTACATAACAATTGTACAATTATCAGAATTGACAAATTAGTATTGGTACATTAATATATTGGTACAATACACACTTTTTCCAAATTTATCAGCTTTTTCACTAATGTTAATTTTATGTTTTAGGATC
The DNA here is from genome assembly GCF_023065955.2 of Ursus arctos. Lineage (NCBI taxonomy): Eukaryota > Metazoa > Chordata > Mammalia > Carnivora > Ursidae > Ursus > Ursus arctos. Next base: position 19,613,217 of record NW_026623100.1, read on the forward strand.
CAAAATAAGATCCTACATTGCATTTTGTTATCATGTCCACTTAGTGCTTTCCATTACTGTAAGAAATCTTCAGTCTTTTCCTGTCTTTCTTAACTTTGGCATTTTTAAACAGTGCCAGTTAGTTATTTTGTAGGAAAGTTTATACTTTATGATAGAGAGTTCTGTGGGATTTGACAAATGTGTAGAGTTATATTTCCCCCACAACTCATTATACACAAAACTTTATCACTCAGAAAATTCCCTCATATTTCTCCTTTGTAGGTAACCATTCCCTTCTTTTTCCTCTGCTAACCAGTATTTGTTTTGCCTTTTCCAAAATGACATATAAATGGGATTGTGCAATGTTTGATCCCTTTTTAGTACCAAGTAGTAGTCCCGTATATGGATGTATCATAGTTTATTCACCATTTGAAAGATGTTTCACTTGTTTGAAGTCTTGATGATTATGAATAAAGCTGCTACAACCATTTGTATTTTGTGAAAACATTAATTTTTATTTCTTATGAAATCGATGAATCATTGACTTTATAAAAACCATCAAATGGTGCTTGCATCATTTTTTATTTCCATCAATAAAGACAGTTCCAGTTATTTCACTTTCTTGTAAGTATATGGTATTGTCAGTTCTAGTAACTTTAGCCATTCTAGTATGTGTGGAGATGCATCTCTCTGTGGTTTTATTTTCCATTTTCCTAGTGACTAATTTTGTTGAACTTCTTTTCATGGGCTTCTGTGCCATCTGTTTATCTTTTTGGAGTAATACTTGTTTTGATCTTTTGCCCATTTATATGCTTTGACCTAATTGCACACATATTTATTTTTCCCAGTTCTTGGCTATTATTTTGGCTGGGTAAAGAATTTAGCTTTGCAAGTCATTTTCCCTTAGCTTTTTGAAGATATTTTCCTATTTTATTATTGTAATAATTTTACTAGTGAAAATTTTCTTCTGATGCTAATCTATTTTTTATTCTTCAAAGATATTGTTTTCTTTATCTCTGGAATATTTTAGGATTCTCCATTTACTATAGACATTCTCAAATGTTATTGCTTCTTGAGTTGTGTGTATGTCTGTGTGATCCTTCAGGGCACTTAATGGTTCTTTCAGTACAGGAGGTGCTCATGGAATTCTTTTTCTTTATTTTTTTTTTTAAAGTTTTTTCTACCTCCTGGAACTCTTATGCTTTTATACAGATATAGAACTTCTGGATGTAATCTCCATGTGCCTTGATTTTTATCCTCTACTTACCATGTTATCTGATTTTGACATTCTGAGATCTTTTACACTTTATTTTCTAGTGTATTTGCATTTTATTCCATTCTGATATCCTCTCACATATATATTTTTCCTCAAGATACATATGTATGTTTCCTTGACCTTATTTTTTTAAGTACCTTCATCATCTGCTTGAGTTCTTTTATATTTTAGAAAATTGAGCTGACTTTTATACCTGATGGAGGAATTGACTGAGAATAATATTCTTACTTCCTACATTTTCCTTTAGAAATTTGTGGACTTTTATTCATGAATTTAGAATTCCAGTTATACCATGTTCTTTCTATAACTGAATTTGAACAAGAATATGTCCACCTCAAATTGACCTCAAATACCTATATATAGTGTCACATATTCTGAGAATAAATTGCAAAAGACAGAAACATCCAAGTAAATTCTGGGGTTCCGTGTGTCCATTATAGTAAATCAGTTTTGTTTCTGTCCTTAAAATATGTTGTAGGCCTATTCTTAATGATACTACAATCTTACACAGACGGAGAGGTTTGTCTGCGTCTTTCTATAAATTATCTAGAGAGAACAATGCAGGTAGAGGGAAATTACAATCCCAAAAGGATGAGGAAATTGAACAAGGTGGTTTTGGGTGAACAAGGCGTCTATAAATAGGGAAGATGGCAGCAAGATCTATTTGGTGTTAGAGAGGAAGCCTCAGGTTATTAAGATAAATGTGAAAATGAGACTAAATTAGAAACTGGAAAAAAATGTAGAGCATTAAATCTGAAATCCCAGGGCAGGCTGCCCTGGAATAAGCAGAAGCTTGATAGAAAATGTAATTTCAACAAAACTGCTTAGCCCAAAGAAAGCTTTAAATGTGATGGATACTCTTTAAAGGGAAAGTGATGAGTTACATGAGAGGTAGTATATTGTAGCAGTTCAGAGTTTGAGCATTGCTGCCAGAAACTGTACCACCAGTGTGTGAATCCGAGCTTTATGAATTACTAGCTTCTCTGGGCCTTGGGCTCCTTGTATATAAATGGTGCTAATAATATTCACCACTTCCCATTATGATTTTTGTGAAGAGTAAATTTGTTAATGCACATGAACACTTAGAGAAATGTCATAACAACTTTTAAATATCAGGCATAATAATACAGTAAATATTTAGAAAATCATTAACATTTATCCATATTTAGGTAACAGAACAATATGTTGATGATTAACTTTTGTTGATCTCATTCTGTGTTTTAAGTATGTGCCTCATCTAATTTAATCCTCAAACAACCCTGTAAATTAAGAGGTATTATTATTCCTTTGTTTGGATAAGGAACCTCTGAACTTTTGGATAGATGAGTGTTTTTCCCAAGTTTATGAACATGGTAAGTCCAAAAACTGGGAGTTTGGCTGGATCCAGAACTTTAGCACTTGCCACTATGCTAGGGTGTTGTAATTATGAAATTGTTATTTACTTATATAGGATCTCAGAGTGGGTGAATGGTTATTAATTTGACATTAACTGAGGGTTGTGTCTTTTAATTTTTAATTTATAAAATAATATGCTTTCATAATTGACAAGTTTGAACAATCCATTCTTCAGAGCTATTGAAAGAGATTTTTGCTCTTGGAGAGGCACAGCCGGGTTAAATAGGGGGGAAAGAGAGGATTCCATCCCATGAGTCGGGCTCAGTATCACATCTAAAAAGTTCCCAGAAAGATTATAACATTTGACTTCCCAAAACCTTTCTATCTAGAGTTTATTACTGTAAATAAAGTATAAGAAGGAAGAGAATATGCCCATGAGCAAGTAACCAGTCTCTGAAAATAAACTGGACATAATCAAGTAAAGAATGTACGATCTGTGGTGGCATTCTTGAAGTGTTCTTTAAATGAGAGAAATCCATCCCTCACATATTATATGCATCAGTACAGACTTTTTATAAGACAAGGATTATGATCAATTTGCAGCATGAGAAGTAATAGAAACAGGAAGACAGCAGTAGTAGCAAGGACATGTACTGAGGATTTATTTAGCCTGGTGGACATTTTTTCATGTATGTTTCTTTGTGCTGTTTATATTTTGATATCTCTTATGAAGACAAATGGTATCTAACTGTAATAAACACACACAGAAGCATTCACATAATGTACTCTTCTGCCTATGTGGTGTTTACCCCCCTTTATTTATCACATATCTTTGTATGATGATACCTAAAATCCCACCATTATCCTGTCTTCTAGGATCTCTCCCTTTTCATCTCTTAAATGTGGATTGACTCTTCTTTCTTTTCAATATATATATATATATGTGTGTGTGTATGTGTGTGTGTGTGTGTGTGTATTACATATGTATGCATATATTGCATTTTATTATAAATAATACAGAAGAACAAAAGATGTAGAATAAAAGCATAATTTTCTACAGCTAACTCACCTAATGTCTTGAACTCTCCAATCTTAACAGTATGATGGGCATCCTTCATTTTCTACGCTGAGGCATATTTACTATACAAACTCTCTCTCTCTCTGTGTGTGTATATATATATATATATATATATATATATATATATATATGTATATGTATATGTACACACATATGTACAACATTTAAAAGTGGAATCACAATTAACAATGATACATATTTCTATATATCTAATGCATTTGCTTTAATAACATCTTGACAATAGAGATGTATCATAATTTGTTCAATCACTCTCATTTGGATGTACTCATTTGTATTGTATTACTGCATTAAAAATGTTGGTATGTGTATTAGTATATACTCATATACTCTTCAGCCATCCTTTCTTAAGATACACATTGATTTTGATTGATTCCCTAATGCACTAGTGCACACTAAATTTATTAGGTCACTTTCCTTATGTGATAATGTGGTATTAGCACAGATTTCCTCCTTTGGAATAATGAATAAGAGTGCAGTTGTCTGTGTACAGAGTAGAGGAGAGAGGCAGTCACAAAGATAATTCATCCATGAATTATCATAAAATTTTCCCCAGGCAGATTTGTACATTTGTGTATATATCTATGTAAAAATACACACATATATGTATAGATGAATAGATTCAGAGTATTTTTTTTTTTAAATTTTGAAGTTTTTATTTAAATTCTAGTTACCATACATGTAATATTAATTTCAGGTGTACAAAATAGTGATTCAACACTTCCATATAATACCCCGTGCTCATCACAGTACACTCCTTAATCTTTATCACCTGTTTAACCCATGCCCCCACCCACTTCCCCCTGACCCTAACCCCTAACCCCTAACTTTAACCCTAAACCTAACCCTAAATCGAACCCTCTGGAGAGTTCTCTAAACTGCAGCATACCAGGCACATTCCCTCACACTGCCCCTAACCCTAACCCTTGCCATAAAAAAGATTCAGAGTTTAAATGGAGATTGGTAGTTGTTAAAAGGACACATTAGATATTGACTTTCAATTTTATAAATTTGTGTAAAGTTGAATTATACTTAATGAATTACATATTTATTACAAAATTTTATAAATCTGCAGTCTATTAAAATCACACTTGTTTTATTTTTTAAAATTTTATTTATTTATTTATTTATTTATTTATTTATTTATTTGGTGTGGGGGAGCATAGGTAGACGGACAAGCAGACTCTGTGCTGAGCCTGATATGGGGCTCGATCTCATGACCCCAAGATCATGACCTGAGCTGATATCAAGAGTCAGACGCTTAATTGACTGAGCCACCCAGGTACCCCCAAATTATACTTGTTTTAATAGAGAGACTGCATTCTCCATAATAGATGCCTAAAATGTAACAGTTGTATTAAATCCTATGTGATATAAAAATCTGTGGTAGGCATTCCAAAATGAGCAGCAGCAGTTCAAAGATCCAGTGTGGGAACCAAGCACCTTCTGCTGTCCTGCTCTGTTTTTTAATGTGCAACTCCTGTCTCCATGCTCATTATATGGCTACTCTACTCTGTGGTATTGCTCTCTTGTTCTAGGCAGGAAAAAGAGGAAACTACAAAGACTGAAATGAGGATGCCAGTAGATCTATTGTTTTTAATGATTTCCCAGAAAAATAAACTGTGACTTCTCTTTATATCCCAGTAGAAGTAATTGTCATACAACTCCTCTCTGTAAATGATTCTGGGAAGGCATATTGTCTGGACATATTGCCATTAGTAATTGCAAAGAAAGAATGGATATGAGGAAAGCGTACAAGCTGTCGTTACTGCAAGGGGGTGTGTGTGTGTGTGTGTGTGTGTGTGTGTGTGTATTATTTGTATGTATTTATGATAACTATGAGAGCCAAATTCAGGTGTGATGCAACTTTGTACACACAGGTACTCGATGAAGTTGTATTAATTTATTGAGGAATTTATTATGTAAAATAGAACTTTACTTTTGGGGAGGGAGTTAAAAAATAATACATTGACTTTTGTATTATGGCACAGTATTTCTGAATAACCCAAATGCTGAAATGTTCTTCTGCCTACTTTCCCCATTATGAAAAATGTATACAGAACAGAAGTGGCATGAAATGTATCCATTCCCATGACATACGCTGTAATGGAAAATTGTCCAAGCCTAGCCTAGCCTTAAGATTTTAATCTTGTGATCCCCTTCATATGTCATACTGTACTGCATGGACTATATCCAGCACATTTGATTTAAAACTATTTCCAGAAAAATAAATTGTCTTGTTAAGCTTACTAACCAGTTTTCTTCAGCAGACACATTTTTCTCTTCACAAAATGTCACTATTCCTTCTTAGCACAGCAAAAGATAATATTTGTAATTCGCAGCATTGATAAAGAATTCCTAAGGTAGTTAATCACTGAATGTCTGCACATGATCAGAAAGAAATTTGAACATTTGGGAAATTATTGGGATAATTCAGAAAAATAAAATAGCTTTCCTTAATGGTCAAGGGTAATAGGTCATTTTGGTTCCAGTTAACTGAGAATGATAAATGACAGAATATGGGAACACATTATTTGAGAACAGTATATCTTTATTTATATATTTATATATCTATAGTTGTATATTTTTTAAACTGTAGATCCAGAGTTTATGAAATAGGTTTAAGAGGTTAATTTTATAGACCAGTTGTACAGTTCTAAAATTTGCTGATTTCTCTAATTGACTTTTAAACTTTTTTTTTCTGTTTTGGAAATTTACAAATTAAAAAAAAATCGAGTAGCATAATGGGCCCATCACTCATCATTTTTTTGCCATCACTCATATCGAACAGTTGACAAGTTATTGTCAATCCTGATTCATCTGTACTCCTTTTCACTCTTCCCTTCTCTTTATTTATAAACATTTTGTTTGTAAATATTTTAGCATGTATCTATAAAAAATGGGCAGTCTTTGAAAAAAATGCCCATTTACCATTATTGTATCTATAAATCAAGTAGTATTCTGATTATATTCAGAAATATCTAGTCAGTATTCAAATTTATAGTTGTCTGTCATTTATGTCTTATTATAAACAGATATATTTGTTTTGTTTGAGTCAGGATCAAAACAAAGTCCATACATGAATATTGGTTGATAGCTCCTATGAATTTCTTCTCGTAGAAGAAACTAGGTAGTTTATTTTGAGTTTTCTCCACAGTCTAGATTATACTGATTATACCCTTTTTGTGGTTTGTGTCATGCTCTTGTGCCCCCATTACTTTTATATTTCCTATAATGTAATTGCTGGAATTAGAAGTTTAATTACATTTAGAACCTAGCTTTTGGTAATCTCACTTATGTATGGTGTTGACTCTGTTCTAATTTTGAATGTTTATTTGTAGTGTGGATTGTAATACGTGGCTTTGAAAGATGTGTTTTTATTTTTGATATAAATTACAGTCACTTTTCTATAATATTAACGTTAGATCAAGGAATTATTTTTCTCATTAAATATCCTTGCAGCTGTGCTTTTTCAAAATGGCAGAAGCCAAGGAAAATACCTGTAGTGTCAGTGTGTATGACATCCCATGATTTTTTTTAGCTGTCATATTAGACAAAAATAAAGATAATAGCAATAGCTAAAAACGTTGACATATGTCATCTCACTTAATCTTCATAACTAAAATATGAGATGTGTGTTATTTTATTTTACAGAGGACAAGACTGTGAGTCATAGTGGTTAAATATCTTGCCTAAGAACACACAGCAGTGGGACAGGTTTTCAGTCAGACAGTCCGACTTCCGTGTCTGCTTTAACCATACTCATCTTGAAGACAGAGATAATTCTGTGTGGTATTAATCTTCTTAAATATGGTTTTAATACTTCCAGAGACTTGAAGTCACATTCAGATATGCAGAATACAAATGAAACCAATTTGATGCAAATAATAATAATGGTGCTCTAGTGCTTTTGCTGGTATTGAGGGAGATGTGGGGGTGTATAGTACAGAAATTATAAAATGATTATTGTAAAGAGGGGAACATATTGATCTCTACATAAAATACAATGATTAAATATATTCTTACAGGTTATACACTAGAAAATCTTTAACCTACTCCAAATTAGGTGGCATCTGTTTAAACACTGGGAGTGAGATTTTATTACCATGTGAATCATCCCAGTAGTGGGCATCTCTAACTTAGAAGATTTTTAAAATTTGTTGTTGATATTGTTCTTCATATAACTTGTCTATTATGACAATGAATTGTCACAGTGAAAATGGACAGTACTTCTATTCTTAGTCATCAAATCAAACTTCTCTTCTAAACATAGCTCTTCAAGTATCTTAAAGTATCTGGTACACAAATCTACTTTGCACACAATCGCATTTCATTCTTTCAACTTACTCATATGACAGTTCTTTTTTTTTTTTTTTTTTTTAATAGGACTTAAAGTGTCCTTTCCTGACATTCCTATCTAAATCAGTTTCCTCCGAAATTTATTTTTAGAACACACATTGCAATTTCTAATTATATTGTTATTTGATTTACGATCTAATATCCATCTATCTAAGCTGTATGTTCCATGGTGACAGCAGACCCTATATCTCTTTGTTTTACCACTGAATCCCACGAGCCTAAACTAGAATCTTATAAAAAGTATGCAATGCATGAAGTATATTAAATACATACATTAATAAATGACTTATTTTCCTGATTTCCACTCTCCCCACCAACTCCGCTCCATTCAGTTTGTCTGATGGGTCAGGTCATTTCTTAGAACTTTTGAAGAGCTTACACATCAACAGTAATGATTAATATAACATGGAAAATATATTTCAGATGTAATTTAACCCATGTAAGATTCAGTGAACTGTTCACTCCTTTGATATGTATAGTTACATTAGTGTCAATTTCCTGGGCACATAGTAGATTTTCAACATTTTTTAGTTCTTCCTTCTAACAGCTATAAAAAATTTCATCTTGTTATTTTGTTCTATCATTTCAAGTGTGTAGGTCTTCTTAGCATCTTGATTCTGTCACTCAGTGTACTCATATCATTCAGATATTTTTACCTTCTGAAAATTAAGTAGGCAGCTCTCCATTTTAATTTAATTTCTTGATTAAAACATTTTTGATAATATGGCTTGACAGATTAAAATATAAAAATTTGAGCCTTGCCATTTGGAGATTTCTTTGCAGACTAGAGACAACATGATTTTTGGTATCATTATTCAGTCACCTAAAAAATAACCACCAGAAAGTATTGCCACCCACCCCATTGTGCTCTTACTCTCTTTTATTCTAGGGTAGCTTGACTTTGTCAAATGTCTTGTTGAGATCACAGTCAACCTTTTGCAGAATCTTTCTTTGTTCTAACAATATTAATAAGTTTTTAAAAATGGCAGTGTACTGAAATACACCCTGCATTTTCTTATTTAATTATGTACAAAAGAGCACATGGAAGTTTCATATGAATTGAAATATCCATGTTTTGTTATTTGCAACAAATAAACTGATGATAGCAGTGGTAATCTACTTATAGATTCGTGATGAAGATGACAGTAATAATAATGAATAGTAATATGTTGAAAAGAGTATTTTCTTTAATCAGAGAGCAGGAAACAGTGGAATTATAAGGGAATAATGTGTAAAAAGAGTGAGTAAATGTGAGCTTCATTAACACGTTTTATGATGAAAATTTCTTGGAGAGTACTTTCTCAAAGCTATCTTTCCTATGCCATCCATTCATTCTAGAAACACTCATACGGTTTATAAGAGTAATTAGATGTTAACTGAAATCTCAGTCCCTATTTGGTTTTCCCATAAAGCAGAGACTAAAACGGATAGTTTCTGACTTACTACTTTATTAAGGAGTATAAGCCCAAGGAGCAGCAATGAGGGACCAGGCGAATGCATTGGGGAAGGAGGGAAGGCAAATATGCAAGGACATTTTCAAGTTGCCTTTCACCGAGGACAATTTATTGCTCATTATCATGGGACTGGACCCTAATAAGCCCTATGAATTTCCATGGCAGCAGTCATGGTGATGGGGGAGGAGTTGAAAAAGATAAGTAATTTTCCAACCATCTCCCAAACACTTCAAGTGGGCAAGTTGGTGTTTCTCTTTGTGATTGGGACGAAGCACATGGACAGGGAACAAAAAGCTCTGCCTGGCTATGATTCAGGGTTCTGGTAAGTGAAATATGCTTGGAAGTGCTTCAAGCCAATGGAAAACTGGCTGCTGAAGTAGCAGCTAGAACAAGAAGTAGGCAATGCTGAGAGAATCTGAGATACCTGATAAAGTTACCGAAGAATAAAATTTCAAGGTCTTTCTCTGTCATTAAATATAAAATTCACTTCAACAAAAATTGTTTTGCATGTTTACAATGTGGGAGACATTGTGTAAATAGAAAGGGTGTGGACGTAAAAGTAACTAAAATTCTACCTACAAAGAACCACGGTATAGTGAGGGGAAGAGTAAACAACTAATGGCTAACAGTTTGGCTAAAATGCCAACAAAATTTTAAATAGGTAAAATTAATTTTGGATTTGGGAATGGAAATTTGGGATAAGTTTTAGAGAGTGAAAGGTGCTGATCTGGCGCTTGAAGCATGAAGATATATGCAGTGGTGCATTTCTGGCTAATTAACAGTCTGAATAAAGGCTCTGAAGTTTCTGACCATGATAGGTTCAGGAGTTGATATGTGGCTGAAAGAGGGAGGAACAGAAGACAGACCTAGAGCATAGGATTACTGAAACATCATATTAAGCCTCAGTACCTAGTGGAGTATCAGGAATAAAGAGTAGTAGGTATTTGTTGAATAAATAAGCTTTGTGAAAATGTCTGCAGTTGTCACGTAAACACACAAAAATGAGTTTTGATGCTGTACTTAGAAAAACTCTGAGTTTGGGGCACCTGGGTGACTCAGTCAGTTAAGCATGAATAATTTACCATTTATACATTCTGTCCTAGAAGCCAACAACCATTTGAAGACCGTATAAGATCAAATCTTGATTTATAAAGATAAAAGTAATCCTGGAGGGGGTGGAATGTGATTGGGATAGATTTTGCAAAGGTACTTCCCAATTAGTCATATAACAAAAACACACTTAAAATCAAGTGTGATTTGCAAGCAGAAAGATAGACCGATTTGGCACAGGTACTTCTGGATAATATGTGAATTTCCCATGAAAAGGAGTTACTATGTCTTTCATAGAACTATAAAAGTGCCATCTCCATATTTCTATGCATTTGACCCTATGAGTACCTTCTTATTCTCTGAGAATATCATAGGTCATTAAGGTGGCTTCATTGGCAGAGTCAGATTTTACTTATGCATCTTTTGTTAAGCACGTGTTCTGTGTCAGAACGGTGTGGTACATACTGTAGAGGCTACAAAGATGTGTAAAAAACCTATGGCCTCAAGAAAATTGTTCTCTAGGTGAGAAGGTGAAGTCTGTGCATAAAATGGTGACAGCCATTTTCTTTTCTTTCTTTCTTTCTTTCTTTCTTTCTTTCTTTCTTTCTTTTTTTTTTTAATATTCTTTTCATTTATTTGACAAGAGAGACACAGCGAGAGAGGGAACACAAACAGGGGGAGTGGAAGTGGGAGAAGCAGGCTTCCCACTGAGCAGGGAGCCCAACGTGGGGCTCGATCCCAGGACCATGGGATCATGACATGAGCTGAAGGCAGACGCTTAACGACTGAGCCACCCAGGCGCCCCACATATAGCGTATGATAAATGCTGACGTGATTTTTAGAGGCCATTGCTGTTGTTATTGTTAGTTGTGACTTTGACCTCCTGGGAGATGGGTCTTAAGAGGCGCTGAGCCAATCAACAGCACAAATGTATATGTTTACAAAAACGTGAAGTTGTTTGAAGATGGTGGAAGGTATATTGGTACAGGGATAAATATACCACTTTACTTCATGCCGTTCTACATTAACCTGTAATTATTTAATCTATACTGTTTTTTTCACCTCATACAACATTGTATCCTGACCCATGAACTATATACACTTATTGGTATTCACAACAACTTTTCAGTAATTTTCTGTTAAGCAACGTTTTGATTTTACTACAGTCTTCTACTTTGCCACAAATTTCTATCCCTATGATTCCCAACCAAATGTGATCTGTCTTTTACTTTGGGGCATTTGTGTATTGTCTGTTCATTACTCCAATGTGAAGATGCATCCTGTCTTTCCTCAAGTAATAAACTTATTATTCAAGCTTTTGACCTTTCTATATACTCCAACACTTGACTGATACTTGACCAAGACTGGACCAATTTTATCTTCTTTATTTGATCTGGGAGGTAGGAGTTAGGAATGCCACGTGGAGAAAGAGAGATGAAGGGGGGAAAAGGTAGAAAAGAGTTTACATATCAGAGAGAAAATGAAATAAAATGGAAGGGAGAGATGAAGAAAGGAAAAGGAGAAGAAAGAAGGAAGGAAGAAGGGAGGAGGAGAAGAAGAAGAAAAAGCCTTCCATGGAACTAGAAAACTTTGATTTTTTTCTCTCAATGATGCAGAATGGGTGTATGACCCTCCCTGATCTGTTCATCTCTGTGATAGTCAGTTCATGGGTCTGGAATGTGATCTATGGAGTTGCACTCTTGCCTTTCAGTTATATAATTCTCTGATTTTGTGAATTACATATAAAGCCCTAGGGTTTGTACAGTTCTCTAGTACCCAGAAGTGAATCACATAGGAAGTAGTTTATTATGTGCCAAAGAATCATCCAGGAAGCAATTTACCATATCTTCTTTATCTGTCTTAAAGGGCATATTTTATATAATTATTTATATGGACACAGTAATGAAAAAGCAACACACAGTAATTATCTGTCCAGTTGTAATCATGTCTCAAGTCTAGAGTAATATTTTGACAGCAATAAATACATAAATACATACCAACATCTGCTTTTCTCTCTAATGCTTCAAGGAGATGGGTTAGAAAAGGAATACATATCCATTGAGTAGTTTATCCACTCCCAGTTTAGTTTACTGAAGTAAACAGTAGTTTGACTCTTAGTATGAAGGTTTAATTCCTCTTCGGAATTTCCATTCCCTTCTTCATAGATGGAAATGCAGAAAATTTGCCATTATTAAAATTCCAACTACACTAAATATATTTCTTCATATATTTAATAAAATTTAGTGACATTGGCTTCATCGTTTTAACCATAAATATTAATATTTATGTTTCAAGTTTTCTGGGAATGTATAATCTATTGAAATATATGGGATTTGTCTTAATTATTACTGATTTGTGGAAAGGCAGCTCATCTTTTCCACTGACAATGCAACTTATTGCATTTGTTAACACATACAGTAAGATGTAAATAATGTATACATGAAACATTTCAAAGAAATGAATAGCTAGTATCCCTCCAAGCTTCAGCTTGTCAGAATTTGTTTCTAGAAGGGTTACAAATGTTAGCAATAAGAATGCTGTTTGTGTGTGTGTGTCCTCAGCAATACATTCTAAAATGTCACACAACATATGAACAAAGGATCAACGGAGATGGATGATGAATGATCAAATTAAAATCCTTCCCATTTTTAGAGTAAATATTTCTCACTCTATGACAATTTATCCATTCACTGTTCTTTTACAAAAAACAGTGTACACAAGAAGTCTGAATTCAAGTTTGCAAAATATTGCAAGCTTGAACAATGATTTTTTTTAGCTTCCCTCTTTTCCTAACATTTATAGTGAAACATAAATAAATCTTAAATACTTAATAACCTCATGGATACTCTTTAGGATCAGTCATGAACTGATCTGAAAAGACACACACACACACACACACACACACACAGACACACGTGTGCTTTCTTATAATGTGTTTGACATGGGATCAGAATACATGGATGCCACAACACAACTAGTCCCATACAAAGAGATGAAGAGCTTATGTGTATAATGGGACCTCCTACACTTCTAAGCAAGAGGCAGGGTTTGGCTACTAAAATTACAGCTTTGTTGAGAGTAGACAACCTCTACTGAGACTCAGATTTTTGAAATACAAATTAGTATGGTGAATATAAGCCTTTTCACTGATTGATTATGAGATTGCTTCAACTGCTTTCGTAAGCTCATTGGGCATATTTTATTTAACCAAAATTGATTTTATGTAACCAAAAATAATAGAGGCATGGTATTATGATATAAAAACCAGCTGCGTAGCATATCTACCATCCTGAAGGTCTTGTTGAAACCTAGAAAAATATAGAAAAGCTGCAATATGAGTTATTCGGAGAATTATTACTACATATATAAAATCAAAAGACTACTTGAGGGACAATAATAGAATATCTCAAGCTCATTTGAAAGAAATACCTTTTGAGATATTTTATGTCAATCACAGATGCTTCACTTGATATTTACTAGCAAGGAAAGAAATACTTTTTTTAAAGAAAGTGTGGTAAAATACATATTATATAATATTTACCATCATAATCACTTATCATTCAGTAGTGTTAAGTGCGTTCATGTTGTTGACTAATATCTCTTTGAGATCATCCTATCAGTTCTTTCGGGTATATGCCTCGAAATGGAATTGCTGGATCATATGGTAATTCTGTATTTTTTTTTTTTTTTTGAGAAACTACCATACTATTTTTCATAGTGACCATATCACTTTACATTCCCACCAGCAGTGCTCAAGGGTTTTAATTACTCCACATCCTCACCAACACTTGGTATTTCTGTTTTTGTTGTTGTTGTTGTTGTTATTCTTTTGATAACAACCATCCTAATGGGTGTGAGGTGATATCTCATTTTGTTGTTTTTTGTTTTCCTTTTTCATTTTGGTTTTGAATTGCATTTACTCAACAATTTGTGAAGTTGAGCATCTGTTCATGCTTATTGACCATTTGTATATCTTCTTTGGAGAAATGTCTATTCAAGTTCTTTTCCCACTTTCTAACCAGGTTGTTTGTTTTTGTTGTTGAGTTACGGGAGTTCTGTATATTTTCTGGACATTAACCCTTTATCAGATACATAATTTGCAAATATTTTCTCCCATACAATGAGCTCACTTTTCCTTCTGTTGATTTTTTTTTAAGATTTTATTTATTTATTTGATAGATAGAGACAGCCAGTGAGAGGGAACACAAGCAGGGGAAGTGGGAGAGGAAGAAGCAGGCTCCCAGCAGAGGAGCCTGATGCGGGGCTCAATCCCAGAACGCCGGGATCATGCCCTGAGCCAAAGGCAGACGCTTAATGACTGAGCCACCCAGGCGCCCCTGTTGATGTGTTTTTTGATGCATGGACGTTTTTAAATTTGATATAGTCCAATTATCTATTTCTATTTTTGTTAACTGTGTGTTTAATGTCTTATCCTAGAAATCATTGCCAAATCCAATGTCATTAAGTTTTTCCCTATCTTTTTTTTAAAGTTGTATATTTTATTTGTTTGTAAAGTTTTATTATTTTCATTTTTAAGTGACATAGAAAAGATTGTATAAGGTCTTTATGAACAGTTTGCAGAATAATAATTGAATTGGTCATTTGATCATTGCCAGTTTAATTAGAGCTTTACAAACATCTCTGACCTATCTTACATGTGCACTCTGTATCCCATTCAGCACCCTCCTTCCCCTGAATTCACACTAGTCTCAGTCAGTTATTTATTGGAAATACTTTTTCAAAATTTGCAGGCTTTACCTCTTTCTATATTTTATTTCTAAATTAAAGTAAGATCTTTAATAGATTTGATTTCTCTCCTTTTTTTTTTCTCCTATGGAGTTTATATGTGTCATAGCTTGTTAAATAATTTCTTACTCTAAGGTCACAAAAATATTTTTTCTATATTTTCTTTGAAAATATTTACAGCTATGCCTTTTACATTTAAGTTCTTTAATAACTTTAAAATTTACTTTTAAGTGTGGTGTGAGAAAGATATGCATTTTAATATTTCTGGCATGGATAATCAGGCATCCCCATATTATTTATTTAATCTCTTTTCTGGAGCACCACTTTTGTCATATGTTGTGTTTGTACATATGCACATGTTTATTTCTTGCTACTCTCTCTTGATTCTCTGTTATATTTTTTCTAACACTCCAGCAATACATTGCTGTTTTAATTATTATACTTGTATAATATTTTTTCGATATAGAGTAGAGTAATACTCCCAAAAGTACTTTGTACTTCCATGTAAATTTTAAAATCAGCTTGTCAGTCTAATGAAAAAAAAAAATGCTATCATTTTGTGTGTAATTAGGGGACACTGATAAATTAATTTCTAGAAAATTTATAATTTTTACAATACTGTCTTTCCTGACAGTAACACAAAATGTCCCATTCTATTTATCTAAATATCATTGGCCCCTGAGACAAAAAATAGCCAACCTTAGAAAACAAAAATAAATAAGAAATAAATAAAAAGGAAGCACATGACTTATCATCCTTAGTTCTAATGGCTTTCTTTAGTGAACAGTAAAAGATTTCTTTAGTGAAACGAGAGAAACAAAACTAGATTTTTAGAAATGTAATTATGCTGTGCAATTATGCTCTACAGTGTTGTTATTCAATCTTCACAATAACTTAAAAATTGTGTATTATAATGACCTGCTTCAGATGAAACATTTGAGTGGCAATGTAGTAAATAATATGTTCGGAGTCATTGATTGACCATCATGATTGTAAGATTCATGAAAAGTATTATAGACTCAAGCAACAAAGGTTCAAGAACATTAGTAAGTGTGACACTGTGATATGAGTCAGGTACAAATTCCAAAGGCCATTCTATTTCTGAAATTAAACCAAAAATTCTTTACAACTTTCAGATAAAGAGAGTAAGGCATCCATTCACTGTACAATAAGCCAGAGTAAAAGACCAGTCTTTAACCTTTCTTTTTAGTGTTTTATTGTTTATTAATCTGAATGTGTCTTTTCTAGCCGTATATTAAGTTGTTTCTTAAAATTAATGGACAGAAATAACATTTTAAGAAGCCAGCAATACTTAAGTAAAATGATACTCCTTTTGTGGATCACACTTAACTTCTGTCAGAAAGAGAAGCAATTACAGTAGCAATAGGTTTAGCAACATATGTAATACTTTGTGCTTTTTTCAAGTTCATGATTTAATGTACTATCTGAAAATAGTAGGCTGGAAAGAAATTCTGTTAGATAAGAAGTTTATTTTATTTTTAAAAAACCATCAGGGTAATATATTTAATACTAGACATCTATGGTTCTATAGTAAGGCTTTTTAGAAGAAAATCTGAATGATTACATTGTGTAGTTTGGGAATTGGTTGATTTTTAGAGGTGAAAATTTCTCACCATTGAAATGAGCCAGGTATTTCAGCATCGTTCATCAATCTACTGAATACCTTCATAGATTTTTTTTTTAATTTTATTTATTTATTTATTCATTTATTTATTTATTTATTAGAGAGAGAGAGAGTGTCAGCAGGGGAAGGAGCAGAGGGGAAGAGAGAAAGAATCTCAAGCAGACTCCATGTGAATGCAAAGTCTGACACAGGACTTAATCTCACCACCCTGAGATCATGACCTGAGCTGAAACCAAGAGTGGGGCTCTCAACCAACTGAGCCACTCAGGTATCCCCTTCATAGATAGTTTTTACCACAGTTCTAGAAGTTGGTGGATTGACCATCATGAATGTAAGAATCATGAGAAATACTATAGACTCAAGCACCAAAGGTTCAAGAATTCACAATGCATATGCTGTTAGAGGGCCATCATTATATTAGTAACCTGTGCTTTTGTGCTTCAGACACATTTCAACTAGATAATCTATTTTTAAAAGAGCATTTGGTCTTGTTTCTGAACTAAATGTATGGAATATTGCTGAATATCAGTGGTGGTGGGGGGGGGAAGATGGGAAAAGCCAGGAAGAAGCTTTTTCCTCTTGTTTTTGGCTCCCATGTGAATGTCATGGCTGCACTAAATGGCAGGTGAAGAGATAACATAGTTATCATGCAAGAGAAACATTTTAGCCCATGCATTTTCTAAGATTGAATCTCCTCATTGAAATACATCTCATATGTTTTTACAGAATGGATGAAGATTTTATATTAAAGAAAAATTTCCGTTTTTGTAAGTGTTTTTAAATGAATACTTGCCAAGAAATGCTTTCAAACATATTCTAACATGGTTTTAGATTCTGACATAGCCCTTGTTAAAAGGATTAAACCTTGGAGCACCGTTCATAGATGAGTGTTTAGTGGTGAAACATGCTAGACAAGGTGGGCATTGTTTCTATGTGTTTATAAGTGGGAAAAGTGGAGTATTACTTTAAAGTAAATTAAGTCGAAGAATATATATTATTTGGCTTAAGGGTTCTGTGCATCATAATATGTGTATACATGTGTTTGTGTATGTATATGTATCATGGTGTACATAATCTTTTGTTTTATATTTTTTGAAAAGTACAGTCAATATAAAATATTTAGAAAGCACAGATAAATTATATCAAAAAGTATTCAAAAATATATCCCTCACACCTGAAGATAACCACTACTGATATTTTGATGTATGTCTTATAGTCACTTTTATATCTTTTATCAGTTAATAGTAAATCATAAGCATATTAGAAGAGAGTTGTTTGAATAAATAATTGTTGCATTTATCCTGCCAGATAAATAATCCAATAAAATGTAATAAGGTTATGCTTACAAATTGTGTTCTTGCAAATTGGCTTCCACAGTGTCTGATGTCTTCTCTTCTTGTGGGAGTAGACTAATCAACATGAAATTTGAGTAACTTCCAGTTTATGAGAGTTCTGTACTTGCACCCCTGTTTTTAGGAAAGGCTCCCACAGCCATAGTTGTATTATGTGATCTCACCAATGGCAATGAGGATCAGAATGGGTAAGATTTTTCAAATTTGGGTAAGAGTCTCATTTTCAATAATTTTAACACAAAATCAATAGGGAAAGAAAGGGAGAAAGGGGAGAAAACAGTCTCCATAGCACGTACAAATGTATTATGAGCTGTTTTGTACTTCCTTACAACTTAACGAGGAAAAAAGGACGATCTCAAGAGGAAATTTAAGCAAATAAGTCAAGAGAAATAGTGTGAAGGATGGAGAAAGGTATGATACCAGAGTTTCCAGCAGATCTCCAGATCTGAGGCACAGGTAACCCAAATCTATACATAATTTATAGTTTAAAATGATTAAGTAGGCTCTCTTTTTTTGTTTGTTTCATGCATAACTTAATATCCCCATAAAATCCATCTTCTGATGCTGCAACTATACTGGGATGTGAACACCTGGCACAGTAAAATATCACTACTGAGAACCATTTAAATGATGAGCTGCCTAGCAAATCCTGGGCTCGGGGTGGGGGGGGAAGGCATCTTGATACTTTAATGTCAGAATATCTGGCAACTTTTTATTTATTCTATGCATATTTATTATCATTTATCAACTAGCCTATTTTTTTTTTCTTTCTTTAGTTTATTTGTTGAATTTGGGTTGATGTTCTACTCTCTAGCCAAATTAGCAGAACCAGTACCTGCCTCACTTCCACACCACTGGGCTGGGATTCTATTCTTTTTTTTTTTTTTTTTTTAATTTTTT
Source organism: Ursus arctos (assembly GCF_023065955.2). Taxonomy (NCBI): domain Eukaryota; kingdom Metazoa; phylum Chordata; class Mammalia; order Carnivora; family Ursidae; genus Ursus; species Ursus arctos. The sequence continues at coordinate 19,632,409 of NW_026623100.1, forward strand.
AAACCTATATTGCTGTCTAGCTAGTCTGTTTCCTTGTGTATATTTTGTTGTCCTTGACTCACTGAAAAAATTTTAAGAATGACCAATAAGAGGAAGGGGTGAACTGTGGAAATCTATCAAGGAAATAACACATTTCTTAAATTTCAGCATATTCCATTTGGTATTTTTTGGAGTGCTGCACATTTCTATTTTATTTAATTAAATTGTTTAGAAAATGCAATAGAAGTAAAAAATAACCATACTTTTACTTAAGTCAAGATTTTATTTCCACGACTTTAGTTATTTGAGAATAGTGCAAAGGAAATGGGATAGAGTAAGATAAACTTTGTTTATCTTAGCTGCTCCATTTATCTCTTTGGTGTTGGAATGTTATTATCATCATTGAACATGAGTTCCTCACTCTTACTTTTCAGAATTCCTCTGAGGATCTGAGAGTATTTAAATTTGGGGGTACATAGGATAATTTAATCTGTGCCAGTCATTCTAATCAATTTTCTATATAATAAATCAGGAGAGTTTCAAAACTTTGAGTCACGTTCATCATCTTGTAGCATAATTTTGCTTGATTTATCCTCTTTTGTATTTGAAAAGTAAAACCAAATAACAGTTATTTCTTTAGAACATTCTTTTGAAAGTTCAGTTTCCATCATATTTGTGTTATTACTACAATAGAATCTAAGTTGTGAGGGCTCCCTCCTTAGACATTAGAGAATCTTAAAACCTGTATAATCTTGAAGGATGCTGTATAACACTGTAAACAGACATGACACCTTAAAAAGCTTTTAAACATTTTGTACTTTACCATTCCATCTCTTATAACTTTTGTGAAAAGGTTTAGATTTTAGATTGAGCAAGTAGATATGGCACAGCAGTTTAAAGTTGTTAACTTTTACTCCAAAAATAATGTTAGGAAGTAATTTATTTGAATAGATTAATCACGTTCACAGCACTTACTGGATACTGGCTATATATACTACAGATATATCGAAATGAAGGATCCTGCAATTGAGTTAATTACCAGAACTAGGTCATTTATACTGTATGCATAAAGTGTGACAATGATTAGGTTCTGCAGCAGTTTCAAGAAGTGAGTGATCTCTGGGTTCTGGTTGTCAAAGAGCCGGGAGAACTTGGGGGATAGGAAAAAAAATTTGGAGAAGTAATGAGGATTATTCCAATATAGGCAAAACAGTGGGATAAGTTAAGGGTTGGATAGAGCATGGGCAAGGTGTAAATGCAAGATTCTGTGAAATGAAACTGAGATATTCGACCTACCCTGTAGTCTAGGATTTGTGATCCATCATGAAATGACACAAAAGCTCTTTTTACCAAAATCAGTGTTTACAAACAAAGATCAATGATATGTATGAAGATTGATTTGTTGGAAAGTATGTATATTAGGGAGGGGAAACTAACAATATATTCTGTATGCATCTCAGTAAGGTTTCCATACATGTCATAAGCTTTCTGATTGATACTTGCATTATTAGACAATAAGTGAAGGGACATGTCACTGGTTGGATATAGAGCTGTTGTGGGGAGCCCAGGTCCTATAATTGCTCACTTTTTAAATTTTTTTTCTCTTCTAAATTGTGAAATGTGAGTGACTGGTAGTTTGATCCATCAAGATATAAGCAGCTGAAGTTGATGTCAGAAAAAAGGAAAGGAGAGAAAAAGCACGCTGTAAAGGCCTGCTTGCTTTCCCATTTGAAGCAAAATTTGAAAGAGAAAAACATTAGAGCTTGCTTTAAAAAAGACACACAACTCTACTTAAGGATGACTGAACTTGAAGAAGCAAAATTTTTCTTCAAAAAATATAGTACCAACATTGAAGGCAATTCAACATATCTGAAAGAAGGAAGGTAGGAAAATTTAGTGGTGGCAAATGCAAAGCAATAATAAGATGGTTTTGCATAATGTAGTAAAAATCCTTTAATAGAAAATCAGAAATTACCATTTTTGAAATAATACATAAATGTCTCTAAAACTTGACAGCACTGTCATTACCTCAGAGAAGCATATAGAAACTTCTTTGAGAATAATGATATTTAAAAACCATAGAGGAGAGACTTTTGAAACTTTGATGCTATTGTGTAGTGATTTGTAGACAGTTACAATGAATTATATGACACACTTTCATCTGCCCCATCATATCACCGTAAGCTAAGATGTTTTTGGCCTAGGAAATCTCTCATGCTATTGGGAAGGTTAACTAACTATAAAAGAAAAAGTTGATGACTTTTTATTTTTTGCAAACTCCTCTCCTTGTTCATAATTTCTGATTTTTTTATTAGTATCTCCTCTTCATCTTTCTCTTTCCTCTAAGCAGCCTGTAATATTCTGGAATTTTGTTGTCAACAATAACAAACAAGTGCATTTATATCATAATTATTTAGGGGGAAATATATAAAAGGCAAAGAAATGAAACTGGGAAAGTAGATGTAAGGATTTGTACTTCGTGCTATTTCACTGCTGCCTCTTCTTGGTTGTCTTAAGACTACTGGCATTTTTGCAATAGTTGCAACACAAATGCAAAAAACACTTAATACTTCACTTAAAAATTTATGACTTTTTTCAATCCTTTGTATTTCACATCTAACCTTAGAGTAAATTTAGAGACAAACAACTGAAAGTCAGGAAGAGCATGAAAATACAGGGTGACCATGATTCCTTTGTGCCAGAATGTTTTGGGGCCATGGTTCTCAACCAATGAGAAAATGCATATTATATTCATCTTCTGAGATTTTGGTCCCCTTTATTTACCTTGCTTAAGGGCTAGTTAATGCTTTTAAAAAGGAAACTTGAATGAATACTCTAAGAGGGATAGCTACTAAAGAGAACCTGCAGGTAAATTCTTTTGTTCCTGGTTTGGCAGGTTAGAAGCTCATAATAATTGAAAGTTTACCGATTCTGATAATAAATTTTAGATTCAATAATAACATTTATCTTTGTATGTCCAGTTTTGTTTTGTATAAGCAGGTGAAAGAAATAAGCCTGGTACAGCTCTTAGGCAACATATATCCAGTTCATTGTAGGCATACTTTTATTGTCTTTTCCCTCTGCTACCTGCCTTGTAGAGCTTTCATTGACTTACTAAACTAACCTCACCTTTAGTAACTGATCTGGTGGACAGTCAGAAAGGAAAAATAAGCCAGGAAAAATTGCTTCTTCCTTATATATTTTTTTATTTTTTTAATATATTATTTTTTTAACATATGTGTGTGTGGGGGGGAGGGAAACAAAAGAGGGAGCCTTGCATTATCAAAACAAATGTGTATATTAGATGTTTTCTTTAACATAGATGTTGGCGACAGGATGGCTATAGAAGATGTTGGCTCTGGACATAACAGAAGATACATGAAAAGAAGACAAAATAAAATAGAGATTAATTTTTTCAAGAACATTGGGGGAATTTCAAAATCACGTTAGCATGGAAAAAAAAAAGAAGTTTGCTGAAAAAAATGTAATCTAAAATAAGTCAGTCATTTGTACTAAGCAAAAGAGACAAAGTACTAGAATTAGTGAACTGGAAGCTGCCTAATTAAGATGTGAGGTAGTTTCAGGCTTTTAAAAAATTATTTTAGAATTTAAGGTGTGACATATTGCATCACAAGACAATTACTAATCATTATGCTAAAAATATACAGTATGTCTTAATATAATATGCAGGTGATTTTTATCAATCATTGTATGTATATAAACTATGTGTCCATCTCACATTTTGGGGGACATTGCTATATGGAAGATAATAATGAACAATTAAAGTTAGAATTGCTTCATAAGAGGAAAAAGGCTAGTTTATGTCCTTGAGAAAGGAGCTGATATTGAAAGATGTGTTCAAAGATGGTCATTGAACAAAAAGGTGTAAAATATTAGCTCTAAATTTCAATCATTCTTTACCACAAAAAATAAGGATTACTAGTACAGTTCAAGCTTGTCTCTTTTTCAAAAGTCTATCTAAATTGGGAGCTACAGGTCAAATAAAGACTCTTAGCATCAAATAATTTGAATAAAATTCAGAGGTAAATACATGTAGAAAACTTACATGTGACAAATGTCAGAGGTGACTGAAGATGTATCATATAAGTACTTCCTAGGAAGGATGTTGCAATCAAATTATTTCTCCCAAAGACACTGACCAAAATCACAGGGATAAAAAATTCCATCTTTAGTGACATGTATTATTAAGTTTGGCAAAAATAACCAAAGGGAGTAAATGAGAGTGGTGAATATGTGGCTGTCATGTTTCTTTCTCACTGACATTGTTTTTTTCTGTAAAGCAGTGAAAAATAGTTGAGTACAGCCACTAGAATTAGAAAGTTCTTGAAAGAAATTGTATGAATTCGGGAGGAAGAAAATGAATGCTGGTATATACTTAGAAGATATAACCATGGTAACTTGACCCCAGGATTGTAAAACTTCTATGATGCTCTATATCTGGTTTCTCTTCTTGCCAAGCATATGATCAACAGTATTAAATATTTCTTGTTTCACCTATATATCTTTCCATCCTGAGATAATCACAGAAGGAATAACTTCTTCTGTGGGTCAGGATGAGGAAAACCAACATCTGAATATTTACTTTCTTAATAAAAATAAGGCTATTCAAAAACACTTCTCTTTGAAAGTGCATTAACAGTTTTCAAATTATCAGATTTCAGAAACTATTATAACTAACAACTAATGAATAAAACATCCTATATCTGATGTCAGAAACTGACATCACCCAAAAAAGGTTAGATGAGGGGAAAAAAAAAAATGGTGCTAAATATCTGCATATATCCCACTAGCATAAACCCTCCCTGCGTGTCTGAAGAAGATGGCATAAAACCAGAAACTGAGTCATTCAGTGACATAATTAATCTCACCCCTCAAAGGCCCTACAGCCAAGTTTGATATGATGGATACTGGCTTGGTTTGAGTTGCTAATGAGAACTTTGAGCTCGTAGTACTTCCTCATAGCTAATTTCTCCCTTTGCCTCTGTCAAGGGATCAAAAATAGTACAAAAGACAATTAGAAGCTGAAAGTAGCAGTCTGTTGCAATGTTAAGAATAATAAACATAGAGAGGTCCTTTTCTCTTCATCTCTAAGTGTTAGAAATAAGATTCCTCTCAAAAATGGAGCTTTGCAGTTTCTTGGGTCTCTCTTCCACAGTGGATTGTGTGGAATTCTCAGAATTCTGTAATCCCCCATGCTACCATTCTCCAAAGAAAACCTCAAGGGCAAGGAAGGGACTTGTATAGACATTTCTCCAACAAACAAACAAACCAAAATAAAACCCCAAAACAACAAAAACATATAAATGGCCAATGGGTATATGAAAAAATGCTCATTGTGACTGATCATTAGGAAAATGCAAATTAAAATCACAATGAGATATCACATCACACTTCTCAGCATGGCACTATTAACAAAATCAAAAACAGTCTGTGTTGGCAAGGATGTAGAAAAATTGGAACCATAGCATACTGTTAGTGGAAATGCAAAATGGTGCAGGCACTAAGGAAAACAGTATGAAGGTTTCAAACAAAATTAAAAATAGAACTATTGTATGATCCAGCAATCCCACTTTGGGGTATTTATCCAAAATGATTGAAATCAGGATCTTGAAGAGATATATTCACTGTTATGTTCAATGCAGCATTATTCGTAACAGCCAAGATGTGAATGTAACCTAAATAATCATCAACAGTTGAAAGGATAAAGAAAATGTGGCATATACATATAGGAAATATTATTGGGCCTTATAAAGGATGGGGCTTCTAATCATCACATTCTACAATATGGATAAACCTTGAGGACTTTGTGCTGAGTGAAATAAGGTAGTCATAGAAAGACAAGTACTGTGTGATTCCCCTTATATGAGGTATTGAAAATAGTCAAATTTATAAAATCAAAGAGTAGAATGGTGATTATCTAGGGGCAGGGAACAGGGAAAAATGGAGAATAACTAAAAAAATAGGCACAAAGTTTCAATTAAGTAAGCTGAATAAACTCCTGGGATCTGCTTTACAACATTGTACCCATAGTCAACAGTAATATATTGTACATTTAAAATGCATCAAGAAAGTAGATCTTATGTTAAATGTTATTATAAGAATATGTGTATTTATACATTTTATATACATATAAAACATACATATATATTAAAAAGCACATCAAGCAACCCAGAAAGTACAAAGAAAAATATATTTCAAATATCAGAGAGAATTTATAATTCAGAGGGAAAACAGGAAATAGGCTTACCAGATGACTTTTCTGGAATAGGAGATACCTGTAACAATGCCTTTACTTGTGTGGGAACATTGTGCTATACTCTGTTTTTTGATATATGGAATGATACCACTTGGTCAGTTTCATATTAGGGTCTAATTCACATGCATACTCATTCATCGAACACATAGCTATGGAAATCCTTTTAGGTACAAAGTTTCAGACATAAAAATCAGCAAGTTAGGCAAAGTCTCTGCCTCCTAAAGTTTATAGTCTAGTGGGAGAGAGGTATAAACAATTATTAGGAAAATAAAGAACATAATTACATATGGCAAGAATTGCTATGCTGGCAGCAAAACAATGTTTGCTGTCATAGAGAATAAAGGGAGTGGAAAGCTAATTAGGATATGATATTTAGGGAAGATCTCTGAAGGGATAACATGTAAATTGATACCTGAAAGGTGAGAAGGGTGAGTAGTGTCAAGTATATTTGAGAAGAACAGTTTTGACAGAGAAAATAAGAAGTGCAAAATACCTGAGGCAGGAAACTGAAGGCCAGCGTGAATTGAGGATAGTACAAAAAGGAAACCACAAGCTAGGGTGGCTGGGTGATATGGGCTCATATCACCTTTCTTTAAAGATTTTATTTATTTACTTTAAAGAGCGAGAACATGCGCATGAGCATGCACAAACAGGGAGAGGGGTGAGAATCCCAAGGGATTGTCTCTCTCAAGGGAAAGAATCCCAAGCAGACTCCACACAGAGGTTGAAGCCTTATGCAAGGCTTAATCTCAGGACATGACCCAAGCTGAAACCAAGAGCCGGCGCTCAATAAACTGAGGCACCCAAGTGCCCTGGAGGAGTAACTTCTGATGCCATACTCCTGAAATCAAAATGTCCATTCTTACTTATTGATTTTCCTATGTATTTCTGCCCTATTTATTCTAGATCACAGACATTTTTGGGGGTGTCATGTTTGATTCTTCATCCTTCACATCTACTATCCATACATGAAAATCTTAAATTTCATTTTAAGAAAGATCTGACAGAAGGCTTTCTAATTTCTTCTACAAATTTCATAAATACTTCCTAGTTCATAGTTACATATGATATAACTTTTTAGGCCAACTATAGAACACATATTTAATAGTATGTAAACAACAAAGCACAAATTACAGACATATATTTTTTACTTTAAAAAAAAATTCCATTGGTGGGAAATGGGCATCTATAAGCTATGAGATGTCATGAAGGAAATAGCAACCTGTACTGCTGTCTCTTTCTCCTTTTGCAGTTTTAATCAAAACGAAGCTTCTGTTACCTGTTTGACCAGGATTCCCCCCAAATATTATTTGTTTCTGGGTAGATTGGAGTTAGGAGTATATACCATAAAAACTGCCTACAACTTTAGAAAACCCCATCAGTGAGTGAATACAAATCCAACAACCTGGCCTAAACTTGGCAATATATTCATAGAATTGTAAGGAAACTTAGTAGAGCCCCTGATCTTTTGGTACCAAAACCAAAAACCAAAAAGATATTAAACTAAAAGAACAATTGCTACTGGGATGGGGAGTATATAGAAAATGGCTATAACTTCTTTAATTTGCTGTGAAACCTCCAAAAAGCAAAAAACAGTTTTCAAGTTCTTTAACAGTTCTATTGGGTTTTCAAAACATGAAACAACTAATTCTTCCTGAAAAACTCAATGTCTTTGTCTCTTACTGTTGATTCCAACAAGTCGCTCTATCCATGATCTGTTCATAAACCAATATTAGTAATAAAGATATGGCCAGTAGTTACAATGATTTAAGTATCACCTTAAGACATCCATCTTTCACTCAAATAATGACTCAGTTCTTAAAGACCAAAGAAAGAGACTAAGCTTATTCTTTTCCCAACTAACTCATGTATCCTTTTCTATAAATTATGGAAACTCAAGAGAAGTATTGAGGAAGCAATCTGTACTCATAAGGGGCAGTCATTATCAACAAAATATTTTCTCAGACACAAGTTTTTCAAGATAGGGATCCAAGGGTTTGGGTAACAGACATTGATTGCTTTTTAGTGTTATTGTGTATTCACTTGATCCCATACTAAATGCCATTTGAAGATGGAGATTTATTTTGAAAATATACATGAGAACACTAGAAAATAATCAATGTTTTCATTTCTTTTTTCTTCTGATTTCATTCTCTTCAGCTCTCCTGTCCAGATGAGCCTGAATTACAAAGACAGGCTGACCCTGTTCTTGTTTCTGGCCTTATTACCACCTCTAGAACAGTGCCCAAAGGTTCCTTTTTCAATCTTTGAAAAGTGTCTCTCTCTTACTCTCTATCCTCTGACATTTCTCAAGAGGTGAGGGTTGTGAAAAAACCCTCACACTTCTTGAATTTAGACTAGGAGGGTGTTACACAGCTAACAGATTATCAAGTTGACTTGAAGTATAGGAGAAAGAGAAAGCTATGCAACTTTTCCAGTATGATTAGTCCTTCAAAATGTCTGCTAAATTGTTCTTCATTCATTTGTGTTCTACCTGACCTTTCAAAGACAACACTATTAACTTTGTTCTTTTTCATAGAATAAGTAGACTATTCCAGAAAATATTACGATTTATTAATTCACTTATCATTTTCTTGATAAAGACTGATCTTTTGAAAGTAGCTGACTGGATAAAATAAACAGGTACTTTTTATTACTATTCAGAGGGCATCCTTTAGCTGGAGAGTGAAAGCGGTTACTTGGATGAATAAATAAATAAAACCCAAGAATCTGTGCATCAATTTGAGACATTTGAGAGGAAACAGAATGTAGAAAAAGTAAGGCATTCATGGAAATAACACATAATTAATCAGAATCCAACATTGATTGTGATAGCTCTGTAATTTATCCTAATTATGTCATCACTGAGAGAATATTAGGAAGGTATTATATTGGCTAAGAGGGCAATGGGAGAGCCATAAAACCAAGCTCAGTAAGTTAGTGTATGGATGTGTGGAAGCCCACTGTCTTCCTTAGTAAAATCAAACTGAGGATACTCAGTGCAACAAAGGAGAACCACTATATTGGAAAGACAGTTGAATCTAGCATTCCCAAATAAGGTTCACTTCCCTCTGAGGCTCTGCCCTCTACTGCTTATGACCTGTGTGACTTTGAATGAGTTACTTAAGTTTCCTGTGCCCTAGGTTTCTCATCCACTAATGGGCTTATTAATATTATTATCCATTAGGGTTGTTGGTAAAATTAAAGGAGATAAAACTTAGAAGAATGCCCAGAATACTTTAACTGTGATTATTAATGCTGTTCCTACAACACAGGCCTAAGGGGGTACTCTTGTCCCTGTAGGTTCTCCTCCTTAAGTGGTCACTTGAATATTTTTCCCAAATAGTCTGTAACTGAGAGATGTTAGAATGGATCATTTAAGCAAAACTTTACTAAAGACTTAGAACTAACAAAAGAGAAAACCTTGAGCTATTACATGCAAGAAGATCAGTTGGCTTGTAAAAGGGAGGTAGCTTGTATTCATGGACTCCCCATATCTAGCTGCTGGTCATAGAAACATGGTGAAAGTATTCATAAATTCATTTCATTTTCTTTCTCTCTCTCTCTCTCTCTCTCTCTCTCTCTCTCTCTTTTTTTAAGAGTGGGAGAGAGAGGTGGGGGAGGGACAGAGGGAGAGGGAGAGGGAGAGAGAGAATCTTAAGCAGGCTCCATACTCAGTGCAGAGCCCGACACTGGGCTCAAACTCATGATCCTGAGATTATTACCTGAGCCAAAATCAATAGTCAGATGCCTAACTGACTGAGCCACCCAGGCATCCCCATAAATTCATTTCTTAATAATCCTTAGAGCGGTTTTAACTCCCCAGAATTCAGATGCAAAGATAGGATTTTCAAAGAGAACTGAAGATTTCCTGTTTATTAATTTGGTGTATTAAAGCCCCCATTTAAAATTTCTGATTCCTCTTTCAAGACTTCCTGATTCCATAGATGACATAGAAAATGTCTTCTTTTCTCTTCAAGGGAAGGCTCACCATCACCTATAGGTCAGGCCCTTACCCTGTGGCCACAAACAGGCATTGCTGTCAAGATGTGATAGGACAGCATGGCACTTGATAAATGGGAGTTACCTTTACTGACTTCCTTCCACAGGGCAGCAAAGAGGGACAAGATCTGGACAGAGTAGGTTATGAAAATGGGGAATCCTTGTGGAGAAAACTAAAACTAATCTGGCAAAACCTTTTTCCCTTACTGACAGGTTCAGGTGTGAGGAATGTCTAATATTCACCCTTCTGGATTTAGAGTGAAGTCTATGCTAAAATGCTTTATTATAACTTAAGCCATAAGTATAGCAAGTTTAATGCAAGTTAGTTTATTAGATAACCCAGTTAGTAACAGAGCCCAAATGGAAGTGCTAGATGTGCAGGAAAACCTCCTAATAGATTGGTGGACGAGGCCACTCACTCCTTGCCTTGAAGAAGACTGTGGTATAAAATATTTTGGCTAAATAGAGGATAGCATGAGTCAAGCACTGTAGCCATAAGGCAGAGAGGATCAGTGGGGAAAGGTTTCCACAGGGTAGCTAGGGATAGAGAGAAGGCAATGCCAAGCTCTAGTTCATAATCATTATCATGTGAGTGACTGAAACTATGAACAGACAGCCAAAAGCTGAGAGATCTAAATATAACTTAAGAGACCTTTAGGAAGGCAGCTATGGAAGTTAGGAAGGCTGACTTCAGAGAGATGAATTGACTTCATCAGACACATAGCCTGGTAGAAGCAAAGCTGGAACAGACAGTTCATCATGGCCTAGCTTTTAGTTTATTTCAAAATTTTAAAGATTTTATTGTAATGACTGAGAAAACATTTTTAAGACCAATAGTGAAGATGGACAGTTGTAGACACTGTGTGGAACCAATTCCATACTTTTGAGGATGGAACTTCCCCCTAGAGACTTCTCAGGTATGTTTTAATTCTAATTCTCTGTGGGTACAGCATTTAATTTCTGGATCATTGCCCAAAGCCAGGCAAATAGCTGAGGCCAGCACAATCTGCATAAGATTGGCAAGGATTTAATTTCATTACCTCCTTTTATATATTACACAGAAATCAGAGTTATCTTTTTAATGCAGGTCCATTATTCATTTTCAGTGGTGAATGCCGAAGTTCACTGCAGATACTTAAGTGCTAGCCAGGTGGCGGGGCCTTCAGTTTCTCCTGAATGTCACCATAGTAAAAGGACTTGCACCTTCTAACCCTGCCACTCGACCACTGTGCTCTCCAAAGGGTTATCTATGAATAGTTTTAGCTACAAAGGGCAATCTCCTGCTTCATCCTCTCTCATTCCTCTCTCATTATTCTTTCTTTCTTTCTTTCTTTCTTTCTTTCTTTCTTTCTTTCTTTCTTTCTTTCTTTCTTTCTTTCTTTCTTTTTCTTCCTTCCTTCCTTCCTTCCTTCCTTCCTTTCCTTTCCTTTCCTTTCCTTTTCTTTTCTTTTCTTTTCTTTTCTTTTCTTTTCTTTTCTTTTCTTTTCTTTCCTTTTCTGAACTGAGAAAAAGGAATAACCCCACTGGAGAGTCTTTTTTTTTTTTTTTTTTTTTTTGTATGTGAATCTTATCTAACATATCTTTTCTACTGTAACTCTAGTTTTGTTTTGTTTTGTTTTGTTTTTAATTCCACATGTATGGCCACTCTTTGATCTGCCTGAACATTTTAAGCAGGAATGTTCAGAAGTTTTGGTCTCACTTCTCTGAAATCAGCCTCCTCCCTTAAAGGAAGGCATTGGACTTAATGTAACACATCTTCTCCCTTCTAAGGCTGCATGGTTCTGTATGGGAGGCATGGTTCATGTTCACCTTATATGTTTCTTTTTGCCTTCCTACCCCCTTGTTGTCAGGCGAGACTATTAGACTTTTTCTTGCTAGTGGGCCTTGAATAGACGTGATATGGTTCACTTTTCAGGCAGAAACAGAAGTACAGGGTGAGAACACCGTGAAGACTCCCCTTAACAGTAAACATGATGGTTGTACCTTCCACATGAGGCATTCTCAGATGGTAGAACCTCTACTGGCCTAGATCCCTGAGTGATAAAAGAGAATGAAGTTTACCTACCAAGTAATTGAACATGTTGTATGAGTGAGAAATGAATCTTTGCTATCATAAGTCACTGAGATGTTGAGGTTGTTACTATAGCATAATCTAGCCTTTCCTAAGTATTAAATATTCTTAAAATGAGTTCTAAACATAGCACATTGCCTGTCCCATTTTTCTATTTCTATATTATGCAAGTTATGCAAGGCTGTCACATTGTTTTTTTTTTGTTTGTTTTTTTAAGATTTTATTTATTTATTTATTAGAGAGAGGGAGCATGTGTGCAAAAGCATGAGTGGGGGAAAGGGGCAAAGGGAGAAACAGACTCCCCACTGAACAGGGAGCCCAATGTGAGGCTCCAATCCAGGACCTGGAGATCATGACTTCAGCAAAAGGCAGCCACTTAAATGACTGAGCCACTCAGGTGCCCCAAGGCTGTCACATTCTTAATCATGCCCACTGTTAATTTGTAAAAGCAACTTATAATAGAGGTCACATGTGATTTAAAACATGTTATTTAGAAAATATTTTATAGATTCATATAACTGGAAAAGATGTTTGAAAATGTTTTCTCAAATATCTAAAAAATATTTAATAATCTCTCATTTTATTTAAAAATACTAATACAGGCAAGTAAGAGCTTATGATTGTTTAATAATCATCTGTGTGTGATGAATATTGATTAAAGTTCAATTTCTATGATTTTCTAAAAACTAATAAGGCTTATTTCTGTGTTCTTGGAATATAGGTATGTTTTTACGTGTAGGATTCCAAGGCAACTTGAAATTTTTTATGTTTTTGGCTAATTTTCTGTGGTGGATGTTTTAGTAGTTTTCCAACACTTAAAATCTCAATTTTATTTGAGAAAAAATAAAGGTACTACAATTATTCCCTCCCCTCAAGCTTATGACAGTTGACTTAGAAAAAAATCAATCAGTGCTTTAAATAGAGTAAAAATGGTGAGCCCCTTTAAGTCACTGTATAATCATACAACTTTTTCAAGATGAAAGTAAAAATTGTAAAGATCGTCTTGCATCTAGATCACTCAGTTTAAAATCTGGACATATTAGTGAATTTTCCTTTGTCATATGATAAAATAATGGCAGAACTGAGACTGATAATATATATTTATTTTATTTTTAAAATATTTATTTATTTGAGAGAGAGAGAGAGAGTGAGAGAGCACAAGCAGTGGGAAGGGCAGAGGGAGAGGGAGATGCAGACTCCTCCCTGAGCAGGAAGCCTGATGTTGGGCTGGATCGCAGGATCATGAGGTCATGACCTGAGCCGATGGCAGACGCTTAACTGACTGAGCCACCCAAGTACCCCAAGACTGAGAATATGTATTTTAATAAATGTTTTTCCATTCAGTCCTAACAACTGCTGTGTAATGAGCAAAGTAAAATACGGAACTATCTTCCCCTAATTATCACTAGTAAGTGTAGTAACCTATCAAATTCTTATCTTTTAAAAGTAGCAGCATTATCAATTTAAATCCTTACTAAATAAAACCATTATATACAGGCATTTAAGGTAGAAATTGGACAGATTCTTTACAGATAAAAGTCATACGTGGAAGATTCATTTTTCAACTATATCTCTGGTATTATTTTTTAAATATTTTATTTATTTATTTGACAGAGATAGAGATAGCCAGTGAGAGAGGGAACACAAGCAGGGGGAGTGGGAGGAAGAAGCAGGCTTCCAGCGGAGGAGCCTGATGTGGGGCTCGATCCCAGAATGCCGGGATCACGCCCTGAGCCGAAGATAGACGCTTAATGACTGAGCCACCCAGGCGCCCCTATCTCTGGTATTTTTAATACTTTTTCTTACAAAGTAGAGTTAGTCACTCCGTCGATTTCAGTTTGAGGAAGATTTTACAATTAATCAGGATGGCATCACTTTTTGTTTTGTTCCAGGATTAGTATAAAAACCTGTCCATGAACCCCTCTAAAGAAATGAGAGTATTACTTTTACCTGCCATCCAGGAAAAAACCAAAACCAAAACCAAAAACTTCAGGTTAAGAGCACCAGCAATGAAATAGCAGACAAACCAGTGTGGTAAACATAGTTTTCCCTCTCTCAAAAGATAATTTTCAGGGAAGAAGGAAAAAAGAATTTTTTGAAAGTGTATGCAGTTTTTAAATGAGCACAGAGAGTGAAATTTAATTTCCTTAAACTCACAAATCTTGTTATGTAGCTTCTTTCGGAATAACAGAAATGAATACAAATGATTTTTAGCATTGTAAACTGGCATAAATTTGGACAAAATCAAATATTTTGCTGTGTTCCTTGATTAATTTACTTGATTATTTTTCTTTTATTATGCACACATATTTAGTAATTTAATTATGCATATTAGTTCTCCTCCTGTACTTTTTACAATAGTTCTTTGGCCATGTTAACAACCAAAAAAGGAGAGGTTGGTTTCTCAGCTTCAAGGAATCTCTGTGATGACAGGCAAAGAAACTTGGTTACCACACTCTTGAGTCACACAGGCAATTTCTCCTTGATCTAATACTTTTAAATTTGGGGCAGACCCTTCAGAACCTGAAACTCTGGAGATGAAACATTTAGTAAAAAAAAAAAGGTTTATAGTCCTTGAGATTCTGTTTCCACACATTCAGTATCTCTCTCTCAATACCTCTTTTCATCGATGTAAAAGCATTGGATTAATTTGCAGAGCTGAGGACATCATTAACTGCAGCTTCAGATAAAGCATTTCAAAAAAAAAAAAAAAAGTTCTAAAGCAGAAAACTTATAGCACTCTGAAAACTTGAAACTTTTAACTTCTCCCATCATTATTCCAAAGTTCAAAATCAAAAGTGAACTTAGACTAAGAAAATGTTTGTCTATTCATACAACATGATTTCCCACAAGCCTCTCCTTAATTATTATTTTATAAGTTGCATCTTTTTTTTTGGGCAGGATGCCATTAAAGAAGTCCTTGGGGAACTTACTAGCACTGTCATCCTGATCCAGGTTGAGTGTCCTTAATTTTAAAGTTTACAAGCACATTTTACTTCAGAGTTTAAAGGCAACTTTAAAGTCAGCTTGTATAAAGTCATAATTGTATGTATGGTGATAAATTCCATAAAATATGTAGGCACTTGCTCATATAATGCCAGTGGCTATTCAATTCTTTTTATTGAGAATAAAAATCTTAATTCACATATTCATATTAAAATCTATTTTTTTTAAATAACTGTTTCTCCTACCTTGTTCAAACAGTCAATATTTCTTTCTTGGATAGGTAGAAAGCTTTCCAAGTCTTGAGAATCTAATATACATTCTTTATCATGAATCCAGAGTGAGTTTCTGAAATACAACTTTGATTATATCATCCTCTTGCTTAAAACTCTCTCATGCCTGTGTGTTGCTAGGATAATGTCTAAACTCTTTATAAAGGCAGCCAAATCCTTAGTGATATGGTCCCTTTGTAAATGCCTGGAGCATAATAATTGTTGTTCAGCCACCCATTGTGTCTCACGTGTCTAGAAGGTGTCTAGCAGATCTAAATATGCACTCAGGTTGGAATGACCATTTGTGGAATGACTGTTGAATGAGTCATGAGAGTAGAATCATCTCCTGTGCTACATTTCTTTTAAGATTTATTTACTTAGAGAGAGAGTGTGCATGTGGGTGGAGGGGCAGAGAGAGAGATAATCTCCAAGCAGGCTCCCCCCTTAGCCTGATGTGGAGCTTGATCCCAGGACCCTGAGATCATGATGTGAGCCAAAACCAAAGGTGAGACACTCAACGTACTGAGCCACCAAGATGCCCCTATATTTCTAAATATATTATCTTCCATCATTAAAAAGAAAAATTCTCTGGTAACATATTTGTATCTGTCTTTTCAAAATAACATTACTTGAAAAGAAGTTTTTTCTTTTTCTATATACCACTAACTCTTGTGGATTTACTGAAGTTCCCCTGTTGTATTTTTACAACATATATATATATATATATATATATATATAGTGTTATTTTATTACTTTTATAAAATAAAAAAATTACTTTTTTATAAAAATACTTTTATAAAAAGTATATATATATATAGTTATTTTATTACTTTTATAAAAATTTTAACATGCATACTTAGTAAAGTGTAAAGTTAATCAGTATCTTCATCTTACTTCCAAACAATGTAAATATGCTAGAACAGTTTAATTTCTATTTCTCTGCATCCAATTTATATACTCTTGTTGCCTGTTATTTTAAATTTATCTTTTTTTTTTTTTTCAGTTCCATGAATCTGACATTATTGTATGGTTTTAAACACTCATTGTTAGTTGAAATTTACCCATATAGTTACCAAATTCAGTATGTGCCATCTCATCTCACATATTAATTTGTAGAATTTTGTTGCTTATGTTCCTTAAGTACATCCATTAACAATCTCTGTTGTAAAGTTCTTTTGGTGTCAAAATCTGTAAGTTATTGTAATTCTGAAAATGTCTTCATTTTGGCCTTGTTCTTGGAAGATACCTGTAATGGACACAAAATTTAATGTTGACAGTTATTTTTTTTTCTTAGCTCATTGGAGATGTTAATCAACTATTTTCTGGATCTGTTGTTAAAAAGTCAAACATCAGTCTCATTGGCATTTTTTTGAAGGGGATTGTTTTTTCCTCTCTCACTGCTTTTAGATTTTGTTTTTTTATAAATTGCCTTTTTTGTACACTTTAAACAGATATTAAATGTAATTATTTTCTGTTTTGTTATCGTTCCAGTATCTAAAGTCGTTGTTGTTGTTTCTGTTTTTTTGCTGTTACTGCTGGCTCTTGTTATTCTGCCTTCTGTTCCCACATATTTAATGATTTTTTAATTGTGGTTTCAAATTCCTTGGAATTTCATTTGTGTTAATTCTTTGATAACTAAGGTAAGGTTGGTTTCCTCCAAAATAGGTTTGTAGTTGAATTTGCCAGATACTTGAAGGTGGTAAATGTCTTAAACATCTTTTTAACCTTAAGGATTTTCAGATCAAATAATGCACCACATTCAGGCAATGATTACTTAGGAAATCAGATTATGCATTCAAATTTCATGGAAGGTTTTGTTTTTGTTTTTATTATTTTTTATTAATTTCCATTCTACCCAGTGTAAAGATCAAAATGAACAATTTCTTTTCTATATGTTTAGTTTCTTTCTGGTTTACCTTGGGGGACCCCAGCTTTATATAGAATCTCTGTTTAGATTATACACTCAGCTCTGTCATTGTCTCTTGCACCTTCATCAATGACAGGTTCATTTTCATTAGAGTTTGAAAGAAACCCCAGGGCAAAAGCTGACCTCAGTGTGAGCTTCTCTCTGTGACTTTCCACTTTTACTTTGTTTGGAGGCCTCTGAATATTTATTTTTAAATTTTTCCTTAGCTCAGCAAAACTTTTAGAGTCTTTTGTTTTAATATATTTTAGCTAGCGTTATTAGTTGTTTTGGCAGGAGGTTTATTCAGGTTATCTCTTTAGTCATGCTTCAGTGAACAGAATTTTCTCTTTGATGCTTTCTTGCTGAAATCTTTTGCCTATCTTTATGAAACTCCCAATGGCAACAATTTCTTTAGAAAATGGACACTTTCTAATCTAGGATTCATTTGCTTTCTCTGTCAACTCTGATAACAGTTGACCAAAAAATCCTTAGTTTTCTACTTCTAGGGTTTCCACTATAGGGCTCTCTCATTACCTTCCATAATTCTGACTGACACTTCTCAGCTTTTTTACTGAACCATCTTCTTCTGCCAAATCCTTTTTTTGTTTTGTTTTGTTATTCCTGTGTGTGAGGATTAATTTTTTGTGTCCACTCACCAAAACTGTAGTGCCCAGTTACTAGGTCAAACACCAGTCTAGATGTTGCTGTAAAGGTACTTTCTAGAAGTGATTAACTTTTAAATTAGTAGTTTTGAATAAAGTAGATTGCTGTTCATAATGTGGGCTGGCATCATCCAATCAGTTGATGTTTGCCTTAAGCGAAAAGACTGAGCTCTCCCAAAGAAGGAATTTTGACTCCACATTGCCTTCAGACTTAGGACTGCATCAAGTCTTGCCAGAATTTCCAGCCTGAAGGCCAGACCTACAAATCTGAAACTAGCTTGTCTCCACAATCACATTAGCCAATTCAAAAAAAATTATTTAAAATTCATATTTAATAAATTTAGTTAAAACTAAATTTTAATATAACTATATACGTACACGTGTGTGCATGTGTGTATATGTGTGTGAGAGAGAGTATGTGTGTGTGATTTGTTTCTCTGGAAGATCCTAATACAGATTTTGGTACTTGGAAGTAGGGTTCTGCTCTAACAAATATCTAAAAATATGGACATGGTTTTGGAATCGACTAATGGATAGAGGCTGAAACAGTTTTGAGGAGCATGATTTAAAAAAAAAAAAAGAAAAAAAATTAAAAAATGGGCTTACAGAGGTTGTTGGTAGAAACATGGAATTCAAGGGAGATTCTGGTGAGGGTTCAGGGGAAAAAAAATACGGGAGCTGTAGAGAAAACTTATTTTGTCTTAGAGGATACATATGTCATCATGAGCCTGGAAATGCAAATGTTAAAGGAGCTTCTGATGAGGTTTCAGTTGGAAATGAGGAAGATGTTATTACAAAGTGGAGCTGAGGAGATTTCTAAGTGATATATTGATGATGCAGCTTGTTTTTTCCTTTCTGCCTATGGCAAAATTTAGGAGAGAGATAAATTGGAGAACTGTTAAGCAATAAGAAACTGGCTCTTGATTTGGAAGATTCTCTATTTATCCAGATGGTGTGCTCTGGAAACAGTACCCTTTGCTGAAGAGATTATGCTTGTGACTTATGGATCTAGTCAACCATCTCAGGAAAAGATAGGTGTAGAGATGCTATTATTGGCCATGCTTATTATGCATCTCTACCTTTATGCCTCTTCAAAATGTATCTAAATAAAAAAGTTTCTATACCTATCATATTCCTATATAATTCATCTTGATTAAATACCTTTTTGTTTACTGCCTCAATTTCAGATTAAACTTTCCCTCTGCATCACTGTCATATTTAGTTTACCCCAAAGCAAGTTTCAATAATTCTACCTTAATACTTCTGCCATCATTAGTTCAGACTCTACATACCATGTTATAATATCTTAAATTGGGAAGCAGCACTTTATAGCATTATTTAGATTTAAGTTTGAATCCTAGATGTCAGGGGAATGAAAGTTCCAGAATCCCTATGTCTTTATTTATAAACATTTTTTTTCCCTAAAATTCAGGTCTGATAATGTCAATTTCCTAATTAAAAACTGAATTAAAAAAAAAAACTTAGCTTCCTAGCTCATAAGAAAAATCTTTAAACTCTTTATACTAGCAAATGCATTTATTTTCACAGCTCTTACACCTGCCTGTTCCTCTAGCCTCTCTATTCTGCTTGCATCTGATCCACAAGTAACACTGAATTATTTTTATTTTCCTAAAAACACTATTTTTTTTTTTTTATATATGTGTGCTCTCTGTTCACAATGTCTTTCTGCCAGTTCAGCTGCCTGTCATACACTTTTTAAAGTCAAAGACAAGGATCCTCTCTTCTGGAAAGTAGTTCCTGAATTCATATACTTACTTATTTTCTCTACTCTTTGTAAACAATGGCCAGTGTCTGTTAGAACATGTATTATATTTATATGTTTACATATATTGATCTTAGGAAATAATGTGTATTTCTTGAATATAAAGTTTGTATGGCTTTCATTTTGATCAGAGGGCATGGACATTGTTTCAGAGTCAATAATTCTTCATTACATGAGTGAATGAGCATAGTGATTACATACAAACTAGATGATTCAAGTTAGGTCACATCAAATGAAAAGTCTTATGGAGGACATGGATTGCACCTAAATGCTAGTTGAACTGTAGTTTGCCATTATGTCTTAGTAATTATAAGACAATTTTGGAGGACCCAAATTAAAGTTTAAATCATAATGATTTAAGTGAAAATGATTAGTTACTAATTAAGTCACATATATAAATATAGTTGTATAGAGTTGCTACGATTAAAAACATTTATTCCTCTATGATATTAAGAAATTAACCAGGGATTTCTCAATTCTTTATTATGCTTATGTTTTCCAGAAAAAATATATAGTCATATCTAAGTAAGTCATTGTTAAGGCTTGCTGACCCACAAGTCATTTGTTTTTACATGATGACTGTCTGTATCTCTGTTTGGAGTCATATGTCTTGATTTTGAAATTTAAATAATTTAAATAATCATAATTTCCAACTTTGTAGTGAAGGGGCTCCTCCCTGTAATCTTAAAGTATAGTAACATTCACAGCCCCTGCTGTTATCAAATTGCCAGATACCTTGAATATTCATATCACTTCTGGGTGCCTCATTTATAAAATGAGAATAACAGTGTTTAGATATACTACCTCCCAGTAATGTTGCAAAGTATAATGAGACAATATATGCTGAAAATGTGAGAAAATACTTTAAAACATTTTAAGTATTTTTATAAGACTACCTTTTTTTTTTTTTTTTTTTTTTTTTTTTTTTTAGCTTCAAGAGGAGTATGTTATGTTTTCCTTGGACTGGTTATTTATAAATAAAAAAAGTTAGTTTTTATTATTTTTGTTTGAGCCGTGTAGCATTCCATAAACATATACAACTGGGAAAAAGAATTTTTAGAAACCCATCAGAATCTGTCTTCATTAACTTAATAGGCAGTTAGATGATATTAAATTATCAGGTGAATTTCAGTTTCATAGCTCTATTTTCATGCTGGCATCTGTACCAATGCAGATACTTGTAATGGAATTGCCATGAATGGAGGTGTTTTACACAGATCTAAAAATATTGTTTTAGGTAAATCCTCAGATTATTTTGATGTTACATAGTTATTCAACACTTTTTTGATTTTTAGAATATTTTATTGAATGTAAAACCAAATCTTTTCTTTATAAAGCACAGAGTTGTTGTTTTGGCTTAAAAAGATCCACTCCAGAATCCAGATGCTTCGTATTGCCCAATGAGATAGATGTAGGGATGTTCACCAAAGCTTGTTAAATGCTATCATTTTCAATTACCCTCCAATTATTAGAGTTTCTTAAGAAAACCTGATACCTCCCTTTTTACTGAAAGCACCTGTACCATTACCATGTGTCATAGATGCACTGTTCTGTCAGTGTGTTTTCTTCTTCTTCTCTGTTGGAATCCTTTTGGTCAGTATGAGCTGTCGGCTTAGATCTGACTCTCTCCGCATTTCTGCACATGTGGAACAGAAGTCAAGTCCCTGAACACATTTCAAAGCTGCCAGTTTGCCCTTGATGTTTTAAGTTGTTTTTTTTTTTTTTTTTTTTTCCTCCAGTGGGGAGAGATTGTGATACTGAAGATGGTCATGCTTCCTGATTTCTTATTCTTCATAATATTCCAGTTAGCTATAAGAGAAATCATATATATCATATATGATAGATGAATGCTTGCTTACTTCAGAATTTTATTAACAGCCTTGAAACATATCTGTTCATTTACAATCTGGTCATTAATTAGTTGTAGCTGAATTTGGCTGAGATTGTTCTTTTGTCTATATTAATTGCTCAGATTAAAAATAATCATCTTACATGCAGTATTTGGGTCTTGGAATCAAGTACTAAGTGAACAATTCCTTTTGTGCATTTTGAAATGACCATGATGAATTTGATTTTGTGTTTCCTCTGGTTGGAAGAGAAGGGCAGTATATCACAAGGAATTAAGAGGTTGCATCAAAACATTGACTTAATTTAAACTTTAATCATACTAAAAAATCACAGAACATTGTATTGCTTGTAATGATTGAATTCATTGATTATTTTTCCTTAATTGAATTGTTTACCCAGCCTATATACATACAGTCAATATCATTTCTACTCCCAATCTAGCCATTTTTAAAATTATGTATATAAGGTTTTGTTTCTTTGGGATTGATACAAAAGGCTTGGTAATCTTTGACTACTAATTATGAGAATGGTTGAAGGTAACTTTGAGAAAGTTTGTTGAAGATTTCAGTTGCTAAGCAAAGGATCTTGCATTTTAGTATTATAAATAATGGGAAACAACTGAAAATGTTTGAAGGAAAGGTAAATTGGAAAAGGTGGGCTTTTTTTCAGCTTTATTGAGATATAATATATTGAAATGTACAACATTATATAAATTTAAGGGGTATGATGTGATGATTTGATACATGTGTGTATATGAAGAAATGATTAAGACCGTAAGACACGTTGTCTATATGTGTGTGGTGATAACATTTAAGATCTACTCACTTAACAACTTTCCAGTATATAATTTAGTACATATAATTCACTATAGGCACCATGCTGGGCATTAGATCCTCAGAGCTCATTCATTTCATACCTGGAAGTTTGTATCCTTTGGCCAACATCTGCCCATTTTCAATATTCCCCAGCCCCTAGCAACCATCATTCTACTCTGTTTCTGTAATTTTGGCTTTTTTTGGATTCCACATATAAGTGAGATCATACAATCATATGGTTATTTGTCTTCTGTTGTCTGACTGATTTTACTTAAATAATGGATAAGAGGGTTTTTTTTTTTTTTTAAGTTGGTAATGGGCATGTATATATCTGAGTTGATTGAATTGCTTGCACATGACCGAGTTCATAGATATGCTAGCAAAAACAAACTGGCTTGTAGTATACACATCGAGGGGGCCAGGGAGTCATGGAAGGCGTATTCAGCAACTAGTGGAGCTTTGGCCACAGTCTAGGATTCCTGCAGTTATTAGAGTCTAAAATTGTTTCAGAAACTGGATGCTGGTTGAGAATCATCAAGGATGTCAAGAGGCTTTGAGAGAAATGGGGAGCCCCTAAGAGAGGTTAATATATACCAGCAACTACCTTGTTTAGGAATATGATGTGCACAAAGGATCTCTTTAATTTTTGAGTAAAGTGCATTTTTATTAAAACTGTTGTTTTTTTCAACTTTTATTCATTGAACACATATTTATTGATTGCTTACTGCATTACAGGAAATTTAGGACATTCAGTAAATATTGTAAACTAGATGTAAGAAAGCTTCTTTCGTAAGACTTACATTGTAGCTGGGTGGGTGGTGGGTGAGGAAGACAATAAACCAACCCACCTGGAGATCACGGTAACCTTTATAACAGTAGGTTTAGTTGAGTAGAAGAAATAGAGGTAGGATGAGTTAAGGAAAGAACAGAATGTGAGGAAGTGGACATCATGTTAATAGACAACTCCCTGAGAAATTTTGTTGCAAAGAGAATGGAGAATAAGGCCATACATGGAGGGCAACATGTTGTACAGGGGAGTTTTCTTTAGGACTTTTGAACATTAATGAATATGAAAAGTCTGAAATTTGTCAAGATATTTATAATGGTTTTGATTTCATTAATAATCTTTAATTTTTAAAATTTAAGCTAGCATAATTTCTAATGCCACTTGAAGTCCTAAATAGACAGCTATATTAAAATAAAATAAAATTAAATTAAATCATGTATATAGTCAATAGGTTTTGATGCTTAGAGAATTTTCCAAATTTATAGTTTTCCAAATTTTATAATTTCCTTTATAAGGAAACAATAGGGTTGGATATTATTTTGAAAAGAAAAAATCCTGTGAAGATTTTTAACCAACAGTTATTTTACTGTAAAAGTTTAATGTTATGAATTACCTCTGACTTTTCCCCAGTTGTCGGTAGAAACTGTTACTTGCTATTCTCAAAAGAGAGGGCATGTGTGTGTTTATAATAAATATGCTGTATTTTAAGTACAATAGGCATGAAAATATTTTCAAATATAAGTACTCAGAAATTCTATTTCAGGAAGATACAGAGCTGTAAAGTTCTGTACTGAATAACTGAAAATGTGCCCCTTTATATTGTAGATGACCTCATTGCCAGTGTGAGAAATATTAGTAATCTGTACTTTTGAGACATATTTATTTTTATTACATTTCCTTTATCATCATAAGTGTAAAAATACCATTATAGATCACAAAGCTATAATAAATGTTAAAATGGATTCTATCTCAAGTTCAATCATGTCATAACAAAAATCCAAATAGAAAAATATGTCTTTAATAACAGTTTCTACCACAAATCTCAATATACCTAAATCTTAATTCTTACTTTGCTTTGCAGTTTTATATTAATTTGCATATCTGTTATTACTTGCTGGTATGCTCGAATGCCGCTACATTTTTATAAATTCTATCCTTCCTCTTGCTCTTAATATGTATTTGTTGTATGCCATTTCCAGTGTCTCTTGTAAACAAAATATTTCAGTGTGACTTTTTCACTTAATGAATATTTTGCATGAGTCAAACTGTAAACATTCTTTTCTTCCCCAATCTGCTCCATGACATGAAAAATACCATAAAAGGTAAGTCGGCCAGAAGATAGCCATCTTAATGAGTTGCTGTTTTCAAGAAATAGTAATAATCATTAGACACAGATCCCTGGAAACCTAAGGCAACAACATTCCCTTGGAAAATAACACAATTCAATTATAAGAAAGTTTCTGAATGTAAAAGCATTAATTTCCCATTTGCATACTTTCCACTGCCATTTTGAAGTCATCATCACTTTATTGCCACTCTAGTTTTGCCAGCTTACTAAATCCAAACCTGCTTTCACAAGCACCAGCAACATCTGTGAAAACATGAATTACAAGTGCCCCAAGAGATCTCATTGTATCATTATAATTTTAATACAGACTACATGATGAGGTCCTATTAGTACTAGGATACATGATGCTACATTTCTTTAAGTAAAGAGAAGTCATAAAAGAAATATAGGAAACATTGGCTTTTGAATGATATATCAAAGCAGTTGATAAGTTAGTAAACTTACTTTGGATGGAGTAATATGGACAAAACAATCTAAAATTTAAAAGAAGTTTATAAACTTCTTTTATATACTTTATAAACTTTATATACTTTATAAACTTCTATAAACATAGAATAAGCTAAGCCAGACTTTCAGCAATCCAACACAGGCTCCAAATGTGTATTTATCTCATCACTTAAAATGTTATGTGCTTTCATTTGACTCCAGAAGCCCAAGCATTTATGGGCATTTTAATTGATTTTAAGTTTACTTTAAGACATCTTCACTGAAAGACTCTCAAGAGAAAAACATCTCATTTTGATAAGCAATCTCCCATGCATGCACTCACCCAGCATTACCCATTTACATATTGTTCTATACCCATATTATAGATAAAATGTTCAATTTGAAATAACTGACTTTGTGCTGGCAGCAAAAGGCATGGTATAGGAGAATTTGGAAGACAGACTAGGTTTCTCCCATTTTACAGTAGGTTGGAGATTTGCACCTTGCATTTGAAGGTGCAGATTTTTTCCACTCCACTCTTAATTTTGTGTTTTTAAAAAACATATAATTTATTTTCCTCAATAAAGTGACCAGGGCATTGAAAAAACAATAACTGGATTAGAGATGAGAGATTAAATTTAGAATCAAGATAACTACTTCCATAGCATGCAACAGTTAACCATTAAGAAAAATCCGTGCCTAGATTTATCTTGCTTATTTACTACATATTTGCATATTTGTGCAAATACAGCTGCAACATAGACCACATGGCAGAAAAAGTATCCATTAGAGGAAAGCTTAAGGATAACATAAATCTTGACCTACACTAACCAGACAGACCAGAAAGGGTTAAATTTTCCTCCAAACACACTCAATATACTCCTTCAACCCTAATGATACAGTGTAGCTTGTTTTATTTATTAATTTGAGAGAGAGCCCTGGAAAGAGATCCACAAGGTGGGGGAGGGGCAGAGGGAGAGGGAGGTAGAGAATCTCATGCAGACTCCCCGCTGAGAGGGGACCCCCCCCCCCCACCCCTCCACTACGGCCCAAGAGATCAATGGCCTGAGCTGAAACCAAGAGTCAGATGCTTAACTGACAAGAGATCCAGGTGGCTGGTATAGCTTCTTTTAAATCAGAACACTAATCCTGAGAAGGTGCGTCACTTCTTGTTTTACGAAGGATGAATGAATAATTAGGAATTGGAGATAAGTTTTATCCTTGAGTTTCTTAAGTTGCTAACATATATCTTCAGGTTTCTTTCAATTTTAAGTTCTTTTATGATGTGTCAAAGAAAAATTGTACCAGACAAGTGGAGCAGGCTGGGAAGACTCCATTCAAGACTGTTGCAATAGGGAGGAGAGGTTGAATTCAACTCCTCCCAAACAAGACTGAAATGTTTTTGAGCACTAGGGTGAGCTCCAGCAAAAGTACTAAAGGGGTGGTGGTAGGGGGAGGTTGGTCATTGTGATTAGGGCTTCTTTGTTTGCTTATTTATATTTATGAAAATTAGGCTCCCCATCCAACACACATGTGTGAACATACACACACACACCTACATGCATGTGTGCACATGTGTATAGTTTTCTTTGATGATTACATTTCAAAGGGATGGCTTGCAGGACCTTGAGAATGACATTCCTGGGTTGTAAACCTAGCAAGAGGCTGAGAGAATATTCACATCTCAACAGGGCAGAGAAAGAATTTATAATTGAAAGTCTTCTAAAGCATGTGCTCTAAGGAAAGGGAGCTCAAGAAGCAATAGGAAGAAAACTGTCTAAATTTTAGTCATGCTGAGGGAAATATTGTCTTGCTCAGAAATCAAATATAAAAATTGGAATGTATTTTCTTGTATTCAGTAGTAGTTGAAGGGAATCTTATATGTGCATTTCACTTTTATAAGAAAAATACCATTCAAATTCTGTAATAGAATAGGTGCCTTTGGCTCTACTGGTATAAACAGTGCCCTTTTTTTTTTTATATAACAGAAGTCAGTTTACTTAACTATAAGGAAAGGATAATAGTTCCTTCTTATGGTTGGTTATCACTGGGATTAAATAAAAATATATGTAAAGCTATTATGACAGTTCAAGATCATAAACTGTACTCAGAGGACAGCTGTTAGATGTCACTATAGTCTCTAAATTCTGTTTGAAAATTATTATATGATTGAATGATATAGATTATTATGGGGAAAATAGGTATTGCTTTTTGTTTGAAATATCTATTAAAACAACTTTTCTATTCACCATATATAGCTATACAACTTCATTTTTATTTGGGATATATATACATATTTATATTTTACTTCATTCTAAGTGTCAAGTGCCTGTTTCTTTATAATCTATACTATGTTTTCCCAAGGCCCTGTAAGTCAGAGGAAATGACCAAGGCTGAGGAGAAAAGCCTAATAATCTTTAAGGCTATAGGGCTTTTGAGGACAAAAGACCTTCATTCATCTTCCTTTCCTTTTGGCTACCTGATGGTTTCTGTGTTTTCCTCAATGACAAATGAAAGCAGCTATTGAGGTCCCTACTTGCCACACTCTGCTAGGCTATCTGAAGGTCTCAGGGATATCTGCTGCTCCTGTGGCTTCCCTTGTCTAACCACAGCCAGTCTTGAGGTTTACACTTCCGACATCTCTGCTCTCCTTGATCACCTTAGCTATTGACTCTTGACTCTTGCTACTGGTTTTACCTCTCATCTCACCATTTTCGTCTCCCATACAGTGGTTATAAATTCATGTTGACTTCTCATTGGTGTTTTGTTTCTCTCAGTGTGGAGAATTCCTCTCTTTGGAATTTAAGATAGTTCCCTGGGAATGACATAAAAGAAGGTGTTTGCCTAACTACTTCATGTTCAAGGGAGCAAACACAGACTGCGGTTCCTTGGAGTCAAAGAACATGAGTGACTATAAATCTCCTCCAGAACCACCTCCGCTATTCAATAGTTAGGCCTCATGGAGATGCATGATGTTGGTAAGACTAAGGCACAGAACCTCTAGCAGTCTTCTGAAACCATTGCTCTGATACTCATAATAACTAAGTGTTCTGTTAATTTAATACCTCCTAAGAAATACGAATTCATTTGATCATCAGCCACCATAAGGAGCAGTTGTTTTAGAAGGGTATGTTTGTTTTGTCTTGGCTCTGATTTCTGGTCCA
This sequence comes from Ursus arctos, assembly GCF_023065955.2. Taxonomy (NCBI): domain Eukaryota; kingdom Metazoa; phylum Chordata; class Mammalia; order Carnivora; family Ursidae; genus Ursus; species Ursus arctos. The sequence continues at coordinate 19,660,692 of NW_026623100.1, forward strand.
GTTAGCTCTATTCAAGAGCAGAGATTTGGGACTGATGGCCAAGGAACAAGTTATTCTAAGAGGTGGACAAGTTATTCTATGGCAGGACCTTTTTATGGAAGTCTTCTCCATGGTCATCACAAAAGAGAGAGAATGTGATTGGCTGGAAAACTATAGTAGCTCTATTAAAGGGTAAAATGTGGGTAAAAATAATGTGGGTAAAATTTTCAACCTCCTAACATAGAGTAACATGTAGAGGTTACAGAATAGCTCTTCCCATGAAGGGGCAAACTTCTGTAACCTTCAAGTCTCTTTATTTAATGTTGCTGCTGCCAGTGAAGCTGCTTGACTGGGGCAAGAATTATCAAATTTTTCAGGAGCAACTTTTGCCATCCTCATAGCAGATTTTTCTGTATTTTCATCCTTTCCTAATTTTTCCAGGGAATCTAACCCTTAGACTACCTGCTAACCAACATGAGGTACTAGATCAATCTCAGCATGTTCATGAGTGCTTGCTGAAAATTTGAATAAATATGAGTTTTCCAGAATCACTTTCCTATTGTTCCAATGGAGTTCAGGGTCTATGCCTACTTGAGTCCATTTCTGCATTTCTCCACTGCAGAGGCTACTCATGAGGCAGCAAACAGTATCAGCATTCATAATGATCCTCCCCAATGTCCACAAAGCAGTTATCCAAAACAGAGCCCAGATGGCTTAGCATCCTCTTCTCTCAGGTTGAGTTCCCTTATTATCCATAGCACTTCTCTTCCCTATTTTCCTGACTTCCTCTATTGAGCCTATTGCCTTCATTTCCTAAGAGCTTTAAATTTCATTTTTTCCCACCATTCTAAGGAAGGACCTACAGCATCCTACTGGAAAAAGAATTATTGTTTCTTTCCTTGATAATCTAGTGCTCTTAAGATAGTAATGGGACTAAGGAACAGACTCTTTCTCACCATTTTTTGTCCCCTGACTTGGTTTTTTTGGTACTCGAATATAATTATTACACTAATTCACAAATATTATTGCAGTCAAAGCTTGAAAACTCTGTAAGCTTGGCTTTATTGGTTAGCAGTCAAGATCAGCTAAAATATGGGGAGAGCTGGGACTTGAACTCACTTCTGTTCCCATATTGCATGCTCTTCCCATGATTTGATGGACGTTCTGTTATAGTAATACTCTTGCAAGTCTGTTGAGCACTGGAAGGGTGGGAGGTTATTTTTAAAAATTCCCATTCTTCTAATTATTAGCTATGCAATATTTTCTCCAAATTTTTTTACGAAAGTATCAAAGCAGGAAAGTTTCAGCTAGCATCCATATATCCACCTAGATGCTGAGACTGATATTTTATCATACATTCTTTTCTTCTATCACGTAGTGAATTTTAGCTGTGCAATTTTAACTTGCTGCTTTTTTCTTACTGTAGTACGGCTTTCCAGTTGGCAAAATGGGAATATATAACACCTATCTCATAGTGTTCTTTAATAATTACCCAGTACAGCATTTATAATTGATCAGCAAAATACCTGGAATAGGATGAATCATAATTTCAGTGGAAATGTTCTCCCCGTGAATAGTTTTCCTTCCAGTCAAGGCAAAAGGATTCATGCAAGAAAAAAGCTGCAAGTAGTTATATTCATCATCAACTACAGAACTTTTCCAATAGAGAATGATTCTATTTTGAATGACTTTTTAATTCCGTTCAGATTCTTTGGGTTAACAAAAAACTCATTTTAACTTCCTGATCTCTTAAAATATACAAAGTGCCCTGACTCTATTCCAGCCATCATGAATCCTCTGACTCCATGGTGAATATTCAGAAATGTTGAGTCTTACAGTACCATTGGGTTCTGGTCAGATTTGGATGTTGGATATACTGGCTCTTAAAATCAGTGTTTCATCAGGCCAGATATTAAATAAGTTTGTCTTCTTACCCTGATTAGTGGTACTATTTCTTGTCCCACAGAGCCACTAGAGATATCACATCTAAGAACATTCATTTAGGAAAACCTTCACTTTCAAAGTTATTTCTTAGTGCATTTTGTAGGGATAAAGGACAGTCAAGGCCTCAAAGCTGAGATAACTTTAAGGTACACTAAGGTGACACTGATTAGAGAAATGTGTTTAAGAGGTTATAGAGAATGAAAAGGGCTAGTAGCAAAGCAAAACAAACCCAAGTTAATCCAGAAAAATTATTTATTTTTTTAGATAACAGATTGAAATGTGATTGCATAGGTTGTGTTATGTAGCTAATAAGGGGGAGAAGTTGCTTGATTTATATCCATCTTAAATTCTGATTTGGAGAGAATAGGGGTTGAAAAATAAAAAGTCAAATTAGGACCGCACTTGAAAAAAACATATCAGAAAATCTCTTGAGTCTCACCTCTAGCCCTAAACTCTGTGGCCTTTGATTTTCTCACCCATAAAATTATAATGTTGATAAAGTATCGTCTTCAATTTGATTACCAGTTTTGAAACTAGATGGCGAAAGGTTTTAAACCATAAACAGAAATATATCAGAAGACTTTGATTAATGGAAGAATATACTATTTTCTCCTGTTTTATAGGCAATATTAACAAAAAATTATTGGGTGTAGAGAAACCAGTAGAACAGCAATTGTTTGTAGAGAAATAGCTATTATTATGCTGTGTTAGTGAGCATGTAAATTTATTTGTACAATTTTTCTGGCAGAATTTCAATGTTGGTAATAAGTTAATACAGAAAATTGCATATGACTCGTATGCCTAAAGAAGAGGAGTTGCATGGACCTAACATGTGTGTTTTTATGCCCATTTACTTGCAGAGCACACATCTGAAAAATGCATATGGAACTGTTACCTGTGGCTATTCAAGGAAAGTGTTATAAAGAAGTGAGGATAGGAGATATAAGGGTTTTCACGTTCATTTTGGAAAACCCTTTACTTGTAAAGTGTTATGCTGTTGGTTTGAAATTTAATATATTTTGTGGGAATAAAGGGCAGCAAAGCATCTTAAAACACGTTAAGGCAAGTGAATTGAAAAAAAAATCCTTTTTATTATAAGACATTATGAGAATTCCAGTTAACATGGTGAACTAAGCATTTAATAGAAAAATTCCTGCTTTACTTCAAACAATATAATAGAACATCTGTAGATTGAACAAATGTGCTCGAAATCTTCAAAGCCATAAATTAAAGAATAGAAATCATCTAACAATAACATTATAGCATGAAAGAAAATGAATGGATTTATTTTAAAGATACAAAGATTCTAGCTATTAAAATTGATAAAATGGTCAAGAATAATGGTCAGCCAGTTACAATTAAAATGGGGAATCTGTGCTTGGAAGATACCCTTGAAAAAGGTTATTAATTCTGTAGCTGAGAGGAAAAAAAAACATGGAAAAGAAAATCAGATTTGGAAGGGTGGAATGAAATGGTATCACAATTAGAAGAGAATGGAAGAAGTTAGTATGAGAAGAGAAAATTACTGATAAGCATTCAGTATTACATACAATCAAGAATCCTCAGAATATTGTCACAAAAAGAGTCCCCAAAAGGATAAGCCAAAATAAATACAGAATAAGATACAACGCAGTAATATTGCAAAGCATTTGGAAGGGTATATTTCTGACCTAGTGATAGTGAAAGATCTCTTAAAAAGACCACCCCAAATAAACCATAAGGATAAACATGGACGGATTTAACTAACTTAAAATCTGTGTTTAACAAAAGTCTCACTGGTAGTTGACAAATTGGAAGAAGGGATTTTTCCGTCGCTAAACTTGACTAGAGATTAACATCTACAATACACAAAGAACTTGTGGACACCAACAAAAATAAAATAAAATAAAGGTGGGGGGGAATTATATATGGTCAAATGATGTAATTTGCCAATTGTAAAAGATAAGATTTAAGGATTATCTAAGATATGATAGGAATCAGAGAAAATCAGATTATGTAATGAGATTTTTTTGTGCCATTGGAAGACGATTATTAGGAGGATGCATAAAAATATACAGAGGAAAACACTTCTTGATGCTGTTGGCAGAGAACAGTATTAAAAGCCATTCGCGAATGCAATCTGGTAGTACTGAAGGATAATAATACTTGTGTGTCCTGTCAGACTATCACATTTGCTGGCATATTTCCCAGACAAAAATTTTTCACATATTCAAAAGCAACATTAATATGTTGTTAATCTCTGTCTCTTTTTACCCTCACAGGGAACTGGTGGCAAGTATGGTCTATGATTAGAGAAATGTATTAAAAACAAGTAGAGAAATTGTGCTATGAGTATACTACATAGTAAGTGGGTACAATAAAATACAGCAAAATGAGCAGATCATAAAAACGATTTTCAGTAAAAAAAGTAAAAAACATAATGAACTTTAGATCATGCCACTATCAAAATCACACACACACACACACACACACAAATCTATGCAAACATGCATAAGAATTATATCAAACTTTATTAAAGAATATGTCTATGAGAAAGAAAGTTAAGGCACTGTTCCGTTTTCCTGTGTATAAATCATACTTTGTTTCCTTGCATTTCTCATAAGATTTGTTGAAAACTGGACATTTTTAAAAGTATAAAATTTTTAAAAAAGAGGAAAACAGATTCTCCCTCCTCTTGAGGGTTTGTTGCTGCTGCTTGTAGATGTTGTTTATTTAGTAACCTTACTGAACTAAAGATGGGCTCTGTATGTACTGGAATATGCCTTTGAAGCACACCGTAGCTTCTGCTTCCTGTTTGCACAAAGGCTAAGTATCAGTCAGAGATAGAAGCTTAGGGCATTTTCAGGTATTTCCTGAGCATGTGTATGGGAGCTCATGGCTTTCTAGTTTCCTAGGAGGGTGTTGGAACTTTTCAAAACTTATTCCCCCAAAACATCATTTTGTCAGCTTTCCTCTCAAACATTTTGGTTAGTCTCTTGTTTTCCCCAACAGTGATCGATTGGCCCTAGGCAGTAGTGACTAACATGTTTCCCTGTAAATGTTTTAGACAAACGCCCCCTGAGTAGTTACTTCAGCACTCAGAATGTTCTGAAAGGCCAAAGACAAGCCCTTTGGACATCCCCCTTGGAGGCAGCACATGAGTCAAAATACACAAGCACAGTGCCTTGCAAATGAGGTCATTCTGCAACTTTGGGTACCAGTACCTGTACCAGGAAAGTGGTCGTTACCTTCAAGGCAACCACCTGGCTGGGAAGGGAGGGAGGGGAACAGGGTAGGTTAAATACCACAGAGTTCTTTATTCTTACTGAGATTCAGCCACTTTTTTCTTGATTATGCATTTCTTTGGTTGCTGTAAGATTTTCTTCCTTTAAGTTACCTTCCTATAAGTTTCTAGAATTCCAAAAAATTGATTCCAGTTGCTTTTGCCAGTTTATTTGTTGCTTTTATGGAGGGATAGACTTTTGATACTTTTTTTATTCGACCGTTTTCACTGATGTCCAGAGCCATACATGACATTTAAGAACATGAAGAAAGCAGTTGAGATTATCTTCTGAATGTTTTTTTCTTTAATATGAAGAAACTGAAATTAGAAATTAAAAATTTAAACAAGTATGCTTTGGCATGAATAGGCAGAATGTTTCAGACATATATGTGTCTGAACATAGCATATATTCCAATCCATATTTGAAATTATTAAAACATGACTAGCTGAAAGCTAAACTTCAGTATGTTCTTTTTGTTTTTATTTTTTTTAAATAATCTCTACACCCAGTAGATTAAGAGTCAAATGCTGTTCTGACCTACTATGTTCTTCATTTTTCTCCACCTCAAGTCTATTTCTGTGTTTCCTTTTTCTTTAATGACACAAGGTGGAAAACATTGGCATCAGTTTTGCATTATCTATCCTCATATTCTATAGTTCATAAACTGTCAGTAAATTGTCAGGACCCCATTTCTAAACACCATCACCCAGTTTATATTCTTATATTTTCCAAGCAAATCCATTGCAATTGATTCCTGGCTGAAGGTTCTGCCTCGAGACTCTTCTCCGCCTAAGGCTTCAAAAGTAAATTTTTTATTCCATTGTCATATTACCCAAATTCTATAAGACAGCAAAATAAATTTAATTGCTGTTCCTCAAATAATGTGTCTACTTCTACATCTGCCTTAAGTGTCCTCTTCACTAGTAGCATCTAAATTATTTCTGTCATTCATCCAATTACAAATACCACTTATTTAGGGGACCTTTTCCTTCTACACAAAACCTTTTCACCTGTACACTGGATATTTTTACTAGCAATACTTTATCCTAGGCATTATTTTATTGTAGTCTTTAAATATATACACATTTTACTTCCTTGAAAATTTTCTGAGGGAAGTGGTTGGCCTTTCCATCTTTGTATTTATCCATTACCTTTCTAAGTGTCTGTATAAATTTGACACTCAGAATATATCTGTTGAACTGAATTAAAACTGTAATGTAAATTGCTTATCAAAGGTTGGCAACATGTTATTCATTAAATAGATCATGTTTCATATATGTACAGACCATATGCTCTAATAATCATAAATATCTCCAGCTATTGTTCTCTAGCTGCAATAAAAGAGGCAATTAACAGTTATTTTAGAAAAGTGTTAAATACTTTTCTGTGTAGAAATGCCAGAGAACTCCCCAGTGAGCAACAATATAAGCAGAAAAATGTAGCAATTGTTCTTTTTACTCTATTCAAAAGAGAGCTTGTATTTATAGTTCAGCTGACTATGATTTCATAGAAATCTTCATAAATATTTGCATACCTTGAGTCTAAAATATGGCTCCTTATAAAAGATCATTAAATGTGGCTCCTTTATGAAAGATCGTTAAATAAGAAGTGATATTATAATTGAAATTTTATTTACTCTGCAGTCAAGGTTATTTTGTGACTTTTCCCTGTTCCCCATATCATAATAAACAGATATTTGTCTCCTCGCTTTTAGTCAAATGGTTGTAAATGGGCTTTGAGGGAATATTTTCCTTCACATTCCTTGACTGAGTTTTTGTTAGGCTGTGAGCCAAGCCATTCTTACCTCTTTAATATTCTTAGTAATTACTCCACACAGTGCTATTATTGCTCATTCTGCTTTACATTTGGATTAAGGAACAGACACAGATTAATTACCTCCAATTTTATTTGTCAGATTTCATCACTGATACAAAACACATTACTAGTCTTAGAAAACTGGCTTTCCATGTAGTATTCTTACTGTGTATGCTTTGGTAAGACTCATCACTTCTGTGGTCCTTTCTGCACTGAATGGACCAGAAAACAGTCTCTGGTGACAGCTCCATTCTGTCCTGATTGTGTAATATTATCCTAATTTTTATCATCACCCTTTGAACTTTCTTAAGAACTTTTATAGCTTATGCTAATCATTTGAGTCCCGGCACACCAAGTGAGGGACATGAAATGCATATGATCATCCCCTTTTACATATGAGAAAACTGAAACCCAGAAAGATTTAAAAGAATTATTTAAGTTTAGTGGCAGAAACCATTTCTCCTGACTACTAGCTCTTTTCTGTTTCTATAATGTTTTGCTGCAGTCCTTGGCTGATTATAATCTTCCTGGGAAAAAATGGCATCCTGTCTTGTATGTAGTTGTTTTTAGATGCTATCTCAAAGGTATGTTGGAAAACAAATGCTCATTTGAGCAATTTTGAGGACACCCCCCAAAAAATCTTTTAAGCATATATAGTTTCGTGTGTGTTTTTTTTTCTTTAAGGGCTAGAACCATTATACTAAGATATTACTAATTTTTTATTACTCTTTTAATCACCATATTCCAATGAGCTGTTCGGTGAAGCACATTTTTATCAAAAATAACACCAAGAATGTTGAGGAATTATTGAAACTATAGCATGATCCGTATGGGAAATATTCCTTCCTTATCCCCCAACCAACTTCTAATGAACTTTAAATAAATTATTTATTTTTAACTTCAAGGCAAGGTATATATGAAACTGTGAAAGGAGCAAAAGTCATATGTGGTGTTTATTTTTTTTTTTTTATTTTTATTATTTTTTAAAGATTTTATTTTTTTATTTGACAGAGAGAGAGACAGCGAGAGAGGGAACACAGGTAGGGGGAGTGGAAGAGGAAGAAGCAGGCTCCCAGCAGAGGAGCCTGATGTGGGGCTCGATCCCAGGACTCTGGGATCACGCCCTGAGCCGAAGGCATACGCTTAACGACTGAACCACCTAGGCACCCCTATATGTGGTGTTTAAATTACTTGAATGGTAACCTTTTGATCCCACTTTCTGGCATCTTGCCCTACCTACCTAAGTATACATTAATACTGGTAAATATGTGTTTTAAAGACTTTTATGATTCATTTTCATTCTAGTATTCTGATATATAGATTAATATTATAGATATATAATCCTAATAGTGATGAATTCTGAGGAATTTAGTTCTATTGTAAAACAGAGTTCAGTTGTAGATTGTATACTGACATATACAGGGAACCTTGCCTTACTTTCATATTGTGCAAACAACTTCATACCCATGGAAATAATCTTGCTAGAAGATGCAAGTAGAGGAAAATGAAAGGAAAGTGGTACTTCCAAGTATCAAAGAATAAATGGCTAGTAAGTAATATAATTTTTAAGCTCATGGATATTTACTCTCTCATGCAGGGCTTAATAAATTAGAGTTAACTTTTTAGGTATAATATTTTGTTAGATAAACTTCAGCTCAGGTTGATGAGGTTCCATAAGCAATCCCCAACCAGAGAACAGATTGGAATTTAGTAATACTGCTGTATTTTTAAAACTTTCTCATCACCTTCTCATTGTGTTGAAATGTTCTTGATCCACACTTTTTCCTTTTTATGGGAATTTGATGGTGTAGTCAATAGCAATATCGTCACAAATGTTTCTTTGTGGGAAGAGACAGCTGTGTTCACCTACAAGTTGTATGTACCATGAAGAACTTAATTCAAACAGATGCAGTCTAATTAAGACCTTATAAGATGTCTTCCCTTTCATACACACACACCTCAGAGCTTAGTAAAAACAAACTGCAAAGATTTTGCATGCTTACCCTTATTCTCAAGCCAATATTTTTATAAATTTATAAGCAGAAGGATTTATTCCAGATTTTAAAACAAAGAATTAAGAACTCATTTCCCATAGAGATTCTCTTTTACTTTCTAAGTTTTTGTTTAAACAAAAATTCTGTCCTTTTTAAATTCATTCCTTCTAGATAATTTTTTGTTGGGGACACCAAGGTTATTGGATATTGCTATCATGATGCATGATACTCTCCATCACACACCATTGCTATCATGATCTGTTTGCCAGCGGCAGAACTTCTGAATGATGGCCTGTTGCTTTTCCAGGAAACTTATCTATTATCACACTAAGACATACATACAATGTTTCCATCTAGATCATTCTAGTCACTTGGCTATTTACCTGTTTGTCAGTTGGTTTTCATTTGACTACAGCCCCTTTTCCATTTATTTTCTGCTCTTTATTGCAGGGACTGGAAGCTTGTAGACTACATTCTAAATCCATTGCTAGCTGGCCTCTTATGAGGCTTGTTAAGATAAGACATGTCATAAAGGAAAAGAGTCCGGTTTTTTTTGTTTTTTGTTTTTTGTTTTTTGTTTTTCTGAAGTGGCAGTCCCATCTCAGGATTCAAATACTTGCTGTTTAGCACCTCTACAGTAATCCCAGCCCTGGTCATGTAATAACTTCAGTTATACTGCAGTTAGTTCAGACTTCGTACTACTCTAGGAGTTGTAATGATCTCCTTCTTCCTAAGTTTCATTTCTTATCTTAAGTGCTCTTCAAGAACCACCTCTTTTTCCTTTTATTCTTTCAGTTACTTATGGCATATGTGTAGCAAATTCCCTGCACTAAATCTTTGTCTGTTAGCAATGTCTAGAAATCTTTCTATTTTCTCAAGTTGACTCTGACTGATACTGTACTTACCATGGGAAGTAGTCCCAAGCAATTGGTCTTTGCAGATGGCAATCTGGGGTGGGTTTCATGAATCGACTAGGCTTGAACATGAAAATAACCTCATTGTTTAGTGGAATATGGGATAATATAAATGTATGCAGTTAACAGAACACTTTTGTTAATTATTTATTTTTGCTTGGGATGGGTTACATTTGAAGATAAGGCTTTGAGATATCAGTTATTGCTGCAGTTGACTTTTTGGTAGGAAAGATATTACAAAGACTCAGGCTTACTAGCAATTTCATATTAAGTTTAGGGGGAAATGGACAAGCATGGGCTTTAAAATTTTAGCAAAAATCACGGAATGAGAACAACTAACCTTCAATGATTATGCTACAACTGTTTTGTCTCAGTATATGATAGTTGCAGCTAAAATTCAAATCTAAATTTGATTTTGCATGAGAGAGAATGAAAATGTAAGTTGAGTCATAAGCTTATAGATCTTATGTAAAATTAAGAAATTTATGGGAAAGAAATGGGACACTGAGAATTGTAATGAGGACATATGTGAAGACTCAGATAACTCTCTGAAACTGGAGCACCTATATCCCCTAGAGCCTCCACAACTAGGGAACATATATCCTTCCCTGTGTGAGGAGACAGCCTTCCTTTGTTTCAGTACCCTATGATGATATCAGCTGCAGATTCGTATTTCAAAAGCATGCACATTTGCATCAAGATTCCCCCTAACTACTTCTCACGCAGGCTCAAAATTAGGTTTATATTTTATCATGCTTGGTATAGGGAAACAAATACAGAATCTTCTAGGAAGAGATAACTGATACACCAAAATATTTTTTAATTGTTACTTTATTTCAGCGTAAAGTTGGTAAATATTTTAGGAAGTAAATATTTAGGGTTTTAGACCAGGGGTCAGAAATTGAATTATGTAGGCCCATCTGTTTTTGTAAATAAAGATTTTTTTTTTTTAATTTAAATTCCACTTAGCTCACATACAGTGTAATATTAGTTTCAGGTGTAGGATTTAGTGATTCATCACTTACATACAACACCCAGTGCTCATCACAAGTGCTCTCCTTAGTACCCATCACCCATTTAAGCTTTCCCCCTGCCCACCTTCCTTCCAGTAACCTGCAGTTTGTTCTCTGTTGTTAAGAGTCTGTTTTATGGATTGCTTCTCTTTTCCCATAGGGGAAAAGTGTTCATGTGTTTTATTTCTTAAATTCCACATATGAGTGAAATCACATGGTATTTGTCTTTCTCTGACTGACTTATTTCACTATAGCATAATAGTTTCAACTCCATCCACATTGTTGCAAATGGCAAGATTTCATTTTTTATGAGTGAATAATATTCATATGTTTATGAGTATTATGTATATGCATATGTATATATGATATATATATGAATATGATATATGTATATATGTATTATATATGTGATATCTATATGGTATCTATATCTCTCTATATCTATTTATCTATATCACTTCTTTATCCATTCATCAGTTGATGGACATTTAGGCTCTTTCCATAATTTGGCTATTGTTGATAATGATGCTATAAATATCAGGGTGCATGTGTCCCTTCAAATCAGTATTTTTGTATCCTTTGTGTAAATACCTAGAAGTACAATTGCTGGATCATAGGGTAGTTCTATTTTTAAGTTCTATTTTTGACTTTTTGAGGGACCTCTATACTGTTTTCCAGAGTGGCTGCACCAGTTTGCATTCCCACCAGCAGTGTAGGACGTTGGAACACAGCCATGCATTCATGTCTGTAAATATATCAATGGCTGCTTTGGTGTTACAATGGCAGAATTGAGTGGTTGTTCCAGAAATCCTGCGGCTATCAAGCCTAAAATATGTACTATTGGATCATTCAGGAAAAGGTTTGCTGACCCCTGATCTAGGCCAAGGAAGGTAGTGTCACATTAAATCAGGCTAAATTTATTGATATTGGTGTTTTTACTCAAACCCAGAAGTTATGTGTTTATTAGAGTAGCTCAATTAATTTGTAGGAGCCTGGATCCAAAATTGTCCTATATTCAATGAGGCTGAGAGAACAGAAATTTTCTAGTATCAAAGAGATGATATAAGGGTATAAGAATGTTCAACTGAATCTCTTATGTAACTCGCACTGCCCCAAATATGTAACTGAAGAGTGCCTAGATTCTCTCTCTTCAATCCAACATTATAAAATGCACCATCGGGTATAGCCCTCATATCATTGTGCTAACTGTTCTCTGTGTATCTGAGGGTAGGAGATGTGGCCATTAAAATCAGTACCCCAGGGGCGCCTGGGTGGCACAGCGGTTAAGCGTCTGCCTTCGGCTCAGGGCGTGATCCCGGCGTTCCGGGATCGAGCCCCACATCAGGCTCCTCTGCTATGAGCCTGCTTCTTCCTCTCCCACTCCCCCTGCTTGTGTTCCCTCTCTCGCTGGCTGTCTCTGTCTCTGTCAAATAAATAAATAAAATCTTCAAAAAAATAAAATAAAATAAAATAAAATCAGTACCCCAGTTTGAAATGGCACGGTAGGATCTTGAACTGGCAGGGCAAAAAGGCAGGCAGGGCTGGAGCAGTAAATAAGTGTTTTAATATGTGAAAGTTGTTGGTGGTAGCTAATTGATCATAGCAATGAAATAGATGGGCAGTTAGTAGAATATAACATGGCCCACATAATCAAGGAGGCAGATGTGGGAGCAGAGATGGGGTGAGCAGAGATCTGACTGGAGTCATCTCACAGATAGCAGCTTGTTTACACATTCATTTAATGAAGGAAATCTATGTCCCCTTGAGGAAGAATCCTGTGAATTTCTAGATGCTCTCTGATTTTTTGTATCCCAGTGTTCCAAGGCTTGTCAGAATAGCCCCTTAAAAGAGAGAGAAAGTCAGTCAGTACATAAATCTGTTACTATCACATCACAGGATCCCCCTTCCCATACATACATGTACATATAGTGCTTAGTACCATGTTCTGCTTTTTTCATTTTGGAGGCATTTTGTTTATCTGAGTGTTTTGCTTCAAGTTATCTCTAGGAATGCCAGTTTAAATGAAGTTCAAATTAAACCAGTGCTCTGCAGCGGATCCAGTCTAAGTACAAGCTGTTCCTTGGGCCATGGGATACAGTAAGTCCAATGGCACTGAAGTGTTTGAAGCAGACAGGGATTCTTTATGGAGCCCTTAGCAAGCCCATAAATATAATCGTGGTGCCAGCCCCTGAGGCATTTTAGGAAAGCCATGTTGCCAGATACTATTTATCTTTTGAGAACTTGCTCTGGGAGCCAGTAGAGACTGGATGCTTCACCATGAAACATGAAGAACTATGCATTCCAGGTGTCACACTAGGAACCTGATCTATCTAACCTGCCATACCATCAAATTTGGATGTGACCTGTCACAATTCACAATCCTTAATCAAATGGAAGTAATACATGTCTTTTTTTTTTTTCTAAAGATTTTATTCATTTATTTGAGAGAGAGAGAGAGAGAGCATGTGCAGGCATGAGCGGGGAGGGGGTGGTGGTAGGGGCAGACAGGGAGAAGCAGGTTCCCTGCTGAGCAGGCAGCCTTAAACCACATGGGGCTTGATCCCAGGACCCTGAAATCGAGACCTGAGCCAAAGGCAGACACTTAACTGACTGAGCCACCCAGGCACCCCCTGGGAGTAGTACGTACTAAATTATATCCAGACAAATCATGAAGACACTGTCATGTGCATGAACAGGAAGCTAAGAGTTCTAAGGCACCTATTCCTGCTACACTGATTAATCTCTCTTTTCCCACATCTATGATTTCATATTGAGTTCCCAAAACTATAACACTGAGGAAGAAAATCCTTGGGCATGGTTCATACATGGTTCTGCATGATATATGGCACAATATGAAAGGATATTGTTACCATGAAAGTTTCAAATGGTGCTAAAAGATGGTGAAAGGAAATTCTTCAATCTAAATATCTTGGCAGATATTTACCCAAGGTATTTTGTTTTCTACTCACTTTGATGGAAGGATGATCAGAGGTATAAGTCCATGTTAAGTTTTGGACAGCAACTCATAGTTTGGATAAGTGGTCAAAAATATGTAAATAACATGATTAGAAGATGCCAGAGAAGTTAGAAGAAGAGACACATGGATGGATCTTTCAGAAGGAACATAAAATATAGAATATTTGTGTCCCGTGACTCATCTCTAGACAGCAGCCATTACTGAGGAGGGTCTCAGAAGGCAAAGGACAAGATGATCTACCCTCTTTGTATTAGTTAGCCTCTTTCTTTGACAGCTGGGTTCTTGTTAGTGATCTCATCTACAAAGTCTTCATGGCAGTGAGGATGAAGAAATTATGCTTGAACATAAATAACCTAGGCTTCCCCTCAGGGAGGCTAATTTTTTTTTGGGAGGGGTTGGGGGTTTAGGCATGGACCCCAACGGAGGGCTTGAACTTACAACCCTGAGATCGAAACCTAAGCTGAGATCAAGAGTCAGCTATTTAACCGACTGAGCCACCCACATGCCCCAGGGAGGCTAATTCTTTTCCAGTGTTCACGTCCACCCTACAAACTCCAGAAACAGCCATGAGTTCCCAGAATGTTACAGATCTGAACAGGGACTAGTCAAGCACTTGAAGTCAGCTTATTATATCAGACTCCTTGGATCATGAAAGGGGTAGTGGTTCTTACTGGCATAAACACTAATATTTAATGAGGATTTGCCTTTTCTATCACAGATACTTCTGCCAGCACTACCATCCAAGGACTTATAGAATGTCATGAAATAAATTGAAAGGTATCTTTTGCATCTTTACTTCTGGACACATAATTAATTTTATTTATTTATTTATTTATTTATTTATTTATTTAAATTATTTATTTTCAAGTTTTTATTTAGATCCTGTTAGTTAACATACAGTGTAATGTTAGTTTTAAGAGTAGAACTCAGTGATTCTAAATGGTTCGCCCCCCCGCCATGTTCCTCTGTTTTGTTTCTTAAATTCCACATATAAGTAAAATTATATGATATTTTTCTTTCTCTGACTGACTTATTTCACTTAGCATAATACATTCTAGCTCCAACCACATCCTTGCAAATGACAAAATTTCATTCTTTTTTTATGGCTAACTAATATTCATATGTGTATGTATGTATATATATGTATGTATATGTATTTATATATGTATGTGTGTGTGTATATATGTATGTATGTATACACACACACACACACACACCACTTCTTTATCCATTTATTAGTCAATGGGCAGTTGGGCTCTTTCCATAATTTGTTTATTGTTGATAAGCTGCTATAAACATTGGGTGTATGTATCCCTTCAAATCAGTATTTTTGTATCCTTTGGATAAATAACTGGTAATGCAGTTGCTGGATCACAGGGTGGTTCTTTTTTTAACTTTTTGAAGAAACTCCATACTGTTTTCCAGAGTGGATGCACCAGTTTGCATTCCCAACAGCAGTATAAGAAACTTTCCCTTTCTCCACATTCTCGCCAATACCTCTTGTTTTCTGTATTGTTAATTTTAGCTGTTCTGACAGGTGTAGGGTGATATTTCATTGTAGTCTTTTTTTTTAAAGATTTTATTTATTTATTTGATAGAGAGAGAGACAACCAGCGAGAGAGGCAACACAAACAGGGGGAGTGGGAGAAGAAGAAGCAGGCTCCCAGCAGAGGAGTCCGATGTGGGGCTCGATCCCAGGGCTCTTAATGACTGAGCCACCCAGGCGCCCCTTTATTGTAGTCTTGATTTGTATTTCCCTGATGATGAGTGATGTTGAGCAACTTTTCTTGTGGACACGTAATTCATTTTAAAATAGAACTGTAGCCATGAACTCATTAACATGAGACATAGTAGTATGACCAAATAATGGATTACCAAGAAGCAGTGATTCTACCAAATGTTGAAAAGATCTGTTTTTTTTTTGTTACCAATTCCCTAAATTAAATATCTTCTGCTTGAAGTTTAAAGGGTGGTATTGTTATCCTGTCTGGACCATGGCTAATACATCTTGTCATCTTTTTATAGAGTTTGTCTAGTCACTGTTGAATCATTAAGTCTGGTAATCATAATTACCCTACAATTATAAGGAATATTTTTCACTCCTCTATCACCTCCAACACTATTAGCAATATGACCAAGACAACCAAACCAGATGATATTTTGACTAAAATTCCTATAATTTATTTAGTTGTAAACCTTTGAGGCATCAGTCAATGTGTATGTGCTCTCATTTTAATCATTTTAACAAATGAACAAATATGATTTTCTTGTTCATTATTATCTTGTTTATATTAGAGATGGAAAATTAGAAAATAAAGTTTTATTATAGGGAAGTTAGAAGAAGGCATTACTTAAATTCTTTGAAAATTCAGTTTGAGCTTAAAATGGTATCATCCTGTAATAAGGTGGGAAATGGAATAAAGCACTCTGGCTATGGTGTGGACTGGTTAAAACTAATCTGTAAAAAAAATAAAAATAAAAAACTAATCTATAAATTAGTGACTCTCAAACTGGATTAATTTTGGTCCCCAGGGAACCAAATATCTAGACACATATTTGGTTATTACAAATTGTTTGGGGGCATGTGTCTGGAATCTAGTGGATAGAGATGCTTCTCAGTCTCCTACAATGCATAAGAGAGCTGTCCTTTCCCCTAAACACGGTACAGAATTATCGTACCCAAAATATCAATAGTGCTTAGTTTGAAACATCTGTTATGAATGAACAAAGATATCTTTTCAAAATTCTCAGGACTGAGAACACACAAACATAAATTGAAAGTCCAGTGTGCCTGTTCCCCTGTGTACCCAAGACATGGGAAAGAGAAACCTGGGCAACACCAACATTAAATTAATTACAGTGGTGGTTTCTCAGTATCTCCTTTTGGACAAGTTTTTTTCTCTTTAAATCTCAATTTTCTTAACTGCAAATTGAGGAGAGTAGACTCATTTATATATTTTCAAATAATATTCTTGATATTGAGCATGATTTTACAAAAGTATTGTGTAGTTACTTTATATGAGCCTGTATGCTTAAAATATTCTTATAGATCAGTTTTGGCTAATCCAGCAACTAAGGTAGAACCCGAGACTCACTTTTATTCTTGAATTGACTGCACTGCCATGTCAATCAGGTCTGTGTTTATAATTTTACTAAAATCTATAGTTTAATGTTTTTAACATCATTTAAAAGTCTCAGGAACAGGTTGAGATCGTATAAAAAAAGGTAAGAACAGCGTCTTCTGGGTGGCTCACTCAGTTAAGCAGCTGATTCTTGATTTTGGCTCAGGTCATGTTCTCAGGGTCCTGAGATCAAGCCCCCACATCTGGCTATGTACTGGGCGTGGAGCCTGCTGAAGATTCTCTATCTCCCTCTGCCCCTCCTATCCTGCTTCCATGGTCTCTCTCTCTCTCAAAAACAAAAACAAAACAACAACAACAAAAAAAAAAAACCCACATCTTTTTGGCTTCAAACTCTCAATATAAATTGAGCTATCTTATTAAATTGTTAAGAAAAAATTGGAATAATGTACATTTAAAAACTGTGAAATTGTCTTAAAGGAATGAAGTAGTATTCTGATATTTATCAGGTCCTAAGTTTTATACAAATATCACCTTATGTAATCATTATAGACCTATGAGGGAGACATCATCTTTACATTAAGAGTATAATAAAATAGCTAATCTCAGTGAATGCTTTTATCTAAGTGCGAAGCCCTATACATATTTATTAATTGTAATGCTCTTCTCTCTGTTTGAAAGATGAGGAAGCTAAGGCAAAGAAAGTTTTATTAAATTGCCTAAGAACAAGTTGGTACTAAGTAGTAGATCTAGTGTTCAACAAAGGTAGTTTTATACAGAATCCTGATTTCTTGAATACAGTTAGACTGCCTAGCATGCGCTAGGATGTTAATGAGAGAAAGAAAGGAAGAGTTTGTGAGTATATATTGAGTCATTATTTGTTACAGGCCATAGGAGGAAGGAAAAGATAAAAAGAAAGAAAGAAAAGAAATTTCCTGGCCAGAAAAAGACTCTGGAGCCTATAAGTAAGAAGATAAAGGGGGCGGGGGAGAGAATACAAAGAAATTAGTGAGATGATTATAATATCTTATACTCTTTATATTTCATCCAAATGCACTCCCTTTTGTGATTTATTTTTATCTGCAAACAGTACAGTTTTCTGGGAATTAGGGTTCTTGTGGGTTAATCAATGAGGCAGAAAAATGGGTTTATAAAAAAATGCACAAGTAGTTGAAATAAAGAAACAAGTGAATAATTAACAAGCTTATGTCAGAACCCTACTAATATTGAAATCATGGACACCTACATACAGTTAAGTATAGATGTGTTAACAGGAGTTCTCCATGTTTATGTGATACACTTAAAAAAGCTCATTAGCAGACCCTATATTGGGTATCACGGTACAAAAACTACTCCAGAATATATGAAGAGGGGTGCCTGGGTGGCTCAGTCAGTTAAGCATCTGCCTTCAGCTCAGGTCATGATCCCAGGGTCCTGGGATTGAGCCCCACCTTGGTCTTCCTGCTCAGCAGGGAGCCTGCTTCTCCCTCTGCCCCTTACCCCACTCGTGCTCTCTCTCTCTCTCAAATAAATAAAATCTTAAAAAAAAAACAAACAAACTAAAACAAAACATATGAAGAGTGCCTGTGAAATAACTTGATCCAAAGTAAGTGGTTTTTTTGTTTTGTTTTTTCTCACAGAAGAGATTTAGGAACTTTATTTTAGCCTTAAAAATACCTAAAGAAAAAATGTGCTATATTCAGAAGTTAAAATTTTTAATAATTTCTACTCCTTAAAAACAAGGAAAAACATTATTTACTAAATATCCTGCTTACAGCAGCCAGCTCTATATATTGGCTACATTTCAGAAGAGGCAAGGTCCTGGTGTTAACAGTTAGTGTTGATTACTCCCAAGGCGCTGTGCTTGTGTCAGTAAAATAGATAATAGGATTAGCAGCTAGGTTTACCAAGATAGAGATACTGAAATTCTAGGGTATTCACAATGTATATTACAGACACCAGGGTATGACGATTTGGACATAACTCCTTAATACTTCCAGCTGCAAATTTAAGGGATCTTAGGTGAAAAATCCGAAACAATTTACTTTATCTGAGTGTGGGCTTTGGTACCAAGAAACAGAAATAGAAGGGTCCAATGCCTAATCTGCCAGTTGCTCAGCCAAATGTGTCATTGGTGTTCCAAATATTTTGTCATATTGTAAGAATTTCTAAATGATGGGACATTGACTTTTGTGGTCGTATCTCTTGATTTCCTGCAAAATATCCACACCATACATATGTTGAGCAGAAACTCCTCTCTGTGATAAAACGTCCTTTAAACTGTGCTATCCTTTGTCTTAAATTACTGCAAGTCAATGCAGTTATCAAACTCACAGTGGTGGTAAGTCTGCCATCTGTTCAACTTCTAGGCTGTGCTGAAAATAAATGGTAATCCAATCATCATGTTACATTTTCTGCAAAGGATTTTCATAGAAATGCTTGATTTCTGAGTTAGTATAATGCCCTTTTGTGAGGAAAATAAATCCAAAGCTATCTCTGGCTTTGTTATTTTATTATGCAAAATGTGAATGATTTTTGAAATCATCATTAACATATGTAGACTTAAGCAGTTGCTTGCTTAGTAATAAAAAGTCAAGGACAGTTTTCAACTGGCACCTCATTTTGCTAACTTAATTCTTAGTCAATACTGACCTGATTAAGAACCAGTCAGATTTATTTGTCCATATGTTATTTTAAAGTAATTTAGAATTTATCTTATTCCACTCCTGTGTTTTATCCTCCCAACTTAGATATTTATTTATTCCCCTGTTAGGAATTTGAGGGGGAAAAAAAGGCTATTGCAAAGTCTCATAATTTTCTAATTTGAAGGGGTGGACTCTTACTTATGGGGATAATAGTACTCTCCCAACATTATAATGCCATTGTTAATAAGGTTGATTATTCATGATCTCTCTTTCCTCTATTTCAATTAAGTTGAATTCCATTACATTCTACAATCCTACCTTGTTGAAGGTTCATGGCGTAGTTGCAGATGATTCTTGTTATCACTGATGTCAGGTAGCTGTGATTCTGTTTTTGCTTCCGTTTGCCTTATGATATTGGTCAAACATGGAAATATTATGAATGGGTATTATTTGTTCACTTTTGGAAACAGAAGTAGCATCCATGCCCCCTCTCGCAACTCAAGTTTTCATGTGATGCTTTAAAAGTTAACCCATATATTTGCAGTATTTTGAATTTCAAATGACTTTTTGAATACTGTCTTTTCCAAAATTTATCCACATGCAAGTTACTTAGTTCTAGTTTTTTTTTTTTTTTTTTTTTTAAAGATTTTATTTATTTATTTGACAGAGAAAGAGACAGCCAGCAAGAGAGGGAACACAAGCAGGGGGAGTGGTAGAGGAAGAAGCAGGCTCCCAGCGGAGGAGCCTGATGTGGGGCTTGATCCCAGGACTCTGGGATCACGCCCTGAGCCGAAGGCAGACGCTTAACAGACTGAGCCACCCAGGTGCCCCAATTCTAGGTTTAACTTAAAATGTTTCTTGAACATGCCCTGTGATTAGTAAATAGTAAGTCACTTTATTGTATAGTATTATTGTGGACTGAATTATGCCCTTGTTCCTGAATTCATATGTTAAAAGCCCTAACTCCTAATGTTGTGGTATTTAAAATTAGGGCTTTTAGGGCGGTTACGGTTAAATGAAGACACAATTGTAGAGCCCAAATTTGACGGGATTGGTATCCTTATAAGAAGAGAAAGAGATACCTTATAATTCTCTCACACCACATACACACAAAAGAGGAAAGACCATGTGAGTACACAATAAGAAGGCAGGTGTATGCAAACCAGAAAGATAGCTCTTTAAGCCAACCCTGATAGCAGCACCTTGATGTTTGACTTTTAGCCTTCCAGAACTATGACAAAATCAATTTCTTTTGTTTAAGCCATCCAGTTTGTGGTTTTGGGTTGTTTTGTTTTGTTCTGTTTTTTGTTTTTGTGGTATTTTGTTATAATAGCCTGAGCAGACTGATGCAAGTACAAGACTTTCAATTGTATGTAGAAATTGACAAAACAGAACAAACTCGCTAGTCACTTAAAATATGCTTAAAACCTTACTGAATGACAGAATGATACCAAACATTTCTATAATTTATTTTATTAGTATTTTAATATACCACATTGTTGCATAAGTATCTGGAAATTCAGGGGCTTCTTTGGGCAGATGACAGAAATCTCAGGATGATCTTTTGAAAAACAGATTAAGGCAATTCTATTTTTCTGTCTGTTACTCAAGGCAAATATATCTGTTTGGTTTTGGCATCAGGGATGAAATTGCTAATTTATACAGAACATCTTTCTGTTGTTTTAGCTACATTTCTTCAGACACATTGGTGTTTATTAACATGCAACCAATATTTTTTATACTATATTTTTGTTCTCTTTAAATAGCATATTGTTGCTGTAAAAGTTAACAGTATCTCAGAGTTCATCTTTAAGGATGGCCAAACAAAATTGGACATTGCCTGGATTTGATCATTATACAAAATATATTCAAACCCTGATTTTTCATCTTATTACAATTATAACCAATACCCACCTGTATTCTCCAGAATACTGGGTCTCCAAAACTGAGTGATCAAAAATTATTTCTAACTTTCTCGTGTTATGAGCCACACAGTTTTAGGAGAATTAATGGAGGAGTCTTTTTACTCATCATTTAGCATATTCTGTAACTCATCCTGGGATTGAGAAAAGAGTAATTGATTCTTTGCAGGGTTTTCTCTACCTACCTGAAAACCAAACTCTTATAAACAAGCAATTAATTTACTAAAGGCAATATTTGGTGAATTATAAAGGCAGATCTTCCAAGATTTGCTCAGTCATGTCTTAAATCAGCAATAACTAGAGTTTTTCATTTCTGTGGCATGACAGTCCTACATCTGCTGAAGTTAGTTCAAAAATAAATTATAAATTATGTTCTGAATATAAAATATGTACTCATTGTAGAAACTTGGAAAGTTAGAATATATGAAGTACAAAAATATAAAGTATCCATAGAGTAATCCAGTATTTAAAGTCAGTCCTATTAAATATTGATGTGTTTCCTTCCTTTCTTTCCCCCAGTGCTCATTGACAAGTGGGTAGGTAGAAGTGTGTGTGTGTGTGTGTGTGTGCGCGCGCGCACATGCACGCACACTTTATAAAATTAGACTAAGTCTTTTTCAAGTTTTGAACCAATTTTTAAAAAAATCTGAGCATGAATTATGAAATAAAGGAAGACTATGAAATTGGGTAGTGACAGCCAAGTAATAAAATCTAAATACCCTTTTTTTTAATCCTTGCTATGCCCAAGGCTCTGGGCAATTTACTGCATACGCTCTGAGAATAGTCATGATAATATAGCTCTACTGGAAAACTTTCTGTGAGTGCTATGTAGGCCACACATCTTCCATGAAAACCCATAAACATCTCATGCTGATATGATTTATACTTTTTTTCCCCCCACAAATTGAGAGTGCAGCTTAAGTCACATCTGAAAAACAAAGGGTTTGATTTTAGATTAGGTTTATGATAATACTAACTTGAATGTCTAATAATGCCATCACATTTGCATATTTATAATATTTATAATTGTAAGACACTCTCTGAGATAGGTAGGGCAGATGCTCTGTTTGTTTGTTTTTAAGTAGGCTCCACACCCAGCTTGGAGCCCAACACAGGGCTTGAGTTCAGAACCCTGAGATCAAAACCTGACCTGAGACCAAGAGTCAGTTGCTCAACTGACTGAGCCATCCAGGTGCCCCAAATGTTCTAGTTTTTAAGGACAGAATTGAGATTTTAATTGGAAAAAAATATAATTTCTGAATTAAATAACATATTTAGAATAAGTGAACAGTTTAACCATATATATTTACATTCTCTCCATACCTAGATTCCATCCAAATGATGAAAAATAAACAGGAAATATAAAAACACCCAAGGACAGTGATAACAAAGGGATAGACAATAGAAATCAATAAATTGAAGAGAAAATGTTTAGAACAATGAAAGAAAGTGTAGGAGGAAGGATAAATGATTTGTTAGAGAATAGTAACTTCCGATTTAAAGCCCTTGCTGATGGGACTGTTGGTAAGAAATACACAAATTTATCCTTAAA
Organism: Ursus arctos; assembly: GCF_023065955.2. NCBI lineage: Eukaryota > Metazoa > Chordata > Mammalia > Carnivora > Ursidae > Ursus > Ursus arctos. The sequence goes on from NW_026623100.1 coordinate 19,683,790, forward strand.
TTCCCTAATGAGCCTCAGAAATTTGGGTTTACCAAGGTATATTGAGAAGGGGGTTGAACTGCATGACTATAAAGATGGACAAAGTGTCCCACAGCCTCTCTTACTTGTCTGAGAACTTCTACATCCAGGAAATGTGCCCTCTGGAATATGGTTGCAGAATTCTTACTCAGAGAAACTGAATAAAGAAAATTAAATCAGAGAAAGTGTCTCCAAATACTGATACTTGATAGACCCTAAAAAAAAGCATCCACTGTCCATTTTATCCTTTTATAGAGAAGCCAGTGATTATTCATATTGCCATGAACCAGGACATGTAATCACTTTTGAGTATTTAATTCTTAAAAATACAGTGGAGAATCAGCAGGCATTTGAGGAAACAATCCAGTTTGAATAAGAAAGAATAAAATAGTCAAAGAGTGAAAAAGAATCCCCAAAGGAGAAGGCACACTGTTAGGTGCAGAAGAAATCTCACAGATTACCACATTAAATATCTGCAGGAAGATGAGTAAATAGTTTGCATGTATGTGGACAAGCATAGAATGTTATTGGAAAATATTAATCAGTGAATCATAATAGCTCTTGAAAACAAAGGGGTTAGCCAAAACAATGGCAACAACGACAAAAGAGATTTATAACAATGTCAAAGGAATGTCCCTGAAAACAGAATAAAATGATCATATCTAAGAGCTGCCAGACTCTAACTAAACATAAATAGATTTAAAGTTCAGAAAATCTGGTCTTCAAACTTTATCCTTCTTTTTTTATATTAGTTAATTTTAGGCTTCATCATCCACCTAATTTTCAAAGCTTGCCCCTCTGTGTTTAATTAGGAACCACATCTTATTAGTCATATCTAAAAATTATCTTCTGAATCTGGTTCTGCTTACTGACACATACTGATGATTCCTTCTTTCCACTCTTATCCTCTCTTGCCAATAGCACTGCAACAGCCCTCTAATTGCACGTCTGCCACTTAGTTAAGGTCTTTATCTGTGTCACTTCTAGTATTACTTTTCTAAAAATTTTATTATGACAATTGAAACTATTTGCTAGCTCTTTTGCCTATTACAAAAGAGCCAGTTATTTAGCCTGGCTTATAAGCCCTTATTTATCTGGCCTGATTCACATGCTCAGCTTCATCTCCAGCTACCACAAGCATTCAACTTCTAGTTACACTAAAAACTTCAATATTTCACATATAATTCTGACTCTTCAGGCATCCATTGCATACTTTGCATATGCTAATTTTTTGAGCAAATTACTCAAAACTCTTCCATCTATATGTCCCTTCCAGGCATGAATAGATTTTCTTGGGAGAGGGGCGCCTGGGTGGCACAGCGGTTAAGCGTCTGCCTTCGGCTCAGGGCGTGATCCCGGCGTTATGGGATCGAGCCCCATATCAGGCTCTTCCGCTATGAGCCTGCTTCTTCCTCTCCCACTCCCCCTGCTTGTGTTCCCTCTCTCACTGGCTGTCTCTATCTCTGTCAAATAAATAAATAAAATCTTTAAAAAAAAAAAAAAATTCTTGGGAGAAAGTTTAATGTTAACAAGAATGCAAGTTTTGTTATTATTATTACTATTATTTTATTACTATGATGAAAAAATATTTTCCAGGAATAGTTGAGAAAGAAAAGTCAGCGATAATTCTTACAGGATTGTTGTCACTTTGGAGACCGCAGATATATATCTTTAGTGTGGATAAAAATGAACGTTTTTAGGTCAGTGTTGGGGAAATTCTAAAGCAGAATACAAATTGAAAAGATCATTTTAAGGTCAAACATCACTATTTTGATAACTTCAGTTATCTCTATTTTTTTTTTTTTCTCATACTCCGGTTTTCCATTATCATTCCTTTGCCAGTCTTCTCTTCATGTCCCTATCCCAAACAAAGTTAATTTCATATGCAGAGGAACAATGTTAATGAGCCAGTTAGAAAATCTTTGCTGTAGTACAAATGTGAAAGGCCAAAGTTTTGGGAAAATCAATTTATTTGGTTATTTAATTTAAAGATATACTATTGAAAGTAGATATTTTTTGGTATTTTTAGCATATTAGACAGCTTTAGTAAATTTTGAATCAATCTTTTAGTATTTTTTATTACATAACTAGTTTTACCTGTGGAAATAAAAAAATGAATATAGAGACAATACAATACCAGTCTCAAACTAATTTTGTTGTTTATAAAAAAAAATAGAAACCATACAGTTTTAGTTCGGATGTAGAGAACTAGAAGTGTCACTCCAGTTCTTATAACCAAGCTGTACAAACTGCAAATAAATGAAATTAATAACTTTTCTTGAACCCATCAATGAAAAGAAGTCACAGGATAATCAAGTAACCTAAAATATGGGGGTGGGGAATATATACCTGTGGGGAGAAACACAATCTAAGCATTTGCTTACCCAGGGCAGACACCATAGGATACCCCACATAAGCCAATAAGAACAAAAGCTAATAAATCGTAATGATTTTCAAAATGTGAGTGTGGGAGAGCACAAAAGTGTGAAGTCCACAGGGTGGTAGATATTGGCAGGTCTCTACCTTTTTGTGAACTTTTCCTCCCGGATTCCCTGAAGCCACTCACAGGAGAAACTGGATAGAATCCTGAGAAAACTTTTTGGCAGTACTGATGAGGGAAGAAAAACAGCAGCCACTGATATGTCTTCATGGAGAGATGCTATTTTCATCTCTACTATATCATGGAAAAATTTGCAGAGGGAAGAAGAACAAAAACTCTAAATATATTGGCAGTGTTGGGAATCTGTTGAGCTGAGAAAGGGGGCAAGAGGAGGGGTGAGTTAGTACTACCCCATGATAAGGGCAGGTTTGCATGCTAGGTTTGTCACTGTAGATACAGGAGGGGAAAGAGCTCCTGTGAAAACAAAGCCTTGAGACAAGAGAAACAGAACCCGCTTGAGACTTAGGATGAATCAGAACATCAGGGAATGCCATCTGCCCACTCTGCTCACCTCCAGGCTGTCAACGTAAAAATCAAAGTAGCAGTGGAATACAGTTGGAAGAACTGCAAGAGACTGATTCTCTCAAAGAGAAGATATTGAGGAAACCCTTTGGGCAGAATAGTCCACACCATAAACCCAATTGATAGAAGCATATGAAACCTGTGTTATACTGAAGGAACCTGTAGTAACAGCAAACTTTAACCCCCAATTCCTTCATTAACATACAACCTCACATTTGTGCCCCTTTGAAAAGAAAGGCATGCATATGTATGAGTATAAATATATTTTTATAAATATAAATTTTATATAGATAGGTAGATATAGATAGACCTTAATGGCTACTCTCAAGTCCAGTTTTCAAACAAAAAATCATAAGGCATTACAAAAAGGCAAGGAAAACAGTCTGAAGAGACCAAGATATCATCAAAACTAGATTGAGGTTTGCCACAGATTTTAGAGCCAACACACAAGAATTTAAGAGAACTATTTTAGTATGGCTCTAAGAAAAAGTATAGAAAACACACATGATCGGATAGGGAATTTCAGCATGGAAATGGAAACAGTAAGAATCTATTGGAAATGCTGGGCTTGGGGAGGGGGGAACAAACAAAACAATGAGAGGATGAATGTTTTAAAGAAGGATCCTTGAAAATAAATAAAATAATAAAATAAAATAAAAATAATATATGAACCGTCTAGAGGCTATAAGGCTAAAGACAAAAAGAGCATTGGTAGAAAAACTGGAGAAATATGGATAAAGTATATACTTTCAGTAATTATATTTTTCCATTGTTGATTTCTGTAATTTAGTAAAGATACCATTGTTATGCAAGTTGCTAACTTTAGGGGAAGGGGGAATGTGAGAACTCCATACAATCTTGGCAGCTCTTCAGTAAATCTAAAATTATTTTGAAATAACATATATAAAAATACATAGTAGCCGTTCTAGGTCTTTTTGTTTTGTTTTGTTTTGTTTCCATATAAACTTAGAGTTACTTGGTCCATCTCAAAATTCTGCTGGGGTTTTCACAGGGATTGCATTGAATCTACAGATCCATTTGGGATGAGCTGCTCTTAAAAATAGTAAGTGTTCCAGCGTATGGACATGATACGTCTCCCTCTTCCTTTAAGCTTTCTTGAATTTCTTTCAGCAATATTTTGTAAGTTTTATTTTATAGGACTTGAACTGCTTTTGTTATATTTATTCCAAAATACTTTACTTTCTAATATTGTTTTCATTAATTTTAGTCTTCCATATCTTTAGTAATTTTCTACTTGTTTTATTAATCTTTTTCTCAGCTCAAATCTGTTCAAGAGCCCATCTTTGCATATATTCAGTCCAATTATTATACTTCTCATTGTAACTTTTTCTTTTGTTTCTTTTCTATAATATCCATTTTTCTCTTGAGAGTTTTATTTGTGGCTCATTGTTAACCTACTCCCCTTTAGTTCTTTAAATATGTGTTCCTATTTTACCTTGAACATATTTATTATAGCAGCTTTCAAATTATTGTCTGATAATATCTGGGCTCACTCAGTGTTAGTTTTTATTGGCTACCATTTTTGCTGTTTTTCTACTATGTTATCACACTTAATTTTTACACTTAATAGTTTTTGGTTAAAATTGAATGTTTTCGTTAATATATTAAAGTAGTTCTGGATTCTATTTTATTTTTCTGAGGGTCTTTTTCTGTTGTTTTTAGTAACTTGCCTGGTACTTAAACTTTGTCTATCATGCAATTTCAATATATATATATTATATATATATATATATATTATATATATATATATATATATATATTATATATATATATTATATTTTTATTACCTGGATTCCTTTGGTATTTTTTCTGTGTTAGTGGTCAGGCGATGATTTGTTTGGAGTTTGTGTTTAGACAGCTCAAGTCCATAAGGTTCTGCCTTCTACTGAGGTGTCTATACATGGGTAGAGAAGTTCGTTTAGATTCCCAGAAATTCTCAGTATGCCTTAGATTTTAAATTTGTCTTGGTTCTCTCAGGTCACCTCCATGCATGTACAGTTTATGTGTCAGCCAAGTGTATATGCATTGAGAATTTCTTTCTATGGATCTGGCGCTTCCAGGTCTTCACCATTGAATTCCTGCCTTGTCTACTGCTCTTCTAGAACTATGACCACCATCCTGGGCTAGCATATTGTGGGTTTTCCTCAGTCTTTCAAACTGAGTTGGCTGGGCTTAGTTGGCAAAGACATGGGTTTATCCCTTGCTTTCACCCCAAATCAGCTCTGTCACCTGTAGTCGCTAGTTTGTCCTGAACCCAAAGGCAACAAATAGTGCTGTGGTTTCCAGTGACCAAGCATGGAGGAGTGTAAGAAGGCTGTAAGTTTGGCCTGTATTTTTCTAACATTTCAGCAGTTTTTAAAGAACAAATGCTTCTCAATTTTTTGTCTGACATTTGTTGATTTCCAGTGCCTGTAAATGGTTGTTATTGACAATGTTGTCTAATTTTATACTTGTTCTCTACAAACTGTACCTCCTTTCTCCACCATTATTAATTAATTAATTCCAGTGGAATGCTTTAATTAATCCCAGTGGGCTTGGGACACACTAGCAACTACAGGTGGAAAAAATATAATTTCTAACACCCTTTCATTCTCCAAAGTAGGGACTGGTATCTTTTCTCAAATATAACTTGAAGAGTGCAAAAACTCTCTTATAAGCAGGGCTGAAGATGGAATTGAAACTGTGATAAAGTGAGAGTATCTACCCATTTTAGAAGCCTGCCCAAGGAAGCACACCATGTGGCCTAATATCAATCAAGAAGGCCTGGAAAAATGTTCTGATCTCCAGAGAGTCAGGCCTAAAACATATTATTCTAATGAGAGAACGGTTGTTTGTGAGCTTTCTTCCCCATTGTCTGTATATCCAGGGACATCCCTGCTTCAGAGGTTCAGTCAATAATAGCTTGAAAAGTAACCTATGAAGCCTACCATCTTCTTATAGTGAAGTTCTCAGATAAAGAGAATTCTGTGGATGTTTTAAGTGTGTATTATTCCTCGTTAGGAGTGTTTTGTTCCTGGAAAGGAAATAAGTAGAAAAAAGAATACCCCAGGAAAATTGTCAGAACAGCAAGTTAATTGTCATATCCTGGGGCATAGACTTCAGAGCCTTGGCATAACTGAAGGTGCATGAATGTTGCTGTATAACATTGGGACAGTCCTGAAGGAACAAATTGGAAAGGTTGGCTTTCTAGAGCTACAAGTGTTTTGTTATTTTTCTTTATTCTTTTTCGAATGGATAACAGATTCATTTACATGAGTAAAATAGAAGTGTTATTTTCTGCCACTGTAACTCAATCAGGAGATAGCAAGGATGTAAGGGAAAGAAAAGTCATTATATTACCTTGAATTAATCAGTTAATTATACATTGCATTTTGGAAAAAAAATGATGCAAATTCTAGAAACCAAAAACATGTATCTGTAATAATGCTAATGATATTGTGAGAAACACTAAAAGGAAATATAAATTCAAAATCTTCACCATCATTATCGATGTACTTTTAAGACTAAGATCCTATAATGCAGTACACATTTGCATGTGGTTTGCATAATTCTCTTCTACATTACTTCTTTATATACCTGTGTAGGTAGGTTGCTTCTGCCTCCATCTCATCATGGAAACTTAAAAATTACATGTTAGTGTTTCAGTTTTGAATTCATATTCTGTAATATCTTTGCATTGTTTCAAGTTTTCATGGCATACAAATCTTTATTTACATTGACTATTAATATAAATTTGTTGTGATGGATGTCCACCTTTTATTTCTTAATGCAATTAATGTGATTATATAATGGAGTCCAAGACCCAAAAAAACGAATCCTGCACATTTCCAGTTTAACTAATCGATTATTCTGTTTAAATATTTTGTTATTTAAAGCATATATTAATATTTCTGAAGTGCTGTTTGCAGATATTTTATAGGTATATGATAATGTGTCTGTGACTTTATCCGTCAATCTATGAAAAACAGAGAGAAATGGAAATCAAAGGAATAAACAGCAGAGTAAACACAGCAGGGGTCAAAAAAAGAAAAAAAATCACTGTAATAACTCTGTAGCTATAAACCGATAGGATAAGTTTTACTTTTATTTTAAAAAAAATTCTCCCTTCCTTTCTTCTCTCTCTGTCTGTCTCTCTCTCCACACACACGCGTGTGTGCACATGCACACACACATACACACACGTAGCTCTGAATATAAATCTTTCTGTAATAATTTAAATCAATATAGACTTAAATTAGTGAAATGTTGGTGTAATTTGTGGCTGCTCGTTTTATGTGTGCTCGTGACTTCTAAGCTACTGATTTGAAACGTAAAAGACAGATCAAATAGTATGGGAAAGACAGATTTTGAAACATCAGGACAGGGCATTAGCTATGAAGCACTAGATGTCTGATAAAAATATACCCTGAGGCCCCAACCCAATTAAATACATTTAAGGAAATAGAGTATTTCAGATTAGTTTCACAGAGATGTTGACAGTTCTCTTCAAGAAGTTAATCAAATTCAGTTGAATTGCATCACCATAGACAAATGCGTCTCCTTCTCCTGGCCTGTTAGATTAAAGGGACTGTGTTGAGGCATTAAAATCTTCTTGAATAAACTCTTTTATTTAGCTTCACTTTATAATTCCTGACCTTGTCAACAGGCAAAGTAATTTTGTTAGGATGAAGAATGAATTATGCTTTATAACAGATGTCTTCAACCCCAGGTGTGCTTATTTTTGAGGGATACAAAGACTTTTCAGAGAATACAGGGCACAGATTGTTTTAAGAGAATGGGGTACAAGATTTTCGTGTTTCTAATGTACTTCTGTCTCAAATTGATCTGATTGAGAGTTCTGCAGTTCTGAAACCCAGATCTACTGAAAATTTGAAGGTTCTTTCCCATCCCCACACTTAGCACAATTACCTTCTTTCCAGGTTACTAAGGAACGGCAAATTGTTCAATCTTCCAGAATCATACCAGTCCCATCCATATTCTTGGGCACCAATTAAAAGGATAATTGAAAAATGTATAGCTCCTGAAGAAGGGTAGATTGGAAGTAAAGCAACATGAACTTAAAACAAACAGACCAAAAGCAAAACAGAGCATCAATAACAAGCTCATTGTAGAGCTCCCTGTGCCATATCTAGCTGTTTACCTGCCTATTATCTATCTCTCTATCCATCTATCTTAGAACTTGAATTCAGAAGTAAGATCTCATGGGATTTGTATTAGCACACTTATTCTGAAATGAAAGCCACTGTAAAATGTAATGAAGTCAGACTTCTTTCTGACAGAAAATAAACATATTTGACTGGTCATTTGACCAGGAAAACTGCCAGACCAAATGGATTTGAATTATTTTGCATAAATTGAATGAATTAAATTTATCGCCAGATAGTCATAATAATAATATAAAAATGACAACAGCAATGATATTTACAGCCCGTATGAAAAATGCGAGAAATTACTGCCTTTCCAGTTAAACTTAATGAAAAAAGTTAGAAATCACCTGAAGTGGGCAGGGGATATACATCACTATTTGAAATTCTATTAAGGGGCCTAGGAACAGAAATTTATGTGGAATACTACTTTTTCCCATTTGGTTCTTGGATAGACTTGCTTTCTAATCTTTTATCTAGTTAATTAATTATGAGTACATTATCACTTAAGAACAGAATCTAAGTCACATGTACCATAGGGGGCATGTGAATTTGCAAGTTGCTGTTAAAAACTCTTAAACTGGAAATAACGTGAAACTCTGTTTTGGAGGTGTTGAATATTAGGTCACAAAATACCTTAGAGATCCAGCCTGTCCCTCTTCTTTATTGGTGAAGAAAACTGAGGTCCAAAGAGAAGTCATTTGCCCAAGGCAGATACAAGGTTGGTGGGAGAGTTGGGACCTATACTTAGGATTTTGGACACCAATCCTTCTCTTTCTATTGCTCCAAGCTTTTCTGCTTTAAGCACTGAAAGTTTCTTATCCAATTAAAAATTTGTATGTTAAAATTCAATAAATGGACATACAAAAAATAGTGGAGAATTGTGTCTAATAAGTGTGCCTGGAAGTTATTTTGTCAGTAAGTGAAGAGTACTTCTTAGCTCTGTGGAAACCATTTATTAATAATTAGTGGATGTGGTCATCTTTATGGAAGTAGGCATCATCATATGCCTGATTGACTAGCTTTGTTGCAGTAGGCTTCCAGTGTATTAGTTGTTGTATTTCGAACGGATACAATGTAACAAGTTGTGTTTTAGTAGAATCTTAATGAATTTATTATAGTTAGGGAAAGATCTTATTGGAAATAGAATTTACTTATAGATTTATTTGTGTCTTTCATTTCATTTGTTTGTTTACATTTCTTCAGTTCTTACTGAGAATTTTGTGTGCGTGTGTATGTGTGTATGTGGCAGGGGGATAATATCAATAATGTTCTATGACATTTTCGTTTCAAGATTTGTTTATTACATTTACCAATAGGTGTAAGTTACTGTAGCCCATGTCAGCTCTTTGTTGATTTATTTACCTTCAGCTAACGCTGAAGCTTTTTCCTCAGTCTCAATTGACTAATTTTTAATGAGAGAAATTTAAGTGTCTTCTTTGGTTTGGATATATTATAAACCAGTTCACATTTCCTTGTCATTGCCTGTCACAATTAAAATTATATTTGACTTCCTAAAACAATCTGTGAAAATGTTTATATTGAATTCAAATACATTGTTAAATTTAAGATGTATCTATACAAATATCACTATAACCTACTGTTTGAGAGTGTCAGTTTCGAAGTTAGACTTTTGGACTTGATTGCTGATTCAACTGTTGATTAGCTGTCTGATGTTAGGCAAGTCAAGTACTTCTCCAAACCAGTTTCTTCATTTATAAAAATGGAGAAAGTAATTATAGGTAGCCCATATATTTGTTTTAAGGATTAGATGAGATAATGTATGCAAAGTTTTAGTATATTTCCTGACTATGAGTAAGCATTCTATAAATGTTCTTCATTACTATTATTGATTTATTCTTCAATCCCAGAGACCAGCTGTGTTCCATTTCTTAAGAATCAATGCAAGAACTACATTTTCTTCTCTGTCCTCTCTAAATGTGTAGCCCACACTGATTTCCTTCTTTCCTGAGTTGCAGTTATATTCTTTACCCCAATAATATAAATTGTGCTGGTCTATTTTTTTTTTTTTTTTAATATTGACCATGTTGTTCTCGATGAAATATAAGTTCTTTGAGGCCAGGGTCAGAATGCCAAATACCTAGTAGCCAGTTAACACAAACTTTATTGAATTACTGATTAAACACTAGAATGGCTGAGAAAGCAGATTTCTTAAATGGGAAAAACATATGATTTCTCTAAACATAATTTATCACACCTATAGAAAGAGAAAATATTTAAGGACAAACATAATGAAAAAAGGGATTCCAGCAAAGCAATTTTGGAATTTGCAAATCATACCTGAATGATTACTGAGCAATCAGAGAAAATGAAAACTGATGCCAGTAATGGGGGGAGCACATAAATGAGTCATTGTGGAGCCTCCAAAAGGCCCAGAGATGGGAAGTATGAAATATATATGAAGGAAGGATGTTAGTATGAGAAAGTGAAAAAAGAGAATTGTTTGCCAGTTTGTAAAACTTAGGTGTCAAGACTCCAAGGGGATGGTTAGAGAGTTAGTCTCTATAAAGTTTGAATAAAATGGTACGTTGGGACCCGAGGCATAGTCAAAGTAGATTTTCATAATGAAAACAGTGTGGCGATCAAAGATGTCTTTTCAGCATTAAGCTTTGAAAATGCTGCAGAAATTCACCCCACCCAAAGGAAAAGTCATAATAACCCAGGTGTCTCATGCTACAAAAAAGTCCACCAAGAGGTAACAAGGTAACCAACACCAATGATATTTAAATTCAGTAAATACCTATATAATCATGTTCTCTAAAAATATTAAGATATATTCTAGAATATGCAACTGAAAATTTAAGTGGTTGCTTTCAAGGAATAGAAATGCGGGAAGGGAAGAAATAGAACAGGAACTGCTGTTTCTCATTTTTTAAATGTGGCAGGACTACAGACTTTTTAAAATTTTATACCAATATAACTTAAAAAAATTTAAAAACTTGAAATGATGAAAAATCTAGTAGACATAAGTGAAAATTATAATAACACAGTGAAGGAAATGATGAACTCTGTCAGAAGGAGCTGAAAACATTCTCAGGAAAAAAACAAAAACAACTTGCATTTGACTGGGGTTTAAGTAGGATATCTAACAGCATACAGCTCTGTATTCGGGCCATGGTTATTATCACGTAACCCCACAGAAATCTGTACATCCTAGAGTATGATAATTAAACTATAGATGCGCATTGAAACAGTTGGATAAATGCCACATAGATTTGCTCCAGATAAAAATCACAAGTGTTGTGTCTTCTGACATTTATTGTTTCTTAGAAATTTCTGCCTATGAAAGTTTTTTTTCCCCCCTCCATCAACTGTATTTCCTTCTTTATGCCTGAGGAATGGTACTTTCCCCCAACCAATATCCTACACTAGAGAGTAGCAATAGGCTTTAACTGCAGCACATATGTTTGAAGACGAAACATTGAATTCTAAGTATTTTATGTAGACCTGCAGCATGCTGTTTGCTAGAAATTGAGAGTCTGGTAAGTGAGTCTTTCAGCATTTCAGAGCAACTTCCTTTTGCCTAAAACAAAATGGTTTTTCACTTCTCACTACGACATCCTGTTCATTGCAAAGCAAAATTTCTGTCTACCTATTTCAGACTGCCTCCAGCAGAGGAACTAACAAAGCTATTGAACTTTCACAGTGATATGGAATTCTGATAGTGATTTTGGCAGCCTCTCCCGTGAGGTTATTTTCTGGAGTATATGCTTGTATCTTTGTCTGGAAAAGAAAGGAAAGTAGGAATCCAAACAACAATATGTAGGAAAGAATGAAAGGACACGTAAGAACATTATAAAATGATGGGCAAAACTGTGAGGCTTATAAGAGTTAGTAGAAATGAGAGAGAATTTGTTAATAACCAGTGCTCACTTCTTATGAGCTGTGAATTGTAATTCTCAGTGAGTTGCTCATGTTATCACTGGAGCTGATAAAGGAATTGGAGAAAGTCTGTATAAAATGAAAAGCTTAATAGTAAATATGGAATTGAGCAATCAGAATTCTTTAATTCCTTATTAAAGCTTTGGAACTAGAAGAATGTGAACTAGCTTTGTTATACTCAGTTTCTTTACATTTAATGTATAATCACAAGCATAATAGTTACATGTCTGACAAGTGCCTTCTAAAGCAGATTATCTGTCTATCCATCTCTCTGTTTATCCTTCTGTCTACCCATCCATCTTAATATAATCATTTTTGCTTAATTTGGGAGGAAAGTGTAGATAGAAACCTTTACAAGAGGATATTTTGTAGTTAGGAGTGGAGAAACTAAAAATTCAGGCAAGCACAGAAGCAGGAACAGTATCTTTAAGCCAAAGGATCTCTTGTTAAATCAGATCATTCAGGGAAAATGGAATCCAGTTTTCTTTTAGCTCAGACTAAGTGAAAGAAAGAAAGCAGGGTCATCCTCCTAGCTCAGAGCTATCTTTGATGGCATAATCTTTACTCTTTCCAGGTCCTCAGAGAGATGCAGTAAGCAAGAAAAATAAAACTGACAGAGGACCAAACCAGTCACTGCCAGATACATCCCTAGCCACAAATAACTGGAATCTCTTAAAGCTTCTTGTTTGACTCATTGATAAGTTCTCTGTCATCTCTCTGGGAACTTGGAAACAAATGAAAAAAGGTAGCCGACTAAGTGAACCCGGGAATAACAATGAAGCAACATGTGTGCTATAGATCCTCAGTCTTGTGGATCTGCTTCTTTAAGAGTAATTCCTAAACTCTCACCTAGAGTTGATAACTTGGCTTTAAATGAAATTGTATTTGGAAATATCCTAATGTTAATGCCATTGTTTCTTCACAGAAAATTGGAAAGAGGCTAGAGTAAATGTTTATTGAATGTAATTAAATGATGCCCCCCACCCTTTCAGGGCACTAGAGAGATCTGGGATAGTAGAAACAATAGAATTTTAGGCTATTAATGTTTAAGAAACAAGTTCAACTCAAGTTTTTTTTTTTTTTTTTGAGAAGTGATGCTAAAAACAGTGATATTTAATTTCTTATGGAGAAATTATTTCATTTCATTTCAAAAACATGAAAATGTTAGATAAAAAAAGACAAACAATGAACACATAATGTAATGTTGAGTGCAAGTTCTTTCAAGGGAAACCATCAGGTGCTATAAACAATGAGGAAGTGGGAGTAGCCCATGAGGAAAAGGATATATGTCTTAAAGACTGGTGTTTTAACAGGAGTGAGAGCTTTAGGCCTTATGCTCAAGGAGGACCTGACACTGTTACCCTTGCCTGAAACTTAGAACTGTGAAAAACACACATACAGAACTTGATAAGTTAGCACAAAAATCAAGATGCCCTGATACATGAGTGCAACATACTCAGCCTTTGTAAATCATAATCCATGGCCAGTGTTGTGTATGTGTGCTCGGCCAAATAGCTCTGATACCAAAGTTGTGTGGCAGAATGAGCAGGAAATCAATAAAAAATGATCTGGATCCAGTGAATTCTATGGGACCTGGCCAAGGAAACCTCAAAACTGTAGTACACAGAAACCTCTACATCTCAGGGCATTTGGAGAATATGTAGAAAAGATTAAAAAATAGAAGATCCAATTCTAGAATTTGTATAAACACTTTGTATGAATTAACTCATTCAGTGCAATAACGATATTTTAAAATACATGAGGAGTAAGAGTTTAAATTTCACTAAATAATGCAGGAAGAACTGCTAAAAGTTTTAATTAGCAAGAGGAAAAATAAAGCCAGCACATAGGACTGATACGAAGGCAGTAAAAATGAGCAAAGATTTTAAAACATGTGGAAGGGCACCTGGGTCACTTAGTTGGTTAAGCGTCTGACTCTTGTTTTTTGCTTGGGTCATGATCTCAGGGTCATGGGATGGAGCCCTGCAGTGGGCTCTATGCTGGGCATGGAGACTGCTTAGGATTCTCTCTCTCCCTCTCACTTTGCCCATCCCCCCGCTTGCTCCCACACTCTCCCTCTCTCTCAAAAAATAAAATAAAAATATGGAAGAAAATTTAAATAAGTATTAGGCGTTAGAGAGTAAACAAAATTTAAAAACTAGTATGTTGAAAATAAAATTATTAAATAGAATTATAAAAAGATAGAATTATAATAATAATATGGAATATGTGAGGGGCTTTTAGGGAAAACCCCAAGTTTGGTTTTTTTTTTTTTTTTTTTAATCTTAGGAAAAGGGACAGAGATAATGATTACATTTAGACTTTGCTGGCAAAATATAGTTATTTGTTTCAGTCAGAATACCTTATGTTTAATGCTGCTACAGACAAACCCAGTAATATCAGTGGCTTAAGAATGAGAATTTATTTCTAATGTACACAGTCTCCTACCTCTTGTATCTATGTATGCATCTAGAATACGTGCTGTACAGTGTTACTACAGCATGGAATGTACGCTGGCCTTTAATTGCCTCATCTTAGAGGAACTTAATCACTTTTCACTGTCCATCAGCTATTGCTCTTAGATGCCTCCCATATAACTACAAGACAGGCTGGAAATGCAAAGGAACACAAGGATATTTCGTGAGGCATAAAGTGCATATAAATCAGTATTAACTAAAGAATAGCAATAAAATGCTCAGCATCCAAAGTAATGGAGGATTAATTAATAAATCCAACATGATTAAGAAAAGAAATGTAATGAAGTTAAGGAAAATTACGTTAAATAGAAGGTACAAAATAAGGTTGTGTAACTAAATTCTAATCATGTCAGAGAAGCCAGTAAATTTAAATTCATTAAATTCTCTAATCAGTAGACAGAATCTTATTCAAAATATCAATCTGTTTGCTTCTTGTAAGGAAAATACCTAAAATATAATGATAGAAAGGTTGAAATAAGAGTATAAAAAAACTAATCAAATAAAATTAATGTAACATTATTAATATCAGAACATTAGGATGTAAAATTAAAACAATACAGCAAAGTTTGATATATTTAATGATAGTAAGACAGTGTATTATAAATATAATCATGACCTTATACATAGTAAAATAGCATCAGGATTTGTGTGATAGAACTTGAGAGCACTGTAAGCCAAAATGACAAATCCAAAGTCACGAGTGAGATTATAAATTATATTTCTCACAGTGATATACATGAGAAAGAAAATACTGAGTAAGGATATAGAAAATAATGTAAAGACATAGAAATCACCAACAATACAAAACAAATTATTTGAGAACCAAATTGCTGGAAAAGGCTGAAAAGAGGAAAAAGAAACTGCAAACTTATACACTAATGTAATTAAAAAGGAAAACACTTAATGCAGGATATTTTTTAAAGGATAAGCTAGTATTACGCTTAGCAATTTTGAAAACTTACATGTTGTAGATACTACCTAAAAAGTATGTAAATTTGATGAAGGTACATTCAAAACTGAAACTAATCATTACGGAAAATGAAATAGCCAAAAATAGCCTCCATAAAAGCCCTTGATGATATACAGTTGACTTTTTTTTTTTTTTTTTTAAAGTAGGCTCCATGGCCAATGCAGAGTCCAAAGTGGGGCTCAAACTCACAACTGTGAGATCAAGACCTGAGCCAAGATCAAGAGTCAGCTTTTCAACTGACTGAGCCACTGAAGTGCCCCTATACAGCTGACTTTTAACAAGCAATCATGGAAAAAGTTATCTTTCTTTGCATACAAAATATAATGAATACTTCCCTCCCCTGTTTTTTGCTAACTATATCTTGATACAAAAATTGTGGGGTGATCTTAATCTTAAGTATGAAATGCTAAAATTCTGCATAGCATATTAGACCACTGAAATTGGCAGATTATAGCGCTGGGTATTGTGTAAGACTGATGAATCATAGACCTGTGCCCCTGAAACAAATAATACATTACATGTTAATTAAAAAACAAACAAACAAAAAAACATCATGATGCTAAGTAAAAGAAGCCAGTCCCAGAGGCCCACATATTTCAAGATTTCATTTACATGTAATATACAGAGGAAGCAAATCTGTAGAAACAGAGAGTAGGTTATTGGTTGCCTAGGGCTGGGGGAGATGGAAGATTTGCAAGGATGACAGCTAAGGGATAGTGGGTTTCTTTTTGAAAACTGGTTGTGGATCTACAACTCTCTGAATACACTAAAAGCCAATGAATTGTATACTTGAAAATGGTATGGTATGGTATGTGATTATATCTCAATAAGGCTGTAAAAAAATGTAAAAAGAAAAAAAAAGGAAAATATGGCAGACTATATAAAAACAATGAAAAAATACTAGTGAAAGATAGGATTAACTTTAGGAATGTTAGGGTTCAAAATTAGAAACATTGTGTGATTCTCCTTGATAAGAAATTAAATATAAAAAGTACCTAATCATGTCAATAGAATCAGAAAAAAAAAATTAGATTGAATAGTCTATTATGCAGTAAATGCTTACCAAGTTAATAACAGATCTAATACAAGATATCTATGAAAAACTTAGAAGAATCAAAAATGTAATAGTGAAATATGAGATACTGAAAAATTTTCATATCAGCAATGGAGGGAGAGAGGAATACACAAAATTTTTAAAGAAGCAATAATAAAATTAAGATCTTACTTTTCAATAGAAAATTTGGAAACCAAAAGCCAATAGAATTGCTTCTTGAAAGTGGTGAAATAATTGTGAACATATAATTTTATAATTATCCAAACAATCTTTCAAAAATAAAGGTGAACAGATAGTTTTTCAACACAAACAAAAATTGAAGAGTTCAGAGACAAAAACCCTGTACCAAAAGAAACAAACAAAAAACCTTTAGGGTATTCAGGCAGAAGAAAACTACAGATAAAACCAAGAAAACACATACATACACATACAGAAAGGGCAAATATGAGGGTAACTTTAAAATTTTATGGGTGTTTAAATATATGATCTATTGGGATATATTACAAGAAAGGTATTAAATCCACATGAATTGGTAAAGATATGTGGGGAATAATGCATTGTCTAGGAAAATGCAACACTATGAATTTAAGGTAGTCTATAGTCAATTAAATATGAATGTTATAATCTCTCTATTAATTAAAAGTTCAAGGAAAGATATTGACTAACAGCCTCAGAAAGGAGAAACAAATAACAATAATAACAACAATAACTGGTTAACCAAAACTCAAAGAAAGAAGGATAAAGTAAAAGAAATAGAGAACAAATGGAACAATTAGAAAATAAATTGCAAGTTGGTGGATTTAAAGTGGTTAAAGCAGAAAATAAGTGATGCATATGGAATTGGTGGATAAATGTAATTTAATTGTATTTCAGTTTATATAGAGGCTGGGGGGCTTGGTGCTTGGGTGACTCAGTCAGTTGAGTGTCCAACTCTTGGTTTTTGCTCAGGTCACGAACTCAGGGTTGTGAGATGGAACCCTGTATAGGGCTCTATGCTCAGTGTGGAGTCTGCTCGAGTTCTCACACTCTTCCTCTGCTCTTCCCCTGACTCATGGTCTCTCTCTCTCTCTAAGACAAATAAATAAATTTAAAAAAATGTTTAGATAGAGGCTGGGGAAATAGAATAGAAGCAATATTTGTAATATCATTAAATGGAAATGTAACAAATATCCATGTAAAAGGCAAAATTTGATGGACACAATTAACAAAAATCTATACTTCAATAAGAGCCACATTTTCAATATGAGGATGAAGGAAAACTGAAAAGAAATGAATATAAAATACCACACAAGTACTTACTTTACAAATCTGGTAGTCTGTAAAGCAAGCATTGTCAGAAATGAAAATGATTATTTGTAATGAAAAACAGTCAATAAAATAAGACAGTATATCAATCCAAAATGTTTATATGACTAATAAAAACTGAAAGACCTACAGGTAGAATAACACCCACAAAAGTTATTGGAGGTTTTAAGATAACTTCCTCAGTATCTGCTAGAACAATACACATGAAAGAATATTGATGATTTGAAAAATATACTTAAGAAACTTAACCTAATTGAAATATAAGGAATAGTAAACTCAATACTTGCAGAATTCATATGATTTTTAATGCTACATGGCACATTTATCAAAATTGATCATATAATGAGCCATAAATCAAGATTCAACACATTTTATGGATTAAAATCATACAGAATATGTCATCTGTCCACATTGGAATTATCCTAGAAATTGGTCAGAAAATCAAAATTAGTAAACCCTCAACTGTTCAGAAATTATGTAACATTCTTCTCAATAATTTGTGAGTCAATAAAGAAATATATGAAAATCAGAATATGTTTTCATTGAATGATAATGACAATACACAACATAACATAATTGTATCATGAAAGTATAATGTAGTACTTAGAAAGTAACTTAGAACTATAACTCTCAGTAGAGAAAGGGCTGAAAATCAATGACAATATCCTAATCTCCAAACTAGAAAAGAGAGTAGAAATTAATCTCCAAAAACAGTAGAAGGAAAGAAATAATAAGCATAAAAATGAAAATTAAAAGGGAGAAAAAATATATTTTCTGTAAAATTCATCATAGCTAAACATTGTTTCTTTGGTAAAATTAATGTAATATATAAACCCATTGCAAGACAAATCAAGTAAAAAACCTAAAACAAATTATTGTTATCAGCAATGAAAAAGAATACTTCATTCTAGATTCCCACATGTTTAATAGATAAGACATAAATTTTAAAATTTATTTTTCCCAGGTTTACCAAGTATACCTGACAAATAAAATTGTACATATTTAAAATGTACAAACCTGATGGCTTAGATATACATGTACATTGTAAAATAATTACCACAATCAAGTTAGTTAACACATCCATCACCTCAAATAATTACCCATAAGCGTGTGTGCTGAGAACACTTAAGATCTACTATTAGCAAATTTCAAGTATATAATACAATATTAACTGTAGTCGTCATGTTGTACATTATATATTAGATCCCCAAAACTTATATATCTTACAAATAAGTTTGTACTCTTTTTTTTTTTTTTAGAAGACTGTATAGTTTATTTTTAAAATAGTGAGCCTAATTGGACATGATACAGAGATGCTCAAAATGGTAATTTTCAGAAAAAAAAAATGGTATAGAAGCAGGATATGTAGACTGGTTTTCAAAGAGAATGAGCTCTGTGACCTCCCACTGCACCCGTGAGCCATCCAGCTCGTGTTATTCATATTCACGCCCTGTGACTGGCCAGGTATTTGGGACTCTCCTACATTTACAAAATCAGCACAGCTCCCTGTGGCGGGGGAGGTGGGAGATATATTGAAGGGGCGCTATCTTAAAACAGAGGCATTTCTGTTCCTGGTAGGAGCAGCTATTTGGTGGGGAAACCGTGTCAGCCTCCTATGAGAAAAAAGTCTGCCTGGGATCTGAGTTATACTAGTCACATCTGATTTCTAAAAAGATGGGCACAGAAGATTCAGAGAAGGCCAGAGTTATTGTGGCGGGGGGGGCGGGGAGTGTGGCATGGTATTTAAACTCCAGCTATCCTTGCTACACGTGTGGCCTTTGTCACATCCTTTATTTTTTTTTTTTTATTTATATTTTGATGAACTTAATTATAATCATTTTTTTTATTATACTATGTTAGTCACCGTACAAGTACATCCCTGGTTTTTGATGTAAAGTTCGATGATTCATTAGTTGCGTATAACACCCAGTGTACCATGGAATACGTGCCCTCCTTACTACCCATCACCAGCCTATCCCATTCCCCCACTCCCCTCCCCTCTGAAGCCCTCAGTTTGTTTCTTAGAGTCCATAGTCTCTCATGCTTCATTCCACCTTCTGATTACCCCCCCTTTCTTTATCCCTTTCTTCCCCCACCGATCTTCCTAGTTCTTATGTTTCACAGATGAGAGAAACTATACAATAATTATCTTTCTCTGCTTGACTTATTTCACTTAGCATAATCTCCTCCAGTGCCATCCATGTTGCAGCAAATGTTGAGAAATCATTCTTTTTGATAGTTGAGTAATATTTCATTGTATATATGGACCACATCTTCTTAATCCAGTCATCTGTTGAACGGAATCTCAGCTCCTTCCATGATTTAGCTATTGTGGACAATGCTGCTATGAACATTGGGGTGCACATGGCCCTTCTCTTCACTACGTCTGTATCTTTGGGGTAAATACCCAGTAGTGCAATGGCTGGATCATAGGGTAGCTCAATTTTTAACTTTTTAAGGGACCTCCACACTGTTTTCCAGAGTGGCTGTACCAACTTGCATTCCTACCAACAATGTAGGAGGGATCCCCTTTCTCCACATCCTCTCCAGCAATTGTTTCTTGCCTTGTCAATTTTTGCCATTCTAACTGGCGTAAGGTGGTATCTTAGTGTGGTTTTGATTTGAATTTCCCTGATGGCTAATGATTTTGAAGATTTTTTCATGTGTCTGTTAGCCATTTGTATGTCTTCATTGGAAAAGTGTCTGTATCTTCTTCCCATTTTATGATTTGTTTATTTGTTTCTCACATATTGAGTTTGAGAAGTTCTTTGTAGATCTTGGATACCAGTCCTTTATCTGTAGTGTCATTTGCAAATATCTTCTCCCATTCCGTGGGCTGCCTCTTGGTTTTTTTGACTGTTTCCTTGGCTGTGCAGAAGCTTTTTATCTTGATGAAGTCCCACAAGTTCATTTTATCTTTTGTTTCTCTTGCCTTTGGAGATGTGTCATGAAAAAGGTTGCTTTGGCCGATGTCGTAGAGGTTGCTGCCTATGCTCGCCTCTAGGATTTTGATGGATTCCTGTCTCACATCGAGGTCTTTCATCCATTTGGAGTTTATCTTTGTGTATGGTGTAAGAGAGTGGTCAAGTTTCATTCTTTTGCATGTAGCTGTCCAATTTTCCCAGCGCCATTTATTGAAGAGACTGTCTTTTTCCCACCGGATGTTTTTTCCTGCTTTATCAAAGATTAGTTGCCCAAAGAGCCGAGGGTCCATTTCTGGGTTCTCTATTCTGTTCCATTGGTTTGTGTGTCTGTTTTTGTGCCAGTACCATGCTGTCTTTGTGATCACAGCTTTGTAGTACAACTTGAAATCTGACATTGTGATGCCCCCAGCTTTGTTTTTCCTTTTCAACACTTCCTTGGCGATTCGTGGCCTTTTCTGGTTCCACACAAATTTAAGGACTATTTGTTCCAGTTCTTTGAAAAATGTCATTGGTATTTTGATCGGGATAGCACTGAAAGTGTAGATTGCTCTGGGCAGTATGGACATTTTAACTATGTTAATTCTTCCGATCCATGAGCATGGAATATTTTTCCATCTTTTTGTGTCTTCTTCAATGTCTTTCAAGAGTGATTTGTAGTTTCTAGAATATAGACCCTTTACGTCTCTGGTTAAGTTAATTCTAAGACAACGTATGATTTTTGGTGCTATTGTAAATGGGATGGATTCCCTAATTTATCTTTCTTCAGTCTCATTATCCGTGTATAGAAATGCAACTCATTTCTGGGCATTGATTTTGTATCCCGCCACATTACTGAATTGCTCTATAACTTCTAGTAGTTTGGGGGTGGATTCTTTGGGTTTTCCATATAGAGTATCATGTCATCTGCGAAGAGAGGCAGTTTGACTTCTTTGCTGATTTGAATACCTTTGATCCCTTTTTGTTGTCTGATTGCTGTTGCAAGGACTTCTAGTACTATGTTGAATAATAGTGGCGAGAGTGGGCATCCTTGTCGTGTTCCTGATCTTAAGGGAAAGGCTTTCAGTTTTTCCCCATTGAGAATGATATTTGCTGTAGGCTTTTCATGGATGTTTTTTTATGAAATTGAGGAATGTACCCTCTATCCCTACACTCTGAAGAGTTGTAATCAAGAAAGGATGCTGTATTTTGTCAAATGCTTTTTCTGCACCAATTGAGAGGATCATATGGTTCTTGACTCTTTTCTTGTTCATATCATCTATCACACTGATCGATTTGCGAATGTTAAACCACTGTTGCATGCCAGGGATGAATCCCACTTGGTCTTGATGGATAATCCTTTTAACATACTGTTGGATCCTATTAGCTAGGCTCTTGTTGAGAATTTGGCCTCCATATTCATCAGGGATATCGGTCTGTAATTCTCCTTTTTGATGGGGTCTTTGCCTGGTTTGGGGATCAAGGTAATCCTGGCCTCATAGAATGAATTTGGTAGTTTTCCTTCTGTTTCTATTTTTTGAAACAGCTTCAGGAGAATAGGTATTATTTCTTCTTTGAATGTTTGGTAGAATTCCTGGGGAATCCATCAGGCCTTGGTGTTTTGTTTTTTGGAAGGTTTTTAATCACTGTTTCAATCTCTTCATAATTAATTGGTCTGTTTAAAAAATCAATTCTTCCTCTTTCAGTCTTGGTAGTTCTTAGGTTTCCAGGAAGGCCTCCATCTCTTCCAGGCTGCTTAATTTATTGACATAAAGCTGTTGATAAAAGTTTCTCATAATCCTTCCTATTTCATTGGTGTTGGATGTGACCTCTCCCTTTTCATTCATAATTTTATTAATTTGGTCCTTTCTCTATTCTTTTGGATAAATCTTGCCAGTGGTTTGTCTATTTTATTTATTCTTTCAAAGAATCAGGTTCTAGTTCTGTTGATCTGCTCTACTGTGCTCCTGGTTTCTAATTCATTGATCTCTGCTCTAATCTTGATCAACTGCTTTCTCGTGCATGGATTAGGCCTGTTCTTCTGTTGCTGTTCCAGCTTCTTGAGGTGAGAATATAAAAACTGCATTTTAGATTTTTCCATTCTTTTGAGTGAGGCTTGGATGGCTATGTATTTTCCCCTTAGGACTGCCTTTGCAGTGTCCCATAGGTTTTGGACCGCTGTGTTTTCATTCTCGTTTGTCTCCATAAATTGTTTAAATCGATTCTTTATTTCCTGGTTTATCAAATCATTCTTGAGCAGGATGGTTCTTAGTCCCCAAGTGTTTGAGTTTCTTCCAAATTTTTCCTTGTGATTGAATTCCAATTTCAAAGCATTGTGGTCTGAGAATATGCAGGGAATAATTTCAGTCTTTTGGTATCGGTTGAGACCTGTTTTGTGACCCAGAGCATGGTCAATTCTTGAGAATGTTCCATGGACATTAGAATAGAATGAGTATTCTTTTGTTCTGGGGTGTAGTGTTCTATATATATCTATGAGGTCCAACTCGTCTAGTATGGCATTCAAAGCTTTTGTTTCTTTGTTGATTTTCTGCTTAGGTGATCTATCTATTGCTGATAGTGGAGTGTTGAGGTCCCCTACTGTTAATGTATTTTTATCTATATGTCTCTTTATTCTGGTTAGGGTTGGCTTGTGTATCTAGCTGCTCCCGTGTTGGGGGCATAGATATTTATAATTGTCATATCCACTTGTTGGATACATCCTTTAAGAATAATATAGTGCCCTTCTGTATCTCTACAGTCTTTAGTTTAAAATCCAATCTGTCTGATATGAGAATTGCTACCCCAGCTTTCTTTCATTGGCATGAAAGATGGTATTCCATCCCTTTACTTTCAGTCTGGATGTATCTTTAGGTTCAAAATGAGTCTCTTGTAGACAGCAAATGGATGGGTCATGTCTTTTTATCTAATCTGCAACCCTGTGGCATTTATGGGAGCATTTAGGCCATTTACATTGAGAATGATTATTGAGAGATATGATTTTAATGATGCCATGTTGCCTGTAAAGTCTTTGTTTCTATAGATTGTGACTTTCTATTCTGTATCACTCTTGGGGCCTTTTTACTTTTATAGAACCCTCCTTAATATCTCCCATAGAGCTGGTTTCGTGGTTACGAAATTGGTCAGTGACTGGCGATTCTGGAAGGTCTTTATCTCTCCATCAATTCTGAATGATAGCCTTGCTGGATAAAGGATCCTTGGCTGCATGTTTTTCTCTGCAGGAGCTTTAAAAATGCCCCCCCAATCCTTTTTCTCATTCCAGGTCTGTGTAGACAGGTCTGATGTAATTCTGATACCTTTACCTTGGTATGTGAGATATTTCTTTGCCCTTGTCGCTTTCAATACTGTATCCTTGGATCTAATATTTGCGAATTGTGCTATGATTTGATGTGGAGTAGGTTTGTCATGGTTGAGCTTGGGAGAGGTCCTCTCTGCCTCTTGGACACGAATGTTTGTTTCCTTTGCTAGATTAGGGAAGTTTTCAGCTACAATTTGTTCAAATATCTCTTCTAGACCTCTATTTTTCTCCACCCCTTCGGGGATGCTGATGATTCTGACGTTGGAACGTTTCACTGAGTCAGTAATCTCCCATAACCTACATTCTTGAGATTAGATTTTTTTTGAGCCAAGTTTTTGTCTTAGCTTTCTCTTCTACTAACCCATCCTCCAATTCGCTGATTTGTTCTTCTGCCTCATTCACCCTGACCATCAGAGCATCTAGTTTTGACTGCATTTGATTCATAGTATTTTTAATTTCTGCCAGATTTGCTCTCATTTCTGTCCTTAGAGATTCTATATTCTCGTTAATATGTTCGTTAATATTTTTTTTTCAAGTCTACACATCATCTTGACCATTGTTACTCTGAACTCCATTTCTGATAATTTGGTTATATCCACATCCATTAGTTCTGTGGCAGAGGCCACAGACTCATTGTCTTTTCTTTGCTGGGGGGGATTTCTCCTTCTCGTTATTCTGATGAGGAGAGGTTGCGGGGATGCCCAGAGCCCAAATTATTGACCAGGACCCAGGCAGTGTGCACTTGTTTTATAGAGACCTAGGGATGTGGGCTTCTTGATTTTTCAGCCTGCCTTCTGGGGGAGGGGTCTGCCGTGCCGATACTCAGGCAACCCTGTTTGGGTTGGGTCTCCCTGTCCCCTGCGAGGGGGGATGGGGATGGGCACACTGTGAGCCGGTATTTCCAGGCTTTTGTTCTCTGGTTGCTTTCCCTGGCAGTTTGTTGTGCCTCTTCTGAGAGTCAGAGCAGCAGTAGCCGAATCCCAGCCTCTGTCTCAGAACAGAGGGATCACAGTCCGCTCTCCACTGGGCTCTTCTGGCCACTTTAACTCTGTTTCCGTTGGTGCTGCTCAACCCTACAGCGTCCCGGGATGTGCGCCCCGCAGCCGGCGTCCCAGCCCTCACTTCCAGAGCTGGCACGTCTTTGTCCTTTGTGTTTCTAACACCGCCAGCTGCCACCTGCCCCTGCGCGCTCCGGAGCTCCGTCTCAGTGTGGTTCGTGCACTGCGGAGCTCCGGTTTTCAGTCTGGTCACGCGTGTTCCCCGGCTCTCGGTCTCAGTCTGCTCTCTCGCAGGTGCTGGTCTGCGAGTCTGCCCACTCCCCAGTGCAGGTGGCTACTGCTTCCTGCTGCCCTAACGCGACGGTTCCCCCCCCTTCCGTTTATCTTCCAGTATCTGTGTGGATTCACGGCTTCCTGCTTCATACCTCAATACTCAGCGCTGGAGATGTTCATTTGTAGAGATCCAGATGTATCTTCCTGTGTCTCAGGCTGATTCCGTGGGTTTTCAGGATGATCTGGTACCTATCCAGCTCGACTCAGGGGACCAGCTGAAAAAGGGGACCCCTACTCCTCCGCCATCTTAACTCCCTCCTGGTCACATCCAGTCAGAGGCGAGGTTGGGCCCATAGTGAGGTCCAGGAACTCCAGAAGAGCTTCTTTGGGGTGCGTGGATGGCTTGGTCACCTAAGCGTCTGCCTCTTGGTTTTGGCTCAGGTTGTGTTCTCAGGGTTGTGGGACTGAGCCCACATCGGGCTCCCTGTTCCAAATAAGTTTGTACTCTGACCAGTAGCTGCCTATTTTCCTCACCTCCAGTCATTCTATACTCTTAAGAGTTCAACTTTTTTTTGTTGTTATTGTTTAATGATTCCACATGTAGATGAGGTAATTCAGTATTTATCTTTCTGTCTGGCTTATTTCAATTAGTATAATGCCCAAAACAATGTAGATAAAATAGACAAGTTCCTGAAAAGTACAAGTTACCAGTTTACATACAAGAGGTAACAGAAAAATGATTAGATGTATACCTATTAAACAAAAATACTGATCTTACACAAACTTCTTGAGAATATGTATAGAAAGATGTCATACTTACCAATACATTTATGAGGGCATCCTAGCATTGATTTAAACAA
Source organism: Ursus arctos (assembly GCF_023065955.2). NCBI lineage: Eukaryota > Metazoa > Chordata > Mammalia > Carnivora > Ursidae > Ursus > Ursus arctos. Next base: position 19,709,991 of record NW_026623100.1, read on the forward strand.
CTAACAAGGGGGCGCCTGTGTGGCCTAATCCGTTGAGTATTTGCCTTCAGCTCAGGTCATGATCCCAGGGTTCTGGTCAGTCTCCTTGCTTGTGGGGAGCCTACTTTTCCCTTTACTCCTGATTGTGTGCACACTCTCGCTCTCTCATATAAATAAATAAAATCTTTAAAAAATTTAAGAAAAATAAATGGCTAACAAGGACATTACAAAAAAGGAAAATTGTAAGTAAGTGTCTTTTGTAAATATAGGAATAAAACACTTAAACCACATAAAGAATAATATATAACAATCAAGTGAAATATATTTCACAAATGGAAGTATAACATTAAAATATCAATCAATGTAATTCACTACATAGGTAGAATAAAGCAGACAAAAACAGAAGGAGGAAATTCAACAGAATTTAACAGCACTTTATGATTAAAAACTGTCACTAAACTATGAAAAAACTTAATAAAATTTTTAAAAGTGAGGCAAAAACATGAATCAGAGAAACACCATCAAATGTCAATGGCATACAACTATGCAATTGGAAAAACAAAAAGACAATAACAGTAGTTTAGATATGAAGCAATTTTTACACAAGCTTGGTGAGAATATAAGTTGGTACAATTTTTTTTTTAACGTTTTCCTCTGTAGTGAGGTATAAATGACAAAATCATAAGAGATTTAAAGTATACATCATGGTGATTTGATACATGTATGGATTGCAAAAGGATTCTCCCCACCTATTTAATAAACATATCCATCACCTTATATATCTATTTATTAGTATTTATTTTTATTACTATTGGTGTGAACATTTAAGTTCTACTCCACTGGAAATTTCAATTGTGTAACAGTGCCATGAACTATAGTCACTGTGTTTAACATTAGATCCTCAGACCTTATTCATGTTATACCTCAAAGCTTTTTACTTTTTTACTCTCTGATTCTGTGAGTTTTACTCTAAAAAAATATACCTTAAAATGAAAGATGGTTACCAGAGGGAAGTTAGCTGGGGGAATGGGTGAAATAGGTGAAGGGGAGTAAGAGTACACTTCACTTATATCTATCAGTAATCAGTCTTAATGTAAATGGTTTGAACCATCCCATAAAACGCCACAGGGTTGCAGATTGGATAAAAAGAAATGACCCATCCATTTGCTGTCTACAAGAGACTCATTTCAAACCCAAAGATGCATTCAGACTGAGAGTAAGGGGATGGAGTACCATCTTTCACGCAAATGGTCCTCAAAAGAAAGCTGGGGTAGCAATTCTCATATCAGATAAATTGGATTTTAAACTACAGACTATAGTTAGAGACGCAGAAGGGCACTATATTATTCTTAAGGGAAGTATTCAACAAGTGGATATGACAATTATAAATATATATGCCCCCAACAGGGGAGCAGCAAGATACACAAGCCAACTCTTATCCAGAATAAAGAGACATATAAATGAAAATACATTAATAGTAGGGGACCTCAACACTCCACTATCAGAAATAGAACACCCTGGCAAAAACTAAGCAAAGAATCAAAGGCTTTGAATGCCATACTCGACGAGTTGGACCTCCTATATATATATAGAGAACACTACACCCCAGAACCAAAGAATACTCATTCTATTCTAATGCCCATGGAACATTCTCAAGAATAGACCATGTTCTGGGACACAAAACAGGTCTCAACCGATACCAAAAGATTGAAATTATCCCCTGCATATTCTCAGACCACAACGCTCTGAAATTGGAACTCAACCACAAGGAAAAATTTGGAAGAAACTCAAACACTTGGAGACTAAGAGCCATACTGCTCAGGAATGACTCGATAAACCAGGAAATCAAAAATCAAATTAAACAATTTATGGAGACCAATGAGAATGAAAATACAACAGTCCAAAACCTATGGGATACTGCAAAGGCAGTCCTAAGGGGGAAATACATAGCCATCCAAGCCTCACTCAAAAGAATAGAAAAATCTAAAATGCAGTTTTTATATTCTCACCTCAAGAAGCTGGAACAGCAACAGAGGGACAGGCCTAAGCCACGCACGAGGAAGCAGTTGACCAAAATTAGAGCTGAAATCAATCAAGCAGAAACCAGAAGTACAGTAGAGCAGATCAACAGGACTAGAAGCTGGTTCTTTGAGAGAATCAATAAAATTGACAGACCACTGGCAAGACTTATCCAAAAGAAAAGAGAAAGGACCCAGATTATTAAAATTATGAATGAAAAAGGAGAGGTCACGACGAGCACCATTGAAATTGGAAGGATTATTGGAAATTTTTATCAACAGCTATATGCCAATAAACTAAGCAATCTGGAAGAGATGGAATCCTTCCTGGAAACCTATAAACTACCAAGATTGAAACCGGAAGAAATTGATTCCTTAAACAGGCCAATTAATTATGAAGAAATTGAGTCAGTGATAAACAACCTTCCAAATAACAAAACTCCAGGCCCGGACGGTTTTCCTGGGGAATTCTACCAAACATTCAAAGAAGAAATAATACCTATTCTCCTAAAGCTATTTCAAAAAATAGAAACAGAAGGAAAGCTACCAAACTCATTCTATGAGGCCAAAATTACCTTGATCCCCAAACCAGGCAAAGACCCCCTCAAAAAGGAGAATTACAGACCGATTTCCCTAATGAATATGGACGCCAAAATCCTCAACAAGATACTTGCTAATAGAATCCAACAGTACATTAAAAGGACTATCCATCACGATCAAGTGGGATTCATACCCGGGATGCAAGCGTGGTTCAATATTCGCAAATCAATCAGCGTGATACATCATATCAACAAGAAAAGACTCAGGAACCATATGATCCTCTCAATCGATGCCGAAAAAGCATTTGACAAAATACAGCATCCTTTCCTGATTAAAACCCTTCAGAGTGTAGGAATAGAAGGTACATTTCTCAATCTCATAAAGCCATCTATGAAAAGCCTACTGCAAATATTATTCACAATGGAGAAAAGCTGGAAGCCTTTCCCTTAAGATCAGGAACTCGACAAGGATGCCCACTCTCGCCACTATTATTCAACATAGTACTAGAAGTCCTTGCAACAGCAATCAGACAACAAAAAGGGATCAAAGGTATTCAAATTGGCAAAGAAGAAGTCAAAATGTCTCTCTTTGCAGATGACATGATACTCTATATGGAAAACCCAAAAGAAGCCACTCCCAAATTATTAGAAGTTATAGAGCAATTCAGTAACGTGGCAGGATACAAAATAAATGCTCAGAAATCAGTTGCATTTTTATACACGAATAATGAGATCGAAGAAAGAGAAATTAGGGAATCCATCCCATTTACAATAGCACCAAAAACCATACGTTACCTTGGAATTAACTTAACCAGAGACGTAAAGGACCTATATTCTAGAAACTATAAATCACTCTTGAAAGACATTGAGGAAGACATAAAAAGATGGAAAGATATTCCATGCTCATGGATCGGAAGAATTAACATAGTTAAAATGTCCATGCTACCCAGAGCAATCTACACTTTCAATGCTATCCCGATCAAAATACCAAGGACATTTTTCAAAGAACTGGAACAAACAGTCCTTAAATTTGTATGGAACCAGAAAAGGCCCCGAATCTCCAAGGAACTGTTGAAAAGGAAAAACAAAGCTGGGGGCATCACAATGCCGGATTTCGAGCTGTACTACAAAGCTGTGATCACAAAGACAGCATGGTACTGGCACAAAAACAGACACATAGACCAATGGAACAGAATAGAGAGCCCAGAAATGGACCCTCGGCTCTTTGGGCAACTAATATTTGATAAAGCAGGAAAAAACATCCGGTGGGAAAAAGACAGTCTCTTCAATAAATGGTGCTGGTTAAATTGGACAGCTACATGCAAAAGAATGAAACTTGACCACTATCTCACACCATACACAAAAATAAACTCCAAATGGATGAAATACCTCAATGTGAGACAGGAATCCATCAAAATTCTAGAGGAGAACATAGGCAACAACCTCTACGACATCGGCCAAAGCAACCTTTTTCATGACACATCGCCAAAGGCAAGAGAAACAAAAGATAAAATGAATTTATGGGACTTCATCAAGATTAAAAGTTTCTGCACAGCCAAGGAAACAGTCAGAAAAACTAAGAGGCAGCCCACGGAATGGGAGAATATATTTGCAAATGACACTACAGATAAAGGACTGGTATCCAAGATCTACAAAGAACTTCTCAAACTCAATACACGAGAAACAAATAAACAAATCAAAAAATGGGCAGAAGATATGAACAGAGACTTTTCCAATGAAGACATACAAATGGCTAACAGACACATGAAAAAATGTTCAAAATCATTAGCCATCAAGGAAATTCAAATCAAAACCACACTGAGATACCACCTTACGCCAGTTAGAATGGCAAAAATTGACAAGGCAAGAAACAACAATTGTTGGAGAGGATGTGGAGAAAGGGGATCCCTCCTACATTGTTGGTGGGAATGCAAGTTGGTACAGCCACTCTGGAAAACAGTGTGGAGGTCCCTTAAAAAATTAAAAATTGAGCTACCCTATGATACAGCCATTGCACTACTGGGTATTTACCCCAAAGATACAGACGTAGTGAAGAGAAGGGCCATATGCACCCCAATGTTCATAGCAGCAATGTCCACAATAGCTAAATCGTGGAAGGAGCCGAGATGCCCTTCAACAGATGACTGGATTAAGAAGTTGTGGTCCATATATACAATGGAATATTACTCAGCTATCAGAAAGAACGAGTTCTCAACATTTGCTACAACATGGACAGCACTGGAGGAGATAATGCTAAGTGAAATAAGTCAAGCAGAGAAAGACAACTATCATATGATTTCTCTCATCTATGGAACATAAGAACTAGGATGATCAGTAGGGGAAGAAATGGATAAAGAAAGGGGGGGGTAATCAGAAGGGGGAATGAAACATGAGAGACTATGGACTATGAGAAACAAACTGAGGACTTCAGAGGGGAAGGGGGTGGGGGAATGGGATAGGCTGGTGATGGGTAGTAAGGAGGGCACGTATTGCATGGTGCACTGGGTGTTATACACAACTAATGAATCATCGAGCCTTACATCGGAAACCGGGGATGTACTGTATGGTGACTAACATAATATAATAAAAAATCATAAAAAAAAAAAAAAAAGAGTACACTTCACTTGATGAGCACTGAGTAATATATGGAATTGTTGAATAATCATATTGTACACCTAAATCTAATATAACACTGTGTGTTAACTACATTGGAAGAAAAGAAAAGAAAGGAAAAGAAAAAAAAAAGAAAAGGAAAGGAAAAAAGTAAAGAGAAGAGACGAGAAGAAAAAAGGAGAGGAGAGGAAAATAATGCAGTGGCAAGTGATGAATTCTATATTTAACAATATGAATCAATCTCACTGATGCAATATAGACTGAAAGAAACTGGACTCTCAGGAGTATACAATATACAATTCTATGTTTATTGTGTTCCATAGCAGACAAAACAATATATGATTACTTTTAATGACAGTACGTACTGAGGAGGGGAAAAGGTAGTAGCTTCATCTTCTTGAAAATCACATATATTTTTAAAGATTTTATTTATTTATTTATTTATTTATTTATTTATTTATTTATTTATTTATTTATTTTGGAGAGAGAGAACAAGAGAGAGTGTGAACATGCAGAGGGGGAGGGAGAGGGACAAGCAGATTCTGTGCTGACTGCAGAGCTTAAACCGGGGCTCATCCCAGAACCCTGAGATCAAGACCTGAGCAGAAACCAGGGATTGGAAGCTTAACTGACTGAGCCACTGAGGTGCCCTTTGAAAGCCACATATTTATATCAAGATACCAAGTAAGATTTGTGGAGTGCATGTAAGTTAAACCTCAATAAAAATTAATAAAAAGATAAACATATAATACTTGTACATATCAGTGTTTAATTTAAATAAATATATGGAAGAAGAGCAAGGTGCTATTCAGACTGTGACAAAAGATATATTATTTAGGAATAAATTTAGCAGTAATGTACAAATGCATGAAAAATTAATAGAGGATATGTCAAAAACAGTTGTTTGTCACTCAGTAGCTTTCCAAATTAATTTTCAAGTTATGTATAGTTTTACATTACATCCATTGGTTTGGCAAAAGTCAAATATAAATTCTTGATGTTAATGTACATTTATTTAGAAGGCCCCAAATCTCATACACATTTTATGAACCTTTAAATATGTTTAGTCACATTGGAGACTCAATCAGAAATTTTGAGTACTTTAAAAATACACCTATGATATAATCCAGAAATTAAAATTCTAAGTGTGTTGCCTTGAGAAGTTTTTGTAAATACATCTAAGAGAAATTTAAAATGTGTGCCCATAGTGGCATCATTTAAATAGTAAAATTTGGAAGCACGTACCAGATTCATCCATAGATAACTGAATAAGATGTAGGGCATTATCAATTAAATATCATATAGAAGATGAGATCAATGGACAAAACCCATTTGTATCATCACAAATAGCCTGAAATAAAGAAGTTTCATATAAAAGCATGTTAACGGTACTTCTAATATATTATTCATATCATACTATAATGCTTAGCAATAAATAAATCAGAAGTAAAATTATATAAAGAAGAGGAAGCATTATCTCCCACATCACAGTAATTATCTGTAATTTTTAAGATTAGTATAGAACAGAGATACAGGAGAAACCATTATTAACATTGTTTTTTAATTATATAGGGTATAGCCCAAATATAGCATCTTGAATTGGTTGCAGATATACTTATTTCTGATCCCATATTTTAATAAATGTCAACTGTCATTTTTTTGTGGACTCTATGACATCTCTAGGAAGAGATGTAGAAGTAATATGAATCTGGAAGTCTTCAAAATATCCATATATAGAAAATATGCACTGTGTTTTGTGAAGACAGTGTACTGAATATGAGTATCACATATATTCTGTTGATTTGGGAAAAAAGGATCAAATATGTCTTAGTGTTTTTATGTATTTATGTTTTTGTGTATTTACTTGTCTATATTATACACATATTACATAAACCAGAGATTACAGTTCTGTGTGTTTATCCTCAAGAAATTCTAGCAAATATCTAAAAGAGGGATAAAAATGTTATGCTCATGGTAGCATTGTTTAATATAGGGAAAATATTGAGAGTGTGTTCAATAGGTAATTAATGGGCAAAATCCCTTAATAGTAGAATGGATGGAGAGTATTTTTAAAGGTTATGTTTAGCTCATATTCAATTCTATTAGCCAGTTGTATTTCATATTGTTATTTTTTTAAATTTTAATTTACATACAGGAAAATTCATACCATGTGGTATATAATTCTACGAATCTTTACAAATGCACACAGTAGTGTATTCAAAGCTATAAGAAGGTACAGAACATTTCCATCACCGCCAAAATATTCTTCCTGAGGCCCCATGGTAGCATCTCTCCCCCTTCACTCCCACATCCTGGCAACTACTGATGTTTTCTCTGCCTCTAAAGTTTTGCCTTTTCCAAAATGTCTTATAAATGGAAAGGTAAAGTATGTAGCTTTTGGATCTAGTTTCTTTTAGTAAGAAAATGAATTTGAGATTGAGCAATATTGTGTGATCCAGTAGTTCATTTTATTGCTGACCATTGTGTACCTTTGGTGCAGTTTGTTTATCCATTCATCTGTTAGAAAACATTTTGATAGTTTCCAATTTGGGGTGATTAGAATTAAAACCTATGCATGCACAGGTTTTGAAGTAACAGTTGTGAAGTCTGTAGTCATAATTGTGGATTTGTCTTTCTCCTTTCAGTTCTGTCGGTTTTGCTTTATTATTTTGAATCACTGTTGTTAATTGCATACACATTTAGGAATGTTTTGTCTTCTTTATTATTATATAATATCCTTCTTTAACCATGGTAATAGTCCTTTTCCCGAAGTCTACTTTGATACTGTTAAAGATACTCCCACTTCTCCTCCTCCTCCTCTCCTTCTTTTTTTGTAACAATTCTGTTTATTTGAGAGAGAGAGCACAAACAGGGGGAGAGGCAGAGAGATAGGGAGAAGCAGACGCCCCATTGAACAGGGAGCCCAACATGGGGCTGGATCCCAGGACCTCCCGGAGATCATGACCTGAGCTGGAGGCAAATGCTTAACTGACTGAGCCACCCAGGCACCTCTGCTCTCACTTTCTTTTGATTAATGTTTGTGTGGTACATTTTTTTTCAGCCTTTTACTTTTACTAATCTGTGTCTTTATATTTCATTTGGGTTTCTTATAGATGAGGTATATTTGGATCTTGCTTTTTCTTTCCTTTTTTTTTTCTTTTTTGTATTATTTTTTAGAGCAGTTTTAAGTTTACAGAAAACGAGTGGAAGTTACATAGATTCCCCATAAACTCCCTACTCCCACATGTGCATAGCCTCCATGTCTTTTCATCTGGTCTGGCAATCTCTTTGTTTTGATTGGTGGGTTTACATTGTTTACATTTAATATGATTATTAATATGGTTGGATTAAAATCCGTCTCTGTTTTGTTTGGTTACTTTCTGTTCTGTCTCTCATACATGTATACTCTTTTTGTGGCTCATAAAAATGTAACTTACATTTTTTTATTATATTTCGTATTTAATAATTAAAATACCATAAAATTAAATATCTTTAATTTTCTATGACTATATAGCAAAAGATATTTTTACTAACTGCCAGCAATGATTTTAATGTTTTTTTGAAATAATAAATTTATTTGAATTTGTGCTATATTATTTTCTGTTTCTTGTTTCATCCATTTTTATATAGAACAGTAAACAAAGGACTTACCAATAACATGTAGCTTTTTGTTTTGTATTATTAAGAAAGAAAGTATTGAAGATGGCTTAAAATATTTGTCATTAAGTTTGGATTGAGTACTACATGATTTTAAATATAACTGAGAAGAATGTAGAGTTTGAGCTCCTGTTTTGATGCTTAGCTTTTATAAGCAGACTGAGAATCATATTGGTTCCATAATATTTACTTAATATCTTAAGATACAGAATATGCCTTATTAAAAGCATTTATTATTTATTTATTTTTTAAAGATTTTATTTGTTTATTTGAGAGAGACAGAGAGAACATGAGTGGAGGGGAGGGGCAGAGGGAGAGGGAGAGGGAGAAGCAGACTCCCCAATGAGCAGGGAGCCTGATGCAGGGCTGGATCCCAGGACCCTGGGATCATGACCTGAGCCAAAGGCAGATGCTTAACCAGCTGAGCCACCCAGGTGCCCCCACAGAATACTCCTATATTAAATTCTGTTAGTGATTAAATTATCTTATTTCACCTTATAATATGGTTACCAGGACTTGTAATTGTGGTAATAGTATAGCCTTTGCTAATGTTGTACTTCTTGCTTTTATTGGTGTTATTAATAACTCTCTTTAACCTGACATTTATTTGTAAGTATCTTTCAAAGCTACTGTTCCTTTTGGTGAGAACTAAATTAGTTAAAACTACAAGATACAATCCCTAAATCAGTGTAAATTGGCAAACATAAGCTCTTATAAATTACAATATGTTGAAAGCCAGTGAAGCAGTGATGGTCTCATTATGAAAATTTCTGCATTGTGGAACTTTGACTCTACTCTGCCAATATACCTCATTTACTTGAAAATTTGTAAAATTTGATATATAGACTGAGTAGGAAGTGGGAGGGGACTCCATATATTAAATATTAGTATCACTAATATTTCCTTTTTAAGGTAAAAATGAATAGAATTAGAAATTCTAAAGTAAAAAGTCAGTCAACAATTAACTCCATGCTTATAAGCGTATTTTCCTAGTTTTCACATTGCCTAACCTAACCATGATCTATAATACTTCCCCTTCTATCCCCAGATCTATCTCTCAGCTGATATATAACATTTCTGTGTAGTTCTTGCTTGCTTTGACTGTGACGTAAATTCCCAGGCTGGTTCCTGGATAGATTTCCAATGGTGCAGAACTGTAAATGCCTACTCACTATGTATAGAAGGTATGTGGGAATTAAAGAACAACTACTATAATTTATTATAAACCACAATGAGGGGAATAAAGTTATGTAATAATGATCTGTGTATCTGATTCAAACCACCACCTACAGTTTGAGGGCCATAAGCCTCTTTCATGATTCTTCCCAACTATTTATGGGTACAGTCAGGATGTATCTTAATGTATGCCTGGGAAATAATCTCAATCACCACATGGTACTAGCTGTTTCTTCCTCTCTGAATGACTTTTCATCATGTTTGGGGTCAAGTCTCCTACTACTTGAAAAGGCACGTGAAAGCAAATCATCAGTTATTAAGAGAAGCCTTGAATTAATTCAAATCACAATCACTTTGCTATTTAAATCTTAAACCATTATATCATACTTTATTACTATATTTTCAGAGATATTTTTAGCATTTTTTAATTTTCTGTGGTTCTTGCATAAAATGACATTTTCATCAAACTTCCTTTATTAGTTGAGTGAATTATTTATTTATTAATTATTTATTAATTAATTAAGTTTAAGTTTTCCTTACAGAAATAATTTTTATTTAGTCAATCAATTGGTATTCATTTATTTATTTCTTAAGTAGAGCTCAGTATTATTTATGGAATTGGCATCATAGAAAAGAATTCTAAGATATATTTCCAGTGATTGGGCAGTGTAATTCAGCATTCAAGAAAACACACAATAAATTATTGATTGCAAAATAAAAGGTGACACAGGAAGTGAAAACTATCCATGATACACTATCATTCTGCGTACTGAAGCGTATGGCTCTCACTTCCAAGGAAAAAGGAACTTTTATGTATTTTACTTCATTCCAGTGTCTCTACACACTCAGTATTGCCTTAGAACAAAAACACTGAATTGTAGTGTATGGTTTTGTAATTAATTGGAGTCGGGTATGTTTTTGTTTTCCTTTGCTGACAGTATTCTCTTGAGGAGAACTTAAGTTCTTCAAGGGTAATAGAATATAACTTCTATTTCTTTGTCAGTTTTCTAAAATATCTGGCAAAGTGCTGAATAAAGAGTTCATTAAAGATCACTTTAATGAAAACTAACAGTGCAAAGTTCCTCACTACTTGAGGAGACCCTAGCTTATGGTAGCCCTTGTGTCTTTACAATTCCCTCCATGTTGGAAGAAAGGCAAAAAACTGATTTCAAAGGTTTGAAAAGAGAAATTTAAAAACTTCCTTTTCAAAAAAACCTGGGCAAATAAAAAAAAATGCCTCTTATAATCCTTTCCAGCTTTTTGATTCTATGATTCTATGATTAACTATCTCATTTACAATTGATGTCAGAAATACATCTTTTCTCACTTGTCATAGCTTCTCTCTTGCATTCTTTCTTTAGGCTATTATTTATTAACTCTGTAACTTCATTATTTACAGTAACTAAAAAAGCATGGCTGAAGATTTTATGAGGCTTTACATTTACCAAGTTTTCTGCTGATTAAGCGAAATAGCTAGGTAATAGTTTCAACTACGCAGGGAGTCCAAACTGTTAATTAAACTAAATCTGGGTAAATAATGACCGAAGACCTTTTGGTTTCTTTTCAGTTTGAGCTGCAGTAGTTTTAACCATAAATATTGAGAATTAGCATTCGAACTGAACTTTTCATTAAATTATAAGGGGTTTTCTTAAAAGATTTTAAATAATTTATGATTTGGGTTTAGACCTAGTCACAGGGAAAAAAAAAAAAAAAACAAGAAATAATCAGGAGTACTGAAGGTACTGTATAAAATGAGTTGGTTAAAAAATGCCAAGAGCCCAAACCTGGCTATAGCATTTAGAATGAAAGACAAACTTTGGATTTAATTGAGACATAATATTTATCCTTTTTTGAAGTGCTTTTCTCTCTACAAAATCTGTTCCTTGAGAACCTATTCATCCAGGTAATATTTTATCATTTTTACTGCTTAACATATTTGTAATTGTTCTCAGATTTTTTTCCTGCTAAGTTTTCTCATTTCAACTGTCTTCATACACATAATTTTCTTTTAATGTCTTTTATGAACAATTCTTTATATCTGATGGTTGATAGAGAATGAATTTGTAATTCATTTCTGAATAAGTGAAATAATCTAAAAACTTCTGAAGCAAGTGTACTTACCTGCTTGCAATTTTGTTGAATCATGTTTTTATTTAGAACCTTTGTAAGAATGTTAACTTAGCATTATAAAAATTATTAACTGGTGAGACTATGAGGGAAACTCAGACTCTACTCACTCTGTCCTACAAGTACAATCACAAAACCAATGCATTTCAAAGACCTAGCTGCTTCCTTTTGAGATGTCTCCTGAGATCAGAGAATGAAAAAAAAAAAAAAATCCCCCATAAATATGTATCAAGTACACCTGTTTGATTTATGCAGAAACATTAAGAAAACAGAGCTGTGTGTAACCTTGCATTTAAAAAATACATTCACCAAAAAAAACCCAAAAACAAATCATCATTTCCAAAACAAGTAATATGAAACATTTTAGTCTTTTGTGAAGAATAAAGAATATAGTATAATCCTTGAAATTTCGCATTTAGATGTATCTAAATCATTAAGAAGTTATCCAGGCCTTATTTCTTAATTTTTTCTCCGTTAGCTTTTTTCTACAATATTTATCTTTCAAACAAGAGGGAGTTTTTAAATTTCATCAAGATGTAAATCCAGATTGTGCCATCAGAATGTAGTTACAGCATCTTCTCTATAATGTAAGTGAAATAACTCTCTTCTCAATAAGTGGACAGTCCCTTCTAGAGGCAGATTTTCTGGGAAACAGTGCCTCTTAACATAGCACTGTTTAGCACCGACAGTGGTGCTTCACAATGAATTCTAATGACAACATATTTTTTTTTTCCAGTTGAGATATTAGTCAGCTTTTAAAATGTATAATTTTGGGGGGCACCTGGGTGGCACAGCGGTTGAGCGTCTGCCTTCGGCTCAGGGCGTGATCCCGGCGTTATGGGATCGAGCCCCACATCAGGCTCCTCTGCTACGAGCCTGCTTCTTCCTCTCCCACTCCCCCTGTTTGTGTTCCCTCTCTCTCTCCCTGGCTGTCTCTATCTCTGTCAAATAAATAAATAAAATCTTTAAAAATAATAAAAAAATAAAATGTATAATTTTTTGATACTTTCATCATTCAAAATATGTCCATTTGTTCCTAATTTTGTATTTATAATTTGTATTTTTTGAAGTTTTATTTATTTGAGAGAGAGAGCATGAGTGAGCAGGAGGGGCAGAGGGAGAGGAAGAGAAAATCTCAAACAAGCCCCTCAATGCAGGGCTCCACCTCAGATCTTACAACTTTGAGATTACGACCCGAGCTGAAACCAAGAGTCAGACTTTCAACTCACTGTGCAAACCCAGACGCCCCTAATTTGTATTTTTATATAATGAGCACCCACAAAATTATAAAAGTTTCATGCCCTACAAAACCTGAATCACCCCCTTTTTCCTTGCCTAGGACTTCATCCTGTCATCTGCAGTGGGAAGTGTAGGCTGTGTCTAGGGACATATGGTAACTTGGACTCCTTATCTCAGAGTCAGCACTTTCATAGTATTACTGCCTGTTAATGTAAGTCCACTAGCTGGAGAAGTAATTGCACTCAAATCAGGGAGTAAGGAAATGAATCAATATGACACTCTTCTCAGTGCTTTTACATCAACAATCCCAGTATCTTCCTTTTGCTTATATACTGATTTGCTTATATACTTTGAGAACTCCCAGGAGTTAAGAAGTTTTTGAAAGAAGTTTGTAATACATAACAGAAAGAAAATCAGAATAAAGTTCTGTTTCTTTATTTTTCTCTTTTATATGGGTTACACTTGAACCCAGAATTCAAAGTGGTTATAGGGACTCCAGGTTGCAGCCTTATACTTTATCAAAAAAGTGGCCAGGGGGCACCAGGATGACTCAGTTGATTAAGTCATCCGCCTCTTAATCTTGGCTTAGGTCATGATCTCAGGGTCCTGAGATGGAGCCCTGCCTTGGATTCTGCACTGAGCGTGGAGCCTGCTTGAGATTCTCTTTCTCTCTCTCTTTCCCTCTCCCCCCATGGTCCCTGCTCTCTTGTGCATGCTCAATCTCTCAAAAAAATAAATAAAAATTAAAAAAAAAAGTGGCCAGTAAAGAGACCATATAAAAAGGGAACAGGTTAATTTTTCCAGAGTGCATTGACATTTCCACTATTAATGTCCCTGAATTTTAAGTTTTTTCCTTCTTAGATGGTTGAAGAAAAATATTTACCTTTAAGAAAAAGTTAACTATGAAACAATTATATTAACATTTTATATTTTCCCCTACTTTTATAGAGAAGTCTTACCAGACATGTTTTCCCCAAAGTACTCAGCAATAAAGTCTGGTGCTAAAAGATAGAGTAGGCTAAATATGAAAGAATGAGAAATACCCAGCTTGTTTTCTGTGGACTCAATTGATTGGGCTCATTTTAGGGGTGCCTTCCCTGTTGACCAGAAACATGGCTCATTAGACCAACTCACAAAGTGACCTTTTAAAGAACGGTTTTCCAATACACTTCTTCATGTTCCAGGTCACTAAGAGTAGTGCTATTAAAACTAAATACAGTAATTTTGGATAATGTACAGAAGGTATCATTTTAAATGTAATACATGGGATTTTGACTTTAGGCACTGTTTATAAGGCACTTCTCCTTACATGATTTTAGATTTGAATCAAAGATAGCAAATTGCATGCAGAGATTTCTTTCACATGCCAATTCAATAGCCACATTTAAACTCAAATATTCCCTATTTTTTTTTTTCTTTTGACTGAAGTCATAATAGCATACTAGTGTTTTCTTTGAATTAAGTTCTGCATGTTAACTTTCCTACAGGACGTGCACATATTAGTCTAAGTCTTCATTTTGCTCTGCAGTTAACACAAACATCCATTTAACACACTATGCTTAATTTCCTGTTGAGTTTTGACTTACTGTATTCTAAAGAATAATAGTTAAACAACACTCAACTTAGTTCAGATTGAGGAATAATTGAGTCTATACCATGGAAAATATTAAGATAAGGGAATTTAAAAAATGATGAAAGAATAGAAGGTTTTTGTTTTTTTGGGTTTTTTTAAAGAACTTATTTGTTTATTTGACACAGCGAGCTAGGGAGAGAGACAGCACAAGCAGGAGGAATGGCAGGCAGAGGAAGAAGCAGGCTCCCTGCTGAGCAGGGAGTCTGATGCAGGGCTCCATCCTCTGGGATCCTGACTTGAGCCAAAGGCATACACTTAATCAACTGAGCCACCCAGGTGCCCCAAGAATATAAGTTTTTGATGCTCTCACAGATGACCCTATTTTGGTGAATTACTTCCAGAAATAGAATTAGGACTTTCAGAAAGCAACTCTGTGATTCTCATAGTATCAGAATGCTTGCAAAAGTGAGGACTAAACATGTAGTTGTTTATGTGCATTATGCCTGTAGAATAGCATTTTGTAAGGCTGGATATAGTAAGTGGTTAAATTTAGGCCCTGGATCCAGACCATCTAGGTACAAATCTTGCTTCTTATATTACCAGTTGTGTTACACTGAAGAATTTACTGAAGAGAAATGTGCCTCAGTTCTTCCTACCTAAAATTGGAATCATTATAGAACCTGTTCCAGAGATGTGTCTTAGAACAGTGCCTGTCAGATAAAGTTTAATAAAGCTTAATAAACAATGTTGTTTTAATTTTCTTGTTGTTGCTTTGTCATGTTAGGCACCCTGTCTCATTTATTCTAGCACTCTGTGAAATATGAATCATTACTCTTTGGAATTATATTTAAGTCACTCAGAATTATTTAGATATCATTCATCCAAATGAATCTGAATTTTTCCTTATGTGATTTAAAGCTGATTATACTTGAAAATATACTTTTTATTATAGTATAAAGTAATACTAATGAAATCTAAAAATGGATAGGTCTGATTTACATTTTTTATTTGGGAAGAGATAATCTATCAAAATGATGAAGCTTGACATTTGTTTATTTTTATTTACATTTATATTTTGCTATTTTCATTTTTATTATTGTTACTTGCCTTTTAAAATGTGGGGAGAAGTCAACTATTAACAAATAATAATATATATTGAAGAGTGGTATATATATAATACCCATTTAAATTTGTTCTTACATTTTATATATTTTTATAATTAATGAAATATTGGCACTGCTGATGCAGGTAAAATATTTGAAGAATCTGAATCTATGGCTACTCTGTTGTCTTAAGATTCCAATGCCAGCATGCTGCTACATTTTGATATTTCACTTTTTTAACAACAGAGATGAGTAGAGTTCTGAAACTAAAATTTGAAAAAATCAAAATTATAAATCACTTTATTCCTTATAAGATATTTAACAAACTCATGGATGCACACGTCCTTGTGCTCTTGCTATGTTTTCAAAGATCCACAAAGTAGGTGTCACTTACTTCCCACCTACAGGTTCATAATCAAGACCTATAACTTTGATATGCCTGAGATTTAGGTATTAAATTTTTCCCTAGGAAATTTTTGAGATAGGTCTTGTGGTACAGCTAATTCAGCACCAGTTATTCTTTCTGCTAATTCTACTTTTACTTCAAGACCCAAAGAAGTTATGTCTTTTTCTTTTCCTCTGATTAAACCCCAGGCTTTTTATCTACATTTAGTAACTCTGTCTTTAATTGGTGGGATAACAAGCCCAGGACCTCAGCACCTTTCCTTTAAGACTATGGCCCTATCTTCCTAATCTCCAGCCCCTGAAATGGCCAGAATGCTGAAAATGAGCTCAGGGCCCCAGTCTTTTCTTCTAAGCCTTGCAAACTGTACCCTGTCCCTTCCTGAGTATCTGAGTGTTGTTTGTTCCAAGACTCCAAATTATTAAACTCCACCTGTACACAATTTTTACTCTGTTCTCTTCAACCTGTTTGGCCCAGGGATTATTCATCATATTCACCTCTGACCATATTCTTGCACTTAACGTCAATGTGTGTATCTAATCAGAGTTTCTAATACTTACTGAGTAGTTATATACCAGCCACTGTTTTAGTGTTTTGTGCATATTATTTAATCTTCACAACAATTCTACTGTTGTACAGTTAAGTTTCCCAATGTTATATATGAATAAATGGAGTCACAGAAACGTAAGATACTATGTCCATGGTCAAAAAGTCTACATATAGTAGAGCTGGCTTTTGAAAACACATCATCTGACCGCAGGGTCCATCTGTTTAACTACTGTGCTATCATGCCTTCTGATCCGCTTTCCTGCCTCTCTTTTTCTTTCCATCTGGCCTCTCATTATCCCTAGCTTTCAGCTCCCTTTTCACAATGCACACTTTTCAAAATGCTAGAGATATGTCTGCAAGAAGCTGTAAATGGTAGTCTATCTTGCCGTTAAGCCAGTGTCTCTGCTGTCCTATTTGGGGTAAGAAGGCTTTCATCAGTTTTCACACAGGTTAGTTATAAGCAAGCATAAGTTTTCCAATACTACTTTCTAATATATGTCAATCTCAAAGTACTTATACAGCACTGGGCATTATTAAGCTACATATGTAGGCTTTCTCCTTACTCCTTTTTATTAAATTCCAAAAAAAATTTTTTTTGGTGAATTCCAAAAAAAAATTAAGGATTTTTTTAAAGTTATACATCAGTAAATGATGGACCAGATTTTTGCTTATGAAGCTTAATCTTCCAATCATGTTTTATAAATACTACCCTCTGAGATATTCCTAGACACAAGATTTTGTTCCAGGGATTCTTCCTGTTTTTGGAGAAGATGTTACCCTTTTCTGAGACTCCAGAGTGGAAAGTATTTGGCCAATATCTCTGATATATTTTGCTACAGAAAAGATGAAAAAATAAATGTCCAGTTATTCATATGATCTAAACAAAGGATTACTGAAAACTAAGTTGATTCTTTAGAAGCTTTACTCACAGAGGTTGTTGGAGATGGCAAGTAATGAGGTTTAAGTTTCTTGGGACTATAAGAAAGGATACCAGTATAGAAGATAAAATCCCTGAGTTATTGTATATAGTTTTCCATTGACAGAATGATCCTCTCTAATATTGTGAAAGTTGTTTAACCATTGTGAAGTGAGGCACTAGGATTAAATCAATTCAGAAGCCTTTTCCAGCACAAAATTGTATATTCATGATAGCATAAATAGCAGAGGAATATCCTAATTATAGCATTTAGTCAAAAATGGTCTGCCCTTTGGCAGGATAAATGTTGACTGTTCATATGATTTCTCTACTTATACATGCTTTAGGAATATCTCCAATTAAAATTTTTCCTGCGTTGGTATTTAAGCATCTTTACTAATTATATTATTTTAAAATAAGAAATGTGTACTCTTCAGAACATTTTATATTTTCAGTTTAATCTTCTGCTTCACGGTATGGAATTTCTGATCAAATACTTCCTAGTTTTAGTAGTCATTCATCAGATACAAAGGATACATTGAACTAGAGGGCAGATAGAGTTGTAATTTTTTACTTTTGATTCTTTTAGCTTCCCAAGAAAGACTCTGAAGACCATTGTCTTGTTAATCCTGTAGAATAAGAGTTTCTGCATCATTGGTGATAGTGATGAGTGATATATTTGACAAAAGTTAAGAAGCTTTAGAACCATTTGACAGCAATAGCCACTGAAGATAAACATGGTTTTCCACTCATTTTTCTGTAAACAGAGTAGCAACATCTTTGCTCAAGAATTTCCATCTGGTGGGGCGCCTGGGTGGCTCAGTTGCTAAGCGTCTGCCTTCGGCTCAGGTCATGATCCCAGCCTTCTGGGATCAAGCCCCACATCGAGCCCCACATTGAACCCCATATCGGGCTCCCTGCTCAGCGGGAAGCCTGCTTCTCCCTCTCCCACTCCCACTGCTTGTGTTCCCTCTCTCACTGCCTCTCTGTCAAATAAATAAAATCTTAAAAAAAAAAAAAAAAAAAAAAAGAATTTCCATCTAAGTGGAAGACCTTTACCCTATTTATAATTGTCAATATTTTACTCATTCTCTGAAACTCAATATTATAAATGATACTCTTTCTCCCAAAACTTTATCTAATTGGAATTAAAATCTTTCATGTAGGATACAAAAACAAACAAACCAAAAAACAACCCACAAATAAACAAACAAAGAAACCCTGAAATATAAGATCCATTTAATTGTAATCTACCAGAATACATCCTATAATATATTTTTGATTTATACTTATCTAAATTCTTGTTTTATTTCCACAAGTTGTCAGTAGATGAGTACTGAAAACTGGCATCCTATACTGTTGAATTCTCTATATTCAGAATGCCTAGAGAAGCTCAATTAGCATGGTAGACACTTATTCAATATTGGTAGAATTGGATTCAAGTGATTAAGGGGATGGAAACATTGAGATAGTAGACACTCTAAATCAACATTTGTGTCCCCTGCCCCCACCTAGGTTGGTAACCTTCAAATTTGCTGACAGAAGATTTTGCTCCCCTGCTCCCCACAAAAGAAGTTTTATTCTATTTTGGTTCATTTTCTACCTATAGAACTTAGCCTAAGAGATGCTACTTGCTGTGCCAAATGTCTCACTTTTCAGTTGTTGAATCAGAAAAAGAACATGTACTGATTTTACTTACAACAAATCACTCTTCTGCTTTTTCCAAGAATTTACAATTAAATGGTGGTGATGTGTTAGAGAAGAAAGAATACAGATGAAAGTTTCAGTTGTTTCAGTGATTATTATGTTAAAGTTATCAAAATACACTATGGCGACCATTACCTAAGTATGTTATGGATTACACTACATTAAGAAAATACATATACAGGAAAAAGCAATTTCCAATGCAGGGAAAATACAAAAACTATTTGGAATTTCAAAATAAAGTGAAATGGCTGTGGGTTATGTTGTAAGAGAATGAGAAGGTATTGATGCTTAGCCTTGAATAATAGGTAAGAATTACATTATTAGCTTGGGAGAGTATAAGTTGATATATCCATAAATTGCAATTGAAGGTGTTTAGTAATCTGTTGGTAAAAGTCATTTGAACATACACAGATTTAAAGCCACCACATTACAACTACCTCTATGAGAAAAGCATAAGTCAAACCCTGAATGGAATTTAAAGAGAGTGATGTAAGCTGGATTGATTGAGAATGAAAAGATCCCATCCATGAACAGTACATACCTTAGATAAAGACACATTGGTATTACTGAAGCCAAATGATATTCAACTGTCTGTGGCTGAGTGGACACCCAACTCAGTCTATCTCCATAGAGACACAGACATGTTGTACTGATTAAATGAACAGAATGTCATATTTCTATGATTTAGATCCCCTAAAACTATACTCTTAACTTCAGGGATTTATGCAGCATTTAATTCTAAATGGCCCATTCAGAAGTAGAAAAAACAAATGAGTATAAATTTAACTGAGAAATTTAACCATGGTAACTGTGAAAAATCACCAAGAAGCAATAGCTCTTAAATTCTGCAGAATTATTACCAACATTCGATATGCGAAGAGGAATATAGAAGTATACCAATAAAATTGAAGTTACTTAGGAATACAAGGTTAGGTAAAATGTGTAGATGTAGAGATTTAGAATTGAATACATTTGTTAGCCTTATTGATTAAGGGTTAAAGTTTTTGTAGAAAGGAAATTTCACAATTGTAAAAAATTCACTTTTGGTATTTAAGAGGCTGTATACAGTTGTTGTATAGGAAAGATGGTTCTACAACCTTCATCTTTCAATAAGACTTACAAATCAAAAGCCAAATGCAACTCACTCCAAGGCCATTTTTTTTGAAACCCTATTTTTCTAACTCTTAATTAGGCACACAACCAGTGGTTATAACTTGGGGATTAATTTGTAAATGATGTCATCATCCTTTGGTAACATTAAGGCAAGTACTTGTAGAACATTATGTGCTAAAGCCTTAATTATACTCTCATGCATTTATCCCTCTGAAATCCTATTTAAAAATTGGGATATAATATCTAATGTCAGGAATTAGATTCTCAAATATTAGATTAGTTACTGAGCCACATGATGAAAAATGCCACTGAACTGTATTTTTGGATTACTACAGATTTTCAAGTTTAAATATTTTTTTAAAGATAACTCTTAACTACACAATGATATTATTTTACATCCACTAATAGAAGTAACATCCACATCTATTTCAAAGAACAGAAACACACTGCTGTGTTTATTTGTTGATCATAACATGGTCGTGTTTCAAGCAGCAATTTTATTTAGAACACTCTTGATGTGTTTGCTTTCCACCTTATTGTGAACTTCCCTGTTATGTATCCATTATTTAAAACATACTGCTCTTCCCAGAAAAATGTAGTAACATCTTAAGGTTTTCCCCCATCCCCTTTCGGAATGGAATGACTAGACTTGATGCCCTACCTAAATTTTTATCATTACTCATAGCTGAGGAAATAAATTATGCCATCCCATTAGTCTCTGTGTGAATAATACCATTTTATTTCAGAAACCTGAATCTAAATTTTAATCTCTAAATGGAATTTGTAATACCCTTCAAAACAAATGACGCTGACCATTTGCTGGATTTTTTGTTTGTTTGTTTATACCTAAATGCCTGCTATGTGGTCGGTACAAAATGCATCTTACCTTCACCTTCCTCTTTGTATTATTTATTTATTTATCTGTTTACATACTTACTTATTTTAGAGTGTGAGAGGGGAGAGGAGAGACAGAGGGAGATGGAGAGAGAGAATGTTAAGCAGGCTCCACACCCAGTGCAGAGTCCTACGTGGGGCCGGATCCTGAGATCATGACCTGAGCTGAAATAAAGACTCGGATGCTTAACCAACTGAGCCACCCAGGCACTCCTTCCTCTTTGTATTTTATATGTGTCCCAGCATGTACCTTTTTTTTTTTTTTTTTTTAAGATTTTATTTATTTATTTATTTGAGAGAGAGTGAAAGAGCATGAGCGGTGGTAGGGGCAGAGGGAGAAGGAGAAGCAAACTCCCCACTGAGCAGGGAGACTGTTGCAGGGCTTGATTCCGGGACCTTGGGATCATGACCTGAGCTGAAGGCAGACGCTTAACCAATTGAGCAACCCAGGCACCCCCAAGCATTTACCTTTTTAAGCAAGAGCATCCCATCCCCAAGAATGCTGTTTTTTAAGATGGAAGCTTTTTAAATTTCTGGAGGCACATGACACTTTGAGAAAATCTTCACTGATAATATGGCTCTTCTTTAAACATAAAACTTTTAATTGTTTTTATCATTTTCTATCCAGTGTCTTTAGTAAGGGGTTGTAGTTCTATTCTGAAGGGTCCTTGGTAGGAAAGGAGGGGAGGAATGAGGATCAAGGAGTAGAGTCTAAAATTGGGTTGGGAATCAAAACCAGACAAAGACCCCACCAAAAAGGAGAATCACAGACCAATATTCCTGATGAACATGGATGCAAAAATTCTCACCAGGATACTAGCCAGTAGGATCTAACGTTACATTGAAAGAATTATTCATCGTGACCAAGTGGGGTTTATTCCTGGGCTGCAAGTGTGGTTCAACATCAGCGAATCAATTAATGTGATATACTACATTAATAAACGAAAGGACAAGAACCATATGATCCTCTCAATAGATGCAGAAAAAGCATTTGACACAGTACAGCATCCTTTCTTGATAAAAACTCTTCACAATGTAGGCATAGAGGGAACATACCTCAATATCATAAAAGCCATATATGAAAAGCCCACAGTGAATATCATTCTCAATGGGGAAAAACAGAGCTTTTCCCCTAAGGTCAGGAACACGACAGTGATGTCCACTCTCACCACTGTTGTTCAGCATAGTACTAGAAGTCCTAGCTTCAGCAGTCAGACAACAAAAAGAAATAAAAGGCATCCAAATCACCAAAGAAGAACTCAAACTCTCACTCTTTGCAGATGACATGATACTCTGTGAAAAACCCAAAAGACTCCACCCCAAAATTGCTAGAACTCATACAGGAATTCAGCAAAGTGGTAGGATATAAAATCAATGCACAAAAGTTAGTTGAATTTCTATACACTAATGAGACAGAAGAAAGAAATTAAGGAATCGATCCCACTTACATTGCACCAAAAAACGTCAGATAGCTAGGGATAAACCTAACCAAAGATGCAAAAGATCTGTACTCTGAAAACTAGAATACTCATGAAAGAAATCGAGGAAGATACAAATAATTGGACAAACATTCCATGCTCAAGGATTGGAAGAACAAATATTGTTAAAATGTCTATGCTACCTAGAGCAGTCTACACATTCATTGCAATCCCTATCAGAATCCCATCAACATTTTTCACAGAATTGGAACAAATAATCCTAAAATTTGTATGGAACCAGAAAAGACCCCGAATAGCCAAAAGAATGTTGGGGGGGGGGGACACCAAAGCTGGTGGCATCACAATCCCAGACTTCAAGCTCTGTTACAAAGCTGTAATCATCAAGACAGTAAGGTGCTGGCACAAAAACAGACATATAAATCAATGGAATAGAGCAGAGAACCCAGCAATGGACCCTCAACTCTGTGGTCAACTAATCTTCGACACAGCAGGAAAGAATATCCAATGGAAAAAAGGCAGTCTCTTCAACAAATGGTTTTGGGAAAATAGGACAGCCCCATGCAGAAGAATGCAACTGGACCATTTTCTTATACACAAAAATAGACTCAAAATGGATGAAAGACCTAAATGTGAGACAGGAATCTATCAAAATCTGGGGTACCTGGGTGGCACAGCAGTTAAGCGTCTGCCTTTGGCTCAGGGCGTGATCCCAGCGTTATGGGATCGAGCCCCGCATCAGGCTCCTCCGCTATGGGCCTCCTTCTTCCTCTCCCACTCCCCCTGCTTGTTTCCCTCTCTCACTGGCTGTCTCTATCTCTGTCGAATAAATAAAAAAATCAAATCTTAAAAAAAAAAAAAAAAAGGAATCTATCAAAATCTTAGAGGAAAACATAGGCAGCAACCCCTGTGACCCTGTCTGCAGCAACTTCTTGCTAGACACGTCTCCAAAGGCAAGGGAAACAAAGGCAAAAAGCAACTACTGGGACTTACCAAGATAAAAAGCTTTTGCACAGCGAAGGAAACAGTCAACAAAACCAAAAGACATTCTGTAACAGAAGATATTTGCAAATGTCTTCTCAGTAAAGAGTTAGTATCCAAAATCTATAAGAACTTATCAAACTCAACACCCAAAGAACAAAAAATCCAATCAAGAAATGGGTTGAAGACATGGAGAGGCATTTCTCCAAAGAAGACATACAAATGACCAACAGAAACGTGAAAAAATGCTCAACATCCCTGAGCATCAGGGAAATACAAATCAAAACCACAATGAGATAGAACCTCACACTGGTCAGAATGCCTAAAATTAACAAGTCAAGAAATGACAGATGTTGGCGAGGATGAGGAGGAAGGGGAACCCTCCCACACTGTTGGTGCAGCCACTCTGGAAAACATTATGGAGTTTCCTTAAAAAGTTGAAAATAGAGCTTCCCTACGACCCAGCAATTGCAGTACTAGGAATTTACCCCAAAGATACAAATGTAGTGATACGAAGGGGCACCTGCACCCCAATGTTTATAGCAGCAATATCCACAATAACCAAACTGTGAAAAGAGCCCAGATGTCCATCAACAGATGAGTGGATAAAGAAGGTATGGTATATATATACAATGGACTATTAGTCAGCCATCAAAAAATGAAATCTTGCCGTTTGCGAAGACATGGATGGAACTAGAGGATATCATGCTAAGTGAAATAAGTCAGTCAGAGAAAGACAGTTATATGATTTTGCTCATATGTGGAATTTAAGAAACAGAACAGAGGAGCATAGGGGAAGGGAGGGAAAAATAAGACAAAAACAGGGAGACAAACCATAAGAGACTCTTAATCATAGGGAAAAAACTGAGGCTTGTTAGAGGGGAGGGAGATGGGATGATGGGGTAACTTGGTGATAGACATAAAGGAAGTCATGGGATGTAATGAGTGCTGGGTGTTACCTAAGACTGATGAGTCACTCAATTCTACGTCTGAAACTAATAATACAGTATATGTTAATTAATTGAATTTAAACAAAAAATAAAATAAAGTAAATAAAATTGGGTTGCGAGTGAGATAGGAGAGTTCCAGGGTTCGGGAAGGACTCCATTTATAGTAGAATCTAGATTTGAGAAAAGGGGCTGGGGACATTTGAATCTGTTGAATGCTTGTTGAATTAGAAGGAATGTAATGCCTCCCATGTTTCATCAGCTAGTATGTCTGTTAGTACTGAAAAATAGTGTTTATCATGGCTTCAATTACATTTCTTCCCACTTAAATTAATGTACTTTTTAATTGTATTTGAATAAACATGATTTTAGGGATCCATCTTATGGATATATCGTTTTACTGTTATTAGCAAATTGGTTTGTTCTGATATTAGCATATGTTCTTTACCATTTTTTTTTTTCCTTAGCTAATGATGGTTCTGGTCATGAAGAGAATGATTATGAGGTTTATCAGCAAAATCATTATTGATCACCTATTATGTACGAGACACTGTAATAGGTGCTAATAGCATTTATGATTATATCCCTGTGCAGACACCAGAATAAAACATAAAACAAATAGATAAATAAAGTATATTGAAATGCTTGCTATACAAAGGGGTTCTCTTTGGTTTGCTGCATTTTACGATCTACGCATCAAGGAGGATTTTCTCAAGAAGAGAAGCATCCGAGCTAGGTTCTGATGGAGGAAAAAAGATATTCAGGAGAATCTGTAAGGACAAGAATGTCATAGGCAAAGGGACTGGCTTGGGCAAAGAAAGGGGAAGCAAGATCATTGTGTTTGGGA
Source organism: Ursus arctos (assembly GCF_023065955.2). Classification (NCBI taxonomy): domain Eukaryota; kingdom Metazoa; phylum Chordata; class Mammalia; order Carnivora; family Ursidae; genus Ursus; species Ursus arctos. Next base: position 19,735,808 of record NW_026623100.1, read on the forward strand.
ACCTGTAAGTGATTCAGTTTGCCTAGAATTCACAGTTTCAACAGGGGCATGGAAAGAGATGATATTAAAGGAAAAAATCTTCCTCCCTCCCTCACTTCTTCCCTTCTTCCTTTCAATTTCATTCTGCAGATTAACAAGCATCCCTACCAAATACTAGTTTGAAGTCAAAGAATCAGCTCTGATCCTTATCTTTACAGGGTCATAGGATCCCCTAAGATCCTTATTAATGCAATTGCTTTTCATTTTTGTTCCCCACTTTTTTGCTCTTTCACCTAAATGTGATTTATATATATACAGAAAAGTAATTGAAAACTATCTAGTCTTTGTCAACTTAGAAAAAGATTATTCTGTATTTTGTGAGATATTTGCAGCTGATCAAGTTTCTTCTATTAGTAAGTTCTCAAACGACTTCCCTGTAGATGGGATTTAGCTCTGTTCTGTAACAATGCACAGTGAATTTCTCATTTGCCCTTAAGCTCCTTGGCCCAGTGACATTCCACTTTAAGTTTAATCAGACAGAAAAATCACAAAAGCCCCAGTCTCAAGTGACCACTTTGACCTTTTTTTTTTTTTTCCTGAAATCGTGAAGAGAAGAAATTTCCCTATTTTGTGCAGTCAGTAGGTGATTCTCCACACACCTGTGTACCATGTTTGTTTCAATCCAGGGTGACCCAGGTTAATGTCTTTGTCAGTGGGAAAACCAGCACTATGCTTTGCGGCCACTATAAGCAATCATTTCTAGTAGCTCTCTCCCTGAGGGTATAATTTTCATCAGGGGTTTTTTGAAGAGAGGAAAAAAAGGTATGAGAAAGACTCAGAGATCTGCTTACTAGGGCTTGACTAAATAAGGAATTGGATTTGACTCATTTCTTAAAGCCATGGTTCTTGAGCAGCAAGTGTTCTTAAGACATGAAGTCAGACTTTTCTTCTGACTGGGCTCCAGAAACCACGTACTTCCTGCACCTCTCATCATCCTACAGATTTATGGCTGGGCTTTCCAATTAATGATATAACCCCCATACAGATATGTTGATTTTTTTTTATTGGGTATAGGACATCCAGGGTACTTTGGGGCTGCTTATTATTATTATTAAATTTCAGCTTTATTGAAGTATATTTGATACATAAAAATGTAAATCATAGTGATGTACATACACATTGTGAAAGGACTTCCACCATCCAGTTAATTAACACATCCATCAACTCACATATCTATCTTCTTTTTTCTTTCTTTTCCTTTTTTTTTCAGTGAGAACATTTAAGTTCTATTCTCAGAAAATTTCAATTACAGAACATAGTGTTGTCAACTATAGTCACCATGTTTTACATTAGATCCTCTGATCTGTTCATTGTATATCTAAAAGCTTGTATCCCTCTACCAAATTACCCCTTTTCCCTCACCCACCAGCAACCACTTTTTTGCTCTGATTCGGAGTTTGACCTCCTTTGTTTTTCTTTCCACATATAACTGATACCACACAGTATTTGTCCTTTTTCATCTGGCTTATTTCACTTAGCATAATGCCCTTAAGGCCCATCCATGTTGTCATAAATGATAGAATTTCTTTCTCATGGTTGAATAATATTACAATATATACACCTTCTTTTCACATTCATGGAGACAGGTTATTTCCATATTTTGGCTATTGTGAATAATGTTGCAATGAACATGGAAGTGCAAATAACTCTTCAATATCCCATTTGAATTTCCTTTGGATACATACCCAGAAGTGAGATTGCTAGATCATATAGTAGTTCCATTTTTTTTAATTGTTTGAGGAACCTCCAAATTGTTTTCCACCGTTGATGCACCAGTTTATATTCCCACCAGCAGTGCACAAGTGTTCCCTTTCTCCACATCCTTGCCAACATTTATCTCTTACTTTAAAAACAAACAAACAGACAAACAAACAACCATTCGAATAGTTATGAGATGAAAGCTCATTGTGCTTTTGGCTTGCATTTCCCTGGTAACTAGGGATGTTGAGCACCTTTTCATTTGCGTGTTGACCATTTGCATGTCGACCATTTGCATGTCTTCTTTGGAAAAATGTGTAGTTCCTCTAACCATTTTAAAATCAGATTGTTTGATTATTTTTTATTGAGTTGTATGAATTCTTTACATAGTTTGGATATATCAGATATAGAATTTGGAAATATTTTCTCCCATTCAGTAGGTTGTCTTTTCATTTTATTGATGATTTCCTTTGCTGTACAGAATCTTTTTAGTTTGATGTAGTCCCACTTGTTGCTTTTGCTTTGTTGCCTTTGTTTTTGCTGTCAGTTAAAAAAAAATGATTACCAAATCAAGATAAAAGCTAAACAGATATTTGCAATGCAATAAAGTTTAAAACTAACATTCAAGTTTACCCACTGAAAAAGCAATTAAAAAGAGATAATGATTTATCATCACAACAGATGTAAGAAATGCTTTATAAATGTATGGTTGAAGAATCTAAAGAAGATGTGAAATGAAATCAGCATAAACTGGGATATCAAGAAGGTATGATTAAATTGTGATTTTGACTAAGAACATTTAAATCTAATCCATATAACTATAATCATATGAAATAATATTTTTAAATAGAAGTGAATGAACTCAAGAAATTTTTAACACCTTCCATAAAAGTTACCTCACTCAGCTGATAGGAAAGAGTGGTCCATTTGGGAGGTTTATACCTATCATAAAGATGGCAGCTTTGAGCTATCATATTTTAAGTCCCTAGAGATTAATATCATTCCTCTGGTTTAGAACATATCGGGCAAAGTTTGAATTGCATTAAGTCACCCCATAGAATTTTGTATGTATGTAGCAATTACAATCAGCCCCACCAGCAACGATTAATTCTCATGATGAATTAATATTTGAAATTTATTTGTACATTACTCATCTGTATAAATGAAAGTAAGTCTGGAAGTGGCATGACACACAGAAAAATTAAATGTATGCACTTGAAATGCTAGAGACAAGGCCCCAGCATGTCTTCAAAACAAAGTAGTACCAATCTGTTGGCTTTCTTTAGAAAGGACAGTTTCCTCAGATTGTGTTTCCTAGTTTCACAGCAAGGCTCTTCAAACGCAAAAATAGTGATAAGACAGGTGGGAGAAACAGAAAGCAGGGAAAAAAGAATTTAGAAGAGAAAATGACTTAGTGAACCAACTATGTTGGGTCCACATTTAAATTTGTGAACAATGCCTCTGTTTTGTCAAATAGAGCTTAAATAATTTATTTTGCAAGCTATTTTTCAAGAAGGCAGCCAATCTGGTTATTTGGGTGAACTTGAACTCCTCCTGTCTTCTGATCTTAAGCAGTGTGTGAACATGTGTTGAATAGTGTGTCTATGCTAGTGTGTGTGTATGTTTGCCTGTGAGTTTGTTTAAGAACATTTTTACAGACAAACCTTTTGTACAATGGAATATAAATGAGCAAACTTAGGAGATGTTCCCTGTTTGGGTTCCAGACAAAAAACAAAAAACAAAACCACCCCCCCCTGCAAAAACCCACGTACATTTCCTTGTTCAAAAGTGTTATTTCCATATAAATACACATACATATAAGTTTTTTAACTGAACATTAAAATAAAAACGTTATCACTGATTCCAGATATTGTGTGTTCACGTGAAGGAATACAAAATTATCCAAGGACTCATTTCTACTATAAAACTTGCCCAGAGAGCTCTCCTAACACCCATAAATATATTTCCTAAATAGTGAGCAATAATCTTAAATTGATTACTTTGTTCCTCTGGGCAATCTGGTAGCTCTCTTTTGCTCAACTGTCTATAGACATAGTTAGATGAAACATTGTCTCTGGAGATGGAAGTGGGGATTCTTTAGAAGAAAGACAATGGAAGGTATTGGCTCTTCATGTAGCCCAGTGTTATGGGACTAGGGTCCAAGTTCAAGTTAATATCAATTTGGTTTAATGGTCCATAGAGAGTAATAAGAAGAGTGCTTCAGAGAAGCATATATTCTAAACACAGTATACTGACTCGGTTATTCTTTTATCAGGTCCATAAAAGATTCTGTGTGTGTACAAATGTCCTTTCATGGATTCTGTAGAGCCTGAATGTCAAAGTTCTATTTCGTCTCTAGTTCCTCATTACAGATTGCCTTTTTACATTAGAATTGGTTTCTCTACAAACAGTACAGATGTTGTATGTGGCCACCGTGCCTCTGTCTGCTTTACGCTACAATGCTGGACAATCTGATAAGTAGCGTGCCCATGAGCCATTGTTAGCATGGTGACAACATAACAATGTTAGGGTGGGAGCAGATGTTGTGGTATATCCATTTACTGTGCTTATAACTTCTTTTCTGAGTTATGATGTCACATTATTAAAAAAAAGACTTTTTACATAAACAGAAGAAATTACATATTGTTAGGTTACTTTTGACAAGCCATAGAATGTATGTATAACTTCTAAAATGCAGCACAATGTAATAATGAAAACAAATACCTCGAGGATTTGACATAAACTGTTTTGATTTCATAGACTTAATTCGAAATACTTAATTCCTTCAGTGTCTTTTATTTAGTTTCCTTTCTATTTTCATTAGTGAAGTTACCCTGAGTTTGGGAGGGAGGTAGTGGAATCTGAAAGTCTGCCTTTCCCTATTCGTTTTCTATACAATCCCTAACCTCTGTGAGAAGTTTCTGATTGCAGGAGACTGCCTGGGCACTGCTTGCTAGTGTACAGCTCCACAGTGCACTAATAGACTCTGCATGTAACTATGATGTCTTTTCTAGAATTCTCTTCCCAAGCAAGGGGGGTAGTCACATCCCACCCTTGTTTCTTCTTTCCTCACACAAGAAGTTAAAAGCCAGAGTTTTGTTTTGTTTTGTTTTATGACTTCAGACTTGAGGCCAGCTAGTCATAAGAGTTGTGTTTTGAGTTTGAAGTTGGGGGTGGTTGGACTCATTGCTTACTTACTCATTTAGTCATACCTATTTAACCAGAGAGACCTGAAATTAGATTTTAGGCACTAGCTCAGATAATAAATAATATCTTGATATTTGTATTTTTCATTGTTTGGTTATTTTTGTTTGTGGACAACGCCCCCTTCAATATGAGATGCCAAAAATACAAAGGTCAAAGTAGAAAAAAATATAAAAATTTAAAACTATGCAGCATATATGTGAAGGAAAAAAAAATAGTTTCAAGAACCATATGGAGATTGGAGAAATCACTACTGCAAATTATTAAAAGTTATAAAGATACTATGAGATTTTAAATGACTTTTCTCCAGGAAAAGGGGCAATAAATACATGTTTATTGTCTACAAAGTATGTGTAAATAGAGTGGTATGATTCATCTTTTGATGAAATCTTTCTCTTAATTGATTTTATATTCACATATGGTGAACCAGCTAGAACAGATTAACTGGCTTTCTGGCAAAATTGAAGCCAATTTTTTATTTTATTTTTTTTATTCTTCTCTGCATTTGCTTTGTAAGCATACCTTGCCTTCATCCCCACCTCACTGCCTTCCAATAGGTCTTTGTTACACAAAATGTATTCTATAAACTAGTAGCATTAGCATCACCTGAGAAAAAGTTAGAAATGTTGCATCTAGACCCCACCACAGAGCTACTGCATCAGAGTCTGCCTTTTAACATCACCCCAGGTATCAAGTGTTGCAATAGATAACAGTGCAATAATGCTTCTTGCTATTTGTAATTGCTACTTGTCTGGCAATAGTAATAGTGAATCTTGCTGCAAATGAAGACCGATTAAGAAAAGGTAGAGATGAAAGTAGGGAGGGTTTTGTTTATTTTTTTTTCTCCCTTGCTAGTTTTCACATGCTTTTAGTTCTTTCTGGTGACTCATAAGCTAAAGAGGATGAGGATGAGAATGAGGATGGAGAAGAAGAAGAAGGAGAAGAATGTGCTTGGGGGAGAGCTTCTCTGGAAGCAAGAACTCTTGAATAGACTGACTACATTCTAAGATGATTGCACCTTGTTTATCAGTGGGCTTTGAAGTAAACAAGATGTTTTCTGCCTTCAAAATACTGCCTATTGAGTTAAGTAGGAAACACAATGACATTTTACATAAATTGAGGAAGAGGTATGAGAAGACCTGAGTAAAAATGATGATAAAAAGGAGATGGTCAAGTAGGGATTGGATCAAGTAGGAAATGTAATGACATTTTACATAAATTGAGGAAGAGATGTGAGAAGACCTGAGTAAAAGTGATGATAAAAAGGAGATGGTAATGTGGTACCTGGGTGGCTCAGTCAGTTAAGTGTCAGACTCTTGATTTCAGGTCAGGTCATGATCTCAGGGTTGTGACATCAAGCCTGCACTGGGCTCCATGCTCAGCTGGGAGTCTGAGTCTCTCCCTCTCCCTCTGCCCATTTCTGTGCTTTCATTCCACCCCCCCCAACACACCTGTCTTAAATAAATAAATAAATAAATAAATAAATAAATTTTTTAAAAAAGATGATAAGAATCTGGGGGACTTAAAAATTTTGAAGGTATAAAAAAGAGAAAGTCAAGAAATAAAGTAGCATCCCTTAGATTCTCTTGATAATTCAAATAGTCAAAGTAAAGGGTCACAGTAAACATAAGAGGAGGAAAATTGTATGAAATGAAGTGTTTAAAAATGTGGAGATGTCAAATCCTCCAAGCAGATTAAGGAGGATAAGTAGAGAGAAAGACCCCAGGATTGTGGAATTTGGCCATTTCAATCAGTGCTGATTTTAAGGGGAATAATAAAGGAAGAAGATAGACTTGGGTGTAATGAGAGAATCAACTGTGATTATTTAAAAGAAGCAAGGAAAAGTGAAATTCGTCTGGAAAAATAGAATAAGAAAGCAGTTAGTACATGACATGTGAGGATCAGTGTGCTGGAGAAGTATAGCGGAAAGACAAAGCCCTATAAGACAAAATCCTTGTCTTCAGAAATGTAACATTATGGTAACATCAAGTCTCTATGTGGCAGAACAAGCATATGTATGATTAATATCAAGATGCTTCAGCCACTATCATTCCCTCTTCCTCTTCCCATACCTAACTGTGTAAATATAGACTCCATATTTATTGCTTGCATTATTGCAGTGGATTTATACTGCCTTCATCCTCATGCGTTCTCATCCATTCTCTAACAGTGATTCACAGTTATGAGGCATTTTGTATGGGATCTTTTTGCTTATCAAATTAGTGGATGGGACAAGGGTGCTAGATGTCTGTAATGCTGGAGCAATCCTGTACAACTAATTATTTTGTATACCTTGGGTTTTTTTATTGTTTGTTTTCTTCTTTCCAATTGTCCAGGGAGGCTTAACCCACTACAGATGTGTACCAGTATGATTATGAAACATAATAATCTGGAAAATCTGTTACCATAAGTTATATGAAAAGCTCAGTTATTTAGATAATGCTATTTTGAAGAAACTTATATAAAATAGGAGATACTGTGTTAAAATTTAATGAACTATGTATTTATTCCCTTCAACGTATCATAGTATCTTCAACTACAACTTTAATCGAAAAGAATTTTAGTGCACAAGTACAATTGATATAAACTCAACTAAACTGATTGCAAATAGTTTACAGTAGAAGTTTTGAAACTCCTTTTGATGATATTTTAAAATGTTATAAATCAGTGGAGATACATGAAAAATAAGGTATCTCATGAATTTCATTTATAAAGGTTCTATTAAAAATACTTTTACACTCCTATTTATAATTTTGAAAATTGTAGTGAAATGATAATAATAAAATTTGTAAATATTTAACATGGAAGAGTTTGATTTGGTATAGCCTCATTTGTTTTCTTTGCTTGATATTGTCCCTAAAGGCCTTACATACCTCTTTTATGGCTTCTTGAATACTGCCCCCCCCCACCCTGGTTTGTCCTCTGTTCTGTATTGCTTAGAGAAAGATAGACTACATCTCCAAGGTCTTTTTATGTATTAGAGACTTAATATATTCTGTGACATGCAATAGACTTTTAAGATGGGCTGCATGCTTTGTGATGCTTCATCATCATCCCAGCCCATGTCATAAACATAGGGAATTATTTTGATGCCATGCTTATTTATGTCATTTGGTAATATATCATTTGGTAATATATCATACTTAGTTGTTTTCTTCTTTTTATTTTTGGCATGATAGGCTTACTTTGTATTACTTTATGGCTATCTCCATCTCTCATTACTGGTTTTTTACTTTATTTTCTAACATATCACTCTTCTTTCATGTTCATATTTATTGAGCACATACAGGAAATATTTGGGATAATAAAGCTAAAACACTAAAAAAAAAAAAAAGGCAAAAAAGCAGATCTCTTCCCCCCATGGAGTTTGTAGTCCAGCAGGGAAGAGAGAAAATAAACAAATTAATGGGTTAAAATATTTATAATTGGTGAGCATTGCTGTGGAGGAAAACAAAACAAGGTAGGAGGAATTGGGAGCAGGAAAATGAGAGGAATTTGCAAATTTTATATAAGGTGGTTAAGAATGGCTTTCCTGATACAATGATGGTAGAGCTTAATTATGAAATGAGCTTAATTATGAAGTGAGATGGGGATTATATGGATATCAGACTCAGGGAGTAGCAAGTCCAAAGGCCCTGAGGCAGGAATTTGCTTGGTATCTTAAACAAACAAACAAACAAACAAACAAACAAACAAAACTGCAAGGAGATGAGAACTACTGGAGCAATGCAAGTAGGAAAGGAAATTGGAGAATTGCAGGACACAGAGAATGAAGATTTGAAAACCATTGCAAGAACTTTAAGTTAATCATCTATATGAGATGGAAAGCCAGAGAAAGGTTTTGGGTAGAGTGGCATCATCTGACCTTTATTTTTAAAGAATCATTCTTGCTTCTCTTGAAAATGGTCTTAGGGCTAGGGCATAAGTAGGAAGACCAGTAATGTGGCTATACCAATGTATATTGAAAGAATAGTAATAATGACAAAACTAAGAATGTTCTCCTAAGATTCAGCTCTACAAATGATTTCTAACTGAAAGTCTAAATGACTTCTGTGTTTTGAATTTAAGCAGTACTTAACTAGAAAGTACTACCTTGCTATATTTGCTTATAGCAACTATTGTTTCAGCAAACATTTATTAGCAACTTAAATGTGCCAGATATCGTGCTGATCACTAGAGATAAAACTGAAGGTAAAAAATTCACACTCTCTACTTCCTTGGGTGTTGTAGTCTAACAGGTGAATTGCTTTAGAGCTTCTATTCATTGTTTTTCATATTTGTTCTTTTCCTGTTCACCTGGATTTCATATCCCCTTGTAAATGGATTCTGCATCTAATTATGTATGGATTCATTCATTCATTCATTCATTCATTCATTCATTCATTCATTCACATAGCCCATGTTCTGAACTATTTGTATCTCTCAGGTAAGTTGGGTGTTGCTGGCATTAAGTAAATATTCAATACTCTCACGAAGTTGAATTGAGTATTGGGAGCAATAAAAACTACAGAAGATGGCTAAAGGTTTAAGAGACTGTATCATAAGATGCAGTCAGGGAGCATGCAAATCATGCTTCCTGTGTTGAAGTTGCTGAACCTAATGGCTTTTGCTGATCATTTGCAAGCCTTCCTTATTCTCAGTGTACTTTAGTGACCTCCACTGTCAAGGCAGGACAGTAATACTTGCTGACCTCTCAGGGATGGAAGAAAGAGCAAAAGAAACATGCAAATGATTGCATACAAATGATCAGGGTGAGATTGGTCCAATATACATGCTAACTAGAAAAGGATGCAATTCATTTCACACTATAATTTCAGTGTGCAAGGAAATATCAGACCATCGATTACCCCTCTCATTCCTGAATAAATGGAAAGAAAATAGACATTCATAACTATAACTAAATGTTTGTTCAAAGCTCTTGCTATAGAAGGTCTTCTTTAGGAGACAAATGTTTATTTAAAAAATACGGCCGTGAAGCAAATGGGAAGTGTGTATTACTGTCTTATAATTTTCTAGGAATAGAATATATAGGTGGATTTACTTACCTTTTCAAACAATCTCTTCTTCCCTGATCATTCAAACAGAAGGAAAAAAAAAAATCATTGTTGAAGAACGAAAGTCTTTATTTTTTTAAGATTTGTTTTTATTAGAGAGAGAGAGAGCGCACATGCGAGCAAGAGTGAGTCAGGGCAGAGGGAGAGAATCTTCAAGCAGACTCCCTGCTGAGCACTGAGCTGGATGTGAGGCTCCATCTCACAACCCATGAGATCAGACCTAAACCAAAACCAAGAGTCATATGCTTAACCAAGTGAGCCACCCAGGCACACCAAAGAATGAAAGTCTTTAAATTTTTGGTTGTTATTTCTAATTGGAAAGGTCGTTATGAATTATAAAAATTTATTCAGTTAAATTATGACTCTCAAAACTTCTGGCTGTATTTTCTCTTTACCTCAAAATTTCATCTTTAATATAAATTCAGTAATGGTTAGTTCTGTTAATTTATGTAAAAAGTTCCCATTTCTTTGCATGTTCTTTTTTTATATGTTGTTATGGATGTTAACATTGATTTAGACTCTTTGTTCTTACATTATTTTTAAGTAAAGTTGACCTGACAAGGGGGATGGGATACAGAGAGGATAAGACACAGGGTGTAGATATGGAAAAAATATGGTGTATTACTATTCAGCAATGCTTCTTTTGTTTGATACCAGATGGATTCGAAAATATTATCATTGTATTGATTCCCTCCTGTCTGCCTATCTGTCTCTTACACGCGCGTGCACGCACACACACACACACACACACACACCAGACATCTTAAGATTTTAGTTTTGGAATCATTCGAAGATAAATTGCAAAATGTATAATACTTTATTCCTGAATTTTCACTGGTATCTTCTAAGAAAGACATTCTCTTCCATAGCTACAGCATTATTATTATACCTAAGAAATTTAATACTGGTACAATCATTTTATCTAATATACAGTCAAAATTAAATTTTTCCAATGATTCCAGTAGGGTTTTTATAACTTTTTTGGAGGGAATGCAGCACCATCCAAGATTTAATCTAGGCTCATGCATTGTATTTAGTTGTCATTACCTCCTTAGTTTCTTTTAATTGGAAAAGTTTGCCTGTCTTTTTCTTTTCTTTCTTTTTTTTTTTTTTTCCTTCCATGGTGTACCTGAAGAGTCAAATACAGCTATATTCTAGAATCTCACAAACCACAGATTGATAGAATTGTTTTGTTATCATTAGATTCCTGTGAAACAAATTTGGCCCAAAGTAGGTAATAATTTTAAATGTCACATCAAGAAACACGTAATGTTAGTTGTTGGGTGTTTTTTTGTTTGTTTGTTTTGTTTTGTTTTCCTATTGTTGAGCCCTTGGTTGAGTTGGCATCTGCTGAAATGTTCCATCATAAAGTAACATTTTCAATTTTAGAATTTCTAAGGAGACTGTGAAAGGTAATTTGATACCATTTGAAAATCCTGTTCGATACCTAAATTTACTCCCTTGTTTAAACATCCTGCAGTGGTGATCCTTGTCTAAATCTGTAATTACATTGGTTATAGAAAACTGGTGTTTTTTCTGATTCTCTCAATGATGAGTCCTGTTCTCTGGACTTGGTTCTTGAGTTTGGCCAAGAAACAATTCAGAGCCAAACCCTTAAACAAGGGTTTAATAGTGGTTTAAGTGAAAGCACGCTCTTGAGATGGCAGCTGCACCAGTGGTCCATGTTGTCTTTTCTTTCTATGTTTGTGTAGTTTATGGGTCATAGCTAGGAAAGTTTCTGACTAAAGTTACAGCCAGTCACTTAAGGAACTCCTCTTACCTGTTGGGAGGGTAGTATTGGCCCTATATGGTCCTTGTTGGAATTGTCATGGCAGCCATTCTCTGCTGGAGGGTTAAAACCACAATGTAATCAATCAACAAAATCAAAAGGCAGCCTTCAGAATGCAAGAAGGTATTTGCAAATGGCATATCTGTTAAAAGGTTAGTATCCAAAACCTATAAAGAACTTATCAAACTCAACACCCAAAAAACAAACAATTCAGTTAAAAAATGGGCAGAAGACAAGAATAGACATTTTCTTAAAGAAGACATGTAGATGGCTAACAGACACATGAAAAGATGTTCAACATCACTCATTATCAGGGAAATACAAATCAAAACCATGATGAGATACCACCTCACACCTGTCAGAATGGCTAAAATTAACAATGTAGGAAATAACAGATGTTGGAGAGTTTGTGGAGAATGGGCAACCCTGTTACACTGTTGGTGGGAATGCAAACTGGTGCAGCCACTCTGGAAAACAGTATGGAGGTTCCTCAAAAGGTTAAAAATAGAACTACCCTAAGATCCAGCAATTGTACTACTAGGTATTTATCCAAAGGATACAAAAATACTAATTTGAAGGGATACATGTGCCCTGATGTTTATAGCCAATAATACCCAAATTATTGAAAGAACTCAAATGTCCATTGACTGATGAATGGATAAAGCAGAAGTGCTCCTATTTCCTATTGTATACACACACACAACGGAATATTACTCAGCCATAAAAATGAATGAAATCTTGCCATTTGCAATAATGTGGATGGAGCTAGAGAGTATTATGCTGAGGGAAATAAGTCAGTCATGGAAAGACAAATACCATATGATTTCATTCATATGTGGAGTTTTAGAAACAAAACAGATGAACATAAGGAAAGAAGAGAGAGAGGCAAACCATAAAACAGACTTCTAAGTATAGAGAACAAACTGAAGGTTGCTTGGAGTGATGGTGGGCAGAGGGATGGGTTAAATGGGTGATGGGTATTAAGGAGGGCACTTGTGATGAGCACTGGGTCTTGTATATAAGTGATGAATCACTAAATCCTACACCTGAAACTAATATTAACTAAATAAAATTTAAATAAAAACTTGGAAGAAAAAAAAGAATAAATGTATTATAATGAAGCTATAGGTTACTGTAGGGTGGTGGTCATAGGGAAGAATGCCATGTGTATCCCTGGGGTCTATCCTGGCTGTCTGGAACTTGGCCTCCACCTTTTTATCATTTGGAAGGCACTTGTTCCCTGCTCATAGCTAGCTAACTGCCTACTCTCTCAATTCTTTCTGATTCCTATACTTATTATTTGGTATTACACGGTAATGAAGAACACACCCTACTCCTTTGAACATCACTCAAACTCTTTTATCATCATTATCATCATTTTTGTATTAGCAATGTATTATAATCCATTATCATTAGTATTTTAATGCCCAAATTATCACAAAATTGGCAGGAACAACTTCTTCATACTAGATTCTAGACCATTTAAAAGACATTAACTTATACATACACAACAGTACACAGTACATAAGGACAGATCCTGATAAATTTGACAAAGGTAACATATCTATATAACTTGCCCTAGAATATATTTTTAAAAAGAACATTATCAGAACCACAGAAACCCCCTCATATCCTCTGCTTATCAATAGTCTCCCTCAGGGTAACCATTTTCCTCACTTTGAACATCATACATTTTCTTTCATCACTTTCTAAAATTTAAATACAGTTGTACATAATGTATTCTTATGTATGGCTTTGCTCTTTCAACATCATATTTGTGAGATTAATAATGTTGCATGAAGTAGGTAATTCATTTTTATTGCTATATTTTATTCTATTATATGAATTTAAAACAATCTGTTTTATTATTGATGGACAGTGAATTATTTCTATTAGACTATTGTAAATAGTGTTGTTATGAACATTTTATTAAATCCCTTTTTTTTTTTAAAGACCTAAATGCATTTCTATTGGGTAAATACCTATGAATGAAAATGACGGGCCTATATTATACCCATGTTCTGTTTTAGTGGATAACCAACATTTTTCAGAGTGTTCCAACAGAATTTGAGAGTTTTGACTGGTGCATTTTGTCACCAGGAGTTGTATTTTCTTTTTTCCCCCAGCTATTTTGGTGGGTGTCTTTTTTTATTTTAGTTTACATTTATGTTTAGTCTTTTAGTTCAAATTTAGACTGCATTGTGTTGATTAATTTGAGTACTTCTGCCATCTTAAAATAGTGCATCTTCTGATTCTTGAACAGATATATCTCACTTTTTAGGTTTTTAATTTCTCTTCACAATGTTTTATATTTTTTCATATCCATCTTTTTATAGCTTTATCCATAATTTATATTTAAGGATACTACTGAATATTGTATTTTTTGTTAATTTTGAAATGTTTGTTGTTAGTGTATGGAATAGAGTTGATTTTTGTATGTTAATGTTATATCCTGCCACCTAGATAAACCCACTTTTTAGTTTTAATAGATTTTTTGGGTATATTTTATAGGATTTTCTATATAGACAATCATGACAATTGTGAAAGTCACTAAGTACAGCCCACACACATCTCTGGAGTGGGGAGTTATGGTCTCCCTCTTTGTGTCAGGGTAGATACATAAATCATTTGAAATTCTATATGGGAAACTTATCTCTTCTATACCATTTTTTAATTTATTCAGTCATTTATTTATATCAGTATTGACTCATGGATATTTATTTCATATTTTGGGTTATAAGACAATAAGAATTATTTTGTTGCTTAAATTGTTCCAGCTTTTGTCATTGGGAGCTCTCTTACTGATTTCTGTGCTCCATTGACATACTTCATTATTTTTTTTTCTTTTTGAGTACCTTCTTACTTTCTGACATTACAAGATGCTCCATGTTAACTTTGTATATTTTCCTGCCCCAGTCCTAGAACCAAACAGTTGTCCAAGGAGACTTAGCATTTTGTATTGAAGAATGTTATCAGAAACCAAGAAATGGGTGCTAGGTATGCTCACAGCTACTGTGATTCTGTTTCTTTTGGCCTTCTTGGTTGACAATGCAAAGAAATACATGTGTGCGTAATAACCTATATATATATATATATATATATATATATATATATATATATATATATATATATATATATATATAGGTTACATATATATACTATTTATCACTTATATTATCTATATTACAATTTATGTAACAATTTGTATATATAATAGAAAAACAAATTTATAATAATGTCTCCCAAGTTACTTGTGGCTATGTTATTGCAAGATCATTCTAGCCTTCTACCTTGCTTACCTGTCATCTCCAGCTCCAGTAGTGAGAAACCTGGGTTTAAACATCCACCATCCATTTACTTAATTGTTAAATTCCAATATACATCTATAATACTATCAGAATTATTAACCTTTACCCAAGTGTAAAACAACTTTATTAACTTGAGTACGGTGCTATGTAGTTTCTTTTGTGTTTTCCTCTTACGGATTTCATTCATTTCCAAAGTTAATTAGAATAACACCTTTTCCATCTTCCCCCATTGATTTTCTTTTCATGGTTTTCCTTTTTACCTGGAATCTTCCAACCCCCTAAATGATTTTTTTTTTAAATTTTTATACATTAAGGTTTTGAAGGGAGCATTCTTTTAAAAAATGTATTAATTACACTTAGATCAATATAATATGCATAGAAATCATTTTATAATCCAACTGTGTTTAACATAGAGCCCATATCTATAATAGCTGTATGTTCAAAGTGCTTAATGCGATATTTACATATGTTGCAAATTAATCTTTAAAATGATATCAGGACATATATTATTTATTTATTTGAAAAGATTTCATTTATTCATTTGTCAGAGAGAGAGAGAGCACAGCAGAGGGAGCAGCAGGCAGAGCAAGAGGGAGAAGCAGGCAGAGGGGGAGGAAGAAGCAGGTTCCCCACTGAGCAGGGAGCCAGATGTGGAGCTCAACCCTAGGACCCTTGGGATCATGACCTGAGCCAAAGGCAGTCGCTTAACCAACTGAGGCACCCAGGTGCCCCTATTTTCTTTTATCTTTAAATAATTTCTCAACATCATTTTCATCCTATCACCCTAACCTATATCCCTTACTTTCCTGACCTGGCTGAAGTTTTCCTGAAATACAGCATAGTGTTGTGGTGATTGAATTGTGTGTCCACATTGTAAATTGGAGAACAAACGTCTATGAATGGAAAGTGAGAAAAAACTTAAAATGGACTGAAAATATAAGAGAATGAAAAATAAGGAGAAATTTGTGATCACTTGGTTCCAGTGGCTGTGGTGGAAGGGAAAATGCTAAATAGTTCTTCTACCAAGTATCCCTCTTCACATTATTGGACAGCATTCCAACAGAAATGAGATGGAAAAAGATGGTGGCTTCACTGAAATAAATAAGGCTGCCATCAATTACAAACCAGTTTTACACAAAGCAGAAGCAAAAAAAATAAGGAAAAAAAACCACATAAAAATTAAAATAAATCTTTCCCGCAACTTTTTTTCTGTTAATTTGAGAAGTGGAAAATGGAAAGAGACTGTGTAATCTAAAAATTTCCTTTCTTCCTATTTAAAAATCTTTGCTTTATTTGTGTGCTGTAAAAATAATTGTCACAGAACCAATAAAACTCTAGCCGTTTTAAAAAAATATGGTGTAAAGAAATATATTTAGAAATCAGTAAAGTTGATTTCTGACTTCTTTGATATAGCTTTGAGCCCCTCATTGAGCCAGAGAGTAATTGATTGCTGGAAGCCTTGTAGCAGTGGTTAAAAATTGATAAATGCTAAAATAGGCACAATGGTTTATAGCTTCTTAAGAGTTGTGGAACCTCTATATTTCTCTCTCATCTCCAGCTCTAGATCATGAAGTAAAATTTAAAAGGCTTTTTGTCTTCTTCTTCATAAATTACATCCAGCTACGGAGGAACCCTGTATCTGAAGGGGACTATGGGAACCATTTACAGTAGTTAGATGGGCAGATGTGTGATGATATATAAATGAAGATTGTATATTGGGTAGTATTTTACTGCTTTGCATTAGCTACTCTAATTAGAGAAAAAACCCTTTGACAATAAACCTTTTCAAATAGTTAACAATCATATAAAGATTGGTCTTTAGAATTGACAGAGTACTAAAAAACAAGATGAGATTTCTGCAGATCTTCTCTTATCCACCAATTAATAACTATCGCTTTTAGGCCTAGAGGAGAACTAAAGAGATAACAAAATCTAGCCCACTGTTTTATTCATTTACTATGATCCCCTTGTTACGCAGTGGCTAAAAATTTTGCTCAAACTCAAAAGACAAAATGAAATTATCTGATTGATTGTGTCTTTCTCCAGTTAAATATATAACCTCTAGTAAGATTAGTTTTAAAATTACTTAATAAACTATGATGTCCAAATAATTGTGTGTTTCCTGTTGTAGAAAAAGGTGAAATTTCTTATAGTTTAAAAAAAAATATTTTAAATGACACTTGAAAACTTGTAGAGGTTTATACCAAAATATGCTCTAATATTTATTTCATAGAGTAACAAAACTAGAAAATACTTTCTATATTAAATAAGTTAAATTTTATGTTAATTTTCAAGAATTTTCTCTCAAAAGTGAAACTTATGAAAATGGTGGCTAGCAATAATACAGTAAATGATTAAAAATTATATTGTAGTTCTTATAATTTTTAATATTTATCATAAAATTAGATTAAGAGACTAGTTTTCTAAGAATTACTCTAAAAAAACACTTTATAAAAGCATTTATGTGTTTTCTGGATCTATATTGAAGAGTTTTGCTACATTTTCCCCCTAACATCTTAAAAGTAGTCTATGAGATAAACTACCTGAAAACAGGAAAGGGAAAAAAAAAAAAAAAAACACACATAAATTTTACTCTTCCTTTCCTCATGCTGATTTTAGTGTAGGGAAAGTTTAGTTACATACCAGTGATAAACTAGATTATACTCCTGTATGCTGACTTCCAGGAATACCCAGCCCTCACTATAATGTTTAATATACACCACTTGAGAAATTTACTTTATAATGGATTTATAGAGAAATAGTAGCATGAAATGCTCCCTCAGGTAACATGAGATAGAAGGCATGGTATTCTTGATTTTAAATGTCCACAAATTAAATGAGCTAACTGCTCTGCAAATTCCAGAGAATGCAAGGGGAAGGCCCTTTTAAAACCTACAGACATACAAAATAGATAATGGCATGATCCAATATCCCATAAACCCATTAAGTTATTAAATACTCAGAAATAATTCAAATATATTTCTTTCAGTGAGGCATAAAAGCAATAAAAATGGAATTTATTCTCAGAAGCTTAAGGATTCACCCAAGAATACTCTGTAAATATCAATGGACACACATAATAACAAGTGCTCTAGACTGGCAGATGATGTTAATATTCCCAAAGACACTCCACTAAGACTAGCACTATACAAAAATCATACTGTCCAGGTTGATTCTAAATACATTTTGCCACTGTAGCTATTCCAAACTCTTACAGATGTGGCTGGTCAAATGTTAAAGTTTTAAGGATGTAAAATAAAATACACACATCTTCTGTCTTCATTGTACTCTGAGTTTAATTCAGCCTATCCTGGCTGAGGGCCTACAGCATAGAAGGCATTGTTCTTTGGTGCTATGTGGGATTCAAAGATGACTAAGATATAATATCTGTTTCTAAAACTTGACTATTTGTGGGGGAGCGGGCTCAACAAATGTCTCCCTTAGGGTAGTAACAATGAAAACAGAAGTATCTGTGGGTCACTGCCAATTGTAACCCTATGTGGAGAAAACAGTTTTATTTACTTGAGTAGATCTTACAGAGAATATGGCTTTTTGAAAGTATTGGCAAATGTAGAATGGCAAAATATGAATGGCAACATGGAAGTAATATTATCAGAATGTCAGAATTGACATAAGTAAATGAAAATAAAAAAAATTAAAAAATAAAAAAATACATGTGCACGTGTAAATGGTTGGAAAGAAATTCGCTAAAATGTTCACTAAATGTTATGAGTGGTTTCTACGATTGTTGAAATTTCCTGTAATTTTTAACTTTTTGCTTTAAATATGTGTACGTTTTTGTGGCACCTGGGTGTCTCAGTAGGTTAAGTGCCTGCCTTGGGCTCAGGTCATGATCCTAGGGTACTAGGATCAAGCCCCACTCCCATAGGGCTCTCTGCCCGGCAGGGAGCCTGCTTCTCCCCTCTGCCTGCTACTCCCCCTGCTTGTGCTCTATCTCTCTGTCAAATAAATAAATAAAATATCTTAATAAACAAACAAATAAATATTTGTAAGTTTTTTAAATCCTCTACAATGAACATGTTTATTTAAATTAGTTTTATATACATGCATATTTATTTCTACATTTGCTTAAGGATTTGCTTAAGGATTTCCTTGTCCCAGAGATTATTTAAATTAGCTGATACGTAATATATTTCTTTTGACCTCTATACATAGGCAGTAAAACATGTTTTTTGAAAAGTGCCATTTTTGAAGCTATAGTGAACTAAAAATGCTCCATGGAGGAACTTGGGCATACATAGGGGAAAGTACTTAAAAATTGTCTAAGAAAAGTATTTAATCTTTGTATACAATAATTTCCTCGTATGTAATATGAGGACAATAGTAGGACTTACTTTGCAGGGCTAATGTAAATTTTAAATGAGTTAATATTTGAAAAATATTTAAGAATTTAGCATACTTCTTTTTTTCCAATAAGGAAAGAACAGTAAGGGCTGAACTGATGGGCATAAGTAAAATGTGGTATACTGGAGAATTAGAATAGGAAGTGTCCAAAGAAAAAGAGGTAAAGGTTGCAATTTTAAAATAAATATTTTTTTTCTAATGGCTGACATTGATGCTTGTTCCCAAAATTAATGCAAAATGTTTCTTTTTCAAAGTTATTTTCCCACAAACATTGGAAACATCATTATTGCCTTTATTCTATAAAGTATGGATTCCTTTAGGAAGAACATACTAAGTACATTCCTGTAGGAAGTACAATTCTATGTTATTAAACTTGTAGTCATAGACTGAAAAACAAATTTGCTTTCTTTTATGTGGTATTTGAAATTGTATATTTATTTCTTTTTGTCTTCACTGTCAAGGTATGTCATGAGGAGAAGCTGTAGCAGTGTTGGTCTTTTCCTACTGCTTTATGATTTTTTTAATCAACTTCTGTTATTTGTTTACTTTAGCTCATTATGGCTCTAATTTAGTCTCATTGAATAATCTGTTGCCCAAGGTGGCTTCTTACTTTAGCAGTACCAGTAGCCATGATTGAAGGCAGCCAGGAATGATGACTTCAGATCAGAGCACCTGTGAGATTAGCTATTCCATGTGCAATGTCAGAACTATTTTAATCTAATTGACTTGGCCAGGGTGAAAGGTCAGCAGTGTCATTTTAAAAATATAGCTTAGTATGATTAGCTGCAGAGAAGAACATTCAAGAGCTAGGGGGCCCTTGAATCTCCATAAACTTCACAGGTTTAGGGGCTCAGAAATGGATTTTGGAGTGATTGCTGTGATCTTTGACAACCTTAATATATCATTCACTTGGGCTGCCTTTCAGCAAACTTCCTGTGAACAGAAATCACAGAAGATAGATTCATCACAGAAGGCCATGACATTAAAGCCTTTAAACATTCCCAGATAATTCTAACTGAATCACAAAAAAGTGGAGACACTTGGCTCTCTGAGGATTCTCTTTTTGTAAATCAGGATCAGATACACATGACTACCTTTATGCATACTTGCGTGCGCGTGCGCATGCACACACACACACACACACACACATACACACTATGTGTTGTGGAAAATAGTATAACCAGATCTGTAGCCTCATTTTGGTAAATACTGAAGACCTTATGACATAACTTCATATACTTAATCTCACTATTGACTTGTATTTTGTTATTTACTCTTTTTTGTCCTATTGTCTCATTTTTCCCCACCAACATATTATAATATCACCTATTTTAGCTATTTATATCATTTTTTGGAACAAACATGGCACAAATTAAAACATAGATTTTATAAACTACTCTGTCATCATAGGCAAACTGGAATATCCTCTGTGAAGACTAATCCAAGTTTATGAGGGATATAAAACCATTTAGTACAAGAGGAGTTAAGAATTGGAGCTTTTTGGCCTGGAGCATAGAAGACTACTTCCAGAGAGGCCCGACACAGTGACAATGAGTGACACTGCTGCTGTTTTATGTTTTGGTTGGTTGCTTTGTTGTTGTTGTTGTTGTTGTTGTTGTTGTTGTTGTTGTTGTTGTAAGTAGCTCCATGGCCAGCGTGGAGCCCAACACAGGGCTTGAACTCACAACCCTGAGGTCAAGACCTGAGCTGAGATCAGGAGTCAGACCTTTAACTGAGCCATCCAGGTGCCCCTGCTGCTGTTTTTGACATACAATTAGTTTGGTCAACAAGGACAGGACAATCTCTCAGAATAATAATCACTTTAGGTCACCACTGACTCCTTCCACAAAGGAAGAGAATGGTGATTTTGAGGCCAGGTTTTACAGACATAGCTTATATCCCTCTCTGACTTGGTTGCCTTGCAAAACATTAGTCCATAATTATCAGTTTTCTTTATGGGTTCACTCATACTTTATCCTTGTAGTACTCTGGACTCCTTTCTCTTGATTCTATTTCTCCAAGGCATTTTGCCAGTCTGTTTTTTGGAACACCTGTACGTAAATATTTCCACATCCCCAACCTTATTGATGAACTTTCACTTCCTTGCCTTAAGATCTTATTAGTGAATAAATTTGCCCACATCCCCTCACAGCGAAAGTCTAGAGATGGGGTTGGCAGCTCTTACAATGCCATGCCACTATCAAATCAGTCCTAGCCTTGGTAGATATTTTGGGTAGCATAGTTTCTCACCTCTTTTTGTCCTATGAATATGCAATCATTTTTCCTACTATGCAACTAGAGAGAACTTCTTAAAACACTAAGTATATCATTCCCTGGCTTAAAGTACTATAACTGTTATTTATTACCATGCATATGAAATCCCAACATTTGTCATTACTGTCAGGGAGATTTTGTTTTGTTTTGTTTTGGGGGGTTTTTGAATCTAGTTCCAGCTTAGATCTAAACATTAACCACCTGCTCTGCTTGAGGTTTATGGAATTGTTGCTACTTCCCAAATTATTTCTTATTCTCTTTCATTTTGGGACCTTAGGACCTCAGCTTCACTCTTTCCCTGGAAGGCTGTCCTTCCTGCCCTGGCCCCTTTTGCAAAACTTTTACTTGCAGGAATGCTTCTGTTAATCACCACCCTTTCTGCACATTAGGTGCTTTCCCTTAGTGTAGCCACTCTTTTGGCCCACCTACTCCATGATCTTTTTCCCCCATTTTATTGACATTTATTTTATCCATTTATTAACTGACATAACATTGTATTAGTTGAAAGTGTACAATGTATTTTAAATATGTATATATTCAAAATGATTACCATAATAACTTTAGTTAATATCAGTTACCTCACATAGTTACATCCCCTTCCTTGATCTTACCTTATTTCAATAAAATAATCCCTATAAGTGAATATCTTTAAAATACTCTGTACGCTTCCTAAGGGAGGAGATTATATCCCCAGCATTTGGTGGCATAAGAGAGACTCAATAGTTATTTAAATGCATTGTATTAAATTTAATAACTTCATACAAATAACTGGTTCCAACATGAAAAAGGGATGGATTTGTTTTATTGGATGTAAAGTAGTAAAAGTGAAACCAATGAATGATCATCATTGGGGGACACATTTTAACTGAAAATACTAGAAAACTCCAAAAAGAGATATCTAAAAACAGACTATGCTGTCTTGAGACATAGTAATTTTCTCATCACTAGCATTAAAATATGCCCTAGATCAGCAGTCTCTAAACTTTGATGCTTGTGGATAGGCCTCTATTAGTTTCCTTTTTTTTTTTTTTATGAGACATACCATACATACATGCATACCTATGTATGTGTACATTTTTATGTGTATGTATATGTTTATGTGTGTGTATGCATGTTGTAGAAATATACTGTTGTGCTACTATATTAAAACATCATGAAGCATGCCATAAAATACAATACAAAATAGATAGTTATGGAGTAAATGTTTGCCTAAAATTCATATAATGAAGAACTAACCCCCAATGTGACTGCATTTGAAGATAGGTCTCTAAGGAATTCATTGAGGTTAAATCAGGTCATAAGGGGCCCTGATCTGATAGGATTAGTACCCCTATAAGAATAGACTCCAGAGGAATTGCTCTCTTGCCCTATCACACTCTGTCTCTGTCATGTATTACTGTGTGAGGATATAGCAAGTAGGCAGCTGACTACAAGCCATGAAGAGAGCTCTCACCAGAAACCACATTGCCTGGCACCTTGATCTTGTGCTTTGCAGCCTCTAAAAGTGTGAGAAATAAATTTCTGTTGTTTAAACCACCCAGGTTATGATATTTTGTTATGGTAACATGAACAGACTATTATAGATGACTTAAAAAATAAAGAGAATCAGTAATATTTTCTTACTCTTTCTTCATTGATTGCTCTTTGTACCATCCTGGATTATTGTCTCACATTTTAAAATCCTTATGAAACTATAATCAGATCTTAAACATATGATTGTATTTTTGGTCTGAAACTCTTATTTTGAAAACAGCATTGAATTTAGGCCAGAGAAAAATGTGTTTAATTTGTTATGCTTTTAATTGCAGAAACAAATCATTAATGGAAGTATGCAGTGTTTTGTACATGTTGATGAATATGCTTCAACGGCTTATAATCAAAAATTGTAAACCAGTGCTCATGAGGAGCGGCATAATACAGAAGAGTATCATTTTGTTAAGGTTCACCTAAGGAGCATAGGTTCTCACTCTTTCTGGTTAAAAGTAGTTCCCATAACTCCGTAAGGCATTTACTAACATCTACTCCCAAATCATGAAATGTTGTCCTGATCAAAGGAAGATGAAAACACAAAATCCTTTACTAAAGGAAATACGTATCCCTAGAGTTGCTCGGTTGCAGACTCTTCCACCTTACATTTTTGTGTATTTGGAAGGATACCAGACAATTCATGCAAAGAGTTTCTGCTCTACCAAATTATCAGAAATATGTAAGTAAATTTAACATCTCAAATATTTACTGTATCCAGGATTAAGTAATCTATTTGAAATGTTTATTCCAAGAATTAAAGTTGTATTTTGGTCAATGGTTTTATATCTGTTTAGTGCTCATAAAATGATCTCTAAAACAATTCCCATTCTTACACTCAGAAACTCACTTTATTGTGTTCCGTTTTGATCTTTATAATCTATTTTTAAAAAATCACATTCTATCTTCCCTAGTCTCTAGCCCAAAGCAAATCAATATTTTCTTCTACTCTTCTTTCTTTGTTCTTGTAAATGACTAAAGAGAATGGAGCAGAGAGGCAGAAAGAGGAAAAAGGAAAAAAAAAAAGGGAAATTTATAAATACCGTGGAAAACTTAGACTTTTTCGTAAGGAAAGGAAAGAATATTTCTAATATATTAAAGGTGTCATAGATTGGTGCCCTGACATAGATTTTATGTGCTGTGCCTGGGACTCCACACCAAGAAACCAGAGTTTGAAGTGATACAGAGAACTATTTTGCACATTGGGTTTTCTGGGGGAAGGAAAGCTAGGTTTGAGGCTTTTGGTCCTGGCTGTCACAAGTGTAATCTGTGCACATTGTGCTCTCTGCCTTCTTAGGTTTGTCCTGCTCTTTAATCTCCGTGGGTCTGCATCATTACCTCACCATATTCTGAAACATCTGTCAGAACATTTGCCAGAGCACATTTACAAATGTGTAATAACATTCAGTGTCACCTTATGCACCAAATTTTGCTAAAATGAAATACACATTTATTTATAAGGAATTTGTCATTTTTATTAAGGGAAAAATTAAAAACATAATGTAGAAGACTGAGAGAGCGGTGGAATTCTCTTATCTTGTATCTATGCCATGGAAAAGTATGCACCATCACTGATGATGATTTTGAAAAATATTTGTTGAGAAATATTTGGAAAATTGCTTTTTTTTAACTGGAAAAAGGAAGATGATGATAGGTTGAAAAAGTACTGTCTTGTTGGGTTTGGCCAGCAAACCGTGAGGCAGCGAATAAAAAGATTACTCCAGACACCTAAGTAGGAGAAAGGAGAAGGTGTGGGGACCAGACGCTCTAGTGGCGAAAGGCCGTGAGCCAAACTCTGCCCCCACTTTTATTGTGAATGCTGTCATACAACAAGGGAATAATAAAAACAAAAAGGAGTGAGAAGACTTAATTATCAGGGCAGTGACATAAGGAGTATCCTGTGATTAGAACAAGCTGTGCTCGCATTGAGAGTGCAGGCAGGGAGTAGTACATGGAGTGAGTGTCCGTGACGCATATTCAGGCAGGGAGTATATGGAATGAGTGACCATCAAAGATAAATGTTTCTCCTAAGCATTTACTCCCTGGATGAGTGTATTGAGCTGCAACAAGGATTCGGCTTGGATTCTGGACACTCCTTTGCTCCCAGTGTCATCCAGGGAGACATGTGTTTATTAAATCTTATCTAGGGTGCCTCGGTGGCTCAGTTGGTTAAGTGACTCCTCTGGTCATGATTCTGGGGTCCTGGGATTGAGTCCCACCCACATCCCACATTGGGCTTCCCCTGCTCAGTGGGGAGCCTGCTTCTCTCTCTTCCTCTGCCACTCCCCCTGCTTGTGCTCTCTCTCTGTCAAATAAATAAATAAAATCTTAAAAAATAAGTCTTATCTAGCCAGGCATTATGAATTCCCACACTGTCTCAATTTTATAAAACACATACATATTTTACATACATAAAAAAAAATCTAAAAATGTGTATGTTTAGCTAATGCTAAAATATTAACAGTTCTTAAATCTGGATGCTTCAATTCTCTATTATTTAATATAAACTTTTAAGTTTCTGTTTACTGTTGCTACTGCAAGAAATATATAATATGTTTATAATCAAAAAATATTGTCAAATAACCCCATACACAGCCACTATCATCTGTGTAATCTAAGGATAGACAGTTATTTTTATCTATAATACCAACTGTGATTTGTGGATAGTGGCTGCCTGGAGCATTCATTGACTTCAAAATAAATCTGAAGCTCATCAGGAAAGAAAATGTGGTCATCTAAGAGTAGCTACCGTTTGTTCAAGAAGAGCAGCTGGGAGCATGGGGTCCCATATTTGCCATCCTTTCTGAAAGGAGTTTCTTTCCTTTTACTTAAAAAAAAAAAAATGGGCCATTTTATTTACACGTTAGAACACATGGTAGATATTTTCAACTTTCTCTAATAATTCTACTATTTGGTTGAAACATCAAACACAATAGCTTCTGATTTTTAATAGAGCATTAATAAGAAACCATAATATTAAGACCAGTATGAAAATAATGCATAAGATGAAGAGATTATGGTTTGAACCTAGACTAAGTACTAGTGCTATATCAGGAAGTTGGATCAATTTCTTTCCTACTGAAAGTGACACATGAGGCTTGCTAAAGGAGTTTAAATCTGGTAGTGCTTCAGAATTTTTATTTTAGTGGGATACTGTAAAACCG